>NC_136071.1:860498202-861899051 GCF_964261635.1 Lissotriton helveticus | reverse complement strand
ACTCACCCACTCACCCTCACCCCCTCACCCACCTCACCCCTCACCCTCAACTCACTCCACAACCCTCATCACTCACCCTACCCTCACCCTCACTCACCCTCAACCCCTCACCCTCACCCTCACCCCTCACTCACCCACCTCTCACTCACCCTCACTCACCCTCAACCCTCACCCTCACTCCCCCTCACCTCACCCTCAACCCCTCACCCTCACACCCTCACCCTCACCCTCACCTCACCCTCAACCCTCACACTCACCCTCACCCACTCACCCTCACTCACCTCACCTCACCCTCACTCTCCCTCAACCCCTCACCCTCACTCACCTCACACCCCTCACCCTCACTCCCTCAACCCCTCACCCTCACTCACCCTCAACTCCTCACCCACACTCACCCTCAACCCTCACCCTCAACCCTCACTCCTCACCCTCCACTCACCCTCACTCTCCCACCCTCACCCACCCTCAACCCCTCACCCTCACTCACCCTCACCCTCACTCACCCTCACCCTCACTCACCCTCAACCCCTCACCCTCACTCACCCTCACCCTCACTCACCCTCAACCCTCACCCTCAACCCTCACCCTCACCCTCACTCACCCTCACCCTCACTCACCCTCAACCCCTCACCCTCAACCCCTCACCCTCACTCACCCTCACCCTCACTCACCCTCACTCATCCTCACTCACCCTCAACCCCTCACCCTCACTCACCCTCAACCCCTCACTCACCCTCACTCATCCTCACCCTCACCCACCCTCACCCACCCTCACTCACCCTCACCCTCACTCACCCTCACTCACCCTCACCCTCACTCACCCTCACCCTCACCCTCACTCACCCTCACTCCCCTCAACCCCTCACCCTCACTCACCCTCAACCCCTCACCCTCACTCACCCTCAACCCCTCACCCTCAACCCCTCACTCACCCTCTCTCACTCACCCTCAACCCCTCACCCTCACTCACCCTCAACCCCTCACCCTCACTCACCCTCAACCCCTCACCCTCACTCACCCTCAACCCCTCACCCTCTCACCCTCACCCTCTCACCCTCAACCCCTCACCCTCAACCCCTCACTCACACTCACCCTCACTCACTCACCCTCACTCACCCTCAACCCCTCACCCTCACTCACCCTCAACCCCTCACCCTCACTCACCCTCAACCCCTCACCCTCACTCACCCACCCTCACCCACCCTCCCTCCTCACCCTCACTCACCCTCACTCACCCTCACTCACCTCACCCACCCTCACCCTCAACCCCTCACCCTCACTCACCCTCAACCCCTCACCCTCACTCACCCTCAACCCCTCACCCTCACTCACCCTCAACCCCTCACCCTCACTCACCCTCAACCCCTCACCCTCAACCCCTCACCCTCACCCTAACTCACCCTCACTCACCCTCACCCTCACTCACCCTCAACCCCTCACCCTCACTCACCCTCAACCCCTCACCCTCACCCACCCTCACAACACATATTGTGTTACAATAGGTGTCACGTTTGCGAAAGATAAAACTATTGGCATTGTAAATAACAAAGCTATTAATTTCGCTATTTTCAAAACAAGCACATAAATAAAAAATGTGTCCTTTACAATACTAATAGCTCAAACTTTCCTAATGCAAGACCTATTGCATTGCTGTGCTTCTCTCCCCTGCTGCACTCTCCTGCTCTCTAGAGATGTGGCCTAACGACTAGAGCTGCCATCTAAGTGATGTAAATACAAAACATGTTGCATTCCAAATGCTATAGGTGTCACATTCGCGAAAGTTATAACTATTGGCATTGTAAATGACAAAGCCATCAATTTAGCAATTTTAAAAACCAACAAATAAATAAAATATGTCATTTACAAGACCAATAACTCCAACTTTTCTAATGCGAGACCTATTGCATTTCCAATGCTTGTTTCATCTGGAAAGGACTCTGCTCTTTGATCCCTCCCACTGGTACCAACACTTGTTAATGTTGTACATCTGAGAATTTTCCTGCAAGAAACTGGCATCCAAGCTCAGAGATGGGGCTTAAGCAACTCATGTCACTTCCATGGCACAGGGAAGCCAACGCAGACAAGCACATTGCAACCTAGAGCGTGGGTATCCACATTTTCCTGATCCTTTCTGGTGACTGGGGTATATTCTAAAGGCATGGAATCTGCAGTTAAATTGATTATTCACCAGAAAAAGCAAACCTGGAGGTTATTAACTTGTTAATTACTCAAGTGAAAAAATTGGATAGAATCACCATAGCCCTCATCTTCCTCAGATGATTAACTCACATATCCCTCTCATCTACAAAAACCTCACTAACGCTTACAAGAATCATATTTATACTCCCCTTCTCATCTCTTATAAAAACCGTAAGTGTCTAGAAATCTAAGAACATTTTATTCGCTTTATTTGTACTGAAACCATGCTACAATTCTCAACTTCATAGAACCAATAAAGTTACTGTTACAATTCTCAGCAAAAAGAATGGGTGAATAAAGGTAGCATAACCATGCTCAGTTGAGAAAAACATGACTGATGCCATAGCACCTTGTTTAACTATATAATTTCTCTATTTTTGAATATTCTGTTTTTTTTGTTTTTAGGTTCTGGAAGTAGACCAACATCATACTGTTTCAGGGGGAAAGTAAACAACTTGCCCACAGCAGTTCTTAATTACATCGCTACCGCACTCGGATGTGACGTAATAATATATAAGAAATATCGCTTTTTTCTACAGCCCTCAAATTGACATCTCGGACAGCCGTTTGTAGAAGAGGGCTACATTTTTAGTATAATTATTATTCAGTATGATTATGGTGCAATGATAGCGACAGATACCAGCCAGTATCCCCCCTAAATTACAGCGGTTATGAATTTCACCCCATAATAGGGAAGAATCGCTTGTACCAATAGATATAAGGTCCTTTACCATCTGTTTTTCCCTAAGGCAAATACCACTGAAATGTCCATCTGCTCTGAACAGGCGGAAAGTGTCAAGGGATGCTTGGGAAATGGTGGGTGTAAAACGTGGAATGCGGAGAAAGTTTGTTTCTGTGCTGAGGGAGCATTACCTGTCCTCCCCAGACTGCTGAGGTTTCGGGTAGGGGCTGGGCAAAGCTGGTGCCCACAGCCTATGCAGCATTGTAAAGGCCGTAGTTAGGGTGACCAACCGTCCGTAAATTTCAGACCATCCGTAATTTGGACCTCACGTCCGTTGTCCATGAGGATCCCTTTTACGGGCGCCTTTTGTCCGTAATTATGGCCATTACAGGGAGCAGCACTGCTCCCCTGCGAGAAGTCTCAGCCCCCTGATGGGGCCACCTCGCACTCCTCCTAGAGCACAAGAGCAGCCCCAGCCCGTCCATTGTTATTCTGTATGGGGGCTAGTTGCCACATACAGAATGACAAAGTCTGAGCTGTTAAAGCATGTGGTGGCCTCCGCCTGCCTCAGTGTACAGCAGGGCATTCTGTTAGACGGATAAAAGGTAAAACGCCCAAACTGCAATGTGAGATTGCAGTTTATATAAAAAGCCTGTGAAACAAGTGAAAAAGAACGGGTTATACTTCTTTCACGGTCTCATCATTTTTAGAACTGACGCATTTTTAATATTGTATTCAACAAACCCATGGTTGCTGATTTGCTTTTTTATTTTAAGCAACTAACAACCATTGACAAAGCCAATAGTCCTGGATTCTTGTTGGTGTAATGATACTTGCTGTATTATATATCCGGATGCAATGACAGAAACAACATAATACTAGTGGGGCGGAACACTGTGCTATGCACATATTTTTAGCCTAGGTGTTTAAGTCACACCCCTAATTACACCGATCACCCCCTTTGAAGAGACCCCCCCCCTCAGTTTTTTTTACCCCACTTTAGGCCTTTTCAAACAACACCATGTCACAGTCCCCTCACGTCCTGGCACTGTGCATCATGCATAACTCATGACTTCTAAGTTTTCAGATTTCCTGCATGCAGGGGCATAGTGGCCCCTCCCCCACCCCAACCCTTGCTTTAGGAACTACAGCGAGATGAAGTTCTTGATGGGCCTCTTCTGTCTGCAACTTTGCAGACAAATGCTCAGCTCATAATGTAAAAAGGTGAATGAGTAAGTAAGTGAAGGAATGTGTGAATGGCTGGATGGATTAGTGAAAGGATGAATGGAGGAATGAAAGGGTGAATGGATAGATAATGAAAGAGGGTGAGTGAGTGGAAGGATGGATGAGAGAAATGCTAAATAGAGGTGTGTGGGTGGAAGGGTAGATGGGTGGGTAAAAGGGTAGATGGGTGAGTGAGTGAAAGGATGGATGAGTGAAAGGGTAGATGAAGGGCGAGTGAATTTGTGGATGGATGAGTGAAAGGATGGATGGATTGATGAATTGATAAGTGAAAGGGTGAATGTATGGATGGGTTCAAGAGCGAGGACTTTGTTTGCTGGTGTCCTGATTCCCGAGAGACGCCGCCTGCCAGAACTTCTTTGTGCACCATTGGAGTTTACTTGCCGCATAGCGGGACTGCGAGGACCAGGTAGCCAAGCGCCAGGAACACCGGCCGCACCTGGGTCCTCATCCAGCCAAGCCCACCAATATTCCCTATTTAGCCACACTTATACACGTGGGACGCGCGCGGGTGGGCGCCGGGCGAAGCCCGGGCCAAGGGCGGGCCCGTTTAAGCCCGTTCAAGACCGAATAAGACCGGGCCGGGCCCCCCCTCCTTCGCCCCTCATATATTGTATGTCTAAATTGTAAAGTTCATTTATTGATTGGTGATTGTTGCAAAAGTAGTATAGGGAGATGTCAACCCGAGAAACTAGAAGTAAGACTGCATTAGGTGGTCCGCAGTTGATAGGCACCTTGGACAATTTAATTATACGCACCAACTTATTGATTGACCAAGGAATTGTCTTGATGGAACGAAGGGTGTCCCAAGATCTAGCATTAGCTAAAAGGTCGTCTATGGGACATATTGCATCTGTACGTACGCCTGACAACACTAAAAGTTGACATAGTCTTTTACAGACCCAAGCTGAGGTGCACAATACTCTTAGCATCCAATTAGATCCCCAAGATTTGAACCTCTCTGACTCCCAGGCCTCGAATAACCCGGAACCTATCCCGGAAATTATATTAGCTGACATGCAAGACGGGAATAGTAGCAGGATAACGAGAGGGAGACGGGAGGGTGCAATCCCCAAACGTAAGCGACCTAACACTAATGCCCCAGGATCCAGAAAAGCGAAATTAGTTAAGGCAGCGCACACTAATGATATGGGTAGCAAAGAGGTGGCAAGGGAAATTATAGGGCAGAAGTCGGGGCAGGAGAAGGTACTGCCTGAACCCTTAGCTCTAAGAATTCTAGATGATACCATCTTAGATGATTCTATTGCTGATATTATAGCTGATAGTAGTATAGCTGATAGTACGGGTACTAGAGAAGAAATGGAGGACCCCCTTGTAGGCACCTTGAGGAAGTTAATCGAAACCCTCCTTACCCCTTTGAAAGTAAGGCTTCAAGGTATAGAAAATCAGCTCCACGAATTACAGAAGGATATAAGATCCCCGAATAGTAATCAGCTGAAAAAGGCCGCTTCAGCAGCCCCTTCGGCTAGTAAACCTCAGGTATCGAATATATTCCCAGCAGTCCCAAAAAAAACAATTCCTAAGACCCCAAAGCTGAACCCTCCCAATACCGAAGTTAATAAAGCATATGCCAAACCCCCTGTAATTAATGAACTTAATAGTCCAAAACCGGTTTGCCCTAAAACTGCCACTCTCAATTCTGACAAAGCCCCAATAGAGAGAGTCCAAAATCGTAGAAGTATTAATCTACCTCCGGAAGCTTGCCCCTATGTGGTGATCTTGACAGGGGTTCCGGAATTGGCTCCTTCACTTACGGAACCATCTTGGGGATTGAAAAACGTGGTATCCCACTGGCTAAACATTAACTACCCATTACCACCAAACATAATGAGTAACATCTTAATGGTACGGAGGGTTCCTTGGGTGGGATATAACCGAAAAAAATCAGAGGGAGACTGTGTGGTTATAAACTTTAAAGACCCACGATCGGTGGATCACATTTGCTCGGGGTACCTCGGATTAATGGCAACACAATCGTGGCTAGACCTTTATCTTACTTTTATACTTCAGAGGAACAACCTGATAACGGGTGGAGTTGGACCAGGGCCACTAACCATGCAAGGGGAGGGATGGGACATGAGCGTTTTAGGCCTTTGAATACCAACAGGTGGGGAGGGGTCGATGATGATGGCTGGACTTTAATACAACGGAGAACTGGGAGACCCAATCCTGGAAGTAACTGGAACTGTGGTGGTCGGCCAGGTCTCCAGTTTGTTCCACCTACTATCCCTTGCCAAAACTGGTTTAGTGTATTGGAAGCTGTTGACTGACTCCCGGCACAGGTAGAGGTTTCTCGGGCTTCTCCCGTCTCACATGCCCCCTCTAGAACTATTGATAATAGTCACCTCGGGTTATTAGAACCTAACGATAGCCCACTTCCAACCTTGGCTACTAATAGATTTGGGGGTAATAAGGATAATGCCCATGGCCTATATTTCCCTTTGGACCCGATGACCTCTTTGGACTATGTTGTCCTGGAAGGAAATGGTAAACATGGGCAAATTGAGCCTATAGTGTTTTCCAAGACTTGCCTTCTGATTCCAATTGAGAGCAGCGGCATAGGCTCTGACCTGGGGTTAGTCTCGCCATACGTTGGTGGTCACAATGGTCACAATGGTAACCACAACATTATTTCATGGAATGTTGCGGGCCTGCGCAAAAAAGTACTACTTCCTGATTGGAACAATCTTATCGATAAATATGACCTGTGTATTTTTCAGGAAACTTGGTGTCTTGAACCAATGCACAAGCCTGGCTATTCCACCTTCTATGTCCCAGCTATTTCTTCAGGGCGGGGTCGCCCGTCGGGCGGTCTGTTAATTTGGGTAAAGATTGCATTAAACTGTAGAATTACCCATCACAATAGTACATCAACGGACTTGATGAGGCTAACGATCAGGGATTCCCAAGCTACAGTGACTTTGGAGCTTTTTAACGTCTATGCTAGAGGTTTGCAAGGGGGGGCCAAATCTCCGATTATCTCTGCATTAGCTGATTCACTCCTAAGTTGTCCCACCGACTCTCTGTCCATAGTTGCCGGCGATTTTAACTGTACTTTTGAACCGCTGGCGGTGGGTGGAGCTGGAGGTTTTCTCGATGAGGATGCGAGATGGGGAATACCGCAACTGCAATCGCGCCAATTAAAAAATGGACACCGATTGTCATCCAAATGAATGCCCTGTTAATGGAACATGCCCTGGTAGCTGTCAATGGGCGCACACCATCAGATTTTGCGGGAGCTTATACCTACAATAGGGTTACCTGCCCTAGCAGAATAGATTACATTCTGGTCGACAAAAGATTATGGAAATATGTGAGTGACATGATTGTCACTCCATCCATCCATAGCGACCATAACCCACTATCCCTCAGTATGCAGAACCAGCTGTTTTGTGGGAAGCCTCAGTCTAGGAATAGACCGAGGTTGGTGACTAGGGAAGTTATCCCTTCAAATTGTAGAAGATTCATTAAATGGCAAAAATTCATCCTCGACGAACATAAAACCAGCACCCTTGCGGTGATTGTAAGAGACCAGACCGAGAAGCTCTCTGCAAGTTGTACTAATGATTCAGGTTTCGGCCAGGTGGATGCGATTTATGTCGAAACAATTGATAGGATGGCCGCCCTTTTTAGGTTTCGCCTGGGGCACGGAGCTCCTAGCTCCGCCCCAAGGAGAAATCTTTTGTTTTGCAGTATGGGGGACTTGAATCCGCCCCTTCTTCCATTGGCTAGCTCCATAAATGGAGGCTAGCCATTGGAAGATGGATCTGTCCGTCAAGGCCGGACCAGATTCGCGGGCGTTCCCGAGATTTTTTTCCCCCTCCACCCTTTTCGCATCGTCATCAAGGCCGTGGGCGGGGTTTATTATTTTTTTTTGTCCGTTTCGTTTGGTCATTGTGCGGCCGATCTCAGCCAGAGGAAGTCCAGGTGAGTGCTGGCCGTTCCCGCCCCCCCTCCCGCTCTCCGTGTGCCCGTCCCCCCTCCCGCTCGCCGTGTGCCCGTCCCCCCTCCCGCTCTCCGTGTGCCTCCCCGCCCCCCCTCCCGCTGTCCGTGTGCTCGTAGGTGCTTGAGCTTGTTTATTTTGCCTGAAACAGTGAATGCTCTGTCACTTGCTGAGATCTGTTTATTTGAAACATGTTTCCCGCCTCCCGGGCCGCAGCCGGTCCCGATGCCGATGTAACACGGCCTCCGCTCTCCCCTCCCACAGCAGATCCCCGCCTCCCTCGTCTCCGGCCGGGCTCCCGGCTGCTGCTCTTGTGCTAATCATTTTTAATGGATTTACAACTAGCAAAGCAGCAATTATTAGCAAAGCAATTAGCAAACAGCAAAATATTTGTGTTAAATGAGTCTTCCAATCAGTATCTGCTCCTCCGCTCTCCCCGCCTCCCTCTCCCCTCCCACAGCAGATCCCCGCCTCCCTCGTCTCCGGCCGGGCTCCCGGCTGCTGCTCTTGTACTAATCATTTTTAATGGATTTACAATTAGCAAAGCAGCAATTATTAGCAAAGCAATTAGCAAAATATTTGTGTTAAATGAGTCTTCCGATCAGTATCTGCTTTAGTCTCGATTTTCCGCTATGTACCCAACATTCCACGGATTTGAAACTCGAACGTGTAATTAATAGTTCAATTTTAGGGCATCGTATGTGACGTGTATTTGTTTATATCTAACCTCTCGTTTTGTTTCTGGCTTGTTTTGAACCAGGATGTCTCTTAGAAATAAACCCGGTTACTAGCTAGTCCCGTTGTCAATAATAACAGATATATAAGAGCTCATAAATATTGCACGTTGAGAAATGCACGTTTCCAAGATCCGAAAACCCGTGACGCACTGATGCGCAGCTAGTAAATACACCAGAATGGCTGCTTACATCATCCGCCATTTTATTCCCGAGTGCTCGCTGTCTGAGTGCAGTTATTCATTTGGCACCTGAACATTTAGCTGCGGTAATGACCTGCCTGTCCTAATGATGCTGCCGGTGCTACTCATGAAACACGGGTTTGCTGCTTTTGAGCAAACTATTCAGGTTCTTTCCCAGCACACCGGGTGATGTAGTCTGTGTTTTTTCCACACAATGTCTGCTATAAGAGACCTCTGGGTGATTATCAGGCCGTCAGGTCTTCTGTCCCAACAGAGTGTCGTGGAAACTCTCCAAAACCACGAAACGAGAAACCTAGAGCAACAGGCATTTCTTTTTCAGTGGTGTCTGTGTAAGCAGTTAGGTCTCTTGTTGTGGCTGGTGCTAGGTTTATACCGAGTATGCACTACTAAACCTATATTGCAAATGCGTACATAGTGGGCTTTATATGAGTCTGTTGTTGCCCACTGATAACTTTATTTTATGTTAACAGAGATTTGTATAGTGCTGTATAGCCTTTAGTATGGCCATGTAGCATTTTCAGGTTCGGGTAACTTCTCCCTCAGGTTTTGAGAATTCATCACACACTATAGTATGTTTTGTGTGTCAGCACCAACACTGGCAGTTTAGGCATGCTTTATGCTAAGTGTTTATATTTGATTATAGTGTGGGTAACCAGAGATCTTACTCAGTTTCAGGTATGTGCCACCTGAAGATTGATATGGGTATTACTCAGCTCGAGGTATCTGCAGGAGGAAACTGAGACTATGTTGTCTTGTTAAGGTCCACAGTATCCTTTTTAGTCTTGTTAGCTGTCAGGTGTTGGTGTAGGGTGTTATTCATTGTTTTCAAACAGTGTTTGATATATGTGCATTGTTCTGACTAATGTGTTGCGTTGTCCAACTATGGAATGTCAGAGTGTGTGATACAAATACGTAGTGTTCCTTCCAGTGTGTTATGTTGCATTTTCCCAGTTATCTAATGTAGCTTCTAAGTACTATTTGAATCCACCCGACTCTGTACATCCAAGTGCATCCCCCTGTAGGTTGCATGCATGGCTACTTCTGTTATTTATTATACTGCACAATGTTACTAGTGCATTGATCCCAAACTATATGGTTTATGTGAGCTGTGTTGGTTGCATAGGCAGAGTAGTGTCTAATGTGTTGTCCGGTGTGCTTGTTGCTGAGAGGAGCAGAGTAATACCAACCATCATAGTATGTATGCACTATGTTGGATGTGGAATCAGTGTTCTGTCTAATGCTTTCTGATGGATACAGAGGTTTATTTGATGTGGCTTATGATGCAATGGAGTATTGGGGACCGAGCTACATAAACCTACATATTTTCAATTTCAGCCATATTGTACTAAATGAATTTGCCCAGAACACACATTTTGTAGTGCAGTGGCAACGCTGGGATTAGAAATACCACCCCCACCACGTTTCCCGGGTCAGGAATTTAGTTACCGTGACACCTGAACTGAGAGGAATATCAGACTTGCGGGGTCATGCCCAGGCTGCCAGATGTCTCACTATCATGGGGATACAAAAGATCCAGGACGTCCCTGTGTGTGTGTGTGTGTGGCTCTGGGTGTGTGTGTGTGTGTGTGTGTAGTAGTAATTGCTGTCTGCTGAGCTCGTCCGTAGGGTACAATAGGTCTCACAGTTGCGAAAGATTAAGCTAATGACAATGTAAATGACAATGACATTTATTTATCTGTATTCAAAACCAAATCATAAATACAAATTTTAACATTTACAATGCCAATAGCTCAAACTTTTCCAAAGGCGAAACCATTGCATTGTAAATGCTTGTTATTGATGCTCGGACGTCCAGCCAACGTAAGAGCAGGAAACCTGCAGTCTAGTGGTATAATCATGACTGTAGGGGGGCCAAATCCAATTTGATATCTGCCATCAAAACCCGAGATGCTGCTGAGGTCCGCTTAGCCCGATCTCAGTATAGACGAGCATTACTGGTGGCAAAGAGGGCTTGGGATGATTCCCACTGGGAGGAGATGAAGCTGGCTAGTCAGGCTAAAAATGGAGAGTGGTTCTGGGCTTTGGTCAGAAGTACAAGTGGTGGCGACTCAGAACCAATACCCAATCATATCACTGAAGGGGAGTGGTTTGATCACTTTAGGATTTTGTATGAAGGGGTAGGGGCACCAGATAGCAGTGAATCCCCTGGACAGGACGTATTACCTATGATAGCCACTCCATCCCTCACTCATCCTGTAGGGCAAAAAGAGGTCGAGATAGCCATTAATAAAATTGTGCAAGGGAAGGCACCGGGCCAGGATGGCATCCCTGGCGACCTATTTCGCGCCAACATTGAGCAATGGGCTAAGTTCTTTTCCAATTTGATTAATGCCCTCCTCCAGGGGCTCCGGTCCCGAGTTCCTGGAAAGGGGCCGAGGTGATCCCGATTTACAAGAAGGGACATAGGGGAGACCCTGCCAACTATCGTCCAATCAGCCTCATTGGTGCTGGTCAGAAGGTGGATGGCAGGGTTCTTCTGGAGAGGATCATTTCATGGGCGGAGGAGAATAATATCATTTCCCAATTCCAGGCAGGTTTTAGGGCGTGCACAAGCACTGTTGACCAGGCATTTAAGCTGGTGTTACTATATTGGAAGATAGTAACCATCGGAAAGGGCGGACTCTACCTGGCCTTTATTGATTTAAAGATGGCGTTCGACCTGGTCCCTCGAGAACGCTTGTGGACGGTTTTGCGGGAGATGGGGTTCCCCTTGCCCATCTTGAATCTGTTGGCTCGTATGCATGATGGAAATTATGCTTGTATCCGGTGGGGTACCCAGGATCAGAAAACGGACAGAATCCTGTTAAAAAGAGGTGTTCGCCAGGGATGCGTCCTGACGCCCACCCTCTTTTCATTGTTTGTTAATGGGGTTGTCTCATTTTTATCTGATATTGATGCTCCTACCCTGGCCGGTGCTAAAGTGCCCGCTATGCTCTTTGCGGACCTATGGGGCTCCAGAAGCTTCTGGATCAGTTTTGCATATTTTGTAACTCAAGGGGCTTGGTCATCAATACAACCAAAACCAAGCTCCTTTACTTTAACCCTAGTAAGAAAGCCAACTGCACGCTCACTCTTGACGATGTGCCCTTAGAGCGTGTTAAAACATTTGATTACTTAGGTATAAGGATATCCGATCAATTGAAATGGCACCCTCAAATTGAGAAAATGGCCCTGAACCACAAACGTGTTTTGGGAATCATTGGGAGGGAACATAGAGCCTCAATATCCAGACCCATAGCACCTGCACTGGAGATCTATTCCGCAAAAGCTATAGGTAGTGCTTTGTATGGAGCAGAGCTCTGGGGCTTCAACAATGTTGATCCCCTTGTTATGGCTGAAAATAAGTTTTTTAGGGAGCTCGTATCATTACCTAGGTGTACCCCAAGCAAACCCCTCCAATATGACTTTGGACGCCGATCGATTAAAGACCTTATTACCTTGCGCCCGCTTCTTTATTGGGCTCGTTTGTGGCGTACACCTGAGCTATCTAGCTATGCAAATGGCCTTAGAGAAGTCATGAACATGCAGGGGTCCCATAAAATTGTTTGGCTCACTAGGGTAAAGAAGTTTTTATCTGCTATTGGTTTTAATATTGCATGGGAGACAGGCGTGTCGGTGTCTAAACTGGAGATTAAGAGAGCTTATTGGCTATGGGTTGATGCCCATGACTCTAGAGTTACTAACTTGGGCAGGTTGACAGATGAGTTCCGTCTACACAAGACAGTACATCATCTTGAACCCTATCTGGATTTCATTAGGAAACCCAGAGATAGGGCTTTATACATTCAGTTCAGACTGGGAACTCTTCCGGTTCGCGAACGCACTTGCAAGTGGAAACCCCCCAACCAAACGCCTGCCAATTGCCCGTTTTGCACCGACACACCAGAAACCATCCCACATTTCTTTTTTGTATGTCGTGCCTATAATAATCCTAGGTCGAAATGGTTAAAACCTGTTTGCCGTCAGCTTGAGACCAACAACCATGCCTCTGCTCTTAGAATTTTGCAGACGGATCCCAACACCACCCTAGCTTGCGGGTGGCCAAATTTCTTAGTTGGGCATGGCTGATCAGATTGAAAGACCTTAGATAATTTTATACGGCGACTGCTTTTTTCTTTATGTCCGAAGCTGTAATTGGTTTAATGATTTTTTTAATTGTTGTATCCTGGCCTAAGTATTTATTTAAACGTTTTCTACAAATGAATTGTATTTTAACTGCCATGTGCTTTTTAAGATATTTCATATCGAAATAAAGCTTTGTACTACTACTAGTATGGATGGGTGAAAGAGTGGATGTAAGGATTGATGAATGAGTGAAAGGAGGGTAGCTGGACAAAAGGATGGAGAGATGAGTGAAGAAGTGAAAGGGTGGATGGATGGATGAGAGAATGGATGGATGAGAGAATGGATGGATGAGTGAAAGGATGGATGAGTAATAGGGTCAATGGATTTATTTATTTATGAAATTTGATAAAGCGCAACAAATGCCCATAGGCGTCATTCATAGATAGATTCATGAATGGATGAGTAGGTGGGTGGAAGGATTGATAAGAGAAAGGGGGATGGAGAGAGAAAGGGAGGATGAATGGCTGAAAGGGTGAATGGATGGAAGGATAAGTGACTGGGTGAATGGATGAGTAAGTGCAAGGATGACTGGATGGGTGAAAGGGTAAATGGCTGGATATGTGAGTGAATAGATACATGGGTGAAGAGTAGATGGATGAGTGTACAGATGGATGGGGTGAAAGGGTGGATGGATGAAAAATAGATTGATGAGTAAAAGGGTGTATCGAGCAATGGATGAGTGAAATGATGGATGGAAGGATACATGGTGGATAGGTTTGCAAATGGTTGAATATGTTTGGATATAGATGGGATATGCATTCTTTTCCCAGTATTCAAGTGAAGTAGCTTTACTGGGGAGTCACGTGCACCTATAGTCAGTGACCACACCATCTGTTACTGTTATTACTCTCATACATGTTTTTATTTGTCTGTGTGTGTACAGGGTAATGGACTGCCACTTCCACCATGGCAGAAATGCGTTGATTTTGTATGTTTTTTCAAACAGATCACGGTGTTGACTAGGAACTATATTTTATGTTCTGGTTTCTTCACCGGATGTAATAGAGAAGCTTGCAGCATTTATACACACATATACGCGTTGATCACAATATTCAGCAGTGGTTATGACGCAGATATGCTGTTCGGTTGGGATGACATGGGCACTACCTTACGCACCCTTCTAATTCCAAATCGGACACAATACAGGAATTAAGTTGTACCTATGGGGGGCAACATATACCTATGTTTTTTCGCTTAATATGTCTCTCTTGTATTTTCTATCCCTTTATTTATTTTTCTTTCAGGTTGTTCTAAGGAACATACAATTGATGTTCCATACTGCGCCATTCAGGCGTAACACCACCTTATTATAGGTACCATAGGGCTACAGGGTGTCGTCGTCCCTGAACCCTATTTTTACTGTTTTATCTCACATTCACAGGGTCCTGAAGAAGCGCAGTAGGATCCATTAGTTACCAACACTGCGCGAAACATGGTGACCACACTTTCACCACCACACACATGCATGGAATTTTAAAGAAAACAGCAGAGCAATACTCTCCCCACCAATATATTTGTTTCTTGGAGGTGCTTTGCATCCAGCGTGGTATATACACATAACCTTTACCTCCTGGACCCCTGAATAAAAGTATATTCGTTAGGTACCAGTAAGGTAAACCCTTTTTTAGAAATCACTTACACATGTTTTTATAGGCCCACACGCACAACTGTGGCGTCTCCTAAAAGAACTCCGATAAAGAGCCCTCTCGCGGTGCCCGTAGAGGACTGCAGCCCCACACCCACAAGGAGCAGCGCCCAATGACGAAGCATGACACTCGCAAAAGTGTGTCTAAAGGAGAAATTCCCCTACTTCATAGAATCCCAACCTGATCACTTAGAGACATTTCTAATCCCTCTTTTTCCACCCCCTTTTTCCTCCTCTCTCACAAATATTCGCCCACTGGGGCCTTGACTCGCAACCATAGTACGGCTGCGGATTTTATAACTTTGGGAACTGTTACCATTGGTGATACATAGTTACTCTTGGGAGCATCGATACTGGACCCATCTTTTCCAAATTGCTCCCCGTCCGCCCTTCCTGTGTTTAAAAAATGGATATAGATGGGCACACAGATGGAAGGACAGAATAAATGGTGAAAGACTGAATGATAGATAAAAGCAATATTACACCTCGTAGCACCCATTATCTTAAGTAACATTTCCTATACATTGACTTTCATGTTTATATAAGTCATTGTCTCTATATGATGTGTGTGTGATGTAACGCACTCCGACACCCTGGCCTACATACTTGGGATGAGTAGCACTATAAAAGAAATTAAAAGCACATGAGAGACGGTCTATGTGAAGATGAGGGGCACCATTGGAGGTTGGAGCAAGGCCGGACTGGGCATCGGTTGTTTCGCTGGGAGGTTAGAAAGGGGAGGGAGGTTGCTACTGGGGGGCTGGCACTGCAAAGTTCCTTGTATATCCAGTAGTTTTCAATCGACAATAAAAACGGCCCCACTTATATTCGTGTGTGGTTCACCATTGTCTGGTGATTAATGCCTGCTGGAGCGAGATGCGAGTTTTGAATTGTCTAAGGTAGCAAGCTGCGGGCATACTGAAAAACCGTGAAGTGCACGATTGTCTAAACCTAATATAAACTTATTTTGACTTGTACTTAAGTGGTTGTCTATTTACTTACTATTATACTATTGCGCGACCTCCTCTGACATGTCTGTAAAACGTACTTTTTGTCCCGAATTTTGTCTTGAATTTTGTCCTCCTGTTCTGAATTTCTGTCCTGAATTTTGACCCTTTGTCCTGAATTTTTGTACTCGCCATCCTGAATTTGCACCAATGTCAGTTGGTCACCCTAGCCGTACTGTCTCAGAGTATGGGATTACTGGGTCCGGAGTTTCTCAAAAAAGTAATTCCAGGCCCGGAAGTACTTGGAATTGTGGGATGTGGAATTTCACTAAGTTATAACTTCGGGTAAAATGACCACAGCTCGTAATGAGGACCTCGGTGTCCAACATTTGGCCTCCAATGCATCTATAAAATTAATTGGGAGTCTACCCAGAGCTCTGACAGCGAGCTGCTTTTTCGATATGAGCGCAAATACAAGCTGAACCATTGGAAGGCCTCCAATGTAAATTGCACAACATATGACATGTAAACAATGTACATATCAGCATTTATGAACATAAAAGTAGAAGGAATTAGCAAAGAATGTCCAAACAGACAAGAGATGATTACACTTTTGGAGTGCGGTTTATTAATGATATTACAGAGTGGATGATAGTGATTCAGTGGTTCAGCGCCTGGAAACCCTTACGTGTGATTAAGCAGCGCTTTGTAAGTCAACCTTGCATTACACTACAGTTAGGTGTAACTCATCATTCAAATGGTCTTTTTTTCATTTTGCTTTACAACTTTGGTGCAGCTTGATAGAGCTGCGTGACATTTGGCACACAACTACCAATTTCAGCTACATTTTAGTATTTGAGGTTTCATGAAGTTCTGCCATGTGAAAAAGATCAAAGGGGGCATGGGTCAACAAGCATTTGCAATGCAAGAGGTCTCGCATTAATGCAAGTTTGAGCTATTGACATTGCAAATAAAAAAAAATTTTATTTTTGTTTTCGTTTTTAAAACATAAATAAAAGGCATTGTCATTTACAATGCCAATAGCTTAAACTCGCCTAACTGCGAGACCTATTGCATTGCAAATTCTTGTTTTATACACCTGTCCTGAAGTCCCACGGGCATTCATCCCCTTCCCTTCTGCTTTACTTTCTTTTTTTTCCATCCCTACTTTCATTTTTCTTTAACTCTTCTTTCTATCATTGTATGTTCCCTGCCACCCTTCCTTCCATCTTTACTTTCCCTAGCTCCCTTTCCTGCACTATCTCAATTTTTTCTTCGAACGTTTTGATAATGTCTCACATATTCCCTTCACTGTGATTAACTTCTTTGTTACACCTCATTAGTACCAGTTTAACAGCTGGATACACACGCAGAAGCAGGGTAGTGGACTCATGCAGAGGGGCAGTAGGTAGTATAATGAGAAATCCTGAGTTACGGCTCACAGCCCCTTCTACCACACCTGCCAACCCCTGACTAAAAAAACTAGAATGAAGTCCGGCATTAGGAGAATGGAGATCAAGCATAAACATCATTTTTTTAAAAGAAGCAGGTGGCGGCCCCCAACTGTAAATGAGTTGACATCCCCCTCAAATATACATCTCCCGATGGAGATATCCTGCGAAGTTGTTTTGTACATCTGACTTACGTAGCTCCTCAAAATTTTGACAAGCACCCCTGAGAATGGGTGTAAGTGTAACCCTAAGGATAGGCGGGCGTGATCCCTTCTTCCATTCCACCCTTGAACCTGAGAAAGTTTGTAGAAGAATTTTTCCCGCCAAGTTTTGGACATTTGTGGGTTGGAGGATGGTGAGGAAAAAACTCTGGCGCATTAAGCGACTGCTGCCCGCTGCCAAACACGTCTTAGGAGACCTTTGCTCATTAGTGTGTGTGCATTACAGACTATAACGGCATGCAGGAAAAGCGCTGGGGGCGAGGCATGGACAGAGCCAGAGGGCTGTGCCTCGCAATCCCCACCGAGAGCCAAGCTTGTGGAAGACTCCATCTGCCACCCTGGCACTGCCAACAGGTACCAGCGAGGGAGGGGTGTGCTTCTTGCTGGTCATCGCCTCTGTTGACGTCACTGCAGTTACGGGTAGGAGGGGCGCTTGGTGATTAAGCTGCCACTGCTTGCAGCTGCCCCCGGATCACACCCGCAAGGGCACCTAGAGTACTTGCCTTTAACGTGGACCCAAAGAGCCGCTTGGCCCCCCCAATCAAAGTAATTGCTGTGCTGTTCTACCTGTATTCCGAAATGTGCGTTGTGTATATAAGAGGGGGTGTGGCTCACAGAGAGCCGTAAGAGAGAGGGGGCTGGTGTTCCGTCGTCTCCAGCTCCTTATCGGAATGCGCGCCCCCTTCACAGGAACAGCTGCGATGCTTTAGGGGAGGCATAGACATACGGCCAGGCACCAACATACAGGTTATATGCGCTTCCCACAAAAGACAGGGGGGGGGGGCGAGGCCCATCCTTCAATGTCAGGGTTTTCTCTGAGCTCAGCACGAAGGTGTGGAGAAGGGATACTTTGCAAGTAGGGGTCGAAGCCTGATTTAAAAAAAAAAGGAGCATATTAATCATTTTCAAAACTGAAGGTTCAAGAAATATTCTAACCAGCGATAAGGAGCATAATAATCATTTTCAAAACTGAAGGTTCAAGAAATATTCTCGGGTGCTAAGAACTGCAAAATGAGCAATGAACTAATTAGAAACAGATGGCCCCCTAAAGCTTGCTCTGCGGAATGAAACAAGCAATGAACTAATTAGATGGCCCCCTCAAGCTAAGAAAGTGCTTCACGACAGCCGAAAAGCAGACGATCCTGTCCGGATGGGCTGGACGGAAAGGGTGGAAACCAAACAGCCTCAGTTTCAATGGGAGGCCACCGTTTTACATAAACAATGACGCCAGCCAATGAAAATGAGGGGTAGGGCTTCAAGTCCCCTTCTGAAATCTCCTCATCCACAATATGCAGCGCATGCGATGCAATGATAGGCGAAACCTAAAAAAGAAGCGTTTTTCATTTAAACTTTCATATACATTTTGGCTCTCTTCTATAACAAAAACTGCTAAATGGAATTATTCCAAACTGGGTTAGAATTAAATTATTTACATATATCAACTCTTTTTGTCATTTGGTGTAAATTTATTAATTTTTGAGATATCGACATTATAAAAAGTGAAGAGGTCAAGGAGGACAGTTAGGAGTTTTAGGAGAGTTACCTTGTCACCTAAACAGTCCCTGGACCAGTTCCGCACTGTATGGGCTAACCTTCATAGATCTCAACTGAGTGGTCCTGATGTCAGGTATATAGGCTACCTTAGAAGCTGTAAAATACTGACAGTATTGTGCAGTCAACAGGGGTCTTCCTAGGGTTACTCCTCTGTCCATGGTCCAGGTGGTGCAACTTGGCCAAATGGAGTCGATGTCCCTTGAAGTCCTCTTTGGTCCAGCAGAAGTGCAGCTCCACTAGACCACTGGTCTCCAGTCACAGCAAAACCAGCTGTTCCCTTTGGCGATAGCTGTTGTCCATCTTGGGTGACCAAACTGTATTCCAGTGACTCTCTTGGGACCACCGAACTCTGGTGTAACTTTTGAGAGTCAGAACTAGTTTGTCCAGGTTGCATGTTGCGGTTAGAGGTGAACAATGGATTGTGGCAATTGACTGGCCAAAATGGGCTACTTCCACGTTTGTGGCCCCTATGCTGTAACAGCAAGTTGGCCATCTGACTCTTGGAGGGCACTTCCATCTGGGACTCCGGAGCAACTTTAACATGAGCCAGTCACCACAAGCACAGTCCTCTTTGCTATCCCAAGGATCAGCAGGTGGAGTCTAGTGGTTGGTGCAGCCTCTTGACAGGTCCAGAGAATAGCAGGGCAGTCCTCCTTCAGTCCCCTCTCCAGTCCAGTTGTGATCTAAGGTCTGGGTGCAATAAATATCTGAGGGAGCCAATAAAGTGCCAGATATTTCTGGTATAGTCTCCCTGAAGGCTTCTACTTGCTGCAAAGTCAATAAATGACTTAAAAAGTCAGGACTCAGGACAGAATCTGCTCTGATGGTGATGGCAGAAGACTGAGAGGCACATTGCAATTCTTGCGCCCATTTGGAGTCTAAGAGTGGTGTAAAGGAGAAATTTTTCTCTAGATATTTTATAATGTGTTTTTTCTTTGACTTACCCAAAGACTTTGACTGCAGCGAGGACCTGCCATAGGCACTAGTTCAGGAATTGTTCTTTTCTTTGGACTTCGACTGGTCAGTGCTTAGACTCTTCATGTGCTTGGTGACAGAGTTTAGCTTAGCGTTCCCAAATAGATTTAGGGTTCATCTGGGTGCCTTCGCAACAGGCCTTTGAGTCATATTCCAACCTCAGGCACCAAAGACCGACTTCGTGCGGGTCTGTCACAGACACTTGCTTGTGACAGTCCATCCACATTTTGAACTCTGTCATATGGTCTGGTACTTACCTAGGTCCCCTCTCACCCCTACCCTTTGACCCTGGTTCGAGGATGGCACCCCTCCACCCGCCAGGCGCACAGGATTGGGGAAACCACACCAGTTTGTTGTAAGATTTTGGAATAGGGGGGAGTGACCCCCCCGGCCGTATTTATTAACAAATAAAACAATATTCAAAAACTTTCAATTTACAAAAATCACGCAGAAAGTACAGATACATTGGTAGACACATGTTGCAAGACCTATCCTTAACACAATCTAATACAGAAGGCACTCCTACCTTAAATCTAACAATGCATGATATTCCTTTCGCGTGTCCCTTCTAGAGCCTACGGCAAAGTCAACGTCTGGCAGCTTCTCCCTCCCTTTTGTCCCCTGGTCTACAAGTACTACTCCCGGAGTAAGTTTGCGCAGGGGGTACAGCTTATCGGACGGAGATGTTTCCCCCGGGCTCCCCTACGCCCTGGCCTTGACTCCACTAGGGGGCTGCAGACTTGCTGCGTGTGCAGGGGTGGCCCCAGGCCCACTGGGAAGGATACACCCCCGGCCCCCGCACCCAGACAGCCTACTTACCAGCTGTCACTACCTCCGGAATTACGTGATGCTGACCGCTAAGACCGCAGACTAGGCTTACCACTGTTGACCTTACCGCCTGACCAGAGACACCTAAATACGACATTGACTAATTACTACATTACTTATATTTTAAAGTACACTATTCCAATGCAAGACTACACACTATGGGAATATATTAGTAAGCACTTTTGATCAATAATTACTTTCACAATATATGCATTACATCACATTCAATGTTCAACCTGTACAATAAAAACACACACTAATCAATATTCAACGATACTCAAATAAAACCACAGGGAACTCCTGCTTTAGAGGATGGTGGGTGGGCAAAAAATAGGTTAACGGGCCTGGCGTCGCCCGTGGACGTTCCTCTTGAGGCGACACCTGGAGCAAAGAGGTTGCTCTGCCCGCCAGCTCCCCCTTTTAAGGGTTATGCCTCGGGATTCAATGCTGGACGGGTGGAAATGACGTGTAACCCAGAAGCACTTCAAGTGCTTCCGGGTCACCCCAGGCAAAAGCGGCCGCCTATTGGCTGCCGCTCTGGAGTAGGGTCCGCGTCATTGGTGACGCGGACCCTCCCCTCAATGTGGCTTCCAGGGACCAGGGCGACCGCCATAATGGCGGCCCGTCCCATGCTGTGCCGAGCCTTCTCCATATGGTCTGGTACTTACCTAGGTCCCCTCTCACCCCTACCCTTTGCCCCTGGTTAGAGGATGGCACCCCTCCACCCCCCAGGCGCACAGGATTGAGGAAACCACACCAGTTTGTTGTAAGTTTTTGGAATAGGGGGGAGTGACCCCCCGGCCATATTTATTAACAAATAAAACAATATTCAAAAACTTTAAATTTACAAAAATTACGCAGAAAGTACAGATACATTGGTAGACACATGTTGCAAGAGCTATCCTTAACACAGTCTAATACAGAAGGCACTCCTACCTTAAATCTAACAATGCATGATATTACTTTCTGCGTGTCCCTTCTAGAGCCTATGGCAAAGTCAACGTCTGGCAGCTTCTCCCTCCCTTTTGTCCCAGGGTCTACAAGTACTACTCCTGGACTAAGTTTGAACAGGGGGTACAGCTTATCGGACGGAGATGTTTCCCCCGGGCCCCCCCTACGCCCTGGCCTTGACTCCACTAGGGGGCTGCAGACTTGCTGCGCATGCGGGGGCAGGGGTGGCCCCAGGCCCACTAGGAAGGATACTCCCCCGGCCCCCAGACAGCCTACTTACCAGCTGTCACTACCCCCGGAGTTACGTGATGCTGACCGCTAAGACCGCAGACTAGGCTTACCACTGTTGACCTTACCGCCACAGGCCAGCATAGTTGACCGACTATCTGCCCCCCCTACAATAGGAAGGTCCTACACTATGTTTCAAACCCTCCAGCCAAGATATGATGTGCTCCATAAATGCACCGTTCCCTTTATGTGAGAAGTGCACCCCGTCTTGCAGAAAAAACTGATCACCCCTGATGTACCTGTGCGATATGGTCCTCAACCTAGGTTAAATAATTAATCGTCCCCCCCTCCACTGGAACCTGGGTATCATGTGAGACCAAGCTATGATGGACTGAGGACACTGCTTCGCCAGCCACCCCACTTCTGTAAGTAACTCTTCAACTAATACTCTCCTACCTAGCTTGGCCAGATCGTTGCCTCCTAAATGCAGGATCCAGATTGCTGGTGGCCCGAGCTTGTGCATAAAGCATGGTTCACCAGCTCCCTGAATTGCCCCACGCATAAACAACCCCGACTCGCAAAGGACATTTTTGCTCCTAATGCTGTCGCCCTATCTTTGACGGATCCTGTAAAGAAAGTCTTCAGACGGCGAACATATGAGTGTCCTATTATCCAAACTTCTTGATTCTTCTGGTGCGAAGAGTAAACTTGAGTCACCGTGGTGCTATCTTCGCTGTGAACAGGCGTCCTTTGAATAGCCGCAGGCCTCTCCCCGGAGTCACAGGGTGAAGAAGCTGCAAAATTAGAAAGAAAGGCAGGGTAAGTCCATCGCTACGCGGCAATTCCTGCAACAACTACCACACGTCAGTTATGATTTACTTTTGTGACATACAAATGCTCCCCTCTCTCTTGAGTCACAAGAGTAAGGGTCCCTACTGGGTCTAAATGTTCCATAAGACTTTGATTCTAAAGCATGTGCAGCCGCACATACCTTTTGTAGCAGTCGGAAGACCACCTGCCGATCTTCTTGACACGTTTCTCCCCGAGACCCCTTGCTGCAGCTTCAGTGGCTTGCACCTATTCTGAAGGAGTGAGTCCTGAAATCACTGGCATCTAACCCTGCCGCTTCTATTGCATGCCCTGCCTGGAGTCCCCCAAGCCAATCTTGTTTATTTCTTGCGACTAACTCCCCGACCCTGAAGGCACCGTAAAATGCTAAGCAGAAAGCAGCCTGGAAAAGGTTTGCCTCACCTGGTGATGCACAGACCTGCGGTAGGACCTCCACAATCTTCCCCAGTGTTTCTAACCCCACAGGCCTCCTGAAATCCAGCTGGCTCCCTTATAAATGTTGCCACCCTTTCAAGACCTGGCGGATCACAAAATGCTTGGTGGGGTCGCCCTTCCCATATAATTTGACAAAACAAGAGATTGCAGTAACGTGTCTCCTTGCTGCCGCCACTGTGCGACCCTGTTCCCACATGAAGGCGAGGTACCCCTCTACCGACTCATGATCCAGCCATTTGTCAACCCACTTATCCCCCAGAAAAAGACAAAAAGAACCAAAGGCCCCTTCG
Source organism: Lissotriton helveticus (assembly GCF_964261635.1). Classification (NCBI taxonomy): domain Eukaryota; kingdom Metazoa; phylum Chordata; class Amphibia; order Caudata; family Salamandridae; genus Lissotriton; species Lissotriton helveticus. The sequence continues at coordinate 861,875,507 of NC_136071.1, read as the reverse complement.
TAAGCACTCCTTGTTCTAGGTGCTAAGCTTGCAGCCACGAGGTGCGATACTCTGGGGCACCAAGTTGCCAAAGTCGTTTCTGGGAAAGGTGTCGGGTGGACCGCTGCCTCTGGGATTTGTTAATTTTTTATATTCTAATATCGATTTTTTACTGTGTGCATTGTTTCTGCCTAACCCCTTTTGTTGTGCAGGAACATCGCGGGGGTGCTTTGACTCACCCGTTCTTCTTTAAAAGCCTCTCCTGGCCCCTTCCACCGCGGCTGCTGTTCCGGTCGTGTGGAGGGTGGGCGGCCATTTTGAGAGTAGTCCTTCTCCCCAGCTGAACTGGTGGCAGCATTCTAGCTGGGGGAGAGAGGACACAGCATAAATTCAGTGGAGGCTGTGAGTCTTTGCGGTGTGATTGGGTGGTGGCAGCTCCCTTATACCTCCGCTTAGCTTGTAGCCATTATTCAGAGCTGTGTTAATTTTTAATATTTTAATATCGATTTTTTTACTGTGTGCATTTATTCTGCCTAACCCCTTTTGTTGTGCAGGAACATCGCGGGGGTGCTTTGACTCACCCGTTCTTCTTTAAAAGCCTCTCCTGGCCCCTTCCACCGCGGCTGCTGTTCCGGTCGTGTGGAGGGTGGGCGGCCATTTTGAGAGTAGTCCTTCTCCCCAGCTGAACTGGTGGCAGCGTTCTAGCTGGGGGAGAGAGGACACAGCATAAAATTAGCATGCCACCGTCAGCGCGCAGCGGTCGCGCATGGCGGGCGCGCCAAAGGTTAGCCCGTCTGCGCCCGTCCGCGCCTCGGACGCGATGGACGCAGGACGGCTACCTTACAGGTTTGGAGTCCAGAGAAAACAGCGATGGTGTATACTCGAGAGAGTCTGCTGGTGCTTCGCCCGCCGGCTGAGGTGGGACTGAGGTGTGTAACGGTAGATCCAGTTAGCCTTAATTCCTGCTCTGCTTGCGGTTTCTATTGCAGTATCAATCAGATGACTTCGTCAGGTTCTTTTTTAGGTCCAGGCTCTATTTTTGCTGCCTTAATTAATGCTCGCTCAATGAGTAAACACACAGCAGAGATTTTTTCGCTATTGGAAGATGGTACACTGGATTTGCTGTTTATAACAGAAACTTGGCTGAATAGCTCATGTGCCCCTGACATTGAGCTTGCCATCCCCAGAGGGTTTAAGATCCGGAGGAAAGATAGAGCCAGCGGTTGGGGTGGCGGACTAGCCATTATCTTTAGGGAATCATGGGTCCTCAATATTGAAATCACAAAAGACGCCCAGCTGACACACCAAGCGCACGCTCAGTGCTGTGAATAACTCTGGGGACACTGGTTGCCCCGCTTCGCGTTTTTACAAAGGCGTGCTTTGATCCTTCCTTAATTTGCAGCCACACAATAGATTTTACTGACAACACCCCCCAAATTCGCCATGCGGGGCCCAGAAACAGCCGCGGCCCGCATGCGCTACGGGAGAGCTGTGCACCAAGGCCCCTGTTAGTAACACTCCCAATTACCCTGTGTACGCCTGCGTATGGGTCACAAAATGCGCCCGGTACCGAGGGAAATTCTACCACGCTAGTGCCCAGACTCTACAAAACCTGAATCAGCAGCCGGCAGATCCGTGATCAGTTGCTGCTCCACGGTTGTCCCCGCCGCTATTCAGCGAACGCGCAGCTCCACTGAAGCTCTCCGCCGATCCGAAGACTCCGCTTGCCCGATCGGTCGCGTCAGCTGTGACCTGCAAAGGGATATAAAAAAACAAAGTTGCGTGCCAAAGGGAAGTCCGCTGCTCTCCCGCCGACGCCCCAGGAACCACCAGCAGCAGTCCGGGGTCCTGCCTCGAGATCGATCGACGAGCTGCAACGCTTCCGATAGAATCCACACCTGGAAGGCAAACAAAAAATAGGTTAACGGGCCTGGCGTCGCCCGTGTACGTTCCTCTTGAGGCGACACCTGGAGCAAAGAGGTTGCTCTGCCCGCCGGCTCCCCCTTTTAAGGGTTGTGCCTCGGGATTCAATGCTGGACGGGCGGAAGTGACGTGTAACCCAGAAGCACTTCAAGTGCTTCCGGGTCAACCCAGGCAAAAGCGGCCGCCTATTGGCTGCCGCCCTGGGGTAGGGTCCGCGTCATTGGTGACACGGACCCTCCCCTCAATGTGACTTTCAGAGACAAGGGCGACCGCCATAATGGCGGCCCGTCCCATGCTGTTCCGAGCCTTCTCCATTTTAGGGGGTGGGGTGGCATTTCCCTCGCATCCTGGATAGTTTAGGGGGAGAACTCTTATTAATAGACATGGGAAAAGCTCTGGATCTGCGTCTGAAGGCACTGAAAGAAAGAAACTGAAGTCCGCGAACAAGTATATCATTTAAATGCTACTACGCATGTCACTTCAGCCTACTGGCACAGAAAGGTCGCTGGAATCAGTCTAACGCCTGCTGGAGTATTCACAAGTTGAGTAATCTGAAGTTAGAAGTAACCATCAGCAAAGAAATGTGTGCCCTTGAGAAAGTAAATTAATTTTTAATTTTACCCGGTCATCACCTCATCCAAAATACTTAATCCAGGATAAATGTCGGTCTTTAATGGGTAAACTTCGGCAAAAGTTAAGTTATTGCTAGCGCCTTGTCGGGTGTAGTGAGCGCTGTATATATACACCAATATCCTAAACTACTGAGCTGGAGTCGCGTCATCATCCCAGGTTTGTAGCAAAAAAGGAAAACCTGTTTTATTAAGATTACGTTTCGATGGAGTAAATCTGCCTGTCACAGCTAAAACTTTCATAAAAAGGCTTCTGCGAGAGTTGTGGCATCCATCCAGTAGGGACAAAGGTTAAAGCTGCTAGGAATTCCATTCAGATAGTTATTATAAACAGCTAAAAGCAAGTACTACTTGCATCGCATTTTAAGGCGTCATCTGTGGACTGCTTGCTGTGCGAAGCAGCCGCAAGCCTTTTGTCTCCATGTTTATTGCCTTTGTTTAGTTCTGCTGCAGTTTTCTTCCCGTCTGGCTTTCACAGCACATTAACTTCTAGCCCTGCATTACAAGAGAAGCCCAAAGGAAAGCGAGCCTTTAAACGCCCACAGTTGAAGCGTCCGCACGCTAGTCAAATAACCATCTGCAATAATGCGTCGGGTCACAGGTCACGCCTGACCTCCTGCTGCCGCAGGCATAGACACTGGGTGCATCTGGTGGCAGCTGAGCATCTTGGGCGAGCTTGCACGTGCCTGCCATCTATCAGGAACTCTGAACGCTGCTTTGCACTTTATGTAAACATTAACTGCTCTGACTAGTGGGTCAACCCATCTGCCACACATCTCATGTGGACCTGTTGTTTTTTTTAAAAGCCACATTTTTAATATAGTTCTCATAAGTATCAGCGTTAATCATTGCCTATTCTGCAAGTAAACATTTACAGAGACTGTGCACATGGCGACATAAACAAGAAACACATTCGCTATTAGCTTTTCTAATTTGTTCATTGCTTATTTTGGAACATTCACATAATTGAATAAATGGGGATAGGAGCATAAGACCTTAACTATACGAACATCAGTCTACCATAATGGTTGCAAATCCCCAGGTTCTAAATAATGGCTGCTGGGAGTTTCCCTGGAAGGCCACTTATTTCTTCTTTCCATCTGGTTCACATCAAGGGATCATCTCGAATGTTCCGAGGTATGCAATTCCCACACAGAAGGCTTACCCCTATATACATGTCCTAAGCTGTACTCCGCATCATCTTCTGCATGTCTGTTAAAGTTACTTGCTTTACTGGGTTAGTCAGAACAATAGCCCTACCCGGACGAGGAGGCAGCATTTGAAAACAAGCATTGGCAAATCGATTGTTTTGCGTCTGACAAGGGAAGTGTATAGTAATAGGCAACTTTATTTGCGTTTTCCCATTATGTCATTGAAAGAAATCCTATAACGAAGCAATATATTAGGTTCCAAAAATTTGGAATCTTGAGTAAGATCCCAGACCCTGAACTGACTGCATTAGAAGAGTTAAGCTGCATCATCAAAAAAGAGTATTTTATATGAAAAAAACAGAGAAAATGAAATTGGCGAAGATAGAGGTTAACTTAAAGGGGATTTACAGCAAAATGTTGCTTACTAGATACTTTTGACAAAAGGTCAGTATTTTTTTAAATGACCCTTTGAGCACACATTTCTTTTTCCCTATACAAAATATCAGTAAATTCAGCAACGTGTTGTTATGGCATTATGGTGAAACGAATGAATGTGCTTGGGCAGTTATTTAATAGCTCTATGAATTTTTGACAAGCTAGCATTCAAGCACACAATTTGTAAATGAAAAAAAAACAGCAATTAAAATGTATTTTCAGCAAAGTAAATGCATCAAAGAACACACTCTGGGTTTTAGTACAAAGCTACAAATCTCATCTGAGGACTACTTAATGCCTTTTGTTCAAAACATAATTAAGGAGCACAAATGGGGTAACATAGCCATCCAAGAATGGCCATGGGCTTGATGGACAGCTGGTCCATGCAATGACAAACACATGAAAGCCAATAGCTGAAGGGGCTAACCAAAAGGCCAGTCTCTCTCTGCACTTCTTTTTGTACCTTGTTGAAGAATTGCTTCAATATGGTGAAGATTGGTTGGTTACAAACCCCTGCCTCCCAGAACATCCATGTGGCCCCAATTGTACTCCAGTCTGTAAAAAAAATGCAGAACTGGGCAATTGTAAAATGGCATGGGAAACAAGTCTAAACCTATACATTTTAAGCTCAATTCCCTTTCTTAATTAGCAAATTCTCCTTATACCAATTTACTCACAAATCACTGAACCCACATTTAAGCTAATAAAAGTTTACCTCAACTAGCACATAATGTATTCCTCTTCAAACAAGAAGAGTCGTCATCCGCGTGTAGGGAAGTCACATTGATTACCCATGCAACAACACAACAGATCTCAGTTTACTCCACAACTACATAACAGAACAAAATGATTCAGCACATCAATCAAAGATTCTATTGCTAAACCTAAAGTCTTGCTCATCTACTCAGATCTATTATGCAGTGTGCAGATCCCTATATTTCTAAGAAAAGTGATTTTTTTTAAGTCCTATCTTTAGAAATGTTCTATTTTGCTTTTCCAAATGGGGATCTGTCTCCACTGTTGGAAGAGTTTTGCTGCTTTGGACACTCCTTTTGGGACTGTGCTGCTTCTTCTACCTTCACTCCTCGCGGTACCCGCTCCGCGGGTCCCGCTTCGTGGGGGGTGCCTGATTGCTGCTGGGGGTCACTTTTGGAGGAACCGAGGGAGCTGTGTGCGTGAGGCGGGGCTGCGAGCGAGCGCGTGTGCTGGACTGGGACTCCAATTCCCAGGAGCACCCGCCAGCCCGGATTCCGATCACCTGGGCTGCTCTCCCCGACCCCTCCCCCTCCTTGTCTGTAGCCACTATATTTGGTCTCTAGCTCTCCCGCGGCGCGGGAGTGCGCCGGGAGAAGCCCGGGACAAGGGCGGGACCGTCTGTGGCCGTCCTAGGCCGGAGTAGGCTGGGCTGGGCCTACTCTCTTGGCTGTGTCTTCTGGCATTTGGCCCAAGTAAGGGATATAGTGCCCCATAGTCTTTATTGAACTCTAGACACCATGCCGTCCCCGGCTAGGGAAAGCACCCCCATGAAACAGTGTGGAGTCAAAAATAAGACCTTAGAGAATTACTTTCCTCGGGCTGTGGGGGAAGGGGACAAGGAGAGCACTTTAAACCGGCTTAGGGCTGAGCGGAGACGCTCTATAGATAACCTGAAAAATAGACCTCTTGGAGAACATCTTACCACGCCTAGTGTAGAGTTGACCCCAATAGATGATGTCCCAATCCTGTTGAGGGATTGTACAAAAACTCCCCTAGCGTCACCCACGAGCTCTACCCCTGTGAGCAGCATAAGCCCAAGCAAGGTGACTATTGATCTAATTTCTCAACCTCCCCCAGCCCTGAAATCTAGGAAAGCTAAACCTAAGCCAGCTGCAGCACATGGAGTTTTTGGCCCCCCCCCCCAAACAAACGCAGGAGAAAGGCAAAGGGTGAACAGGGAAAAAACAAACCCAAAACCCCTCACTTCGAGTTTGGGAAGCCATCTAAACCCCCCACACCGACTGTGATAACAGTGGAGGAGCCACATCCTAAACCTGCTGCACAGGACGGTTTGGCCCCCGGTTCGATGAAAAATATAGTAAATTACATTGCCAATGTCCCCCTTTCTGTCGTCCCGTTAGGCAACTTGGAATTTCTGCTGAGGTCACTACTGTTACCAATTAGTGAAAGCATTAAAAAGGTGGAAATTAGATTAACCATCCTTGAGGCTACACTAAGTAGCATGAAAATCCCGGTCAACTCTCAAGGAAGGCCTCCTGAGCTCATCGCCACTCCAACAGCCCCTAAACATCCTCCAAAAAATGTAATGAGCTTAGCCCCGACACAGGTTGCGATTGTGGCTGCCCCACTACAACACCAGAGGAATAATCCCGCTCGAATGAAGACACTTAATCCTATTGGGCCTATCCCCCCTGTAAACTCTGTTTCTCCACCACAGCCCACAGATAGTGTCGCGCTAACACCACTAATGAAGCTTCCCCCCAGGCCACGTAGACCTAATTTACCACCAGAGGCAAATGACTTCACTGTAGTCATGGCGGGCGTTCCTCCGCTAGAGGCGGGTGAAGCTGCGGACTTTTGTGCCCTAAAAAGTAGGGTAATTAAGTGGTTAAACTTGAACAGACCCTTACCAGTACATTTAAATAACGAAATCATAATGGTTAGAAGGGTTCCATGGGTGGGGAAAACTCGCAAATCCATTATAGGGGATTGCATATTGGTGAGCTGCAGGGACGTTGGAACTGTCTCTCACATATGTCAGGGAAAGAATAGATCGCAGGTGTCAACCATTCAAACCCTTCATGTGTCTTTCTTCTTCCCCCCTATCCCTGTCCCTGCCCCTGCACATACGCTTCGTACCTATGATAACTGGGAAAGGGTCGGTCGGAGAGGTGATCGTCACGAATTTAACCCCAGGCCAGTATTCAGCCGCCCAGAGCCACCCCTTCGTACATTTAACCGGTTTCACTGTCTGGATGGCTTAGAGGGGGTAGATTGACAAATGGATAATGGTCTTCGGGGAGAAGGGGGTAAAGGGGTTCTGAAAGAAGAGTCGGAGGTGCACAGTTCGGTGGCAAAGCAAATGCCACCAAGTTGTGGCATGACGCCTGTGCTGGATGAACCCAGGGCAGTAGATAATGGATGTACAGGAGAGGGACATGGGCCGGATATGGAAAAGACAGGGTGTGAGTTACAAAGGGGGCGCCAGGGGGGAGTGGAGAAGGGGGGCGAGGCACTGAGAATTATTTCATGGAATATAGCTGGTCTGGCTGGAAAATTTGACAACAAAGAGTGGCTCGACTATATCAGGAAATTCCATGTAATCTGTCTGCAGGAGACCTGGGCATCGGAGAATAACTTCCACCTGCAAGGGTATAAGTGTTTTTTTGTACCCGCCCAAAAATCAAGATCGGGGAGAGCCATGGGAGGATTATCTATTTATATTGACTTGGGCCTTCCGGGCAGTTGCTCTTGCCTAGACTTGAATTCCCACAGGATCCAGGCAGTTAGAATTTCTGGGAAGGGGCTTAGATTTGTAGTTTTTAATATCTACAACAATGAGACAGCGGGAACCCACACCCCTCTTGCTGTTGAATTGGATCACAGGTTGGGTCAGGAAACAATGGGCCAAAAAAAGGGGCAGACATACGCAATGTTGGTTATGGGAGACTATAATTGCCATCTGTGCCCGGCACTGGTTAAAAAAAAAACAGACTGGTCCCAGTGCCCCATGGAGAAGGGGCCGCACTTTTCCCATACGCCGACAGGGTTAGCTTTCAGTACGCTCCGGCTCAAGTATGACCTAGAGCATACTATTAACATGATGGGGACGCAGGAGGATGGCACACTCCCACCTACATTTAAGGGCAGAGGGTGCTCATCCTTCATAGAGTATATCCTGGTCTCAAGATCTCTGATAAATAAGATAGCTAGTGCAGGGATTGAATGGAGCGGCTTCAGTGACCATAACCCCCTCGTCTTGGAGTTGTTGTACAGGGTGGGCCCAAGAAATAGAGCTCAACTCACATTCACTGAGAGGGCAACAGATCAAGGCAGGAGACTAAAGTGGTCCAAAATTGATGGGGAAAAGTTTTACAAGGACCTGGTGGACGCCGGCAACTTGGCCATCAATGATTGTTTAGACACAGAGGTTCACGGTTTGAGGCTTCTGGAGGCATTCGATCAGATCGCCAAGTTGATCGACGGCCTATTAAAGACTTGTGTGTCTCTAAAGAACCACGGGAATCCTCGATGGTTCGATAAAGACTGCTCCAAAGCTTTGAGGGAGCTGAAAAGCTGCCTTAAATCTAAACCAAGGGTCCCCCATAAAGTGAAGGCGTGCAGAGAAAATTATAAAAAAGAGATTAAGAGGAGGAAACTTGTCTTACAGGCAGAAGCGTGGGCAGATTTAAGAGAAGTAGGGGAAAGAAAGGATCTAGCGGGTTTCTGGAGGATTATCAATAACCCAACTTTCCAGGAAAAAGATACCCCGGAGATAGGGGCTAATATCCTCCCAGAACAGTGGGTTACCCACTATAGGAGTCTGTATAACCACGAGTCTGGTACCACTGTAGAGTTATTGGCTATTTCAACTCAGGCTCCACCGGTTGAATTCACTATTAAGGAGATCACCGCAGGGATTGAGGGTCTGACTAAAAATAAAGCCCCGGGGCCCGACGGGATTCCCCCAGATCTGTTTCTGAGTAACACTGAACTTTGGGCTCCTTTAATGACAAGGGTCATTAACACTGCTATTACCTGCGGCCTGCCTACGTCCTGGTCAAAAGCAGTAATTGTGCCGATTTTTAAGACGGGCAATAGGGACGACCCCAAGTGTTACCGCCCGATTTCCCTGATTGATGTGTCAGCAAAACTTTTGGGAAGGGCAATTCTTAACAGACTGTCCGAGTGGACCGAAGAAAATAACATCTTCTCGGACACTCAATACGGATTTAGGACAGGGAGGTCCACTAGTGACCAATGCCTGAACCTTTACATGCTGACTGCCAAATATACCATGGCTAGTGATGAATCCATTTATATGGGTTTCATGGATTTGGCAGCAGCATTCGATCACGTTAATAGGGAGAAATTGTGGGGCATGATGTTTAGCATGGGGATTGAGAGTGGCCTAATTAACATTTTGAGGGAATTGCACAGTGACACTACGGCTAAGGTCCGTTACAATAGGGAGGGGGGATTGACTAACTCATTCCCCTGTATGAGCGGAGTTCGGCAAGGTTGCATCCTTGCCCCTTTTTTGTTTTCCCTGTACATTAATAATTTGGAACAGTTTTTGTTAGGTTTAAAGGCTGATTGCCCAAGGGTTGGGTCGCGTCATATTCCTGTTCTGCTTTACGCAGATGACGCGGTGCTGATTGCACGTACACCCAGGAGCTTACAAATCTTGATCGATGGATTCGTTAAGTTCATGGGTGCCCTGGACCTCTTTGTTAATGTGGGTAAATCCTATGTGCTCCTGGCGGGGAAAAAATCTACCTCCAAATTTACTTACACAATAGGGAGTCACATTGTAGAAGAGGTCAAAACGTTTCCCTATCTTGGTGTAACATTTGATGGCGCCTTACAGTTTGATTCCTTGGTGGAGGAGCGTTGTGGTAAAATGATCGCATCTAACGGGGCAATAGCTAGCTATGGCAGGAGGCTAGGAAGATGGTCCCCGGAACAGGTGATGAACTTGTATAGCTCTGTATCATGCTCCAAAGTTATTTATGGGGCAGAAGTATGGGGCTTCGTTAATACCACAAGAATCCAACGGGAAGAAAACAAATACTTGAAATCAATCCTGAGGGTACCCCAAAGCACAGCTGGATTAATTGCCCACAGGGAGTTAGGGAGGCCATATATAGAAGACCTGGTAAAATTGAGGCCCATAGTAGCCTGGTTAAAAATCTGGGTCAATCCTGATGCGTCACTCAGTAGAGAAATCTTATCGGATTGTTTGGAGAGGGACAAATGTATGCGCATCCCCTGGCTCCATTATGTGAAGAACACCCTAGAGGAACTAGGTTTTGGGAACCTCTTTACTAACCCTGCAACAATTGTAGCCCAGAATAAGTTGCAAGTAGGGAAAATTTTTCTAGAGCGGAAAAACCTATGCAGAGCTGAGGCGGAAGGGTGTAAAAAGACAGTGAGGGCCCATAACCTAGTGAAGAGCGCAGAGGGTATGGAACCATACTTGTACCTCATGTATAACGCACAGGACAGGTTCTTGATGTGCCGTTTCAGGCTGAACCTACTATCATTCATGTTGGCATCACCAGTAGGATTTGCTACATCAATTGAACAGAAGGGGCCCTGCGGCTGCGACAACAGGTCTCCGCAGGACTCCCTTCATTTTGTTTTACTTTGCCCCTTTTATACAATGCCCAGACGCAGATTCCTTGTAAACCTCTTAAAAAAAAAAACAAATTGACCCACGCTAGGGAGGCACTAGTATTTTTACAGAAAGCCTCGGACCCCTTAACATTATGTAGTATTATGAACTTTATTAAGGTAGCGGTCCGTTTAAGACATACCAGGGGAGAAGAATGAAATGTTTCAATTTTATGCCTTTTAAGTGTCATACACTGTTTCACTGTTTGTATCTTATGCTTTGTTTACACTCTGTACAAAGGATCTTGGAAATGTTTAATGACTTTTTACTATGTATATATGTGTGTGTTTTTATGGTGATTTTTAATCACCGAATAAAGATTCATTGAATTGAATTGAGTGTCCTTTCAATCTCAGAAATGCATTGTTCTTTTCAGTCCCTGAGCAAAGTATGTGCTATAGCAGTGTCAAATTAACTATCCTTTGTCACATTCTCAAAAGGATATATGCCCTTTGAAGGATTCTGTCTTTTTCATCACAGCTTAAGAGTTATGGCTGGGTCCAAACTGGGGGTAGTGAGCTAAAGAATGATGATGATGGATTCAACCCAGATCTGTTACCGGGGGTGAGTGTCTGAAAAGTGTCAGCACTCTGTCCATCTCCTTGTGTTTGCTTTTTTCTCCCTAAGTTGGCAGGGTATGCCCAGACGTGGATCCCTTGCTCACTTTGCCACTGGATTCAAGATAGCCTGGCTGATGAGGGGTGTTACCACAAAACCAGTCCCAGGATGCTTGTTTCCGGTCCACGGAGGACCTGGCCTGGCAGTTAGGGCTGGACTGTTCCCATGAGGCACAGGGTCAAGACTGATTTGCATATGGCTGTGTCCAAACTGGGGTGGCGTAGTGAGCTAAAAAATTATGATGGATTCAACCCAGATCTGTAACTGTAGTGAGTGTCTGAAAAGTTTGAGCACTCCGTCCATCATCTCCTTATGTTAGCTTTGTTTGCCCTAAGTTGGCAGGGTATGCCTAGACTTGGAACCCTTGCTCACTTTGGCACTGGATTAAAGATAGCCTGGCTGATGATGGGTGTTACCCCGAAACCAGTCCAGGGATGCTTGTTTCTGATCCAGAAGTCTACAAATTCCAGAATGCAGCAAAACCTGAATTAGACGAGGGTCCAGGTAATGGATTTAGGAGTGGGGTGCTGAGGTGGGATGGGGTAGGCAGATCACTGAGTGGCCAATGCTCATAGTTAACCCAGAGTCAGCTGCCAGTTGCTCATTCAGGCGCGATAGCCTTTGCCTTCTGGAACTTGCAAATAAGCTTTCGACAGTAAAAAGCAAATAGTCAAGTACATGAATTCAGTGATGAAAAATGAATGCACCTCTCAAACCACATGTAACAAAGAGTAGTAATGCATTTGTTTCTCGAAATGGAAAGCAGGAGGTTAGAGGTCAGTGGTGTCACTCTGAACTATTTATAGAGGAGACGCGGTAGAGGTTATAGTGTCGCTCCGCCCTGGATGAACAAGAAAAAACAAGCGCAGTGAAAGCAAATCCCTGAGAAAATCGCGCAGCTAAATAATTAAACGAACAAGCCACGGCAGGCAGAACAAGCGCGGTGAAAGCAAATTTCGCAGCAAATCGTAATTAAATAAACCAGCGAGGTCCTCAGTGAGACCTAAAAAGCTGTCGCCACGCCATTGTGGGAATGAAAAAAAGTGCTCACCGAGTAATTAGAAGCCACTGTGTCACCCCGCGGAGTAAAAGATCCAGTCCCGGTGGACGGGGCCAAAAGTGGAAAAGGCGGTAACCAGGAGGGACTAAGAAGCCTCCTTTTCAATCGTGAGCCAGCGTTTAGCAAGGAGGATGACACCAGCAAATGAAAAAGATGGGCGGAGCTGCTGAAAGCCTCTGAAACCGTATTGATTCCAAGAAAGGCTTGCATGGCGAGAGCAGCGCATGCGCTCTGCCAATGCCAGGCGAGACCTAAAAAGGGCAGCTACACAAGGCACTGTAGAGGCCCCTCTCCCAGATAAGTAGAGTAAAAGGATTGACGCAGCTGCAAAAAGCGTTGCCACCAGGCACGCTGATCATTGGAGAATTCTGTTGGCCTGCTCTCACGTTACAACAGAACAACCTGGGATGAAATACAGGAGCTCATACACCTTTTTCCAGAAGAATATAAAAAGCGGGGAGATGATCTATTCAACGAGGGTAAACTAATTTCAAACGCTACCATCAAATGTGCCTTAAGTAGAGCAGACACCCCTACTAGGGGCATAAACACATCTATCATGCTCAGAAGACATGTGTCGCTAGGTACTTCCGGGTTCAAACCAGAAGTACAGCAACATATTTTTAATGTCCCTTTCGATGGGGAACACCTCTTCGGACGAGCTGGAGACACTCAGCTAGAAAAAAATTCAAAAGACACAGATACTCCAAAATCAGTTGGTGCCTTGCTAACCACAACACAAAAACAACAACCCCTTCATAGTTACCAAGGTAGAGGAGCTGGAAAAGCCTTTACCACAGAAAATACCAGTCAGTGTCAATAGCCACAGTACCACTAGCAGGGACTTGGTTACTATTGTGGAGGCTTCAAAAATAATAAAGACAGAGGGAGAGAGCATGTCACCACCCCTCCAAAACGACTTGTTCACCACCACCCCTCCCTCCCCCCCCGCCCCCCAACCACAAAACACCAGTCGGGGGAAGTCTACAACAATTCCATCAGTTATGGCAAAACAAAACGGCAGGTCAATGGGTCTTAGAAATTTTCAGACAAGGATATTGCCTAGAACTACTTCAACAACCACCAAATATTCCCCCCAAAAAGCAGGTTTTAAATCCACAGCATCTACACCTGCTCAAAGAAGAAGTAAAGGAATTACTACAAAAAAGGGCCATTGAAATAGTCCCACACAGGTTTCAAAACAAAGGAGTGTACTCCATTTATTTTCTAATACCAAAGAAAGATGGAACCCTGACACCCATTTTGGATCTGCGGCCACTCAATAGCTACATACTAGCAGGACATGTTTACATGGTCACATGACAAGATGTGATACCCCTACTTCAAACAGGTGACTTTATGACTGCACTAGACCTGAAGGACACTTACTTCTACCATCCAATCCATTCAGCACACAGAAAATTCCTGAGGTTTGCGGTAAGTGGACGTCATTATCAATTCAAAGTACTACACTTTGGAGTAACAACAGCCCCAAGGGTCTTTACAAAATGCCTAGCCGTAGTAGTAGCAAAACTAAGAAGAGAAAACATTCATGCGTTTCCCTACCTTGGCGATTGGCTGATCAAGAGTCCAAACAAGAACCAATGTCTATCAGACACCCAAAAGACAATAAATCTATTTCATCAATTGGGTTTCTCAATCAATGTGACAAAATCACATCTCCAACCATCCCAAATTCAACCTTATCTGGCATCAATACTCAATGCCATATTAGGGACAGCTTACCCCAATCCCCAAAGGGTTCTCAATCTCCAGAACCAACAGGATTTTTTTCAGTCATATCACCTACCAGTCAAAACCATATTGTGTGTACTAGGAATGATGGCATCTTGCATAGCAATCGTGCCTTGTGCTTCTCTACACATGAGACCCCTCCAGGAGTGTTTAACATCTCAAAGATCATGAGCCGAAGGGAACCTGGAAGATCTAGTGTTGGTTACACCCTATCAGGCTCTATTGTGGTGGAACACTTCAAACATATTAGCAGGGAGAGCCTTCAAGGAGCTAATCCCGAAGATAACAATCATAGCCAGTGCATCACTTCTGGGATGGGGAGCTCATATGAAGGACATTGTAGTACAGGGACACTGGACAGTACAAAAGGGGGTTCTACACATCAACAAGTTAGAACTACTGGCCTGCAATGGCTCTCCAAGCGTCCCTCACAAACATAGCAGGGAAAACCATCCTCCTGCTTACAGACAATATGACTGCAATGTAATACATTCAGAAACAGGGGGGAACCCATTCCGTACAAATTATCCCAATTGGCACAAAATATATGGAAATGGGAGCAGTCACAACACCCACCTCCTAGCACAATACATACCAGCAGAGGACAACACAATTGCGGCCCTCCTTAGCAGGACACACAAGCAGGTTTACGAGTGGGAGATACACAGTAAATTATTACAAACATACTGCCAATAGTGGGGAACCCCCACAATAGACCTGTTCGCAACAAAAGAAAACACATAATGCCAAAGCTTTGCATCCAGATATCACACCCACAATCCAAGGGCAATGCTCTATGGACGGACTGGTCAGGGATATTTGCCTACACTTTTCAACTTCTCCCACTCATACCTTCTGTGGTCAGGAAACTCAGACTTCAATGACTTTAATTCTGATCACATCCACCTGGGCAAATCAACCATGGTACACAACAATATTAGAGCTCTCCCTGCAACCTCACGAGACGCTTCCCAATTATTCTAATCTTCTCACACACAGCAAAGGCAGGGTGAGACAATCCATCCTTTACAGCTCAATCTTGCAATCTGTCTCTTGAGTTCATGTAATCTGATTACCTTAATCCACCTGATGAATGTATGACTATTTTTAAAGAAGACCTACCACTAGGGTTTGCTATTAAGCAACATGGAAAAGTTTTGTGCATTACTGCACAACACAGCACACTAACCTATCTTCTCCAACAGAACAATAACTAATATGCGACCGGTTACACTTTACAAAAGTGACAGTTAGCATACACCTACACACGCCTACATTTAGCAGGTTTTGCAGCATATTTACAAAACAGGAAACACCAGCCACTCTTCAGCTTTATTGTAATCAAAGCCTTCATGGAAGGATTAAAAATAGTAATTCCAAAATGTACATCTCCAATACCAGCATGGAATGTAACATTGTCGTAAACAGCTTATGCGGCCACCATTTGAGCCACTACATAATTGCCAACTGCAATTCTTAAAATGCAAAGTAGCTTTCCTCGTAGTGACAACATCCTTACAAAGGGTCAGCAAAATCATGCACTCCTAATCAAAGAACCTTACTTCCAAGTTTTCTCAGACAAAGTGCATTTACGTACTAACCTGAAATTTTTACCCAATGTCCTTTCTCCTTTCCATCTAAATCAAACCTTGGAGTTATCGGTTTTCTTTCCAAAACCACAAACTATCCCAGAACGTGATTTACATACACTAGATGTTAAAAGGGCTCTTATGTGCTATGTGGAATTATTAAACCCTTCGGACAAATAAAACAGTTCTTTGTTTCTTTTTGAAATCCAACCAAAGGAAACGCTATATCGAAAACCGGT
This sequence comes from Lissotriton helveticus, assembly GCF_964261635.1. Lineage (NCBI taxonomy): Eukaryota > Metazoa > Chordata > Amphibia > Caudata > Salamandridae > Lissotriton > Lissotriton helveticus. The sequence continues at coordinate 861,859,735 of NC_136071.1, read as the reverse complement.
ATAGCCAAATGGATTGTTTAATACATTCAAATATGGAAAAGCAAAAAGGACACTAACAACTGTGCCAAGTGCCCATTTAACAAAACAAAAGGTGCAACCATGGCCTTTTTAGGAAATATCCCTCTAAAAAACATTTGCAAAGTGGCAACGTAGATAAACTCACACACTTTCACAAAGCATTATGTGGATGTTCAATGAAGACAAGAAGCTCTAGTTGGACAAACAGTCCTTCAAATGTTAATTCAAACAACTGCACCATTTCATGCCTAAAGCCACCGGTTGGAGGAGTACTGGTTTACAGTCTATGCATAGCATGTATATCTGTAGCCAACACATGCTACGAATGGATCATGTTACTTACCCTGCAAGCATCTATTCGTAGCATGTAGTTCAGCAGGTTCACATGCACCTCCCGCCTACCCGGCAAGTATTAGATGGTCACAAAAGAACTACAAACACAGCATGTCGAACAGCGAATGCTACTAAGCAGACTAAATCTTCACTCCATTCATGGCAAGGGGAAAACAAACGTTCTAAGGAATAAAGCATTCGACTTGCACAATGCTTCGAGGGGAAGGAGAGACATCACATGACCCCGATCATAAATCGTCCTTGAGGAAAAACAACTTGCAGAGTCTGGGCCCAAAACTAGATGGCAGGAATATGCCTAATGTGAATCTGCAGCACTACTTGCTTAAAGGGTAAGTAACATGATCCTTCTCTAGTATATCAAAATGCAAAACAGCGGTTATATGATTTCACCAAGTCACATACTGCATTGAGACAAAATAGGCCCCCACAAGTACAAAGATGACACTCGATCAAGATTCTGGTTGGCTCTGGAGACTGATAACAAATCACGAACTGACTTATATTCATGCGTGAACCTTCATTGCCTCCCTCTCTCAACTGGGTTGCCAATGAAAGCAACCTTGGGAAATCCTTCAAAATGTTCTTGTTATCTTTTATTCATGCTTTCCTTCTTAAAAGAGCAGAAAATCACAGCCAGCACGTTTTGCCCACACAAGGCTTCTTCAGGGCTGCAAATATGCAGAAAACACCAGTATAAATACTTGCAAAGTATAAAACAACCATTAAAAACTAGCCCCAATCTAAAACACTTGAGTGTGTATATATGGCTGTAACTCAACCATCCCTAAAATTGAAGATAATCTCTAGGCACCATGAAACAAACAAATGACATAGTGAAACGTGACCTTATAACAATAAAAGACACCATTATAAACTATAAACAGTGTAAACATATCCGGCAAGGGATTTATACATACATTAAAAAAAGTCATAACCTGAATATCACAATAAATGATGATATAGTTCTTAACTTAAGTGCACAACAGCGCACACAACACCTTCACGGAATATAAAATAGATATATATGTAAAGAATAATAACAAACTAACAAACAGGCTCTGTACAATCAGGGCAATGCTTCTGAGAAGGGCAATGGCTAAGACAGTGCACATGCCGAATGTGACACTGTATTTTGCCTTGCATTTGGTGGCACTCTGCCGTAGAGTAGAGAACTGAGGTAGAAAGAGAGGGCCACTACGGGGAAAGTGTGTTAACTTTGAAAAAACACGTGGTTGCTCTACGATAGTTAGCTGCAGAGGGGTTTTTGGAAAATGAGTTTTACTAGTGAAATACATTCCTGTTGATTCCAGTTGTCTTGGAGTTGTCCATTGGTGTCTATAGTGCCTTTTGATTCATGATGGTGGCTGGATTTAATGAATAGAAGTATCACTGTTTCCTCTGCTTTCAGTATATAGTATGATGTATTAAATATTGAATGGCGTATAAATTAATTCTAGCAAGTTTATATCTTAGTTGTACACCATCACCAGTGGTTCCCTTTAAATGCTGCTATTTCATTGACACCACCAATGTTTGGCATAGTCCTACACAATTATTGTAGTCTATTGATCACCCTGATACTTGGATTTGTATGCAACATTTAAATTACCAAGAACCTTATTGGAGGCCTTACAGTACTTATAATAACCCATTATGCTTCTCTGCTGCATTGTTTTCACGACTACAGTGCACCGCTTCACATTGCATATCTTCTGAATCCTCCTCACTTTCTTTGTGAAATACTTTGAAGTAGTTGACGAGGTATGTTTGCCCTATAAAAATCCAAAATAAATAAATTAGTACTATTAAAAATGTTGTGTACTAACATCTCAACACTGTCTAAACTTATCCCCTTTAGCCTGTGTGAAAGTGTAAATGAGACTCAGAAATCATCACTCTCTTAAAAGATTCACAATCACTGTTCTCCTTGTTGGTCATTATGCACCATTGTTAAGGCAAATACCCAACACTGGTGTTAAAAAAAAGAACCTGACTATTACTATGTCGTAGTTTAAAAAAAGAAAAGAAAATGACTTCTGACTGTGTGGCCCTGAGAAACGCTAATAGCATATCAGAATTGGGGCACCCAGATTTATTTATTTTCCCAGATCAAATAAGAAAAGAAGATTAGACCAGGGTCAGAATACAATTCTTGAACCTGAGGGCGGCTGAGCGGGAAGAGACAGAGCTAACGAAATCTACAGTAAAAGCCTATTTCTTGCTGAAAACCACAACTACGATTGAACCATATTTGAAAATTGTCAGGAAGCACGTGCATCGTCAGCTTTTAACGAGGTTTCGTTTTAATTTAATCCATACCCTCTTAGGTAATTCGCAAGGCTGGAGCAGGGTATGTGATTTAGGTCCTTGTACATGTGATAATTTTTCAACTCAAGATAATATGCATTTTATAATGTTCTGTGATCGTTATAGTGTGGTTCGAAGGACTTTTTTTGTTCCAATTTTAAGGGGTAAAGGTTTTATACAGGTCAAACCCGCTCTTCTTTATCTACAGTTGCTGAATGACCCAAGGGAGATATTTTACATTGCAAGTTTTTTAGTTGCCGCCATTTGACTCGGGGGGGGGGGGGGGGGAGGGAGGGAGCGTTATAGTACTTTAAACCCCTAATGAGTGACTTTTAGGTCAGCGGCGATTATTGTATTCATATTGCTAAAATTATGTTGTATCGGTAGCCTGAATTTTGACATGATTTAATTAAATTTGATCTTATGCTATTACGTACTTTTTAAGTCACTCATAAGAGTTGAGTATTCGGATTTTAAATATTTTTATAGTATTGTTTATTGTGAAATGTGTTGTACTTTTATGGTTTTTATTAACCGAATAAAGTTGTTTGACTGACTGACTTCAGACACTATCTTCTTATAAACTTCCACTTTAAAAAACTATGCTTGTGCAAATATACAGACCACAATAAAATGTAATCATGAATGTGGTGGGCGTGGCCGACAAAATGTCCAATGGCAGCTAAACCCATCTGCTCATGGACCCCCAAGTTGGAATACTGTGGCATCCTGGGCTCTAAGTGGGCCAGACTGTGATAGATGATCACAAAGAAGTCCCTCATGATGTGAGCGACCCCCGTGACTGTAGCTGTGACTGCTCCTTATAAACCTCTGTGTCTTGACATGGCGCGGGCTGGCCTGCATGCAGAGGTGCCCACGAAGTGAACTGTGGAGGCACAGGTGGCCATGATCGACTGCACTCAGCAAAGCCACGGCGCCCGGATGAGGAGAGAAGTGCGTGGGCTATGCGACACCCACGCCTGGCTGCCTGAGTGCCTGCGGGCCAGTGGCAGCTCATCAGCAGTCCAGGGGGTTGGTGGTGGCAAGACGAAGCCTGGCAGGAGCAGAGAGCAACAGCAAGGTGAAGTGAGACTGCTCACCCATGGACCCTGCTGTGCAAGAATCTGCTGGGCCAGTGGCAACACGCCATTGAAGGCCAGATGAACAGCTGCTGGGTCATAATGAGCTTGACTGGAGCAGAAAATGAAAGAGAGAACCGGGTCTGCTCTAAAAGTGGGGGAGGTGGGTTGGGTCAAAGGAGGGCCAACTGAGACACCCATTGGAAGCCTGATCACCCCCAACTCCTCTGGAACAAGATGGGTAGGGTTAGATCCCAGCAGAGCACACAAAAACACAAATGGACCAGTCTGCTGCCACTGGGACAGATCAAGGAGGAGGGGCCCCATTGGAACCTGAGAATTAACTGGCAATGCAGATGCTGAGGGGCCCTATGGGTGCCCAAAACCTTGTCAATGGAAACCTTGTGCTCAGTATTGGAGACAAAAATAGACACAATCTCCCAGAATGTTAACTTGCTACGAGTGGACCTGCACAACGTTGCAGAGAGATCGTTGACCACAGAATGAGACATGACAGCCTTGTAGGAGGAAGTCCAGACTTACAGAAACAGTAGGCTCACTCACAGAGATTGCCATAAAGTTAGAGGAGAGGGTCAAAGACCTTGAGGTTTGCTTGCGCCGCTACAGACTCTGCTTCCTGGGATTCCCAGAGGGAGTCGAGGGTAAGGCCCCAGAACTTTGTCTGGAAAGATGGCTAAAAGCAATGCTTGGCTCTTCTGCACAATCTAGATTTTTTGTAGTGAAAAGGTCATAGAACATTGGCCCCAAGGACCCTGCTGGGTGCACTGCCAAGAATATTGATTGCAAAACTCCTCAACTACAGAGACTGGGATATAAATCTACCTGCTGGTTGAGAATCCAGAGATCTGATAATTGAAATTAGTTTATCCACATATTCCTGGAATACAAGGAATGGATTCAATGCCTCAGACAGTCCTTTATGCCTGTCAAACAAAAACTGAAATCTATGGACATGGGATATATGTTCCTGTTTCCACCTGAAGAGGCCTTGGATTGAGTAGAAGCACATGGTGGAAGCCACCACCCTGCCTCGATAAGCGTCCATGGAGCTCGGGAGGTGAAGTGCTCACTAGTCCTGATGACAAACATGCGGAAGTGGAGGGAGCACGAGGTCAGAGTCTTGCCTGGTGGTCCGTAAAGATGGAGTCATGGGTCTTGAAAGACACCGAGAGGAGGCTGGAGCCTTGGTGGAGGCGGCAACTACATTGATTGGGGATTTGTCAAAGCCATCAGATCGCCTGCACTCAAACCATCCATGATTGAATCTGGTTTTCTGTATTATTACGGAGTTAGTAAAACAAATGTTTTTTCTTCTGGTTGATAAAAAGTTGAAGTGCACACAGTAGGGAACCCGGGTGACACCTCCCTCTGGTCCAAGGTTTGGATACTACACCCTCGTGTGCCTTGGAGGTTGGGTGTGACCCCACATTATAGACCTAAGCAGAAGGGAATGAACAACTTTACACTATATAGTTTTAAGGGGGAGGAGGGAAGGTAGGACACCTGTTAGTTATGACTGGTGAGACACAGTTAGTAGCAGGAAGCGTTTACCCAGAAGTGGGAAGGGGAAAGTTTAGTTGGCTCAGTGAAAGAACAGACTTATCAATGAACTAGAAGTCTGGGCAAGGGAAGTCACGGTGAAGGGACTCTGAGACAGAGTGGAGATGTCCCTCAGGTGGACGCCAGGGCATCCCTGAAAAACAGTACGCATGATAAAATGACAAACGCAATTAATATGCTCACCTGGAATTTCCAAGGGCTTTACAGTTTTGTAAAAAGAAAATGGGTACAGTTTTTCCTAAGGTGACTGGGGTCCGTATAGCATTCCTCCAAGAGACGCACCTATTGAATGGGGAGGAACACAAGTTGCGGAAAAAATAGAGGTTTCACTTATACTCCTCGATCTACTTCAACTAAGCAACTGGGGGTCTTAATCTGGATTGCCCCTGGTGTCCCCTTCCAGATGATATTCCTTAAAGCAGATAAAGAATGCAGGTATATGCTGTTGTATGTCACCCTGGATGGTAGCACGCTGTGCCTCCTTAAGCTACACACCCATAAAACAGATTTCTATGTTGGTTTTTTGAGGACCATCCAATCCCCTACATAGATACAAAACTCATATGGGCAGGAGACTTTAACCGCGTCCTGGACGGTGAAGTGGACTAGCACCCCCTCAAACAGAAAACGTAGCCCAACAGGACAGCTACACTTAGGGAGACAATGAAAAATTAAACTTTTGTGGCTATTTGGAGGGAAACCCACCCAGATGGGAGGGTGTTTTTTTGCTACACCACAATGCTTTAAGTAGATTGGACTGTTTTTACTCACACGATTGCACACAGGATGGGAAAGATACTGTATTTTGCAAGATTTCTTTCTGATCAAGCTGCGCCCCTATTAGAATTTAGCATGGAAAGGACAAGACCTCGTGCTCCACTGTGGTGATTAGAGACTCATGCTCTGCAGGACAACACCGATAGAGCAGGGCTCAAGGAAGTGCTGACTGGATATTTTAAACATAATTGGACAATAGCAACCGCCAGTGGAACAGAGTTGGGAGGCCCTTAAAGTTGTCATGCAGGGGGGTGGATGTATCACTAGAGTCCATAATTCGTGGATACAGCTGGAAAGAATTGTTGGACTGACAAGAGAAGCTGGAAAACATACAATCCGTTAACTAGGCGGGGCCACAGACTTTATATGTCAGATGGCCATTATGTGTAAACTCTGTGAACTGTGGGATCGAGTCATGAGATGAGAGCACAGACAAAAACTTCATAGTGAAGGAAACAAGATGGGTTGCTTATTGGCCTGGATACTTAAAAGGGAAACAGCACCACCCGTAATTCTGGCTCTGACTCGGCCTGATGGCGAGGCTGTGACTACACAGATGGGGATTACCGAGCTATTGAGGATGCATTTACAGGATTTATATGGGGGGAGTGTCACACCAGCTGTTTTGAGAGTATGGGTTTTTGGACCTGGTCCCTCTGCCTAGACTCTCAGGGGAACCGTATAAGGCCTTGGAGTCAGGCCTTGGAATTGATGAGCTAACCGAGTTGGTCAAAGAACTTGCTTGATGTAAGGCGCCGGGCACAATGTGCTGTTGGCGTAATTTTACCAAACCTTTTCCTGTCAGCTGACTCCTAATTTGACGGAAGACTAAAGGAGGCCAAGCAGGAGAGAGAGCTCTCAACTTTCGTGCTATACACTTTTCCTGTGGCAAGGATCCGTACAGGAGGTATCATTTGGCTACATAGACATTGCTCGAGGGGTCTGTCCCCATTTCTGTTGGCCCCAAGTATGGAACCACTGGTTGTGTTGCTGTGAGCGGTTCTGGCGGTCTGTGGGTCACAGGGAGGCCGCACCACACATCAATGTATGCTTATCTGCTTGCATATCTGAAACAGCTGTGTTGTTCTCTCCACTTACTACTACTATGGCTTCTGGAAATTATTGGGTCGGCCTTGGGCCTTCAGACTAACAATAATAAGACTGTGCTGTTCCCACTGGGTGGAATGACTAGCAAAGGAAGAGTAGAACTACCTGACCCAGAGCTCCACTGGGAAACACAGGCATTCTGATATCTTGGCTTACAGACAGCCACACGCCTGCAGATCAATATGGCCTTAATATGGGTAAAGTGATAGCGGACTTCATGAGTCTATTAAGTTCTGGAACACGATCCCACTCTTGGTCATAGGCAGGGTAGCATTTAGTAAAATTGTGTTTCTGCTGTGATGACTCTGTCATCCATAATTCATTCTGTATTATACTGAAGAAGGCATTTCAAGAATTAAAGACTCTCCTGATCTTGCTGGTATGAACAGGCAAACGGAGCAGGGTAAAGCTAGAGATGCTGATGGGTGGGTTGGGGCTCCCTGATCTTCAACTGTACTACCTAGCAGGGTTATTGCAGTATGCGGCTCCGAAGCATGATGAATTGACATGGGACAACAGAGCCACCCTTCTAAAGAGGATGTATAGTAGAAATCCATTTCAAGAGTCGGGTGTAGTCACTAACTGCAACATTGAGAGTGACGTGGAAAGAATCACTGTGGCCAATAACTAAGGTTAGATTTGACCAGCATTGCTTGTAAGCCATTAGGGTCAGGATTGAAGATCTATATTAAGCTATTGTATGTTTTGGGTTAGTATCATAGTTTGATGTTTGTACATAGCTAATTGTATCTGTATTTGGATTAACGTATTAGAAATATAAGTGACTAATCAATACATGTTAAGGATTATTATTTATTCAAATTAAGCATTGCTTTTCATGTATATTGAGCTATGGTTTGTTCACTTGTTATTCACATGTCCTTGCATCTTTGTTCATGTTGCCTGCTTACACCAAATTTACATTCCCTTACAAATCTCACCTAATATCTAAGTGGAGGAAAGTTGTCTGTGTAGCACTTTCAAGTTTCTATTCAAATGTCTCCAAAGAGATCTATGTGATAAGCTAAATCAGGTATTGCTGTTGGGGTCTCATAGCCCTCACCTGACTTTGTCACGTAAAAAATTAAATGCAAAGCAAATAAGTGATCCCCCCCCCAAATGACGAACAAAGTAACTCATTTTCCTATGATTTAGGTAATGCACGCTGTAGCTGAATTGAACACCAGTGTTTTTCTACTGCTTAAATGGCAAAATGATGTGCCTTCCCATTCTACTCTTTTTATAGACTGCATCCCTTCGTTATTAGCCACATACTTGAGTATTGGAGTTAGGCTTTTGAATTCAGTGCCTATGGCAATTACCTGAAGCAATGGCTGCTGCATTTCAAAATCTCAGGATTGCCCAAGTAGTATATTCGAGAAGGAGTAATTTAGGACTGTCACTATTGAAAGGCTTGTGTAAGAGGGAGTATAAAAAACTCTTCCATTGAGACCACAAAAGTGAAGAACAAACAATGGTTTTATAGCCTGTTAAACTGTCTGATCTTTGTTCCATTACTAAAGCCTTTGAAACATCTTTACAACCAGTCTTCATCGTTGTTAGTATTGGGTAGATGGCATTTAAAAACACCAGTAAGGATCAAACCATTAACATCATTGTTGATGATAAAATGTTTGAATATAAATTAAATGAGTAACAATGGCTTTCCCGTTTCCAAAACTAGGCTTGAAATACATGTTAACCAACAAAACCCATGAAACAGTACAGAAAATGGCCTTTACCGTAAAAGTGTTCAGACATAAATTTAGAAACAATTTGGAGCTATGCCCTGTGTCTTTATTTAATTGATGATGCAAAGGTGCTATTAATTTATTTATAGGTTTATTAAGCGTTCTATAAATAACATTGTGTTTGGGATATTTATCAATGTAAGCTTAAGATTTCATAAATCGGGATAATAATTAATGGTAGAGTGGGAGCCGTGTTACAAAAAGGTATGAATAAATGTTTCCACGCTGTGATTTATCAGTGGGTTTACAGCAACCATTAAGTCCGCTTACAGAAACCCTACTGGTGTTTGAGATTGCCAAATTCTCTCTTTTTATTGGATCGGCTGAACCGCAATGGGGATAAAACACCAGGAAAAATGGTAACGCAATGGTGATGCAGAGATTGGGGCTCGGTTATTAGTGTTACATCAAATTGCAGCATTTGTGTTATTAAAGTTTGCTTTGAAATCATAATCTTTGATCCAACAACACAGTAGTAGCTCAGCATCCATGGCTGAATCAAGGTGTTTAATAGAAATACACACCAACAATTCCAATGACCTAAATCAATAATAATCCTTATTGGAAAACCCATTGAAAACAGCCCATAATGATATCTAGAATAGTTCTCACTGGATCCTGCAACTTTATCTGGATTCAAAGTGCAGATGACCTATCTCGCTCGAAACAATCTAACCCCTTGGACCTCCTCAATTGACATATGTTAGCAAGACTGATCTTGAGCACTGGCACGGAGTTGTGAGCTGGATGAAGAGGCTAGCCAGCCATTGACTTCTCAGCTGGAGGATTGTGCTCTGAAGCTGCCTCACATCGGTCTGATAAGATGCTATCACTTGTATGTACTCCAGCAGTAAGGTCCTCCTCCTTTGTGTGTCCGCACCAAAAGTTAGCTGCTCCCTGTTGGAAAGCTTCTGTTTGCCTTTCCCTCCGTCAAGTGACTCAGTCCTCCATTTCCACTTCTGACTGAATTTAGGATAAAATGCTTTGTTCACAATCAATCCTTAAAGAAACTTCTCAACAAAGTAATTTTCAACGAATTATTGAGGAACATTGTTTGCTTGCATTATAGGAGTACATTTGCAACTGTATCTAAATGTGAATGGACTGTGGAAGTGTTGTGAATACATACAAATTCCCAGGATTTTCACCAACTAACAGTGGAATACTACCTACCAGCCACAGGAGCGGATTTACTTCCAAATAAAATTACACCATCCGATTGTAAATTTGCATTTCCTCAAATCAATTTGACTTTAAACTCATGCTTTTTTAATTCACGGATTGAATTTACCATGCATTTTATACGATTTAGGCACATATTTTAATTTCTTTTTATTGAGCTTATAACAGTACATACAGTACTAAGCATTTCTGAGCAGCCATTCGTACATAAAGTTTAAAAACCAAGCAGTGCATTTATCCCTCCCCTCGTCTCACAGCCCTTTGTAGGTCTAACTAGCCAGTTCCTCTTGTGTGGCCAGTCTTGGAGCAACACCACCCGGGGTGGTGGACAGGGGGAATGCATATGTTTCCCCTGTAAGTGTTTCATTTACCCAAGATCTGTTCCCATATCTTAGGCCATCCCCTAGCTTAATAAACAACTTTCTACGCCACCATGCACCAGTCCATGTAATTCTTCCATTCTATTGGTGTTGGCGCTGTTGATGCCCCTCCCCCGCCCAATCTCCGGGCTACATTGCTCTTAGCGATCGACGTCCCCAGGATTGCCCAGATTTGCTCTTTGCAGATAAGATCTGTTGCGTCCCATGCATTGAGGAGGCACCACGTAGTCGAGGGTTGCAAATCCACCCCTCACACCCTCAGTAGGCACTGTTCTATATCCTCCTAATGGCTTTTAATCTCCGGGCATTCCCATAAAATATGGTAAAATGAACCCCCTCTGCCCACACCCTCTTTGACATTTGGAGTCTAAACTTCTTCTCATATTTACTAGTGTGGTACAGGAAAGGTAGGGTCTATGGAGTGTTCTAAGTTGAACTAATCTAACGTTTTTAGGCACATATGTTGAACTTATGTGTGCAAGTGCCTTTGTGAATCCACTGTAAATTGTTTTCCACTAGTAACCATCAGATTTGATTCCCAGCAACTGTGTTCAGCAAGATAAAAATTGCGATTTCGCTTTTATTTCCAGCCCCATTTGTATGGCGGTAAATAGGAAGTGTTACTATTAACTAACTTGTGCTCAGTTTATCAACACCAGAAGGGGTTCCAACTTGTGACCTGCAGGGATATAATCCAGAGGAAAGCATATCACCCCACTAACAAAACAACTCTCGCAAGTAGTTACTTAACCTTACATCTATATGCATTCTATATACAATTACATTCTCCTAGGAAAGAATATGAATGAAGAAGCTCCACTGTATTGTCCACTTACAATGAAGATGGTTTACTTCACAGTGTTACGTTACATGTGGGTTTTCTTAAGCTAAAAGAGGCTTTACCTTGTAGCGTGAGTACTAGATCTTAACCCCTTCCATGCTCATGACGAGCTCTGCTCGTCATGGGGTATACCTCTTGTACACTCATGACGAGCTGAGCTCGTCGTGAATAATGGGAATCAATAAAGTTCAGCACAGGGGGAAAATCTGGTTAGCACCCAAGGTGTTAAGAGGAGAATAGCAGTAGTATATGTCCCCCCTCAAAAGTGTTGTCCCCTATATTCAATGCAAACTCTATGGTAACAGCAATTTTTGGAGTATATTGCTCTCTAAAAATTAGCACCTCCCACTGGAGCTCCAGACTGAACATTTCTGATTAAGGTCAGAAAATATGTATGGGCTGTATTAGTACTAGTCAAAAGTCTTACTGCTTTCTATGCGACTGTTGGTCTGTCTCATTCTGCCAGCACTTGTAAGTTATTGGTTTATGGGGGTTTGTATGTAACAAATGCATGCATTGTCAATATGTCTAGCATTGCACTGGGCGTTTGCAAGTTAAAGGCTTAACAAGGATTTTTAAATCTAGCTTACTAGAATTGTGACAGCTTAAAAGTAAAAACCTGTGTTTTTGACAGTGGCAAGTTAAATGTGTCAATTGTTTTTTATTTCAGTTTTTAAAAGCATTTTCTTTATCTATCCCAAAGGTGATTGTACGAGGAGGAGGGCATATCTTACCATATGACCAGGCTGAAAGATCATTTGACATGATTCACCGATTTATATCTGGTTGTGGATGGCAGCTCAAATGATAATATAATTTATATGATGCCAACACGTCTGCCTAGTGTGATATTTTTCTCAAATGTAACTTGCTGAATATAGTACTGATTGAAGATTGTTTGAACAAAAGAGAATACTTGTTGCAAGTTTTGTCGCCACTAAAATCTTACAAAAACTTTCTTTTTTGACTAAAGTGACAACTTTGTTCTCTCTGTAACAGTGTTAATAGTATAAAAAAATAGCTCAGGAAATGTGGAAAGTTCTAAAGTTCTATTAGTGTGTTGTGGGTTTATTTTTGAATGCATAATTGCATTGCTTTTCTAACTATGCTGCCAGCTTCGAATACATTCAAAGATACTATTGGAATTATTAAGGCACTTTCCATACATGTGATGTATATACCAATGCTAATAAATGCTTATTAAAATCCCTTAATGTCCTTCATATATATTTCAATAAATTGAAAATGTGTGTTATATCTGTCTGTAACATTGTGTGATTGTTCTACTATTAATTATTCCTTCTTCAACACAATATTACTACAATAGTTAAGACAACGACATGCTGAACATGCATTGCATTTCCTTCTATTCCTTTATAAGTGCTGTTTAAGAAATATAACTGAAAATTGACATAACCAAACCATAATCTAACATAATATTGGCATTATATTCTCTGGGGTCATCTTTGTTACCACATGAATTTACTGTCTGATTCTTTCACTATATGCCTTCTAGAAATGTGCCCCAAGTGTCACTGAATGATTTCTCTGCATCAGGTTATTTAACATTAGTTTTTTATATCTACGGTGATTGTCACTCCTCACCTAAGTGTGTTTAGTGAGTTTTTTTTCTGCCTGATATAGCATGTAATTCTACCACTCTTTCTGTATCCCTTAACTGGCTTCCAGTCATGGTTCCTCTGTATCACTTTGGTCCAGAGGATAGTGGACATTCTCAGTTTATTTAATCTTATCATCCTGGGTGATATGTCCAGCATTCTAATTCTACATAAATCTCTGCTCTATGTATTTTATGTGGCATCGAATCCCATGCATGTAGAATTTTAAACTTAGTGAACTTTCCCCTGTGTTCTCTAATCCCTTTGTTGTGACTATCAAAAATTATTCCCATTGACCATGAGACTCATTGCAATCTTGAACTACTGAAACTGAAAATCAGTCATCATTTGACACGTATGGCTGAGCTAATTTCTCTATCTTCATTCTGTTTGAAATGTGCTGCACTGGAGCTTAAAAAGAATGAATTTTGAGTTTTAATGCAGCATTTTAATTCAGTGAAATTCTAGTGTAATTGTTTTACCCTGCACAATGTAGATTTCAACATCTGAGATGAAATTGTGTTACACTACCTTAACACATCACCTAGAAATAGTTCCAGAGTGAGGCTTGTAGGTCAGTGTTAATCTATTCAAAGTAATTTATGCAGCTTTTCCAAATTTTTGACACCATTACAAATAGGGTGTATCTTCATTCTCTACTAATGTCAAATAATAAATTGTGCTCATCAGTTGTTCCCTGTACTTTACTTTAATTGTATAACCTTACAGAATTTTAGATGACAGTTGAAAAGACAAGGAGCGTAGCTCTGCATTGCATACTTTAAAGCCAATTGCATGTAATCCTCCATTGAATTTGGACATCACTATTTTTGGAGAGTTCCCCTCATGTGAGGCCCCCCATGTGATGCTGTTATGCCTGCATGTTTCAGGAAGTACCCGCTTTTTCTCGTATTATACTTTTGAATCCTTCCCAACGGTTGTTTCCTCTCCCCAAAGATAATGGATCATTTTTGTCGTACTGTTGGGTCCATGGCTTCCAAATCTAACTCTATTGTTTAAATACTTAACCCGTCAGACTCTGAGCGTCCGCAGGTCTTATCGTCTTTAGTGAGAACAATTTTTCACTCTATCAGTTAGCACATATCTGAGATCTTACTACTGGAGCCCAGGTCTCAGGTCTGCGCATCAATGAGGACATTAACTCATTATCTAGGTAACATCGAAGATGTAATTCAGCTTTGGTATCGTCATTTTAATAATTTATGGGCTGATCCTACATCGATTGATTGATTGAACTTTATTCCATTTGTGTCAAAAGCACCATGAAAGCTACCATTCTTCCCTTTAGACGTTCATGGGCTTCTAGAATTATTCAGTGGCATACATATTTGAAACTTTGTCTCACTTGACTTAAGTATTAATGGATCAGTTTCATATCATTCAAGGCATTTCTGTGTTGGTATCAGGGCAGCACTGTATTTGGTACATATATATAATTATTTCAGTCTCTTGTTGTGCCTTGCAGTAGTCTCTTTTAATTCTGAAAACAATCTCATGAATCTATTAAGGTCAAATACGAGCATAAAAAATATAGAATTTGGGTGGGTTATCAACTCCTATTTTAGGCCAATGGGTGTTTAAAGCACATCACTTTTTCAGGCTTTGATTTGCACTTCAGACCCTGACATAGAAAGACCTGAGTGTTTCGATTCCTGTCCTGACAACCTTTAGAAATCCTAGACATTAATAATTAGGGTCAGGGAAGCCTGCAGCATCCCATAATTAATGTTAACTGAGACCATGCTGTTGAAGCAGCCTTAACTCAGAAGCAATCCTGTTCCCCTCATTTCAGAGGTTTGCTTCTGTGCATCTATACCCTAGATCAGGGGTCTGAATTGGTCATGTTGAGGAGGATGCAGTCCAGCACAGTCCAGCAAATTTTACAGGTAAGTTGGCAGTCAATCTAGATCTTGCATTATGTCAGGTTTGTGTGTTGTCTAATATCATGTCTGTTTGATTCATAGGTATTTGAATCATTAGCCAATTATTTTCATTATTTTCTTATACTTTGTTACTGTGATTGGTTATTTAAATGAGTTACTAGGTTCATCAACTGAAGATTCCTCATCTTTTGAATATTCCCTAGATGTCAGACTGCATCTAGAAACTTTTCCAACAGTACTTTTGCACATCGGTAGGTGATGCCGTGCAGCTCCGCACTGATGCCGTTCTGCTCTGGAAATGATGAGTGGGGCCTTTCTGATAGAAACTTCTAGCTACAGATTCCTCACCTATTGGAATTCCCCAGGCATCAGACTATTATCTGGAAACTTTTCCATAGTACCTCTGTGCCAGAAGGTGGCAGCGTGTGGCGCTGCACTGACGCCGTTCTGCTCCGGAAGTGATGTGTGTGGCTTATGTAGGCACGACTCCCACACGCTGATGTCAGTTCCTTTCTTTCCACAGATCCAGATCTTCCGTTCTAACCGGGTGCAAGGGATGTCATCTCCTAAGACAACAGGTTTTATATTCTGTAACAACTGCCCAAATCAGATGTCTGTGACAGATCCCCAGCAGGTTTGCTTGTGGTGTGTCGGGTCGAGCCACAGCTGAAAGACCTGCGGAGACTGTTCATCAATGAAACCAAAGGCAATCGGAAAAAGAAAGGCGGACTCTACATCATAAAGCACTAGAAGACACAGCTCCAGGACCATTTCAAGTCCCACTCCAAGGCCAATCCCAGCCTTGCTCCCATTCCCGCTGTCAACAGGGCTGCTCTAGGGGCCGCTCTTCATCGCGCTCAAAGTCTGGTGGTAAGCAGGAAAAACGTAAGAAGTTAAAGTGGAGTTCTGCCCATTCATGCCATTCCCATTCTCCTGACGAAGTACATGGGCGGCGCAAACAGTCCGGGTCCCAAAGTTGGCTGACTTCGGAGCAGATTCTGCAGCTGGTTCTGGCACAGCCTAAGTTTCTGGGGCTTTCGGACATGCCACAGCAGATCGAAGAGTTCTGTGCAGCTATGCTTCGGCTCTTCAGATCTCTTCTGACTCCCTCTGTGTGCCTTGGGCCCCATGGAGTGAAAGGCACTCCACCTGGATTAGCACTGGTGGGTTTTTTCCTCAGTGATAGCTGGACCCTCTGCATCACTTTTGCTCTTAGCTCCAGTCCCGTCGCTACCCTGGTGCCCTAAACCACGCCAGGACCAGGTACTTTGTGCCGATGCAGACTTTGCCAACATAGAGGGGGCTCTGAATTATCTCTCTGACGCCAGTCCAATTTCAGCCGACATTGCAACCAAATCCCACCAAGGTTTCTGTACTATCTTTACTACAAGTCAGTCATCATTCAATTCGCTTCCTTCTTGGAATGGACTCCGATAATGATTAAGACCAGAGTGATGACTTAACTCAGCCCTATGCCTATAACAGTTGGTATCAGGACATGTAGGAAGCTAGTGTGCTAGATACATCCCCAGAGATGGTCCTTTTCTCTCCCTGTTACCCAGCCATCCTATGCCATGGATATGCGGACGGCACCCGAAGTATTTGATCATGAGGTAAAAAACGAACGTCCTCACAGAAGTGTTGCAGCCTGGCCTTACTGCTTCCGAGTCCTTTTCCCTTTTTAATGATGCCTTGATGGATACCTTCCTAGGGGCTTTAGCCAAGCCTTGTAACAGACCTCCAGTTAACCAAGAATGTCCCAGGCGCCATCCTCCTGCTCCAGGCAACCTGGACTTTCTGTCGTAGCAACCCTCTTTGGAAACTCTTGTGGTGCTAGCTTCCACTAGCTGAAACAACCCCAACATTTTCCTTGATAGGGAATCAAAGAGTGGAGACTTTTAGTAAACACTTATTATCCATAGCGGCCTACAGACACGAATGTTGCCATTCGTCACTGTGCGTGACTACAATTGACTGGGTTCTCAGGCAACATCCCGTCTTCCCTGATGGACATGCTGTGCGATGGGACTCGCTTGTTCAGGGACATGCTGATTCTGCCCTTGAACGCATCAAGGAGAGTAGGGCTACCATTACCTCTCTGGGCCTTTCTACCCAGCTTCACCAGCAACAATTTCAGCGCCCCGTTCATGTCTTCGAACATGGCTTTCCTTACCACCAGCTGCCCCTCCCCAGCAGGAAACACAGCAGTTTCACTTTAGAGGCAGTGGTGGCCACCACCTCCGTGACAAAGGTCAGCATGCACTCTCTACCTCCTCTCCCACAGCCCCACCTGCCAAACCTCTTTACTGTACCCTAACCTAGTGGAGGCAGAATCTACCGATTCTATCTGGGTTTGCAAGCGATTACCCTGGACAGGTGGGTTCTGCATATTTTCCCCAAAAGAGTTCCTTACCCTTCCTTTCTTCCTCGCCGCAAATTCCACTATAACATAACGTGTATTTGTAAAGCGCACATTCACACAGAGGTATCTTGGCGCTGAATAACAGATGTTTGTTACTCAACTCAATGGTACTCATTTTATCTGCCTCAGATGGATGAAAGCTGATAGGACCCGCAGGGATTTGAACCTGTGGCCATGAGGTCGAACACAGGCCTCTGAAGTGGATGCATTAGTCCACTGAGCCACCAGACCAGACCAGACTATCCTCACAGCAACTGATGAAGGACCATCTCTCCATTTTGCAACAGGAATTTTGGCCAAAGGGGCTGTCAAGAGGGGGCCGTACCATAAGTAGGATGTGGTAGTTATTCCCGCAACTATCTGGTCCCTAAAGAGGACTGAGGTCTCCTGCCTATTTTAGATCTGTTCCCTCTCATCGCCCTCCTCCAGAAGGAGGAATTCAAAATTCTCACGATGGCCCGGGTCTTTTCTGCTCTCAACCCTGGAGACTGGATGGTGACATTGGACCTGCAGGGCTCCTGTTTCCAAACTCCCATCCTGTAGCCCACTGGCGCTTCCTGCAGTTCATGGTGGGAGAGTAGCATTTTCAGTTCACTGTGCTCCCCTTTGGCCTTACAAGCGCCCCTTGTACGAAAGACATGGCGGTGGTGGCAGCACACCTTTGATAGCAAGGGTGCAGGCCACACTTTAACGACTGGCTGTTGAATGCGAGCTGGCCCTAGGCAGCTGTCAACCTCTTCACTGCGGCAAACCTCCTGTCATCTTTGGAGTTCACTATCAACATGCCAAAGTCACACCTGACTCCTTCTCAGATGCTCCCTTCATCTGAGCCATTCTGGAAACAATTCGGTTTTGTGCCTTTCCCTTGGTTAGGAGAGTCCAGGACATTTAGGCTATGACCCTGATCTTTCAGCCTCTGTCCTGGATTTCAGTGAGGTCTACTCTGAGGCTGTTGGGACTGCTGGCCTCCTGAATCATGTTGGTCGAGCATGCAAGGTAGCATATGCAGACTTTGCAGTGGGATCTGAAGTTCCAGTGGGCCCAGCATCAAGGAGTCCTCTTCTACCATGTTCAGGTTTCGGAGGAGATTGCAAGAGATCTCAGTTGGGGCTACTGGACCACTTGAGTCATTGGCAGACCCCTCTCCTTTTCTCACCCAGCATTTACATTGGTGACCAATGCGTTGCTTCTTTGCTGGGGCAGCCACCAGGAATAGGTGGAGATTAGAAGCCTCATTGCCAAACTGTTAGATGTATTGTTGTATGTTCTGCCTCTTGTCAGGCAAGGCTTTGCTTTGGGCACAGTTAAGAGTTACCTTTCAGCATTCTTGGCAATCTTCCGATTGCCTGATTAGTCCTCTTTGTTCAATTTATCAGTTGTGATACGATTTTTGAAAGGGCTGCACACGTTTCACCTTATCCATTTGTGATACCCCAATGGAGTATCACAAACCTTGTCCTTACTTGTTTAATATGTACTTTATTTGAGCTGCTCCACAACTGTTCTTTGCGGCTTCTCACCATTCGAACTGTGTAGCTGATTGCCATCACCTCCGATAGGCATGTGAGTGATGTTCAGGGTCTGTGTATTCATCCACCATACACCACTTTTTTCCTGATAAGCTGGTTCTGCTAACTTGAGCCTCCTTTATTCCTAAATTTGTGATGCCAGTCCACGTCAGTCAAACCATCACCCTGCTAGCGTTAAAGGCTTTACCTCACCCCTTTAAAGAGCAGGAGAGACTCCTTCATTTGGTTTCCAAAAAAGTGCTCTATTTCTACACTGATCCTACTAAAGAACAGCAGGTGAGCTATCAGCTTTTTGTAAAGTTTCTGGTGCAAAAATGGCAAGGTGGTACAGAAGCATACCACCTCCTGCTGGATCGTGCTCTGCATTAAAATCTGCTGCGCTTTGGTAAAGAAGAAGCCTCCAGAAGATTTGCGAGCCCACTCCACCAGGGCCAAAGCTGCTACCACTACGTTAGCATGCAGAGACCCTGACCTAAGTATCTGTCAGCAGCTACATTTGCTTACCTCCATACGTTCACAAGCCCCTCCTGTCTGGTCAGCCAAGTCTACCGGAAAGGGCACTTTGCCCTCTCAGTTCTGCAGGACCTTCTAGTTGAAGTCCACTCGCAGCCAACCTCCCATAGGTACTGCTTTGGTATATATTCGGTAGGTAAGAAATCTACGGCTAGAAGTCTCTGTCAGAAGAACAAGTTACTGTTTGCTAATGCTCTTTCTGGTAGATTATCTAGCTTCAGATTACTCAATGGTCCTCCCCTTTCTGTGATTAGACGCTACCCATTAATAAGTCTAAGAATCTGCACACTGGTCTATCAATTCACTTTTGGGGCTCCACGTCTGGGGGCTCGGACAGTCTCGAAAGCAACTCCGGTCAATGCTCTGAAGTGGAGCCTATATTGGACCCTGCACATCCCTTCCAAAGTGGAACGGCATCCATGAGGAGCCACACAGTGAAACCTTCTGGCTCGTGGAGGGACTATGGAAAAGATTCCCAGTCTCATTATCATGCCTTGGGAATATTCAATAGGTGAGGAACCTGCAGCTAGTCTCTACCCGAAAGAGCATACCAAAGGTAAGTAACTTGTTTATATGTGTCAGCTCCTTTCTTTCCTCGCCACTAGGTGCAGATTCAAAGCTATCTCTTGTCTGGTTGAGACATTTTTACTTGAAAAAATTATAGTGTGCAAGGGAAATGTATTCTCCCACAGCAACAGGTATAAACCCTGTAAGAACTGTCACAAGCAAAAGTCTGTGACAGACCTTCAGCAGGTTTGTTTGCGGAACCTTGGGTCGAGTCATAACTCAAAGGCCTGCAGTGACTTTGTGTGCATCAGAAATGTGAGGCAAAAGTCGACGTCACCAAGCACCAGAAGACTCCTCCTTGAGATCAAGTCCAAAGGTTGGTGTTGGTCCCATTCCCACTCCTTTCTGATTCACTCAATTGTAGGTAGTGAGGAATTGGGGGCGAGACTGTTGGGATGCATACCATATTGGTACTTGGAATACCTACACAGTCTTCCATTTTTGCAGATCAAGTTGAGCGTTTTCAAAGTTTGGCATCTTCTTACCTTCTACTTAAGTTTTATTCGTTTATGCACATGTTTACTCGGCAATGCTGATGTGTTGATGATAGTGCCCACACCATCAGTGCTTACTCCGCCCTGCGCACATTACACTTACATACCAAGGAAACTCATGAGACATATTTGTGGGAAAGCAGTGATGCAGGTTTATTTCGTACAACACAGGTACTGATAGGTGGGTCATCTTACAGGCGATCCAATGCGGCAGCCTCTCGCTGACCCGCATGCTCAAGGAGCCATCTTGCACGGCGAGGCGATGCTCTGACGGTGCAGTACATTATCACTTTATTTCGTTAGACTCCCGCCCCCCCTGTCAGGGCGGGGAGATGAGGCACACCCCCGGTCGGTTCAGGCCCCCCGACCGCCCGAAGGACTAACGGGGCGCCGACGCTGTTTCCTGGAACCCCTCGGCTCCAGGTTCTTGGCTCGGGCACCCCTACTGTGCCAGGCAGAGGTATTTAGACTGTATCCTTCTGCCGCAGAGGTACCCCTACTGTCCATCTGCTTCCAGATCGCCCTGTGACTCCGCCTGCAACATAAAACATGATCATTAAGGTATTCAAAACTGTGCCAGCCGCTCTGCAGCTGGGTCAGGATTCAGGGTGGGTTACAGCGCAGAGCAGCCTAGGACTAGGCGCGGGAAAGAAAGGCTGAGCCTAGTTGCTGGGCCTGATCATATACCCCCGGAAACGCCTCCCCTGTCCCCAGGAGAGCCCTCCCTATTGGCTGTTGGCCGGGGGGGCGGCTCAGGGGGGCGCGCTGCAGGCTCCGCTCGCCCGACGTGTGGGACTAAGGCGCTATCCCGCCCATGCTCCCCTCCGTGTCGCGCGGCCAGCGGCATAGTGCCCACACCATCAGTGCTTACTCCGCCCTGCGCACATTACACTTACATACCAAGGAAACTCATGAGACATATTTGTGGGAAAGCAGTGATGCAGGTTTATTTCGTACAACACAGGTACTGATAGGTGGGTCATCTTACAGGCGATCCAATGCGGCAGCCTCTCGCTGACCCGCATGCCCAAGGAGCCATCTTGCACGGCGAGGCGATGCTCTGATGGTGCAGTACATTATCACTTTATTTCGTTAGACTCCCGCCCCCCCTGTCAGGGCCGGGAGATGAGGCACACCCCCGGTCGGTTCAGGCCCCCCGACCGCCCGAAGGACTAACGGGGCGCCGACGCTGTTTCCTGGAACCCCTCGGCTCCAGGTTCTTGGCTCGGGCACCCTTACTGTGCCAGGCAGAGGTATTTAGACTGTATCCTTCTGCCGCAGAGGTACCCCTACTGTCCATCTGCTTCCAGATCGCCCTGTACTCCGCCACAGCTCTGGAGGAGGCCCCCGTCGATGACAGAGCCCCCCACCTACCAAGTTACTGGTACCCTGCCGCTGACAGGGCTTCATGTAAGTCTAGGAGAAAGACATCCATTCCCAGCCCAGACAAGTGCACCCCGTTGCTTTCATAATATCCTTCTGTCCTTTCTTGTATCAGCGCATGCCTAATGAACCCCAGGCCCCTCCTTTCCATGAATTTCTGCATGGACCTGTTGACCCTCTTCCGGCCTTGCTCTATTGCAACTACCGACCGTGCTCCCCTCCAGGCCTTGCGGGGGACAATCTCAGACCATATTACCTCCGTGGCTCCCAATTCGTTAGTTATAGCTGTCACATCCCTCTGCATGGCTTCCATTAAGGCTCTCCTCCCCACTTTGACCAGGTCATTCCCCCCTAGATGGATAATG
Organism: Lissotriton helveticus; assembly: GCF_964261635.1. NCBI lineage: Eukaryota > Metazoa > Chordata > Amphibia > Caudata > Salamandridae > Lissotriton > Lissotriton helveticus. The sequence continues at coordinate 861,837,562 of NC_136071.1, read as the reverse complement.
AGGATGCTGGGAGGACCGCCCCGTGCTGCTAGACATTGCTGAAGTCTGCGCCTCAGTTGACCCCATCTCATTCCCGGGAAACCCAGCCATAGAGTTCGTGTCCTTGCTAAGGTCAGATCCCATCTCTTGCGCATCGCCCACTGCTCCAGCCTGGCAACGTAAGAATGGCCCATCACCCACACGCAACAATCAGCTGCAAGAAAAGACACAATTGGCATTACTGTTTTATTTTTATGTGAACACTGCACTCCAAACGAAAATATTTGCTTTTTTATCACATCTACAAATGAATTGCTGCACTGCAAACAAAATTGGCTTTGCATAAATATCTGACAACGCTGCACTGCAAACAAAATTGGCTTTGCATAAATATCTGACAACACTCAACAACCTCTACTTCTGACACGCTTTCGTGGAAAACATGCCTGCCGCCCTAAAGGCTCCTCTTCCTTATACTCGTGGACGGGAATGGCCTTCTGCGGCCACAGGAACTCGGGGGCGGACGTAACGCTGATAGCAAGAGGATGACCACCTCCCCACCCTCTTGACACCTTCTTCACCCAGCCCAGCCCTGTAAGCAGCAGTAGCGGCCCCTATCCTAAATGAATGGCTGGAAAATTTTTGACCTGTGTCGGTGGCTGACAAGCCTGCCCTGGCCATCACTGAGGCCATTACTCGCTCCAACTGGAATTTGGTCAATGGTGTGCCGTCTGCATGAATTAAGAAGGTGCCTGCTAGCAGAGGCTTAATTTTCAGGTAATCCCTGACCAAGGTGACCGGGCAATACCTGGGATCCTCAAATGCATGTAATGTGATGGACACGCCCTTCCCCACCTGATCTGTTTTGGATTTTCGTAGCCATAGTACCAATGGATCCCTGGCGCAGACGTCCATCATGTCTAATGCTCTCCCTGATCTGTCAGATTTGGATTTGGCCACTAGCTCGCTGGCCCTAAAGGCCCCAAAGAACGCTAAGCAAAAGGCTGTCGAGAAGAGCTGCGCCTCGAATGCCGAATTCGTGACAGTCGGTACTGTGTCCAACATGCGCTGGAGAGCCGGGAACTCAATTCCTGCCCTTTTGTCGGGGATCCTCACTTCCTCCCTGGCCCACCCTTTCAGTGCTGCCCTAATCTTGAATGCGCACGTTGGATCCTGTTCCCCATTTAATTTAGTCTCATGTTTCAGTGCTGCCAGGTGGCCGCACACCCAGGAGTGTGACTTGCCAGCCTCCCTTGCCCATACTACAAAAGTCTCGACTTGTTCCGTTGTACTTAATGCTGATGCTCCCAGGGACAGGATCACAGTGCTGAAGGTTGTCTGTTGGGCCGCATATCTTCTCTTGGTTGTATGGGCCAGGGAACGTTGTCCCATCCTCTTCAACCGTTCCCCCACTGAAGGAGCCGCCATAGGGTTGCCGGGAATGGTGTCCTCTCCTCCCCTGCCTGCGGCCAGGCCTCTCGGAATCGTGACAGCTGAAAGCGAGAGAGAGAGCGTCAGCTGCCACATTCTTGACACCTTCGACATGCCTAGCCCTGAACTCAATGTTATTCCGCAACCCTGCCCTGACTAACTCCCTCAGCAGACTTAAGACTAACGGGCAGTTGGCACTCAGGCCATTGATGGCTTGGACCACAGCTAAGTTGTCCGACCAGAACACTACCTTCTTGTTGGCCAATCCTTCTGGCCATAAATGCAGTGCCACCACAATGGGGAATAGTTCCAGGACCGTTATATTTGCAGTCACTCCCTTCTTACGCCACGCATCCGGCCACTTCATGGCACACCATTTTTCTCCAAAAATTACCCCAAATCCTACTCTACCGGATGCGTCCGAAAATAGACATAAGCCCTGGCTACTTTCCCAGGGGGCCCTCCATATCACTGTGCCATTGAAACTCTTCAGGAACTCGTCCCACATTTGTAGATCTGCTTGCAACCCCGGCCCCAGCCGTACAAAGTGATGCCTTTTCTTCACGCTGGCCGTCGCCTTTGCCAACCTGCGGGAAAACACCTTACCGGCCGGTATGACCCTCGCTGCGAAGTTCAATTTGCCCAACAGACTCTGGACCTCCTCGAGTGTTGCCCTACCCTTACCAATCATTGAATCATTGCACTAATGTCCTGCCTCAGGTCACACACCTTCTCCGCTGGGAGTCTGGATTCACCTCTGATTGTGTCAAGTTCTATGCCCAAGAATGTCAGTATCTGAGCGGGCCCTTCAGTTTTTCCAGGTGCTAATGGAATACCTAAATGTTCCGACATGACTTCAAAGGCCTGTAGGGCCTCTGTGCATTCCTGGGAACCCTCCCTGCCAAAAAAGAGGAAGTCGTCTAGGTAGTGGGTGACTTGGTGAATACCATGCCTGGCCGTGAGGGCCCATTGGAGAAAGGAACTGAATGCCTCAAAGTAGGCGCATGAGACCGCGCAACCCATGGGCATGCAACGATCGAAAAAGAATGCCCCCTCCCACTTGAAACCCAGCAAGTGTTGACTGTCTGGGTGAACTGCTAGGAAGCGGAACGCTGACTCGATGTCTGCCTTGGCTAGCCACGCTCCCTTGCCTGTTCTCCTAACCAAGTCAATGGCCATGTCCAGTGAGCAATAGGAGAGCGAACATGCCCCTTCCTCTAACCAATGATTGACTGAATTGCCCTCCGGGTAGGATAGATGGTGGATCAACCTGTACGCCCCGTGCTGCTTCTTTGGAACCACACCTAGTGGTGAAACTAAGAAATTGTTTAACGGGGGTGAAGGAAATGGTCCTGCCACCCTCCCCATGTCAACCTCCTTCCTGATCTTGTCAGTGACCACCTGTGGTAAGTCCCTGGCCGATTTCAAATTCAAGGCGTCCCTGGGTCCAAGTGGGCCTTTGTAAGGAATTCTAAAGCCGTCAACAAACCCATCAACCAACAGCATTCGCTCTTTTACCAATGGATACACTCTTAGTAATGGTAAGATGTTCTGCAACACTATGGGGGATGAACCCTTAGTATGCTCTGTCCCCTTCCCTGGCTTAGGAAATACGTCATTGCCAATCACATTGCTGACCTCAGTTTGTCCTCTGCCCTGTAACACTATGAAAAGTGGGCCTTTAGCGTGCTCTGACCGTTCTCTATGCTGTGAAGGGAAATTGAGGCCTATCTCGTTGGTATGATCAGTCTGTCCTATGGAAAGTGGGCCTTTAGCGTGCTCTGACCGTTCTCTATGCTGTGAAGGGAAATTGAAGCCTATCTCGTTGTTATGATCAGTCTGTCCTTTCTGCTGTTCAGGTAACTTATTGTCGTGCGCTGTCCACTCCCTGTGTCGTAGCGGGGGGCGTTATGTCCGCTGGTGCAGGCAATTGCTGCATGTTGGGCACCACATTTGCTGCATTCATGGGCAAACTTACACGCCCTACCCCAGGTGCATATCCCATTATTGAACATTCTGCAGGTCCCTGAGTTAAAACGTCTTGGTCCAGTTCCATGTCCCCTCCCCTGCCCCCCCCCCCCCCGAAAGGGCTGTTGGAAGGACCTCCTTGGAAACTGCTCCCACTTTTGCTCATGTTCCCACTTTTTTGTCTCACCCTCGCTTTGCGTTTTATGCAATGTTTCCCTTTTGCTATTCCCAGTCCTGCACATATGTTTAAACCAGAGCTGGATGTCAGTGTGGTCCCATCCTATGTCTGGGCAACTGGCCATTGTCTTCCTGAATTCCTGATCGTAAGAAAACCAACCCATCCCTCCGGACTCCCTTGCCCCCTGCTGGATGGAGTTTGCATACTCCATCAGGGCCTCGCTCTGAGCTGGGTCCTTCTGTACTATGATAGCTGCCAATATGTTGAACGCCTCAGTCCAATTCTCAATAGTTTTTTCGGGCCAACGCTGAAATCTAACCTTATCCTCCTCTTTCTTACCCATCCTCCTGGTGTCTGCACCTGCATTGTCATGCATCAGCAAGGTCAATATGTCGATATATTCCCTCCTCCATATACCTTCTTTAGCAGCCTGTGGTACCTGTCTGGACAGGGAACAACCGCCTTTTGACTTCATGCCAGGTTTCCCCAAGCCAACCGGTGGAGCCGAGGAGGCCCCTCCCGATGTGGATTGAGCCGGGCCACCTGAACCAACCCCCCCACTTGTAACCTTCGCCGTGCTTGATGCTGCCCCCTCTATGGCAGGCACTTGACCAGCAGCCGGCGGCCTGATAGGGGTGGCACCCTGATGTATAATGGGGGTGGCACTTTGAGGGACGATGGGGGATACACTTAGAGGAACACTGGGGTGGCACTCTGCTGGGATACTGCTGGCACACTCGGCGGGCTAAAGGTATTGACAATCTGAGGGGTGACCGTTAAAATAGGGGCGACACTTTGAGGAACAATGGTGGCTGCACTCTGTTGGGTGACTGGCAAGACACTCAAAGTGTTAAAGGTGCTGACGACCGGGTTGGCAGGCGGCAGCACTGGAGGACCGGCCAGCAATGGTGACCCTGCTAACAGCGGCAGCCCTGCTGGCAATGACTGAGCCCATACTTGACTCACTGGATCCGCCGCTGTCAGCCCAGGAAGTGGGGCCAACCCTTGTGCTGCTGCCATGGCGTCTAAACGTTTTTGAAACATAGTCATTAAACCCATCATATCGTCCACTGTCTTACCCATTTGGGCAAAGTTCGTTATTTCTGCCGCTGTCTCGTGTATCACAGTAGGTACCACGGGCATCTCCACTGGCAACGCAGCAGCGGGGGGTGGTGGTAACGCCGGCTGACTGTTACGTGCTGGTACGGCCGGAAATTCCTTCTGGGTGACCTTCCGCTTGCGAGTGGACCGACGTGTCCCCTCTCCCGAGGTGCCCGGTGCATCGTCGTGGTCCCCAGGTCGGCCAGCCTCCTCTAGCCTACGCGCCTCAATGAAACCTTGTGCCCATGCTGGCCCTTTAGACTGCGCGACCGCTAGGAATTCAGCCCACAGCCCATCCTGTGGCAAAGCGGCGCCACGGGTGCTCATAGTGAAGGCTTCTACCCTTCCGGGTTCCTACGGATGAGAAAGTACAAGGGGGTGAGCCACATATTACAGCGTCCACTATCCCCCCGCGGCTTCATGCCTTCTTAGCGGGGTCTGCTGGCCGCGACCGACCGTCCCGCTGACAGCCACCTGTCCTTGTCTCTCTCTTTTTTTTTCTCATGCATTACCTGTTGTACTTTCAATCCTAGCCGCTGCCAATCCTAGACCGCCTTCCCGAGCGCAATCTGTAAAACAACACTGCGTTACTCAACATCAAGCCGTGTCACAAGCGAGCACACCTGTAAAGAACCTGCGTGCAATCTGTAAAACAACACTGCGTTACTCAACATCAAGCCGTGTCACGAGCGAGCACACCTGTAAAGAAACCTGCGTTACAAATGTGCCCCTCCCTTACATGAAACCGTGTAAAGAAACCTGCGTTACAATTGTGCCACTCCCTTACATGACACCGTGTTACCAGGGTGTGGCTCGTACTTCGCGACCCTACTGCCACTCGTTCAATGAGCTGGCCCAATGGACCTTCACCTCACCAATTACCTGTTGATCTACGCCTTCCTCCTAGGTAGCTGCTATTCCTTGCGACGTGTTCCAAGTGTAATCTGAAAGAACAACAAACCGTCAATCGTCCTGTACAATGCACTTGTGTCTCAACAGTCATGTGCCCCTTCGCCAATGCCTGTTACCACCCTCAATAGCCGTGTGCTGGTACCAGGGACGTGAATTTGCCACTGCGCCTACAACCTAACTGCAACTTTAATATCCTGCTCCCCGCCCAACTAGTTGGCATACAATGTGCCTAAAAAGTTGACATATAATATGTACCCTGTTAGTGTAACAGGAACTAGTGTAGAAAGGCGCATAGCTGGCACCTATGAACTTATTCGTGCGTAATTATTATGCCTATCGATGGGGTTTCCTTTGTATCCTGGGCGCGTGGCTTCTAGTTGGATGAGTGCTGGCCGTGTGACCACTTCTGTAATCCTGCACCTTATTTATCACCTCGTTCTTGTTGTACGGCGCTCTGATCACCTCCGATAATATTTGCGCCATATAAAGCGCATTTAACTATTTATATAGCGTTCTGACCTCTGCGGGTAATGTTTGCGCCATATAAAGAGCCTTAAAATTATTCATATAGCGTTCTGACATCTGCGGGTAATGTTTGCGCCATATACGCATTCTCTATTTATACCGACACGTGTCGTGTCATAATCTGCTAGCACGCGACTTGTTCTTCTGTACTGCGCTCTACCTTCAGGTAATGTTTGCGCTCTGTACACAAAATTCAATAAACATGCGCGTGCCCCGTGTCATACTCCGCTTCCTTCCCCTTGACTGTCTTAATTGAACGCAGCACTCAGTTCCGTGCCTCCATTAAATGGTTGAAATGAGATGCCCCTCCAGTTGCCGATTAGCTCGAACACCCTCTCTTTAGCAGCAAGGCTGTGTCCTTCTGCCCTAGATCTTGCTCATTGGCGTTGTCGGAGGCGAAGCAATTTAATTAAGTTAGCTCCCTAGGCCCGCTGAAGACGTTGTCTACTAGCCGCCCTCCCAGGCTCCCGGTGCATGTACATTGCGTGACTAAATCAGGCCCTTTGTTTTTCACACCACCGCAAAACGTAATCGTGGCTCTGCCTATGGCAGGGATATATTTCTCTCTTGAAATGAGAATCTAAATAAAGAGCCAACTAGTGCAATAATGCAACCGTACATTTACTCTGAAAGCTCGCCAGGTAACTTAATTTATTATGAAGTGTCCTGGCTCCTTTCAGCCCTAGCTTAAAAGCGCATAGAGCCTGGATTTAATCTATAACATGCTTTCCATTCCTTTCTGAGCGTGTTACACTATTAGTTTGTAATATGACACAAATAAAATATCAAGCAAGCCCACAACGGAGGAACCGGAGCGCTGAATATACCAAATAACTTCACAATTTGTGTCACCTTGTTGCACGTTTCATCTGTGCAGTGTGCCTTATTATCAGTGACGGAACACGCCAACTGCATAAATTGTCTCACGTCTCGTGTTACAATCCGCAACACGTAACTTGTTCTTTTATCCAGCGCTCTGACCTCTTGAGGTATTGCTCACGCTATATAATTGTCCTTAATCAATTAATAAACGCGTGACCTACAATGGCGGCGGCATTAATCAAATAATAAACGCGTGGCCGGCAATGGTGGCGGGTGAACGCGTTTGCTATCGAATGTCGCGTACATTTGATAATTTTACTCCTCCTCCAACCCAGGTTGTCCCTGCCGTCCCTCAATTGTGCACTTTCCCCTTTTCTAAACCCAGGGCTACTCTGCCCCCTTTCCTCCCTCTGTATTCCTCTCTGCTCTTGGCTGCAAGAGCGGATTCTGCCGCTGGGTGGCATGTTGCCCTTGACCCGGGATCTGAAATAGACAAACACGCGGCATTAATCAATTAATAAACGCGTGGCCAGCAATGGCTGTGGGTAAACGCGTGGCCGTCAATGGTGGCGGCAGAGATCTGAAATAACAAACACGCGGCATTAATCAATTAATAAACGTGTGGCCGGCAATGGCGGCGGGTGAACGCGTGGCCGGCAATGGCGGCGGTAGAGATCGGAAATAAACAACCACGCGGCCTTAATCTATTAATAAACGCGTGGCCGGCAATGGCGGCGGTTGAAGCGTGGCCGTCAATGGCGGCGGGTGAACACGTGGCCGGCAATGGCGGCGTACAGACGCGTGACCGGCAAAGGTGGCGTGCAAGAGCGTGGCCGGCAACGGCGGCTAGCATCGCGTGGTAACCTCGGATGCCGACTGGGCAGGAGACGTGCGGGTAATGCTGCTGGGTTGGCTGAATCTATTTAATTAATGGAAACAACAAGGGGGAAGAATCTCTGCGTGCATTCGCGCTCTGTTCGTTCCGGCCCCAGAAGGAAATAAAATTGCTTGTGAGATCCAGTGCCGCCTCACGGACTCTGCAGAGGTGAGAGCCCTACTACCGAGCGCTCTGGGCCCTAGTTGCATTAACGCGTTGGCTCAGGCCCCCAGAGGAAAACTAAATTGCTAATTTTACCCACGTTGGGCCCGAACACACGACCCTGACATTACAGTCTCACCTCCTGCTCCCCGTGCTTCGGTGTTACGAGGGGACACAGGAGAGCTACATACCCCGATCTACCCACGCCTAACGATCCAAACCCGACTAGCCCGTGCCCGCGACCCGCAACCACCAGCCCCCCCGTGGTCGATACCACAGGGCCCAATCAACCTGGTCATGTCCAGGGATCGGGCCGGGGGGAGACTAGTCGGATGCAGCCCCATACCTTAAATCCTACGACGACGACATTACAGCGCAGAGCAGCCTAGGACTAGGCGCGGGAAAGAAAGGCCGAGCCTAGTTGCTGGGCCTGATCATATACCCCCGGAAACGCCTCCCCCGTCCCCAGGAGAGCCCTCCCTATTGGCTGTTGGCCGGGGGGCGGCTCAGGGGGGCGCGCTGCAGGCTCCGCTCGCCCGACGTGTGGGACTAAGGCGCTGTCCCGCCCATGCTCCCCTCCGTGTCGCGCGGCCAGCGGCATTTCCACCTCCTTACCCTCACACTCCATGTACATGCAGTTTCCCCCCTAGTGTATTGCTTCCTTATCTGTGATCTCATGCTTCTTGTTACCAAACTGGAAAATGTTGGGAGATTCATAAATGTTGGTCTGCACAATTCCCACCTAAGAGTTTTCACGGGTGTCCATTGTGGCCGGTATGAGCCCCCTCTGACCTAGTTTCCCGATAAGCTCAATTTCCCTAAGCAGGCGCTTGCTGTTCCTTCGCAGCTTTCAGGAGCTCAAGTCAAGGAGAAAATGATCACGCTCATTTTCTCCTCTTAATTTACATAAACCCAGATTACCTCCTTTTATGTTTCTACTTTCTTGTTTGGTGCTGATTTGATTGAGTATTTGATGAGTGACCTTCATTTTTTAGATTGTTGATAATATCTGTAAAATGCAGAAAGTACTTGCGTTTTCTTATGTTTTATTTAGTAATCTGTCCCAAGGATTGTGTTCCCTCTTCGGGGACAATGGGTCATTTGTGTGGTACTTGTCTACGTCCGGGTCTTTCAAATTCATCTCTGTTGGATGCATATTTAAATCTTCTGACTCCGAGCATACAAGAGTCTTAATATCTGTAGTGACGGAATCAAGCTGAGTAGCGCATGTTTGAGATTGCATTTCTTGAACCTAGGTTCACACGTGTTTGCTTTGTGCCATTGTTAAACTTGAAATGTTTGCTGAGACATTTGTTCACTCTGCAAAGGAACTCGTTCCTGTTTAATCTATTTTGATGAACATGCGTCGTATTTCTTTCTGTCCATGTTTCTGTAGTCCTACACTGTCTTTCCCTTATGTTAATCGTATACGGACTAAAAGGGAAATGTACCCATGTCGTTAACGAGGATTTCATCATGGCTGCTTGTATTTGCTTTCAGCTCTCTTCGTTATGCTGAAGAAGCAGACTTTATGAAACATGTCATACCTTCACATTTGAATGTGCTGCTCTTTCCCTGTTACTCTCGTATGCATAGATTCCAGGCCTTCCACCCTGGCCTCCACTATCAGTGTTTAGTTTTCATCTTCTTTTAACCTTCCTCCTTGAGTTTTCATATCCACTATCTTGTCGAGAGTTTTCAATATTCCATCTTTGACTGTGAAACCACCATCTCATTGTTGACCAGCTTTAGTGTCTCTATTGAAATAAAGTTTCCTTATTTAGTCATTACCTTGTCTTCACTTTTTTAATCGGTTATGGATCTCCGACTTCACAGTGGGAAGATCAGATCCTGAGACGCCCTCCACAGTTGGGTAGTAGTGGAATCAACCGTTTTCACCTCTGGATTCTGACTGGAGTCAAAAGGCACATTGTGTAATTCTAGCCACACAATTTCATAGAGGCAAGGTTTGTAACATGAACCCCAGAACCTTTTCAGATCCTCCATCTGTATGGTTATGTTCTACCTCTGGATTTATTTTCAGCTACTTTTTCTTGATTTGCTTGCTTAGTCAGAAAAGAAGAGATTTCCACTGAACTTTGTTGGGCATTAGTTATTTACAGTACTTTGGTATTTGAGCAGAAATCGGCCATGAGTTGCACTCTTTTACTTTATGGAGTATCTTGCATCTATTCAAACAACCTCATTTATAAATCGGATATTTCTGCCAATCTGAGACACAACACGTGCTTTGCTTGAGGGTTTTAAAATGTCTTGGTTGGTTCAAAGCAAGTCATCCTTTATAACTGCTGATAGTATTACCATTTTGGGCTATTTAAATTCATTTTGGAGTTTCTGTCTCCAGATGGAAGAGATGTTACTACTTAACTCTAATATCTGACCTGTCATATTGGTGTCCGCAAGCATATTCGATAACAGTGGCTGTGATGGTATTTGAGTAAGATGGATAACTAATATTCTCATTTTAGCACAAAGCTTTCTCATAAAATCTTGAACTCATTCACTGATCAGTGAATTACAAGATGCCTGACACATATGCAGCTGTTGTCTTTTTGGGACTCCTGTGTGATCCTTGGTATCCTCATGCTGGCCAGGATTTGTGTCATCAGTGGCTCTACATAGCCTTACATGCTGCCTTATGCACCTCTCTGGCGCTTCTTATCAGCCACAACTCTCAGCACACTTTCACCCTCTAATGGTTGCCATTATACACTGCTGACCAGATGTACGGATCGCTTCTAGGGGTTGTAAATGCAATAAGAGGTTGATGCTGCAATGTTTACGAACTAAAAAGCATTTCGACGTACCAGGGGCAGTATATACCCAAAATAACTCATTTATAATGTTTCGACCTTGCTTTAATGTGATTTGGCCGCCTGCCTTGCCCCAGCAATTTCAAACGTCTAATCATTTATTAAATCCGTCATCACAGTTGAACTGATGTGAAAATATTTTACATTTGCTTATTTTATTGTGGTGACAAATGTTCCGCTGTAGAACAGTCCTCGTGTTTCCACAATTCACTATGTAATAATGACGCACTCGGAACCAAATCCCTTTCAAATGTTCACCCTTGATGGAGCCTTCCTGCCCTACGTGGTTTCAAATTAGGAAATACGCTATTGGCTGTGTTTTTGCAATGAAATGCCCTGTTATTGCTTATATGATTGATAGAGCTGTTCAGGAACTCCCTTTTGGCCTACAATACAGAGCCGTAGGGGGGTCTCCTTCACTCACTACAGCCGAAGGACATATATTAGGATGAACAGAAAGAATAGGATGGTGTGTTTCTATTCAAGCGAGGCTGCCTTGCGAGTTCTTCCATCCCATATGTCTGCAGAGGAAATGATGCATACTTGTTTGCTTTCTCTAAAACACTGGGATGTTGCAGGACAGAGCTAGCATGGAATCAATGCGAATAAGTGAAGGTAAGAATGAGAAACAAAATGTGGTGGGTAAGAAAAATGAGGAATGAGAGCATTACTACTGTTTTGCCTATATTAAATAAGTGGTGTGTGTTTGTGGACGGATGGGTGGGTGGGTGATTGGGTGATTAGGTGATTGAAGGTGAGTGTAGATGGGTGATAGTAAAAGGGTGGCAGAACAATGGTGACAATATGATTGTCTGGCTACGCGACTGATTGGCGGTGAGCAAGTAGGAATAAGGGAGAAATCTTGGTATGTCTGATAGTGTCTGATGTAAGTGAGGATGTGGAAGGGATTACACACCATGATTGAGATGCGGCATGACTGGAATCTGACAGACTGGTCACCAGTTTGTACATCTACAGATTACACTGCGTTTTTACCTTAGTACCACCCGCTCATCGCCATGACTTCTACCCAGAAAATATTGAATCAATATGGGCAGCGTTCCAAGTGTGATGATACACGGTTTTTTCATCTAAGGACACTGGATGAGGGTATGTAGAGCAGGAACTATTAGTCCTGCAACTTCCAATACCTCAATATTGATTCAAGATGATGAAATGACACATTACATCAAAATGTGTCATTGTAAACTACACAATTGTGATGTGAAGCATGGGGCAGGGTTGGCAGGCCTGTCTTGGTGGCGCACGGTGGAGGATGTCCTGATGGGCTACTTAATGGTGCTGGCAGCAGAGCAGGAACAAGAAACGTTCAGCATCGGCAGGGGTGTCGGCTCGCACCTTGCTTTGCAATTGGAGAAGTGAACTTTGGTTCAAGAGGCTCCCATAAGGGGAGAGGATTTAAGGCAGATATCAGCTTCACTTATATCAATTTAAAATTGACAGAGCGAAATTTGAGTGCCCTCTTTAAGGACAGATCTCATTGTACCCTAACCCAGTGGAGTAATGCAAAATGATGGGGCCCCCATGCAGAATGTGATGAGGTACCCCTGAATATCCCATATCTCACAGATAATGATTAGCATTAGGCTGAATGGGGGCCCCTTGAAGTGTTAGCCCCCCCACCCCTGCATCGCAGACACTGCATGTGTCTGCATTACATATGAAAAGCAGATAATCCCAAAAAGGGGGCGAGTCCCTCGCCCCCACCCCCCTTCCTCCCAAGGCAGACAAGTCAGACAACACAACCTGTTTGGATCAGGGGTCATAGACCCCCGGCCGTATTTTATTACAGACTTAAAAACATTAATAATATTGAGTATACATTATTCACAATTCGCATAAAGTCCAAATACAGATAGGCACAGTTGTTCAAAGGCTAACTTTAACATTTCTCTAATACATCTGGATTCCTATCGTATTCTAAATGAATATGATTTCCTTTCTGCGCAACCCTTTAGAGCCTACGGCAAGGTCAATGACTGGCAGCCCAGATCCCTATCCTCTTGTCTCCATAAAAACGGGGCCCTTAAACAGTATGTGCCCTTGAGCGCATGCACGTGCGGGGTGGCCCATGGCCTACTAGAAGCGTGGCTTCCAGAGCCCCCGCACCCCTTTCACCTACTGACTGAAACTGCCCTTTGGAGTTCTATGAGTGACCCTCTGTCTCCTGCACGGGTGTCCCCTTTCATCAAAGTGATGCCCTCAAAGGACCGCAAACTATGCCCACCAACCATGACCTTACCGCCAACCTGGGAAAACGCACCAAATACAACATAATTACTTTCCTGTAAATGAAACATACTTTGCAAATACTAACATACACTGTCCTTCAACACAAAATTAATATACGCACATCCAATACATTGACTTGAATTACTTAGCATATACTTATTCCTGCTGTGAAAGCAAGAACATACTTCATACCATATATTCATTAGACAGTATCTGCCTTAGGGGATGGTGGGCGGGCAAAATTAACATGAACCGGGCCTCCTCCCAGCCCACTCCACACAGCGGCACAGCACTTCCCAGGCAGGGGGGCAGGCACAAAGAGAATTCCTCCTCACCTGGGGCCAGAATAGATACCAGAGTGGGGAGGGGCGCAGAACCAGTTCCAACTGGCTTGCCTCTCTGTCCCAGCCACGCCACCCGACCAGGAAGCGCAACCAAGCGCTTCCGGTTCAGGGGCGCCCCTGGGCTAAGCCTGACCCCTTGCGAAAGAGGGGGTGCCGCGTCATTTCAATGCGCGGCACCCCCGCCCCTTTTTTACTACCGGGGCCGGTGCAACCGCCATAATGGCGGCTGGCTCTATGCTGAACCCGCCTTTCACTTACGCCCCTGCCCTACTCTCTGGCATTGGTAATAGAAAGTGGACAAAGTGAACGCACAGCTGCAATAGCAGAACTGGGCTATTCTGAATCTAAGAATATTAAAGAAGGAAATAATATATAACACTCGTCGTGTATAGCTTTAATGTGTGAAATAATGAATAAAACAAGAAGAAAAATGTTACTTAATTGTAGACCGAGTTCATAGGTCACAACGTTTCAAGTCTTATAGTTTATGTACTTACCATGACTAGTATTTTATAACACTTTTTGAATAGCTCATTGTCAGGATCAACGAAAGCACAGACATATTACCCATTTGGAGTGACAATACTCTCAAATTAAGACCAATGTAACTGCTACCGGTTACTTATTGGGTTATACGAGACCTTTCTGGAGGATGTACAGGTCCCAAGCAGCTGAAATAACACAGCCCTCGTAATAAACAGACATCCAAGCCTCTTTTCTGAATGTGAAACACACCTGTCTGGGAAGTGACTAATAATAGACCACTGAACCTGGAGGCAATGGGGGTGCTCACTGTATTACAAGAGAGGAAAAAAGGGCAGACAGTAACTCCTTTTGCAGGGGCGTAGCTTAGTAAGATTAAAGGGGGGGTGAGCTTCATGTTTTCAAATAAGTATGCTGGCATTTAATGTAAAACAACATTATACAGGGAAGGGTGCATGGGAGGGGCTTAGGGGGCAGTGGAAAGGGAGAGAAATGCAGATTGGTAGGGGTACCAAGTGACGGAAAACAGAGCATTTTGTAAACTTACTGATATTTTTAACACTTTCAAAACAGAGATAGGGGGTGTGTGGGAATTTTTGTAGTATGTGAAAATTCCTGGTGAAATCCGACAGACACCTCACCATACCCAACTGAAAGCACCTGTACCCAACTATTTACCAGAAAATACATTTATTAGGGTGTGCAACACCCCAAACAATCCCCTGAAGCTATGCCCTAGTCCGTATGCAGCAAATCGATGTAACTTCCACCCTGGACACAATAGGTATAAAAACACTGGACACTCACAACTGGAAACAGTGAAAGAATAAATGAAAGTGTAAGAAATTACTTTACTGGTTGAGGGGGTAAAACAATACTCCAGCAACAACCACAATCCTTGTCTGGTTGAAGTCACAAGCAAACCCAAAATTAACCTGTGCACAACCCTCAGGTAGCTTGGCACAGAGCAGTCTGGCTTAAATCAGAGGCAATATGTAATGTATTTGTGCACCATTTCAAACAGTAGCTCTGTGAAAACACACCATAAAAGGATCCCATTCCAGATTTGCAAATAGCCATCTTTTAAAATAAATAAAACAAGATAAAAATGGCAAAAATCCAATCAGTAGAACCATTGATATGCAGGTTTAAATATCTATGTGAAAATAGCACCAAAAAGCAAACTTTTCCTCATGTCTAAGAGCAGCTCCTTTACAGTCATCTCCTCTTTGGGGTCCCGCTGGGTTGGGAGGACACCACATGAGCTGCCATGCTCTTTGCAGTCCTTATAGATCTTTTATGATCACATGACAGCTTCTGATGTCCTTTTCCCATTCCTGGCTCTAAAGGGGGCATGGCTCAGTGTTACACAAAGTTAGAATAGTCCTAGGTACAACTGACTTTTGGCACAGCACTAGGTTACTGTTGTAAATAAAGGTAATGTAGACCTTGTAGTTCCTTGTAAGTACTTTATTCATGTAAGATGGTAAGTTAAGAAGAGGATAGGAAAACCCCACCAGGAGCCGCCTCCTGCCCCTCAGCCCTTCATCCAACTGACATTCTTACACACTCAACATTCCAACAAGTTCTCACACCAACATTCTAGGCTGAGCAGCAGGAATAAGTACAACACATCTCCCTTCTTTAATAGAAGAACAATAAATAGGAATAAAATTGCGGAGAAAAAGTCAAATCACGCAACTTCAGAAATTAACATGAAATCAGGTAAGATCAGCAATTAACATTCACTCACGCAAACCAGCAAATTACATTCACCATCACCTTCTCCCTTCCTCAAACAAAGAGACATTACTCCCAAATCGAAATAACCAACACACCACCATGCCAACACAGCATACAAAACCCGAGAAACCAAACGAACCGACTGGCCAGGTCAGCAAGAGGCAAAAGGGTCCCAACTCACGGCATGACAGGGAAAGATGCAACCATTATAGACACAATAAACAAAACTTATGAATGTACCAGCAGTCATGTCACTAGGTCACGCGCTGAAGCGCTAAGGTCACAGACTCACAATCTCATACCAACAAAATAATATATAAAAATAATAATAAGGTGACCTGTTCACAGACTGGCATAACAAAGCAGTCAATCCAAAATCGCAAAACAAAATAGTAATGAGTGGCTTAAATTTGACAGCCATCTCATGCGCAACATAAAACTCCCATACATGCAATGAGTGACTTAAAACTACTTCTCAGTCATCTCATGAACGGTAAAAACATGAGTGACTTAAAATTGACAGACGTCTCATGAACATAACTGTGAGGCACTAAGCTCTCACAAACTCACCAAAGTAGAGTAAACACCCTACGAACAAAACTGGGGTACTCACCACCCCATAACCACACAGCACACCCCGAAAAACATAACTGGTGCAGTAGGGCCCCACAACTTCACCATAAAACTAAAAAAACATTTAAAGGTTCCGCAGGCGGCGAACCAAATAAGGTAAAGCAACACAAACAATGTCATAAGAAAAGCAGATGCAGATTCTTGAGTATGTGTTCCACGACGAGTTGTTTATTCAGTCCACAAAGAAAGGGGGGCCACAATCAGCCGACACGTGTTTCGTCGTGTGAGTGTGGTACAACACGACTCTTCAGGGTCCGTTCTTGGAAAACGGCGACCGGGAAACTCAAGAGGAGGGATTACACACTTTTGACAGATACGCCGAGACTGGTCGGCGGTCACATTCACCAAAAGGATCCCCTCCCGGTTACTGACTTACACGCACACGTGTCAAGTGAACGTTTGTTACATGAGCCAACGCCTTGAATTCCTAACTTAAGCGGAAACATACACACTTGTCTTCCACTCGTTTCTATAACAACCGCTGTCTAATCTACCGAATCGTGTCCACACTTGATGGATGTCCTTCTGTAAACATCCACTTTTCTAGACCTGGAATAATACAGGCTAGCCACAAGCCCTGAAGAGTCGTGTTGTACCACACTCACACGACGAAACACGTGTCGGCTGATTGTGGCCCCCCTTTCTTTGTGGACTGAATAAACAACTCGTCGTGGAACACATACTCAAGAATCTGCATCTGCTTTTCTTATGACATTGTTTGTGTTGCTTTACCTTATTTGGTTCGCCGCCTGCGGAACCTTTAAATGTTTTTTTTGGGTGCGAGAGCAATGCTGTATGTTCTAATTTTATGAAATTCATGTGATTTTCATGTTGAGTGGTTACGGGCTTTCCCACTCGCTCTGCACGCACCTTACTATTACCTAGCAAGCCTTAGACTGAGACGTATACACTAGGTAGAGCGCCGTTTTCATACTGAGTTTGGCCTAAAAAACCCTCTCGTTGCATATTCACCATAAAACTAGACTGGGGCACTTCGCTCCAACAAATTCAATGTAACTGAAATAGGGTACTAGAAGGTACACAAAATCTTAAGTGCAGCCGTAAAGCACAGAATACAATCACTAACAACCCCATGGTAGGGTGAAAAAAAAACTACATGCAGTCAGAAATAAATCACACCCGCACGACATGTCAAACACACAATGCATAGCAGATATAAAGTCTTAGACTCCGGTGAGCGATCTCTCACCCGAAGTCATCAAGCAAAATGAGGCGTTGACTGAGAGCTCCATTATATCTGTAAGGGCCAAACTGTATTTTCTTGTCCCACGACAAGATTGACTGCAGCCAACCGGAACCTTATGGCACTGAAGAAACTTGTGGTTGGCAAATGGAGACTCTAAATATAAGAATTAACGTGGATTGTGAATTTTCAGAGATGCTCCACACACAAGATGGCGGCACGCAGTGCACGCTGCACTGGGGGGCTCTCGGCACACCAGGGCTGGAACAGCGTCACTGGGTGGAGTAGAAATGGCCACCCTCCAGCGACGTCAGAAAGGCCTTGGAACTGCTTCTCACAGGACACCTCAGGTAAGACTACTGCGCATTACTAAGCTTGCGCATAGTTTAAAAAATAAGTATTACAGTTAAACTGCCAAAAGTGTAAGGTCGCAGCGGAGGGCAGTATTTTGCTGTAACTTAATTAATGCGTTGCAAGTAGATCCGCAAACATGTATAAGAAGTGCCAATTTCTTCCACAACGCGTCGCACCCCTTGCAGCAGTCTCTCAGGTGTCACACTTTGTTATTAGGTATCCGCAAGAACCCATTCACACCGCACCAAGTGCCATTCAAAATAAAGTAATGCGGAGCTCCCTCTATGTGTCTCCGTCACCCAACACCTTGTTAACCACTCCTTACCAGCTAGTTGAGAGGTTAACAGTGCTTTAAAACTTGCGCTGCTCCACACCATGTCATGAGGAAAACTTCTTTTAAAAAAACGCTAATGCTTGACGGGCTGCTTGACACTCCAGACAGCTTCTTGTCACTTTGAAGGCATGTGCATCTTGAATCATAGGTAGATTCCTCACTCACATTGTACACAGAGCTGGAAACCGGAAAGCCAAGTGCTGACACTTGATTGTTGCTCCTCATGAAACAAACTAACATGTAGGAAAGAAAAACAACCTTCTCTGTCACGACTGTCTGTAAGCAAAGAAGTACTTGCCAGTGGAGCATTAAACTTTTAAACGTTGTTTTTCTTGTGTCAAACGCCATGGGGAACAGGGTGTCCAGATGGCCGAGGACACTGGTGGGGTTAAGCAAGGCGTTTTCTTTAGTTCTAATATTTTCAAGTAAGGTCCTTAGTTGCAGTAAGCTCTTTGAACACAGACTCTCTTGTGCGGTGTAGGTTCTTTTCTTTAGCTTAGTTCCCTTATGCATAGTCTCTTTTCTGCACGCTGTAGGCTCTTTAAAAATTGTCGTCAAAATGTTGTAACTAAAGGTAGCGTAGTCCTTGTAGTTCTTTGCAAGTACTTTATTCATGTAAGATGGTAAGTTAAGAAGAGGATAGGAAAACCCCACCAGGAGCAGTCTCCTGCCGCTCATCCAACTGACAGTCTTACACACTCAACATTCCAACAAGCGCTCACACCAACATTCTAGGCTGAGCAGCAGGAATAAGTACAACAGTTACAATTTGTAGGTAAATCAGGGTGGGTGTTGTCCCCTACCCCGATGACTCTCCCTTTCAGAAGATACCTCCAGGAGTGTGGCTTCATAGTAGGAGTGACAACAGCACCCAACACCTTCACCGGAGCCGTCCACAGATCTTTCCAAGGGCAATGCAAGGAGGCACCAGGCAATCAGGCAATCAGGTGGTGCCCAGGCTCCTACTCCCCTAACAGAGGAGTACTCCGTGATCTCCTCAGAGAAAGCCTGATATCCATGTCTACTCGAGAACGGGTGTCATTCCAGAAGAAGGGGGCAGCCCCTAAACACAGGTACAATATATGGCCTGAGCAGGGACATTAGACAACCCCCACTAGTCCTATTCCAGCAGAGGCTGCCCCCGTCGCTAGGTGATTTCTTCAGCGCTATTGCACCCCCTCAGTCCATTCTATACACGGTGGTCCACTACCCTGCACACTTCAAGGGCTGGGTCCAAAAAGTATTTCTTTCCTTACAGCTAACAAAGGCCTCCTTCCAGCCCTTCAGGCCTCTGCACTGTCATTGGGAACTTCTAATACAGCTTAGGGTTAAACTGTGCCCGCCCAGCATAGGCATCAGAAGAGGTATGGTGGTACCCCTTTTCACAAGCCTCTAACGTCTTTAGTAGGCAGTGTGTGCCTTTAGTGCAATCCACTCAGGGACATAGACTGTTGGTGACCTTGGAAGCCGGGTGCCTGCCTGTGACTGTTGGGCTTCCGAAGGCTGATGCACCACACCACAGGGGGATCCAGTGAAGGCATCTCCTCCTTACCATGTATTGCATAAATCATGGTCTCACGTTGATGGTTCTGGCTGTCATCACCCGCGGAATGCAGGCAGCTGCATATTTCACCTCCGAGGTTTCGTCATCACAGAAAGTGACAGATTGTATGTGCGGCCTGTAGAGCATGACTGAAGAACAGTAATCTTTGAAGTCAGCTCTCGACGCACCCTTATATTCACTTAAATAACCAAAATGTCTCCCCCTTTTTAGGTCTAGCCTGGGCAGCGCATGAGCTACTCTGCGAGGCATGCTGTATTGAGGTTAACCATAGAAGCTCCTCCCATTTCACACCCATCTTTTCAAATTGCTCCTGTTACTGTCCTTCTGAAATTGTTGCTTTTCATTTGTGAATAGGTTTAATAGTCCCTCCTCGGTACCGCCTTGTCTACATTTGTAACCTCCCATAAAGACTTGACTTTTTACATGTGTTGTTACGCGGTCTGCGTTATGTAGTCAGTGAGCACTATTTTCTTTAGTGATCTTTCCCTGTTCATCCTTCCCTATTCATCCCACGATATCACAGCATGCCACACGCTTTCATATTATTGGTAATGTATTTATTTCAGTTACAGCACGGTCCACTTTAATTATAGGGGCCGCGCTTATTTAATTTACAGTGCTGTCCTCTTTCACTTTAGTGGCCGTGCTTATTAAATTATTTAATTTACAGTGCAGGCCACTTACATCTTAGCGGCCACACTTATTTTATTTACTTATTTATAAAGTTATAGCGCGAACAAGATCCTGAAAGATAGCAGAGCGCTTTATTTATTTAATTTACAGTGCGACCGCTTTCATTTTAGCGGCCATGCTACAGAAGCTTTCCTATTAATTTTATTTTGTTTGCTTTGGGTGAAAGCACCCCAGACATGCTTTCACTTTAATTTTCGCCATGCTCCTTTCTTTAAACGCTGCTCACTGTAACCTTAATACAACGAGCAGCATTTAAAGAAAGGGGCACAGCAACCACTTTCGAATTTGAGAGAGATAGAACTATTGGCATTACAAATAGCAATGCCTTTATATATGTGTTGCTTTTAAAAATACATAAATAAAAAGCTTTGTCATTTGCAATGCCAATAGCTTAAACACTCGCAAATGCGAGATATATTGCATTGGAAATGCTTGTTTACCCTTGCAAATTATTACTCTGTGATATTTGTTTTTTTTGTATTACTTGTTTTCAGCCCCTTTGGTGGAGATGGTAAGCAATTTCAACCAAAGTGGAAATTTCTCTGCAAGTCTCATTATTCCTAAAGTGAGATGAATATCAGCATTAATGCGGGGAAAAATATTTTTTGCATAAAGCATAATATTTGCTGTTTATGGTGACTTGTTTACTAATTTTATTTTTATATTCACCCTGATGGCGATTGCATGAGATTCCAGCACTGGCATATAAACGATGAGTGAAAGAGGGCATCTTTGTCTGGTCCATCTTTCGATTTTGTTTATTTGTTGATCTGTTCAAGACATATAAGCATTAGTGTATCCTGAGAAGTTAGTTTACCTTACATAATATTTTCTTTGCCTATAAATGATTTCCCTTATCACATTTAGTCATGACTCTCAAAACCTACTTGTTGTTTAATGCTTAGTCTAAGCATTTTTTGCTGTAACTTATTTGAAATTTGATTTTGTTATTTGAAAATCTATATCAATTAAATAGGCCAAAAGTTCATATTTGTAGCATCTTTATCTGACTTTAACAGTACTAACATTAGACCTCTGTTAAACTACATGCATCTGCTTCACTACATCTGTTAATAAGGTTAATAACTGACCCTCAATAAATCTAAAGCACTACAATGTAAATCATTCACCTCTGAGTTCTTACTGGTTGGCAGGTATTTAATGGTTTATTGCACCTTTTTCCCTATAATGTTTATTTTTCTTCAATGTCTACTGTGGGTACGTTGATGCAAAAAAAATATTCTTGTGTAACGTATTTCTTCTCATTTGATTGATATAATATTTGGTACAAATTGGCGAATTAGTAATTTTTCAACCCTTCTAGCATCATTTCCTGCTGTCTTCACAGCATAAAAAGAATCTCTTTTTCCTCTGCTTTTTACTTTAAGTAGTAGGCTATGGTTCTCCCTTTTCCTAATGTTTTTGTTGAACTAAAGTACAGAATAATCTGCTTTCATGGCTAATATATTGTGTATGTCATATTTTCTTAGTTATCTTTTGTAGTTTTAATGAAAGTTGATGTCTAAATGGTGTGGAAGAATCTTAATGTCCATCTCGGGTTTCTTCTCTGTCAAGTCTCGTACTGCCCATTTCTTTCTTTCTTTTGAATGTGTCTTGAAAATTGTTCCCTTGTATATGTCTGGCTGAAGCCCAGGCCATTCGCATGGATTCTCCTGATTTTTCATCCATATACAAATATTTCTTACATTTGTCTCTCAGTGTATCTTTCTCTTTTGAATATGTGCACGGATGTATATCCTCTCTAAATCTAACAAAATTCGGTTTATCATTTCCTAGTAATACATCTACGGATGGTGGGAATATTGTAAGTCTATGAGCTTTAACCTTTTAACTTCCTCTGACCCAACTGCATCAGAAGTGGAAGTCGGGGATGCAAAGCCATTTTCTATGATTTTTGCCAAAAACAAAAGTAAACAAAAAAATCTGAGGACCATCCATGGTCTTTATGTCAAAAGTGACAGACCGTGATTGCATAAAAACTACAAGACCGAGTGCTAATTATGCCAGGCTACATGCTGCCTAGAGCAAATGGTACTGTGGAACTGTTTCAACTCTGCTGAAAAGTGCAGGCATGCCCTTTTTCTGATGCAAGAAGTGTCTCTGCTTAAAGTTTGTAACGACCTGTCCATGTAAAGCAGTGGATGAAAGAATGCGCATCACGGGCTTTTTGGGTAGTATACATGTGTATACATGCATATAACATTAAGCACTTTAGAACACTGGCTCGCTAAGTGTGCAGGGCGTATGATTTTATATAAAGTCCTAAGCAATTGAAAATAGGTTTTAGTCAGAAGCTGATTGCTAGTTCAGGTCAAAGCACATTTACACATGATCCGGTCCTGAACGAGCAACTTTATTCCTACTTAAAACATTTTTTAAATGGTTGTGATTATTGTTTCTATCTTATGTATATTGATTTTATTAACACATATATCAAATACTTTGAGGAGGCAATACAATAGACTTCAAGTATTATTGTTTCTTAAGGAAACGGTTATCCTTGCAGGAGAAACCATTTTGCACAGTTAGCTCAAAACGCTTGTTATAATTATTGGTAGAAAATAATTGTTACCAGCCATATGGGTCCATGGACCCCCAAGCCTCTGTGGATGACAGGATGCTAACCGCAGTTGTAAATGACCAGTATTGTGTTAGTAAAATGTAACATAAATGTGCAACAGTGCAGGACAATGTTCAGCTGCGAGGTGCATGTATAACACTGAAAAACAATCAAAAACAATGCAAATATGGCTAAATGGTGCTCATGTATTCATCAGCCAGCTAAGGGTTTAAAAAAACACCGGCCTACCTGTTCTTGCTTCTGTCACACGCTGATGGTGCGGCGGTACAAAGAAATTTAAAAGCACAGCGAAACACTAAGGATTTAAGGAATCAGCGAGTGATTCCGGAGCTAATCCAAGCCATTTGTGCGCACAAAGGAAAGTCTGCGTCTGTTAAGGAGAGGTGGAT
The DNA here is from genome assembly GCF_964261635.1 of Lissotriton helveticus. NCBI lineage: Eukaryota > Metazoa > Chordata > Amphibia > Caudata > Salamandridae > Lissotriton > Lissotriton helveticus. Next base: position 861,814,177 of record NC_136071.1, on the reverse strand, counting down.
AGACCTCGTGTGGTGGACACACATATAGGCGTTATTAACATGACCTGTTAGTTCATCTTCCAGGTGTATACATTGATTGTTTGCACCATAGCCCTTGTCCTGAAGAACATCTAAGGCTGAAACGCGTCCGCATATATTTAGGAGGAGTCTATAGTAATAATTGTTAACATAATAAGGCTGATAGAAAATAACCCCCCCTTTTTTGCCTTGTTTATCAACTTAGACTACCTCTCAGTGTATCACCCTGAAAGGGTGGACACAAGTAATAATTGTTATGGGTATTGGCAACGTTAGTTGTTTGTATATTTATTTGTAAATTTTTGTTTTACAGGTTCTTGATGAAGAATTATATGTTGTTGATTGACTAGGTGCCATTGTAGATGTGCGTCTCTATTAATGAAATCAAAGGCGTTTGAAGAAAAACTGTGAGCGGGTAATTAAATGTACTCTACTCGGAAATAAAAAATATGATATTAATTCCTCCCTACCAATCTCTCTTTATATAGATATTGTCATATACCCAGGTAAGAGGAGGGTCATTTGGGTATCAAGGGCCGTTAGGCTTGAAACGCGTTATGGCGGAGGTGCGGGGAAAATCACAATAAAACTTTAAAGCCCTCCTAACTTGTGGGTCCGCTGTCGTCCTTTTGAAGTGGAAGATTTGGCGACTACTGCTGCATATATATATATACCCACCACAACGCCAGGAGGATACGGCGGTTAGGAGGCATTCAAACCTCCTTCTTGGGCAACATGGATGTCTGTGCTGGCCCCCGCGATGGATTTCTGGCGGAAGGGTTGCGGCGGTCATAAGGGGGATTGAGGAGGCACCGGACTGTTGGACTGCTCCACCTCCCACTTCGCTTCCGACGCTGTGCCTGTCCTTGATTCCTGCTTCACCAGTGTCACCCCGCAAGCATCTCCGTCTGTGAATGCACCACACTGCGGCATTCTGGGACTTGCAGTCCTTTCACGAGGGACTGCACAGGAGAGCTCAACTACAACAGGGGGCGGAGCAAGGTGTGTACATCTACAGCGAGGCAGGACTGCTTACGCCGCAGCAGAGGAAGCACACGGAGAGGGGCGCTGATGAAGGCTGACACGCCGAAATGCATTCGCCTGGTACTTTCCTGCAATAAAGTGCTTCTTCAATTTCCCCTTTGGGTCACTGCTCTTTCTTTGGAGGAGGTGTTGTTCATATTTCATGCGCTTAGCCAGAGCGCATTTCAGTGTACCCCCGACGCACAAGTGGTCTGGACGGTCCGGCTTGCTCTGTTGAGCTTTGGATGGACAATTGCGGTAGCGATTACGCCCAGTACCCACCACAACGCCAGGAGGATACGGCGGTTAGGAGGCATTCAAACCTCCTTCTTGGGCAACATGGATGTCTGTGCTGGCCCCCGCGATGGATTTCTGGCGGGAGGGTTGCGGCGGTCATAAGGGGGATTGAGGAGGCACCGGACTGTTGGACTGCTCCACCTCCCACTTCGCTTCCGACGCTGTGCCTGTCCTCGATTCCTGCTTCACCAGTGTCACCCCGCAAGCATCTCCGTCTGTGAATGCACCACACTGCGGCATTCTGGGACTTGCAGTCCTTTCACGAGGGACTGCACAGGAGAGCTCAACTACAACAGGGGGCGGAGCAAGGTGTATACATCTACAGCGAGGCAGGACTGCCTACGCCGCAGCAGAGGAAGCACACGGAGAGGGGCGCTGACGAAGGCTGACACGCCGAAATGCATTCGCCTGGGACTTTCCTGCAATAAAGTGCTTCTTCAATTTCCCCTTTGGGTCACTGCTCTTTCTTTGGAGGAGGTGTTGTTCATATTTCATGCGTTTAGCCAGAGCGCATTTCAGTGTACCCCCGACGCACAAGTGGTCTGGACGGTCTGGCTTGCTCTGTTGAGCTTTGGATGGACAATTGCGGTAGCGATTACGCCCAGTACCCACCACAACGCCAGGAGGATACGGCGGTTAGGAGGCATTCAAACCTCCTTCTTGGGCAACATGGATGTCTGTGCTGGCCCCCGCGATGGATTTCTGGCGGAAGGGTTGCGGCGGTCATAAGGGGGATTGAGGAGGCACCGGACTGTTGGACTGCTCCACCTCCCACTTCACTTCCGACGCTGTGCCTGTCCTCGATTCCTGCTTCACCAGTGTCACCCCGCAAGCATCTCCGTCTGTGAATGCACCACACTGCGGCATTCTGGGACTTGCAGTCCTTTCACGAGGGACTGCACAGGAGAGCTCAACTACAACAGGGGGCGGAGCAAGGTGTGTACATCTACAGCGAGGCAGGACTGCCTACGCCGCAGCAGAGGAAGCACACGGAGAGGGGCGCTGACGAAGGTTGACATGCCGAAATGCATTCGCCTGGGACTTTCCTGCAATAAAGTGCTTCTTCAATTTCCCCTTTGGGTCACTGCTCTTTCTTTGGAGGAGGTGTTGTGTATATATATATACTGTTGTGATATTTGAATGCCGGCTTGTCAGACGAGATGCTGCAGCTTTCATAAATAAATGCCTAAGAACATACTTGCCTGCTGAGTGGCTCTTTCCAATGAGGACAAACCCGGGGGTTACCTTCGGATTGATGGATATGCAGCGGCTCGTCCAGCCGCGGAAAGAACCCCGCTGTGTTTCACAGTCCAGGCTGGCGTGAAACCACGTTAAGCTGTAGGTGCAGGTGAGGGCTGTATGGTAGGTTTTACAGTGCAGCCTCCCAAAAGACTAACTTGCTTCAACCCAATGGAGAAATTAATTTGAACATAACAGCACATCAGCAACTTCATTGCCACTGCACTCGATTGACCAGAAGACAGCGCGAGCTGTCCCCGCCCTACTAAGCGAGTGTCACAAGTATTTCAGGTGCCGTGGATTGCTGTGAGCTAATTTAAAGTCCGCCCAGGAAGAAGTGCGTATAACGCACGAAACGCGTCGGCATATGGACTGTTGTGATATTTGAATGCCGGCTTGTCAGACGAGATGCTGCAGCTTTCATAAATAAATGCCTAAGAACATACTTGCCTGCTGAGTGGCTCTTTCCAATGAGGACAAACCCGGGGGTTACCTTCGGATTGATGGATATATATATATATATATATATATTCACTGAAAAAACCATAGGTTATAGACCATATATAGTTAGGAATTAGCATTTGAAAAACCTTATTTTACTCACACAAAACCATTGAAATTCCATATATAGTTAGTTGCACTAACTATATATCGCGCACCCGCAATCCACTGCTGATCATGTCACATATTACATCATTCATGACATGGTCAGTGACATCACTGATGACATCACTGATGACATCTCAAATGACATCACTGATGACATCATCCAGTGACTGTGTGTTTCTGTAAAGTTTAAATATGTTTTAGATATTGAAGAATGAGTAGATGTATAACTGTCTGGACGAAGGATTTAGTAGGTGCATGACTGAATGTATGAGTGAGTGATTAAATGTGTCTCACTGAGTGCATGGGTTAGTGACTAAACTGTCTTAATTTGTGCATCATTATGTCTGTTGTTCTGTAAACTACTGCATGTGTTGATCAGTAGCTATATGATTAACTATATGGGTTATTGATTGATTGTCCAAGTATTTGTATGGGAGACTGAGTGTGTGTGGCTGGCTGGGAGGTGTGTGACTCTGTGCAGATCAATGTGTACTTGTATCAATGATTGTATAAGAAAGTAAGTATGTGTTACTATATGTTTGAAAATGTAAGGTGCTCTATGTTTAACTGTATAGACAAGAAAATGGAAGTGTGATTGATTCTTTACAGGACTGACTAGGTGTGTGAGTAACTCCATGGATGAGTGGCAGAGTGTGAGTGTCTGTATAGGTGTATGAGTGCATATGATAGTGTTGTAAAGATGAGTGATTGTATGTATGAATGATTGTATGGGTGAATGAGTGAATGTGTGTGTAGACGTAGGAATCAGTGAGTACGTATGTAGTAACTAGTATTGGTGTGTCAATGGTTTCAAAAATTATACTCTGTATTTAACACTGGGTGAAACAGAGGTTATATTAAAATGTGAGGAGATGCATTGTATTGTCACATGAATGATATCATCAGTGATGTGGTCATTGATGTCAAATGAGATGTCATCAGTGATGTCATCAGTGATGTCATTTGAGATGTCATCAGTGATGTCATCAGTGATGTCACTGACCATGTCATGAATGATGTAATATGTGACATGATCAGCAGTGGATTGCGGGTGCGCGATATATAGTTAGTGCAACTAACTATATATGGAATTTCAATGGTTTTGTGTGAGTAAAATAAGGTTTTTCAAATGCTAATTCCTAACTATATATGGTCTATAACCTATGGTTTTTTCAGTGAATTTTCAAGGTTTTGTAAATGCTAATTCCTAACTATATATGGTCTATAACCTATGGTTTTTTCAGTGAATTTCAATGGTTTTTTAATACCAAATATCATAAGCTGTCGAATGTCAAGTACGTGGTAAGTGAAAACATTTTCGTGTTTATGCACACTGATCTGCTTTGAATGGTGCCCCCCCCCCCTCATTTCTATTAGGAGTACTCTCTCTTTGCAGATAGTGAAAGGTAGTTAACGCAGGCCTTTGCCCCCGTTGTAATCCGTCGTGCCTGCTTCTCTCTCCATTTGATTGATTGTTATCCAAGTATTTACTGTTTTAGAATTAGTTCTCTTTGGTTCATTCTCTATTTACAAACAAACACAGTCGCAATACTCTGTTTAGTCTTTGCAGATAACGAAAAATCGTGTAAAAAAAAAGAAAAAGAATCGAGCAAAATCAGTAGGCCACTAATGGGATCTCTTTTTGACCTCGCTAAAATAGAAACATTAGGAACAACCCCTCATGACAAATACAAAACTAGTGAGATGAACTGAACTCCACACAATGATGGCTGCAAAACAGCTCGGCTCCGCCACCCACCCCGCCCAAAATAACGATAAAGAGCGGCTGCCATGATTGGTTGCGGAATGGCCACAACGGAGCTACGAAATGGTGCTGCTCTCATGCTAACCCCAGCTTCGGTCTGAAACATCCAGAAACACTGTAGACTACCAATTCGATCAGTTCCGGTAGCGCCCCAATGTAACCCGGTAGAGAAGAACTAGCCCTCCCCTCTTTGACTGATGGTTCTTGTTGCCTGTCCCTTCTGTTGTCATTTAACAGAACTATTTAGCCTGCTGAAAGGGGTTGTGTTCCGACCGCTGGTTGGTGGAGACATTTTGACTATATTCTGGACCTGCGTTGTCGCGTAATGCGTCATATGACGCGCCGCGTTAGCGCATCCGGAAGTCATCCGGGGCGCGCAGCGCGTAACGTAAGCATAACAAGTCATGTGACTTGTTAATAAAACTTTTCATTGGTTCATTTTACTTTTCTTATTCTAATGATGAAAGGCTTGGTCATATGACCTAAAAATTACGCTTTTAATTACTTCCGAACATTATTTTCTCTTAAATAGATGTTATAATGTTCCAGGCTAATGTACTTTCCCGGAAATTTTACAACTGTCCTGCAAGTAAAATATATTCTTTTTTCGAGAAAAAGAGCGTTTCTTCGTCCCATGACGGAGCCGTTGAGCAAAAGAGGGTCGACCTGCTGTCTTAGACGCCGATACGCCTGAATATGAGATTCTTATCGATCACTTTATGTTGCAGGAATAGAAAACACAACAGCCCTTGACCATTTATCTTTACTGCGTTCCTTCGTATTATACCTTTTACCCTTCATGTAATTGGTCTGCTTTATTTCACTTGCCTTTTAATGATTCTAAAACAGTGACTATTATTAAAAACTTTACCAATGTATACACTACTACCATGTTTTCTTTTAAAAACCTTTATTGTGAAAATTTCATTATACAAATACGAGCCTATAACCACGTGGGCCTGCCACGGAGCAAACTGTAATCGTATATGATGAATAGACATTTACACTGTAGAGGAACGTAACGGGCGGGCCATTAGGTTGCAAAAACTAAGGTGTCTAACAGTTACGGAATCGGTGGACGTACATTTTATAATTAAAATACGACAGGGCCAGTTACAATAAAATTATCTAGATATACATTTGCGGGCAAGTACCATGGGTGACGTTAATTCGAATTTTCAACAGTACAGTAATCAATAACACATCAGAACTTAATATCAATAGGGATGTCGAAATATTCAATCAATTCTCGTCCCCGCCCGCCATGTGCTTCAAAACTGCATACGTATCTCGTGAATTCAAGGTTCTGCAACCAGTACACAACAAGGAGTTACGAGTCCCATTCATTCCGGCGCCATTTTGGGCGAGGACGGGCAGGTCCAGGATATAGTCAAAATGTCTCTACCAACCATCGACTAGGATGATGTTCATATGCTGTATTTATTAGAGTAACACTCATCTGCCCACATGAAATTAATTTACCACAATCTAAACATGTCATTTTAATCTTTCCAAAGTTCTTCTAAATATTTGGGACCGTTTCCCTTGCCTCTGAAGCTCTCAGTGCCACTTCTTTGATGAATGTACTAGCAGGTCAGGGGTTCTCCTCCAAATCTCTCTTTTATGCAGCACTATAATTAATTGGTGCCACCTCTCCATATGACGATGCATGGTATAGTTACCACAACTATATTTTTTTTCGGTTCCTCTGGAGAGTTCATCGTGGTAGATGAAGCGTGTAACATACCGGGCATTTACCTTTTTTTGCATGTACAGGAAAGGAAAAAAAAATCGAGCGTCCGAGTTCTAAGGTGTCCCAGGACAATTTTAGTGGACCAGGCCCAAATCCAAAGAACAGGCCGCCATTTTGAGAGTCCTCTTGCAGCCGCCTGTCGCTGTAGCATCAAGAGCAGCCGAAACTCAGCTGAATGGCAACTGAAACGGTAAATGGGCGCCCCACTACATTTCAGCATTGTAGGATGACCACACCAGTACAGCAACTTGCTAGACATCACCTCGGTGCCATCCGGATCTCGGCGCCCCACTGCAGATGAAGTGCCTCTCAACTATGAAACCACCACGGTGACATCCGGATCTTGGCGCGTTGTGCTGCCTTCGGCCTATTCGCACATCGGTCCGCTACTGACGCCATCTCACAGGCTAATGGGGTGACCCACGCCGAGTTTCAGCATTGTAGGATGACCACACCAACTTGCTAGACATCACCTCGGTGCCATCCGAATCTTGGCATCTCAACGCCTAGTGGTATCTTCCATACAGAAAATATTGTTACGCTGCCTTTGGCCCCATTCGCACATCAGTCCGCAACTTAGACATCACCTCGATGCCATCCGGATCTTGGCATCTCAGCGCCTTGTGGTGTCAGTCAGAAAATATTGTTGCGCTGCCTTTGGCCCCATTCGCACATCAGTCCGCTACTGACACCATCTCACAGGCCAATAGGGCGCCCCACGCCGACTTTTACCATTGTACGATGGCCACACCAGTGGCACAACTTGCTAGACATCACCTCGGTGCCATCCGAATCTTGGCATCTCAACGCCTAGTGGTATCTTCCATACAGAAAATCTTGTTACGCTACCTTTGGCCCCATTCGCACATCGGTCCGCAACTTAGACATCACCTCGGTGCCATCCGGATCTTGGCATCTCAGCGCCTTGTGGTGTCTTCTACTCCGAAAATATAGTAGAAAATATTGTTGCGCTGCCTTTGGCCCCATTCACACATCAGTCCGCTACTGACACCATCTCACAGGCCAACAGGGCGCCCCACGCCGACTTTTACCATTGTACGATGACCACACCAGTGCCACAACTTGCTAGACACCACCTCGGTGCCATCCGGATCTTGGCATCTCAGCGCCTTGTGGTGTCTTCAAATCAGAAAATATTGTTGCGCTGCCTTTGGCCCCATTCGCACATCGGTCCGCTACTGACGCCATCTCACAGGCCAACGGGGCGCCCCACGCCGACTTTCAGCATTGTAGGATGGCCACACCAGTGCGGCAACTTACTAGACACCACCTCGGTGCCATCCGGATCTTGGCGCGTTGTGCTGCCTTCGGCCTATTCGCACATCGGTCCGCTACTGACGCAAACTCACAGGCCAACGGGGCGCCCCACGCCGACTTTCAGCATTGTTGGATGGCCACACCAGTGCGGCAACTTACTAGACACCACCTCGGTGCCATCCGGATCTTGGCGCGTTGTGCTGCCTTCGGCCTATTCGCACATCGGTCCGCTACTGACGCAAACTCACAGGCCAACGGGGCGCCCCACGCCGACTTTCAGCATTGTTAGATAGCCACACCAGTGCGGCAACTTACTAGACACCACCTCGGTGCCATCCGGATCTTGGCGCGTTGTGCTGCCTTCGGCCTATTCGCACATCGGTCCGCTACTGACGCAAACTCACAGGCCAACGGGGCGCCCCACGCCGACTTTCAGCATTGTAGGATGGCCACACCAGTGCTGCAACTTGCTGGACACCACCTCGGTGCCATCCGGATCTTGGCGCGTTGTTGCCTTCGGCCTATTCGCACATCGGTCCGCTACTGACGCCGCCTCACGTGCCAACGTATTTTCTCCGCATTTTACACCCTATGCCGCATAACAGGTCATGTGACTTGTTTATAAAACTTTTCATTGGTTCATTTTACTTTTGGTTTCCTAATGATGGAAGGCTTGATCATGTGACCTAAAAACAACACTTTTCATAGGATGAAAACTTTTTTTTTCCCAAACGATGAAAGCCCCACCTTGTTTCTGGATGTTTCAGACTGAAGCTGGCGTCAGCATGAAAGCACCACCATCTCGTAGCTCAGTCGTGGTCATTCCGCGAGCAATCATGGCAGCCGCTCCCCACCAGAAGCCTGCAGGAGTCGGAGCCCCCAAAACTTTTGATGAATTCTCAAGGCGGAGGGGACGCTTTCGAGAATGGGGTCCAAGACCTAGCAGACAAGCGTCCGATTTCCAAGGTGTCCCAGGGCCATTTCAGTGGACCAGGCCCAAAAAGGAAACAGCCTGCCGCCATTTTGAGAGTCCTGTGACAGCCGCCTATCGCTGCACCGCAAGAGTGGGCGCAACTCAGCTGAATTGCGGCTTTTGACACAGTGGACCAAAAACGGACGGAATGGCAACTGAAACGGTAAAGGGGCGCCCCACTACAACAGATGACACTCCACCTGGAGAGGCCCGTTCACGCCGCCTCCCCCGGGGCGCTCCACGCTGTTATTCGGAGCAGCATTGTAGGATACCAAAACCAGTGCGGCAACTTACTGGACATCACCTTGGTGCCATCGTTCTGCTGCCTTGGAACTATTCGCGCAACAGTTTGCTACTGATGACCCACCCCCCGCGACGCCCCATGCCGTTATTTGCTGGGTGGCAACTTACTAGACATCACTTTTGTGTCATCTAGATTTCGGCGCGTTCTGCTGCCTTGGAACTATTCGCACAACAGTTTGCTACTGATGACCCACCCCCCGCGACGCCCCACGCCGGAAATCTGGACGTTGTGCTGCGTTGGGACTATTCGCACAGCCGACCGCTACTTCGTTGTTTTTCCCTAAAAATGTTTATATGTTATTACTATTTTTGTTTTCTTGTATATATTTATAAATTATTAAAGTTTTATAATCTTACTACTTTGTCGGAGTGCTATATATTTTTAATGTGACACATAATTGTAAAAACTTTGATGTACAAACAGTCATCCCTGGAATCTTCCGCTTCAGGCTCGGTCCCCTCCCCAATCACAATACAGGATGGTTTTCAGATAATAGCAACGCTTCTGCTGTGACGGATCTCATCGAGTGTGGGCCTTGATCTACTATAACTCCTTTGAAGAGGGGTGATTCTTTACAGCTGTGGCCATAAACTACATCTGCAGGGCTAGCTGATACCCTAGGACCAGCCTGGACAATCGGACACAGAGGAAAAGGAGTGTCAGAGGGTGCGGTAGTGAATAGGGCGAAAGGGAGGTGTCGGGCGGGCACAGGGTGTGATTCTCAGGGAACAGCAGCGCAGATGGGGGAGGTTTATTACCCATGCATAAGACAGAGAGCGGGGGTGACCACTGCCTGGGGGAGATGCTTGCGAGGGTGGGGAGCCATGCTAAGGATCGACAGCGTGCACAGAGTGGGTCTGGTCAAGGCATCTAAAATGGCTGCCGTGCACGACAAAAGTGTGGCATTTGAAAAAAGACAAGATGGCGCAGACAATGTTTTTCAACACTTCCTGATTTCCTTCGAATCGAACGTTAACAGACGTTGGGGCATATTACCAAAGTTAAGCGATATTTATCCCTAACGATGCTTAGCAACGATTTTTTTACCGTCAGAAATTATCGCAGATAAACCTTGCTATTATCAAGGTTTATCGGAAATACGATAAAAAACGACCGCAATGCATTAATATCGCTGAAAACTCAGCGATATTCATGCATTACCGAGCTAATGCTCTTAGCCATGTTATCCACCTCCCATTGGATAACATGGCTAAGAACTGCTCAGGGCAGGTGGTAGCTTTTGGAGATATTCGCCCTTATCTCGAATATTTCCAAAAGTTGATAATAGGAGATAGCGATGTTAGCGACTGTTTCCAGTCGCTAACATCTTGGCATGCCCACTTTGCATGTCATTAGTGATAAATATCACTCACATGCAAAGTGGGGCCCAAGATGGTCGCTATCTTCTACTAGCCGTCGCTAACTGGTGTTAGCAACAGCTAGGTAATACACATATAATTTTATCTCCGCGAAGCGGAGCGCTGTTACAGATATATATCTTGTTTCTGAACGTTAATTTCTCAAAATGCACTGAAGCACATATATTGAGACCTAGCAAAGGCACATCGGGCTACCAGTCCCTACAATTTTGCCAAGTTTCGTGCAAATCCATTCAGCTGTTCGATCCTACCGAGAGACAAGATGGCGGCCGCTACGGACTGTTTGGAATGTTTACAGACGCCGGAGAGCCAATCAGCTTCGCTTCGCAAAGCTCCGTAACGCGAAAAGTACGCGAAGCGGTGCGCTGTTACAGATATATACCTTTTTTTGAACGTTAATTTCTCAAAATCCACTGGAGCACATATATTGAGATCTAGCAAAGGCACATCGGGCTACCAGTCCCTACAATTTTGCCAAGTTTCGTGCAAATCCATTCAGCTGTTCGATTATTATTATTTTTATTTTTTTTTGCCCCGCGGGGCCCTTTTAAAACCTCCACATCAAACCTAGGGGGTGAGCGACAATGTACTATGCCCCCTTATGGTCATTTGCCCCTTCGCTTTGGCCTCCTCTTGTCTCTCGATCCTACCGAGAGACAAGATGGCGGCCGCTACGGACTGTTTGGAATGTTGACAGACGCCGGAGAACCAATCAGCTTCGCTTCACAAAGCTCCGTTGCGCGAAAAGTACGCGTAGCGGAGCGCTGCCCGGTCCGCTGTTACAGATATATATCTTTTTTTAAACGTTAATTTCTCAAAATCCACTGTAGCACATATATTGAGATCTACAAAAGGCACATCGGGCTACCAGTCCCTACAATTTTGCCAAGTTTCGTGCAAATCCATTCAGCCGTTCGGGCTAAAAGTGAGGCCAACCGCCCTATGGAAAACTCAATGTTAAAAACACGTTTTGGGACCCCCCTTTTTTCTCGGCCCCCCCTTGACGAACCCCCCCCAAATTTTCAAGGGCTACTCAGAAACAAAATGTGCCATTTTCCTGAAAATTTCAGCCAATTCCGTCCACAAACGCCAAAGTTATTAGACATAGAATTTTCAAAAATCCCATAGAGAAAAAATCCTAACTATATATACCTACTGGCGACCGCCAGTAGGTAATATATATATATATATATATATATATATATACCTGTTCTTGGTGAGCAAGAATTAATTCAGATTTTTGCAAAAATCAGTGCTAAGAGTTGATGAAGGAAGCCCATCCCACTGTTGGACATCAGCAATCATCACCATTCTTCCACCATACACTGCACATTTGAATTTAGAGAAGAGTAGAAAGTAAAGGTTTTACAGGTTAGGAATATTGCAGATGATTTTCAGTCAGGAACGAGTCTGTTCTAGAGTAATCTAGATGAAGCATCGCACACATGTTTAGTAGATTGTTGAACAGTATAATAACCTTGATAAAACACACTGTTTGGACCAAATGTATAGGATTGTTAACATCAAGAAGTGGAGCTAATTTAGATATGTTGCAGGGATGAAAATAAATAAATGTTACAATCCTTGTAATTTGAGTAACCAAGCACAGAGTATCCTCAAATATAAACCCAGATTTCTGATGGAATGAGATGCTGCTGGAAATGTGCCTCATTCTGACTGCCAGCCAATTAAAGGACCCTAAACTCCAGTGTAGAACATCCAGTCTTGACAGGGCATAAGTTCTAAAAAAAAGGAGTGGGGGGACTAACCTGATTAGGCAGTATGCAAGTGACATCATGACGCACCACATCACGGCGCAGGGCATCACACATGGCATCACAAGAATTGACATCATAGAAAGTGGCATCACAAGCCCCGACTTTACAGGAAGTGGCATACCAAGAGAAGTGACATCAGATGTAAAGTCCTCACATATATGTTTATCAGGTCTACCATGTGTACGTTTGAGCGCATTGCGAAGATAATACCACAGTGAGATATGGAAGATGATATGTGACTTCTAAACCTTGCAATCCCCCAGTTTTATGTAACACATCCTGTACATTAATTTACAAACTTATATAATTTATTGTACATGTAATATGCACGTGTTGATGTACAGCGCTCTGACACCCTGCATTGGGATGAGTAGGGCTATACAAGAAAAAATTGTGATACTTCAATTATTTCAACGCCTCCCCAGGTGTAGTAAACCCTATCTAAATGCAATTTGCTTTGTGTAAAAACTGGGAAAGACCAACAACACAATCTGACATTCTTACAATGCATCTCTAGTAAAAGAGAGGGACCCAGAATCCAAAGGGCTAGGGTCCCAAAAGACAATTTGTCAAAGCAGAGTTTTTCCTTTGGGTGAACTTACAATAGCATCAACGCTTATACCCACAGCATTCAATACAAAATGGAGCAAGGAGTAAAATACAAAAATAATAATAATGGATTCATAAAAAGTGTACAATTTATTTCAGTATATATTAAAAAAAACACAGTATACAATGTTAATTGATAAAAATAATACAAAAATCCACATAAGAAATTACACACAAAGTGGGAGACAAAATTAAGGAAAGTAGTTCCAACTAAAATGAGGCAAGTACACTAGTCCAAAACGCAATCAAACTCCAAAACATGTAATACTATCGTAATTGGAGTAGTTGTTTCACAGACTTAACGTATCGTGACTCATAATTTGCATCAACGCGTTTCGGCGGGCACGTATTTAGAAAGCCAACACCTTCTTCAGGATAAAAAATCTGAATCCCACATTCAAATTACATATCTGAAATACAAGATCACTACACAACATAAGATACATAGTTTATAAAATATCAAAAAGCATTATCAATAACCAAAGTTATACCTTTACAAATTACTCAGTGCTCCAAGACCAGTTTCATACCCAATCACAGTCGTATACATAACAAACATGATTTCTCATTGTTAACGATTACATAGCAGTTTAATCAAGGAGCACAATATTGCTTTCCTCAAAATACAGAATTCTTCACCTCTCTAGTTCTTATTATACGTAAAGGGAAGAGACTCGGTAGGAGTTACTGTCAACATCCTCCTCGATTCCATTTGTACTTATTTATTTATCATTGACGCAATTGCCACTGTCCGTCATGCAACTTTAACATGTTGACGTTGAAGAAAAAAAAAAAAGAATAACATTATTTTAATGTTAGCTGAAGGGAGATAGTATTGAGTATTGCTGCAGAGAGGCTCTCCAGACAGCATGGGCAGAGGGCATCAGCGGCTACAGTAAGAGGCAAGGGGATAAAGGCAGAGGGTTGCTGAATAGGAGATACGATTTTTTATTTTTTTTATTTTGAGAGTTTTATAAAGTGCAAACGTGTCCCAAAAGTATTAGAGCACTGTACTGAGCAAAGGCAGTTACCGTTACATACAACTTACAAAAACAACTGGATTATTTTACTGATGTAGAAGATAACTTTTTCCACCCACACCACATAAGAAGTACATTGCATCAGCGCAACTAGGATCATTGACTGTCCTCATGGTCTGATCATGTTCCCCCTGCAATGACTATGCGGACTTGTGGTGTAGAGAACCAAGTGTTGTAGAATGGTTACATTGATGAGTCAAGGTCAATTCAGTGTGGGAGAAATCTATTAAAATCTTATTGACCTCCCTTTTGAAAACCCTAGTCGATGGGTTCAGCCGACTGGGGGCTGAACCAAAGAAAGCACGAGCATGTGTTAGCCATTTCCTAAATCTCACTGGTATAGGAGGGGGCTTGTGCTTCTAAGAGAGTAACTACCTCTTGATAAAGTCAGATTGAGGGATAAGTACTGAGATACATTATAGTGCGGGGCTTTGTGCATTAGGCAGACTATCATGAGGATGATCCTCGCTTCAACTTGAAGCCATCGTAGGGACTTTAGTGATAGTGTGATATGGTCAAAGTGCCGTAGTCCCGTTAACGGTCTAGCTACAGTATTGAGGTCTGCCTTTAGCAGTGTGAGTCGTGATTTGGGAATTTCCAACAGTGTTGCATTTCCATAGCTAAGCCTAAATAAATCAAAAAATTGTGTTGCTACTTTGAGGTCGGAAGACGAATTGAATGGTTTTGATTTCTTCAGGAGCCTAAGATGTGGGAGTGCACTTTGTGTGGATGTATTAATTTGAGCTCGCATGCCGAGATTTTTGTTGATTGTTATGCCAAGGGATTTTGTGGATTCAACGATTGTGGGATTGCAGCCCAGCTTATCCAGGTGAATAAGTCATTCTTGTAAGGGAGGGGAGCTGTGAGAGGGAGATATGAACAGGAATTCCGTCTTTAGAGAATTAAGTTGGAGGTAGTTTTGTTCTAGCCATGTTTGTGTTAGCCACAGCGGATCATTGAGACATTAAATGCCTTCTAAGGAGGATATCTTTTAGGTAAATATGAGTATCATCAGTGTACATGTGGTAAGAGAGGTGTGCTTGATTCGGGAACTCTGTTAAAGGTTCCATGTACAGGTTGAAGATTGTTGGGGAGTGTGGGGCCGTGTGGGACTCCCAGTCGGACCGGAGATGGATTGGTGAACGAACTTCCCAATTTAATACGTATTTGTAGATAGGATGTGAACCATTTTAGGACATGTCCATTTAAGCAGTTTGAGGAGGTTGCAGTGTTTGACTGTGTCAAATGCACAGGAAATGAAGCCCAAATCTCAGAAATCATGCACATCAAGATTAGACCAGAGCACAGTCCATCCCTTCCAAAACCAAAAGGAGAGATGTTGGGGTGAAATGGCAAACGAATAAAACCGTCGTATGTGGGTATTTAAAGATTGCATGACTCTTTCGACTACAGGAGAGCTAGGCATTAAAAGGCAATATCCATCTGTGAAATATAAGTACAAGGTTTGGAGAGGGCTAACCAAAAGATAAAGATCAAATAACAATGGCTGCCTGAGAAGGGGAATGTAGTAAATGTCCTCTCAACTGTTCTTCACTAGATACACTGTACTATGGCATCTGTGACATCATAGAATGCCTGGGTAACTCTCTGGCTCACAGTGTCTCTCTCTAGCTGACTGTGGCAGTTGGTTAACTCAGGCTGAGCTGCTAACAGCTGGCTCCTGGTGGGGTTTTACTTCTGTACTTATTATCTTGGAAGGAACTTACAATAAAGGATCTTGACATACACAGTGGACTGTGCATCTTCCTTTACTACAGATTGACGACGATTTAAAGAGGATGAACCTGCATGTGCACTAAGGACAAAGGTCAACTAAGGATCTAAGCAACTACAAGTTAAGGAACTTAAACTTCGAATTTGAAACAAAAAGGTAATGCCCAGCTGACCCCACAAATGTCCTGTTCCACCTGGACAGCCTGCACCCTGGGCGTGTGTCTTCACTTTGAAGTCTGCTTGTGTTTGGACAGCCTACAACCTGGTCGTGGGTGATTTTTGCTCGCTCTCATGTCATCTGAAAGATTTTCTGAGGGACCGATTGTGTGTAGGAATTGCTCCTGCCTGTGTCTGCCGTGTGTCTGCCTGTGTCTGCCGTGTGTGTGTAAAAGCGGGCTTACTAAACTGAGCATCACATGTACCCCGCACATTGGAATCAGACATCGGTCTACTGAGAGACGTTACATCAGTTTCACTGCTCTGGCAGCACTATTCCAGGTGAACGTTGTGAGCGCATTCAAGCGGGCACTTACTGAAGGAAGTCTTGGAGCTGTGCCGTGCATTTTGGAGGAGGGCATCGGCTCTCTTTCTGGCTGGGACAAACTTTGGCATATCGCTCTGTATCTGAACTGTTTTGAACTGTTTTGCGTCTTGGTGGAAGTCGGACTGTATTTTCCCGGTGAGTCAGGGACATTTCAGTGTGTTTTGCACACTCGCAACGTGTTTTTGCAGTGACAATTAACCGCTACATTTTAAACGAGCCACTGTTTCTTCACCGTCTGTTGTGTTTTAAGCATGGGCGGATTTTGCGGATTCGCAATCCGCGAATTTGCGGATTTGCGTATTCGCGGATTGCGAAAATCCGCAAAATCCGCGAACTCTCGCGGATTTGCGGATTTTTTTGGGGGTGTGTGTTCGCACAGGTTTCTGCAAGTTCACGAGGGTTTTGTACAATTTCGCAAATTGCGAACTTACTTGTCGGGTCGCCAGTTTTGCGAACTTGTTGTTTCTACGTGCCCAGCCTGTTTGCAAGGCTTTCTTCATCACTGCCACCCTCTGTCACCACTGGCACTCTCTTTGGTCACCCATGCCACCCTCTGGCTCACCCATGTCACCCTCTGTGTCATCACAGCACCCTCTGGTTCACCAGTGTACATTATTGGGGCAAAGCAAAGCACTGCCATCCTCTGTCAACACTGGCACTCTGGTTCACCCATGCCACCCTCTGGCTGGCACACCCATGCCACCCTCGGTGTCATCACAGCACCCTCTGATTGACTAGTGAGTGTACATTATTGTGGCAAAGCCAAGCCCACCTGCACTAAGTTTTGCAAACAACAACACCTGCCCTGCCCCAACTGACATTAATGAAGGCTGGCACCTGCTTGTCTGCTCCCTTTCCTTTTTGTTGCAATAACAGGATGCAATGGCATACTTGTAACTATTCTGTGACTGTCAGAGCAGGGTCACACAATAGTTGCAAGTAGGCAACCGAATTCTGGAGGGCCCCTTCAGGAAGCACTACAGGTAAATGGTTAGAAATGATGAGCTCGAACTTTTGCACCTGCTCGTTGGTTTTGCTTTTGCAAAACTCGTTTTTCGGTAATTTCGCCCTATTCGCGAGGCGCGGCGTCGTGCGAACTCGACCGTGGAAGCCGCGAACTCGTGCGAGTTACCCCAAGGTTGAGTATGGGCGCCGCCATTTTGTTTGCGTGACGTATTTCCGTTTCCGCCCGCTATGTGTAATCTCGCGCAATGAGCGCATTGCGAATGCAAGTTCGCACAAGTTCGCGATAGAAATCGCGTGCGAACTTACTTACGCGCACGTGATCGGGCCGCCATCTTGTTTTTCATTCATTCCTATGTGTCTGGGTATGGTGTTTCTATCCTCTGTATATCTCTGCCATCCTTTGCTTGTTTTAATATTTTTTTGATCTATTTAACTTATTTTCTATCCCTCTATTTTTCTAGGTCTATATTTTTGTGTTTTAGGCTACTTTTGTTTACTTTTCAACTACTTTTTTAAACTTTTATTTCCTTCTTCCCTACTCTTATTCTTTTTCATTTTGTCTCCTTACTACTAACACCTGCCCAGAACATGGTGAAGACAGCTGTCAAGCTGCCCAAGACGGGCACCGCAGCCCGTGCCCGGCTCCCGTGTGGCCGCTTGAGGGCGGAAATGGTGGTGCCCCGGGAGATCTGCAGCCCTGAAGAGGTGGGCGCACTCGTTTTTTATGTGCAGCGCCGTCTCCCCAGGACCATCGCGGCAGGCGGCAGGATCGCTGCTGGTTATACCAACAGCCAGGAGCGACGGAAGCGGTGGGGGCAGGTGTGCCGGGCCCTTTTTAAGATCACGGGGGTCCAGCGCACCTACAATGAAGTAACCCACCGCTGGACCGATATCCTGGACCGGGAGCGCGACCTGCTCGACCTGCTGGGAGTGGAGGTCCCCGGGCTTGGTGAGTAGTAGTAGCAATTTTTTCATCACTCACTACTCTGTTTTTTCTCCTGCTCTGTGTGTTATATTGCAAATGTTTGTTTTAACTTTTTTACAAAGAGCAATAATGCTGCTGATTACATTGATAAGAGAGGTAAATTAATATTTCAAAATCTTCTGTGCATTTCAGGTGCACTGTTCTCCTTCTCTGTGGCGGTGCCACTGCTTATTTGTTTTCTATTTTGTGTTCATTTAATTGGGCTGAGTAATGTATGAGTGTATTTTACAGAACTGCGTAATGCTAGACACAAAGGGGCAGATTTACAAGCCCCTTGTGCCACGTTTACGCTGCCTTACCTGACGCACAGCGACGTAAACGTGGCGCATCCCTGCGAGTCATGTACAACGTGATGCATCTAAGGAGATGCGCCACGTTAAGGCCTGGGCCTGCGCCACAATGGGTGCGTTCCCACGCAGGGGGGGGGTGGGGGGGTTGGCGGTCAGGCAGCTGTGCGCCTCGCAAAAGTGCCTTAGTGAAATCTACAAGATTTAACGCAGGCACTTCCGCGACGCTGCTACTTCAATTCTTTATGCCTGCTTGCTTGAAGCAGGCGTAAGGACTGATGCGGTATGTTGAGTATTGGGCAGCCCTGAGCATTGCTATAGTTGCATCGCGCCTGCGACGCGACTCTAGAGATGCGCCTCTCTTTCGTCACGAGATGCGTCACACATCTGCCTACCCTTGCGCCAGGGTTTGCCGCATTGTAATTGCGGCGCATCTGCCGTGACGCAAGGTTAGTTTTGCGTTACGCATTTGTTCTGGTGCACATCTGGAGGTGTCCAGCTCAGAACTCGTAAGTATGCCCCTAAGTGTCAGATTAGCAATTACCTGCGCATCCCTGCAAAGTGTGCGGCACGCCAGCACCACCCATGGTGCGCCGTATTTACAATGCGGCACACCATGGTCCCAAAACGTCACCGAAGCGTTACGCATCGGTGCCGTAAAGGCGTCTCATTGATGGAGTTGCGTTGCAACGATGGCGCAGCTCCAGCAATGCTGCGTCAAGCCGTAAGTCTGCTTCATGCAGGCGCAGGGTTTCAGTGACGCATCATTGTCCTAAATGACTGATTGAAATTTTATATATTCCCCATAGCCACTTTTAGCATGCGGTCCTGCGCAGGAACGCCCTCCCTTGCGCTGGAACGCTCTCTTATGGCGCAGGGCTTTAGAATGGGATGCATCTCCCATATGCGTCACGTTGTTAATATACGCCACACCATGGCGCCTCTCTTGTTGTGGCGCTGTGTCACAAAAGTGACGCAAGAACGGAGCAAAAGAGCTGCAAGGGGCTTCTAAATCTGCCCCTAGAGTAGAGGCTCAGGTGCAGTCCTTCCTTTGTAGCCCTCTTTTTGGCTGAAATAGTTGGTTCTTGTTCTTTCTAAATGTTTGATTTGGTTGACAAGGACATCGGCAAGCAGCAATCATCAATGTTTTCTGTTCATTCTTTCATGTTGTACGTCAGATCCGCCCAGGGGCAAGCGGACAGAAAAAACGGATGCAGTGGCTCCAAAGGAGGAGGATGCAGGCCAGGACGGCGAGTGCTCCTTTGCTGGCCCCAGTAAGTTTTCATTTAAATATAGAGGACCTATTGTTGTCCAAGCGTTCCTAATTTAATTTTTTCGAAATAGTGTTTAGATAGGAGCAAAATCAATAATACTACTGTTGCAGGGACAATTCTCCACAAACCGAACTATGGACACCAAAGACCAGAGTAATAATATTTCGTGGCGTGTTTGGCACACTGTATAAACCTGGTAGTGTCAGCGGCACGGACTCCTCCTTGCAAAAATTGCAAAACCTTTCGCTCAGTCACTCTAGTCTGGAGGACCAAAAACCACAGAGTCTATTCAAGTTTAAAAGCTTTATTAAAATTTTAAGTAAACACATATATTAAAATAAAGTTAGTTGGAAATGCAAAAGTGCTTGGTGCTGAGTTGATGAGTAATGGAACACATTTCTTGTGGTCGAGCCGAGCTTTCACCTGGTTTGAAGTTGATGTTGCTCTTGTCCTTAGAAGTCCAGTTTCTGTCTGTTCAGAGAAAAATGGTGTGTGTTAAAATTAATCAAGCATTCATCAATTATGACAAAAAAATGCAGCAAGACAACAGCCTTCCCTGGAAGGAGGGACATTTTTACTTTAGACTAGAGTAGACAGTCAATTAATTTTTCTGTTTTCACATTTCTTCATTCATAGACCAAATACTAGTGAGTGGTGTAATCTAACATTCTTAAATCTACTTTGTAGGTGGAACATCTGATGGCGGGGCCAGCTCAGATGTGGTGGTGATCATTGACTCTGAGTCCGAGGATCACTCTGGGGAGGAGGCGGCGCAAGAGGAGTCGGACCAAGAAGTACAGACTGTGAGGAAGGAGACAGTGGCGGTGGCGAGTACAGGTAAGCTAAAGGCCAAAGGCGTGCCCGTCTGCGCCCGTCCGCGCCCAACCGGGTCCCGGGGCCAGAACCCTTGGTTCTTCTCCATCGGCTCCGCGCCCATACTCCAGAAAACAATTACTTGACCTACGACCTTTCAATACTCACATAACTCATTCTTTTGATCTGCTTGGAAATTTTCCTTTGCACTGCCCTGATTGCCCTTTCTTATTAAATACTCCTGATTTATGTAAAAGCCAACAACTACGAGCCACTATTCCTTCTTCTCCTGGTTTTATCTTTATTAGTCATAACTGTCGCTCCCTGCCCAAACATAAACGCAATATTTTTGACTTCCTTACTGATGAGGCGCCTGATGCACTATTCATTACTGAATCTTGGCTCCATGACTACTCTGGCCCTGACATCGCCGAAGCATTGCCTATTGACTATGCCATTGTCAGACACGATCGTCCTGTAAGGAATGGAGGCGGTGTGGCAATAATTTTTAACAAAAAATATCAATGTCATTCTGACCCTATTGTTCTGAGTAAATGTGATGCTCTTCACTTTAAGCTCACTCTAAACCCTAACTATACGATTACTGGACTTTTAATGTACTGTCCCCCTGGCACTTCTAACTCTTGGTACACCCAATTTTTGGATTTCATAGCTTCAGTGCTTGTATCTTCCAGTAATTTTCTTGTCATTGGTGATTTAAACTTACATTTGGACAATCCCAACGATAAGGCTGCTGGTAACTGCATCACCGATCTTGCTGCTATGAATTTAATTTTACACAACAAGGGCCCCACCCATAGGGGTGGGCACCTTTTAGATCCTATTTTTTCAAATTCTTTGCAAATAACATGTTCTCCTGCTTTACCTGTCTCTTGGTCAGATCATTATTTAGTTAAATTTACTGTATCTACCAATAAAACTCAGACCACACCTAATTCCTCTCTCAGTTTTAAAAGGAGAATCTGGAAAAATTTGGACACTACAGCTCTCAACTCAAAGCTTATCGATCTTTTGCCTAAATATCGACCTAATTTAGACAACATGAACTCAGCTGCTGACTCGGTTAACTCTTGGCTCTTGGATGCTATAAATATCTGTCTTCCTTTTACCAATAAAAAAAATGTTGTTCATAATTCTCCCGCCCCATGGTACAATGAAACCCTTCGTCTACACAAAGCTCAATGTAAGAGACTAGAACGGGCCTGGAGGAAAGATTACTCTACTGCTGCCAGACTTACGTATAAAGCCGAATTGAAACTATATCACAAGGCCTGTGCTCACACCAGAGCCACTTATGTCACAAATTTGATTACAGAATCTATAAATAAATCAAATGTTTTATTTAAAGTTGTAAAAGATCTTGCTGGCT
This sequence comes from Lissotriton helveticus, assembly GCF_964261635.1. Lineage (NCBI taxonomy): Eukaryota > Metazoa > Chordata > Amphibia > Caudata > Salamandridae > Lissotriton > Lissotriton helveticus. The sequence goes on along the minus strand of NC_136071.1, from coordinate 861,792,119 downwards.
CTCAGACAGTCGCCATACCCCCTCCTCTTTCGAGTAAGAAATGTGACGAACTTGCTCAGTATTTTACATCTAAAATCGACACAATCTATAGAGATATTAAATCTCTTGAGAAATCTACTGCCTGCCCTTGGTCACCCCCTATTGCCACTTGCTCTCCCCTGGCATCTTTGCAGACTTGGCCTGATCTTGTACCTGCCACCCTTTTAGAAATTCTAAACAATATTAAATCTGGTTCACCCATGGATCCTGTACCCATTTCGGTTCTACGTCAGCTTGAATCTCCCCAACTTGAAGTGATCTGCTCTTTACTTAACGCTTCTCTTGCGTCAGCCACTGTTCCCCATTGCTGGAAACATGCAATGGTTACCCCTCTTCTCAAGAAACCCACTGCAGATCCTAATGTGGCTGCCAATTTCCGGCCTATCTCACTGTTGCCAGCCTTTTCAAAAATCTTGGAAAAACATGTTCATCTACATCTCTCTCACTTTGTCACTTTCAATAATCTTCTTCACTCATCTCAATCGGGCTTTCGCCGTGGTTTCTCTACAGAAACCACCCTATTGGGTGTAACTGAGAACATTCGCCAATTACTAGATCAAGGCGAAACGGCTGCACTGATTTTGCTTGATCTCAGTGCAGCCTTCGATACTGTCTCCCACAGTATCCTTCTCAATAGCCTTGCTTCTTTTGGCATTTGTGACAAAGCTTTACTCTGGCTTTCATCCTTTCTTTCTGACAGGACTTTTCAAATCTTTTCTAATACTTCCACCTCTAACGTCTATCATTCCCCTCATGGTGTTCCCCAGGGTTCTATTCTTAGCCCTCTCCTTTTTAATCTTTATGTTGTTCTGTTAGCCCTTGTTGCTCAGTCTTCTGGCCTTAACCTCTTCACTTATGCTGATGATTCTCAGATTGTGTTCTCTTTATCTCAAGCAGACCCTTCTTCTCCTTCCTCTCTGCAAACTGGTCTTAGTGACATTTCTCGCTGGATGTGCCGGAATTTTCTGAAGCTTAACAGCGATAAGACGGAGGTGCTCGTCTTTGGCAACAAGCCTGACCTTTGGAGTCCGAGACACTGGCCATCAACAATGGGCGTTCTTCCCACTCCATCGGAACGCGCTAGGAACCTTGGGGTCCTCATTGACAGGGATCTGTCGCTGAAAGACCAGGTCAATAAAGTCTCAGCCACATGTTTTACTATTCTTAGATGGCTGAGAAAGATCTTTTGGATTTTGCCTTCTGACACACAAAGATCTGTTGTGTCGGCCCTGGTGACCTCTAGACTGGATTACAGTAATGTGCTCTACCTGGGGGTCACCAAGGCGATCCTGCGTCGTCTCCAATTGGTTCAGAATGCTGCTGCCCGGCTCCTGTGCGGATGCCGGAAATACGATCCAATCGCGGAACGCATTAAGCAACTTCATTGGCTTAATATTGACAACCGAGTAAAATTTAAGGCACTATGCTTTATGCATAAGATTAAAATGGAAGCTGCTCCCATTTATCTTCAAGCACTCGTCAAGCCTTATGTACCTACACGCTCACTGCGTTCTTCCTCCCAACATCTGTTCTGCGTACCTAGGTTCAGGCTTTCTAGAGTGGGAGGCCGTTCCTTTACTGTTTTGGGACCTAAACTGTGGAACTCTCTTCCCGTGGACTTACGAATGGAGCAGTGCCATCTCCGTTTTCGAAAGGCCTTAAAGACCTGGCTGTTTGCCCAATAACCCCTTTTCAGGTTTAATCATGTTGTTTATTGTCAATTAGCGCCGGGAAACCCTAACGGGTAGCTGTCGCGCTCTATAAGATTAATAATAAATAAATAAAAATAAAATAAGCTGGATCATGGTACTATCTGACTCTTAGATAGGATATGATGTGTATCCAGTGGTGGCCCAGTGACAAATTACAATATGGTAATTACAGCAGGCTGGGACCGACAGACAGATAGAGGCAGAGACAGAGAGAGAGGAAGACAGAAGGAGAGAGAGAGAGGGAGGGAGCCAGAGGGAGGGTGAGGGAGGGAGACAGAGAGAGAGAGACAGCGAGGTAGAGGGAGACATAAAGAGGGAGACAGAGAGAGAGAGAGGGAAACAGACATATCGCCTGGGCTTCTGCCAGATCTCTTTCATATGAAAGAGCATCAAACCAAGGATACAAGTGAGTTGTGGGAAGGGAAATGGTGATTCAAGCGCCCCCCCTTGCCCCTCCCTGCGGACGCCCATGATACTGGCCTGAATAGTTTTGTACTGCGCTGGCTAGTTGCTAGTTGTACTGTGACACAACTTCCTGCTGAATTATTTTGTGTTAATCATATTCTTAAAGAGCATTGGTTACATATTATGTCTTTCTTTCTTCATATAGTTGGTAATACTAAAACCTCAAAACCGACGAGGAGAATGCTGGCTGTACTGGCCCGGCAACGGAGGCTGGAAGCAACTGTTGCCCAATATCGGCGGCTGGTGGAATTGGAGGGGGACGACACGCAGTCCAGTGCATCAACATCTGCATCCTCCTCCGTGACCCCACGTTCTGCCGGTAAGCGCAGTGCTCCAGCCAAACGGAGCCGTGCTGGCAGACGCCACCGCCAAGCAGCAAAGGCTGCACCTCACAGCAGTGTAAAGGCTCGCTTGCGCCGAGCACTCCGCAGAGTGTCCGACCTAGAGGCGTAGGTCCAGAAATGGAAAGACTATCAGAATGTGGTGGAGGGCCACCGCTTAGATCACGCCACCCTCCAGGAGAAGTACGATGCCCTGGCCCTAAGGCATGATGCCCTGGAGGCCAAACTCAACACTGTGCATCCCTAGAGTGTCCCTTGCCCCTTTTTTAGAGACTTTTGGGGGGTGGGAATTGGGAGTTGGGTTTTTGGGGGACTTTTGAATGACTATTTATTTGTTGGGGTTAGGGAGGGTCTTGCGGGAGATTATTTTGTTAGGGATATAAAAATATACTTTTTCAAACTTTATCTGAGCATATCTGTTTTTTTACTACTTTTGAGCTTGGTGGGTGGTGGTTTTGCAGTAAGTTCATTTAACTGAACACTGTCATCGTGTTGGTTGACGTGTAATAGGCCAAATGTTTTCTAAAGTAAATGCCTGTCACAGAGTTTGTTAATTCAAGAGCCCTAGGACTTTACTACTAGTACCACTGTCACTCTCTCGCCTCTCCGAAAACTCCATTATACTACCTCCCATCCAAACGCTTATCTTACCTGTAATTTGTGTTTGAGGACTGGCTCCACCTGGAATTCACAGTGTCCTAAGGCGTTCTGCAGCAGGGCCCCAACTGGAGTTTCCCGGCGTGGATTTTCTGCAAAACAAAAGCAATCAACATTAGAAATATGGCAGCGGTGCTCCCAGACCCCAAAATCCTAGAAGCCCCACAGACAGCACCCCTAAGACAGGCAAGCGAGCAATAATAACGCCTAAACGTTCATGTGTAATTGGCCAAATGTTTTCCAAAGTAAATGCCTGTCACAGAGTTTGTTAATTCAAGAGCCCTAGGACTTTACTACTAGTACCACTGTCACTCTCTCGCCTCTCCGAATACTCCATTATACTACCTCCCATCCAAACGCTTATCTTACCTGTAATTTGTGTTTGAGGGCTGGCTCCACCTGGAATTCACAGTGTCCTAAGGCGTTCTGCAGCAGGGCCCCAACTGGAGTTTCCCGGCGTGGATTTTCTGCAAAACAAAAGCAATCAACATTAGAAATATGGCAGCGGTGCTCACAGACCCCAAAATCCTAGAAGCCCCACAGACAGCACCCTTAAGACAGGCAAGCGAGCAATAATAACGCCTAAACGTTCACGTGTAATTGGCCAAATGTTTTCCAAAGTAAATGCCTAACCAATTTCATCCCTTAATAGACCTTGCCAGCAATGGCCCAGCCAAGACCCGTAAACCCAAGCGCAAACAAGTTTGACACCCCCCAAACAGCCAAAAAGCAAATCGGGGAAAAAAAGTCACACTTAGCAAAATGTATTTAAATGAGGACTCACTACTTCCAGTCCCTCTTTAGGGGACTCGTCAACGTAAGTTTCTTCATTGTGCAGATTCCAGGCATCAGCATTACGGGAAATGGATAGGGTGAGTCTGGAGGAGGAGGATAGACGACCAGGACTGAGTTCTTGTCAACTAACTGTTGTGAACCTGAGGAATGCTGCGGCATCAAAATCAAGACAGTTCTGCTGATGGGCTTGTTGTTGCTTGTGATGGGGTGATTACAGTTTTGTTGTGAATGTGATCAAGCACTTGCTAAAAAAAGAAAGACAGACACACAGGAATAAAAGTGAATAAGGACTAATGTTAAAGTTAATTAATTATTCACTCATTTTCAGAACTCGCTGTCAGGGAAGCAGAACTCGTCCTCATACTCTGCAAATTCAGTCGGTAGTACTTCTGGTAACTGAGGAGAACTTTCCTCAGGTAGGTCAGTGTCCTCTTCTTCCTGCGTGCATTCTCGTACTTTGTAATCTGGTGGTATGAAGTGCTGGTTCATCTTTATCATGGTGAGCCGTTCCACATTTGCGGGCAAGAGGCGGGACCTTTTGCAAGTCACAATGCCACCAGCAGAACTAAAAACACGTTCTGAAGACACGCTTGCGAGTGGGCAAGACAAGTAATTGATAGCCAGGTGGGTGAGCTCTCGCCATATGTTTCTTTTCTCATGCCAATACGCCCTCAGTAATATTGACCGCTGTGGAGTCATCCAGATAGGCCTGCACCATAGAAACAATGTTCTCCCGGATTCCTGTACTTTGCACTTCTGTGTCCTTTCTGGGACAAGGAAACCCTAGCTCACTTAGCCAATCCGCTTCAGACATATCGCCTGGGCCTGGTGCAGATGATACGGTTGCTGGTGTGGTTAACGGCTCAGAGGAAAAGTTACTCACTTCAGCCACAGGCACAGATGCAGAAGTGTTTTTTTGGGACGCCTGATGGCCTGCTGATTCACTAGTAGTACTGTCTTCAAGTTCTCCTACAGTTTCCTTCCGCTCTCTTTCAAATCGAATGGCTGACTGAGCTAGCCAACCTTTGTACTCTGTAACATTTGATGTTTCAAAAGGAATTATTACTTTGCCAAATAATGGCTTTTTGTAACGTGGATCCAGAATAGTAGCACAAATGTAGTGCTGTTGTTTCTTGATATTTACAAGCCGTTTATTGCTAACTAGGCGATGTAATAATCTCTGCGCCAACTCATATGCTTCATTCTTTCCAGCATCTTTTAATTCTGAAGACACCACCTTGACTTGGTGCTCGAGCTTCAGCAACAATGGGATAGCTTTGCTCAAAGAACAGTCCTCCCTGCTGACGTCACGCGTGAAGACCTCAAAAGGACGAAGCATGTCTGTCAGGCTTTTAACTAGCTGCCATTGCTCCACCGCTAGCATCATTTCTGTCGTATCACCACCCAGGTTGTAGAAATACTCATTGACTACTGGAAACAGCTCATGCAGACGCTCAAGCATGTAGAAGGTTGAGTTCCAACGTGTTGCCACCTCCTGGATAAGTGCTTTCACTGGCATTCTACGTACATTTTGCTGGCGCCTCAGCTCCTTCCGGGCCTTAAAAGAATGGTTGAAGTGTGTGCATATTCTTCTGCAGATGGTCAGTATTTGGTCGACTGCAAGTTCTTTTTTCAAGAACTTTTGCACGACAAGGTTCATACAGTGCGCCAAACACGGCACTCTGAAATAGTAACCGTCCTCCATGGCCCTAACTACATTGCTGCCATTATCAGTTGAAACATAACCAACCTTGCAATTTCTTGGGGGCAGCCATTGCGAGACCTTTTTGTTAAAGTCATCCAAAATGTTGACTGCAGTATGACTTTTCTCCATGCCAAACATGGCTAATGTTGCATGTTTACGAGCACCCTTAAAAATCTCGACCAAGTCACCACCAGCATTTATCTGTTGTGCAACCCCTGAAAAAGAGACCCAGTGTGCAGTGATGCACATGTAATCAAGGGCTTGGCAACTGGTCCACATGTCTGTTGTCAGGTGTATGGTGTGAACAGCACTCTTCTGCAAAGCTGCCCCAACCAACTCAAGCACCTCTTTATGTAGTGCTGGAACAGCAACCCTGGCAAAATAGAACCGGCTAGGAACCTTCCATTTAGGGGCCAGTGTTGCCACGAGTTCAAGAAAACCCACATTTTCGACAAACGAAAAAGGGAGAAGGTCCACCGCTAGCATTTTAGCCAGCTTAGTGTTATACAGGCGTACAATTGGGTGGTTGCGTTGAAATTGCACATCTGAGGAGAACATGGCTGAAATGGTGCGCTGGACAAATTTACTGGATGATGCTGATGCCTTCTTCGACCCACTTCTGCTCAGTGTTGACATTTTCCGCATTTGTGTGTCTCCCAGACTCTCAGTGTGCCTCCTATGTGTTCCGGAGGGTGTGGTGCTGCCAGGGGTACTGGGTGCAACCGGACAAATGTCTGACGCTTCTTCTACCTCCCCGTCATCTTCAGATGAAACACCTAATATGGGTATATTTTGTCCACTTGCCCTTTGGGATTGCTTTCCCTTGATGTTTGCTAGGTGCCCAAACCATTCGATAGCGTGCCTTCTTTCAAGATGACCTATCTGGCCTCCGGTTCCATAGTTGGTACCAGTCTTACCACGGCTAACTCCAGTCTTACAAATGCAACAAACGGCTATGTTATCATACTTTGCATGGACACTAAAAAAGTTCCAAACTGGGGACTGGAAACTTCTGGTTTTGCCGCACGAGATGATACTGCCAATGCCAGATGAAGCAGTGGTGGATGAGCCTTGCAGACATCTACTGGGTTGTGCAATTATTGCAGCAACCCTACTTGAGGGAGTCGAGCTGGATGGAGTCCCCCTCTGGGGAGAAAATATGGGAGCTGTAGGTTTTGTTGAACTTGTTGTACTACTTGACTGCGTTGGTGGTGCTACCAGTGCCACGTCGCCAGGGTCACGCTCAGCATGACGTCGGGATAGGGTATAAATGTCTGTCTGCTGCATGGCCGGTGTGGCTGGAATGACGTGTGTGATGACTAGGTCATTGCTGTCATCCTGTTCAACAACATCAGAATGCACCACTTCATCAAGTCCGACGTTCGGATCCATAAGTATGAGCTTTCCGGGGCCCTTCCTTTTAACATTTGATACCTTTCGCTGCTCATGGTGTGTCTCCCTCTCAGACGTCAGAGATGGTTGCCAATCTAGATCCAGATCATCATCTGATGGAGCGGGGCTTGAAGAGGAACTTCTACACACACTCCTTGATCTTTTCCTTGGTGGGGAGCTGGGAGAAAATGAATCATCAGGAGGAATGCCTTCGTCTTCCTGACATGATACCCCGGCTCCAAAGTCAATTTCCTCCTGTGCCCCTACTTCTGGAAGAACAACCATTGTGGGCACTTGCACCGCTCCATGCGCCACTACATGGGCCTCTTCACTGACCTCTACTTGCAACTCTCCATGGACCTCTCCTTCTCGGCCTTCTCCTTCTCGGCCTTCTCCTTCTCGGCCTTCTCCTTCTCGGCCTTCTCCTTCTCGGCCAGCTCCTTCTCGGCCAGCTCCTTCTCGGACAGCTCCTTCTCGGACAGCTCCTTCTCGGACAGCTCCTTGCGCATGTACTTGTGCTTGTACTAGTAGCCCATGCAGTTGTTGTTGCGGCTTTGGTTGTTGAATAGTACTTGTGAGATGAGTTACAACCTGTGTTGATGGTGTGCTGCTACTTTCTTGCGATGAGCCAACATCACTGGTCGTTGGTGATTGAACTACTAAACTGGCTACCTGTGCAGCACTCATGGTGGGCCTTTTTTTTTTTCCCCAAAATGTAGTGGTCGAGCCACCAGTCTCCTTGGTAAGTGGTGCCACTTGCTTCTTCTTCTCCTTAGTAGAGACATTTTTCTTGCAAGAGGAGCTACGGGCACCTCTTTTTGGAGCCATCTTCTTCAGATGTCGGAACAACAGGCCGCAGCAGGACTTCTTCCTGGCACTGATGCTCAACGATGATGCGGAGTTATTGACTTTGTGCACCTAAAAGCAAACGAAGACAGAGGAACATCAGTAAAGATATGTTGCATATGTAGCGCTTCAATAAATAGTTTGCAAGTAGGCATTTATGAATACACACATGCACACCACACAATATGGAAATTTCAAAATTAGGATTTGCTAAATTTTTGGGAAACAGGAATTTAACATTGCTCCAAGAGAGCACACACAGAGAGGGTTATAGTTTCATGTACCACTGACTCCCCCTGGGCTAAATGGGTGAAAGCAAGGCAAAATGGGTGCAGGCCTATGGCACAAAGCTCACTGCCTGCCTTCAAAATGGCCACTTAACCCCCATCCACATGGCCAGGACCATGCCTCAAAATGGCCCCCACCAACATAGCCAGCCCCCAACCCCTACTCCAAAAAGTCAAAAAACACAACACCAATCAAATCACCACACTCCAATGCCATCCATCAAGTTTCAGAAGGTTTATGCTGCCTGCTGGTGGTTTTCTGGTGCGAAATTGCAATTTCTGCAATTTCGCGAGTGCGAGATTGTTGCTTCACGACGCGAACGTGGCGAATAACCAGCAAAATCCGCGAACAGACTGATTCTGGGCCCCCTGGGCATGATAAAATCACAGCACACTGGGTGCAGGCCTATGGCACAAAGCACACAAACTGGCTTAAAAATGGCCCCTAAACCCCCACCCACACGGGACCAGGCAATAAACTGGCCCCCACCCACATAGCAAGCCCCCAACACCACCCCAAAAAGTCGTAAAACACACAAAAATCACAACAATCCAATGCCATCCATGCCCTGGCCAGAATAATGTTAAAATTAAAGAAAACAGTTGTATCATGCATGCACCCATAACTAAGCCTGGTAGTTTTCAATTAATGTGCAGAATTGTAATTTTTACAATTTCGCGAGTGCGAGATTGTTGCTGCGCGGGACGCGAGCAGTGCAAACACAGGCAAACATTTTTTTAAAAATCCGATTTTCGGGTAAGTTAGAGGCCCCCTGGGCATAATGAAAGGAATCAGAGCAGACTGGGTGGGCATAGGGCACAAAACACACTGCCTGACTTCAAAATGGCCGATTGACCCCATCCACATGGCCAGGACCTGCAGGACCATGCCTCAAAATGGCCTCCCACACATAGCCAGCCCCCAAACCCACGCCAAAAAGTCAAAAAACACACACAAAAATCACCACAAACAAACAACATCAACTTATCAACTTACTTGTAAATCAAATTTCTAATCAAAAAGTAATCCAAAAGGCCTCAAAGCCAAATCTCCAGCAGCATCCACAAAAAGTAATCCTTCCCAGTCAAGATCGAATTCAAAGTGGCCAGGAAATGGACTAAGCAATGGGAGGAGCTTGCTGGACAGGAAGAGGAAGTTGGAGACTGGGTCACTTCCTTCTGATGAAGCAAAGCTTCGCATATTTTGCGACTTGCTGTATTCATGAACCTCGTCTGTGTGTAACAAGGTAATAAGTGTACTTCTTACTAACGTTTATATTTAGTTTAAGCAAAGTTTATGAAGCTTGCCTATGTGTATTCCTAATGCATTTAATCCCTGTCCGTAAAATATGGCCGCTGCTTGTATTTTAGTTACTGCGCATGCGTCAGTCACACTCACGTGTCCTGACGTGTCTGCAGGTTTGGAGGGAAATTTATGCGCATGCGTAATACATAGCCTTGCCAGTAACGTGGTACTGCTCGTGCCACTGCTCTTGTGCCTGTTATATGTAGCTAACATTTAGACTGCATAAGTATATTTTATAGTGATAAGTTGAAAGTACAAAACCAAATGATGTGTTTTCATAATGTTATTTCTATGTATTAATTTGTTTTCGCTTGCTTTTCATGTACCGCGGGGAATGGGGGTCTGTCTATACCGAAAGCCATCTTGGAGGTTCCTTCGGCGCATGTGCGACTTTTCGGGGACCTGACAACCTTGGCTGATGGAACTTAGCCAGCTGGCAGTGATGGGCAAGATGCTCCTGAGAACTGACCTGCGAACTCGGCTGAGCGGAATCACATGTCCCTGTTCAGCTACATTGTACAATTGTCATTGTATTTCTTTGCAGTTTCTCATGGGAACCCCAATCTCGCTAGGCGGTACCCAGATATGTAAATGAAGCATCCAAATAGTGTGTTATGATTGGTGTATTACCCAAATCCTACCTTAGGACCAATCCAAATTGAGGGATTCTGACACTTTGCAACATTGGGGGGGTGGTACACCGTCCCAAAACAGTATATCTACCCTGGGTTCACCTAGGGAAATTGTCCGACTTGTCTGGTTTAGCTGACCTGTCACTGACCCATCGTACTCAATAGGGGACTGAAGATACAGAGCGCTGCGGAGCACTCTGTCCGAAATTGACCATAGATTAAGGTTCTACTGAACCTTAAAAGTGCTGGCGAAGCACTTTGCTGGGAGTTCGCTGACCCAATCGGGGTCTTGATCGATAGCTGCAGAGAGGGTGGAGCGCAGGCGTTGCTTCCAAACTGCGGGTGCGGTCCTGTCCTGAGCGGTCCTGTCCTGAGGGTTTGCTGTCCTGTCCTGAGGTCCTGTCCTGATTCCTAATCTGAGGGTATCCTGTCCTGTCCTGGGTGTCCATTCTGCACCTGCTGTCCTTTGAGGGGTATCCTTCCTTGAGGGTTTCCTGTCCTTAAACTGACCCGTGGCCAGGGTTTGGTTTCCACACCAGTCTAGGTAAATACTGCTCTAAGTTCTTTAAACTTGCACCTTTCTATTTTTCTGTCTTTTGCTTTAATAAAGACACATCTTTGCACATGTTGATTTTTCCATGCTTTTGCCGCAAACTATTGAATCATAAAGTCAAGTGCATATATTCTTAAAATTGTTCCTATGCTATCCTACCTTTTTGAAATCATATTTTGCATTGCAGTTTGTCATTTTCTGATATGGTCTAGAACGGCCTTACTTAAACTGTCTGAAAACTCCTTGCCTTGAATGCATAGTATTTTCCCTTTATCTCATAATTGCATTTAATGATTACCCTGACTTTATTTCTCTATAGTTATGTACTTTTCATTATCTTGGTTATTGACTGCCTTATTCTTGTAAGTTTAATGCTTGACGAAAACGAACTTTAGATAAACATTTTAAAACTTCCAGTTGTCCGTGGTCATTATACAACAGTATTGAATGTCATTTGAATTTGCATTGGCTGCCTTTCCTTTTACAGCTAGGCCCCTGATCCATTGAGGTCATAGGTACCCATGTCGGTGGATGGTAAGTCGGGTACACTGAGTAATAAAAGTAGGGAACACACACAATTGGTAGCAGCCCGTGAAGTCGCCCTGTCAATGAGTAGTGTGAATTGAAAGTATATGGGCCCTGAAGCCGGAAACGGCGGAATCATTGGCTGGGTGACCTCGCGCGCTCTATCAGTTTTCTGGTAGATCAGAGGATGGTTAGGGACTAGCTAAAGGTTAGGTAGGAATAGTTAGACTAGTTAAGTCGGTAGCTGCTAGTACATTGATGCTGCTATAAGAGCGGCTGTTCAGATGGACCCGATCAATCTCTTGTGAATACGCTGCCAAAATCAATGAATTGTTTTTTCATTATTATTCTTGTTCTTATATTGTTATATGTATTAATCCATGCGTTTGTAAACCGTATTGTTTCTTGTTGTCCGAACTCCCCGGGGAATTGAAAGGGCAAGTGGTGAATAGAATCCATTGTCCTGAGGTCACAGGCTTAAGGAAAGTTAGGTGCAGGTTAGGATAACCGGGAAGCACTAACTAGGGTTTTTCTGAATACGTGTGTGAATAAATGTCAGTAACGAGGTTCATTGGCAAAATTCCCATAGTGGCGTAACCTAGTAAGGGTCACATCGGAAGAGTAGCAGGTTCCTCGGAGCTAGGGTGAAAGCAGAGGGGTCCGCTGGGAAACCTTAGACTCGGATATATCCCGGAGAAGTGGATGAGTTTAGGGGACTAACAGGTTCACCGATGCTAGAGTGAAGGGTAGGCGGAAGAGATCTACCTGCAGCGCGTGAAAAGTAAATGGAAGTAGTTTACTTGCAGTAAAACAAAGCTATCCTGTCTAGACACTTGAGCACTGTGGCGAATGTGTATTTGTTGTAAAATAACCAAGCACTGAGCACTTTAAAAGGAAAGAAAGTTTCCGTTACCTTGTGAAGGGAGGGAGTCAGTCGCGAAGCGCCTCTGACGTCACTCCGTGCCCCGCTGGGATTGGTAGAAGCAGCGGGCGGGTAGCGGGGCTGGAATTGTAAAGGAGGGGTGAAGCGCCGGAGCGTGAGAACAGTCTCACGAAGGGGCCGCGCACCCATTGGCCGAAAATATTTGAACGCGTGCACCCATTGGTCGCACGGAATTGCAAGACGCGTTCTGATTGGAGGTGACTTTGTAAACAGAGTTAAGCGTAGAAATCGTATGTGGCACTCGTATTGTCCAGAGACTAGACCCGATCCAAGAAACCAAGGGTTTGAAAGGGATCAGTGGAAAGCTAATAGATACGATATTATGTACGGAGCTAAGAGAAAGATGTCCCTTGTAAATAGGGTAAAGAATTATTTCAAAACGGACAAACCGATTAAATCTAGAGAGGGCGTTACTATCCCGCCACCGAATACTCCTGCCTCATTCATGATGTTTGACCGAGGGTACAATACCTGTGTGTGGTTGGAGAATTGGGTAAGATACACAGAAGATGACGGAGTATTGGCTTTCCCGTTAGACGGTACCTTCAATGGTAGGATTTTATTCAATTTGAGAACCCGCATGAATGAATTACATCCCAGACCGAGACTAACGCAGTATGAGGCATTAGAGGAATGGGAGATTGAGGCTTTTGAAAGAGAGAAACCCCGAATGGACAAAGGTCTGACCAAGTGGTACCCAAGGCTGAAACAGGAGACTAGGGACAAGAGGATGAAACAGTGGAGACAGAGCATGATTGTTGAGGGTCTGTTTCCCATGATGCCAGCAGGTAACCCTCCTGTGGGAGAGAAAAAGACAGAAAAGTGTAAGCATTGGGGAGCCCTTGGAGAGTCAGATGATGAATTGTTAGATGACATCTTTACGAGAAGTCCGCCCCCTTATAATGAGGGAGCCCGACCTTCCAGTGCAGGAGAGAATCCCCAGCGTCCATCTATTAAGGAGGAGGACAGATCCCTATGTAGGAGGGGAGGTGGCCAGGTGTTGCCCTATTTTGAGAACCCCGGACCCGCAGAGGTACGCAATATATATCCTAGAATGCCCGAGAGCTCAGAGGAAAAATATTCCTGTGAAAGAACATTTTTTCCCAGACCTCTTTATGAAAACGAAGAAAAACCAGTAGGTTCAGGAGTGCCCTTTTTGCAGCCTCCATATGGGGAAGAGCGTAGGTCATTTGGAACAGGAATTTTGTTCCCAAAACCAAATAATGGTGGAGGACCAAGTGAAACGCATCCTACTGCCCCGAGTCTTACCCCTCACCTGACCCCACAGATGATACCTGACCGGACATTAGGAAGAGTACTAGATGAAAGGGAGCAAGAGGCCCTAGCTAGACAGAGGACAGAAATAATTCAGAAGATCTCCCAGTTAAATACCAGTCCTGAAGCTTTGACTATTCCGGTAACGATCGGACCAGTAGTCCCGTTGTATGGGAATAGTCAAGGAAGTTCGAACCCTCCAGTTATGAACCCGATAATGGCCCCGCCGAGGCAAGAGCCCCTACTGATAGACGATCAGTCCAGTGAGTGCGAGTCCGAAGTGGTGTTCTTGGATCTACCAAACAAACAGACCGGAAAGGGAGTGCAGAAGAGGCATAATCCTTTTGATGCGAAAGAAATTAAATTAGAATCAGCAACAGGGACTAGGAGTGTTTCCTTGGTAACGCCGGAAGAGATTGAAAATTGGAGTCGTGATTTAGAAAAACAGGCTCCGCAAACGAAACCTTTAGACCTCTACAAGCTGAGGGTAAAAATAGAGGAATTGATGGCAGGAAATGTGGGGTTAGACAGATTAAACACCTATTCTGAAGAAGAATTGCTGTTCATGTGTAAAAGCCTTACCAGAAGTACCAGGGTGCTCCACGAAAAGCTGACAGACACCGCAGCTAGTATGGGGGTAGATATTTCAAGATCCAAGCCCTTACAAAAGCCTTACAGAGCTGCATTCTCAGACAAGGATTTAGAGAACCTGAATGTGTCAGGGAAAAAGTTGCAGATTAAAGAGTTGCTTGCAGTTTTGCAAAAATGGGGAGATGTGGAAAGGTGGAGAAGCAGGTGGGCAAGGAAGAAAGATGAGGCTCGATCCAGACAAGCTACCCCTGAGTTCCCTTTAAGAGAAGTAGACAAGCCTGAAACATTATGCCCCATGCGTGAAGTACCAGGTGGGAGGTATGTGCACGTTCCATGGTCCAGACAGGATATTGTGTCCTTTACTAACGATTTTCCGAAACTGCGCGAGAAGCCGGTTGAATGGTACCGGCAAGTGGAAAGGTTCGTAAAGGTGCAGAAATGCCTGTGGAAAGACCTGGATGGGTTTTTCGATATTGTGGTCCCGGTCGATCTATGGACCGAGTGTAAAATAGCCATAGCCTGGCCTAGTGAGGAGTACACAAGAGATAAAGAAACAGGGGAACCTTCGAAGGAAGTCATGAGAAAATATGAGCAGGTAATTCAGCACTTGAAAGAAAAGGTGCCAGTAAAGGAAACTGATTGGACCAGGATAGATAGAACAACGCAGGAAAGAGAGGAGACAGTGCACTCCTATTATGAAAGGCTGTTGCAGGTGTTTAAAACATACAGTGGTATAGATAACATCGAAATGAAGGATATGACGCATTTCATTTACAGGTTTGTAAACGGTTTAAGGCCTGAAATTTGTCAGTGGATAAAAGATAATAAAATCTGTTGGCATACCAAAAAGGTAGACGAGGTCCTGCGGTACGCAAAGTACTGCGAGGACGAAATGGCAGAAAAGAAAAAGGCTCTCAAGGAGAAAGTGATGTGGGCTCAGGTGAAGCTCGCAGAACAGCAGGAAAAGCAGTTGAGTACAATGGTCAAAAATGCTAAGAACGAAGGTCCTGGGGGTGGGGGAGGAAGTAAGCCCCGGCCAAGAATGAGCAGGGAGGAGGCTATGAAGAAATTTCCCTGCCATCAGTGCGGCGAAATTGGACACTGGCGTAACGAGTGTCCTTACTTGCCGGATGATAACCCCAAAACACCTGATTTAACTCCACAGACGCAGAAAGAAAGACCAAGAAAGACTCAACCACAGGTAAAGACAGTGCAGGTGCCTCGCGCACCAAAGCAGGTATACAAGGGAAAACAAGCAGAGGGAGATGAGATAGAAGTCTGGGAAAGCAATGAGAACAGAAATGCAGCAACTTCGCAGTATCTATTAAATGATACCTTCCTTTGTGATGACCAGTACTGACGGGGCCTGAGAGGGGAGGACGAGGAGTGCGTACTTGGCGCCTCCTTGCCGGTAGACCAGTCCGGACCATACATTGAAGGAAAGGTTGACGGAAATGATGTCACCTTTCTGTTGGACACTGGTGCTACCCGTTCTACTGTGAGAACAGTGGACGTTCCAAACCTACCCCTCTCGGGAGAAGCCATCCAAGTAGTGGGTGTATCTAATCAATTGATTAGTACTCCTGTTACCAAGCCCATGGAGATCTCAATTGGAAACTTTAAGGAAATGCATAGATTTGTCGTTTGCGACACCAGTCCAGTGAACTTGCTGGGACGTGATTTGCTGTGCAAAATGAACTGTACCATCTTTTGCACACCAAAGGGTGTTGAAATTCAGACCCCAGATGAAGACGGCATTTATAAAATAATGTTAGTCCGCCCTGACTCGGAAATTAAACGAATGACCATGCAGGATTTACCGAAAGAACTCCAAGAAGCAGTGAAGCCAGAGGTGTGGGACTCTACTGGGAAAGATGTAGGGTTAATGAAAAATGTGGACCCCATACAGCTGGCTCCTGGTGGAGTTTTACTTCTGTACTTATTATCTTGGAAGGAACTTACAATAAAGGTTCTTGACATACACAGTGGACTGTGCATCTTCCTTTACTACAGGGAATCCTGGAATATAAAATAAAATAGGGGCATATTAGCAAGAACCTCGTTAAAATTATCGCCGTTTTAGCATCAGGAAACTGCCGCTAAAACGGCGATAATGGGCTTGCTAATATGCGTTGTAGAATTCCAATAGAAGCCCAGGTTATATGTGCAGGACATCTAACCTGTGCTTCTATTGGAATTCTATAACTCACATTAGCAAGCCCATTATCGCCGTTTTAGCCGCAGTTTCCTGCCGCTAAAACGGCGATAATTTTAATGAGGTTCTTGCTAATATGCCCCATAGTTTCTTAAAAGGAGGAATGGAAAGGGGTCCAAAAGGCAGGAACACAAGGCAAACCAGACAAAACAAATACATCTATTTTAATGTGTTAAAACGTGAAAGAAACATGATGCTTGCATGTGTTAGCACAATAAAGCAGGAACTATTGAATTTGGCATGAAGACAATAGAAGTAGGAATATAGTGCAGGTATCACTCACAATAAAGCTAACCACAAGAAACAAAGAGATGAAGCAAACATGGCCGCACCAGGGACCTAGAAGGCGTTTCTTGCTTTGCCTCTGTGTTTCTTGCACTTATCATCTGTTTTATTTTGTCTCATACCAGCAACGTATGAAGTCTGCAAATGAAAACATGAATGCTGCGGTTTCAGTGGGGATGTTCAAAATGGCTAATATAAATAAGGATACTTGCAGTGTGGTGTATTAGCTGTAAATTATTGAATGACTGGATGATGTGCTGGTAGCTCTTCCAAAGATGTTTGTTTATTTTTATATAACATAAATTTATAAAGATGGAAAAAATGAATGATGCCAGAAATTGATTTGGCACTGTGTATGTAGCCCTTCTCAAATGTTAATAGACTGAGCATTTATTTCGAAGATTTTTTCTGTTCACAGCCCCAGCTGTTGTGTCTCTCTGTGTTTATTGGAATCATAAACCAACAACGCAAAAAGCCAGAAGGTCTGGCGCCATGGACATAAAAAGACTAACATTCAAAAGAAGTACACATGGCCTTGCAGTGGCGTAACAGAAAATGATGCCCCCCACCCCCCTGTAGAATGTGACTAGGGGGCTCTGAGTCTGTCATATCTCACGGATATTCATTGGCTTTAGTCTGAATAGGGGCCCCCGGAAGGTTTGAGGCCCCTTCTGCGCCCTGGGCTGCAGGGGCCTTTGTTAGGCCCCTGTGGCATTGACCTATTAGGAGTTAGCACACAATGCACAGGCCAATCATATAATATGAGAACTACAGCCGTTACCGAAGCAAGTGCCTGCATACTTGTGGCAACAGCTCCCACCATGACATTTGAAAAACAATTTGACTGCTGTGTATGATATCTGCAATTACTTTGGTAGTGTGGCTTTAGTCCTTGTATTAGTGAATGGCCTGTGCATTTCTTTTGGGATAGTATTTTTTTTATTATGAATTCAGCTGTTTGAGCTTAAGGTGTTCATTGTAATCATCACAAAATAAAATGCGAGGAATCAGAAGTTTGGGTTCCATGCACATAACAAGCATTGGCATAGCCAATAGGTCTCGCCTTTGGGACCTTATAAGTATTTAGTTGTGCAGCACAATATCCTTGGTGCAACAACATCAACTGTTGCATGGATAAACACTTATAAGTTCCCAAAGGCGAGACCTATTGGCTATGCCAATGCTTGTTATCTTAGAAACATGCTGAATGAGGAGTGTTTTCGTAAAAACCCACTTGTTTAGTTTGTTACGATCTTGTCCCTTGATTTGCTTCTGCCTGCAGCACCAGGACACTCTCTGAGTAGCCATGCGCTCTAGAAGTGTGCACATTTATTAATTATTTGATGCATTCATATTTTGATTAATCAATACCACCTTGATTTTTGTTTACTTTAAGCGATTAACCTTTAATAAATCTTCATAGTTTGAAACTTAAATATTCTCTGCCTTTCTTGTGGAACCTAATGTGCTTCACATTTAATGACTGTATTAATTGGTTGACCAGAGTCAGTTGTGAAATTGAATCCACCTGATAGGGCTTTATGGTCTTGGATCTTGCACAAAGAAAAAACGCTAACACACTCTACCATGCACATGCCATATACTTTCTTTATCGTCCTGTAGCTTCTGTGATGGGGAAGCAATGAGAGGAATGTGAGAAGCTGCTAACGTTCAAGATTTCAGCATCAGATTTGGGTTGAATTCCAGTGTCTCCCTGTGAATTCCTGGGTATGGTTGTTTTCCCATGGTATTGGTGTAGGGAATACAGAAGGGAGCAAACATAGAGAGAGAGAGGAACGTGGTAGGAACTAACAAACGGGAGAGATTGCAACACGTAAATGGGGGAGAAACAAACGGGTGAAAAAGGAACACAAAAGAGGGATTAGCACACAAGGACATGGATGAAGACCAGAGGCAGAGAGCGCAGCATAGGGGGAAACGCACAAAAGGGAGACGTCAAAAAACAAGGAAGAGGGAAAGAAAGGATGGAGGCTGAAGGCACGCTGAAGGGCGAGGGAGGCGAGGAAGGGAGGAGATTGATAAATACGAGAAACGTGTGAAGCGGGGGTAGCGGATACCTTTGAAGTGAAGCTAAGCTTCACTTCAAAGGCTTGTTGGCACAGCGCACGCTGGGGGATGACTGTGGGAGGGGGGCTGGTGTCTGTGCACGCGCTTTTTATGGCAATGCACATGCGCATTGAGCGAGCTTTCACGGGCACTGCATGGAATCGCCCGATCTCGGTAAGCTCTGTTTAAGCCCCTTTATATCTCACTCCGCTCAATGCGCATGCGCATTGATAGGTCGCGAGACCTAAAAAAGGGACTACAGATCAAAAGAAATACTCAAGGCATTGACATAATAGAAGGACTACTGCAGCCATGCCTACGCATGTGGTACAGGGACATCTTAAGGATTTTGGGGGACCTGGTCCAAACAGATTTTAGGGGCCCCTGTTCAGAAAAGCTTTGAATTTATGATCCAATTTTATCTCTTTCATCCCCTCTTAGGACAGGTCACTGATGATGCACAGACACACTCGTCCAAATTTAAATTTGGGATAGTGACTTGTGTTTTTAATAATGTAACAGAGCATCAGCTCAATAACATTACTGCAAACAATCTCTGTGATGCCTACCCATTTGTCATATGTGAGGCCCTGTTTTGATCTAAAAGCAACTTTTTATGGATGTTGCATGAAACATACATAAACACAACATTTCCCTGCAATATTCCTGTAATAGGAGCTCAAACATCACTGACATTGAAAAATAAATTAAAGGAAAACAGTATTTAAAACCATTTTTTTAAGAGTTTTTAAAGGGCATTAGGGCAAGACTCTGACAGAGCTGGACCTGTAAGGGGGCCCCCTGAAAGGCTGGGGCCCCGGGCCATAGCCCACTTTGCCCATGCCTTAAAACGTCTATGATGTGGCACTATCATTTATTCCTCGAAAGCCACTTTATGGTGAGGCTATCACAGTGTCCAAGCATAAGTTCTGGTATTATGCATGTCAGCAGAGACATTTTGATGTGAGGCTATTTCGAAGGCTAAACAACTAGGTAAGCAGCTTTGATGGAGAAAAAATGAAGTAAAGAAGCAGTGGCGAAGCCAATAGGTCTCAGCTTTGCGTAAAAGTAAAGTTAGGAAAAAAGCATTGGCCTCTTACTACTACTGCCTTTTTTCTGACCTTACTTTTAGCCATGATGCAACGACACACTGCTGTACAACATGGGTAAAAGACATTGCCAAAACCAATAGCTTTCATATAGACCAGACCTATTGGCTTTGCCACTGCTTGTTTTATGTCGAAGTGAGCTCACGGATGAACTGCACCTGTTCTCTGTAATATGTCTCTCTTTTACACGTAAAAGCATAATTCAGCTGAGACATTACTTTAAATCAATGGGCAGCTGCCTTGTGCAGCACATTTAAAAAGAGCACCTTTTTCCACTGCAAATGAGTATAAATTGTGCTGCTTGCATATTTTTTAAAGTAGGAATGGGGTGGTGCTGTGTTAATATTTGCAAATTAGCCCATTTAACATCTTTTCGTTCCGAAATGTCAATATTGTATCGCTGCGGGATAATACCGTTTTTGAATTTTTCCTCACTCTAGTTGCACCAAGTAACTGTCTGGTGGGCCAGGTCATGTGTTTGAGTGTGCCAGGGTACAGGGCTGACTCTGTAGGCTAAGTGGTGTAGGAGGAATTCTGGGGGGATTGTCAAGGGCAACAAGGAGGATGGGAGGCAACGTGACAGTAAAAAAGCACCATGAAGCGGCCAGCACTGACTGCATCCTATGCGTTTGTTATGGCAGGTGAGGGGGGGGGGGGGGCAACACAGACAACTGGAGGTGGGAAGGAAGAAGCAATACAGACAACAGGAAGTTGAGGTGGGAGAAAAGAAGCAACACAGACCAGGGTGGAGAGTGGTAGGGAAGAAGCAACACATATAAGGGTGGGGAGTAGGAGGGAAAGAAGCAACATGGACAGCAAGTGATAGGGGAAGAAGCAACATGGACAGCAAGTGGGAGGGGAAGAAGCAATGGGGATTTGGAGGGAAAGAAGCAATGGAGGGTGGGAGGGGAAGAAACAACACAGATGGGAAGAATACCGAAGAAAATAGTACCTGAATCACAGCGAGCAGTGGAAGGACACTAATCAAAGTAAATCAATCCTTACTTGCTCCAAACGAAAGAACAGTAAGTGACATTGGCAAGTGCTGGCCAAGTAGAAGCCAGCAAATAAGAGTGACAATGAAGCCATCAAATGGAAAGCAATGGACAAACTCCAATCTCCATATAGTACACTATACATCTCGCAGCGACAGCGCGTGGGTTGTTGGCAGGAGAGATATGAAAAGCTTAAGATCCCAATTTTAAATGAGGTAGCAATCTTAAGCGGTGCTGGTGGATGGAAACATTCCTTTAAAAACCTTGGGGCATATTAGCAAGAACCTCATTAAAATTATCGCCGTTTTAGCTGCAGGAAACTGCCGCTAAAATGGTTTTAATGGGCTTGCTAATATGCGTTACAGAATTCCAATAGAAGCCCAGGTTAGATGTCCTGCACATCTAACCTGGGCTTCTATTGGAATTCTATAACGCATATTAGCAAGCCCATTATCACCATTTTAGCAGCAGTTTCCTGCAGCTAAAACTGTGATAATTTTAATGAGGTTCTTGCTAATATGCCCCTTTGTGATTTTGTGAGATGGACATTTTAAGGTCTAACCGTCAAGATGGGTAAATCCACAAAGCTTATATGTGGCCATCTCAAGCTTGCACTCAAGTCCTGACAAAAGCATTTTTTTTAAACTGCTGCAATGAAAAAAATATATCTTTTTTCATTTATTCAAACCATGTAAGACATAAAGAACAATTTGTGTGGTGACTGAGTGCACTTTTAAAATGCCAAAATGCATTGCAAATCACGCACTCGAGAGGAGGCTGAATGATAAACCAAACATCCAATACCCCAAGGTGAGAGAGAATTCCATGAGACTGCAGCTAGACCTAAAAACTGGAGGGTGGAAAACAGCAGATTTCAATAAGTAACAAGCACTGGCAAAACCAATAGATCTCGCCTTTGAGACCTATTAGCTTTGTAAATGGTTTTTAGCCATGCTGTACAGCATTACCCATGCTGTGCAGCATGACTAAAAAAGAGGAAATAAAAAAGTAATTTTGCAGGCACACGCACTAAGCATATGCATGCAGGGAAAATGACACAAGAACTTTTAAAAAACATTTTTTACCTATCCGAAGTTGGATTTGTAAACGAAAAGGAAAAAAAAATGTGTGTGGTTGGGGACGCAACACAGAGTAAGCTGGTGGGCCTCAGGAAGGGACCACTGACACAATATTGTAGTAAAAAATATTGCTGACAAAAATGTGTCAATAATATCATTTACCACAATATTGTGCTCCTATACTTATAATGATAAGTACCAAAGTATTGGACAAAAAAATATTGTTGACACATATAATCCAAAAGTATACAAAAATATAAATAGAGTTCAAAGTTCGTGAAGGAACTCTCCAACCCCAGCTCCAACACCAACAACATCCCGCCGTCGCATGCCCTGTGCGACTCCCTCGTCACCTTCTTCCACCGCAAGATAGCTGGCATCCATGACAGCTTCGACAGCCCCAACAGACAGCAACACAACAGACCCTCCGCACACCATTGACCATGACCCCCTGCTAGCCTGGGCCAGCATGAGCATCGATGACACCATCAAGACCATGCGCACAATCCACTCCGGCTCTCTGTCAGACCCATTCCCGCACCACGTCTTTAACAGAGCAAGAAGCTCCATCGCACCCCACCTGCGCAACGTCATCAATCTCTCCTTCGAGACCGCGACCTTCCCAGAGATCCGGAAACAGGCTGAGATCAACGCCCTACTCAAAACAGCAACAGACCCAACAGACCTCAAGAACTTCCGGCCCATCTCTCTGCTTCCCTTCCCGGCCAATGTCATAGAGAAAACCTTCAACAGACAGCTAACCCGATACCTCGAAGACAACAGAATCCTGGACCTTTCCCAGTCAGGGTTCCGCAGCAACCACAGCACCGAGACTGCCCTCATCGCCGCCACCGACTACATCAGGACCCTGCTGCACAACCGCGAGACCGCAGCACTCATCCTCCTAGACCTCTCTGCCGCCTTCGACACGTCTGTCGCCACACACTACGCACACACCTCCACGCTGCAGGGATCCAAGACAAGTCTCCAGATTGGACCACCTCCTTCCTCTCCGGCAGAACCCAGAGCGTCCACCTCCTCCCATTCTGTTCCGAAGCCTCGGAGATCATCTGCGGCGTACCCCAGGGATCTCCCTCAGCCCGATGCTGTTCAACATTTACATGGCCCGCTCCCACACGTAGCCTGACAGCATTACCTCAACATAATCTCCTACGCCGACCACACTCAGCTGATCCTCTCCCTCACCAAGGACCCCATCACCGCCAAAGCCAACCTCCACGAAGGAATGAAGGCCGTCGCCTACTGGATGAAGACCAGCCGTCTGAAGCTGAACTCGGACAAGGCGGAGGTCCTCATCCTCGGCTCCAAACCATCAGCCTGGGACAACTCCTGGTGGCCGACGGCACTGGGGGCAGCCCCGACACCCACCGACCACACACGCAACCTGGGAATCATCCTCGACTCAACACTCTTAGTGACCAAGCAAGTCAACACCGTCTCCTCCTCCTGCTTCAACACCCTCCGCATGCTCTGCAAGATCTACAGATGGATCCCGACTGATACAAGAAAGACAGTCACCCAGGCCTTCGTAAGCAGCAGACTCGACTACGGAAACGCCCTCTACGCGGGAGCCCCGACCAAGCTCATCAATAGACTACAACGCATCCAAAACACCTCGGCATGACTGATCCTCGAAGTCCCACGCCACGGCCACATCACCACCAACCTGAGAAACCTGCACTGCCTCCCCGTCTACAATAGGATATCCTTCAAGCTCCTCACCCACGCACACAAGGTACTCCACAAGACCGGTCCAGCCTACCTCAACAGACTGCTCTCCTTCTACATCCCCAACCGCCAGCTACGCTCCGCCGACCTCTCACTCGCCACCGTCCCACGCATCCGAAGAACAACCATCGGTGGGAGATCCTTCTCCCACCTCGCCGCCAAGACATGGAACACCCTCCCACTGAGCCTACGACAAACTCAAGCCCTGCTGACCTTCAGGAGGATACTCAAGACCTGGCTGTTCGATCAGTAGTGCCCCCCAGCGCCTTGAGACCCTCGCGGGTATGTAGTGCGCTTCATTAATGATTGATTGATTGATTGAAAGTGGTTAATGTTAAATATTTTAATATATACATTTTATATTATGGAAATTAAATACATTGCATTAATATTTAATACTATATATAAATGTATTTACATAAACATATATGTGTTTATATGAATATACATAAATATATATCTAAAGAAGAGTAACATTAGCTTCACTATTACTTTTCTGCAAACGCTGTAAGTATCAGAGTAGAGGATATATGAGGTGGCAAGTGACAACGGAAGTGGCGATATAAAGTATGATCTTGTGAACACTATTTTCCATGAAAATAAATGTAAATAACATCTTGCTATAGGTGAAGTAATGTAAATTAAATTAACACACTATATGTTAGATTGTCATTTGTAATTGCCCACATAGGCTGTATTCAAGAACAATCTGAAAGTTGCTTAATGGAAAGAAGGGGTTAGCACCACTAGAGTATCAGAGCAGTAAGTAGGGGCACTAGACCCCAAAGCCATGATCCCTCCTCAGCGCACAACAAGCGTATGTGAGATGTATTCTTAATGTATATACATGACCCAAGAAAAAATACATACACAATCAAACGCCACACTGAGTCACTGTGAATAAAATACTTAGCACTTTGCATATATTCATAAGTGCCGAACCTTAAGTGATAAGAAACTCTACCTTGATACAATGAAACTGAATTGTTATCTGACATGTTTAATTTCAATTTATTTTGTTGTGTGCCAAAGGTTAATATAATGTGTAGCGCGAATTGTTTGTTGCATGTAAAGTTGTAACTCTTCAGTGGCCATGAGGCAATGGTCACTATGACAACACTGATGCCGCCGCACAGACCAATGAGCACTGTGAAAAGTTTAAAAGCACTCACTTACTTGAATTCTTTGTTGTGAACAAGACGGTTCATCCGTCGAAACGCATCAACTTTACACTTGATTAATAAAACTTGTTCCTGAACGAGATCCCACGGTGTCAGCGCCTGTTTATCATCGGGTAAACACAGGAGTGGAGAATATATTACGGGACGTGCCAGAATCCCGCACGCTGACGCCCCTCGATTTGGAGCTCTTCGCCGGCTGGCACAAGCACTTTGGAGAAATCTTCATAAACGAGGAATGCGAAGCGCCCCCCAAGCCTGAAACGCGAATGGATAGAAGCAGCGCAGACGACCTACACGAACACAGCAACTGGGATCCTTCAGCGTGCCGGAGGGCATCTAAGAATCCAGGTAAGCCGGCGACTGCGGGTGTCAGCGCACAGCGTATCCGACCAGGTGGCAGCTGGGAGAGGTAGTCCGCTGCGGAGCTTGTCAACAAGACTCAAAGGACAGTGGGTGTCAGGAACGACTGCAAATTGGTAAAGCAAGTGAAAAGATGGCGGAGGAATGGGAACGAGAACGCATGGAGGCAGCACTTGATATCTTTGAGGACATTGATAAAGATACAAACACTGTGTCTGGTAGTAGAAAACGTAATGAAGTATTAAATGGATCTGATGTTAAGACACTATTAAAGGAATATGAAAAATTTCGTAAACAGGAAATATCAAAGTGGTGGGAGTGTACTTCGTTGCGCAGGTACTTAGAAGTACAAAGAGTACCACGAGGACTGAGAATCCTTCTAGCGCCAACATACGACAACCCCGACCCTAAGATGCTACAGGAATGGGCAAATAACTATGCACAAGCATCGAGGAATAGCTTGGAAATACTTGTGAAATACGCGGCCACAGACAGAGACAAACTTTTGGCGCAGTAAATACTATTGCAGAGGAACTTGAAAAACATGCAGAACAGGAGTTCATAACTAAACAAATGATAGAGATCAAATCTCGTGTGGCAAAATATGAACAAACAATAAAAGAAAGAAAAGCGCAAAAATTCCAGCGCGACCGTGCAGATTACATGAAAGGTCCCATATATACATTTGCAAGGAAATATGATGATATAAGACAAAGGAAGTTGCCAACTGCAAGTGCCAACGAGAATGCAACACCAGAAGAGTCCGAAGTAAGCTCGGGAGCAGAATCAGACCCCAGCACTTCAACAGCCACAGCCCAAATGAAATCAATACCAACCCCCGCAGAGGAGTTTGATTTTTTACGGGAAGAAAGACTGCGAACCCTGAGACCACGGCGGCCTCAACAAAATCAAAACAAGAACAAAACAACATCACAAAAAGTAGAAAGCAGAAAAACAGGAGATGGGGGAAATGCACAACAGCAAAAAGAAACAAAAAAACAGAACTACAGAAGGAACTACAGACGATAATGGATGACAAGGACAGAAACACAGTCATAAATTTATCAGATATGGCTTTAACAAATGCGGGAGAAGAGACTTTATCGCTGGGATTATCCTATTGTAAGCGCACGAATTTTAATTACACACAAACACGAATAGACCTACATCAGTTCATACGAAAATTAAAACTGAAAAAGCATTTCTACAACTATGAAGAGAGAGATAATAGTGACAAACAACCACCAGACAATACGAACTGGCGAATTGATGAAATGTCATTCATCAAGGAAATGGCGGACCTGGATACTAATGGTAATGATGGCATTATGAGTACGCAAGATGCGGCAGACCATGCAGGGATTTACACCGCAGGCACGATTAAAACACAGTTCAAACCAAGATCAACATTTTGTCCCATCATGCCAAAAGACTGCATCCATATCTTCTCTGACAAAGTCATATGTGATCTAAAATCTCTGTCTTGGACTAGTAGTAATGAGTTATTTAAAACACATGCTAATGAGAGATCAACGTATGATAATGTCGTGTTAAAAATCAAGGAAAGAAGTGATGTAGTAGTGCGGTGGTCCGACAAAGGGGGAAGCGTGGTCCTCTGGCCGCTTGAAATGTATAACTCTGAAGCACAATCACAGCTATCAGATAGGGAATGTTACCAGAGGATCAGTGCAACGAACATTACAACCATCCAAGAGAGGTATCATAGGAATCTCTATGATTGGAAAAGTGCTGGAACAATTTCGATGAATGAATTCGATTTTTTAAAGAACAACTATCCAGTAACGCCAAACCTATACCTCATCCCAAAGGTGCACAAGAATGCAACCTGCCCCCCGGGGAGACCCATAATTTCGGCAATAGGTGGGTTGTTTGAAAACACTAGCCGATTCATAGACATTTTTCTACAACCACACGTAAAGACACTACCCTCCTACACGAAAGACAGTGGGGACTTTCTCAAAAAAATCTTTGACATCAAATGGGAACCCAATTTTGTGTTTATGACTTTGAACGTACAAAGCCTTTATACAAGCATAAGGCATAGAGATGGTTTGAATGCAATTAAGCATTATTTGGGCGGAAGAAGCAGTAATTTGTACCAACACACTCAGATGCTGCTCCAAATGACTGAGTGGTGTTTAGAAAATAACACCTTTGTCTTCAACAAATTACTGTATAAGCAAATACAGGGAACTGCCATGGGTACTTGCTTCGCCCCCAGGTATGCTAATTTGCATATGGGCTGGTGGGAGGAGCAAGTACTCATGAAGACACACACTGTGACAATGTCAGAAAATATGGCACACTATAGTCGCTATATTGATGACATTTTTACTATTTGGAAAGGGAGTGAGGAAAGTGCGAGGGAATTTGCAGAGCAACTAAATGAAAACAGCCTGAACCTTAAATTTACCTGTGAAACCAGCAAGAGTAGGATTAACTTCCTAGATTTGGAGCTGTTTGTAGCAGATGGAAAAATTCAATCAAGTACCTACCGAAAGCCAACCTCTGGAAATACAATCCTCCACGCCACAAGTTACCACCCACCAAACCTAATAAATAGCATCCCATATGCAGAATGTTTAAGAATGCGGCGTAACTGCAGTACTGACACAAACTACAAAGAATCCAAGGCTAGTTTGCTTGGCAGGTTACGCCTTAGAGGGTATTCTGAACATACACTAAAAACAGCAGAACAAAAATGCGATCTGAAAGAAAGAAAAGATTTGCTTTTCTCTCACAAAACTGTAACAGATAAGTCCAAAGGAAGCACAGGGACCCCACGCCTAATCACAGGGTACAATGCCTATCAGAAACAACTTAGGAATATCATCTATCGGCATTGGCCCATAATCAGGAACGATCCTGTGATCGGAAAAGACTGTAACAAAATCCCCCAGCTCACTTTTCGAAAAACTAAAAGTATGAAGGAAGAACTGGTAGTAAATGATCCTGTCCCAAAGAAAAAAGAACCCCTGTGGCTAAAAGCAAAAAATGTTTTTTTAAATGCACTAAATGCAAAGCATGCCAGTATGGAATGAATGTTACCAAAGTTGATGTGCCAAATAGAAGAAAACCACTCGAGATATGCGCAAATTATACATGCAAGACGGACTTTGCAGTTTACGTCTTGCAATGTAGTTGTAAAAAAAAGTACGTGGGTAGCACTATCCACCCTGCCCACGTAAGGGTGTTACAGCACCTAAGAGCTATTACTAACAACGACCCCGCATATCTAGTGGCAAGGCACGTCAACGCTATACATGGAGGAAAAGCAGAGAACATTAAGTACTTTGTGATTGACCATGTTAAGAAAAATATCAGAGGGGGGAACAGACAGTTGGCCCTCCGAAGATTAGAATCTCGGTACATTATCCTGTTGGACACCAAGGCCCCGCAGGGACTGAACGCAGATGAGGCCCTTAGTGTGCATCTATAGCCCACAATGAAATGCAACAATACAAGTAGCTGTCCGTGCAATCTCTGAACCCACCCTTCCGCTAAAGAAGAGTAACATTAGCTTCACTATTACTTTTCAGCAAACGCTGTAAGTATCAGAGTAGAGGATATATGAGGTGGCAAGTGACAACGGAAGTGGCGATATAAAGTATGATCTTGTGAACACTATTTTCCATGAAAATAAATGTAAATAACATCTTGCTATAGGTGAAGTAATGTAAATTAAATTAACACACTATATGTTAGATTGTCATTTGTAATTGCCCACATGGGCTGTATTCAAGAACAATCTGAAAGTTGCTTAATGGAAAGAAGGGGTTAGCACCACTAGAGTATCAAAGCAGTAAGTAGGGGCACTAGACCCCAAAGCCATGATCCCTCCTCAGCGCACAACAAGCGTATGTGAGATGTATTCTTAATGTATATACATGACCCAAGAAAAAATACATACACAATCAAACACCACACTGAGTCACTGTGAATAAAATACTTAGCACTTTGCATATATTCATAAGTGCCGAACCTTAAGTGATAAGAAACTCTACCTTGATACAATGAAACTGAATTGTTATCTGACATGTTTAATTTCAATTTATTTTGTTGTGTGCCAAAGGTGAATATAATGTGTAGCGCAAATTGTTTGTTGCATTAAAGTTGTAACTCTTCAGTGGCCATGAGGCAATGGTCACTATGACAACACTGATGCCGCCGCACAGACCAATGACCACTGTGAAAAGTTTAAAAGCACTCACTTACTTGAATTCTTTGTTGTGAACAAGACGGTTCATCCGTCGAAACGCGTCAACTTTACACTTGATTAATAAAACTTGTTCCTGAACGAGATCCCACGGTGTCAGCGCCTGTTTATCATCGCGTAAACACAGGAGTGGAGAATATATATATATATATATATATATATATATCTCCAAGATTCAATCCACAAGTAAGGAAAGAGGCAAAGACAAAGGCCGTCTTCTGGCTGAAATGCGTTGTTGGTGACGAATACATTATTCAACTGCGGATGGGCGTGCCGCCTCTTTCCTTACTTGTGAAATGAATCTTGGATAGATTGTGGCAGACTGCCGCCATGGCTTGCACCAAAGCTTAAGGGCAGGCAAGCGACGTTTGCTGGGCAGACATTTGAGTAAAGGATATATATATATATATATATATATATATATATATATATATATATATATATATTACCTACTGGCGGTCGCCAATAGGTAGTTATAGTTAGGATTGATTTCCATAGGGAAATCGCAACATTCTATTGGGAATAACTTTGGCGCCGGTTGAGGAATCTACCTGAATATTTCCTCAACTTTGCCTCGCGGCTCTCCGCTCCTTCCCTGAAAGTTTGGGGGGGATTCGTCAAGCGGGGGCCGAGATAAAAGGGGGGTCCCAAAACGTGTTTTCCCCATGTTAATTTCTATAGGGCGGTCGGTCGCACTTTTAGCTCGAACGGCTGAATGGATTTTCACCAAACCTGGCAAAATTGTAGGGACTGGTAGCCCGATGTGCCTTTGCTATGTCTCAAGATATGTGATCCAGAGGATTTTGAGTAATTTAGGTTAAAAAAAATGTATATATCTATAGCCGCGCCCCGGGCGCGCCACGCGACTTGCGCACGGAAAGCTGATTGGCTCTCGAGTGTCTGTAAACATTCCAAACAGTCCGGAGCGGCCGCCATCTTGTGTCTCGGTAGGATCGAGACACAAGAGGTGGCAAAAAACAAAGGGGGAAATGACCAAAAGGGGGCAGGGTAGACCCCCCTGACCCCCTAGGTTTGATGTGGGGGCCATGAAAGGGTCCCTCGGGCAAAAAAACAAAAACATTTTTTAATTTTTTTCGGTTTTCGCGGCGGGGGGGGGCGCCCGGGGAGCGTACCGGGGAGCGTAGCATGGGGAAAACCCTGTTCATTCACTGCGTCACCTCTACGACCCTTTCTTGCGTCAATATACCCATTTTGCATACATTACACCTGACGTAGGTATAATGTGGCGCAGGGGTTTACAAAGTGCTGCATCTACCTAGATGCGTCACTTTGAAAATATGACTCAATAAGGTGCATTTTTAAGAGCACTGGTGCGTCACAAAAAGTGACGCACCGGTGGCGTAAAAGTGACGCATGGCCTCATAAATGAGGCCTTCAGTCTTCTACTCATGCGTCATATTAAATATATGACGTATTATGTCGCAAGTACTTTTAGATACGTCAGTATTTCAGACGTATCTGTAAGCGCAAAAGTGATGCATTGCTGGAGAGTGTCACAAAAATGATGCAACTCCAGCAATGCATCTTTTCTTACCCTTCCACACCCCGTTTCTTTTCTACATTTTGTTTGAATAACCACATTCCCCATGTTCACTCTCCTTCTCCTTACTTTCGTTCCCAACACTCACCTTCTTTCAGTCCCCCTACTTCACTTCCTTTCTCCTCTCATACTTTTCTGTTCTTTCTTACTCATTTTCCTTTCATTTATCAATGCACTCCACTTCACTTACTCTTTTTCATTTTTTTAAGAATATAGCTCTTTGATGAGAATTGGAGGTAGTTCTGAAAAGAACTTTTTTTTTTTTTCTTTTTTCTTTTTTTAGAACTACAACAAAAACAGGGAATGGAAACTGCTCAACAGGAG
Organism: Lissotriton helveticus; assembly: GCF_964261635.1. Lineage (NCBI taxonomy): Eukaryota > Metazoa > Chordata > Amphibia > Caudata > Salamandridae > Lissotriton > Lissotriton helveticus. The sequence continues at coordinate 861,760,893 of NC_136071.1, read as the reverse complement.
CACAAAAAAAACATTTTAGGGCTGGTAACGGCAGTGATGGTTCTCCAATGCTCGAACCATGAGCAGAACACTTTGCTCCCCACAGGAAAGTAGCTGATCACAGTATCTGCATTTAAGGGCGCCTTTGTTAAATGCAGGCTGAATGTTCGGAACCTGCTCTTGTGATCTCCCCCTCACCGATGGTGTTCGTCCACCGGTTGATGTAGAGGCCCCATCACTGGGAACCTTTTGTGCCAGAGCCCTGACACTTTCCCGAGCAAAATTCTGGGGGGTGCCTTCTCTCCACATGGCGAATCATTGTGGAGTTCCCAAAAGAATATTTTTTATTGGGGTTACCCCGTGACAGGACTGTGTGACAGATCCTGCACTCCACTTTTGGAGCATTTACCTTCTTCTGGTGATCAGGTATGGAAAAAAAAAAATTCATTGGAGTCATCTTCACCCCTGGATGGTCTGGCAGCCATGATAATCCAAGATATCCAACAAAGAACCGACAGCAAAACAGGCAGGTCTTTCAGTCACAAAAGTGAAAGAAGAAGTGAAGGAAATGTGTGGGGATTTCATTCTTTATAAAAAAAATGTTAGCAACCAATGAAAAGTGTTATTTTCAGGTCACATGACCCGACGCGCTTACGCTACGCGCCCGTAGTCGCGCTCCAGGGCTCGCCCCGGGGTGCGCGGCGTAAACGCGTCGAGACGTTGCGCGATCGTATGCGCACGCGTGCTTCCGGGTGCGCTCACGCTGTGCGTCATATGAGTGATGTCACTGACCATGTCATGAGTGATGTAATATGTGACGTCATCAGCAGTGCATTGCACGCGCAAGTTATAGTGAGTCCAACTAACTATAACGTGGGAATTTCAATGGTTTTATGCGAGTAAAACTTCCAGCTAACTATAACTGGTGTGAAACCTATGGTTTTTTCAGTGAATATATATATATATATCTATATATATATATATATATATATATAGTGTAACATGATTATTAAAAATATTTATTTTACATATTTTTTAAATATTTAAATGCATATATATATTCGTAGTAAAACACATTAACTAAAGTACAATAAACATTTAAATAAATGTACAAATCAAAACAAATAATATAAAATATAAACAAAACAAACAATGCTATAATATATACTTAACCCATATTATGAAAATTATAAGAGTCTAAGAATAATAAATATACTATTCCCACTTTAGTTTATGCAACAGTAGGGAAAGTGTTGGGCTTTAGGGGGGTTAATTTACTATTCCCGCTCCAGTCAGTGCAACAGTAGGGAAAGCATTGGACTTCAGAGGGGGGAACTTTACTATTCCTACCTCGGTCTGTGCAACAGTGGGAATAGCATTAGATTTTGGATAGGTTACATTTACTATTCCCATTCCAAACAGCACAACAGTAGGAAAAGTGTTGGACTTCGGAGGAGTAAAATGAACTATTCCAATTGCAGTCTAAGGGCCTTATTGTGACTACGATGGTTCATGGGACTACCGCAGTCACCAACCGCCGTAGTCATTGTGGCGGTCCGATTACCGCCACACTGTGGGACCGCCCGCAGTATTATAAGTGTGGCGGTCAGACTGCCACTGAACTGCTTCTACAGCTGCGATCAAAGATCCGGCAGCAGTTTGACTGCTGTTCGAGGACAAAAATTGCTGACATTGCTGCCCCCCTTTTCTGAATCATCGCTGCAGCAGCACCGCAAAGCATATTTTGAACTGCCTCTTTACCACCGTTTTCATGGCAGTCGCACCATCATGAAAAGGGTGGTGGTGAGGCAACAAAGGGGCCCGGCAGGGCCCCAATGTGTCTCTGTGCTTGGGGGTGCACGCAGGCCACATGTAGTGCCCCCTATAAATCTGCACCACCCCCTTTCCTGCACGGTATGGCATGTATGCAGCAATGTGCAACAGTAGCGAAAGCGTTGGACTTTGGAAGTGTTACGTTTACTTTTCCCACTCCAGCAAAGCAGAAGGGAAAGTGCAGGTGTGGCATGTATTCCACACCATGCAGGAAGGAACAGATGACACTCTGAGAGTGGCGGTCTGCCTGTTAGGCTCTTTAATGAGCCTGACAGACTGCCGCTCTCAGACCGCCACTGGACCGCCCGCTAGATCAGGAAAAAACTCCTGATCTGGCGGGAGGTCCAACCACGCGTTTGGCAGTCCTATAGCAGAAGGTGCATTGCACCATCCACTGTGGGACCACCCAACTTGTAACAAGGCCCTAACCAAGAGTAGGCAAAGTACTTCATACACATTATATATGAGTAACCTCATGAAAGTTAAAAAAAAGTAACTCTTAATATAAAAACTATTAAATAACATGAAAAACATCTAATTAGTTTACATAATTACTATTCAACAATTATCGATTGATAAATAATAGTTATTCAATTATTTATTAACTTCCCACCCTGTACCCCTACAAACCTAGCAGCCTGCACCTAAAATATAACTAGATAAAAGGTATTTCATAATTTACATACTTAAAAGCAAATAAATAATTAACAATTGTATTGTATTGTATTGTAATTGCATTTGTATAGCGCTTACTACCCCTGACGAGGCGTTAAAGCGCTTTTTTGGTGAGTAGCACGCTACTCCGGACCGATAGAGGATTATTGTTGAATTAGCATAGTGAAACATGCAAGTAAATTTTAAATGGTGGATATGTTAGTCAGTTATTTGGATTCGGAAGGATAGCAGAAGGATAGAAGAGGAAAGAAAGTTTGTATTTATATAGCGCTTCTTAACCCTGATGGGGTGTTGAAGCGCTTTTTTTTGGCTAGTAGCACACTACTCCGGAAACCCATAAAGGATTAGTGGTGAATTAGTATAGTGAAATATGAAAGTAATTTGAGAGGTGGATTTTAGTCAGTTATTTGGAGTGAGAAGGATAGCGGAGGGATAGGCAGAAAACAAAGGTTTGCATTCATATAGCGCCTTTTACCCCTGATGGGGTGTTGAAGCGCTTTTCTGGCGAGTAGCAGGCTACTCCGGAACCCATAAAGGATTAGTGTTGAAAATTAGTATAGTGAAATGTGTAGTAATTTGAGTGGTGGATATGTTAGGCAGTTATTTGGATTGAGAAGGGTTAGGGAGGGGGGAAAAAAGGTTTGCCTTTATATAATGCTTTTAACCCTGATGAGGTGTTGAAACGCTTTATTGGCGAGTAGCACGCTACTCTGGAACCCATAAAGGATTAGTGGTGAACTAGTATAGTGGAATATGGAATAAGAGAAGTGAACATGCTAGTCTGTTACTTTGATTGAAATGGATAGCGGAGGGATAGAAGAGTGAAGGATTTCTTTTTTAGGTCATAGCAGTAGGAAGAGGCTTTTGGAGCAGTAAAAAAAGTTTTTGGAGGGGAAGAGTCAGACAACAGTTTGGAAAGGTTTGTTTAGGGGGATCGATATAGTAAAAGAGGTGTCAGATGATGCAAGGAGGGGTAGAGTAGGAGAGAGTCCAGAAAGGGTTATTTTGGGGAACATAGTAGTGGTATGGGGTTTGGGATAAATGAGAGAGTGGGTGATAGATGTATAGGGTGAGAGATAGGGTAGTGAATTGGAAAGAGTAGTAGAAAGGGTTATTTTGGAGAGCATAGTAGTGGTATGGGGTTTGGGATAAATGAGAGAGTGGGTGATAGATGTATAGGGTGAGAGATAGGGTAGTGAATTGGAAAGAGTAGTAGAAAGAAGTTTGAGATGAGTCAGAAAGTTGGGCTAGAAGATATATTGAGAAAAGTATAGGCTAAGAAATAGGGTAGTGCATTGGAAATGCTAAATTAGAAGAAAGTGATAAATATATAGATCCATAAATATATTGAAAGTATATAGATGCATAAAGGAGGTACGTATATGCAGATTAAAGATATTGATAGAGGTAGCGGATGAGAAATAGGATAGTGCATTGGATATGCTTTTGCAGGAGAAAAGTAACAGACACACAGAGCCAAGTACATGAAGGAACATAGATGCACAATGGAAGAAAGTACATCTAGACCAAAGATGAATTTTTTTTTCTTTTGTTTTTATACCAACATAATTATTGTACATGTTTATACAAAGCAATACACAAAGATAGGCACATATCTACAGTGAAAATAAATGCTTATATACAGAGGGACAAAATGATAGGGTGGGTATTGATGAATGGGAAAATTGGCAGCAATCCTGGCCTCAGTCCCGACCAGTCTTGAACAGGCTCAAACAGGCACTCACCCTTGTCCTCTCCACCCTTAGCTTTGGTGCCCGGGTTGAGACGCCCGAAGCCTTGGCCATTTATAGCCCTAGTAGTCAGGTGACCCCTTCAGCCAATGGGAACCCTAGCCCTAACACTATCCAATCACAACACTAGCCCTAAAATCTAGAACCAATAGGATACGAGAACCTTACAGCCAATCTTAGGCCTAGTCCAAGCACCCAATCAGTTTCAGAAACCCTGATCTCTACGCCCAATAGAGGCCCTAGCCCTACCAGTAGTCTCAATCATATTCCATGCAACCACTAGCACAGGAAGCCCTAGTCCCTACTTCCAATAGAAATTCTAACCCTACTCTAAGTCCCACACCTAGTCCAGCAACCAATCACACCATAAGCCCTAATCGCTACTTCCAATTGAAGGCCTAACCCTAGCCCTAGTCCCACCCTAGTCCCAACAACCAATAACACAGGAGGCCCTAGTCCCTACTTCCAATAGAAATCCTAACCCAATCCCTAGTCGCAACCCTACATTGATTGAATCACAGACAGGCCCGGACTGGCCGTTGCGGGCACCGGGCAATCCCCCAGTGCGCCTAAAGGGTGGGGGCCGGTTTTGGGCCCCTGGGGGCCGTTTTTGTTACAGGGCCATGTTTGTTACAGGGCCATTTATGCAGCATAGCTGCAAAATCGGCCCTGTAGCAAAATCGACTGAAAACCGGCCCCGGCAAAGAGCTCGGTGGCACCCCCAAGCTCCCCCCAGGGGGTCGGCCGAGCACTTTGCCAGGGCCGGTTTGGGTTCCCAGTCCGGCCCTGATCACAGACCCAGAAACCAATCAGATCCCTCAAATACCCAACCAATAAGGACACTAACCCTAATCCAATAGAAACATCAAATACAACCACCAATCAGTGTACACAACAACCAAACAATTTCAGACTATATAAGGTCCCAGCTACCTCAGACAAGGTTTGCTGGCCAGGGAGTTGGAAGCTGCTCCCCTATTTGGAAATCTCCTAGGAGACAGACCGGCTCAATCCACACTTTGGACTTCTGCAGGTAAGGCCCCAACAAACTTGTCCTCTAACAACACTATTTGTATAAACTTTACTCCCTCTCCTGGCCAAAAAAGGAAGTACACAGTCCCTAATAAACACAGTCAAACAGTTTACAGCAGATTACTGCTGTCTCGGGGGCAGGGGGGCTGGTTTCACTGACTTGTTAACACAAAAAGGTCGCTGGGGGTGCACTGCTTAACATACTGGTCTTAGCACAGAGCAAAGTAGACATTTGGAGGGAAAAACTGATAGTCACGGGGAATGAGAGGGAAAAATGACAGAGTTTGGACTGCAAATCCCAAAATTCAACAGGTTAAATGGAAGCAGGCACAGGCAGGAAAAACCACAAGTTTAAACACAAAAACATGGGATAAATTATGCAATCACTGGCAGGTTAAAACTACAATTTTAAACTAACAACCACAGGCAAAGACAGTAAGAAATTTTAAAAAGAAAAAAATAAGATGATGCAATCCCAGGTAGGGAAAACCGTTTTAAAAACTTTTTTAGGAGACAGCACTAGTCTGCTTCCTTACCACTTGCTGGACACTGCTCACTGCAATCTGGGGCACAGGTAGGCTGCAACTCACAAGATGGAGGAGAATGATTTGGGGTGCACCCAGCAAAGCCTTAAGGGGCCTGGGCAGGTATGAGAGGAGGGCTCAGATTTGCTTGGAGCTCGGGAAAAAACAATAGCAGTCCTAGGTCTACTGGCCTGGAGTGGGGCTGGGACTGGGGAGCAGCTCTATTCACAGATCTCCTAGGAAACAGACAGGCTCAATCCACACTTTAGTAAGGCCCCAACAAACTTGTCCTCTAACAACACTATTTGTATAAAACTTTACTCCCTCCCTGGCCAAAAAACAAAGTGCACGGTCCCTATTAAACACAGTTTAAACAGCTTACACAGAATACTGCTGTCTCAGGGGTGAAGGTGGGGCAGGCTCTATATTGATAGAGGTATAGGGTGAGAAATAGGGTAGTGCATTGGAAAGAGTAGTAGAAAGAGGTTTGAGATGAGTCAGAGTTGAGCTGGAAGATATACTGAGAGAGGTATAGGGTGAGAAATAGGGTAGTGCATTGGATATGCTGAATTGGAGGAAAGTAATAAATATATAGATCCATAAGTTCATGGAAAGTTTATAGATGCTTAAAGGAAATAAGTATATGTAGATTGATATTGATAGAGGTATAGGGTGACAAATAGGGTAGTGCATTGAATGTGGTTTAAAAAAAATCATTTATTTTAGTGAAGAGGGTTTCTTTATGCTGCGCAGCCTTACCTTTAATTTGCGCACGGACACAAGAAATCTAGTGATATTGTGCAGTCAGACAGTTTAGGGTTAATTATGTATTTCGTTTGCTGCAGCTCATTGGACTTGACATACAAAATGTGCTCAGCTCAGAAAACCATTCTACGTTTTTTTTGCAGTTTTATATGGCCAAACTCAACCTGTGTGAACCAGAGCGCTCCAAACTAGCACCAGCCACTTCACACTAGGGCATATTTTTGCCACAGGAACATTAAGTGACCTGCCCAAAATCACAGGATCCACAGTAAGAAAGTTGACCACTCTGACAGTAGCTCCACATCCCCTCCCAGTAACAGATATGGTATGGTCTAGGGTTTTATATTGAGCCGCAAGGATTTGGATTTTCATCCCTGCATCAGAGATTGATCATAAAACGTTTAATTCTGTCTGTGTTACGAATTGTAAATATATGCGATCTATAATTTATCAATCAGGGCTCGAAAATCATAAAAATGTTACTAGACCTGCAGGTTTAGTAACTTGAAAGATTCATTCGACCTAGCAGTAATGTATATGACCTCTGTCTCTGAAAGCAAAGCAAACGGTACAGGACAACAAGATTCAAAGGCATCTCCATTGCTCATTCACTTTGTGAGCAACAAAGATGCCTCCAAATTCCATCCTGTCACATTTGCTCCGCCCTCAGAAACAGAGATCAAAAGTCAGTTTGTCTTCCTACTCACCGGAAAGGACGAGTGGGCCCTGAAAACAGCTTATCCTGATTAATTGGCAAGGTCTCAAAGGAACAAGTCGGTAGTTACATGCTGCCAGACTCACCTAGAGGCGAGCTGAATTGCCTGGGGATGTCAGATGGTCCAGTGAGGTAACTTTCACATGTAGAGTTGATTCAGACAAGCGAGGGAAAGGTGGATGCAGGGTGGCATGTCCGGGCTTATGTCTCAGATGGCTCTCTACCCTCAATGGGACAAGAGAAAAATTAAACAAATATCTGTTCAGTTTTACTGAAGCACTTTGCTTAGGTCACAGAACCCTATTTTTACCAATATCCTGAAAGTGCAGTTTTGAAAACTCGCAGGGTGTAATGCTGTTCAGTAGATTAATGCACATACTGCAAATACGTTGGTATGGAGTTTGGAGGAATAAGAACCATTAAATGTGAAATACCAGCTTTCAAGCATCTACAGAAATTACAGGATGCATCGGTCTGTGTCTCTGTGTCTGTCTCTGTGTCTGTCTCCGTGTCTGTCTCTCGCTCTCTGATCCAGTCGAGAGCAGTTCCCTCTATGCTGGCTTCATAGAATCTTTGTACGAGAGCGTCACGGTCTACGGTGTCAAAGGCAGCTGGGAGATCCAAAACAAGTAGCACATCAACCCTGTTGCAGTCAACTGTGTTCTTCAGGTCATCCCAGGTGGCAACGAGGGCTGATTCTGTGCCTCTTCCTGGACCGTCATGTAGGGGTTATAGTGACCCCAAGGGTAAGTAGCCCACTGGCTACCACCCTACACTCCCTGCAGGTAGCGGTCTCTGTGTATACTATACCAAAGTAAGGTATAGTGTGCATAGAGTCCAGTGGATCCCCAAAGGTAGTCAGAGGCTAAAGTAGATACTCTCTATTTGTGGTACTGTGGGCAAGCAGTAAAGCTTTATCAGAGGGTAGAGTTAAGCATTTAATGTACACACTCAGGCAAGAAATGATGTCACTCACTCAAAGACTGAACTCAGACCAATTTGTTCATATAAAAAGTATTTCTTTTGTTGTATTTTATTTTTAGATCCAAACAGGACTTTGTACAGGTAAGTGGAATTATACTTTTCAAGACAGATTGATCAACAAGCAAGCTGGCCGAAAATGACTTTTTGAAACAGGTTTGTAAAATATTGTAAAATACTCAAATACAGTTGAAATTATATTTGGACTTTATAGAGTACTTTTTAGACTACCTTTTCTACTCAGTGTGATATACCAAGATATCACACTGGGACATTTCCTAGATATAAGCTAATGTATAGTTTCTTACCTGTTGGTGTAGTTTTGCAGCTTTAAGACTTTCTAGATTAAAATTAATTGTCACTTAAGTGTCCACCCTATACCCCTACTAACTTAGCATCCGCAACTTAAATATAATTAAAATAAATAAGTTTGCCATATTTCACATAATTGAAATTCAATAAAATAATTAGTTTACAAGTAATTAATAGTTAATTATTATTACTTAATTAACTTCCCACCCTATACACCTACAGGCATAGCATCCTGCAGCTAAAATATAAGTAAAATAAATAAATATTCCATAAATGACATAATTTAAAATCCATTAAATAAGTAACAATTAATAATGAATTACTAATTCAATATTACTTAATTAACTTCCTACCCTAGAATCCTAAAAACCTAGCAGCCACAACTAAAATATAAGAAAAATAAATTAGTATTCCTTAAAGTCCATAATTAAAAATCAATTAAAGAATTAACAATTAATAAGTTATTGTTAATGAACTATTACCTAATTAACTTCCCACTCTATACATATACAAATCTAACAGCCCAAAAATAACATATAACAAATGTAAATAAGTATTCCATAATTTGCATAATAAATATCAATCATATATTTAAATGAAATGTGTTAAATAATTCATTAACTTATTAATTCCCATCCTGTTACTTACAAACCCAACAACATGCTATGACTCTAAAAATTACTATTAAAATTAAATTTAAAAATCTATATCACTTAAACTTACTTGCTATATTTAAAAAAAATGACATTTATGTAAGGAACAGTAACACATGCAATTAATATATAATTAATATATTGATGAAAACACATTAAAATAACTTTAAAATTATATGCTTAGCCACTATTTTACTAAGAAGGATACGGGTAGAAAAACAGCAGTTTAAACAGTACCCAATTCAGAGAAACCAAGAGTTCAATTCAAACAGTCATGAGCAAAAAAAACAGCATGGATTAAAAATCAAGTAAAAAGTATTGTAGTAAAGAACACAGAAGCAACAGGTGAAACAGTGAAGGTTTGTAAAGTTTTTCTTAAAAGGATTCAGAATACATAAGTATCAATCCTATATACAGATTTGAAATATTAAATTCAGAAATAGAGCACACAGTGTACTTGTGTTATTACTCAACTTCCACAAACATCTCAGAGGCATATTAACAAGGGCTTTATCTTCGCCTTTTTGGCTTTAAAAGCCAAAGAAGCAGAGTTAAAAATATCGCCCTATCAACAACAGGGTGCTAACATGCAAAATCGCATGTTACCACCCTTTTTCACTATGCTTCCCTTTGCATCGCTAATGAGATGCAAAGTGGGCGTTCCAGAGCAAAATAATAGGAGAAATGTCGCTACGCAACATTTCTCCTATTATCAAGCTTCACGCTAACCCTGTTGGAGACAAAAAAAAGCAGCGCTACTCCAGTTAACGCTGCTTTTTTACGTCTGCTAATTTTCAGACTTAGCCATGTAATCCAATGGGAGGTGGATTACATGGCTAAATCCACCATGGGCTATCAACAAGGATATCCCTATCCTTGTAGTTTTATCACTGCATTACCAGCAATAAGCTCCCAAAATGCCGCTATCACTGGATTTTTTATCGCCTAGGCGGTTAGTGTTGTTAATAACGCGATAACCAGGCAATATTATCCAGCGATAGCGTGCGTTAACAAAATTAACGCTAAGCGCCCTTAGCGCTAATTTTCCCTGTTCCTTGTTAATATGCCCCTCAGTTCGTTACCATCTAGGGGAAAAGCAAAGACTCCTGCTTGCTTTGTGCTATCCTTTAGAGACAAGGGCTATGCTCGAAATTCACTCTACACTACCATTAAGGAGATACAATTCTTGAACACCACACAGCAATAACATCAAAGTCCAAAGAAAGGCTCAAACAGCGTTCAAATAAAAAAAAAAGATTTATCAGAATTTAGACGTAAAACGTTCAAAGAAAAAATTATAAAGTGAAACTGAGGAAAAATAAGGTTATCTGTGCCCATTGGCAGACAATGCGAACAATAGTTAACATGGACCAACATATAAATCAATGTAAGTCTATAGGAAAAATATAAAACGGTGAAAGCAATAATGAGATAGAAAATGATCTGACTCTTTTTTTCTTTGTCAAATCTTTTTTATTAGCATTTGTTGAAGAAACAGTACAGTGATGAACAGCATATTGCAGCGGACTTGCCCCTATCCCTCGCTAACAGCTCAGCATCGGGGTATATCAGGCATACTACTACAGTCTCTGCATCTGCTAGTCATGGGGCGCTAAATTGTACGCACATTAATAGTAAGGTTACCCACCCCGCACTTGCCAAGCACGTGCTGCCAGGGCCAGCACCCCAAGGCACGTTCATAGGTGTCCACCCGCTGAGTCTCTGTGTATCAACATAGATGAGGATGGATCCTCTCAGCACCGGGTATGCGCACAAGATTGACTTTTCCGTATATAAAACAGTTGAAACCAAACAGTGAACGGAATATACTTAGAAACAATTGCAGCTGCAGGAAAACTTAAATACCCACTGTTCCCTCCCCCCAACTCATCTAGGACAGCCCCTCCCCGCCTCCCCGCGCACTTCCCTACTCCGTTCACAGGTATAATGCACTCCGGGAGCCCAATCACCCACACAGGCTAAGGTGTCATTCAATTAGTTAGGCGAACTGGAACACATATCGGAGCATACCCCGGCCTTTCCAGCAATACCACTCAATCCTCCACTACTCTTGCGCCTCCCATCTCCCCAGCCCGCTGCAGGGCACTCAACATGCATTCCCACCGCTCCGCCATTGGCTCCCTCCGGAGACCCACCGTTTCCTCCCTGCGTATAGCCGTCCACTCCGCCCGGGCCCACGCCTGAAGGGAAGAGATCCACGCCTGCGCAGTCGGTGGATCACCCGCCTTCCAACGCCTCGTGAGGAGACGCGCGGCCACCACTAACCCCAGGTCTAGGAAGCGAGAGGATGCCTTGTCTTTGGGTGGTCTCTTAAATTGGTGCAGTATATACTCCGGCCACTCCAGGGGTATGATACGACCAGCGCATCTATGGAGTAACGCGCTTATTGCGCCCCAGTAGGAGGTCAGCCTGGGACAGCTCCATAGAAGGTGGAGAAGTCCTGCATCCAGCTCTCCGCACCTGGGGCAGGACGCATCCACGCGGTGGAAATATCTATTTGTGAGTGCAGGGGTGAGGTAGGCCGTATGCACTATATAGAGCTGTATTTGACAGAATCGTAGATTTCTTGGAATGCGCACTGGACTTTTGAGTATTTTGCCCCAGTCTTTGTCAGATAGTGCCCTACCCATGTCCTGCTCCCATTTGACCCTGAGGGATGTCAAACTAACCCCTGTGTGTATCCTCAATGACCCCGCAAACCAACGCACCAGGTGTCTGTCCTGCCCCATGACATGTAGGTATTTTATGGTTAAATGGGTCTCAGGCTCTGATGCCACGTCACCCCACTTGGCCCTCATTTTCGTCACCAGAGACCGGTGCAGGAGGACCCCCCCCCCCCCGGGGGAAGCCCATCCTCCTCCACCAGCGTCTCATACGGGACCAGCGCGCCGTCCCGGTAGAGATCTCCCAGTGTCTATATGTCTGCTTCTTTCCAATGGTCTAACATGGGTCGCGCGAGGACTCCGTCACCCCCCAGGAAAGCCTCAAGCGGCACCGCAGGCGCGTATGTAAGAACCCCCCGGGTAATGTAGAGGGCTCTAGGAAAACACTTGTAAGCGACCGCCAGCAGTAACGGGGTAGGCCGTGTTGGCGTCGCCAACGGGTGGAACAGCTGTGTGATCCGCTCCAGCGAGTACTGCGGATCCACTATGGCGGTGTCTTCCCTGCCTCTGTCCGCCAGCCATCAGGCGATCCACTGCAGCTGCGCCGCCAGATAATATTGCTCAAAGCAAGGGGCAGCCAGCCCGGCACTATCTGTTGGGACGAACAATTTTGCAAGCGCCAACCGGTGTCTGGACGGTCCCCATATGAAGTCTCGAAGCATCTTTTTGAGCGATGTGAAGAAGGAGGGCGGCACATAGAGGGGCAGATTGACAAAAAAGTACAGGAGTCTGGGGAGCATAATCATTTTGGTCAAGGCCACCCTGCCTGTCGTGGTCAGCGGCAAGGTAGTCCAAAAACGGATTTGGGTTCAAAGTGCAGTTATAGCCCTACCCAGGTTGCCGTCAAATAGATTAGCCGCCTGCCTGTAAATCTGCACCCCGAGATACCGAAAGGTGTCTGCCTTCCATTGGACACGTGTTTCATCTAGGCAATACCCCGGATCCTCCGTTTCCGGATTAAAGGCGTAGAGACATGACTTTCCCGCGTTCACCTTGAGTCCTGAGACAATGGCGAACTGTTCCAACACCTGGGCCAACCTCTCCGGTATATGCGCCACATCCCTAACAAACACTAGCAGGTCATCCACATAGAGCGAGACCTGATGGGTCGCATCTCCCAGAGGAATCCCCGCGCCCAGTGTCTTTCTCAGCTATTCCGCCAATGGCTCCACCGCCAGCGCAAACAGCAGCGGGGACAGGGGACAGCCCTGACGGGTGCCCCGGCCCACCGCCACTGCCTCGGAAATATATGGACCCAGCCGCACCCGAACCGTCGGGTTCGTGTAGAGAAGTTAAACCGCCTACAAGAAGCCCTCACCCAGCTCGTAGCGCGAAAGCACCGCAGCAAGGTACCTCCACTCCAGACAGTCAAAAGCCTTCTCCAAATCGATGATCAGGCATCCTGCCATGGGCCAGGCTCTCGTTGCCTCCGCCGCCATTCGAAAGAACCGCCTGAGATTCAGGGACATGGACCGCGCTGGCACAAACCCGTTCTGGTCAGGGTGCACTAGGTGTGGGACCACTGCCACGAGCCGCTCTGCTAGGATTTTCGCAAAGATTTTATAGTCCACGTTCAGCATTGCGAGCAGCCTGTACAAGCCCAAAGCTGTGGGGTTTCGGTCTGGTTTAGGCAGGGAGACGAGGAATGCTTCCCGCATGGTAGGGGGGAGCGAGCCCTCGTCTAGGGCCGTACTGAACAACTTGAGTAGCAGAGGCGCCAGGGTGTCTCTATTTGCCTTATAATATTCCGCAGGCAGGCCATCAGGCCCGGGGTTTTTTCCCGTCACCATGTCTCCAATCGCATCACCCACTTCCTCCAGGGTGAGTGGAGCGTTGAGCTCGCCCCTATGATCTTCCGTTGCCACTGGTAAGATGAGGGCATCCAAGAACGCGCCCAGCGCGGGTCGAGGCCCTGTGCCTCGAGACTGATAGAGCTGCTTATAATGCGCAGTCAGGGCACGATGGATCTCCCTCTGAGTGTACACCAGGACTCCTTCCGCAGTGCGCAGCGTGCCCATGGGGACATGGCGTCCTTCGCTTTGCACCAACTAGGCCAGCAATCGACCTGCTCTATCCGCTTTGGCGTGCGTCCTGGCTGTTTGCGCCGCGTAATTATGACAGCGCAGCTGCTCCAGAAGCAGTGCGTGCCGAGTACGCAGTTCGCCGAGTGCACGCAAGTGCTCTCCCGTCCCTTCACCGTCCTTTTTGTAGCGGAGGAGCTCCAACTCCAGTTTCGCCAGTGAGACCGATAATTTTTTCCGTATGTTCCACATGGCCCCGAGGCAATGCCCGCGGATAGCCACTTTATGCGCCTCCAACTCCACGCTGCTCGCCGACCCCACATTAACCTCGAAATAGGCCAGAACGGCTGTGCCCAATGACGACCGAAACTCTGCATCCTCAAGTGCAGCTGGTTGTAGCCGCCACGTGGGCACGGGGGGACAGTCTGCTTCCCAACTGATCTTAAACCAAAGCGGATTGTGGTCTGAGTGCATCCTCCCTAGGTATTCGGACTCGGCAAGGAGCGGAAGCAAGGACTGTGTACCTAGTATTCTGTCCAGGCGGACGTGGAGGTCGTGTACTGGGGAATAGAAGGAGTAGATTCTGTCTGCAGGATGCTGCACGCGCCAGAGGTCACATACCCCCCAGTGAGTGAGCCAATCCCTGAATGCATGCGCGGTGGATGCTACTGGTGCAGCCCGAATGGGAGGGAAGGACCTGTCCAAGTGCGTGTCCAGTACCATGTTGAAGTCCCCCCCAAGCAGCCAGGGGAGCCCAGCATAAGGGTGAAGGATATGATACAAGCTCTCTAAATAAGCAGACTGCTTCACGTTCGGAGCGTACAGCGACTCCAGCAGTATTTCCTGGCCATTCAGTCACCCTCACGCCAGCGTGTACCTGCCCGCAGGATCCACCCGTGTGTCCGTGCAGTTGAATGGGACACCCGCCCGTACCCAAATCAAAGTGCCGCGCGCGTGTGCAGAAAAGGTTGTGCCAAAGATCTGTCCTCTCCAGCGCCTGCGCAGCTTTTCTAGTTTGGCCAATGTCATATGTGTCTCCTGGAGGAATGCTATTCCCACCCCGTGGCGCTGGAGGTAGGAGAATACTGAGTATCGACGAGAGGGGGTATGCATACCACAGATGTTTCAGGACATTAGGTTAGTGTGTGCCATGAGTCAGTTGTATGAGCGTGCGCGCCGGGGGGAGGGAGCTCCCGGGTGGGGTCTGGGGACACCAACGAGGGCATGAAGACCAAAGTGCTGCATTAAAAAACATGTGAACGGTTACAAACAATATAACAGTAAGGGCGAGTCCCCAGTGGAACGTACGTCCAAACAGTGTCAAAAACCACCTCACCATAGTGAGCTTAACTCAGCGTGGTCGCTGCTTGGGTTCGTGCGCTGCCAACAAACTCAGTTCGCTACACCCCTAACACTTATCGCTTGAGGTCTCAGGAGGTGCCCCCATGCACCGAACACCCCCAACTACTCTGCAGTGGCATGTGTCTCTCCTAAAGGAGCCCCCTACGCTTGGTAGCTGGCAGCTTGCGCCGGTCTCAGTCCAGTGGTCGCACCCCACTGCCCCGCAGCCCTACAAGCACTTGCGGCCATACGAGCACACACTAGGGGAGGCATTCATATCTCAGCAGCCATTCTTCCTCGATCACAGCAACAGTAGGAGGCAAGACAGTGTCACCAATAGTCAGGAAGCTAGCAGCAAGTTCCCTTCATCCCAAGGACCCCAGGAGATATCACATGAGTAGGTCCGCCGTCTGTGGCGTCACTACTGGCATGGCCGCATCATCAGAGAGGACCGTTGAAGGTGAGGATGGGTCGCTGTTGCCTGAGTCGCTCCGTGTCTGTGAGTTCCGCCTGCTCTCGCCATATATCGCTCCCAGGTTCACGACCGCTCCAAGGGCCTCCTGCCGCTCGAGGCGCTTTTCCTCCAGACTGGGAGCCGCTGGGCCGAAGTTTGGGCCACGGCGGGCACCCCGGTTTCTACGCAGTCTTGACTTTTGCACCTGCCATTCACCACCTTCCTCCGCATGCTCAGGCCGCGTGCCCTTCCACTGCCCAGTTTCCTCCAGCCAGTAAACGTCTGATGGCGCGTCAAAAAAACGGGCCCCATCCTTGGTGATAACTCTGAGTCGGGAGGGGAACAGCAAGGAGTACGGAAGACCTATCTCCCGCAACTGCTTCTTCACCGCCAGGTAGGTGCTTCGTCTGCTCTGCACCGTCGCTGTGTAGTCCGGGAAGAACATCACGTGATTGCTCCCGACTGTGAGTTTGTCCAGCTTCCTTGTTTCTCTCAGCACCACGTCCCGGTCCCCATAATTAAGCAGTTTAAAGAGGAACGGGCGAGGTCTGGCTCCCGGGCGAGGCTTCTGCGCCGGCACCCTATGCGCTCGCTCCACCACAAAGTGCGGGACAATACCTCCGGGGGCAGAAGGTCCCTCAGCCATGATTCTGTGAAACCCTCCGGATCTTTCCCCTCTTCGCCTTCCGGCAGCCCGACCACGCGGATATTGTTGCGGCGGGAGGGGCCTTCCACATCTTCAATGCGATCCTCCAGTACGTGTACTCTGTCGAGGATGTCCTGAAGCGCCGAGGTATGTTGCTGTATCACCGGCTGCAGTCCCTGAAGTGTTTGGCGTTGGTCCGTGACTGTGTCCACCAGTTTACGATGGTCTGCACGGAGTAAGGTGAAATCCGACGTTACCTTATCAATTCGATTCTCAAGGGATGTCTTTGTCTGCTCCAGTGTGTTGCCAATGCGCTCCACCGCCGCCAGTACGGAGTCCATCTTGGCTGCAAGGACCTCAGCCGACCCAGACCACCACCCTGCGAGCCATGCGACTTGCCTGGTCCATCCTCAGCCTGCTGCGTCTGCTGGGCTCTATCTCTGAGCTTGCCCATTACTAGTTGCTGCGCAGACAACATCCACTCACACCGGCAGCTGCCCAGTCCATTGATCCAGGTCCCCACAGAGGGTTCCACGAGGTAAGCACTTCCCTAGTCCAATGCCAGTAGGCGCTGCCCAAGGAGTCTCCGAGTCTAGCCCAGCCGACTCCCCAGGTAAGGTGCCGGCACCCAGGAGCCCACACTCGCCAGTCTTGCGGGGGCCCCCGCTCCAGTAAATCCGTGCCAAGAAGTCGCTGTTACCTCCCCTCCACAGCTCCCAGAACCCTAGTGAGCAGGGCCTCAGCCGCAAGGCCCGGAGGATATCACACAAGTCTCGGAGCCCAGGATTTTCCCCCGAGGCACGCCACCCTGCATGGGCCAGAGGCGATCGTCCCGACAGCCGTACCAAACAAGGGAGGACAAGCAACCCCCAAGCAGAGCGCAACTCCGTCAGTTAGTGGCGCCCAGTGCCCGGTCTCAGCAGCCGCAGCCCAGGGGCAATAGAGGTAGTCGCTAAGTTGGCCCCGGGTAGCACCCAATGCGATTATCTGCTCCAGCACTACTGCCCAGGCTAGGGGGGCAATCTCCAGCCCGGTGCGGCCACTGTAGCCGTCCAGTCTCTGTCCCTGCCAGCCGGTGCCAGTCCCACATGCGCCACAGCAGCAATCCACCAAGTACCCCAGCTCACAGCGGCGACTCACCAATACAGTCTCAGGCGGCCCCCGCTCAATCGCAGACGGACAGGCGCCAGCAGCAAAGCGTCAGCAGTCTCCACCTCGCAGTCAGGGCAGGCAGTACATTCCACCGTTGCTAGCGTCCTCTCCACATGTCCCACAGGCGAGTCAAGATGGCGCACACAGCTCCACTAAAATGACGCCCGGCAGTTAGGAATGGCCGCCTGAGAGAGCGCGAAACGCAGGCGGGGATGTCTTCTTGAGCATTGTGAGACACAAGCAGCCAGCCTCACACAATCGCCATCCAGGTCAGGCCTCCACGCAGTGTGGGTGCACCCAAGCCTCTGTGCCCCGCAAGCCCCAGGGAATCCAGTGTTCTCCTCCGCAGCAGTCGTGGCCCCAGACAGGAATAGTTCGATTCTCAGGGGCAGCCCTGCCCCACCTGACAGTCACGGTCCTCAGGGGGCCCTCCCAGGCCGCCGACGCCGATCCCGCACCTCACCTCCAAGACAGGGGCTGCGCTGGTTGCAAGTCGTGTCTCTGCGGGGCAGGTACTCTCCCGGGTTCCGTGCTCGTGTAACTCCCGCACCCGGGCCGCCCAGATCCTCACCCAGACTCCTCACCGCTGCGAGGCTCCTCTCGCCATGCCCCGGGTCTCTCGCTCCAGCGGTGCCAGGGCCCTGCCGGGCGCCGCCACAGTCCCGCCGGCGTGGGAGCCCCCCCCCACTGGAGCCGTCACTGGCCCGGCGGCAGCAGCAGATCACGAGGCGGCACCAGTCCGGAGTCTATGGCGGGCTCTGACGTCTCCGCTCATCGCTTCCAGTCAGGATGTCTCCGCATTCAGCCACTCCAAGCAGCCGCTCCTTCCACGGCACCTGGCAACTTCAGCACCCCTGGAAGCTCCGCAGCTCCCGGGCAGCCCGATGTCGCTTTCAGTGGTCCGGCGCCTCTTCCCGCCGATGTAATGGCCACCTGTCAGTGCACACGGCCCTCCGCCACAGGTCGCTGCGCCGCCATGTACCGGCCCAGGTGTTTGTCGGCCGCCTCAAAAGGTCTCCGCCGCGTCCCTACACCATCACCGTGCGGCACAGGTTCTGGGGGCACCTCCGGTAGTGCTATCTCATGATAATTAGGGGTTTGCAAAGCGGAGCTCTATGCCATTGCATCCGCCATGCTGGCTGGCTAGCCACGCCCCCCCCCGAAAATGATCTGACTCTTAAATGCACACTATCATCCAGACATGATGTGTTATGGATGGAGAAGAACGTCACCCTTGTGGGTTGTCTCTTTTCTGAAAAAGTGTCCCCAGTTTTATTGACTTGACGTGTCACCATATGGCCATATACGTTTTTTCTGGGAGATACAAAGAAGAAGCACTCCAGTAAACAGCAGGGGTTCAGACATGCATGACACTTAACTTTACACATTAAATAAGTCCATCACAAACATATGGGCACGCTAAGACGCCGTTCAATCTATTTTCCAACAAAAACAATGTGGGAGTTCATTTTCATTATTGTTGTTTGGCACTAATACAAAACTTGTGTTTAAATTACAAGTTGCAAGTAGTCTTTTTTTTTTTTTGTCCTCATTCTCCACCCAACTAGCTCCATTCTACCCTAGAGATATGCACACACTGCCTCAGCATACTGGATATGTAGGCTTCTGGAGGTTACGGCCCTCGCCTACCAGTGTTAATGGATACTCTAAGGCTTATATGGAGACCTATGGAGAGCCGCCTTCCATTGCTTGACGAACACAGCCTTATCAGGGCGCAACCTGATGTCTCCGGATGTATCTACGAAGTAGCAGGACAGTGTTGTCCTCATTCTCCACCCAACTAGCTCCATTCTACCCTAGAGATATCCACACACTGCCTCAGCATACTGGATATGTAGGCATCTGAAGGTTACGGCCCTCTCCTACCAGTGTTAACGGATATTCAAAGGCTTATATGGAGACCTATGGAGAGCCGCCTTACCGGGCTTGACCAACACAGCCTTATCAGGGCACAACCTGATGTCTCCGGATGAATCTACGAAGTAGCAGGACAGCGTAATCATAGGACAGGGAGAGAGAAAAAAACAAGAGAAAAAAAACAACCCCCGTGTCCACTGTCTCAGTACTACCCCCATTTCAAAAGATTCCAGATGGCTCGCTTATTTTGATTGCCTGATCTCATGAGGTCCAATCTGGAAACCTATAATACTGTTACATGCCAATCCAGAAAAGAGGGAGATGAAGATTCCTTCCATTTTTTG
The DNA here is from genome assembly GCF_964261635.1 of Lissotriton helveticus. NCBI lineage: Eukaryota > Metazoa > Chordata > Amphibia > Caudata > Salamandridae > Lissotriton > Lissotriton helveticus. Next base: position 861,741,153 of record NC_136071.1, on the reverse strand, counting down.
CAGACTTCTCTTCTGGCCAGCAAGATAGCATAAAAGAGAAGTTGTTTAGCGGGGCCTGTCACACCCTCCAACAAGCCGAATATGAAACGAAAGATTGATTGTAATGGGGCAGCCAAGAGATGCTGTTAGTGATTTGCCTATGGAATCCCAAAAAAAGGACAGGACTGGACAATCAAAAAACATATGAATGTCGAAAGCAGCTATTGTCCCGCACCTCATGCAAGGCACAGGGGGGAGAATTTTGAAAGTGTCTGAGGTGAATAATAAGCCCTGTGCAGGGTGAAGAGATGATTCCTTCGGAGCCATGCTGGTTTGACTACCTCCCACAGTGTCTTACAGGAGTTTAGCCACAGATGTTCACTGTCATGGTCCAGAAGGGAGCTGCCCCAAAGCTTATTAGCCAGTTGAAATTCACCATCTGCCTCTTCCAATATTGTGTGGTACCAGAAAGATACTTTGTTAACAAGTTGGAACTCTAGATGTTTACCCCCTCCAACTGGGTATTCGCTCTGGGTGGCTGTCTGCGACTGGGCCCAGCTAGCCATCTGCAAGTATATAAACCTAGAGAGGCCAGAACCAACCCTATCCCTAAGAGATTCCCACGAGATAAGGGTCCCTTCCACAAACAGATCTCCCCAAACCTCCACACCAGCTTCTCTCAAGGGTAAGACCAGTCTATTTTTAAGCCATCCCGGGCCCCCCGGTGTGTCCCACAAAGGAGCCATGCTGGAAAAATATCCTAGCGCTACCGAGCTTCTCACCTTAGCCCATGTTTTAGCTAGGCCCTGTAAAACCTTTAGCTTTATTTCTTTTTTTTAATTTGGGATCACCAAATTTAAACAAAAACCCTCATATGGTAACGTGGCCCCTCTAAGCATGGTCCGGAACATGCAGCCCGCCCCGGTGTTAGTAGGCATTTTCAGTAGCATGCGAGAATCGGAGAGTTGAAAAGCCCATGCATACAACTGAAGATCCGGAGCGGCTAGGCCTCCCTTTTCTCTTTGCCGCCTTAGTTTTTTCCAAGCAATCCTAGGCGTATGGTAAGCCCAAATAAATGAGTTAATGTCACTCTGCAACTTAAGAAAAGAGGCAGCCTTGAAGTGAAGGGGAATAGTATTAAAAAGAAACGTAATTCTAGGCAAAATTGACATTTTTACTAAGTGTACCCTTCCCAAGACAGACAAGGGTAATAAGGACCATGCCCGCATAAGTTTCCGACACTCCTTCGCCACACCTGAAAGATTGGTTTCAACTAATTTGGAGACATCCTGAAGGATGCTGATTCCAAGTTACCTCATTTTAGAGCTAAGCTGCAGCCCTAACTGGATCTCCCCCATGTTCCAGGCCATAATTTCTGTTTTGGAAGCGTTAATCTCATACCCAGAGACCGCTCCAAAGTCATGGGCTAGTTTGACAACCAAGGGGAGAGCTGTATCCAACTCAGAATAGAAAATCAAGATGTCATCTGCATACAGGGCTACCTTCCTCTCCCACTCCCCGTTCATGAAGGGCTTGATGTTAAGGTCATCCCTCAGCAGTTGGGAAAAAGGTTCAATATATAAATCGAATAGAATAGGGGAGAGGGGGCAGCCCTGACGCGTACCTCTTGTGATCTTAAATGGATCTGAAAAAGTTCCGTTCACCAAAAGACTTGCGGAGGGATTCTGATATAACAACCTCACAGCTCGACAAAATTTTTCCCCGATATTAAACTTACCTAAGACCCCCGACAGGTATAATCAATTAACCCTGTCGAAGGCCTTAGTAGCGTCGAGAATCAGAACAGCCAGAGGAAGAGATTCGGTAGATGCAATGTCGATAAGCTGTCGACCCTTAACAAAGCTTCTCTGGTCCTGATGCAAGATGTCGCCTACAACCAGCCCCAGTCTTTTGGCCATAACAGAGGTGGAGATTTTATAATCGGCATTGAGAATAGATATTGGCCTATAGGACCCACAACTAGATGCAACTTTGCCGGGTTTTAAAATCAGGGTTATAGATGCATTATCCCACGAGGCTGGAGGGGGTACCCCCTCCTGGAGTATCTGATTAAAGAGGGCAGTCAAAATAGGAACAATTTCCTTGCCCACGACCCTATAAATTTCTGAGGGGAGGCCGTCGGGACCTGCCGCCTTCCCCTTTTTGCAGCTCACAATGGCTGCATTAACCTCTTCCTGCGTGATCAGTTGATCGAGGTGGCCCTGTTGTTCTATGGTTAAGGAAGGCAACGAGACCTTATTCAGCCAAGCCTCAATACAAGAAGGGTCAATACATTTGTCCTCTTTATAGATATCTTGAAAGAACGACTGGAAGACCCTCCTAATATCTTCATCAGATGTAAACGTTAGGTTGCCTTGAGTGATTGACCGGATATTATTTTGAACTTGGTCAGTCTTAGCTTTCCAGGCGAGGAGCCTGCCTGCGCCTTCACCGTACTCAAAATGAGCAATTTTGCTCGCCTCCCACCTACGAAGTAAACGTGTATTTAACACCGTTTCCAACTGTCCTTTTAGTCTTGTCAGTTTGTTTTGTAGCTCCTGTTGAGTTTCAACAGAGGTGCTAATGGATTGATCTATTTCAGATTGCAACCTTTCAATTCCTGCCTCAATAGTGGAGACCTCCTCTCTATATATTTTTTTCCTATAGGCAGCCCTGCTGGTAATTTGGCCCCTTAGAAAAGCTTTATAAGCGTCCCATACACACCCTATTGAGGCCGAATCTATGTTCGTTTTCATGAACTACTCTGTCTCCATATTCAAAGATGAAATCTCCTTATCTCCCAAGAGTTATGAGCGATCAAAAGACCATGATCTAGAGAAAACAGGGACTATGCCCTCCAGTTCCAGCCAGACTGCAGAGTGGTCAGATAAATGAGAAGGAAGATATAAGATGTTCTTAACTATACCTTTCAATGCCTGACTAACCAAGATAAAATCAATCCTAGACTGATGCCGGTGTTTATAGTTACAGAACGAAAATCCTGAGTGTTGCCCTGACCTTAGCCTCCAAATATCAGAATAGGCATATTGTTTCATAGCATCAAGTAAGAAAGTCCTAGTTTTAGAGGGGACTGAGGCACAACTGTTAGGTTGTTTATCAAGATGAGGGTCCAAAACAATATTAAGGTCGCCCGCCAAGATAGTTGGTTCTGGAAACAATAATAGGTGAGAAAAGATAGAATTGAGGACAGAAGGGTCGTCTTGATTCGGGCCATGATATCCAACAATAGAAATCTGGGCCCCCGAAATATTAACAGTCACAATGACCCATCTGCCATCTGGGTCCACTAATTTTGAAATGAGGCGAGCCTTTGCTGATCTCTTAAAAAGTACCGAAACCCCCTGATATTCATAGTCTGAGTTGTGGAAACTTGAAAATCTATCCATTTCTTTTTCTGAGCAAGTAGGAGCATCTTTTATTCTAATAGATGAGTCTCCTGGAGCACAATGACCCGCGCACTAGAGTCTCGGAGATATTGCAAAATCTTGTCCCTTCTAGGTCTAGTGCGCAGACCATTGACGTTCCAGGAGAGGATCTGTAAACTATTCATAGATAGGGTAGCCTCCTTTACATCGTACCCATTTTTGACACAAGATCTCCCTCGGCCTGTCTAATCCAGCCATGTTTACAACATAGGTTAATTCATTAAAAAAAGTGTTAAGGAGAGAATGAGGAGTTTTTTTTTATTTGTTACCTTGCAACACCCACCCCAGTACCCTGTGCCCAAACCTGCCCAATCCCCCCCCCCCCCCCCCGGGGAACCCTTGCCCCAACTATCCGGACAAAGTCCAGAGAGTTGCACCCCGGGGGCTCCCACTGACCCTCGCTCCCTGAAAAGAAAGAAAGAAGAGAAGAGATATAAGCGGAAATGCCGACTTTCATTATATATAAAAGTCATGTAAAATTTAAATTTGCTGAATACCAATTCCATACCTACTCTTAAGCCGCCAGCTATTTAAAGATTAATAATAAGTAAAAGAAGGGAATAAAGCCATTAAGGACTTTAAGATTATACCTCTATGCTAAGTGTAAATTGCATCCAAGCTAAGCATGAAAACTGGTTGGACCAAAGCAGAGTTTACCTGAGAGGAAAAGTAATAGGGCTGCTAGGAACTAAACCTGAATCTATCCCAACGGACCTTCCTCTCTACCCAAGTCCAGCAACAGCTCGTCGGCTGCCTGTACAGCTCTGACATTATACATTTTATTATTATGCATTATTTTTAGAACAGCCGGAAACTTACGTTGTGCAACCGCCCCAAGTTTCCTGAAGGCCTCCTACCAAACGCCCACTGCCTGTCCAGGGATGCCCTGGACAGGTTTCCTCTTATTTGGAATCTGAAGCCTTTAGCACTCAGGGTCATCTGTTTTAATGCTTGGTTATGAATCTGTTCGTTTAGAGAGTAGGTATGGAAATTAACCAAGATTTTCCTGGGTTTAGATCTCTTTGGATTCCTCCTGAAGGGGTCCCTATGTATTCTTTGAATATCTGTTCCCAGGTCTTCTGTAGACTGGTCAAGTTCCAGAGCTTCCTTTAAGAGGGTGATCACGTACTGTTTGATGTCTGTTCCCTCGCTCCCCTCGGGATATTTGAGAATACGGAGATTATTACGTTGTGCATTGTTCTCCAATACTTCTAATCTCTCAGAGAGGACAAGATCTTCTTTTTTGAGATTAATAATGTCTGATTCGGCCTTCCCAAGATGGATAGAAAGACCCGCCACAGTATCTTCCAAGGCCACCGTTCTAGCATTTAACACGTCGATTTTACTCTCCAATGACTCGAAGAAGCTTCTAATTTCCGTTTGGTTAGCTGTGGAGACTTCAAACCCCTTTTTAATATCCAAAGATAGGGCTGTGAGCATGGATTCCAAGGAGGCCACTGAGGGGCCTACCCCACCCTGAGAGTTACCTATCGCTGAAGTTGTGTCCTCCTGAGGCGCTGCTGTTGCCTCTGTTAAATGCTCCAGTCCCGGAGCCACCTCAGCAGACACCACTGTGCAGCTCACTTCACCAGAGGGGGTATCTGGGACCCCACTATTGGGGTAGAGGTTATCAGCCGTTAATGAGGACCCTGCCAGCTCTTCCATTTCTGGGGCTCCGGGAGGGGGGGGGAGACCCACCCAGGTACTGCTCTACAGGAGGCCCTCTATTTTACCAAATCCAAAACTTGTGGCAAAACTTTAAAATATGACCTTAATGAGGGCGTTACTTTTGTGCTGAGGATTAAGGCAGCCTTTGTAGGCTTACGTGTTTTTGCCCGTTTTGCCTTAACTTCACCACACAAAAAGGTGGGAGGTATTGCTTCTACTGATACTGGTGGGGGGTGGCCTGGTTCTTCGAGGCCTTACTGGTCTCAGGCAGTGGGCAAACTGCCCCACTTGATATCCCCCTGGGCTGTTGAGTCTTCACTCCTTCCTACCCTTCTTCGAGGCTCCAGAACCCAAAGCAGCTAGTCTCACCTGTGGCGGAGCCTGGGCTGAGATGTCACCAAGAGACTCTCTCCTCTCTTGGGGCCGGGATGGCGTTGACTCCCCTGTGTCCTTATTGCCCCCTCGGATGCTAGCACAGTCCTCCTTCACCTTGCCTGGCGCGCCTCCACCTTCAGAGACCCCGGAAGCACCAGTGCTGCCGCTGCCTCGAGCGCCCCGGAGGAGGAGGCTCCGAACCCTGCGACCCCTCCGGAGCTCCAGTGCTGCCGCGCTCCACCGCGACAGGCCAGGTAGCGGGGGGGGCGCGGTGACCCACATGCACATCCAAAAAGAGAAGCACGCGCAGCCGCAGGGGTCTGCAAAAGAGGTCGATATAGGGCAATAAAGCAAATGCTATTCACAGGCTCCGAGCCATAGAACAGGAGCAGGACGGGCGTGAAGGGAGCCTTAGCAAACTGCAAAAAAGACTCTGGATTCTTAAAGTAAACCGCCTGCAAAGTAGCCCATACCGCAAACACTTTAGAAAACGCTCAAAAAAACAGCAGATCTCGGCACCGTAACAGGGAGCAAGAAGTCATTACGGGAGCCAGAGCCGGAGTGCGCGGCCGCTCAGCTAGCTGCCGCCATGTTCCCCGAATGTCAAGTTGCAAGTAGTCTTAATTCGGACATATTACGAATACCAACATTTTAAAGTTAGTCAATAAGAAAACTGGATTCATGTTTCTGACGTTTGTAGGTAATGGTATGGTAAAAAAAAAAAAAAGGTATCCCCAAACACAAGGGTATAGGTTAAAAAAAAAAAAGAAAATACAGAGGGACTCGAGCTCTTCTTACCCAATGTTGTGGCAACAGCTAGGTAAGCTTGTTTGCGAGCAACACGCGAGCACTTATAAGGAGAGGAAAGTGACACCTGAGCAGAGAGGTAAGGCTTTGCTGCAGGGGCTTACAAGTCTGTCCTGAGCACAGCAATGCAACAGAGACTGCAGAGTCCCCTGCTACATGCAGTGCATCCAAGCCAGAACAAGCTAAGAACCACAGTGCAGCCCTCCATTCCTGCGGCATCCTGAGTGCGTTGTACCTAAAAGGGAATTCAGCAAAGTAAGATGTTCCATCAGGGCCGGACTGGGAACACAAACCCGACCTGGCAATTAAGTTGGACCAGCCTGGGTAGTGCTGGTGGGAAACATTGCTGCTGAGCTTTTGTTACTGGGGCTGATATTTCAGCACTACTCCAAAACCGGCCCCCAGTAATAAAAACAGACCCCAACAGTCCAAAACCTCCCACTGCTCTTCTGGCCAACTGGGGAAACGCCTGGTGCCCTCTATAGCCAGTGCGGCCCTGTATTCCATGTTAAACACCACTCCTTCATAAGCCTAAGGTCCTTGCCAGCGTACATCGCACTGGGCCATAGCCACACCCAGTAAACCTGTCACCAACTGGCCTGATCCCCAGACCCATGGTGAGCACTGCATGCATCCGCTGAAGGAGCCTATCCTGGAGCAGGAGTCTTTAGTTCCCCACAGCACGAGCTGAAGCAATTGCCCAAGAGTATTTTTGTGAATGATGCTTGCATGGCTGCTGACTGCCGCACCTAGTGTGTGAGTGAAGGAATATGCTTTGCCACTGCCAATGTAAAACCAGTTGAGTCTCACTGACATTTGAAAACAAGCATTGGCATAGCCAATAGGTCTCGCCTTTGGGATCTTATAAGTGTTTAGCCGTGCAAAAGTTAATGTTGTTGCAGTAAGGATATTGTGCTGCATAACTAAATACTTATAAGGTCCCAAAGGCGAGACCTATTGGCTATGCCAATGCTTGTTGATGTGTAACAACCAAAAAAGTAAAAAAGTCCACATTTGTAAAGCGCACAATCACCCGTAAGGGTCTCTAGGCGCTGGGGGGCCGTCGGGAAGATTAAGCGAGCTATTGCCCAGAGTCACATGGTGCTGGGCTGACCTGCCGCCGGAGCCGGGGATCGAACCGTGGTCCCCAGATTCCAGCGTCAGTCGCCCTGGCCGCGGCGCCACACCTCTCTCCAAAGAACATCTGAATACCACCAGCCCCTTTATTTATAGATTTCACTCAAGACTGCAGAGTGCCAGCAGGAGCAGCAGTGATGCACAAATTCCTTGGAGGAAGACTATTTTTAACATCAAAGATTCTGGTAAAAAATTAATCATAAAGATCATGTGCAGGCAATGAGATGTTATACTTGGCTGCAATGGGCAAATGCATACTAGTTTGAAAAACATTGAATTACACTGTAGCTTTTTATTCCCACGTTTATTCCATCTTCTCACAAAGGAGAAAAATATTTGCTGTAGTTCTCCATAAAAGAAGGACTGAACAAGCGGAGATGTAACAGTGTGGTGTCACATACTGACTTTAGGAGCGGCGCTGCCTTTCAGCATTTGAACCCGCAGACTCACTTCATCTACTTACACGGGCATCGCTCCACTTCTGGGACGCTGGTTCCTAATGCACAGATTTTACTCCCACAGCAAACAAATTTAATATAAATGCGAACGTGCCTTCCACAAGCCACCAAAGAATAAGATGGAGAAGTACTTGTAAAACTACCTAGTGCCCACACCATCAGGCTTACTTCGCCCTGCATGCATAACTTACATACCAAGAAAACCATGAGACATATTAGTGGGAAAGCAGTGGTGCAGGTTTATTTCGTACAACACAGGTACTGGTAGGTGGGTCATCTTACAGGCGATCCAAAGCGGCAGCCTCTCGCTGACCCGCATGCCCAAGGAGCCATCTTGCACGGCGAGTCGATGCTCAGACGGTGCAGTACATTCACTTTATTTTGTTAGACTCCCGCCCCCCCTGTCAGGGCGGAAGATGAGGCACACCCCCGGTCGGTTCAGGCCCCCCGACCGCCCGAAGGACTAACGGGGCGCCGACGCTGCTGGAACCCCCTCGGCTCCAGGTTCTTGGCTCGGGCACCCTACTGTGCCGGGCAGAGGTATTTAGACTGTATCCTTCTGCCGCAGAGGTACCCCTACTGTCCATCTGCTTCCAGATCGCCCTGTGACTCCGCCTGCAACATAAAACATGATCATTAAAAATATCCAACAGTGCCGACCGCTCTGCAGCTGGGTCAGGGTTCAGGGTGGGTTACAGCGCAGAGCAGCCACGCGGAAGAGAAGGCCGAGCCACGCTGCTGGCCAGGATATAGTTGCGAAACGCCCTCCCCCGTCCACAATGAGCCCTCCCTATTGGCTGTTGTCCGGGGGGGGCGGCAACAGGACGCGCTGCTGGCTGCGCTCGCCAGCTGGGTGGTACTAGGGCGCTGTCCCCCCATACTCCCCTCCGTGTCGTGGTGCCAGCGGCATAGTGCCCACACCATCAGGCTTACTTCGCCCTGCATGCATAACTTACATACCAAGAAAACCATGAGACATATTAGTGGGAAAGCAGTGGTGCAGGTTTATTTCGTACAACACAGGTACTGGTAGGTGGGTCATCTTACAGGCGATCCAAAGCGGCAGCCTCTCGCTGACCCGCATGCCCAAGGAGCCATCTTGCACGGCGAGTCGATGCTCAGACGGTGCAGTACATTCACTTTATTTTGTTAGACTCCCGCCCCCCCTGTCAGGGCGGAAGATGAGGCACACCCCCGGTCGGTTCAGGCCCCCCGACCGCCCGAAGGACTAACGGGGCGCCGACGCTGCTGGAACCCCCTCGGCTCCAGGTTCTTGGCTCGGGCACCCTACTGTGCCGGGCAGAGGTATTTAGACTGTATCCTTCTGCCGCAGAGGTACCCCTACTGTCCATCTGCTTCCAGATCGCCCTGTAATCCGCCACAGCTCTGAAAGAGGCCCCCGTCGATGGCAGAGCCCCCCCACCTACCCAGCTACCGACACCCTGCAGCCGACAGTGCTTCAAGTAGGTCCAGTAGGAAAACATCCATTCCCCACCCCGACAAATGTACTCCATCACTTTCGTAATACCCCTCAATCTTATCCTGTATCAGCGCATGTCTAATGCAACCCAATCCCCTCTTTTCCAGGAATTTCTGCATTGACCTGTTGACCCTCTTCCGGCCCTGCTCTATCGCCACTCCCGATCGTGCTCCCTTCCAGGCCCTGCGGGGCACAATCTCAGACCAAATAATTTCCGTGGTTCCCACTTCGTTAGTGATTGTCGTTACATCTTTCTGCATGGCCTCCAATAAAGCTTTCCTCCCCACCTTTACCAAGTCATTTCCCCCTAGATGGATAATCAGAATGCTGGGAGGACCGCCCCGTTCTGCCATATATTTCTGCAGTCTGCCCTTCAGCTGGCCCCATCTCATTCCCGGGAAACCCAGCCATAGAATTTGCGTCCTCGCTAGGTTCAGATCCCATCTCTTGAGCCTCGCCCACTGCTCCAACCTTGTAACGTAGGAATGGCCCATCACCCACACGCGACAATCAGCTGCAAGGAAAGACACCATTGGTATTACCTGTTTTTATTAGTTTGACACTGTATTCCAAGTTTCTTTCACATACGATCATACACTGTACTGCGACCCATTGCAACCCATTGGTATTCCCTGCTTTTAATCATGGATTGAGCTGCACACCAAAGTTTATTACACCTCTACCGACTGTCCTCCAAAAGGTTATTCATTCTACATTTACTGCACTGCAAACATTGATCTCACATCTATAATTCAAGGTACACTTGACTGCAAACTTTGTTTTCACATCTATAATTTAAACGTGCACTTCAGCCAAGCTTGTCGGTGATCCTGACATTACTCTAACTGCTTTACTTCCAAACTGCACTGCAAACATTGGTCTCACATCTATAATTCAACGTACACTTGACTGCAAACATTGTTTTCACATCTACAATTTAAAAAACGTGCACTTCAGCCAAGATTGTCGGTGATTCTGACACTACTCTATTGCTGTACTTCCAACTCTTCGTGACTGTACTGCGCCGCTACGTACCCTCTGCCCTTACACATGAAAGTGCGGCCAATTGCGGCCACCGGACTCAAAGGCGGACATAACGCCGGTAGCAAGAGGATGACCACCTTCCCACCCTCTTGACCCCTTCCTCACCCAACCCAGCCCTGTAAGCAGCGGTGGCCGCCCCTATCCTAAAGGAGTGGCTTGAAAATTTCTGCTCTGTGTTGGGGGCTGACAACCCTGCTCTAGCCATTACTGAGGACATCACTCGCTCTAACTGAAATTTGGTCAATGGCGTGCCGTCTTCATGAATTAAAAAGGTGCCTGCTAGCAAAGGTCTTATTTTTAGGTACTCCCTAACCAAGGAGACCGGGCAGTACCTGGGGTCCTCGAATGCATGTAAGGTGATTGACACCCCCTTCCCTGCCTGATCTGTTTTGGACTTTCGGAGCCACAGCACTAAGGGATCCCTGGCGCAGACGTCGATCATTGCTAAAGCCCTCCCTGATATGTCAGTTTTTGATTTAGCTACCAGTTCGCTGGCCCTAAAGGCCCCAAAGAATGCCAAGCAAAAGGCTGTCGAGAAGAGCTGGGCCTCAAAGCTCGAACTCGTGACGGCCGGTACTGCGTCCAACATGCGTTGGAGGGCTGGGAATTCTATTCCGGACCTTTTGTCGGGAAACTTCACCTCGTCCCTGGCCCACCCCTTCAGTGCTGCCCTGATCTGGAATGAACATGTGGGATCCAGTCCGCCATTCAATTGAGTATCATGCTTTACTGCTGCCAAATGGCCACACACCCAGGAGTGTGATTTGCCGGCCTCCCTTGCCCACACCACAAAAGTCTCTACTTGTTCTACTGTATTGAGTGCTGATGCTCCCAGGGACCGGATCACCTCGCTGAACGTTGTCCGTTGCACCGCATATCTTCTCATTGTCGACGGGGCCAGGGAGCGTTGCCCCATCCTCTTCAAACGCTCCCCCACTGAAGGAGTCGCCATAGGATAGGCGGGAATGGCGTCATCTCCTTCCCTGCCTGCGGCCATGCTTCCCGGAATCGTGACAGCTGAAAGCGAGAGAGAGCATCAGCTGCCACATTCTTGACACCTTGAACATGCCGAGCTCTGAATTCAATGTTGCTTCCCAACCCTGCCCTCACCAACTCCCTCAGCAGACTCAGAACTAGCGGGCAGTTGGCACTCAGGCCATTGATGGCTTGCACCACCGCTAGGTTATCCGACCAGAAAACAACCTTTTTGTTGGCCAGTTCACCTGGCCACAAATGCATAGCAGCCACAATAGGGAATAGTTCCAGAACAGTTATATTTGTCGTTACTCCCTTTTTGCGCCAAGCATCGGGCCACTTCATGGCACACCATCTCTCTCTGAAAATTACTCCGAAGCCTACGCGACCTGATGCGTCCGAAAATAGGCATAGTCCCTGGCTACTCTCCCAAGGCGCCCTCCATATCACTGTACCAATGAATTTCATGAGGAACTCATCCCACATTCTCAGATCAGCTTGCAAACCCGGGCCCAGTCGTACGAAATGATGCCCTTTTCTCACCCTGGCCGTCGCCTTTGCCAGCCTGCGCGAGAATACCTTGCCAGCCGGAATTACCCTTGCTGCAAAGTTCAGTTTACCCAACAGCTTCTGAACCTCCTTGAGCGTCGTCCTACCCTTGCCCAGCATTCCTTTAATGACCTGCCTCAGGTCATCCACTTTCTCCAATGGGAGTCTGGATTCTCCTTTCAGTGTGTCAAGCTCAATGCCCAGGAACGTCAATACCTGGGCGGGCCCTTCCGTCTTTCCGGGTGCTAATGGGACACCTAAATGTTCCATCATGCCTTCAAAGGCCTGTAAAGCCTCTGCGCATTCCCGGGAACCTTCTTTGCCAAAAAAGAGGAAGTCGTCGAGGTAGTGAGTCACTTGGTGGACCCCATGCCTGTACGTGAGGGCCCATTGGAGAAAAGAGCTGAATGTCTCGAAGTAGGCGCATGAAACCGCGCAGCCCATGGGCATGCAACGGTCGTAGAAGAATGCCCCTTCCCACTTGAAACCCAGCAAGTGCTGACTGTCTGGGTGGACCGGTAGGAGGCGGAACGCCGACTCGATGTCGGCCTTTGCCAACCAAGCTCCCTTGCCTGTTCTTCTGATCAGATCAATGGCCATATCCAGCGAGCAGTATGAAACCGAACATGACCCTTCCTCCAACCAATGATTCACAGAGTTGCCCTCCGGGTAGGATAGGTGGTGAATCAACCTGTAAGCTCCTTGCTGCTTCTTCGGAACAACTCCTAGAGGGGATATTAGGAAATTGTTCAATGGGGGAGCGGAGAATGGACCTGCCACCCTCCCCAAGTCAACCTCTTTCCTGATCTTGTCGCTGACCACCTGTGGAAGGTCCCTGGCCGATTTTAAGTTCAAAGCGTCCCTGGGTCCCAGCGGGCCTTTGTATGGAATTTTAAAGCCGTCCACCAACCCCTCGACCAACAGTATTCGTTCTTCCACTAGCGGATACATTCTTAGCAATGGTAGGATATTCTGTAGTGCAATGGGGGATGGACCTTTGGTATGCTCTGCCCCCCTGACTGCTTCAGTAATGACCTTATCGCCAAACCCCTTGCTGATTTTCATCTGTCCTAACACCTGTACCTCTATAGAAGGGTGGACCTTGGTGAGCTGTGACCGCACTCTGTGCTGTGGGGGGGAGTTGGGACCTGCTTCTCTGATCTGCGCACTCTTACCTGTGGAAAGTGGGCCTGTAACGTGGTCTAATTGCTCTCTGCTTTGTGAAGGAAAATTGCTTCTCTCGTTGTCATACTTGGTCTGTCTTATGTGCTGTTCCTGTAACCTATTGACGCGCGCTATCTGCTCCTTGGGACGAGGCGGGGGGGGTGTTGTGAACGCTGGTGCAGGCGATTGCTGCATGTTGGGCACCACATTTGTTGCATTCATGGGCAAACTTACAAGCCCTCCCCCAATTACATACTCCATTATTGAACATTCTGCATGTTCCTGAGTTAAAACGTCTTTGTTCGCCTCCGTGCCCCCTCCCCCGCCCGCCCCGAAAGGGCTGTTGAAAGGACCTCCTTGGATACTGCTCCCACCTTTGCTCCTGCTCCCACTTCTTGGGCTCCACTTCGTTTTGTACCTTCTGCAATGCCTCCCTTTTGGCATTCCCAGTCCTACACATATGTTTGAACCAGAGGTGTATGTCAGTGTGATCCCAACCCATATCCGGGCAACTTGCCATTGACTTCCTGAATTCTTGGTCATAATAGAACCACCCCATCCCTCCAGACTCCCTTGCCCCTTGCTGAATAGAGTTAGAATACTCCATCAGGGCCTCGCTCTGAGCTGGGTCCTTCTGTACAATTATAGCTGCCAAAATGTTGAATGCCTCTGTCCAATTTTCAATAGTTTTCTCCGGCCAGCGTTGGAATCTAACCTTATCCTCCTCTTTCTTACCCATCCTCCTGGTGTCTGCGCCCGCGTTGTCATGCATTAGTAAAGTTAATATGTCGATATATTCCCTCCTCCATATACCTTCTTTAGCAGCCTGAGGTACCTGTCTGGCCAAGGAACCCCCCCCTTTTAATTTCGAGCCGGGTTTCGCCATGCCTACCGGTGAATCTGTGGTTGCCCCTCCCGATGGAAGTGGAGCCGCCCCCCCTGACCCCGCCCCCACACTAGTGACCTTCTTCGTACCAGCTGCGACCCCCTCTCTCGACTGCCCTTGACCCGCAGCTGGCAGCATGGGCGGGGTGGCAGACTCATTTATATTCGGAATGCCCGTTTGAGGGACGATGCTAGTGACACTTAGCGGTACACTGGGAGTGGCAATCTGTTGGGGTACTAATGTTACGCTCGGCATGCTGTCAGAGACGATACTTTGAGGAACCATGGAGGCTGCACCCTGATGCGTGCCGGGCAATGTTCCCCGGGTATTGACACTGCTGCCAACCGGGTATGGGAGCCCCGCTGGCGGTGTCTGCGCCCATACTTGGCTCACCGCGTCCCCCGCCAATGGTGGGACCGACCCTTGTACTGCAGACATAGCGTCTAGGCGTCTCTGAAACATAGTCATCAAATCCAACATATCGTCGATTGTCTTACCCATTTGGGCCAAGCTTGAATTTCCAACCGCTGTGTCATGTACCACGGTCGGCACCACGGGCAACTCTACAGGTAAGTCCCCCGCCGGGGGAGGAGGTAAAGTCGGCCGACTGTTGCGTGGCGCCACCACAGCGGGTGGTGGTGGTGAAATCGGCCGAGAGTTCCGTGCCGGTACGGCCGGAAATTCCTTCTGGGTGCCCTTCCGTTTGCGATTGGATCGACGTGCTCCCTCTCCCGAAGTGCCCGGAGCCTCATCCTGGGCCCCAGGTCGGCCATCCTCCTCAAGCCTACGTGCTTCAATGAAACCTTGTGCCCACGCTGGCCCTTTAGACTGCGCAGCCTCTAGAAATTCAGCCCACAACCCGTCCTGTGGCAGGGTGGCGCCCCGGGTGCTCATCGTCACGGCTTCTACCCTTCCGGGTTCCTACGGATGTAAAAGTACAAGGGGTAAGGCACTTATCACTGCGTTCGCTACCCCCCACGCCTCGGCCTCCGTAGCGTGGTCTGCCGACCGTGATCCGTCGTCCCGCTGACCCAACTGCCCTTGACACCTCTTTCGTTTACGTGCATTACCTGTTCTACTTCCAATCTAGTTGCTGCCCAACCTTGCCGCCTTCCCGAGCCAATCTGTGGCTCCGCCCTCCTTTTAGTGCGGAGTATTCCTCTCGTCGAGTTCGGAGTGTAGTCTGAAAGAGGAACAAGATTGTCAATGTCATACACTCTGCCCTTGCCTTGCCCGACAATGTCATCACGCTGCTCTTATCTTGCCGCCGTAACCGTATTATCCGGCGTCCCATGTTCTTCCCCGTGGGCAAGCACTATGCACTCCCATAATGATCTGACTGTTTCCAGGCACTCGTATACGTTGTCACTTTATACCATATGACAACACCATGATCACAACTGTAACTTAACTGTTTAAATCTTTGCACGGGCTGGCCCTATTACCCTTATGACCAAGTTCCGGTGCTTGACTGTGTTTCTTTGGAATATGCGAGTGAGTTGCCAACCCCCCATTGTAGTGACCTGTTGGTACAGCCTTCCGCCCTGGCCTTCTCACCCCGGAGAAGCGACTAATAGCGACTAATACAGCACTAAGCATATCTAGAGACAGAGGGTATGTCCTGACCTACCGATCTGCAGTGCAGGATGTCCAACATTGCTTATGACATTACCGGACTGGCCGGACACGGTGAGTGCGACGCCTGTTTGCACAGATGTGCTTTAACGTCTTTCCCCTGTCTGTTCATTCGCTCCTGGAGCATTAAGAATAAGTCCATCTTCTTCTAAGGATACCATTATCACCATTGTGCGAACTCCTGTTAGGAGCTATTTGAACAGTGCTTGGTATTGAACCGCATACATATTTTACTTAGTGGCAATGGTACTGCCAATAAGTCAATAATATTTGATTAGCGGCAATTGGTAATGCTAATAAGTCGCTACTTATGACCTCGGGTGACAGGAGCACTTAAAACTGAGTAACAATGGATACGCTCTTTTATCACTGAACTTGTACCTGAACGCAGATAACCATTAGCTAGGGAAAACCGCGCGAGAATTATACACTGCCAGAGTGCAGTCCCACGAATGTGCTCGCCGCCTATGAGCCCCCCACCCCACACTATCTTCCCCGCCCCAACCGGTACCAACACCGCCAGAGCTCCGAATACGGTGACCCCGCCGGCTTCCCTGCACCCGTGCCCACGCCGAGAAGCATCGCGGTAGGCAAGCCGGGGCCAACGCCGTTGTGTAGAAGGCGAGCGGGGACCCGGCGGGCTCCCCACAAATTGCCCTACAGGGCCTCTCCCCGTTTCAGGGCTTACGCCGGCTGGAGGGGAGGCGACGCTGGCCGTTGCCCCTTTCGGGCAGCCCACCCCCCCTTCCATGGCGGCCTCTGCCCGCCATTGCCGCTTCGCCTAAGTGGGAGGGGGGGACCCGCGCAGCCCCACGCTATGGTGCCTGGTGCCACCGACAGGCACAGGAGGAGTGCCCCATTCCGCAGCTGCTGGCCACTTCGCAACATGCAGCAGAAAGAGGGGGGGGCCGTCAGTACTGACCCCTGGTGAACCCACGGATGCTACCCCCACCCCCTCAATGCTCACACCGTAAGATGCTTTCTCATAGTTGGCACAGGCCCTCTGTGGCGTTTTCTTTTTTAAATCTAAAGCTGCAAACAGTTACACGGGGGATTGACAGCCGCCTACTGTCCTCTTAGACACTCACTGTCACTGCTTCTGATTTCTTCATGTTTTCATTTTACATTCCGCTCAGGTGTGCGCTGCAGCCTTTCCACTACGGCGGTTCTGTGGCGCATTGAAAGCGCGGCGACGCCTCCCTGCCTCCAGGCGCTGTGTTGCAAGCAGTGAAGGAAAGAACGGCAGGTAGGCGCTTGCAAGGCACCGTCACCCAACCTGCACCCGCACACATCACTGTGCTACCGGGCGCTATATGAGCTTGGTTCCGGGTAGTTTTCGGCCGAAATGTGTGCAGTAAAAATGCCTATGGAACGAATGGAATGGGGAAGGCAGTAAACCAGTTTGCCCCGTACAGTGAAAATATACGCCTACAAGAAAACCGCATACTAGCAGGTTTGCTTGCTACTGTTGAGGTGGGGGGGGTTGCCTTTTTAAAAAGTATAAAAGACCTTCCACCCACCCCACACGCATCCCCGCATCTCTCCTTCTAAGCGCGCTTGCCCTCGCTGACTGCTGACAATGGTAAGTTTTCATGGCACGTCTGGGCATGGTAACGTATTTTGACATCTGGGGGCGGTGGGTGTGTTTTCATTGGTGTGCAGGCGCGGTAGGTTGTTTGACCGCTCTGAAACCCTCAGTTTTGTCAGATTTGCAACAACCCGTGCATTCCGTGCTACCTCAGTTAAATTGTTACAACAGTGCGAATAAAAGACCTTCCACCCACCCCACACGCATCCCCGCATCTCTCCTTCTAAGCGCGCTTGCCTCGCTGACTGCTGGCAATGGTAAGTTTTTCATGGCACGTCTGGGCAGGGTAACGTATTTTGACATCTGGGGGCGGTGGGTGTGTTTTCATTGGTGTGCAGGCGCGGTAGGTTGTTTGACTGCTCTGAAACCCTCAGTTTTGTCAGATTTGCACTAACCCGTGCATACCGTGCTACCTCGGCACCCGCCATTAATTGCTAAAGCCGCACTTGTGACTGCTGCCACGTGGTGGCGCTGTTCGTGAAATACAACGATAAGAAGTGCAACAGTTGCTTATAAACTAATACCTGCCACCTCATAGCTTTGGGGACCCGGAATACCGAATTCGCAACATCGCGCACCATCGCCCACGCCAACGCCGTCCCCATCGTGCCAATGCTAAGGAGGGGGCTCACCAACTAGAGGTGTGCAGCTGGATCCCTCTCCCTTGAGTGGGACGTTGCGTGACGGATGCTCCCAGGTAGCCTAGGCCGAGCGGGCACAACCACCCCGCCGCTTGTGAGCTGGTCCCGACGCCTGCTACTCGCCGATGCTGAAAGCATCCTGTAGCGTGCCGATGCTCACATAGGCCCTAAATGGGCTCACCCTCCGCAAAGGAGGGGGTGGGGCGTATATAAATTTCATAGCCGAATGGACCCCCTATAGGTTCAAAAAGCCTGAAGATGCCGAGAGTGGGGGGGCCCACCCCACAGAAACAGCCTCGGCAAGGTCGCCTGGGTGATATGCGACCTACCCTGCAAGTGAGCTTGGGACCTTGCCGCTAACAAGCGGCAGCTGCTGCCCGCGGGACCTCGTCCTTCAATCCCTGCCCCCGTCCTGCTCCCTAACCTCCGAACCCCCACGGCCTTCACCACTTGCAATTGCGCGAGGCCGAGGCAGGAGCTGGGACGGTGACCACCACGGGCCAGTGGAGACCCCTATTAGGTCGGGGATGAGGGGGAATAAAACAAGGCCCGCACTGACTGACCTCATGGTCAAACGACCTCGTTGCCGAGGCAGCAGCAACGGCGTCAGGGTGAGGGGAGAATGTATTATTCTTCTGGCACGTACCTACCACGCAGGTAAACGTAAACGCGAGCCCGACTCGTGGCCGGCAATGGCGGCGGGTGCCTCGTGGCCGGCAATGGCGGCGGGTGCTCGCAACCCGTCATGGTGCTTCTATTATTTGCGGCCGGCAAAGGCCAAAGGGGGCCATGATCACTCCACTTGCTCCCCCCTTACAGCACCATTCTGGCCAAGTTGCCGGTAGCACCCCCCTTCCGACCGCCGCACCTCACTCCGGTATCCCTTCCCACCCAAACCGTTCTAAATTTATCTCGAATAACGTGACCAGCAAACCCCGGCCCCCCCCGTGATCAACATCACAGGGCCCAATCAACCTGAGCACGTCCAGGGATCGGGCCGGGGGGAGACCAGGCGGATGCAACGTACCTTTGAACCTCGACGATTTTACGACGGCGCGGGAGATTACAGCGCAGAGCAGCCACGCGGAAGAGAAGGCCGAGCCACGCTGCTGGCCAGGATATAGTTGCGAAACGCCCTCCCCCGTCCACAATGAGCCCTCCCTATTGGCTGTTGTCCGGGGGGGGCGGCAACAGGACGCGCTGCTGGCTGCGCTCGCCAGCTGGGTGGTACTAGGGCGCTGTCCCCCCATACTCCCCTCCGTGTCGTGGTGCCAGCGGCAAAGTCCACTTGTGCAGTAAAACTAAACCACTGTAACCGTAACAAAGAAGGTCACGGGTTTCTTTCCTCAGGACACATAATTCAATGTCCACTGCCATTACTATTTTACCATGGAAAGCCCTTCCTGATCCATACTGTGCTACTGGAGCTTGGAATTCAAGACACTTCACCAAGATTCTCAAAAAGAGACGACTGTTGCCAAGAATCGCTGCAAAACATTCAGGGTGTGACTTTCTTAGTCCGCTTAGGTCAAGGGGAAACCAACAATCTTTGAGCTTCTCATCAGATACTTTAATGGTTATAAAGGAGGGCTTCAGGTCAAGGTTTTGGAAATATTTTTACAGAGCATAGACAATGAATGTAAAGGATAGTGATAACTCCTACTTCCTCTACAAAGAAAGATTAATTTGGGTGGACTACAACCTTCACTGTGAGCATGTGGCTTAAAATGGAAATCAGCAGAGCAGACAGAGAAGCAAGACAAGCAGGGTCAGCTCTATGGGTCGTCAACAGAGGTGCCTACCAGATCGCCCTTGAAAAGAGCCGGTTTGGCGCTCGTGCCAGATGGTGCAGGAGAATGACGGGCAAAAATTTCACATTGTTTTAGGAGAAACAAAATTTGCTCTATTGCCACCACCAGTGAGTAATATGGCGCTACTAACAGACGTGTGAATGCAAAAACTATGCCAACGAGGGCCATGTTTACAGAAGCATCAGGATGACTTACAAGGAGTGCAAGAAAAGAACTCCAACACAACATATACCAGCAGTGACCAGCTAAACTGCCACTGAAAAAGCTGGAGGCTGGAGAAACTAATTACGGTTTTTGTATAAATAGGGCTCCCAGTGTTATGGTATTTATTATTTCAACATTTCCGTCTGTATTTATCCATATTTATTTTTTGGCCACCTTATTGCTATTTATCCACTTCACTGCGGCCGTAATTCCCCCGCGGTGCTGAGGAATTTGACGAGTGCGCGGTTTGGACGGCCCCCGGCCGTCCTCCGCACATGCCCACCGTGACGTCAGATGGCGGGGGGCCGTCCGACGAACGGAAGAGTTTATCCATATTTATTTTACGTTTTGAGAATAAATGAAGTTGTAACATGGTATATTTCCACATTTATTTTACTGATAAATATGCACTCATACTTTTCTCCCTGTCACGTTTTAGCAAATGAAACAGCCAAATATAGCGAAACACTACACCCGTAGGTAAATAGCAGCATTATAACACAAATATATGCCCATGGATGCCTGTTTGTAGGGAAATCTCAACCTGTTTTTTTAACTTTCCATGCTGTCTATTTGCTCAGCTATTGTCCTGGAAATCGCGAGTCACCAACATGAAGCACGGTTTTCAGTATTTTTCTGCTTTTAAAAAAATACTGAAATTAAACACTTTTGTGTTTGTGTTTATCTGTAAAAATCTGTAAAAACTGAAAACTGGGAGCCTTATATATAAAGCACATGCAGATAAATGAATTAAGATACCTGTCAAGAAGCAGCAAATAGCTAAAGTACGACAATCATTATGGGCTTGTGTTCCTGGAAAAGCTGCTAGATTAAATCAACACTGCAGCTTCTCCTCCTAGGTGAAGAAGAGAACCTCAGCTGCAAGAACTTCAAGCTCGACAGACCCATCCTAAACAAAAGCTTTACAACAGTACTTATCTGGAGGGTGCTGCTGGGTAGCAAACACATGTTAAATACTGACAGCATCTCTTTCTGCTATGAAAGCAAAAAAGAATGGTCACAGTTTTAGTATCCGATGATTCAAGATGACGCTGCAAAGATAACTGGACATTTGACGTGGTGATTATCTACTCTGAAACACGAAGGATCACATCACCTTTCAACAGGTTAAAGACTTGACAGCGAACTGCGTCAGTCAAATATAAGGCCCACAGATTGCCAACATGTATTTACCAATGGAGAATTAGGTGCAATTTGCACATTAAATGCGGGGAAATATCTTCTGAAAGGGTGCCCAAAATTACAGTCACTGAATCAAGTAAAAATTACAACTTTAAGGATGAAAAGTGCTTTAAGCCTTCTGTCAAACGAAGAGGCTCACAATCAAGTTTACAGCACAAGAAAGACATCAGTGACAGCAAGAGGACAGTGGTTGATCCCAACCGGGCTCTGTCTGCCAAAGGCCTATACTTAAAATATAAGCTGTAAAAATGATTCTAAACAAAGCTGAAGCCATTTTGACAAGAGCGAGCTCTGATCGATAGTCAAGGCTTGTTTCGCTAATTGGCGCGTCTAGCAAAATACTATATATTGTGGACAGTCGAGGTTGATTAATATTTCTGCCTTGGGGCCAGCAGATTTCTATCAACACTATCTTTGCTTTCAGTGGGATACTGAGCAAGCTGTGGATAGCCTTCCAGTCTTCACCTAAGCATTGAAAAGGTTAAGAAAGGTAGATATTTTTTTAATTAAAGACTGAGCTTGCACTACATTGAAGATACCCCTGTGCTCAGAAATGTGCCCTTGGAGGCAGACCGGGGTTTAATTATCACTCTTGAACTAAGTAATGTTCCTTGGCAAGGCCGAGAGGAGCATTACATCAGTTGACAACCGTTTGCAATCTCAAGGCACTCCTATACAATATAATTTGACGCTGGCTTTGTAATGAGGCGAGAGAGGCTGGTGGCATTGTATGATCAGCTGTGGACTGCTGAGAGTAAAGCAGTGATGCTCTATATCCTAGACCTCTCTAGCTGGAGTGTGACGGACGACGATTGCCGAGCACCAGGTTTATCAGATCCTGCTGTGAGTCTGGGGAGGACATCAGGGATGGAATGATCGTGCATGCTGTGCAGTGGCCAGAAAGTGTGGTGTGTCACAGCCATGAGCTTGAAATTGAATCCTTAATGGTTCAGCATTTATAAACAACGCCACGTCAATAGAGAACATGACTGACTTCCTCCAGTATGTCAGTAATGCCTCTGTACCAATCAATCAATCAATCATAGCATGTATATAGCGCACTACTCACCCGGAGGGTCTCAAGGCGCTGGGGGGGGGGGGGGCGGGGGTCCGCTACTGCTCGAACAGACAGGTCTTGAGCTGCTTCCTGAAGGCGAGGTGGTCCTGGGTCAGGCGGAGGTGGCTCGGAAGGGAGTTCCAAATCTTGGCAGCCAGGTAGGAGAAGGACCTTCCTCCTGTGGTGGCTCTTCGGATGCGGGTGGCGAGGGCGTGGCTGGTCGATCGAAGCTGGCGTTTGGGAGCGTAGAAGTTGATGCGGCTGTTGAGGTATCCTGGTCCTTGGTTGTGTAGGGCTTTGTGTGCATGGGTGAGGAGCCGGAAGGTGATTCTCTTGTTGACCGGGAGCCAGTGCAGGTCTCTCAGGTGTCCGGAGATGTGGCTGCGGCGGGGGATGTCCAGGATGAGTCGTGCTGAGGTGTTCTGGATCCGCTGGAGTCTTTTCTGGAGTTTGGCGGTGGTTCCAGCGTAGAGGGAGTTGCCGTAGTCCAGGCGGCTGGTGACGAGGGCCTGGGTGACCGTCTTCCTGGTCTCGGTGGGGATCCATCGGAAGATCTTTCGTAGCAAGCATTACTATTAAGCAAATCTCAAAACCAGCCTTTGCTGTTGTACTGAGTGTGAAGCACTAAAAAGGACCTAAACCAACAAGGTGAACAGAACCAAGAAAAGACGTGAAACCATAACACCATATCGCAGAGTCTTAACTTACATTATACATTTTAGAGCAGCTTTTTTCCCAATCAACTAGGTATCCATTGCCTTCAAACACAGTCACCATTTGTTATCTGGCACACAACAAGCCAAGTACTGGCAGGAGAGGCGAACACTACTAACCACACGGATGAATTAAGTCAGACATGTTGAATTTACATTGATATTGTCTGTGGATGATGTCTCACCCTACTAAGATATTTTGGGCCATATGTAGGCATTCTCTATTTACCGATTCTTAAATACCGAATTTTACTGATTCGGTATTTAAGAATCGATAAATAGTATGTAGGTAAAAACTCGGTAAATTTTACCGATTTGGTATTTACCGATTCGGTAATTCCCATTCATTCCTATGGGCTTGGAGGCCCATAGGAATGAATGGGAAGCCATTCACTATTACCGATTCGGTAAATACCGAATCGGTAATAGGGGGAGCATATTCAAGGTTGGCAGGGTGTCACATTGACACCCTGTTGCACCCCTGAATCATGCTTGTGTGCACATGTGGCACACATACATGCTCTAAGGGCAGGTATGTCTGCCACATGGCACTTTTAAAAAAGCACAAAATTGCTTTTTTGAAGGTGTTTGATATTTACCACCAACTTGTAGTTGGTGGTAAATAACGAATCCTTAAATAAAAAATGCACTCACTTGAGTACTCCCTACATAGGATTTAAGGATTCGGCAATTTACCGATTCGGTATTTTAAGGATTCCGTAATTTACCGATTCCTTAAATTACCGAATCGGTACATTACCAAATCCTTAAATCCAGCCACCTACATCAGAAAAAGCTAAATACCGGTCGGTAACGGCAGATTTACCGATTTTCGGCCGTTACCGACCGGTATTAAGCTACCTACATATGGCCCCTGATCAGGTAAAAAAACAAAGGCTTCGTCTGTTCTGCTAACATCTCTTCTAACTGCAATATTACGCAACATGACTGGAATACAGTTAGATAAAAAGAAAGTTACTACTTACTGGGGTTAAAGGAACAAGACGCATGGCTTCTCAGTGTTGCTTAACGGACTACCCACAATGCCACAGGGTTGTGCAGTTTAACCTTACAAGACTTGCTCTCTGATAACCTTGTTGTTGGTAACTTAAGCATTTTTGATACCCACAGTTAGCCACAAAAACCTCTTGGTTTGATATATCCGCATTTTCAGCTTTTGCTGAACAACCAGATATAGAACCTTTAATTAGCTGTAAAGCGCTCAACAAGACATGACTAACTCCTTCACAGAGAAACATGTATAAGAAAGATAAACAACAGCTTAGCATTTCGCTCATTTTCCCAATAAAAAACATTTAATAAAAGTATCTATCAGGAGTTTTTTGCATTTATTCTTTTAGAGTTTTACGTAGATTTCGATATGTGGTGACATACTATCCAAATGTGCGCTTCAGGGGTGAACACAAAAGCAATCATTGGAGAAACGTAGACACAAATAGCAGTCTTAAAAACAGGCAAATCCGGAGAGTCACCCTCCTTTTGACGGATGCGTTGTCTCAAGTCTCTTGCATCCGAACAGGTTTTTCTTGCATTTCAGCCTAAAACGAGTGACACTCATTTAACAACTAGACCCTTGGGAGTAGTGTCATCTTTTTGTCACAGCATATAAATGCGAGGAATGGTAAAAATAATTAGAAAAACTCCACGAAGACTTGCAGAAAAGTTACACACTTCTAAAAGCAAGGCTCTAGTGACAAAATGCAGTCAAAGCAGAGCAGTAACCAGGAAGACAAGCAGACCATATAAAACGAGCAAAAGCTCGTGCAGGAGGAGGAGGTGGGCCTGCGCGATTCACTTGCGAGAGCGATAATTGCTACCATATGGCGGCGCTCCCGCCCGCAAGTGAATCGCCACACGTGCACGCGTTGCCATTGAAGGCAATGGAACGCGTACACGTTTTTGGCTGAAAAGCCGAAGTGATGGCTAAAGGTCTTTTTGCCTATGCAACGCATCCGCGCAGTGTAGGCGAGACCTAAAAACTTTGTCAGTGTATGAAAACAAAAATGGCTGGCTTAGTGTTATTGATTAATTTGCACTAGGGCTGACAGTCACATTGTTCAACAGTAAGACCATCTAAGTTGATAGTGGACCACTGTGCATCTGGACAGAATGTTTGGAACCCAAGGGACTGTATAGTGTTGAGGGTGGTTAGTGAACCTGGTCTATCGGTTGAGGGGACATGTGTGTGTGACCCTAGATAGCTCAGGCTGATATCCAACCGTAAATTTATACGCTCACTACGATACTATTGTTCCTCAGAATGTCTGCCCGAATGACACATCTGGGACTTATTTATATAGGATAGTTGGATTTCTTAATGGAAATAACTCTCCTAACTTCCTATTACAATTGAGTTTATGTGCAAACGAGCAACGGTTGTGGCGAAAGTGCTAGTGTTATCAACAAACAACCCGATTTGTGAACATTTAGGAGGAATCTTTGCATTTATGAAACAGACACACGCCTCTGATGTGTGTATATTTCTGAATATTCAAGATTTTGCAAAAATGCATAGAAATAGACATGAAATATGTGCTTATTTTATATTGAAATGCTTTTCTGGACATGGTCAGGAACTGTTTACTGAGCGGACAATCCACAAAGTAAATACAGAGGAAATTAGCATCTTCATGAAAACACTTAGGGTGTTATTTTCCCTATAAAGAAAAAACACCTACCATGCCCCCATGACGTTTGTGGGTATTACCTCCCCCTTTCACCCTGGGTTCACGTTTTCACTTCAGCTTATATCGGAGCAGAGCAGTGGTAGGTGTGTTTCCTTGTGGAAGAAACAAAAAAAATGCTAAAATGCACATTTGGGCTCAATTTACTCAAAGGGTATATTTTACCTCGTAGGACATTTGCAAGCATACATGTTACACATATGAGTGCTAGCTTATATTTCCAGGAGTACCCCTTCACCTGGTGGAACATATGCATGCGTACATGTTACACATATGAGTGCTAGAGTATATTTTCAGGAGTACTCCTAGAATTCCCTGTAAACATCATGAAGGTTGAAAATTTGCACCAAACATAACGGCCCAACTGGAGCAAATATCTAACTGTCAAATACAGGGATTTAAAATTCAAGAGAAAAGTCTATGGATGGATGGAGTCATCAGACACCCTGCTGGTGCCGAAATATTGTCCCACAAAGGAAAAACTAATTTCAGCCTGAATGGAACACGTCTAGATTTTTGAGTGTCAATCTTTGGTCCTGGTAACCTGGGATAACTACGTTGGATATGTTGGGTAGCACTGTTGGAACAATAGGTTAAAAAATGTTCATTCTGAACACTATTAAAATCGTGTAGCACTTATAAATGCAAAAGTGAGGATCATTCACCATCTTAAAGGACCACACATGAACACACAAATCTACCTGGAAGCGGAACAGCCCAAAAACCCAACAAGCACACGTCATGTCATGAATAACCTTTTCCAGAAATGTGCACATCAGCCTTCTCATGATAACCACCAGGATAAAACTCGCATCGTGTGTGTTCCATCGTTAATGAAGTTCGTCTGTTTGCCAGTTACTCCCATTACAATCTAGCGAGCACAGCAATAAGCTATGGATGTGTACTGGGTTTCACATGCACACAGCTGAAATCCGCCACTGTGTCTTGTTGCTAACTCCAGTCTCCAGAGAAAGTCACAGAGTTACGTATCTGAGCGCAGCATCTGCCTTACATTTAAGTCAGAACCTATTGTGTATATTCCATGACATGCTTTGCTCCCAAGTGAGTCGGAAATTACTAAAACGTGCTCTTCGTTACATGGAAAGTAGTTAGAAAAATGCATTACCGTGTTTACATAGTTTTCCTTTATATTATTTCGGCCACATTCATTCACACCTCCAGGGCTCAATTGCTTCATAGTTCTTTAAATGTCTGCAATAGGGCAATTCACGAGAATCCCTTTCTTCCAGTTCTCATTCTGACATTTTATCAACGACTGATTCATTAAAAAAAGTTTGAAAGTATAACCTTCTGTTCTTTCAAAGGCCCTAATGGTTATTAATCTTCGAGAGGGTGTCTAAATGATCACAAGGGGACCGGTGACAATTTCAGCGCACTTTTACCCGCGGAAAGACAAGTTTCCTGATGAAAGTAAACACAGATTTTGGAATACCCATTAGAGTTTGGAAGGACTGAAAATTGTCCAACATGTTTCTTCCTGCCCTGAGTGGCAGGCTGGGCTTACATGTGGGCAGCTCCACAGACATTCTTTGCAGGGGAAGCAGCCGGTCGAACAATGCCCGCGTGCCACTGATTTCATTAACGGAGACAGACGCGTGTGAGCTCTGAGGGTCACAAACTCACCAAGGGATGCTTAGGACGGGGGTCAAAGAGGTCGTCAATTACTCTGGGACCACAATACCGATGCTCATTATAGATGTGCCTGAAAAGGGCGTGGCCGTGGCAGAAGGACGCACAAAGACGCGCAACGTGCTTGAGGGGGGGCGGACACCCTACATAACAAACGGCTTCCTTCTTAAACATTCACGATTAGTTACAAATAAATGCAGCAGTTATGGTTCATTGTATACCCTAATTCATAATGGAACGTTTTAGATCAACACCCGTATATGTAGTCATACATTTTCAATTTTGGGTGAATTTACTAACATTCTCAGTAGTCTTTCTGGAAAACTGTGCTAGGACAGCTGGGTAAGCAGGAATACAACTAGGAATGTCCTGTGACATCTGCTCTTTCACCAGAGTGTCATGTTGGGGGATGGGGGGGCTATTCTTCTGGGAAAATGCAGCCTGTTGTACAAATATACATCTAGGGGCATATTATCAAGGGGGGCGATAGGAAATTATCGCCGCTTTAGCGGCCGTTTTCGGCCGCTAAGTGGCAATAATTCTATCGCCCTATTAGCAAGCTGTCGCTAACAGCAGTTAGCGACAGCTTGTAGGCGATAGCGAGCGGTTTGGGGCCCGCTTTGCATGTCAGCGATATTTATCGCTAATGACATGCAAAGTGGGCGTACCCAACCTGTTAGAGACTGAAAGCAGTTTTTAACATCGCTATCGCCTATTACCAACACAGGCGTAGTGATGGAAATATTCGTGCTAAGCGCGAATATCTCCAAAAACTAACGCCTGCGCAGACCAGTTCTTAGCTATTATATCCAATGGGAGGTGGATATAATGGCTAAGACCCACTTAGCGATGATGCGTGAATATCGCTGTATTCTCAGCGATATTCACAGATTTTGCCGCTATCGCCGGGAATTTTATTGCTTTTGAGATAAACGTTGCTAATAGCACGTTATCTCAGCGATAAAATCCGGTGAAGCGCGGCGATAAAAAAATTGCTGCTAAGCCTATTTAGCGATAAACAACGCTATTTGTTGATAATATGCCCCCTTGTCTTCTGTTATCCGCCGCGAAAGCTTCCACTGGTTATGTTATGTGTATGTGTAAAGCCGACATGGAAAAACACAGGGACATATTATCAAGAAATGGCGTTAAAATTATCGCGGCTTTAGCGGCAGGAAACTGACGCTAAAGCTGCGATAATTTTAAGACCGTTCTTGATAATATGCCCCCTCTTCCCGTGCACCAACATGAAATTTGGTGTGTCATTACCCTTCCCCACCTAGAAAGGAAGGTACTCCAGCCTTTTACTGGAGTAAACCCCACTTGCAGTGTAAGAAAAGGGATGGAGAGAGGAGCTTGCAAACACCAACAAACTACCGAGCTTGTGGGTGTACACAAACTCTCAGGATAAACCACATATTGGTGCCCTAACTACCTACCCCTTCCATGGTGTCTCCTACTACATATAAACAATTGTGGTGTATAATTACTCAATAGTAAATACATTTATGCCGCACAGGTATCTTTTTGTCGATGGCTGTCAGCCGTAAATGGTGCCCTGCTTGTGAATCGGGCTCATAGCTGGTTTCATGACAGTTTGCATGTATTTTATCGTTGTTTCTACAGGCCCAGGATTTTCTTGCAATTTGTAAAAAGGCAATCCAACAGACTTCATCAATGCAAGCATTGCTTTGATCAATTAGATGTGCTCCATCGTCACATCTAGGGACTGGTGCAAAGAGGCCACCTTGGTGTGCTGATTAGCTCTATGACACATATATGATATAGAATTAAATTGTACTGATAACAGTCTATGTAATATATCCACCAAACACAATAATGTATCGTAGGACAAAGAAGTGCACCATAGCAGTGAGTTGTTACAAATGCGTCTTCACATATATATAAAGAGAAGCAATAAATACTAAATTAATATGGGGCTTAGTCTCAATAAGGAACTAGGGGCCAGATGTAGGTCGGTCGGTAACGGCCGAAAATCGGTATTTTCGGCCGTTACCGACCGGTATATGGGTGACAGGTATGTAGGGGGCATTATTTTAACGAATCGGTAAATTTACCGATTCTGAGGCACCGAGATGTAGGTGGGACTCTTCAGAGTCCCAGAGGCCTTACAGAATCGGTATTTTACCATCAAATCCAATTTGATGGTAAAATACCGATTCCGGTGTGCATGCACATGTGTGCATGCACACCTATGCCATGTGACAGGCAGACCTGCCCTTAGGGCATGTATGCCTGCCACATGGCACCGAGCCTGTTTTGGGGGTGCCAGAGGGTGTCAAAGTGACACCCCCTGCACCCTTGTGCAAATCGGTATTTACCTATTCTGTAATTACAGAATCGGTATTGCCCATTGATTCCTATGGGCTTCACAGCCCATAGGAATCTATAGGAAATACCGATTTGGTATTTCCAGATTCGGTAAATACCGAATCTTAAAGATTTGGTATTTACACATCTGGAAATACCTACATCTCCCCCCTTCATATTTACCACTTCTTAAATACCGAATCGGTAAAATTCGGTATTTAAGAAGTGGTAAATAAGAATTACCTACATCGGGCCCTAGGCTCCTACCAAAAAAGCAAGCGAGAGACAAAAATAATGTCAACAAAACGAATGAGCCCAGTGATCCCTACAATTATCAACATAACCTTGAAGAAGGAGATGAAATAGAATAGTCCCCAGTCAGAGTAGGAAACTTTAACTAGCAAGAACTACATATTCTTTTGACAGGATTTATTTTTTATTCTTTAAAATTTCTCATCAAAATGTTGCTGTACGAAGCTGCAGCACCAGACATCGCATTAGCAATTCCTGCTGATTGTTCTGTCTCCCAGTAAAGGTAAATTGGAGGTGGCGTCACAGATATCTGTAGAAACTCTTATGCGCGTATACTTACTAATCCTTACTAATCACTATCGCCCTTTTTTGGGAGAATGTTTTTTTGCTACTCCGAAAATCACACATACCTGCTTGTCGATTTCTGCTCTCACCTACAGACAACCTGGCCCTACGTATTCTCAGGCAGCTTAATGGCAGACACACAAAAGCCATTGAAAAAAAAACTAAAAACCTATATGCTCCAACCGAGCATCCTACTATGTACGCAATTAACAGCTGCACCCACCTAGTGGCATGCAGAAACACTATTCACCCTATGCAGAACGTATGTGAAGATTTAGCCACTTTTTTCCAAGATTAAGTCTTCAATATTTGAGACAACTTTCCACCAGATGTTACAGTGGATCCCCTATCTGACTACTATCCTTAGACTTCTCCAGCTTCCCAAGCTTCGTAAGCTATAACTGATCACCACTGAAAAATGAATACCTTTATTTCTGCAATTACATCTGGCTTCCAGCTTGCCCACCTAGTGTGATTGCCTCCAGCTCAAACATTGTAACTGTTCATCTTATCCAAATGTGTAACCTTTCACTCACTTCCTGCACACTTCTCTCCTGCAAACGCGTAATGGTTCTTCTTTTTCTGAAAAAAATGTAGACAAATCCTTAAATACTGGCCAGCTAAAGACCCATGTCTCTGTTCCCCTTTCAATTTATTGATAAACATGTGAATTCTCTTGTGACTAACCCCAGATTCATCAAAGTCATGTTTTGCGAGTCCTTAATAGCGAATTTTAAGGAGTCGCTATTAAAGACTCGCAAAACGGGATGCATGTAGGTATCGCAATATTATTTGCGATTCCTACTGATTCCTAATTTGCGATTAGCTAATTGCTAATCACAAATAAGAAATGGCTTTCCCATTCATTCCTATGGGCCTAAAGGCCCATAGGAATGAATGGGGAGTCATTCCTTATTTGCGATTAGCAATTAGCTAATCGCAAATTTGCCGCAATTTCAAGGGTGCCAGGGTGTCCAAAGGACACCCTGTTGCACCCCTGAAAATGATATGTGCACATATGTTGCGCACACACATGCCTTTAGGACATGTGTGTGCGCAACATGGAACTTTGAAAAATTCACTTTGGTGCATTTTTCAAAGTTTTTGCAAATTACCACGAAGTTGTACTTCATGGTAATTTGCGTGCCCTATTTGCAAATTCGCGATTTTAAACACTTTCATGCATTGCATTTAAGGAATATCAAATTGAGATTCCTTAAATACAAATAATGGCAATTTAGCAATTTATAGAATTGCGATTTTTGCATTTGGTATGATGCATCCCAAATGCAAAAATACTGCTCGCAAAGGGCCAGATTCTCAGAATCTGACCCTTTGCGAGCGGATTTTTGTTTGATGAATCTGACTGTAATTTCCTATTAACCAACCACTATTTAGATCCCTCAGTTTGAATTCAGAGTTCACTATAGTACTGAGACAGTGCTTCTCGGGGTCAGTGATGAATTATGGGACACTTTAGATCAGGGGGGTCAGCTGTGCTGATCACTCATGATCTGTACGCAGCCTTCGTTAAAGGGTCTTATACTTCATTGTTACAACATCTATGGAGGGTAAACAACGTTTACCCTGAAACTTTTTCCCCGCAGGGATTCACAACGCGGTCATTACAATGACCTAGTTGTGATTCCGCATACCATTACTCCACAAGTCGGAACAACGACTTGCAGAGGTGGGGGGGGGGATGTTGTATTAAAATTCCAACACCTTTCCTAGTGTCCGCACAGACTAGAGTTGGAATAGTAAATTATACTATTCCAACATCCAGCGCCCCCCCTCCACAAGTCGCTGTTCCGACTTGCGGAGTAATGGTATGTGGAATCACAACGCGGTCGTTGTAACAACCGCATTGTGATTCCATGCGGGGAAAAAGACTGCGGGATTTCGACACCTATTTCTATGGGCCGCTGCTATATGTGACTCCACATGGAATTGGTTTCCTTCCTTTCTCATGGATAGATCTCAGCACATATCCTTGCTCCCTACAAATCATCCAAGTTTTCCCCTTCGTGTGGTCTGCTCCAGGGGTCAGCAGTTAGCCCAACACTTTTCATTATTTACATCACTCCCCTCTTTGATCTGATTAGATCCGTTGTTTTTAGCACGAATGAATACACTCATGACACTCAAATTGACCTTGCTTAGTTTTTCCATGCTAAAGCGAGGCGATCTATTCAGCCTTCCAAACAGCTGATAAACTGGATAATGAACAACAATCTGAAGTAATAAAAGACTCTTTACAACCTAGTCTAGAATCCTTCCCGCCTCTGAAGCCTGAGGGCAAGATATCCCTATTGGACAAGCTAAAATCAGGCTCCCCAAGAGATATGGCCCCTCCGACCATTTTGAATAAGGTATCTATAGAAGTAGCCTCCACTATTGCTGCACTTATCAACTTGTCATTGGAAGTTGGGAAGGTACCTGCTCAGTGCAAAAAAGCTATGGTAAAAGCCTTACTCAAAAAGGAAGGATCTGATCCGGAGGTATTGGCAAACTACCGCCCTATCTCATTATTACCCGGAATAGCAAAAATGGTTGAGAAATATGTAAACTCCATCCTGTTCTCATATCTTGAGGACAATGATCGCCTTCACCCAACACAGACAGGTTTTAGACCCCATCAGGGCACGGAAACCGCTCTGGTGGTCGTAGTTGAAGAAGCTAGAAAAATTATGGATGCAGGAGGATCAGCAGCAATAATCCTCCTAGACCTCAGTGCGGCCTTTGATACCGTCAATCACCAACTCCTTATTTCTAGATGCCAAGAATTGGGGGTGCCAGGAACCGCACTGAGGTGGTTAACATCCTTCCTGGAAGGATGATCATTTCAGGTGTTCGAAGACGACACAATTTCCAAGATCATGCCATTGAAATGCGGAGTGCCACAGGGCTCCTCATTGAGCCCCACCCTTTTTAACGTTTATATGCACCCCTTGGCAAAAATTGTGGAACCATTTGGCGTACAAATAGTGACGTACGCCGATGACACACAATTAATTGTATCCCTTAATCAATTGGGAGACGATGTGCATAATCTCCCCAGGTGCCTTGAGGAAGTCTCAGCCTGGATGAAAAGCTCCTTCTTACAACTGAATGGAGAAAAAACGGACCTTATGATAGTAGGCAAAACTTTGCAATCAGGCCCGACACTCAAATGGCCCAATTGTATGGGGAATCTGCCCACACCTAAAGACTACATAAAGCGTCTAGGTGTCTGGCTTGATAATAAACTTAATATGAGGCTCCAGGCAAAGAAAGTGGCAGGGTGCTGCTTTGGAATGATGAGAATGGTGAGAAAAATTCTTCCTCTTTTATCCTTCTATGCGAAGAACCTGCTTCTCCAGGCTTTGATAATGTCACGCCTGGCCTATGCAAATGCGCTTTATCTTGGAGCACCTCAGTACACGATAAACCTTCTTCAGAAGGTACAGAATTGTGCAGCAAGAATGCTTCTGCATACCCCCCTGAGAGAATCAGCGAGGATAGCGTTAAATCATCTCCACTGGCTTCCAATTGCTGAGAGAATTCAGTTTAAATCTCTCTGCATCACGCATAAGATTCTAACTTCCAATGGTCCACCAATACTTCAGTTGATGGTTTCCCCATACTGTCCTAAAAGAGCTCTTCGATCTGAAAGTAAACGCATGGCCATAGTACCAGAAAATTAAGAGGGCCAGAAGGGGAGGTCGACGTTTCTCTTATGTTGCCTCCAAGAAATGGAATGATCTTCTGGAACATATTCGGTTGGAAAAAGATCATCTTTCCTTTCGAAAAATGTTGAAGACTCATCTATTCCCAGCCAGATAATCGGTCCACACCTGTCCGCTCTTTTCTTAGCGCTTGGTGACCTACGGGTAGCCATGCGCTTTACAAATGCCTCTTTCATTTCATTTCATTAAACTGTCCATGATCAATAATGTGCACATCATCCAAGACCATTTTTCTACATGAATGTTAGCAATCGCCACCTCAATGTGCGAAACCAGCCTAAAGCTGAACTCATATAAGACAGAGATGGTTTTATTCAGCAACTAGGCCCCTGTATGGTCTACAGCTTGGTGGCCTATAGAACTAGCTGTTCCTCCAGCACCTACTTCTTGTGCCTGGAACCTAGGTATCCTCTTTGATGATAGATTGTCCTTCGTGTCGCAAATCTCTCAAGTTGCTGCCACTTGCTTTATGAGTATGCACATGCTCAACAAAATTTTCCTCTTGCAAAAACGTTGCCAACATGTAAGCTTCTGCCTGGACTACAGCATTTAATTGTATGTCAGTTTACCGAAATATCTTATAAGCAGAACTATAGGAGGTACATGTTTCAGCAGCCAAGATCATTCTGAATCTACAACGGGGCAAATGCATTTGGCAAAATCTGAGAAATCTCCACCAGCTTCCTATCCGTAAGAGAAGTACCTACAAGGCTCTTTGTTAGGTTCATGGAGCCTTTTACAGATCCGGGCCCGAATGCCTTCAGCAAAAACGTGTTCCTTACCTGCCCTCCAGACCTGTCAAAACAGGCAATGCAAAGCTCGTTTAAACCCTACAGATGCGGCGATCTCGCCGAGGTAGCAGATAATTTGCTTTGATCACAGCGAGTACCCCGAACTTACTTCTGATGTCATTGGGATCAACAGCTTTTCTTCTACTGTTGGGAAAACAATGTAAAACTTGGTTGATCAATTCTCTGTACGCCTCTCTTGCTTCACCCTTTCTCAGGGCTGTTACCTACCCCAGAACACCCGGGATCCCAGTCTGGGTATTAATGCACTCTACAAATAATTCATTCTGTTATTCAGAGGCATATGTGCAATACAAAAACTGCTTATCTGCAATGAAAGAATGCTGTAGCTAGTAAACAACAATAATTTCTTTTAAGTTTTGGCTTCATGGCAAATCAATGCATATAAACTACAAGAATGGACTAGTGAATTGGCATGTGGAATTACTGGGCTACAGTTAGTTGAGCATGAGAGATATGCCAGTATTAGGGCTAAGGATAGAGTTTAGCTTGCTCTCATTCCTAAAACAATGGGGCATATTATCAAGGGGGGGCGATAGGAAATTATCACCGCTTTAGCGACCGTTTTTGGCCACTAAGCGGTGATAATTCTATCGCCCTATTAGCAAGCTGTCGCTAACAGCAGTTAACGACAGCTTGTAGGCAATAGCGAGCGGTTTGGGGCCCGCTTTGCATGTCAGCGATATTTATCACTAATGACATGCAAAGTGGGCGTACCCAACCTGTTAGCGACTGAAAGCAGTCGCTAACAGCGCTATCGCCTATTACCAACACAGGCGTAGTGATGGAAATATTCACGCTAAGCGCGAATATCTCCAAAAACTAACGCCTGCTCAGACCAGTTCTTAGCCATTATATCCAATGGGAGGTGGATATAATGGCTAAGACCCTGTTAGCGATAATGTGTGAATATCGCTGTATTCGCAGCGATATTCACGGATTTTGCCGCTATCGCCGGGAATTTTATCACTTTTGAGATAAACGTTGCTAATAGCACGTTATCTCAGCGATAAAATCCGGCGATGCGCGGTGATAAAAAAAATTGCCACTAAGCCTACTTAGCGATAAATATCGCTATTTGTTGATATATCCGCTGTTTTCACTGGTGAACAACTCATGCTGTAAGGAACTAAGGGGCATATTTATTTTTTGCTTGTCTTTTTCCTCTGATTTTATTCTATCTCTTCTTTGATTAATTGATATTTATTGTTTATTTATATTTTTTACTCCATTTACTACTTGCATACGATGTTATAATGTACAATTTTGCCTCTGTTAATTTACATTCTGTTTTCCTTCCCCCCTCCCCCGTTCTGCTCCCCCTTTTCATGGTTTAGATTTAGATGTTTATTGATTCTGTTTTATTTTCATCCTCAAATATACTTTTCTTTTTTGACTACTTTCATGTAATTTATGTAAATTGAATGCATTGTTATTGTATTTCTTATTCTATGTTTTGGTTTCAATAAACTCGAACTTAAAATAAAAGATGGCTGAGCGTCATCAGTTTATCGCTCCAGTTCAAAAAGGATGTGGCCATGTCTCAGCATTTCATCTTTGCGGCGCCGATGTAAAGAATCACTGTTTGGGGGAAAAAGAGATGTAAAGTCCCACATCTCTTTCTCCAGGACGGGGATTCCACAGGGGTAGGAACCCATCTGCAGGAGTCTCACGTGGCTCAGGGAAGTGCCTGCGCAAGTGAGGGGTGTGGGGCTGGGCGGGGGCGCCATACTCGTCAAGCAATAGGTCTTGCAGTAGGAAAGTTTGAGCTATTGGTTTGTAAATGACATTTTTTTTATTTATGTGTTGGTTTTGAAAATAGCAAAAGTAACCCCTTACGTGCTCCCGTCAGCCAACGGCCGACGCGGCCCCGCCCATTTTGCGGAAGTTCTGCACTGCCGCGAAATTGCGGCCGCGGCAAAGGGGTTAATAGCTTTGTCATTTACAATGCCAATAGTTATAACTTTCGCAAATGTGACACCTATAACATTTGTAATGCAATATGTGTTGTATTTACGTGACTTCGATGTATTGCTGTTACAAATAAAAATGGCTTTTAATTTTTTTAAATAATTAATACGTAAATAAAAGTTATTGTAATTTAAAATGGCAATAGCTTAAACTTTTGGAAATAACGTTTGTGAAGATTATGTTCAGTGTATTTTATTGTGACGAAAATCCATGAACAGAAGTGAAATATTAACATTTTTTTGTGACATTTATAATAAAGCTTGAAACATTGAGAGAACATATTTGAACCAGTTGTTGTTGAATGGTTGCACAGATTGATGCTGTGGTGGCGCTGAGTGATGTTGTGGTAGCGACGAGTGATGCTGTGGTAGAGCATAGTGATGTTGTGGTGCCCCTGAGTGATGCTGTGGTGGTGCTGAGTGATGCTGTGGTGATGCGATAGATAGATAGAGTGCGATAGATAGATAGAGTGAAGGCGATAGATAGATAGAGGAAGAGCGATAGATAGATAGAGGGAGAGCGATAGATAGATAGAGTGAAGGCTATAGATAGAGGGAGGGCAATAGATAGAGGGAGGGCGAGCGATAGATTGATAGAGTGAGGGCGATATAATAGACAGATAGATAGAGTGAGGGCAATAGATAGATAGATAGATAGATAGAGTGAGGGCGATAGACAGATAGATAGAGTGAGGGCGATAGACAGATAGATAGACTGAGGGCAATAGATAGATAGACTGAGGGCGATAAATAGAGCGATGGTGATAGATAGAGTGAGGGCGATAGATAGATAGAGTGAGGGCGATAGATAGAGTGAGGGCTATAGATAGATAGATAGATGGATAGATAGACAGATAGATAGCCTGAGGGCGATAGATAGACCGAGGGCGATAGATAGATAGACTGAGGGCGATAGATAGAGTGAGGGCGATAGATAGATAGATAGAGTGAGGGCGATAGATAGATGGAGTGAGGGCGATAGATAGATAGACTGAGGGCAATAGTTAGAGTGAGGGTGATAGATAGATAGAGTGAGAGCGATAGATAGATAGATAGAGTGAGGGCGATAGATAGGAACTTTCAGTGGAATTCCTTAAATAGGACACTTTGGGCACACGATGGAAGCTTCATTCACAATACACACTTCCTAACCCAATAATTTCTTTTAAATCATTGACGTCATTCACTCGAAGCTCTGCAGAAACAAGGGGAGAGGTGGTTTGAGGGGGACACTGATTGGGAGGGAGAAGTAGCAGAACACTTAAAACTGCATCCATATTAAAATAAATGCGGTCTCAAACGACTATGTGGCATAACTACTTCACTGTATTTATTACATTTCAAAATGACAGTAAACTTGTTTCAAGAGCAACACCATTAAACGGTTAAGATTCTATGCACCACTAATACTTTCAGACTTCAGAAAAAATGATAACCCTGCATTGCACATTTGAAAGAGAAAACCCCCCACTGCATCCGCATAACTAACTGTGCAAAATACACAAGTAGCAGAACAGACCAATTACAACAAGCATACCAAAAAGTTTCAAAAAATTGACAAATTGCCATGACAGTACTTCCAAAACAGTCAGTTAAGTGATGAGCAGCATTACAAACTGCCAACAGAACGACATCTGCCGTACATTGTTTACGATGCAAATGATAACTGTGTGATAATCAGATAGAAACACTAACTCTTTAAGCATAGTGACATTTCTATGCGGTCGCTATCAGCCGGCAAAGTGCTTCGGCGCATAGTCCGGAGTAGTAAATGCTATATAACACCCAATACCATAGCACATTATACTGAGACTGGAAGCCCAAGGCTAAAAATGACATGGATCATGCCCTAAATGACAGTGACAGTTTCTATAGTCAGTGCCACTCAATAAATTCACCATGTATGTGCTTCAAACGCCAGCAAATGCTCCCAAATTTAACACCACCTCCTGTATTAAGGGACCATTAAGAAATCTGCTGGTACATCAACTTTTGAAGACCACCAAGTGTTAATTCTCCTACCTGCAGAGCGGCTAAAAAAGCGTCTCCATGCAGCCTCACGGTGCTGTCGAGCGGCAGGGTTGGAGTCGGTGCTATGTCCCTTTTTCCAATGCTTTAGCTTGCCGGCCGTGCCAGAGCGCAGCTTCCCGGTCTTCCCCATGATGTCTACCGGCAGCAGGGTACAGAGTCAGCAGGGTAAAGAGAGGGCTCAGGCAAACACACGTGTATGCAAACACTAATGGGCATGAACACAAAAGAAGGACAAGCACCGTAATGCTTGCCGCAGCTTGTAAAGTAATGAAAACATTGTAGCCATTTTAAAACGGCACCATTTGTCGTTCGGTGGAATACTTTGTGTACAGAAAAATAAAAAATGTATAAAAGCAGGTTACAAGCTAAAAACAACTTTACATTTTTTTAAAAATATCTTTAAAAGTGGTAGCTATTTAGCAGAAATATCAGTTTTCACTCTTAGTAGATATTAACTGGTCATACCAATATCTTAACACAATTGGTCATGTTTGAATGATTTGTTATTACTTGATCAAGACTATGTAAACTATCGGTTTGATTATTTTTCCGGTCTTTTTTCCTTGATATCAAGAGCACATTTTTAAATTCAATATGGCCGCTGTATTTTAGGCACAAAGCCTATGTCTAAGTTACAGTGTATAGTCTTTCTTTTCTGGTCTGGTGCGGGGCGGGGAGCGGATTCCTTTGAAGTCTGAAGCCGAGGCCCAGATAAATGGTGTGGGATGTGGCTGGCGATGTGCACGCGCCTGGCTCACATGAACTGTACCCGATCCGCAGTTTTGGGTAGACTTTTGAAAGCCTTACTAAAATCTCGACAAACAAGCATTGCTAAAGCAATGCTGTAGTCGAGACCTAAAAAGTATGAAACTATTACCTGACAGCCTAAAACAACAAGCCTCAATCTCTTGTATTCATGGGACCATGTGTTTGGAAACACATGGCCCATAAGGATAAGAAAGTGCTTTGCGACAGCAGCAAAGCAGGCCACCGAGTCCGGATTGGAGGCCAAAGGGCATGAACCACAAACCCTCATTTCCAATGGCAGGCCACGCTAGCCAATGGTAATGAGGGGCAGGGCTTAAAGCCCTCTTCTGAAAGTCCTCCCTTATAAAATCTCTTGTGGAGGCGGAGCAGCGCTTCGCGCTGCAACGCCACGCGAGACCTAAAAACGGACAAGGCCCGCATTAAAATTGATTCGTGGTGGCTGTGGTATAAAATTTAACTTCTTTTTTTTACTATTTTAAAACCATTATCAATAAAACGTTACATAAATAGCAGCACACTAGGGCCAGTAATTTGGTGAAAATACATAATATGTGTGACAAGGTTTCAATAGCAGCTCACGGTGCCAACATATTCTAGGTTTTATGCAGATGGTTCCATGTCCCAAAATATCCAGATAATATTTCAGTCAGAGATGGAACTTCAAATACCTACCCCTGACTTTGGGACACTTAGGCCCTAAGCATGAGATTTGGCAGACTTCGGTGCGTGGATTCGTGGGGCTGAAATCTCCAGTTATAGCTGGCAAGCTCTAGCCAAATTGAGGCAGTCTAAAGTAACTAGGAATACGTGCATGGACCCAGAAATGCTTGGACCTTTGACAAGCATTTTTTCTCATTTGAGGGAGAAAATTGCTGGCATTTTCCATCTGCTCAGAGTAGGTGGAAAATATGGGGCTGTCAAGAGTAGGGGATTGGAGGGGCGAGGGCAGGCTTCAGACTTTTGAGGAATGAGTGCTATTTTCTCCTTCCATGCTGCTGCCAGGGTTGCCCCCGTGCTGCTGCAGTAAAGGCAGGTCTGGTGTCTCTTGGCCTGGAATTATCGGGTCCAGAATTTGAAGAGCCGATAATTCTGAGACCGAATATACTTGAAATTGTCTGTGGCGTAATTCCACGGGAACTTATCGCTCTTGGTGGAATACTGCCACTAGGAAGGAGGTCCTTGGGGTGGTTGAAGGGAGGCATACCTAACTGTTGTGGTTGCAGGGAGGCATACCTCACTGCCAAAGCCGGCCCATCCTTTAATTGTGCAACCCAAGATCGTCAGAAAAAAATATAGAAGTAACTACATGTTTTATAAGCACCATCGTGTCTTATGCCGCAACCCTGGGTCATACTATATCTCTATTAGAGCATATTTACTCAACAGTTTCCTCAAAGGGTATTTGCCAAGTTATTATTGTTATTTTCAGACTTCCTTTCGGTCCACCAGAGGGCTGCAGCCAACGAACCCAAAACAGCATACTCAGCAATGAAGTACAAAGCAGAACAGACTTATCAACTGCTGCTTTAATGCTACTGCTGATAGCCCCAATTCTAAACACACTAATGCTTGGGTAGTTTCTTTACGGAGGCACTATAAATATTGAATCCGATGATCACCCTCAATAATATTCAGCATTAAATTGGCCATTATATACAAATGTGCCGCAAGAATACTTGTAGCTTTACTAGAAAATGCATTTCATAGTATTTTAATAACATGCCCTTGTTATTTTATTTACATTTAATACAGCGCATGACTCACCCGTGGGCATCTTGGCACTGCAGCAGTTTTAACAAGCATCAGCAGAATGTGGAACAAAGGAATTTAAAATATAAAGCAAATATAAATCTTTAAGATCAGTGCATTTTTGTTAAACTTTGGCTTCAAGAACATTAATTCATGCAGCCCAGTTTAGGCCTGTGATTTATGTTATATATGGAATAAAGTACCCCTGCCGTACATTATAAGGATATTGCAATTCATAGTGGAGTTCCATGTTCAACGACCATATAGATGAAGGAGGCTGAAGGCAGAGTTCCTTTATAAGGTTATGGAACTCCGATGTGACTTGCAATATTTTTATCAAGTACTGAAGGGGCTACTTTATTACCATCACCTTTCACACAAACCACTTAAATCATTGGTGCCTAGCTCTTTCATATGAAAGAGAGAGTATGT
Source organism: Lissotriton helveticus (assembly GCF_964261635.1). Taxonomy (NCBI): domain Eukaryota; kingdom Metazoa; phylum Chordata; class Amphibia; order Caudata; family Salamandridae; genus Lissotriton; species Lissotriton helveticus. Next base: position 861,699,563 of record NC_136071.1, on the reverse strand, counting down.
TTGCAAACATGAAGCTTAACAAGCATTGGCAAAGCCTATAGGTCTCGCATAAGCTAAATCTATTGCCTTTGTCAATGATTTTTAAGGCATGTCGCAAAGCAGTGTGAGTTGTTGTGCAACATGGCTTGAAGCCAAGGAAAAAAGGCATTGACTGTGTCATATCGCTTTTTTCATATCGCTCTTTTTTCAGCCATGTTGCGCAGTAGCCTGCGCTGCTGCACAGTATGTTTAAAGAAAAGCAGTGGGGGAGAAACAGCATGAAGGGAGAGCGGGGGAGGAGGAAGAATTAACAGGCGGGAACAGCAACATAGAGAAGGGATGAGTAGGAGGAAAAAGGAAAAATAGTATCTCAAACACACCACAAGCAGTGGACAGGCACTAGTTACTTTGAATCAATGTGTACTGGGTCCATGCTACATAGAAAAAACAGAAGTGCTACTTGGCCTGCGGTGGCCAATTAGGAGGCTGCAAATAAGAGTGACACTGAAGCTAACAAATGGTAAGCAATAGGCGGGCTCCAAGCCCTTCATTGCAAACAATATATCTCATAAGCAAGAGCGCATGCAGCGCTTGCGCTCTTGCAGTCTGGACCTAAGAATATAAGCCCAGATTTATCAAGGTTTGTGATGTCCTTGGGCACGCTTGGCAATGTAGGGGGACGCAAAACCTAGAATGAGATTTCCCATGCCACAAAGAGGCTCCGTGAAGGGCCCTGCAAGACTTGGCAAAGCTGGTGTAGCACAAAGCAGCACAAATCACTGACATGTTGTACTGCGCCGGGAAGGCATTACATGGGTGGAGTGTGGGTATTCCCATGCATGAACCTGTGTATTTTGATGCATTTACAGATTTACAAATACTGGTAGACCTGAAAATGCATCAAAATTGTCTGCCTTCCCAACCGAGGCAGAATGGGGAGAAATATCTTTATTTCTCCTAGTTGGTTTTCTCTTTCTAAGTGTACTGCATTCTGTAGCATACTTAGAAAGAGGAAAATGTCTCTAAGGTTTGTTTTCATGCAGGATGGAGCCCCCTTCCCGCAGAAACACAATCATGCCTGTTACACTTGTGCAAAGATGCTTGAATTGGCTCTAGGCTGCACTGAGTGCCCAAGCGCAAACAGAGGAGGAATGCACCAAATTTTGATGAATATGTCACATACTTGCCCTCTCCCTTTTACCCAGTGCAGCGCTGCTAGGGGTCTTATTACATTGTTTTGTAAGAAAACAATTATAAATCTGGGCCACAGTCTCTAGAACAAATGAAACACATCAAAAAAAGCTGTAGCGGGGCGTGGGCAACCAGCATGGCCAATTGGACGTGACTCAGAACGGCACCGTCCCAGGCCCCGTAGTTACCATGCTCTAAGGAGTATTTGAACGCACCACAGCCAACCGACGGAACAGCCAGGTGTGGGGCAACTGCTGAGGACCGGTCCTGCGATCCAGGGAGCCCCTGTGGTGCGGCGGAGGGGCGCCAACGGACCGTGACCACCCAGAGGCGGATGAAGCAAAATGATGGCTCCCCCCGCTGGGAGCTCCGAGAAGCGGTATGAGTGAGTCCCAGTTGCCCCCGACGGACGAAATGCAGAGCGGAGAGTTGGGGGCGCACGGCGCCACCCATTGCATGCCTCTAATAAATTGTGGCAGGCGGCTAGCGGACGTCCGATTTCCGATGACCGGACCCCCAAAATGGCGTCACTCCCCACTGGGAGCGAGGAGTGGCAGGAGGGGGCCCACCAGAGTGACAGAAGCCCGGAGCAGCCAGAATTCATATTTGACCCCATATGTGCCCCTGCCGCGCTGAGGAGTGGCGTTAGCAGAATCGGGACTACCCAGGGCCGGGCTTTCTTCAAACAGGCGGCTCTCCCTGTTGAATTGGACAAAGAGCGACAGAGAACGCGAGCCCCTGTCAGGTGAGCGATGCAACTGGGGGACCGCAGTAGGAGGCAGGCAAAAGGGCTCAGACACTTCGCAGGGAGCCTCTGGCAGAGCGAGGCTCCGAGGACTTTCGCTCTTTCTAATTGGCGACCTCATTCCTAAAGCGGTCACGTGTGGGGAAACAACAGGAGCCTTGTGCCTGACCTTAAAATGGCCATATATGGTGAGCTGGCATTAACATGTGGGCCCAGGAAGCAAGGGAAGAGCAGGTGTGCAGGCTACCTTCTTGTTGAACCCTGCGGGGAGCTAGTGATCTGAGGAGCACCGAGTCTGGGGACACTGCCTCTTGAAGGGGTCCGTGAGTAGCAGGAATGTTTCAATTACCGGTGGGACACCAGGAGGGTTTATTAAGCAGCCCTCATAGCAACTGCGGACATCACCTGGGGAACACCCTGAGGGGGGAGTCGAGGAGTAGAGGTGGGCTCCTTCCTCTCCGTAAAGAGTACAGTCTGGTTTTGCGCAGCAGGTGGGGTGGCCAAGAGCTGACCAGGGAGTGTGTCCCCTTATGCCACCGAAAAATGCCCGAACAACAAAGTCTCACATTACTTCGCCACCATAGGTGCAGGGACGCCCGGTGAGGAGGTGGCACAACCTAAAGGAACAATGGTGCTCACAAGGGAGGACTTCCTGTCTTACCTCAGGGAGTTCTAAAAGGAACTCCGTGCAGACATCAAAGCAGATATGGATGCCTCCTTTGATTGTTTCAGAGCGGAGATGAGGGAGAAATTGGTGACCCTACAGGCGGGTGTGGACTTGGTGGGCACTCATACGCTAGACCTTGAGGTGAAATACCTGGAGCTGGCTGATTGTATTAAACCCCTGAAAGAAGGTTCAGCGGATCTGAGTGGCCAGCTGCAGGCCACCTTGCTCAAGTGCAACGACTTGGAAAATCGGTCCCGCCGAGACAATGTACGAGTCCGTGGATTGGAGGATGGTTGCAAGGGCCCAGACCTGGAAGCCTTTATGTTGGGCCTTTTCTCTTCGGTCATGGGGTAGGACGGTCCTAATGTCCGGCTAGAGAGAGTCCATAGAGTGGGGCCGCGGCACCCCGGGGAGAATCTGAGGCCTCGAGACATCTTGGCGAAATTCAGTTTGTTCAAGATCAAAGAATTGGTTCTACAAAAAGCGAGGATTACCAACAAGGTCACTTTCCAGAAGGCCACATGCACGCTGTACCAGGATGTGGCCCAAGCCACGCTCATGCGCCGGCAGCAATTCCGCCCGATCACCGACTTCTTGAGAGAGAGGAAGGTTAAGTATAGATGGACATATCCTTTCGGGATTGCCTTCCAATGGGATAACAAACACCTTCATTGCACAGAGTTGGCGGAGGCGGCGGATCTTCTAGGAGTCACGATCTCCTCGCCTAATAGTGCAGCGTCTTCGAGGGACTCCGGTGGGAGCAGCTGCAAGAGAGACAAGGTGGTCGTCCATGGCGAGCAGCAGGACGAGGGAGCAAGAAAACTCCGGGCTGGCATCTACAAACTGTGGGTCCCATGGCTGCACGGTACCTGCTGTCAGTGAAGCAAACTACTCCCCGCCACGGGTGCGGCAAGGTGATGTCAGTGGAAGGGTGGATGGAGTGGAGGACTTGCACTTACCATGATTATTACAAAGCCACCTGTACGGACAGACTTGCGCAAACTTGGGGCTAAGCGTTTGAATTGATACATATCCTGCTGCTGCACACCTGCCATTTATTTGGGTATTGCTGATAGGTCTGAAAATACACCTGAAAATAAATCTGGCAATTCAGCACGATAGGCACAACAGCCATTATATTCCACTTATGATTACAAAATTGAAGGTGACGTCGCAGGGAGAGTTCTTAGTTCAGCAATTCTAATGATTACTTCAGTCTAAAACATCTAATAGCAGTATAATTGCCCTGACGAAGTTCTTTCTAAAAGAACGAAATGCGTTGGCTGCCTGGTGCTTTGTTTCAAATCAAAAAGAAGAATAAAGAAATCTGGACATAGCTAATATTGGATGGACATTCATAAATTACTTTTCCTTTGGATATTTGGACTGGTGGGTGCAACCTACAGTTGGCAAAAACTTCGGGCTGACGTTTGCAAAATGTGGGTCCCACAGGTGAGTCGGGTCGGCTGTCAGTGAAGTGAAATCCTTCCTGTCACGGCTGCAGTAAGAAGGTTCCTATGGGAGGGTGGATGGAGCGGAGGACTTGCACTTTCCTCACTTATTGCAGAGCCACCGGCACAGACAGACTAGAGCAGCTAATGCAGGGGAGGTTGGGGGTATGAAAGTCACCAGTGGGCTGTACAGCATAATTATGCATATGTCTTAGATATTGAGGATGATGGGGCTGGGGGAGCAGAAATGGTCTCATCCCTAGAGTTCCTTCCTGTAACGAGGTTCCCCTCTGAGATGGGGATTCTTCGAACTTGTAGTTCTTGTTTGTATTGTTATGTTGCGCTAGTTCGATGTCATGATGTCTCTGCTGCGCTGTACATTTGTTGAGTCAGGGAATAGGGAGAGAGTCAGAGCAGGGGGCTTGAGTGAGTGGGTCCGGTACCCAACTAGATAAGTATGCAGTGAGATGAGCGACACATGCTAGAAAAGGAACTGCAGACCGCGGAGAAGGCACACAAGGAGAACCCATCGGCACCGTCGCTGCAGAAAGTAACATCCCTCAAGGGGAAACTGCAGGCCATATACACCAACAGGGCTGAAAAAACTATCTTGCAGCTGCAGGCCAGGGAATATGAGGGGGGAACAAGGTGGGCTCACTATTAGCACACCAACTAAGGGCCAAACAGGAAAGGGAATACATCAAAATAATAGTGGATGACATGGGCATCTGCCACATGATGGAAGAGGGGAAGGCCAACACCTTTGGGGAGTTCTATCGCACCCTCTACACCTCAGATGAACCCAGGTCGCAGGACCAAGCGAGTTATCTGGACCCCTTAGTCCTTCCACAGGTCCAGTCAAGTATCAATGAAGACTTCGTTAAATCTATCATGACAGAGGAAGTTCAGAAAGCGATTGATGTGCTTAAATTACAGGAAGCACCAGGACCGGATGGGTTTACGGCGCACTTTTACCGCACATTCGCACTGAACTAGCCCCCTACTTAGCTACCCTGTTTAATGTCATTGCATCTACACAGCAGGTCACTCCCACCATGGGGGAGGCACTGGTTGCAGTGATACATAAGCCAGGGAAAGACCCTAAAGCTTGCTTCTCTTAGTACCCGATAGCCCTTCTGAATTTGGACGCCAAGATTTACTAAAAAATGTTGGCTACTCGCCTAGAAAATGAGATCCCGGCCTTATTGACCCAGACCAATCAGGGTTCGTTAAGGGGCATCAGACCCATGATAATCTGCGGCGCATCATCCATTTAATGGAAAAGGTCCGGCAAAAAGCATCCCAGCTGCTCTTCTCTCGGTAGAGAAAGCTTCCGACCGCATGGAATGGACCTTTTTATTTCGGGCGCTACACCGCTTTGGGTTTAATGAGGCTTTTATAGGGATGATTCGTGCCAATTATCATACCCCCAACTCCTGAGTCCTTGTCAATGGTGCCGCTTCACACTCCCTCAGCCTGGCACGGGGGACGAGACAGGGGTGTGCGTTGTCCCCACTTTATTTCGCCCTGTGTATAGAACCGCTAGCACACAAAATAAGAGAGCATCCCGACAAACGGGCTGTGCGGTTTGGCATGGATGAGCAGAAGTTATCCCTCTTTGCAGATGATGTGCTTCTCCTGGTCACGGAGCCATTGACCTCTCTTCCGGCTATTCAGACGGAGCTCTCAATGTTTGAGAAAGTTGCAGGATTTAGGGTCAATCTGGCCAAGTCCATCTTACTCAATTTGACTTTATCCTAAGAGGAGTGGCGACAGGTGGAGAGAGCATCACCCTTTTGCTGCACAGCCAAGGAAATCCCCTAATCGGGCATCAAAATCACTACCCGTGTCTCGGACCTATATAAGGCCAACTTTCCCCCTCCTGCAACAGTTAAAATATGACTTGGGCAAATGGAGCACTGCATATATCTCTTGGATGGGCAGGATCAATGCCATCAAGATGAACGCTCTACCCCTCTTGCTCTATCTCTTTCAGGGGTTACCCATACAGGTAGAAAAAGGTATTTTCAGGGAACTGCAACAAGTGGTCACTAAATTCATCTGGCAGGGGAAGAGGGCATGCCTGCCCCATTGTTTGCTCATTCTCCCACCCAGGGAAGGGGGCCTGGTGCTGCCGGACTTTTTGGTATACTACAGAGCAGCTCAGCTGTGGGTAATGACAGAGGTCGCTGCAAGCCTCTGAGAACCACTGGCTTCACATAGACAGGCAGTTAACGGGCTGGATCATCTGGGACCTTCTCTGGAAGCCAAAACACGACAGACCGCCCAATGCCTACCTTAGTATACGCCCACAGCTACCACATTACGGGTCTGGGACGACCACACAAAGAGGTTGCAACTGACTACTTTTCCGTCTCCCTACACGCCCATACATTTTAATGCTGCCTTCCCCCCATCGCTTCACGAAGGACCCTCCGAGGCATGGTGGGCAGGGGACTGTCTCTGACTTATTCAGCAGAGGGGAGATACTCACCTTTCAAGAATGCATGAATCAATTCACATTCACTGCCAAGGAGGAATTCCACTATTTGCAGATTAAACAGGGACGTGTTCCCCATAGAGAAATTTGCCTAATCTGGGTCCACTTCCAAGGGGCGCATTTCTTTCCTATATGCCCTCATTCAGCAGCTGAGCCCCAGATTGACCCCACGACAAAAACAATTTTAGGACACAATTCTGAATACTCCTGAAGCGGACAAACAGTGGGAGCATTTACGTAGAGACATAACCAAATTCAACAGCTCGATGTTTCTTAGAGAGGCACACTACAAAATCATGTACGACTGGGACTGCTACTCCATACAGCCTTTTTGGAAAGAGATCCTCTCTCAAATCAAAATCATTTTAGATTACCCAATCCCAAATTCACTGGAACATACATTGCTGGGGGTGAGAGATCCAACCGTAAACGTCAAACGCGGGGTTACAGATTGGTTATGTGGCTCTGCCTGGGGGCAGCAAAAATGGCAGTAGCTGCCCCATGAACAAAACAAGAGGCACCATCCTTAACTCAATGGCACGCGTGGCTGTGGAGGGCGCTGGCTCTGGAGCGCATGACTGACATAATGGAAGACTCCAGGACAGGGTTCGAGTACATATGCTCCCCGTTGGTGGGCTGTCTATTGGAAGGGCTCCCGTTGATGACGTGCGCCCCACGGTTGAGAGCCCTCAATTTGTTTCACATTGAATGTCACAGTAGAATAGGGAGGGGCTTGCGTTTGGGAAGGTGCCTCTCCATTGGGTCGGAACCCCCCCTCTCATGACCAACACTAGACCATATGCACCATGACATTACGGTTATATTGTTATTCCTCTTATGTTAGGTTTCCTTTTTTGCCCTTTTCTTCCTTTCTTTTGTTCCTCTACTTAGAGGTATGGTTGAAGAACTGTTGCAGGATACCAATTGTGACGTGCTACAACTATGCCTACAAATAGGTCTGGCACACCAAGGAACTTGTGAACAAGCTGTAACCCTCATGTGACATCAGTAAATCCTGGCTTTACATTGACAATGTTGCAACTGTGTTATTCCTATGTGTTGCTTTAAAACTCAATAAAAAGAATTTGAATAAAAAAACTGTTGGATATTAGTTGCAAAAAGATATGAATAGCAGTTTGATACAAGTTAGTTTAAAAAAAGAAAAAGTGCGTAGAAACATGCAGAAAGATTCAAAGATTTTTATAATTGCCCAATGAGTGCAAAAAAATAAACATGTTGACATAAATATCTCCTTTCTGCTTGTCACTGTAAAGTAGATAAACAGAGCACAAGAAAGTAATGCAATGTTTTTTTTACATTACTTAAGCAGCTGCTTTCATTGTGTTCCATAACCTGACCTGCCTTTCCCCTCAAGTGCTGCTCTGGCAATAAGCATGGTGACATCAGAACTCTACTGTAATAAGTTGAGTTCTGACCTAATTTCTTTATAATTGTTGACTGGGTGTGTCAGAATTCGCTGATTACACAAAGATTAGAAGGGTTTGTATACAGGGATTGCAGAATCTCATGTATTTTAATTAAATAACTGTACTGTTATCTTAGCCTTTCCCTTGATACACAGGTGCCCCCATTCATCTAACTACAATCACCTTGCAAGTCTTACAACTTATAGAAAGTGGTTGTATCCCAATATAAATTGTAACCTACTCAAAGATCAAGTGCCAATTCGCTCACTTCTTCACACTCTGCTTTCTTAATGTCAGGCCTGGTGACACTAAACCCTATCTTGGATCTGGGCAACTTTGTAGACTTTCTATCTATCCATTTCAGTCCTAACGTATGGGTTTCTTCACAACCATGGATGACCGGACTTGAGCACATTGTTCAAGATAAACCTATTTATTATATGATGGTGTATTGTCAGTAATACTACATGTTTGCCCTGTGTGTTTGGTGGGTGCTTTTTTTTTAAGCATTAGCACCCAAAGGCGAAATAACTTGCCACCTATCATGCCTACTTCTTAACTTACTCTGATTGGGAGTGTATCTCCTGTATTGGATTTTCAACTTGTCAAAATACTCCCAAAAGACTTTAATGGGCATCAACCCCTCTTTTAATGGGGATCACACACCCTTCAAAACTTCTTTCTTGTTTTATGTTTTTTAGGTTCTTGTTAAAGCATGATCAGACCATATCACTGGGTGGCAAAGCACCTTACAGGGCATGGCCAAGAACTCACAGGAAGCAGGAAAAAAACAGAGCCCAAAAATTAGAAGTTTATGTCCTTGGAATGGTATTGGTATTTTACAATGCAGGTTTGGGGGAACCAGATGCAATACGTGAGTAAAGGTTGTGAAAGGTCTTTCGGTTTCCAGTACTCTGCAGAAGCAGAGATTGATGTGGCCTGTCAGATATGCCTTGGTGTTCTCCTTTCTCCAAAATATTGCTCACCCCCATTGAATTCAAAATGCTAATAATGAAAAAGACGATGTCCAGATGAATAACAATATATTCAGGTATAAAACCAAAATCACATCTTCATTGACGAATTTGCCTGTTGTGAACTCCACGTCAACCCCGGCTCAGAAATATGTAGTCAGGCAGGTTCTGAGACCCAGGCCCTAGGTCACTGATTAACAAGTCACAGGTGGGGTGGCACGTATCCAGCAAAGAAATGCACAAACAGGAATTCCCAGGTCAAACCCACAGATAGGCGCAGCAACACCACAATGGTCCAGGGAGATTGGCTCCAATAAAGCACACATGGCCGGAGGGGTTCGCGCATTCCCCAAACCCCATATAGTCAGATGTCACATGAATTAGGAACACATAGCCAACCAGGACACAGCACAGACCATGCAGAGATAACGCACTTCCCATGCCGGACATCTGCACACATTACCCACAGTCAGCATCACGTCCACACAAAGTTATGGCCCACCTGGATTCCATATCAAATACATTAATTTATGACTCTAAAGACAGAAGTTCACATTCCTTACCAAAAAAGGTTTGCCAGAACCATTTGATTGCATTCAAGGAACTGTATAAAAACCCATGTTAGACCGATTGTAAATTGAGACAGTACTCAGACCCTATGCCTGTCGCTGATCTCCCTGACACACTGTTTAATTCAACAAATGGTACCTGTTTTCCAAAACACCTCTTGTCTCATATTTTTTCAAGATATTTCATGTTCAAGCAACAAAGTGGTTCACTTGCCTTAAACATCCGACTTCTACCTGCAAGGGCACTCAATGAGTAGAGAGGCACACCATTATGTTTTTGAAACCTGTTAGTTTAGACTTGCTCTACACATGCTGTCCAGTTCTTGTAGATGCAAATGTTGATATTCTTTTGACCTCAGGTTATAGGGTCACGGCACAAAATAGTTCTGCTACAATAGTTAGCAATTATAATGGTGTACCTGAGATGGGCACTATAACAATCTACCATTCATTGATTCAATGGATAAGACTTATCATGCTGTTATGCAGTGTTTGTGGCAGTCGTGTTTCTGCCTGAATGTCTGCCTGCTGAGGAACCCATCGCTCCATCGAATCATCTCCACGATCACCGCGATCTGCACACCTCGGTCTAGACCTCACCGGAGTGTGATGTGACCTGATCTAGGCTGTTGAGCTGTTAAACTGTTGAACTTCTGACACAATGTGTGGTGCACAGCAGGAAATCTAACTCTAACAAGAACCCTTATATGACAGCCATTTATGAACCATAAAATGGCAGTGGTCAATGAGTGTAACCCAGAGCCCAGCCACACCATCTCTCAGCTCGCTCTATTAACCTGGCTCTATCAACCAGGCATCTGACACTGTCCTCACAAATACAGACAAACCTAGGAAAGCCTTATACTAAAACCACACAAACACCAGATGAACCTTGCTATAGGAGAAACGGAGAATAGATGGTGACACATAGAGACACTGATAACCAGGCCTCATAAAAGCCTCCTGAAATCCTATGCTGTATAATAATAAGAACTGTATAATAAGAAGAACTGAGAAGAACGGCGCCGGCCAGTAACACCGCGACCGGTGGTCTAGATGGAACTTTTTGACGATGCCCCCTGGGCTGAAACCATAACTGTCTGTACTTACCGCGGTGCCCGAGCATCCTTGGCCAATGCCCGGTGGAGCTTTCCAATGCAGTTAAAGAGGAGTTTGGCCCTGGTTTACCCCTCAGCCGTCACCTACCTAGCCGGACATCGGACATTGTTTTCCTCGTCTCCCCGTTGTGTTTCTTTTCCCTCCCCGTCTCCGCCTGACTATTCTTTGGCTCCTGAAGTTCTTTCCCCCTTGCCGTTTTTTCTATGTTATGCTATGCTTTAGTAACTCATGTAACTATGTTATACTGTTTCCCTTTCTATGTATGCGACACTCCAGCACCTGATGTAACTATGTCACAATGTTCTGAAACAATGTCCTACCTCATGTAAAGCGCTCTCACTGGACAACGTTCAATTTAAGGTACGTACTGCACCACCAGCAGCACTGGGGCAGCCGGGTGGCGAGGTCACTGAGCCCATGGTTAGTCAATAGAGACTGATGGCACCGAACAAGGTGCAGATTAGTTTCAGGGCACAGGCTACGGGGGTAAAGGCAAGCACTGGGGAGGGGGCACAAGGAAGCACCCGAGCTCACCACCAGTGGCTCAGGGGAGGCTGGGAACAGGGTGAGAATTAGTGTTGGGTGCCCAACGCAAAGAAATGGAGGATCTCAGACGCACAAAGAGGCTACAGGCTCAGATCAGGAGGCTGGATGAAGGTGACCACTGGCTGGACAGGTGAGTTGGGAGGTCTGGGCACCGTTGGCTGGGCTCCCAAAGGTCGCGGGCTGAGGATGCAGGGGCACCGTTTGGTGTTACGTCACAGTCAGGTGACTCTTTGTGTAGAGGCTGCAGGTGACTTTGTGGGGTCCAGGAGAAGTCAGCCGCTGATGGAGTGGAGGTCTGGATTGATGGGGGGACTTCACTGGACAGATGAACCAATCGGACTCGGGCCATGGGTGCCGGATGCAGAGTGTGCAAGAGTCATATATCCGCCTGAATCCAGAGTCCTTGATGTTGAAGTTTTCTGACAGGCCAGTTGACCTCAAGAGATCTGGTCTTTGTTGAAGAGTGGAAGTCTTGCTGGGGTTCTTGGAAGTCGCTGGCCACAGGATAGGTGCCATTTTCTTTGCAGGCTCTTCAAGCTGGAGACAGGCTGCTAGGGCTAGGGCCAAGGCAGTTGTCATCTTCCAGGTTTGCTGCACAGTGTCTTCTTTGTCCTTCTTCTTCATAGTTAGCAGGAATTTAGGGCATTGTATGTACTGGCAGATGGTAGCCAATGGGCTACTTGCCTTTAGGGTGACTACACCCTTTAAAAAACCCTTCCCCTTGGGGAGGGGGCATCCTTAACATGATTGGGTAGAACTCTTCCATTCAAAATGGAGGATTTCCTAAGGAGGGGGTCACCTTGGTTCAGGGAACCTTAGGGGTGGTCCTGGCAAAGGGGGCGGGGGGGAACACCTCTCCTGATTACTAACTTCCCCACTGACCTTGTTACCAAAAGTGGTGCTTGGTCAGGGGGGCGGGCATCTCCCCTAGCTGGAGAGGCCCTGGACAGCATATAAAAGGGCAGGAAGATTTTGAGGCCTGTCGCCCTGAATGCAGTTCCTACTGGGGGTGTTTGGGGTAGGTGAAAAGCACCTTCACCCCAAGCAGGCTTTATTCCTGACCCACAAGAGCTTCGATCTCAGGGGGTCAGAAGCATGTCTGTGTGTGGCAGGCTGGTGCAGACCAGTTAGCTGCACACTAGAGAGAGGGTAGTTTTTCAGGAGACATCTCTAAGATGCCCTCTGAGTGCATTTTGTAATAAATCCAACACTGGCATCAGAGTGAGTTTATCATGCTGAGGAGTTTGATACCAAACTCCTGATTATTCATTAAAGCCATCATAGAGCTGTAGAGTTTGTAATGACAAACTCCCAGCCCAGGTACTCAATATGGCTCCACTGCACTTACAATGTCTGTGAATGGGCATAGACCCTGTATGGGGCATACTCCTCATGCAGCTATGCCCACACCTGTGGTATAGTGCACCCTGCCTTAGGGCTTTGAGGCCTGATAGAGGGGTGACTTACCAATGCCACAGGCAGTGGGTTGTGGGCATGACACACAGCGATGTGTGCCATGTCGACTCTTAAGTTCTGTCTGCATCAAAACACACAATCTGGAATGGCAGTGGGCATGTGTTTGGTGAGGGGTCTCTGGGGGTGGCATAACACATGCAGCAGCCCTTAGAGACCCTCTCTGGACACAATGCCCTTGGTACCAGTGGTACCTTGTACAAGGACCTCACATGTGGGTCAGTGGTGTGCCAATTGTGAAAACAAAAGTACAGTTTTGGGAAAGAACACAGGCACTGGGAACCTGATTAGCAGGAACCCAGGGCACACTCAGTCAAAGTTCATCAGATATCAGGCAAAAGTGGGGGGTAACCATGCAAAAATTGGCACTTTCCCACACAGTAAGTATCCTCTTGTAAGTCAATATTAGCACAAGGCAGTCTGGTTTGCTGCTGAGGGGTCAATTATTAAATGTGTCAGGAAAATAAATTATGCCACTGTTTTCCACATCAGTTATCTAAAATGATGCCATCTCTTTAGGACAACGAATGCACCTTTTAAATAAAATGAAACTTTGTCATTACATTGAAACTTCAGTTTGATAAATGAGAGCATCTCCAAAATTAATACAGAAATGTATAGAGGCTTGGAACTATTAATTTTGCAACCTCATTATAGCTACTTATCATAATTAGGAGTAAAAGAATAGAAAGAAAATTCAAATAGTCTCCACATTCAACTAAAGCTCTAGTGATCCCTACTGAGTAAAACACAGATCTCTAATCTTTCCTTCACCCTTTCAGCCATCCATCTGTTTATTCGTCCTCCTACCCTTCCAATCACCCTTCCATCCTTTCACCCTCGCATCTATCGGCCACTCAATTCATCCATATGTTCACACATTTGTCCGTCTACTGTTTCACTCACCCATCTTTTCATCCTTTCATCTGTCCATTCTTTCACCTTTTCATCCATCCTCCCACTCATTCACCTTTCCATCCTCCCATCTGTCCATTCTTTCACTATTCCAGCCCTCCAATGAGCCTTCCATTCAAACATTGATCTATCTAACCACCTTCCTTTTACTATTCCATTCATGCATCCTTGCACACTTCCTTCCACCTTTCCTTTGTTGTGTTTTCCTTCTTTTCACCTTTATTTACATCGATATTTCGTTTTCATATGCCTTTCTTCTCCCCTTCCTTCTTTCCAGGTGGTACCATCTTTATTTCTTAACCTTTTTTCTTTCTTAATTTTCTCCACTCCCTCAAATCGCTGCAACCTCTGTCTTTTTTCAGTGTTTTCATCATTTCTCGGAACATGGCTGACTTATCAGAACGTAACCCCCTACCTGTGTCCTCCTGACACTCTTATACCATGTTATGAGCTTTTGTCTGGTCTGCAGGCCGCAGAAAGAAGAGGTCAACAAAAAACAGATTGGGTCCAGTGGCAGCCCCTATCTATTGCTGCTAAATTGTGCTTCATCAATCTCTAGTAGCTTAAACAGTCATAATATTTTTTTTATCATTCTGAAAACATGTATTTGGTTCTTAAGGGCGGGATGCTTTAGATGTTCGTAGGATAAAATTGAGCTTATCAAAAACGTGTGTGTGTGTGTGTGTGTGTGTATGTGTCTGTGTGTGTATGTGTCTGCATCTGTATGTGTCTGTGTGTGTCTGTCTGTGTATCAGTGAGATAGAGTGCATTACATAGATAACGAAAGAGTGTTACAATTTCTTGTAACTAGGGGCACTCTCAGACCAAAGGCTGGGTCCAACCAAGGCAGGGGTTTTCCAACTGAGGGGTGCCCCCCCCCCCACCCCCCCCCGTGGGGGAGAGCTCATGTGATCCCAGGGTGGTGCCAGGCTCTGGCCTAGAGATGCACTATGCTGATTTCAGGGGGGTGCTGAACAGCAGTGAGACGCTCTTTATTGGGCCATGACTAACATCTTTTGTCACTTATATCCTAGCTGGGAGAAGGTGTCACAAGGGAAGAGACACCAAATGTTCTTCAACCCCTCCATCCCCAATCCCCATATTTAATAATCCCCTTATGGATACTTTTACACGTTAACGAAGCCTGCATATTATGTTTGGCAATCATGTATTTTATTACATTTTTTCAAACGGTAGAGAACTTAACTGCAATGTTTAAATCAGTCTAGACACATTTAAACATTGCCAGTTAAATAGAATTGTGAATGATTTTGATGGGGTCAGTGATTTTGTTTTCGGGGGGTGGGGGGGGCACGGCAGTAAAAAGTTTGAAGACCACTGAACCAAGGCATTACTTCTCATGCCACATCAGAGTGAGTAAACGAATGGCAGTGGTGTCTCATTCGTATAACACCATTATGTGGCTCTTTGAAGTCAAGCCTGGAGTTGTAGCCAGGCCGCAGTCTTGTAAATATGTATTCGCATAACCTGTCCTTCAAATGTTGATAGGCAATGGTTACCGGTAGCATTAAAGTGTCTGTTTTTTTGTGCTTGCCCAGTTTCTGGTGCTGTGAGCCAATTCCCCGAGCTGAGATAGTTTAACAGTAACAACACCTGGAGCCAGCGCTGTCATTTGACAGCGACGCTTGTACCCAGGCCGAATAGCGCCCCCTGGCGACGGATGGCACCCCTTGTGCTATTCCGACCTGCCGGGTAAAAGACACTTAACTCGAAAAGCAAGCAGTAAATGACATTGTCCTAAAGTAATGGACAAAGGAGGGCTCGGGGTTGGCACTAAGCCCCCACCCCCTTCTATTGATCAGAAACAGAAGTGTGGGCCCAGGTCTTCCCTCCCCTCCCCGCCGGGTCTGCAACTCTTCCAATCCGATCCTCTTTCCTTCCATGGAGTCTCGGGGGGAAAAGTGTGGGAAGTACGAATTTCCGCCTGTTTTTTTTTTCCTTCGCATTTTTCTTAGCTTTCCAGTGTGCTGGTTCAGCGGAGCCCTGCTGCCAGCTGGGAGGTTTTGGATAAGAAACAATAAGGGTTTTGAGACTGTGCTTCTGCACGCTCGCTGCAGCGCCCCGGCCCTGGAGTTCACGGGAGTCACTGTGTGGGGGTGATGAAGAGGAGAGGGCGGGGAGCTTGAGCCCGGGGCCTCCGGGCGGCCAGCTGTTCCCCGGCTCAGTCGGAAATAACAACCGGGCCTGCTGTGGACGTTCATGGAGGGACACAGAAGTGTGTCTGTGGAAGGAAAGATGTCCGAGAGACTGTGGCGCCCGATCGCCGGCACAGATCACCGCCCGGGCCCTCAGAGATGTTGTGAACTTGTGTTTGGGGGCTCGTCTGCTGCCCTTGCTGGACGGCGAGCATGTTGAGCGGGGGCCTGCACATCTGACCGCTTGCGAGCAGCCAGGGAGTGGTCGCAGGCCGAGGGGCATGCGGGAGAGGCGCCCGCTGTGGGCATGGAGGCACCCGGGATCCTGCGGCTGACGGCGGTGCTCTGTGGGCTCGGCCTGCTTCTCCCTTCCGCGGATCTGATCTGTCCGGAGCCGTGCGACTGCCAGCAGCACCAGCACATCTTGTGCACCAACCGGGGGCTTCGAACCGTGCCAAAGGCCAGCAGCCTGCCCAGCCCCGAGGACACCCTCACCTACAGCCTGGGGGGCAACTTCATCAGCAACATCAGCGCCTTCGACCTGCCCCGCTTCAGCCGCCTGCAGAGGCTCGACCTGCAGTACAACCAGATCCGCCACATCCACCCCAAGGCTTTCCAGAAGCTGGGCCGCCTGGAGGAGCTCTACCTGGGCAACAACCTGCTGTCGGGCCTGGTCCCCGGAGCCCTGGCGCCCCTGAATAAGCTGCGGGTGCTGAACCTAAACGGCAATGAGCTGAGCGCGCTGGGCAAGGGCAGCTTCGCCAGCCTGGGGAGCCTGGTGAAACTGAGGCTGGACGGCAATGCGCTGCAGGGCCTGCAGGAGGCGCTCTTCTCTCCACTGGGAAACCTACTGTACCTGCACTTGGAGAACAACCGCCTTCGCAGCCTGGGCAGGGACGCTTTCTCGGGCCTGGGTCGACTGCGGCTCCTTAACCTCTCAGGCAACCTGCAGGGGGTGTTGCGGCACCCAGCCACCTTTCGCCCTCTGAGCGCCCTAGACACCCTGGTTCTCTCTGCCAACCAGCTGCAGCACCTGGGGGGCCGGGTGTTCGCAGCTCTGGGGCGCCTCGCCCGCCTGGTGCTCAGCGACAATCGCCTGGCAGTGCTGGAGGACGATGCCTTCGAGGGGTTGGGGACCCTGCGAGAGCTGAGGCTGGACGGCAACCTCCTGACACACCTCCCCGGGGCGCTCCTGGAGCCGCTGCCCAGCCTGGAGGTGCTGGATTTGAGCCGCAACCTGCTGTCCAGCATACACCCAGCGGCCTTTGGTGGGCTGCCTGCACTGGGGGAACTGAGGTTGCAGGGCAACTTGCTGACCGCCCTCCCTGGCCAGGCCTTTGCTTCTAACCGTGCTCTGCACCGCCTGGACCTGGATGACAACCGCTGGACCTGTGACTGTCAGCTGAGGGGCCTGAAGCAGTGGATGGGCGCCACGCACTCCCAGGGACGGCTGCTCACCGTCTTCGTGCAGTGCCGCCACCCGGCACCACTGCAGGGAAAGTACCTGGACTACCTGGAGGACGCTCAGCTCAGCGAGGAGGCCTGTCAGCCGGGTGGCAGCACCGACTCCCCTCTGGCCCCCGCAGACCGCAGCGGCAGAGAACTTGCGGGGACACGCTCTGGAGTACTGTGGGTATCACTGCCGCCCAAGCGGGCCAGCAGAAGGAGAGGTGGGCGACGGAAGCTTCCGCCCCAGGCCAGCACCAAGACTAGCGCCACCGGCACTACCGATAGCAGCCAGCAGATGGAGCCCGCCCCTACAGAGGCGGCCCGAAGACCGGTGTCCGAAGCTCGCATGCCAGCCCTTAAACACGCATGGCGGCGGCGGCAGGGCACCTACCCCACCGCCCCCAGCATCCTGAACCTGCTCACTGGAGTGGCCCCTTCATCACCCAGCCCGGCCAGCGCCCTCCCCGGGCCCCGCTCCCTCCCACACGCCGCCCGGGGCCACTTCCCTCCCCTGGTGTCCGACCCCTGCGAGTTCAACAAGCACTTTCTGTTTAACCTGACAGTGTCTGCGGTGACGAGCAGCACTGCCTCTGTGCGCTGGGGGGTGCGGGACCACCTGAGCCCTCTGACCGCGGGGCCCGTGCGCTTCCGCCTGCTTTACGACCGCTTCGGGCAACAGCCGCCCCCTCCAACCCGCTTCCCCCGCTTCTTCTACCTGCCCGAAGGCGCACAGGCGGCGGCCACGCTGCGGGAGCTGCGCGGGGACACCCCCTACATGGTGTGCGTGGAGAGTCTGCTGGCGGGCCTCGCCTGCCCGGTGGCCCCCCGGGACCACTGCGCTGGCTTAGTGACCGCTCCCGAGGGCGCCCGGCCCCTGGACTACCAGCTGCTGATCCTGGGCCTGCTGGCGGCCAACGCGCTGCTGGTGCTGCTGGTGCTGGCAGCCTGGGGCTCCCGTGCCCTGCGCCGGGGCTGGGCCCGCCGCAAGGGGCCCGTGCCACCGGCCGTGCGCCACATGTACTCCACCCGCAGACCTTACAGATCAGTGGGCACAGGCGTCTCCGGGGACTTCTCGGGTTTCCAGGCGCACCGGCCCCGCACAGCCATGTGCGCCATCAACGAGGCGGATCTCATCGAGTTCCCGGGGCCCTGCGAGCGTTTCATGGAGGGAAACCTGCGCAGGGAGGAGGCCATGCCGAGGTTCACCGACTGACAAGCGAGCTGGCGGCCCAGGTCTCCACCTTTTAACTTGCAACGAGGCCTTGCCGTGACTCCACAAACATGCTGGACCAACTTAAACTTTTCTTGAAAAAGAATTAGCCCGGATGTGTGTTTTAGCTGTTCACTTTTGTATTTCGGAAAACGAGGAAATACACTCTAACTAAGCAGCGTTAATGTGAGAGTAACAGCCTTGTTGCAAGCCAAGAAAGAGAAGATGAAATGTGCAACGGGGGTTTGTGGAAAACTGGCCGATGGATCCATCAACAGCGGGCCCAGCTCCTTCCATGACCCCCAGTTCCAAACTTCCGGCTGTTGGAAGAAGTCACTTTGTTGTTTGTGTTATAGCTTTGTTAACAAAACGCACAATTGCTCAACAAACTGCCTCACGGAAGCATGTAACATTAGTTGGTAACCACGAGGCACTATTCCATTCGATAACCTACTCAGCTCAAACAGGCCCTAGCTGTTTTCCAAAGTTGCACTGGCTTTCTCAGAGCTGTTGCTGTCTTGTGGGTTTTCTATTATTTTTCATGTTCGCATTATTTCCATTTCCCAGTTCTACTGAACTGTTTTTTGTGGCGCTGGTGTATTTGTCATGTCTCTTTGGTTTTGCTGTGGAGCTATAACGGGCATTCTAACAAACATGCTCCTTAAGCCGTAGAAAAGTTTCCTCGAATACAGAGGAGTTTCTCTGTTACGTCACTTAATTTCGGATGTTCTCTAGAACAGCACTTCATTTAGCACGTACTGATCACGTGGTACAGCCGCCGAACTAATTTTAGGACTCTGCCACGTATTAGAGGGAATATTTAGTTTCAGTTACGGGTCTGGAACACACATTATCGCAGTAAAACAGGCAGTGCCCTCCTAGTCTTCCGTATGAGTTCTCATTCTGCCATTGCAGAAAAATCTGTTTGTCTTTTTCAGCTTGGTCCCGCATTCCGGTAGAAATAACAGGGTTATCACTCCAACACGAGCGTCTCTTCATGTCCGCCCCCAATGGTACGTGTTCAGATTTATATGCGTGCCATGGTGGTTATTACGGTAATGCTTCCCTCTTCCGAATTACACTTAGGTTTAAGCCATTGCTCTGAATATTTGGGTACTAGAGCTGCATCATGCTTATGAAGTGGCGGTACAGGGACGCTATGCTGCTGTTCTTAAATGTCCCACCAGTTACACATTTTAAGTACTTGTCTACGGAATTCAATGTTTTTCCTGTTGCTCCCGTTATTTGCATTTTTTTGATGTATGGTACTATAAGTCCAGGTAAAAAAACATCGTTTCTGTGTTAAATGGTAGAAGCCGTTGTTATCCAGTGTTTTGGAGAAACAAACGACCATAACTTCTATAAACGACTTGGCACGAACAATTCTTTTCTTCACGCACTTTAAGCACAGAAATGAATAGCAACTCCTCAGTTACAAAAGCAACGCCGCGCGTGTTACTGATGTGCTAAACGCGCCCTCTGCCGTACAACACGCAAACTGAGGGGTTTGCACGCAAACTGAGGGGTTTGCACGCAAACTGAGGGGTTTGTACTTTTTTGTTTGATTTGCCAAAGATTTGGGGCATGCAATATTTACGTCAATGTTTACGTTATTTAGTGTGTACTCCTGTGACAGGTCATTGGTTCAGGTCATTGATTATTTCCCGCAGGATCCTAACTCTGCTTCTTTAACGTCTGGTTTAAAAAAGAGCACTAAACAATGGTACATATTTTCCCTTTATAAATTATCCATAACTTAGATTTTAATAACATTGTTTACGTCGTCCGTTCGTTGCCATCTGAGGCCTCAGTGTTCTGCAATAACACATACAATCATTACATTTTATTAATAGTCGTAGTATAGTGGTACTGTCCCCCGACTCAATGGTAATTATTTTACTGACCTCGGAAGGAGTATTGTTGGGTTAGAATTAAGGCAATAACGTGCAGTCGATAAACCTGGCGCTGCCTTTGAGTTGTTGAATAGTGCAGAGGACACGATTTGAGAAACATAGGTACCTGTTTTCTGATTCTAAATGGCTGTATTTTAACAAATCAATAGACCGTGGGTCTGATTTAGAGTTCTTATCACACTTCCATTATATCGTAGTGCACTTAAAGTGTGGGGGAGGGGCTAAAGGAGGGAGGGTATGCCTCACGTTTGAGACAAAGTATCCCATCAGTCAAACTCTAAGTCAGGGTTGTTTGTGCTGGGCAAGCGTCACTCCCAACCCTGCTTACTCAGCCTGAATGACCAGGTGTCCCTGCTGCCAAGTGTCACTGTCAGCGATTGAGTCAAATACGCCCCCTAGTGGTGGAACACTTAGACTGCTGGAAACAACCGTTACGACGCATGCGTTACAATGTATGCCATTACCTCACATGTCGTTACAACGCAAATGGCTTGTTGCAGGGTGTACAACGTGTTGGATTTAACTCCAACACCTTCCCTACTGTTGCACACAATGAAGTTGGAATAGTAAATTATACTATTCCAACTTCCAGCACATCCACAACAGCAAGTCGGGGTAAAGATTTGCGTTGTGACAGCATGCGGGGTAATGGCATGCGTTGTAACATCATACAACCGTTTACTTGAGAATAAATATGAATACACTGCATATTTTTTTAAACCACAAATCGCATTAATACCAGTCACATCAAGGGATGTCCCAAAATATTTCAGTTATTTCCCAGGATGTTGCAAGACTGTGCATTTGAAATACATACAATATGAAAGGACCAAATTGTAGACTCTCTTAAATGGTTTTGCGGGGACTTCAGACCTAATCAAGATACTGATCGGCCCTGATGACTCTATGTAAAGACCTTTGACTTCCATCTTACAAGAACAGTCAGTGTCGGACTGGTCATTTGGGCAGTCTGGCCTTGCCAGATGGGCCAACTTGAATGGTCTAGTGTGTGAGCCATTTATATTTGGTCCCTGGTCCATGATGGGCACAAAAAATGAGACAACACACTAGCCCTTACAAGAGGGCCTATCTGGCAGTGCCAGACTACCTCAAAAGCCAGTCCAAAACAGGCAGCTGTATCTGTGTTTTGATATTACTGGATCTGTCAGCAGCATTTGACAGGGTCAGCCACTCCACCCGCCTTAATCAGCCTTGCTAGGCACGTCTGCGAGGCACTGATCTGGATCTGATCTGGATCGGTTAAGGCCTGCCTCTAGTTTTCAAACAGATGAAGTTCACATGTTATTTCTAACTGCAAACATCTTCTGAAAATGTTTCCCTACATGACACCTTACTATTCATCAAGCTCTTTAGCTTCTATATGGAGCCACTGGCTCATCTTAATTGATTGTGCCTCCTCAAATTTGATGTGCATATGATATTTCAAAGGGTGACACTGCATGCCACAAGCAGTGGTGTTGTAAGGGTTCTATGGGCCCTCGTGCAAGCAAGGACGATGCCCCCTTACCCCTGGTTGGGTAATTCTATATTCCATAACATTCAGGGTAAGGTGGACCCCTCAGGCATCTAAAGCAACTGCACCTGATAGCTACGCCCTGCCCACAAGCAGGCTCCAGCATGACTAGTGGGCACATGCAATTGGATGACCTACAAATGGTACATGAATAACAAAAATAAGTTTGGCTTGTTGGGGGAAGCAGAGACCCCTGGAGCTGCAATTTCTGACCTGTTGAGTGTGGCTGGGGGAAACCCGTTTTGGGGCCCCAATTCTGCCTCAAATGTGAATTGTGCACCTGTTAAAATGAGGACCTTAAAGTGTTGGGTCAAGAAAAAAATGATGCATGTTTTAATGCTCAATAAATACTGACCCTAACCTCTAGAAGCAGAGGCACATGCAGGCCCCTGCGACGCCGGGGCCCCTAACCCACCAGGGTGCCCCACTCAGCCGGAGGTCATGGAATATCTGTGAGATATGGGAGATTTTGGGTGGGGGGCTTCATCACATTGTGCAAGAGGCCCCTATCATTTTTAGTTACGCCACAGTCTAAAAGGACTTACATGTTAGTGGTTCAAGGAATCATTTTTTTCAATTATGGATCCTTGGTGACATTCAAGAAAAACACTGAGTCACCTGAAGTGTCAAGACCTTAACCAGTCACATGGTACTTTGGGGACCCCAGAATTGGGATTGTTGGAGCTTTTGAGGTCGCATAGACTAATTAGGAAATAGTTGCTAGAGCTGGACTATTTCCTTTTACTGGGCGCACACACCATATACAAACAATAAACAGAAAGTGTTATGTACCTGCAATAAAAAAAATCTTATTTGACTGGCTGCACCGAGAGGGGAGAGGTATTGGCCCACTAAACTGCACCTTGCTATATATAGTTCCTAAGCTAGAAGAAGCACAGTTGGAAAACATAACAGTTTTCCTATATGCCCAATATATGGAAATCCGAACGATTGCTTGGCTGGTTAATCCACAGTACAAATCTGTATGCAGCGTTTTACTTAACGGGAAACAACCGTTACAACGCATGCCATTACCCCACATGTTGTTACAACACGAATGGCTTGTTGCAGGGGATAGAAGGTGTTGGATTTAACTCCAACACCTTCCCTAATGTTGTATACACTGGAGTTGGAATAGTAGATTTGCGTTGTAACGGCATGCGGGGTAATGGCATGCGTTGTAACATCATACAATCGCCAGAGGAAACAACCGTTACAACGCATGCCATTACCCCACATGTTGTTACAACACGAATGGCTTGTTGCAGGGGATAGAAGGTGTTGGATTTAACTCCAACACCTTCCCTAATGTTGTATACACTGGAGTTGGAATAGTAGATTTGCGTTGTAACGGCATGCGGGGTAATGGCATGCGTTGTAACATCATACAACCCAATATTAGCAGGTTTCTTTTGACCAGTGAGAAAACAAGAAATATAGTGAAAATAATTCTGGAAAAATTATTACAATCTAGGTTGTATGATGTTATAACGCATGCCCCTACCCTGTATGCCGTTACAACGCAACACTTTACCCCGACTTTCTGTCGGGGTGCACTGGCGGTTGGAATAGTATAATTTACTATTCCAACTCCAGTGTATACAACATTAGGGAAGGTGTTGGAGTTAAATCCAACACCTTCTATCCCCTGCAACAAGCCATTCGTGTTGTAACAACATGTGGGGTAATGGCATGCGTTGTAACGGTTGTTTCCTCTGGCTGGTATTGTTTAGCTACTACCAATGAGAAGCATAACTGTATTTAGATCTTCCCTTGGGGAGATTTCCCACATGCTGTAGTTTCTGAAACGCTTGGTATGGATAAAGGTGAGTTACACTTTCAAAGTCAACTCGCCTTTTCACAGTTCTAGCCTGCAGGCAATGTCCCATATCTCGGAAAAAAAGTCTGCCCCTGACCCATCAAAATGGGACATTCCTGTTTCTTCCTATTAAAGAATCCAAACCACACCCTGGCTGTTCTCAACCCTTAGTACAGATTACTCCCTGCCTATCCTCACACCTGTAACCAGAGATCACCCAGCTGCCTCTTGTTCTGTCTGTCTCTTGACGGCTGTGTGTTTATCTTTCCCACTTCTGTCTCCCACAGCTCTCTCCTCACGTTTCAGTGCCCTCTATTTAATCCTTTCAGAGAGGGCGTGGATTGAGGGAGGATGAGAATGGTGTCTGAACTAACATATCTTGCCTGAGCAGCTGTTGTATAGTGAGGGGGTGAGTGACTTTAGGGAGCACAAGTAGATTTGAAGTATTCCTGGTCGCAATCCTTTCAACTAAGCAGACTTTCGCAAGCACAGAGATTCATGGCGACTTCTTTCAAGAACCTAGAGGCGATTTCTTGCATAATGTGATCTGTCAAACAAAGCTCACAAAACTGCTTAGGTGCATTTTGTGCATTTGACTGTCAGTGTTTTAAGAATTGTTGGGCCCACAGGCAAAACATATTTTGGGCCCCTCTTTTTAAGAACTGTGAATTTTACTACACAGTTTCTACTGATTGAATCCGAAATGTTGCCAAACGAATAAACAGAAACAGGGTCCTTACAAAAGCAGTTGAAATACTTCTTTCTGGGGGCCCCAACATTCTTAAAATGAAACTGGAGAAAGAGAGAATGAGGTATAAGAAAAGGTAGGCTTAGAGAAGGAGAGAGGTTGAGATACCAAAATAGACAGAAAAGTGGACTACAAAGATAAAGAACGTTTACTTTCTCAGAGGGCCCCTTGGAAGTTAGAGGCCCTGGGCAAATGCCTACTTTGTCCATGTCTTAAACTTAAAACCTCTCTTTCGACTGTCAGTATGCCAGAGCTTTTCTTAACACGTTCACCTGTCACATATGTAGCAAACCAAATCCTTATTTATCATCCACCCCAATCATGAAAATGCTTTCAAACATCCTCGCTCCCACACAATTTAGCTGCTCATCTGACTTTCCTTCATATTTTTGTGCTAGAGGTTTTTATGTGATGGGATTGATGGGAGTTGGGAGTGTAGGAGCATACACACAGTCTGCATAGTCAAGTTTAGCTTTTCATCACAAGGCTTCGTAAGATCCCGCAGAGTATTGTTTCTGCTTAAAAAGTGCATTTTATGTTTTTGGTGGGGGTATTTCAGTTCCTGGAACTTGAATGGGGTATATAGTTTGTTTTATAATTTTAGATGCCATGGATAGATGAACAACCATGACCATAATATTTCCTCTAAATGGCAGCAAATAAGACCACAGAAAAAAGATCTTAGGATTTTGACCACATTGCAAAGAAGCTAACGGAAAAATATATTACACCTTTTTATAAAAAATTAACTTTCCATACAAACATCAAACCTACCCGCTAGTTATTTAAGCTCAGCAAATGATTGTGCTAGCCTAGACAAACCTCCTCTTCACCTGCACCGCTCGTGGTATTTACCAGGATTTTTTTTCATGCTTTGAGGTCTTGAGTATGGGATATTTACTTAGAAACATCGAGGTAAGCATCTTCAGCCAATCATTTTATCACCCCTTCCCTCTTGCATTTGGCACCTGCCCAAGGGTACTATTGCTACTAGCAGTTGATTTCATTCGTCTTCTTGCAATGTGAATTGAGCGAGTACTGTGGGTTTATTGCTTATCACTGTAGTGGTGTGCTGGTAGAAGGGAAGAGAACAGAAGTGAGCAGTAAGTGTTGCTTTTGGGGGAAAACCTCTTAACTTTAAATTGCAGACTCCTTTCTCTTTCACATTGGTTCTTTACTGGTGTAGATTGAACACATAAGGGGAAAAAAGCAACCAGATTTTGGAACTTCAATCAGTGTGGTAGTGATGCTCAGGAGACCTGCCTGGCACATGCTTACCATTGTGTCAAATGTTTGCAGGGGCACAAGAGTGCAAGGTGACATTGAATGGTCAAGCTTTGTAGAAGGCTGACAACATTAATACTGTTAAAAGGAGGCGGTAACACATTTTAAAGATAGGTACAAATGTGAATAGTAGCGGCTCCTCGAGGGAGTGCTGTGGGCCGGGGTGAGAGAGGGGCAGGGTGGGGGTAGAAAACTCTGGAATTGGGCCGAACGGAGTAGAGTAAAGAAATAAATAAGTAAAACGATTTACATTGCGTGCTGCATCGCCGATTTGGCGTTGCAGCAAGCGCAATGTAATTCATTTTATTCATTTAATTCTTTACTCTACTGGGTTCGTCCCAATTCTGGAGTTTACTACACCCCACCCTGCCCCTCCCCCGCCCCACCTCCCCACAGCACTTCCTCCAGGTGCCGCTACTCTATGTGGACATCAAGCTACACTGACATGTTTTTATATGGCCAGCAGTGCTGGTGTCACTTGTGCTTAAATTGTGGATTGTCAGAGAAGAATAATCTGGAGGATCACCAAAATGATCGATTAGGTGGAATCTAAACATCCTAAAACACTTCTTCCATCTGCAGCACTCGATCGATCGATATTAACATTATTTCGGTTCAATGACCCATAAAAGCGCACAGTGCCAAAACATTTTTTAAAGTAATCAATTCAATCACATTTCATGCCGGTGTACATTTATTCATCAATTTTCAACATATTACATCAATTCATAAAGTGCAGCCCTATGCTTACAGTTAAAACCAGGGAAAGAAAAACCTCAAAGGGAGAACCCTTATGGGTGAGTTCCTAAGGGTAATCTGTATTATTTCTCGATGAGGATGGCTCAAACAATTCACTGGAATAGGAATACATAGAGAGACAGTATACGTAATCCAATAAAAATATGAACATTTAAAAACTATAAAAACATAAATACATTTCATTGGACTGGTGTATATCTCTCAGCTATCCCTCTGCCCGGTTTAATGCACCATAATTTGATAGGGTGAGATATAGGCATAAAAAACCCAGGCCTAATAAATCCCTTATTCAGGGGGTGTTCAAACATTTCAGTTAACTTAACTTGATAATTGCAGTGCCTGGCACTCTATTGCAGATTTTACCCATAGCGCTTTCTAATGGCAACTGCACTCTATGAACTTCAGGACCGCAATACAGATATTGCTTGAAGCCAGGGAATTAAAATATCTAAAGCCTTCTTTGTAAGTACACAGACGTTGCTTTCTCAGTAAGGGAAGCAGAAACTTGCTCCCAATGCCTTACAAACTGCACAAAATAATACAGGGTACTCTGTTTAGACAAGTTATCACAAGGACATGGAATGAGTTTTGCAGACCAACCTCCTTGACATGGGAACGCTAACAAAAAGTGCAATATGCTTAATCGAAACCTTGTAAGGGAAAATGTATTTTGTGAGTTAGTGCAAAACACTAAATAAGACTGTAATTGAGTATTCAATGGATTAACCAGAGCAAGGGGCAGAGTTCCAAAATGTCCCTGGCGGGACAGCTGGCTCATGTTAACCCTGATAAAGAACGCAGATTTAATGGTGTCTTTTGCTTTGGTGGTCATATTTTGTGGATTTTCAAAAAGTCACTTAAGCCAAACTAAAGAAACCTGAATTTCAGATAATGGAAAGAGGGGATCTTATCGACACTAGAGATGGCAAGACAGTCCCCTATGATCTCTCTTGAAAAAGGCAAAGCCTCTGATAACCAGATCTTGGTCCATTAGCACAAGGTGGTAAAGGCAATGCGATCCTCAATAAACTCCAGACCCAATTTGATATGGCAAAATGCTGTGGACACACCATTAGGTACCATCAGGAGTCTTCTATTGAAGCTGTTCTCTACCATTTGAAGCTTGTTGCTTCTACTGTGTCCCAATACTCCTGCCCCATAAGTGTCAATTGAATGGTATTTTGCTGTATAAAAGGTTAATAGTTCTTTAGCTGGTTTCTGCCCCAATTTTGCAGCAGTTTAAAAGAGTGCATCCAATATCCTGCTAGTCTGCTGCGGTCTTAGAGTCAACAGGGGATCCCTAGTCAGCTGTTAATCAAAAACCGTGGATCGGACGGGGCACTTATGCTGGACCTCTGAAAAAAGCCCCACAGTCCCCCCTCTTGAAAAACAATCAAAAACCTTACCCACGTATGACATTTAAAAAACTTTTCCGATCACTTTTCCCAGCATTATGAATGTTTTGTTTTTGTAGTATGAGGACCACGTCATAATGTATAATTTATTAAAATTAACTTTTAAATCAAGAGATGTCATCAATCTGTAAAAGCATTGAGGGATTTCTGAAGGCTCAAAGCTGTCCTTGCCAAAAGGACTGAATCATGTGTGTAATTATAACAGTGGGATGAAATTACTACCAATCCACGGGAAATCAAGCTTCCTCTTCAGTAAAAAAGCCTCCAGCCCATTTGAGTAGATGAGAAATAAAAAGGGGGCTAAAATATAGCCTTGACGGCCCACCTCAGTTGAAACGATTGGTTGAGTTTTTTCTCCCTTACTTCCATATCTTATCCTAACCGATGTTTCAGCGTGTAGCCTACGTAAAAGGGCTACCAGTGCTTCCTATACTCCCATGTCTCCCATCTGCATCACTCCTATGTAGAGCAATAGTTTTCTCATCTTCCCAGCAGTAGCTGCATTATTTAGTGCTGTGTGTTTGGTGATTCATGTTTGATTGGTGGAGCGTTCCGGTTGTTTGTAGGGTCAACTAGAGACCGAAAGATACTTAGATTTGTTTTTGAGAGTGATAACAGCCATATTTTGATAAACAAGGTCTCTTCTTCCAAGTATTAATTGGATAATATGTGAACTAGTTATGTTTTCTTGTATGAAAGATTTTTTACCTCACGTAAACAAAAGCAGTATAAATGTTTATCCAAATCTTATTTTAATTATTTGCTCGGCTACTGCATTTTTGATTTAGTCAAAGTGTCTGTTTTACTTCTTTTTTTACTAGACCACCTTGTCAAAGCCAACATGTTATCAACTGCATTTTTTAAAGACTTTTATCAGTAGTTACAGAATTTCTTGCTGTGGTTTATGTTACCTCTGTTAATACTTTTTGGTGCTGTTTTGTCAAACCGTCAGGAAATTGGACTGTATTGCACATATTAAATATTTCAGTGATGGTGCTGTATGTTGACATTTAAGACCACTGTATTATTGTTTCTTTTGCTGTTATGTTTTGGTACGTTTATACTCAAATGAAGTTTCTATTTCTTCACTCATTCTCATGCTCATAAGTGGGGCCTTAAGTTATAACTATTGGCAGAAGAGACTGTCTTAAGAATTACCAAGGAATGGGACAATGTATATCGCTATTGAGATGTATGTACCTTAGACACGTTAACCAGATCAAGGGATATTCTTCCAATGGGAGATGCAGAATTGTTGTGTATTATTACTTGATATGCCAATAAACTCTTTTCTATGAATATCAATCAGGGGTATATTTGGAGCTTTTAAACCGCCTGAATTGACTGTGTTTTAGGTTGTGATAAGTATTTAGTAAGTCCTGCCTACTTTCCAAATGACGTACTGCGAGCTTCACGTCAATGTCCATCACGCTGGCAATACAATGATTGAAGGTGACTTCCACAAGACTTTACTAAGTACTTTGATGTTCCCTTTTCCACTCGTGGTGCTTTGCCCAATAGTGATCTTGTCCTTGTCCCAGTGAGAAAAAACACATTCTTACTGGTACATTTCAAATAATTAAGTATTATCATCTCAACGTTACTGAGCAACCTCATAAAGCTGAACATTATGAAATAAAGAAAATACATTTAACAGGGAAAGAGTAATGCTGCATGAAATGTTATGTGCACTGTGCAGTCGAAAGGTCACAAAGAGAGCCAATGGCACTAAGCTTGACACATTGAGAAAAATGGCTAGTACTAAGCTGTCAGTGTACTTCAACTGAAGGTCAGAAAAAAATCACCCAGAAAATTGTTTGATCTCCTTAAGTCAATAATGTAGAGCTGCTGGCAACATGCGGATGCCATTAAGGGATTAGCCTACATTGACTTTAATCTCTATCTCTCATGCACTTTGATGTGATGTATTTTCTTGTCCAGTTGGGAACTTATTACTGCATAGTTTTTGCTGTCATGTTGTTAGGTTTGCTATTTTAAGATAATTTTTTTTACCTGTTGGTGGGGGAAATTAGCAGTTCTTGGCCAAGTTCTTCTTTGTCCCGCTCTTCACTGTGAACTTTTCTCGGGTGATAAGTTCAGGTGAGTTCATTAGCATTTCATTTGAGGACATGTGTTGATCTCCAGAATGCGATATAACTAGACAGAATGCGCATCCATGCACAGCAGTTGCGCCAGGGGTGCTTCAAAGGCAAACCCCTCTGCATCTTTTGGTGTCCCAGCCGTGGTAGTGGGTAGCAAATCTGGTGGAGCAAATAAGTTCATTGGAGGTCACTGGTAAAATATTGTATTCTCATGATGAACATGTAGCACTGGTCCTTATTCCACTTGTCAATGAGGTTACGACCCATACACTGCTGTCTCCTCAATTTATCACTGACTCCTCTCCTCTTTGCATGACCGGCATAGCTTCATCTAAATCATTTAGAGCAGCTTTGCTCAATATGAGTTCTTTACTCAGTGCTGAGATGTTTTTTTTTACTGTTGAGCAATATCTTGATGTGATTTTTTCTAACTAATACGTACCTAAAGGATAATTCTGTGTCCAATATTGCTCCTGCTCTTTCAGCCGGTGACAAAATTGACTGTGTTGACCACATGGTTGGTGGCTGGGCTTTTTTTTTTTTAAATCTTTTTATTGGTATTTACAGGTTACATATAAACATGACGTTCTTAGGATGATCATCGCGTTGGGCCTTTGTTATGAGTTTGACAGTTCGACATTGTTCACCCATAGGGACTCGCTCTCAAGTAACATATAATAGTTGTTTTCGCCTTTGGCGGGTTTCTCGTTAGAACATAAAACATAAAACGTAAAACATACGGTGATGGTGGTTGTTTGTGACAGATAACTACGACCAGATTAGAGGCTGAGTTTTGCTTTGTTTTCGCCTTTGGCGGGTTTCTCGTTAGAACATAAAACATAAAACGTAAAACATACGGTGATGGTGGTTGTTTGTGACAGATAACTACGACCAGATTAGAGGCTGAGTTTTGCTTTGTCTATGGTAGTTTGAAGGAGTCTATGAATTTATCTAGTTTAGACCACATCTCTCTGTTGGGGTGTCTTCTGAGAGTGGTGTAGTCTGCCCCTCTGAGGAAGATCTCCCAGTTCAACCACCCTTTAAATGTGGCCTTGGCGGTGTCTTTCCAGTTCGTGAGTACTATCTTTGTTGCTGAAGTGAGGAGGAAGTCGAGGAGGTTTCTGTCCTCTAGAGTGGGGATGTCTGGTGAGATATGTGCTGTGACGATTGTGGCGAATGTTTGCCTAAGGCTGCAGCCCATTGTTCTGTTTGTGAAGTCTAGCACCTGTTTCCAGAAATTTTTGACTTTTTGCAACTGAAGATGAGGTCTTCTAGGTCTCCTCTCTCTATTCCGAAGTTCCAGCAGGTGTCGTTTTCCTCGCTTTCTCCATGTACTCATGTCTAGTGTTTTCCGCCTGTATTTAATCTTGTGGTTAGACCAGAGTGTCTCCCACTTTGAGTTTTTGCTGCTGATTTCTAAGTTACGGACTACCTTCAGTGGCGCTTGTTTCGTGATCTTTAGGATCGGGTTGTTGTTGAGTGCTTGTTTGTTGGATGTTAGCAGTGTGAGTGGCTCGGTGTTGTTCAGCATGGCTTTCTCTATAGCCATTCATGTTGGCATGTATTTTTGTATAGGGAGCAGCCAGTGCATCCCTTGTCTGGCTATGAATGCTAGTTGAAACGTTTTCAAATCCGCTAAGTTGAGCCAGCCCAATTTTTTCCCCAGTCTCAGCTTCCTGAGGCCTATTCTAGCTTTTTTCCAACTCCATATAAATTTGTTGATCATTAGTTTTATTTTCTTGTGGAAGTCTTCTGTCAGGGGCAGGGGGAGCATGTCTGCCAGGTAGTTTATTATAGGAGTTACCATCATTTTGATGGTGTCTATTCTGCCCCACCATGTGATGAACCTGGGTGTGACCACGTGTCTAGTAGCTCTTTAATCTTTCCCAGCGTGAGCTTCTTGTTCAGTTCTAATGTGCCTCTTAAACTTCTTTTAAATTGGATGCCCAGATATGTCACAGCCTTTGGTTGCCAAGCTAGGCCTGCGTTTCCTATTACTTCCCTGGTTGTGTGTATGTTGAGTGGCATGCATTCTGTTTTGTCTTTGTTGAGTTTGTAGCCTGAGTGCTTGGCATATGTTTCGATTGTGTGCATGAGTGCTGGAATAGAGTCCGTTGCCTAGTATGTAAACCATGAGGGACTGACTCCCAATTCAGTGATGATTTATCTGAGTTCCTGCCATAGGAATAGCAAGAACGGTGTTGGAAATATTCTGGTCAGCTTTAAGATTATCAGTACAGCTTACATCCATGTTCCTGGAGTACAGTGTAGAGAAGTGCTCAACCCAGACCTCCGGCTGAATATGGTAGCTGAGAGTGTTAATGGTTTCCGTGTTTCGTTATGCAAGGATGTACCAGAACGAACAGTTGTCCTTACTTCTAGCCCGTGGCCGAATAAAGTATTTTATTATTTATCTGAGTTGATATTTCTATTAGTATTAAAAATTGCTACAGATATGTATTAGGTGGTGATTTTAACTTAAGAGCTGATAACACAAATTCCTTGGCCACCAGTACCCTGTTGGATGCCCACACTACTTTGGACTTTATACAAATAGTGTCATTCGCCAGTTGCTGATCATATCACTGACTAGCTTTTTGCTTCCTCAGATTACATTTAAGGTCTTGTTTCATCTCCTATTCTTTGACCGGAATACTATTCATCACCTTTAACATTCACTTTATTTCTCCTAATACATTGCACATTTCTCATCAACTTAATGCCAACCTAGCAAAGTTAACATTGATACTTTATCTTCTGAGTTAAATAAATCCAATGTTAACCCTGGTTCTATTCTCAAGTTTTGCCTAATATGTGAATGTCAAGTGCTTATGACACAATTTCTCTCACTATGATCACAGTTTCATTCCCTACAGGACCCTCTGCGAAGTGGCATTCTGCTTATCTCACCTTACCCAGAAGACAGTGCAGAGCATTAGAGTAGAATTGGTGCCATACCTATTTATCAGAAGTAGAAGTGATTTATTTAAAAAAATAAAGCGGAAGTCATGAGAGCCCACATTCTGTAATATTTTCAACCGTTATCAGAATCCTACAAGATAATTTTTTTAAATTCAAAGGGTTTGATTGCAAATATAGGTGCTATATATAGCACATGACAAATAACGATACCGCAGGCTATGCTTTTTATCAGGGGCAATACATAGCACCTGTTACACTTTTTCGGGAAGCATCATGCAGATTTTGGTATTTAACCCCCCCAAAATCCGCATGATAAGGTAAACACCATATGCTTTTCCCCGGTTAAATTTCAGCAGGTATGAAGTTCCCAAATTTAAAGAAGGTTAAGATATTTAACGCATATGGTCATTAATGAGTGCGTTAAATAACACTCAACTCGTAGTTCCAACCCCCATGCAAACAGGGGTTTACACAGCGGTCGGAATATAACACCCCACTCATAATCAGGCCAATAAAATATTCTCAAAAGTTGCATCTTTACCTCTTAAGCATCTCAAGATCTACATAATAGATTAGCTTTTTTCACATTAAAAAACCACCATCATCACCATCAATCAGACATCTTTCTTTTTTCTTTTTAGCCAGGCCTAACTCTGACACTATTTCTTGTGCTCCCTGTCTTTCATATTACTTAGATCAGGACTCCTGCCCTAAGAATCTGCTCTTAAGTTGATTTGTCTAATTAAATTGGCTCTTGATCCGTTCCTTGCTTGGTGCTTTCATCTTGTTGATTCTGTCATTGCTCCAAAAGTTGTAGACATAAAGCAATCATTTTAAGATGCTTCCATACCTTAATCTTGAAATCAAACAATGGCGATACCTCTTCTAAAAAAAACCTTCAACCAGTGCCCCCACCCACTACAATTACCAGCCAATGATAAATAACAGTACTGCGGGGTATGTCTTTTTTTGGGTGCAATAAATACCACCATTATGAGCGTCTGTGGAATAACACGCAGATTTTGGTGTTTAATTCACCAAAATCCACTTGATACGGTAAACACCGTTTGCCTTTCCTGTTAAATTTCGACTGGTTTCCATATCTAATTGTTGGAAGCGGACTATATCGAAACCTCCCCTATAGAAACCTTCAGCCAGCGTCTCTGCCCATAGCAATTACTAGACAATTTTGCTTCTCCTCTTAGAGGAGAAGGTGTCAGGGTTTCTGGCAGGAGTTCAGGAGTTCAGGACTGAAGTACTCTTCTGGGTTAAGGAGACTTTGACTATGGAAGTAGTGTACTGATGCAGAAGAGGAGGAGGCCAAGGCATTCACCAGGAAAGAACAAACACAAACAGGGTAAGGCACAGGAACAGGATAGTCTAGGCAAAGCAACACTAATGTGATCATAGAGAGAATGTAACCAATAATTGACAAACACTCTGGGTTACCACTAGATTTGTACACAGGGTAGACTCAGAACTTTCCACAGCATCAAGGGATGTCAGTGTTTCTGTGAAGACTATACTTACAGATAGTCACCCTCCAAACCCCATAGGAAGGAGGCAGCAGAAGTGATTCTGTACTAAGAGCGTAGGGCACAAACAATGATTGCACTTACATACACAAGATAAGCCCTTATGTGTCCAGCATGAGACACAGTGATGATTCCTCAGAAAACACAAATGTAACACTGTCCCAGTTAAGGCACTTAAGACTATATGTAAAACACGGCAAAGGATAGGGCAGCCATTGTCTCCTGGAAACCAGGAGCCCAATCTAATATAAAAGGAATACTCATACTCGAGTGAGGACAAAATTGCACACTTACCAGACACAAGAGCTGAAGAAGAGTACACAGAGCAAGCACTAGAAAAGAACCTAAGAGCTGAAGCAAATACGCAGGAACAGGGAATTCAAGGAAAGAAACTGGAGAAAAAACAAGACAGGACAAGCACTAGGATACTAGGAACTGTAGCAAACAAGAGACTGGAACTGCAGAGGAACTAGAGACTGCAAGAGAAACACAGGCAGGGACCCATAAATAAGGAACAGACGCTAGGAGACTGGGAGAAAATACAAGAGCTATGACGAACAAAGGAATATTGAAAGGGAAATAAAAGCAGGAACAGAAGAAACAAACTAGCAGCAATTAGAAAGGGAGCAGCCCAGGAGCTGCACCTGCCTGTAGAAAAAGACAAACAAGGGAGTAAAACAAAACTAATGCAGGGCCGGGAGAAATCTGCACTGAGTTGCACAAGAACAGAATACAGGCTCCGGCTGAAGCAAGGCATGAACTGGTCAGGAAAACAGGCAAAAAGAGGGCTGGTACACCAATAAACTAACTTCAAGACATGAACGAGGAGCTCCAGGTAATAGCATCTTTTAAGCAGTTCCTGCCAACAGTAGGCACAGCAAGCCCAGGGTAGAGTCACATACTGGGCTGCACAGGACCGGTCACAGGTGTGTGCAATTCCCACCTCTTACAAGTTCCTAGAAGAAAGAATACAGTGCTGAGGAACAACTGGACTACTCCTAGTGGATGTTGTGGCTTTGTAATACTGGGCAGTGCATTCTGGGATCAGTAGTCCATGGAAGAAAACATTGGTTTTCCGAGTCCAGTACTGAAATGTGAAGGAGGCGAAAGTCATACAGGAACTTGGGATTTGTAAAATGCCTTTGATACAGTGTCTCACACTATTATTACTTATAGGGCTAAAGAGCCAGTCAGTCAGTCAATTATCTTTATTCGATTATTAAAAATCATAAAAGAGCGAGCAATAATACATAACAACATTTCATTTCATCAAGACACATATGGATCAATATATCGTTAAAAAACCCTAAAATCACATTTACACAAAATAAGTTATACATTAATATTAAAAAGAGTAAAATCAATAAGATATAAAAGGTAAACATTAATCTGGGTCAAGGTGCCTAATTCTAGAACGATGCTTATTTGTACGTACACCTGCAACCAAAAAACTAGCAACATGAAATGCTACTTTTAAGTTCGGAAGAAGTTGCAAGAACATCAGAGCTGGTTTTACCTGTGTAAAACCCAAATTGCACAGTATTGGCAGCAAATATTTTTTCCTAATATCTTCATAATGGCCGCAGAAGAAAATAAAGTGAGTCGTGTCCTGAGTGGAAAAATTGTCGCAATCGCATGGTTCAGCATTTTCAGGTCTAGTCCACTTTTTAAAATTACCCAGAATGAAGGGGATCAAGTCCAGACGAAATCTCGTTAAAAGGAAACGATGGTATGGTTTATTTACCAGTAAAAGGTATGTGGTTCCATACCTGGAACAGATGTTAACATACAATGTTTCCTCACTGTAGATTTATTTAAGTCTGTGGCTTCCCTCTCCGAAACATAATAATTTATCAGGAGATTTTTAACTATTTTTATGTCTTCCTGATTTATCAATTGAGGAGAAGAAAAAAGTTCGGGTCGGCCAACTAGAGTTAACTGCGTCTGAACATATTTTAACCATGGGATAGTGTGTGCTCTATCCAGGGCTAAACAGTCTTTAAGGATGTAATGATTTAGAGTAAGCTCCTGGTTTAGCCAAACTTTCAACCATCCAATAACTGGGGCTGATTTTAAAATGTCGGTGACATAGCCCAGTCCAAGCTCTGAATGTGTTATGTATGTAGAAGTCGATTGAGGGACAGAAAGCAGAGTCCTCAAGAATTTATTTTCTACTTTCTGGATTTTATCAAATTCATGATTTGTATGCCCCCAAATAACAGAGCCGTATTGAGCAACCGACAGACATTTAGCTTTGTAGACCTTTATAATGCTTTCCATGGGACGGGCTCCAAGCTTTCTAGCAAAACCGAGCATCCCAGCAGCCGCTCTTGCTACAGCGTTGCTTTTGGCCAAAAGCTGGGGGCCCCACGTGCCCTTTTCATCAAATGTCACTCCTAGGTAGGGAAAGGATGAAACTCTCCTAACCTCTTTCCCAGCACAGAAAAAAGTTTTAGTCTTTCTTTTCCTACCTGCGGCTCCTGCTATCATTACGTCGGATTTTTCTACATTAGTTTTCATGTCCAAGGAGGACATGAAGTCCCCAAAGGATAAAAGGAGTTTATTTAATGCCACTCCAGAGCGTGCTAGGAGGACAGCATCATCCGCGTACAGGAGGACAGGTATCTTTATCTCACCTGCACGCGGAATGTCAATATGTGAAACTGCCAGGACTGCCTCGAGCTCATTTATATAAAGAGTAAAGAGGAGGGGGGCAAGGATACATCCTTGCCTAACCCCCCTCTCTGACTTAAAGTGACAAGTACATCTTCCTTCACTGGTCACTCTGACCGAGGTTTTAAGGTCTCTATGTAGCTCCGCCAAATACTTCACCAAGGGAGCATCAATGCCCATGGACAAAAGGACCCCCCACAGCTTAGCCCTGTTGACCAGATCAAAAGCTGAGGAGAGGTCCATAAAGGCCATGTACAGAGAGCCCCCCTTGGCAATTACATATTTATTTATGATCAGTTCAAGGTTTAAACACTGATCTAAAGTTCCTCTTTTGGCTCTAAAACCATATTGTGCATTTGATAGGGCACCCTTCCCTTCTAAAAGCTGGGTCAGTCTTCCTAAAAGGACTCTCCCCAAGATTTTAACACTAGAATCAATAAGGGAGATTGGCCTATAACAGGCCGGATCTGATCTTTGTCCCTTTTTAAAAATCTGTATTATGGTAGACTTAGACCAGCTAATTGGAAAAATAAAATTTCTTGTAGCGTTAAAAACATTAGTGAGAATTTTGGTGCTTAAATCGGGGGCACTCTTAAAAAAATCTGCGGGAACCCCGTCGGGGCCCGGTGCCTTTTTAGAGTGTGTGTCACTAATCGCTTTTTTTACCTCCTCAGTGCTAAACGGGGGGATAATAGCTACTGCTTGTGTAGATTGTATTTCACAGCCTGGTGTGCTATCAAGGCAGCTATAGATGTTACTGAAATGTGTAACCCACTGATCATCGGGTATGGTGCAATCTGCTCTCTTTTTCTCTAAACCCACAAAAAAAGGATGGTTTATTATCGCCCAAAATCTAGAACTATCCCTCTGTGTCTCGGGCGACAATAGATCGTTCCAGGCCCCATTTTTGATCTCAGATTTCCTCGTCCTGATAGCATTATTATATTTTTTCCTCAATGATGCTATCTGTTCTTTATCTCTTGGTTTGTTTTTTAGAGCCTTCAGGAGGATTGAGTGAGCCTTGGAGCAATTTGAGTCGAACCATTTTGGGCCCCTATTTATATGGGGCTTTTTCTTTACGGTCAGGTCTAAATTGACCTGGCGGCAAATAACGTTAAACGCTTCTATCAAAGTGGTAACAGAGTTATTATTATCCAAGCAGATTGCGACCTCCTCCTCAACTTTAGCCAGGGAATCCTGTATAAAGGTAATTGGGGTTACTTGATCCCATTTCAGTCTACGATTCTGATCTCCCAGCACTAGATCGGTCACACATAGAGCTTCAATTTCTCTTTTCCCTAAAACTCCCTGAGATACAATCTCTAAAATTACTGGGTTATGGTCACTAAAAACTGAAGTTTCTACCTTGTAATTAAACACTTCAGACAAGATACCAAATGATAAAAAAATATAGTCCACAATTGTGCCGGTGTTGTTATTTGCCTATATCACACTCTACAAATTTGATAAATAAATGCCTGCCTAAGAGGACATTGTGTATAACACACCAATATCATCTTTCATGTATCCAGTGATTCTCGCCGTCACTGTTTATTTTCCTTCTGTTTCTTTGTGAGTTTGTGGCAACCTGAAAGGGGCTGGGATTCAGCTTTAGCTGCCTTTTCAGAGAGACTGCATTCAGTGTGGGCATGTCGAGAGCACACAGTGAGGAATACGTCTGACATAAGTGGTTATTAGTGAATTATATTCAAGCCCAAACCCTAGAATTTCACTGTAAATTGCGTTCCCTTTAAATCATTTTTTTCAATATCAAGGAGTTTATTAATATTACAAAATACATATTGTGACGTAAAATAAACTAGTTTCTCAATCCCTTTCCTTATGGTAATTTGTGATCGCAGTGGTCCCGTTTATGAATCAAAATGCAACAATAAAATGGGCTTTGGTCTCAGGAAAGAATGAGGTGGTTCCATGAAATGTCGGCAGTGCCTGTTGAGGTAACACCTCCATCCTCTAATTGAGACTGGGTACTACCTCATTTTAATCCATGAGAAGAATCACCAGTGTCCTCAGCATTCTGGTCCTTGGCTTTGCACTCATGTACTGAACTGACCAGGTTTATTTTATTTATTTATTTATAAAGTTTTATGTAGCTCGAACATGACCCTTGCGGGTATCAGAGCGCTTTAGAAAGATCAAGGTGACATGTATAAAAATAACATAATCATCAAGGCGGCACAAGGTATGGGAGAACCCCTAAAGAAAAAGACACAGGTTCTAGGTGGACAAACATAGGGGCATATTTGCAAGGGAATGGCGGTTCGTGGCCTTAAGCACAAAATGCTAACACCACACTTCGCCATTCCGAAAACATATGTGTGTATGCAGCACACATAGAAACAGCAAAAACGAGGAGAAATATAGCATTTCTCCTCGTTTCACCTGTTTAAGATCAGGTTAACACTGGTCTTAATTTTGGCACTGCCTCCTATTTACGCCACTTTGTAAAGAGGGGGCAGCGTCAAAATCAATGGGTGTTGGGGTGGAACACCCACCACAACACCCGTTACCCACCCCTTTCATGCTAAGTGTAGCGCAGGGGTATCCAACCAGTCGATCGCGAGCTACCAGTAGCTCCCAGACATCTTCAGAGTAGCTCACAGCCTTGTTTTCATTTTAAAATAAGCACAAGTCATATTTTCCATTTAAAGTTAAAGGAAGGCTGTGCTATTTTCACCTTATTTTCATCAGGCTGCAGATAGCAGGTCCTGATAATAAGCAGTGCTTTAGTCAGATTTATGTCCCAGGCTGTGACACAGAGGTGAACAACTGAAGCATTGAGGCATTAAACTTTTAAATAAAAGTCCTTATCAACTCAATATTGGAGCTGTGATGTGAACACAATTATGTTTCTGAATGCTTTTCTATGGGAGAAAATTAAAAATGACAAGTTACCTTAATGTTTAGCTTAAACTCTTAATTTAAATGTTCTCACATTTCAAAGGATCACCTTTACTAACAGCAGGCCTCTTACTTTCTGTGGCCAGTAGACACTGTGCCGTAAGTGTAACTGAAAAAATACAGCAATTTTTGTAAATGGGAGAAATTTAAAGTGCTTAACATTTTTCCATATTATGAACATTTTTGCAGAACATTTTCGCACTTTAAATTTCTCCCATTTAAAAAACGTATTGTGTGTTTGTGTCACACATGGAACAATGCCAACTATGGCAAAAAGGTATGTGGTGTGCTGCAGGTACACATGACACAGACTCTCAGTCACCCCTACAAATATATCCCATCCATGCGCACCATACATCATACATCACCAAAGATCACACTGTCACTGACCACAAATGGCAGCTCTTTCATTGTGCCCCTAGTCAAAGTATTTTATTCAAACCATGGTATCTGGCTCTTTGGACATTAGGCTTAAAATCAATGAAGCTGGGTCTGGGGGTGACTGGTAACAATGCTCGAGTTGTTTAACCTTCAGTAGCTCACAATGATTTTCACTGATCAGAAGTAGATCTCACTACACAAAAGGTTGGAGACCCCTGGTATAGCGTGAAAGGGTGCCCTATTTACAAGGTGGCTTTAAGCCATTTTAAGTGGCTTAACGCCGCCTTGTAAGGTGAAGCACCTACTGCCAAAGGACTTTCCTGTGGCAATAGGGTCTTGTAAATATGCCCCGTGGTCTGTGAGAAATAAGCATGCAGGCAGGCTAAGCGAGAAATGATGTCCTGGAGTAGAGTTCATGCGTTCAACAGCATTAATTTGTTCATCAGTTTGACTTCTTTCTTGAATGAAGCAGTTGAGGGATTTATTCTGATTTCAGGGGAAAGAGCGTTCTAGAATCTCGTGGCTATGCCTGAGAAGGCACAGTTGTAAGTTTTCTTTATACACAAATTTGGTGCTATTAGCAGTAGGGAACTAGTGCCTCTAAATGCTCTGAGACCACCAGACTGCTTTAATTTTGTGCAAGTTATCTTGGAGTGTTGAAATGGAGGGCTTTATGGGTCATGAAGGCAATTTTCAAATGAGTCCTAGCCTCATATGGATGCCAGGTAAGTGATTTCAGGTCAGCAGTGATGTCATTGTTTCTTTTTGATCCTGTAATGAGCCTAGCACAGGAGTTAAGAGAGGCCCTTAGTGGTGCCAGCTTAGTTCTTTTGTAGGCCGCATAGGGTTGCACTGAATATATGATGTTACGTTGCATGCAATATATCGCATGTGATTACAACGCAGTCGTTACAATGACACGTTGTTACAACGCAAACTATTACATCGCAAGTCATTTCAACGACTTGCTGTCGGGGGCGCGCTGGATTTAGGAATAGTATAATTTACTATTCCACTCCAGTGCGTGCAACAGTAGGGAAGGTATTGGAATAGTAAATTATACTATTCCTTGGTTTAGCGCGCCCCTACAGTAAGCAGTTGAAACAACTTGCGATGTAATTGTTCACATTGTAACAACGCGGTCATTGTAACGACCGCGTTGTGATCGCATGCGATGTATCGCATGCGATGTAAACGCTGTTTCCTTGTTGCACTCCCATAGTCCAAGCTGGAAATCACCAGAGATTGAACAGCATACTTGAGGTCTTCTGGGGGAAGGAAGGGTTTTATTTTTCTTAACATGCTTATGTGGAAGCTCGCTCCTTTGGTAGCAGAGCTGATGTGCTGATGTATATTCAGATTCTTGTCCCGCATTATTCTCAGAGTTCTTGTTGACTCTATAATGTGTGGTACGCAATGCAGTGCTGTTCGTTGTTTCATTAATTCTGCGATGTGAGGTGAATGTTTGGGTTAGGTAATTATCCTAATATCCTAATAGACCTAATATCTTCGGGAGACGAGATTTTTAAGTACAGTTGGGTGTCATCAGCATATGTGTGATAGAGGATGTTAGATAAATTCAACAAATCAGTTAGAGGTTCCATGAATAAGTTAAAGAGAGTGGATGAGAGCAAAGATCCCTTGAGGGAACCCCTACAGTGACCTGTGTGGGGTTGGATAGGGACATATTGACCTTGATTCTTTGACGTCTGTTCTAAAGAAAAGAGGCAAACCAGTTAAGAACAGTCCCGATAGTCCCATCCCACATTTAAGTTGGTCTAGGAGGCTGTCATGTTTGACTGTATTGAAGGCTGACGAGAGTTCAAGAAAGATAAGAAGGCTGGATTAATTCTGGTCCAACATTTTTAGTGCATCATCAACTATGTGTGTGATCGCCGATTTAGTGCTGTGGCCATAGCGGAAACCGGATTGGAACTTATGTAAGAGATTTAATTGGTCAATGGGCCTTATCTGTCTGCAAGTCTGCAGACAGAGGTTCATAAATAATGTGAAAGCGTGGGTGGGTAGGTGGGTGAGTTAAAGGATGGATGGATGGATGGGTGGGTTTGATGGATGGATGGATGAGCAAAAGGGTAAATGGATAGATGCCTGAGTGAAGGGTGGATGGATGGATGAGTGAAAGGGAGGATGGATGGATGAATGAAAGGATACATGGATGGATTACAGGGTGAATGGATGGATGAGTGAAAGGGTGAATGGATGACAGATGAGTCAAAGGGTGGATGGACAGATGAGTGAGTGAAAGGTTTAATGGATGAGTCAAAGGGTAAATGGAAGGACGGATGAGTGGATGAATGGAATGATGGATGGGATAAAGGATGTGTGAAAGGATTGAAGGTTGAGTGAAACGGAGGATGGATAGATGGAGCGAAAGGGTGGATGGATGGAGTGAAAGGATAGAGGGATGGATGAGCTAAATGATGGATGGATGATGTAGGAAGGTGGATACCTGACTATGGTTACCCCCAACTTTTTGCCTAGTGTTTAGCTGGTTTTCGACTTAGTTGGCCTGGGATCCTGCTATTCAGGACCCCAGGCTATCTGCTCTCTCTGTAAAATGGACTCCATGTGCTCTAGGTACATCCACAATTGGGAATTGGTTCACCTTATCAGCCCCTGTAGAAGTGTACCCTAGGTACTCAGGGCATAGGTGTAACCAAGGTCTACCAGGGGCTGCAGCATGTATTATGCCACCCCTGGCTGGCCACTCTAACTGACCCAACTGGCTGATCACTCAGCTGGGGCAAGGTCGTGTAATCACCCCTTGCTTAGGTATAGTATTCCTATATCTACTCTTAAATATAGACACACAGTAACCTATAAGTCACTCCTAGGGCAGGCCTTAACAATCCTGGAGGTAGAGTGCTTGGTTATGTGTGAGAGGGTGCTCTAGCATGAGCTGAGCCTGTCTGAAGCTTGCGGAACCATGTCCTTATAGCTGTTCTATGATATCGCCATACCATATACTCTTAGGTGCATTATAATCCTCGTGGTTGAATGCTAACTTTGGTTTGGCTTTATCTAAACATGTCGTGTAAGGTGTTATATGCTTTGGAATACTACCCCCTCGCCAATTCTGGCGACAGGGGTAGCATTCCACCCTTCTAAAGGGAGAAGACATGTTGTTGCTGACTATCCCGGTTAAAGTTAACCAGAGCCCCAGCGTCACAAAATGGACGCTGCTGCCACAGGCACAAGTCTGACCTCCTGCTGCTGGGAGTCCTTCCAGTCACGGAGGTTTGGACAATAGGTTTCCTGCCTGGAGAGGTGCGAGCACCACCCCAGACAGGACTTTGTGTATTGGGACAGGGAGGGCTGAATAGAATGAGACACTGCCTGGGGCACACTAGGTGCTCCATGCATTGGCCAGTTCAAACGGGTGCTGGGGCACTCCAGCCCCAGCTCTGGCGCGAAACTGGACAAAGGAAAGGGGGTATAACCACCCCCCTTCCTGGTCCCACCCATAGGAGGGAACTAGAAAGTAATCCAGCCCCTTTTAGTTGTATAAAGGTAGGAGCTGAACCCCAGGACTTTAGATTAATCCTGGAATCGATTGAAACGAAACTCTGGACCGTTCGACATTCACCTGAGCTGAAGACTGAAGAATCTCCCTTGTGGCCCAGGAGTGACCACCCTGGGCAACCAGGCACCATCCAGCAACTCGACGGCTTGCTTTGTCCCCGTTCCCGCCGGAACCCGAGCACAGAGCCTGACAAGACCTCGACTTCCGGACCTCTCTGACCCCACTGCATGGCTCCAGCACAGCTGAGCCCCGTGGAAGGCGTCGGACCCCGTGCAACCAGGCAACTGGAAAGTTTTCAACTTGCTAACAGCGCAGCTCCTGAGGCATCCTCGAAGCTGTGCCCTGGGGACTGAGACACCCCGACACCGAGCTCCACCTGCACTGAAGACCAGCCCTCCACACTCCACGAGATCTGCGTGGGGCCCTTCTGCTTGTGTTCTGCTCGACGCGTTGTCCCGGTTGCTGGCCAGTTGGCTAGTAGCCCTGTGGCAATGATCCTTTTGAAAATCCATCACTGGTCTGGCTGCTCCAGACTGGCCCTTGCTTCCCTGAAAGGGTGAAGTACCTCAGACCCTCCTGGTCTGCACCAGAAGCCTTTTGTGTATCCTGCGTGGGTTGCCTTTGCTTAGGCTTGGTGGCTCCGATCTTGAAGTCAACCCCTCCATCTGCGAGAACCTTCATGGGACAGCTCCTCTCCAGCACCTGGTCATCCTTGACGCCTCCTGGTCCGCGTGGCTGCAAAGACAAGCTTCACGACAGCACCTGATTGCTCCTCGACGACGTCTGGTTCCTTCCTGCTTCCACCCGGTCACTGGCTAGTGACCTAGACTCTGTCCCCTCTGCTTTCAAATCTTCTTCAACTCCGACCCACC
Source organism: Lissotriton helveticus (assembly GCF_964261635.1). Taxonomy (NCBI): domain Eukaryota; kingdom Metazoa; phylum Chordata; class Amphibia; order Caudata; family Salamandridae; genus Lissotriton; species Lissotriton helveticus. Next base: position 861,654,769 of record NC_136071.1, on the reverse strand, counting down.
CTTGGATCCACCCAGACATCTTCCTCCTGGTCGCCTGCAGCATCTTCTTCCAAGGCTTCATAGGAATCAACGAGAAAACCCGACACACTTTGACACCTATGCACCCGCAGCCCGTGGGTGAGGTAACGCGAGCACTGCGGTGCTCCTGTAGAGATTGACTATCCTTGTGTCTAGTTTTGTTAGTTGTATCTTCCTAGTTAGACCAGAAGTGTCCTAAATCTTCGTTACTTACCTTCTTAAGTTCCTATTGACCTTCTATTGACTCTCGCGTGAGTGTACTGACACTGCACGCGCCGCCTGTGGGCCTCCTACTCCTAACCTAAGGTTCAGATAGTGTATCCCCAGAGATTCCCTAGGCCCTAGGCCTTTCCTTTTCCCGAGTCGTGGTTCTTATACCACTTACTTAGTATATGGTTGTACGCGCCCCTAGGGCCTAACTGTAAATTGTGCTATTTAAAGTGTTTCTAAGAGTAACTTGTTATTTGCTTTTGCCTCTGATCTTATAAAGAGTTCAGAGGAGTGTGTTAGTGAATAAATACATATATATTTTATATATATCCTGTGTGGTGTCCTTTCATTTGGTATTCAAGGGGTTACATATGGTAAAACAGCTGGCTTTACACGCCCTCATGAGTCTTTTAGCCTAAGACTGTTCTGTCCACGCTACCACTAGGATAGCTGGTCTATAAGGTTGACTTATAACCATCACCATAAGGGTTGCTTGGACTGGTGCAAGGTGCTCACTAGAATAGTGAACATCATATACCAGGCCAACTTCTCACAGATGATGAATGGATCGATGGATGAGTGAAATTATAGATGGGTAGATGGATGGATAGGTTTGTAGAGTGGATGTGAAAACTGGTTAATGGACAGATTGGTGAAAGACTGAGTGATGGATGAAAGAATGATTCGATGACAGAATGTAAAAGTGAATTGGTGGATATCAGTGGGTGCATGGAAGGATGAACGTATAGATGCTTGGATGGAAGAGACAATAGAGCTCTTCTAAGGAGGGTCACACTGACTTAATTTGCTTGCCTGGTGACATAACAGCTGTTCTTCAAAGTGGAGGGGAATTTTAATTTTTTCTGGCTATTCCCGTGTTGGCACATCCCTGAAACAATATCTTATCCTTTCCCAAAGAAGGACAACACGACAGCCGGCATCAATCCTCTGGCTTGCAGTCAGCATTTAACCAAACCAATATTCTCAATTATTTATTGTATTTATTGTTAATCCCTAGGACAAGCCCAAACTGTTAATAGTAACTTATGCTTTACAATTCGAGAAGAAGAACTCTATGTAGTCCTAAATGTCTGGTGTTTGTACACCATTATCCATGGGAAATAATATACATATATAAAAACCAAAGGTTAAAGTAAAGTTATAGTTAGGTTAATATGTCCGTGACAACATTATCGATTTGAACTAAAAAATCCACAGAAATTCACCAGTTCTAGGGGTCAATTAGGATCGCGGACGGACTTGAGTCCGTCCGCGACCCCTGAGGAGGAGGGAACGTCCGCATGGGCTGCGGCGTTCCCTTCGAGCAGATTAGGATGTGATCGCCAGGGTGGCAGTCACATCCTCTATCTTTAACATTGCGGCGGGTGCAGCTTCAAGCTGCACCTGCCGCAATGTTAAAAATGCATGCATCGCATTTGCATGCACAAAGCGGCAGGCACCGCGCGCTGCCTGCTGCTTTGTGCATGCAAATGCAGGGGGGTACCATAGGTACCCCCATGTGCACCCCCCACCCCCGCTTCACCCAGGGGGCCCGCAACGAAACTCCGTAGTGAAACTCCGTATGCTTTTCCACGGCGGAAAAGCCGCCGCTGAAAAGCATGACATTTACACCATCCTAATGTGGCTGGCGGTGTCTGATAGACACCGCCAGCCATGTTAGAGCTGCGGACGGAATCCCAGACCCACCGCCATCCTAATATGGCGGTGGGTCTTTTGAGGCTCTGCAGCGGTTTTTCCGCATCCTCCGGGCCGGCAGTGGCTTCCGCCGGCCCGGAGGATGCGGAAAAACCGCTATCATAATCGGCCCCCTAGTTAGGAGAGCTAACTATAACTTACACCGCCACCATGTACTGCTCAGGATCTTACATTTTACATCACTCATGATAAATGTTTCCTCTAATTTTGTTCTCCTGTGTGCGGCAATGAAGGGCCTCTGTGCACCACAGCCAGAGTTGTGTGTGTTAAAGACTAGTGAAAATACTCTAGCCATGTGAGCACAATGTGCGAAATAATAAAATTACTGGTGTTTACTCCGATGTCTGATTGTATGAAAATACATGCAAAATGGTTAATTTAGCAACATGTAACCATCATTTCTGAGGCAAAGGATTTAATTTATTTCGATTGCACCTTCTAATTTGTGCCTACCTATGACAAAAAGGCGAAGATCAAGTTTAGCCCTAAAAAATTGTGTTATAGCCCTAACATAATGTTTTCATGAATGTATTAAACTGTATGTTACCTCTCTTTTGATGCAGACGGCGATAGGAAGAAATGCTTGATGTAAATAGGGAGCCTAGTTTAGCCTCTTACATAAAATGTAAACAAATCCAAATAACAATGAGCTGAAATGCTTTCTGAAGCTGTGTATTTTACTGGTAGTTCAATAAAATATTGTAATAAAGGATGCATGCTGGGAATTCGAATCCCACTCATAGTGATGTGGCCAAACTACAAGTCCCAGAATGGAAAGTGTAATTAGGTAAGAACTGTTGCTCATCAGGTGTCAATTTCTACACTCATGCTCATTGGCAATTAGCATTTTTGGACGGATCTAACTCTGCCCATTTAACAGGCTGCAATTTACTGATGGAAATTGCAAATAAAAGGTAAATTGTCAGCCCCAAATTCCCCATCCTGTTCCTAGACATCAACTATGATGACTGGACAGGAGAAATCCAGCTGTGTCAGAGGGAGTGACACCAGTCCGCAATGTCGCCATGTTTAGCTAGGCTTCTGCCTTTTACAGAAGTGTTGCAGCATCCCCACAGACGTTGGCAAGCGGCAAACCACTGTCTTTGTTTACTAGTCATGAGGCACGTTTTACTTCAGATTGCAAGGTGCCCATTGATATTAGCTCATGCAGAGCTGCTGTGGATTATTACTACTGTTGCTCCATGTCTAAACAGTTCAGTTCTTTTAAGCATAACCCAGCAGTACAGATCTACAGCAGGCCATACGACTGAATGCTGGCTTTGCCATTTATATAGCTTTAACAATTACCACAACAGTCCAGAGATGTACTGAGTACAGTACAAATTGCTGTTTTTAGAGAGTTAAATTTGTTAACCATGATGTACATCGTGGGTTGTCAGTGTTTTGCATCGAAGGCACTGACTTTAAAGTATACTGGTAAGGTGTTAATTTGCTATCTATGTTTGCAGGGTGAGGCAAAGTCTTTGCTTTGCAGAGTGTTCCCAGCTCTGCGAGAGCTGCAAGAGAGCTGCTAGCACTACGGGCAGCTTTTCTCAGCCTGTGCACGACCCATACATGCCAATAAACCCAACTGAGGTGGGAAACTGCCAATTTTTGATTAAAAAATTCCTTTATTTTCATAGTATCTCAGATGAAATTGCCTCTGCTTCAATACAACTATTGGGGAACATATATTACCCTGACTTTTTTCAATATCTCCCACGTTCCTGTTCTAAAATGTTGGCATGTATGATGACCTATTTTGTTGTACTGGGTGTTTCACTGCTTATTTCTCTGAGAGTGAGAGGAACCCCTGTGTGGATGCCACTATGACCCTCAGGTAGTAGACACTCTAACATAGCTCTAAATTTCTAATGTGATCTCATCAAGAATCACATGTTTTACTTCTTTGTGCATTCTTTGTGATAAATGGTACAATGTGACATAGGTGCACACAGTGTGGGTGCAAGGTGTTTTGTCAGCTAAAACAAACGTGTGCATAACCTGCCCTACATGAAAGTTGTCCACTACCTCCGCTTTGCACATGCAACAACACTGACAGTGCACCTGGAACACAGCACATGCCTTTTCCAGGGGAACCAAGTGCCACAGAGTCCACTGAGCAAGGGTAAAAAATAAGTCTTATTGAAAGTGTGTGGCTTTCCAACTTAGAACTTGTTTTATGCATATCCACAAGTGCCTTAACAAGGGACATTCCTGCTTCTTAGCAGAAATCTTGACTTAGGACAAGGGGAGGCAATATGCTATTCTCATCATCTGAGCATGACCCATTAGTTGCCCCTTGGCAGAGAACTCTCAAATTACCTTGCTTAACATTTTCTCTATCTTCTTTAGTACTAGTTAGTACCTACAGGATCATAGCAACTGGTTCTTGAATAGAGTGCTAAGATGGAGGATAGAATTGAGTCTGAGGCTTGTACCTCTTGGCCTGTAGGCTTACATGAAAGGTTCCCAAATTGCTCCAGAACAGGAGGTCACCGATATTTGAGATATTACCATAGAATGGTCTGAAGAAGTACTACTAAAAAGTTTCAGGCCAGTTGTCACTGAAGGCGTAAACTGAAGTTTTGAATTATCCTTCTCTTGCAGCCTACACCTTTGATTAAGCTCTCGGTCTCTATCCGGGAGGGTGATATCCTCTTTCAAAAGATAACGTGCTTCCTTCTGGGTTGTGAGGTTCTGTAATTCTCGAGTCTGACTCCATTTTGTTCTGTGCCACCATTTTGTGCTGCCCTCACGTAGGCCTGTAAAGGTAACCTGGCGAACGAAGTGGCATGGCCTTCTTAGTTCATGTATACATTAACTAGGTTTCTTTTTGACTCTGAAATGAACTGTAAGAAACTGACCTCTTCACCTGAAACTGACCTCGCAAAGCCAATTTCCCTGATCGATCTTTATCTGAGATTGCCAATCAATGATCAGGACATCGTTAACTTTTTAGTTTCCTTGCACATGCTTTATCTTGTTCAGCATCTGTTACTGTTTCTTTTTTTATGTTTCTTCATTACATGGGTTATGCTTTCAATTATAGGTTTGTCCGGCTCGTAGAGATTAAATTTGGGACATTCCTAATAATTAACTTTTGGGTTGGGATACTGTAAATTGAGTTTTTGCTGTGTGATACTTTGTTTGAAAATGTATCTTTCTGGCTAGAATTTTGTGCAGTGGGGGTACATTTATAATGTGAATATTGGGTATAAAAGGAGACGTCTCGCCTTAGTAAAATGAGCAGTCTCCTGAGAATTTACACCGTGATGTATTTCTAGGACCACTGCTACTAGCTGCAGCTAATAAACTTGGTCTCTGACGCCATCCAGAAGTATTCCGTGTCTTTGAATACCAAGACAGGTGAACTCGAAGATCTTAGGCGTGTCCCTGACACCGCTGGGTTAAACCCCGGTTCTTCAGTTGTTACCTCAGTTTCCTCTACCGATGCACTTGGAGGCAGAGAAAGTACAGATTATCAGTAACTTGTCCAGAGGGGAATTCCAAATTACAATTGAGATCAGTTTGGATACTTTTCTCTTTACCTAAAAAGAGAAAACCTGATTCTTGCCTTTTAGCACATTAATGTGTGTCAATCTGTTTCTCATAGGGTTAGATTTAGTTTTGACACGGTCCTTTGACAGAATCAAGTGGCTACAGCAGAGTTTCCGTGCTGTCATTTTAGTCCTTCTTCAGGTGAGACTGTGTCGTTTGCCAGGTAGAGATATGCACACAAACAGACTGCTCCAAGCTTGGCCCAATTTATAAAGGATCTCCTTTAAAGGAAAACTGATGCAGTGCTATTGCCAGGTGGCTTACTATTCAGAGGCGTTATGAAAGTCCAAAGCTAAGAGGAGGGGAGAATGACTAGTGGGGTGCAGAGCCACAAACCTCACTGATACCTGGCTCAGCCACCTCCGCTGCGCAGGCGCTCACCCTCCTGGTGAGGCCCCCTAACAAGAGGCTTACGCCATGCACTGCAATCTCCTCACCTCCTTACTTCTTTCCTCTTCCCTACACTACTGGGCAATCCTCACCACCATGTCTCGGGCTGAATTACCTGGTGGCTGGGCAAAGATCAGGAGAACTGCTTCTGCACAGCTGTACTAGAATCAGGCGACCAAATGGCCAAGGGTGAATACTCCTCTGCCTATAACCACTGGGGGCCCCACTGGCTGTGGCGCGAGGGTGGCAATTCGGGAGACAGAGAACGGGCATCTTGCAGCAGGGAGCGGGGAACGAGAGCGCTCACCCTGCTCAACCTGCGCCGCCATGTACCTTGCCCCGCTACGAGTTAGCCAAGCTCAAAGCCGGACTCTAGGCTCGATGTCACACAATGGCGCCTAGCAGTGGTTCATATACCTCTTTTGTTGCTGCTAGAGAGAATTGCATTACAAAAAGCTGTTTGTTGGCATTGGATTGTAATTTACTGTAGATTTATTTATAGCTTGTGTGTTGTTTTAAGAGAAGTTTTGATTCTTTTTTAGGTTAGTCTCACAAATATAACTGTTTGGAAGACTGCGTTTGAAATTGTTACTTTGTTTTGACTATGTATCCCAGAGGTGGCTGCTTCTAAGGCCTGGGTGTGAAATTGTTACTTTGCTTCAGCGCACTGTGGCTGGTTTTTTCTTTTAAGATGGAATCTGCATGTTTTCAAAGCTCATTTGTGAATAATTACATTTGTAGCAGTACAAGACTATTAGGGAGTTTTGCTTCTATTTATTTCATGGTCAGAAAAATTATATTATTTGTTGCAAGGCAGGCACTTGCCTCCTTAAATATTTATGCAAGCATCTACTTGGATTTCAGTGAATATCATTTAAATGCACAACCTTTTGCCTGTGTGCTTGTTTTAATATATTTACTATCACTTATTAAAAGAAAATATCATGGGGGTTCATTTCCCAGTTTGCCAATTAAAGGGGTTGAACGCAGTGTTAATAATGAGGTTTTTAAGAAAATCCTTTGTGAATTTTTTGGACAGTTCACTTTATAATGCTATTCATAAAGCGGTTTCTTTATCATTTAGAAGTATGGCCACTGCTGTAGAAAATTCCGTGGCGAATACTAATACAAGCTCTTTAATTACTGCGGATGGTGGGTTACATTCCCAGCAAGGTAATTCTGTAACCATGCCAACAAAAGAATGATGAAGAAAAATGATGTTTCCCATTAAAGGCACGAGGGAGTTGAATTTGGTGGTAGTTCAATTCCACAAAGTGATAATGACTTGATGTCAATGTGACAAACCCAATTGTGGGTAATATGGGAGTCGCAAGTAAGAGTCACTGTGATGATTTATGTTCTCAAAATTTTGATGAATACTATGACAATGGCAATTATAGCAAAGATGAACATTGGACACAAGCCGCCTCATGATGGTATTTTTTTGGGGTGAGGGAGATACACCCAGGTTTGAGTCTGGGCTCATTCAGCATCCACATCCATCAAAGTGGGCTCTTCCACTGTTTATTGGTGACCTAGTAGGTCCATGATTCAATTTTCAGTGGATAGGGGTGCTAGATCTAAAATGAGGGTGGAGTGGTCACGGCCAATAATATCTGAGAAAGCGTGAGGTGAAGTGAACACAAAGGCCAATGAGTAGTAGATAAAGACCTATTTATTGGTTGGTATGTAAGTCAGACAAGTACAGAGCCCAGGAGAACACATGGAGGACCAACGGCTCCTCAGTGTCTCATCAACATTCCAGCTAGCCTGATGCATGAGTCTAGAACTTTAGTATGTCATGCCCCATGTCACTGCTTATGCTACCTATACAAACAACATCAAACTATACCACAAAGCGGCCATAAAGCTGGGAAAGGCTGCTAAAATTGAAAAAGGACACTATAAAAGGTGGGCATAAGGCATGGTCCCGGTGCCAAGTTAAATTATTGGATAATCTAGGGCCAGATGTAGGTAGCCCAATACCGGTCGGTAACGGCCGAAAGTATAGATTTTCGGCCGTTTCTGACCGGTATTTGGATATTGAGATGTAGGGGTCAAAAAATTGTCTGATTCGGTAAATTTTCCGATTCGGTAAATTTACGGATTCGGTAAAGTTACAGAATCGCAAAATTTTCCGAATCGGTAAATTTTCCGATTCGGTAAAGTTACCGAATCAGTATATTTACCGAATCGGTAAATTTACCTAATCGGTAAATAAGAATTGGTAACATTGTTTTTTTGAGATGTAGGTGACCTCTAAAATACCTAATTTGCATGAAATTCGGAATTTAAACGTCTGTATTTACCATGGATTGAAAGCAGGTGGTAACCAGGTGCAAGCTATAAAAAAAGGCCCAAAATGGAGCAGTGTGACCTGAATGGCGGCATTCTACGTGATTGCGAGGCGGCTACGGCTACAGGCAGAAGGAGAGAGGGTCTGGAGAAGGGAGGAGCAGGTCTACAGGCAGAGGATCACGCTATTTCAACTAACCGACGCAGAGATCCTGCAAAGGTACAGGCTACACCCCCAAACCATCCTGGAGTTGATCAGGGACCTGCACCCACTTTTAGACCACCCAACACCAAGGGCGCACGCCATCCCACCCCATGTGCAGGTGCTGTGTAGCCTACACCTGCAAGCTTCTGGGAGTTACCAGAGTGTGATCGCTGTGGCAGGTGGGGTGTCTCAGAGCTGCCTGTCGCGTTTTTTCAGGAAATTCCTAGAGGCAATGATGCAGAGAATGGAGAATTAAATCAGCTTCCCTGAAACTCACGCAGAACTGCTGAAGACCAAGACTGACTTTTATCAAATTGCACATTTCCCACACGTCATCGGCTGTATTGATGGCACCCACATCCCAATATGCCCACCTGCTGCCACAGAGTACATTTACCGAAACAGAAAGTCAACCCACACCATAAATGTACAGGTAATCTGTGATGCAAAGTACATTATCACGGGCATCGTGGCCAAGTTCCCAGGAAGTACCCACGACTCCTACATCTTTCAAAACAGTGGGATCTACACACGCCTGACAGCCGGGGAATTTGGCGAAGGATACCTGCTAGGTAAAACACTTGTGACAATCCCTTGATAGATATTGCAGATGTATGTGCATGTGTGCATGTGAGTAATGTCTTTCTCATCTTCAAATAGGGGATAGTGCATATGCCGTCAGCTCTTTCACCCTGACACCCTACCTCAACCCTTCCACCCCCAGCCAGAGGCGATACAACAAGGCACACAAATCTACTAGGAACATTGTGGAGCACACCTTTGGGCTGATGAAAGGCAGATTCCGCTGCCTCCACGCTAGTATATACCAATAACCTGCTGTAAGATGATTGCAACTTGTGCAATGTTGCACAACCTTGCTACTAAGGATGGCACGGAGGTGGAATTGAGCCACTATGAGGACCATGATGACGAACATGCACTGCCTGAACCCAACACAGCGGAGTTGCGACACCAACAGATGCATTCCTATGGGCCTTTTGGTCCATAGGAATGCATTGGAAATACTGATTCGGTAAATACCGAATCGGTAAATACCGAATCGGAAAGCAAATAAAAGTGAAACTGAATCAGGCAGCCAATCAGGTGCTACCACCCTCCCCCTCCCTACCAGGAAGTGGCTACACAGGCAGCTGCAACTAATTAGAAGCTTCTGGAGAGGCAGTTGGAGCTGAGCTGAGTCCATGAGCAACAGAAAAAGTTGTGTGCACTTTTAAATTGGAAAAATTTCACACACAAACAAACAAACAAACTGGCACAGACAAAGATCAGCCAGAGAGGAAGAGGAAACTAAAATTCTAAAATTCAGCAGCATGGAGCTGCAGGTCCTTGTGGAGGAGGTGGTGAAGGAGCACCAAAAATTGTTTGGCAGGCAGTCCCTCACTGTGGCTGAATCTGCCAAAAGGAAAATGTGGCTGGACATTCAAGAAAAAGTGAATGCAGTTGGAGTGACTCCTAGAGACATAGAGGACCTTAAAAAGAGGTGGTACGACCTCAGGAGCCTGAAAAAAAAAATTGCTGAACACCACAAGCAGGCAAGCAAAACTGGCGGAGGGAAGAACCCAGCGCCCCCCCCTTACTGACCTGGAGGAGATGGTGGTGACCACCATCGAACCTGAAAGCGTCTGCGGACTGGGAGATGTAGACAGCTCAGCCAGAGCTGCCAGCAGAAAAGGTAAGACGCATGCACAGCAATCCCCCCCACCCCATCATCCTTCCCTTTACCCTATGTGGCTAAGTGAACCCCAGTCCAGTACAGCTCGCACTATACAGGAGTAATGCATCATGGGACATGTCAGTAAATGAAAGACCATGTCATACAGCACAGCAACCACCAAGTTAGGGAATTAATTTCAGACATAATGAAGCTCAGGCAAAATGTACATTGTTCAAGTGAAAAGTATTTAATTGTAGTGGCTGTGAGGCAGTAGCGCTTAGCTAATGTGCGCTCATATGTCCACAGGTGAGACATCTCGCAGGCGTTCCCGGGAGACGGAAGGCACGGCACCAGAGAGGGATGAGAGACAGGAGCCAGGTACAAGTGCACTGAATGTATCAGAGGACACAGGTGTGCCAAGTACACAGCCACCATCCCAAAACTCAGAAATGGCTCCAGAGCTGCAGGCATCCCTAGAACGTACACAATCCCCTCTGTTACTGTCATCACCAGAAATGCCTGCATCACTGCCTGTGACAACACCTGCATCACAACAGAGCAGGAGGCATGTGGTTGCCCCACTAGTGGAAATGGAGTCATCAGCAGGTGACATGGAGGGGGAAGACACACACACACCCTGCCTGGGGAAGATAGCTCTGCCACACTACAGTCCAGTGCAGAGGTGAGCCTTACCGGTACCAGACGCCGCAGGCTCCAAGAAAGCAGTGTAGCAGCACGTGTGGAGGGTCCCAGTGTGTTCTGTGGCCTTGAGGGGAGCATGGTCAAAATCCAGAGGATGCAGGGGAAGGCCATCATTTCTGTCCAACGCCAAATGAGGAACCTAAACACCAATATGGAAGACATAGGGAAGGGCATCAGAGAACTAGTTGATGTCAACAAGGAGATGGCTGCAGGGATTCGTGATATGACTCAATCGGTGCAGCTTCTGTGCACCAAACTAGATCAGGAAATGTCATCAAGGCGCAAGGAGAGGCAGCGTGCACAGCAACAAAATAAAGCCATCAACCGCCTGGCCACAGCCACTTCCCTGCTATGCAGGAGATGCATAAACATGCAAGAGGGACTCACGCAAAATAGTAATGAGGTGTCCAGGGGCATTGCTAGGATGACCAGTGCTGTTGAGGTGCTGATAAATGCGCAAACAGCACAAACTGATGCTCTGGATGTGCCAGAGAGAGAAGGAAGCACAAGTAGGAGCAGCATGGCAAGCCCCCTTGTCGTTGAGACACAGAGGAGCAGCAGGCGCCATGGTAAGGCAACAGCCCAAACGCCAAGTGAAGACAGCCAGCCACTAACATCTGGCACTGGTAGGCGTGGACGCAAATTATTGGTTCAGTTAATGGGGAAGTGACCCAGGACTTCCATCATTGAATGGATATAATTTGTGTTGCACAATTGTGCTTTTGAAACCTGCGTAGTGACAAAATTAAACTACGTTGAGTGCATACTCCACCTGTCTGTGTCTCTTTACTTACTTAAAAGTAGTTGCGTGTGATCTTTTCCCGTCTGTGTCTGCCATCTGTTGGTGTCGCAACTCCGGCTGTGTTGGGTTCAGGCAGCGCATGTTCGTCATCATGGTCCTCATAGTCGCTCAATTCCACCTCCGTGCCATCCTTAGTAGTGAGGTTGTGCAACATTGCACAAGTTGCAATCATCTTACAGCAGGTTATTGGTGTATACTGGCGTGCCCCTCCACTTTTGTGGAGGCAACGAAATCTGCTTTTCATCAGCCCAAAGGTGCACTCCACAATGTTCCTAGTAGATTTGTGTGCCTTGTTGTATCGCCTCTGGCTGGGGGTGGAAGGGTTGAGGTAGAGTGTCAGAATGAAAGAGCGGACGGCATATGCACTATCCCCTATTTGAAAATGAGAAAGACATTACTCACATGCACACATGCACATACATCTGCAATATCTATCAAGGGATTGTCACAAGTGTTTTACCTAGCAGGTATCCTTCGCCAAATTCCCCCGCTGTCAGGCATGTGTAGATCCCACTGTTTTGAAAGATGTAGGAGTCGTGGGTACTTCCTGGGAACTTGGCCACGATGTCCGTGATAATGTACTTTGCATCACAGATTACCTGTACATTTATGGTGTGGGTTGACTTTCTGTTTCGGTAAATGTACTCTGTGGCAGCAGGTGGGCATATTGGGATGTGGGTGCCATCAATACAGCCGATGACATGTGGGAACTGTGCAATTTGATAAAAGTCAGTCTTGGTCTTCAGCAGTTGCGCGTGAGTTTCAAAGAAGCTGATGTAATGCTTCATTCTCTGCATCATTGCCTCTAGGAATTTCCTGAAAAAACGCGACAGGCAGCTCTGAGACACCCCACCTGCCACAGCGATCACACTCTGGTAACTCCCAGAGGCAAGCAGGTGTAGGCTACACAGCACCTGCACATGGGGTGGGATGGCGTGCGCCCTTGGTGTTGGGTGGTCTAAAAGTGGGTGCAGGTCCCTGATCAACTCCACGATGGTTTGGGGGTGTAGCCTGTACCTTTGCAGGATCTCTGCCTCAGTTAGTTGAAATAGCATGATCCTCTGCCTGTAGACCTGCTCCTCCCTTCTCCAGACCCTCTCTCCTTCTGCCTATAGCCGTAGCTGCCTCGCAATCACGTAGAATGGTGCCATTCTGGGCACACTGCTGCATTTCGGGCCTTTTTATATAGCTTGCACCTGGTTACCACCTGCTTTCAATCCATGGTAAATACAGACTCTTCAATACCGAATTTCATGCAAATTTAGTATTTTAGAGGTCACCTACATCTCAAAAAACCAATTTTACCAATTCTTATTTGCCGATTTGGTAAATTTACCGATTCGGTAAATATACTGATTCTGTAACTTTACCGAATCGGTACATTTACCGATTTGGTAAATTTACCGAATCAGATTATTTTTTTGACCCCTACATCTCAATGTCCAAATACCGGTCGGAAACGGCAGAAAATCAGTATTTTCAGCCGTTACTGACCGGTATTTGGCTACCTACGTCTGGCCCCTAGTTCCTAAATCAGGTATTTTGTGTTCTGCTGAAGAGGGGAAGAAGTCAGGTGGTCTGTGGGACCCAGTAACAATTTCTTGTTGCTCCCAAAGGATGATCATTTTTTGGGAACAGAATTTGAGGCTTTCATTTGAGAGGCACAAAGGACTATTGTTGACTATTGATCCCAAACTTGGGGAGCTAGCAGGCTCGGATATAGGGACCAATTCTCAAGGGTTTCTGTTTCGGTGAATGCCGGGTGTCATTTCACTGACGGAGGGACCTTCTGCAGAACCTTCTACTACCAGCAATATGGATAATCACAGCCAAAGGAAGAAAAGGAAGAAGGTTAGAGCACTTTTCAATAAGCAGAGGCCAGATAAGGGAGGGACATCTCAAAGTGAAGGGAGGCAGGTTGGCTTTTTTTTGCTCAAAAGTGGGATTTAATATAAGAAGACCTACGGTTATTAAAGACAGTGAGATAATTTCAAATAAGAGTCTCTGCATCCCCAATACAGACCAGGTGGTCTTTACTAATATATTCTCATATAGGCTGGGACCTGGTTACAGCAGGGGTAGAGGAGTTGTTGCAGAAGGGGGCTATACAACCATGTCACTAACATTCCAAGGGTTTTGTCAGAACATCTTGCTAGTGCAGAAGAAAAACAATATTGTCCAGTAAAATATTTGAGGGCGCTCAATCAATCCATTCTGTACAGTATCAATGGACACTGCCGATTGCTGTCCTCCACTCAACTGCACGTCAATCACCCCTCCATATCTGTGGCGGCCCCGTTTTAAATATTGATCAGGGAACTTACTCCTGCGCCGTCATTGATGGGCCCACCATACAGCCCTGGACATTCTGTGGCGCTGGAACCTCGCAGAGGAGAGGGAGTTTTTACAATGGCCCACCTCTCTTTGCACAGCAACATTTCGGTCGTGCCCTGAGCCGCCCGGGGTCCCCCCACTATTTGGATCCTTTGCACGTGGTTGCACGCACGCCTTCCGCAAAGGCGGGTAAGTACCTGTCTTTGGAGCTTGCTTCTGTGCCTCCCGCTAATCCAGACAGGGACAGGAGGCAAGGTTTTAAGACGGCCTACCATTTTTCAGGAACTGCATCACTTTTGGCCCGTGAGGCGCCCATGGTCCCCCTACCATTGGGATCATGCACAGATGCCTAACACTCACTATTGCTGCTGGGAATGGGGAAGATCTGCAGACTTTGTAACTGTTCCCTTCCACCTCTCCTCTCACCACTCTTGATCTGGGGGTGAGCTGGAGGACGAGGCCGACTGCGCTTCCCAATTAACACCGTGACCAGTGATTTCAATGGATCTTTGACAATGCCCCCTGGGCGGAAACCAAAACTGTCTGTTCTTACCACGGTGCCCAAGCAACCCTGGCAGATGCCCTGTGGAGCTGTCCTATGCAGCTATAGAGGAGTTGGGCACTGGTTCACCCCTAGGCCGTCACCTACCCAGCCGGACATCGGTCATTGTTTTCCTCGTCTCCCGTTGTGTTTCCTATCTGCATTCCTAACCCCTGCATACCTTTCCCCACTACCTTTCTCTCCCCACAACATGTGTGTCTTGCCTATGTTATGCGCCAATAACTCTCATTATTGTCTAATTTCATGTTTTCTCTAATGCCCAAACTTGGCTCCTGTAATTGATGTAATTTTGCAACCTGTAACTCGCTGATCCTCATGTAAAGCACTCTGAGACCTCTGGGTCTAGCCAGCGCTATATAAAACTTTGCAAATAAATAAAAAAAATAGACTTGATTTGGGTTTCACAATACACGTGTAAAAATCAAAAATGGTGCCCTTAAGAAAGATGGAATTCTTGGGTTTCTGGTGGATTATGAAAAGGAAATTCTTCTGTTGCCAGAAGTGATGTTAAAAGTGATAGAGAAGGAGTTGAGGGTGATGTTGTGACAACATCAGATTTCTTTCCACCTGTTGGTAAGGCTGGTGGGCCTGAACTGATCCAGACATTTTTTCCAGGACCACTTTATTATAGGATTCTCCAGAGTCTGAAGATAAAACACCTTCAGAGAGGTCCAGAATACTTACACACAGTCCTGTTATATGAGGAGTCAGAAAAGGAGATACATTGCACACCTACGAACACATGCATCAATGTTGCCGTTTGCGAATCCTTAATTGCGAAAATTAAGGAATCGCAATTAAGGATTCGCAAACGGCAATGCATGAATAATTCGCAATCTTTTTACCGAATCGGTATTTTTCCTTAATTGCGATTCACAATTTGCGAATCGCAATTAAGGAAAACCCTTCCCATTGATTCCTATGGGCCAAGAGGCCCATAGGAATCAATGGGAAGGCATTTACAAATTGCGATTTTGAATTTGCGAATCGCATTTTGAAAATGCAATTTCAAGGGTGCAGGGGAGGTCCAAAGAACCCCTCCCTGCACCCCTGAAATAAAACTTAACTGCAATTTACACACACACATGTCCCAAGGACATGTGTGTGTGTAAAATGCAACTTTCAAAAATGCATTTTTATGCATGTTTGAATGTTTTCGGTAAATTAGCATGAGGTTCAACCTCATGCTAATTTACCGCTTCCAAATTGATTATTCGCAATTTAAAAATGATCATGCATTGCATTTAAGAAATCTGAAATTGCGATTCCTTAAATGCAATCGCAATTTTAGAAATCGCAACATGATTGCGATTCCTAAAATTGCGAAATACATGATGCATTCCAATTTGGATAATTGCATTCGCAAACGGCCGAAAATTGCGATTCGCACCGTTTGCGAATGCAATTATCTTTGATGCATGTGCCCGTAAATCATGTAGACACTTGGGGGCATATTTAGAAGTCCCTTGTGCCACTTTTGCGTCACTTTTAACATGGGAAAAGTGACGCAAAAGTGGTGCAAGGGGCTTGTAAATCTGCCCCATGGAGTGAGTAAGCCATCTTGCCTTATTCTCCAATGCTGTCTTAGAATCAGATGCAAACCTGAGGGCTTAAGACACACGATGTGGTAGTTACACAACTGGAGAGGATGATGATCCAGGAAGGAATCCTTAATTCATCTAAATAGTTTAGAGCTTCTTGCAGGCTCCTTAGCAATCCAGAGCTTTGCAGAAAACAAGGTTAAATGTGTGATCCTTCTTTGCATGCATAGACAGCATTACAACAGTCAAGTACATAAACAAACTGGGAAAAAGAAGGTCAAAGCTATTGGAAGGTCTAGCCAGGTTCCTTTGGGAATTTTATCTAAAGAGAAAAATACTTCTGGTGGCAAAATACCTTCTGGTTGCGGTGGTTGGAGTACCACATACTACAGCAGAGAGTGGTGTCTGAATCTCCAACCATTCCAAACTCTGGACGAGACATGGGGTCCTTTCAGGGTAGACCGCTTTGCATTCTTGCAGCTGAGATAGGAAGATTGTAAATCTCGAGACTGGATCCTGAAGCACTACAATTAGATGTTTTCTTTCAGGATTTGTCCAATTGGAATTTTTTGCTTTTCCACCCTTTATCATGTTTCTAAGAAGATGTGTTTTCCAGGTCTACAGACAGCTAGCAAGGGGCACATTGGTGATTCCACTGTGGAGAATGCTGCCTTTTTTTTCCTTCACTCCTAGAATTCAGTTGACTGCCCAATTCCTATTGCAGCTTTTCCTTGCCTTTTGAAAGACCACGTGGGGCTGCTTCACAATCTGGTAGTGGCATGGAGTGCAACGGCATAGAATGCCATTGCACTAAATTTGTACCTCATTCAGTGACAGCAGTTTCTCTAGCCTACATTGATAGTTGCTGCAGCACCATTCCTCCTATATGGCTAATATTGAAGATAATATTGAAGGAGAGTCCTGATTTTATTAAAGAGATAGGAGATTAATATTATGCATCTCCCTTCTTGTTTTATTTTTTACAGCACTTAAAATAACACTACAGCTTCCATAATCTTGCTCCCATTGGCAGGAAGTTGTTAACACAAACAAAATACATCCCACCTATAAATAGCAGTAGCCTATACACCATTTCATCTTATCTTAATGAGTTAAAGGGTCTAGCTAGCACTATATAAAACTTTATCAATAAAAAATAAGAAATATAACACGACAAATCAGAAACAGTAACAGAAAACCAAGAAGCAGCCAACAAAACGTCTTTCCTATGGTCATCATCCTCTCAGGACAAATGTTCTGTGTGCATTGCATGCCTCATGGGTGGATTCTTTTCCCACATGCTTGCAACCACCTATTCACCCACATCATCTATTGTTCTACTTACACTTTTCCACTGCACACTCATGTATTTCTCCTTTCATCGACAGAAATGCACCCAGTCCTCCATGCACACCAAAGTACCACTGCTATCCCCAATGAGTCTATCATGAAACAAACCAAAGTACATATTCATTCCTAAAAAGTAAACATACATTCATCAACTCTCAACAAAATATTCATCCAGACACCCACACTCATACCCATCCAGTTACGCAGTCATACAACAGTTGTGGCTGGTCCCGCAAATCAATAGTAGGGCGGGGGAGGGGGTAGGTGGAGGCAGCGGGGAAGGGGAGGAGAAAAAAGCAAATAAAGGATGCCTCTCTTCCGTCCTCTTCATGGCTTCTGCTGGAACAGGAAGCAGGATAGGATAAGCTCTCCTGAGGGAATCACAATGCTGCAATGCAGCGTTGTGATTGGTAAGCACCCACGATCCCCTAAGCCAATCGCAACGCTATAATGCAGTGTTGTGATTGGCCTGAGCGCCGTGGTTCTATGCTCAGATAGGGAATGGAAGCCTGGTCATGTTCTCCACTCAGGCTGTAATGCAGCCTGGGTGCAGAACATGCTAAGTGTGCATGAATGTTTGGCCGGCCCCAGAGGGTCGGCCATACATTTGTGCGCACTTAGGAAGGTGTCACCACTCCTCCCCCCTGCGCAGGCCAGCTCCGCCCACACCACATAACTGCCCATGCACAGAAAAATAAAATGATAATAACATACCGTTATTATCATTTTATTTTTCCTTTTGTGCCATGCTAAAAGGCAGTGAAGCAATGCTCCTCCACCTTAGCGGAGGAGCCTTCCCTGCGTACCAATCCCTCTAAATGCCCCCACCATTGTATGCACATACAACCGTTCCAATCACCTTACTATCCTTGTATACATTCATGCAGCCAACGATCCACCCATGCATCAAACCAACATCCACCTGTGTCTGAATGTGCCAGTATGTATGTTGTCTCACTAGGTTGGAGCCTCTCTGTATTGTCTGTATATATATGGTTGCCTCTATGTGTTTTCTAATTATGCACTTTATTTGTTTGTGCTCTAATCTGAGTATTTTGTGCATTTTTGTGCGTTTATTTATTAGTGGCGGGACGCTATCAGTTGATTGGTAAGTAACATTTTGTAATTAAGCCCTTATGTGTGGGTGTCGACCAATTGTCGACACCCGTACTACCTCCACAGTGCTTCTGTTGGCAACTGGCCAACAGTGTGGAGGTATAAAGAGGCCCCTATGGTGCAGTCCTTTATTTTATTTTTTAGCTTCGGCTCCTCAGGAAGAGCTTCCAGAGCAGCTTGAGTGTTTTTTTTTACTGTAATGACGATAAGTGCACAGGGTGCACTGTCATCATTGCAGTAAAAGTGAAAGCAAAATGAGCTGATGTGCTTGTTTTACAGTACACCTAACAAAAGGTTCAGGAGAACGGTCACACAAACTATGCAAATTCACACATACAATTAAAATTACAGACAGTGACAATTAAAAAGAAAGCAAGTGAAGAAGCCTATAGATACATGAATTCAAAAAAAGTTTCAATATCAAAAGATTGTTGTTTATTACATATGACAAAAGTTAAAAAAGAGAAAACAGTTACGCTCAAGACAAAAAGTGTTGGTATACAGAAAAACAAACATATCACAAAACCAAACAAGTGGCTAGCAAAGACATTACATATTCAAAGGAACAACATAGACATAAATGATGTGTCCTTGGGTATTTTTGGGCCACAAAAAGCGTTGACGGCGTTTCGACCGCTGTATCATTAAACGGTCATCTTCAGGACTCAAAATTTGCTTGAGCGTTAAAAATCTGTACAATGAAGATATTTTAATTTTATTATATGATTATATTACATTGAATAATGTAGGCTTCTTCAAAGGAAAAGGCTTCGAAATTGCACCAAGTGACAGAGCAAGCAGGAAAATCAAAACTAAAGATGATAATAAAATTAAAAAAGGGAGGCAAGAGTATTTGGTGCAGAGAAGTTTAAAAAAAGAGAAAGAAATCACCCCCACACCTATTGTGATTCCACCACCTGACAGTGCGTGTATTCAATAAAATTCACCTGTATAAAAACGAATGAACCAATCAGTAATTGATGGCTATCAGGGAAAATCCACCGCTATATCAGGACAAAAAAAAAAAAAATTAGTCCAATAGCACCCATTTTATCAAGAAGAACCTAATTAAAAGGCCACTATAAAAATGAACTTACTGCCATAAACAGAATTTGAATAAGGCACGAAAAGTCGGAGTCAATCAATCAATGGTACCAAGGGTCCACCATACAGGATGCCCAATTAATGCAGAAATAAATAAAGAGGAAGGAGATATCAGTCCTGTATCTTGTATTTTATATCTTATAAGTGATTCAGTGTAAGTACACAGAGCCAACATCACCAATTACAGTGAATGGCTGACCAAAAGTTATTCATACTAGGTCCATGGAGGAGTAATAGTGAATGGGGTCATGATGTACTTTGACTACTCATTTACTCCACCAATTACTCGACTATCATAGTCGATCGATAAAAATGCCGATGTCAACTTAGGGGCCTCAACCGGGGGTATGGGCGCGAGTCCTGCCTAAGTCTATTTTAGCAACCGGCAAGTTACCTCGATGCAGGTGGAAGATATCTAACAAACATGAAAAAACGGTCTAAAAGCCTAACTCAGGGGCCTCAACCGGGTCAAGAGGTGTGGGCGCAAGTCATGCCTCAGCCTATTTAGCAATCGGCGAGTTTCATCGATGCAGGTGAAAGATATCTAACCAACATGAAAAAACGGTCTAAAAGCCGATTATATACATCGGGCCCAACACGTGAGAGTCACCAGTAAACAGACAACAGATTCTGAGACGGGGCGGTCAGCAGGTCTACTTACCAATACAGTTTCGCCCACGGCACACTAGAGAAGTTTGCGCAGCGCCTCAATTAGGAACGCCAAACATAGATAAAGTCCCGAATCATGAAAATAGAGAAAGGGACCATACGGAACGTTCAGAATCATGAAAATAGAAAAAGGCCCATAGGGAAGTAAGATCGGTGCAGTGCACCGCCATCTTGAAGTGGAGTGTATTTTATTAATTAGGTTTCGGCATACGCAAACTACATTCTAGCGGCGTCACCATGGAAACAAAATTTAAAACAACCATATAAAAGTGATTTTAGTGACAATATTACATCCAAAAATGAGGCGATGTAACAAAAGGATTTAGAAAGGGGTGATGGGGGGGTTTATGCTAGCAGATTAAATATCAGCGCCCGCATCACCAAATCAAGAATTATAATGGCATTTTAATTAACCAACTAAACAGTCAAAAAGGACCAAGGATTATATATATATATATGCGGCCTACAAATTACAAACGACTATTTCGAGTTAGAAAATATCTCAGAAAACATGTCCTCGAGTGGAAATCTCGACCCACGCCATGCATAATTCGAAAGGATAGAAAAATACGAAAAAGCAGAGTGGAAAAAGAGCATTTTCCTTTAAAACAGGTCTAGTTACAAGATGTGTAATAACAAAGGCATCATGAAATTCACATGCAATCGCAATACACAACACAACATGTCGTTTACATTAGCATTGTTTGATCCATTCAGCAACATGTTATAATTCCAAGGAGAAATGTAACTTCTCAACATTGCTAAAGCGAGTAATCAAACTTTGTCAATCAGCTGTGACAGTCTCACCAGTATATAAGCTCTTATACAGTTTACAGAAGATGCAATAAAATGACTACAGTTAAATCACATCAGCCGGTTATAACAGAATGGCATTTCTCCATAGAGTTAAGGCCCAAATTAATGCTATCACAGCGAAGTATCCAACAGCATTCAGTTTTGTTAAGGATATTGGCAATACTCCCACCTCTTGCCGGAAGATGTACCACTTCAATGACTTGCCAGCGCATGTCACCGGGGGCATGATTGAACTCTATAAAGTGGGCCACTAGTGATACATTCTCAGTTTGACAACGGATTCTGCTTTTATGTTGTCCAAGTCTCGTTTTTATCTTTTGGGTAGTTTGACCGATATAAATCAAGTAGCAAGGACACCATATTGCATATATAACATTGGATGTGTTGCAATTTGAAAAATTACGCAAGTCATAATTGATGTTTCTATGAACAAACTGTTTTGTGTTCATACTTGAGCTACACATACGGCAGCCACCGCACTTGTAGTGTCCTACAATCTTGTTCAGACCCCACAGAGATGTCAAATTGGAGCTTTCTGGCCGGGGTAAAGCTGCTCTGACCAAATGATCACTGAGATTTCTTCCTCTTTTGAAAGAGAATAAGGGCTGGTCATGCGTGATTCCTGTGGCAACTACCAGAGTCCAATGTCTCCTGATAATCGCAGTGTTTTGATTACTGCGTGTTCCAAAAGTGGTCACACATTGGTTTTTTGATTTTAGGGGTTAACAGAAATCGCGATGGTTATACCACGCTCGTTTCATCGATCATTTTATCAATTTCTGCGGGTAACCACGCTGTTGTAGCTTCTTGGATAAAATCTCAGCTTCTCAAAGTAATCTTCTTTAAAAAAACAATTTCTACGAATCCGTAGAAGTTGCCCAAAAGGGAGGCCATCTTAAAGTCCTCTTGGATGGTTACTAGAATACTCCAATAGAGTATTACAGGCTGTGGGTTTTATGAACAGTCTTGTGGACAAACTGCCCTCATGTGGAAAGATTGTCAAATCCAAGAAGTCTATTACAAAGCTGCCCCAACCAGGGGGAAGGCTCCTCCGAGCACCGCAGAAAAGACTCAATGTCTTATTCACTTGAACAAATTTAATAAAGTTTTTTTGAACACAAGTGGTTGACTGTGTATTTTCTAGTTCATTGTTTCAAATGTCAACTCATTATTTTCATGGTTGCAAATATCTCAAACATGTGAATCTCATCAGGTTTCTTTTATCCCAATGCATTTTGGGCTATCCTTCAGCCCTTCGTCAGGGGAATACTCTACAAGAGGAAAAGAAGAAAGAAATGGCTATCAGCCAGAAGTTTGTATGACGATGCTGTTATCAGTGCTGGGGGCACTTCATGCACAAGGTGACTCGGTGAATGAGGTGGTGAAAATAGCTATAATATCAGTGAACATTCCATCATATGTGAGAACGGAGTCAGTAAGAAAACAGGGGATGTGCAGATGAAAACTGCGATACCGGTGTGGGTTACAAGTGCTCATGACGCAAGGGTACAAGAACTGATTAAAAAATGATGACAAAGAACGCGGTGATCGGATTAATGAACAGGCGAGTGGAAATAAAAAACCTTAATCCCAAGTGTTTAGCAAACGTGGTTGCAACTACGATAGTTACTCACGGAAACGTTGTCCACATAAATCCGTTAACCTACATGGTACACAAAGATACACAGGAGTGATTAGCACTCGGTGCTAACAATGGGTCGAAATTGGTTAACGTTTTATACAGTGAACCTCGGGACGAGGTACTTACAAAGGTGTGGTGCGGCTCCGTGTGATTCATTAAGACGATCCCTCTGTTGAGCTACCGGGTGGGACCCATTGGAGAATGCGACGCTGTGTCGGCGTGACGGCTGATATAAACACTGTAGATGGACTAAACCCATGTTAATAGGCGCCATCTTAGAGTGGTGAACGTGTGAGCAAGTGCAACTCGCAGGAAAGAATGGGGGAAAAGTGCTAAGGGATAAGTTGCTAAACCTGGAGGTAATAATTCATAAGGTTGATGAATAGTAGAAATAAAAACTGATAAAGGGATACATATAAAAAAATATACTTGTGAAATGAATTGTACATGAAAAAATCATAAATGTCTGAAACATATCACATGATGCTGTGCTTATGCTCAATCTCTCTATAATGAGTCATAGATAACATAGAAATTCCATCCTGTCATTCAACCCACGTGGTTGCATCGTCGCCAAGTAACGGATCCAATAGTTCTCACGTTTAAGGAGTGTGTTTTTGTTGTGTCTGGTAGGTTGAATCTGTTCCAAAATCAAGAAATAATGGATCAGAACAATCTAGTGATTAACATTTCTTCATATCAGCTTACCTCTGAGGAAACTATTACCTTACAGAAAGGTCAATCATTTGTTCCCACCACACGTACCAACACACTGGAATTAGAAGTCAGTGCTTTCAAATTGTTACGCAACATACGTTTACGACATTATTTTCAGAACATCGTGTCTACACCCATACAAGAAGATGACATATTGCGAGGACTCCGTCCCCACAGTACATTCTTGGCTCCCCAAAGCCATAAGACCATAGACACGTTTGAAAACATGATAAAGCACGAAATATCAACTCTCCCTTTCCAGTCTTCCATTAAACACAGTAATCTAACCAAAAGAGAAATAAACATTCTCCAAAAATTGGCCAACAACACGTCGATAGTTTGTCAAACAGCTGATAAAGGGGGAGCGCTAGTAATCATGGATGCCACATATTATCATGAACAAATTGTGGAACACACATCGGACATCAACACTTATGCTCCACTTCAAACTGATCCCACTGGTGAGTACGCTGGCATTTTAAATCACATCATCCAACAAGCATTCAACAATGGTACCATCAATGACAAAGCCAAACGATTCTTGACTCCCAACAATCCTATAGCACCTATCATGTATATGGTGCCAAAAATACATAAGCACCCAACCAAGCCTCCATTCCGACCCATAGTGTCGACAAAAGGAAGTATGCATGAAAATATCGGGAAATTTCTTGACAGATATCTCCAACCTTTTGTACTAGATACAGGATCATACATTCGAAATACGACCGATTTCCTGGTTAAGTTGAATAATTGCACCAACCAGTTGGGTGAACAGGAATTGCTACTATGTACAGTAGACGTATGTTAATTGTACACTTCTATACCCCATGACCTGGGGATAGAGGCTGTGGAAAAAGTTCTTACAGGGTCCTCATTGGACGCTGATCTTCAAGTGTTTCTTATGGAACTTCTTGTTTTTACACTTTATCACAGCTATTTTACAGCCGAGGGCAACTGGTTTCACCAACTCTGCGGCACTTCCATTGGCAATTGTGAGGCTCCATCTTATGCGAACACATTCATGAAAATATTTGAAGAGACTCACATCTTGGACAGCCATGCTTTGAAAACGCTTGGCAGGTTATATCTCAGGTTCATTGATGATATATTCATTCTTTGGGCAGGAACCCGCACTAGTCTTCTGGACTTCTTAGAGAACTGGAATCATATCAATGATCGGATTCAGTTCACATGGAACTATGATGAAACTACCATCCATTTTCTGGATGTAGCAGTTTATACGCACGAGGGTAAGATAACAACCACGATCTTTCGAAAAGCCACGGATCGCAACTCTATATTACATTACAAGAGTTTCCACCGACCTGGTCTTAAACTTAACCTACCATACTCCCAACTCTTGAGAGTTAAACGCATTGTGTCCTCCACCTCGGAGAGTGAAAAGGAACAAAAGCTCATGTTGGAAAGATTCAAATCAAGAGGGTATCCCCAGGAGATACTGACAAAGGCAGCCGCCCGTTGCAAGAAGGCTAATCGTAGTGATTTGATGCGCATTAAACCTAAAGTTGAGAACACACGAATGGTAGCGGTGTCCAAATACACCGTCACCAGCAACCAGTTTCGCAAAATCATTCTAAAGCATTGGCCACTTCTAAGTACAGAACCAGATTTCCACAACATCTTTGCACAAACTCCCATCTTCGCATATACTAGAGGACGCAATCTAAAAGAAATTCTCACGAGATCAAGAGATCAGACAGAAATGCTAACATACAAGGGACTCTTGCCATGTTATAATTGCAGTAACTGCAACAATGTCATACCAGGGAACTTTACCAACCATCCTATGAAAGGCTATAAAGTGAAACTGAAAGTCAACGCCACATGTAACTCTTCGAACGTAATTTACATGCTGAAGTGCCCCTGTGGCTCCTGCTACATAGGCCACGCAGAGAGAAAGATTCGCACCCGTATCCTGGAGCACAAAAGTAACATCCAGACAAAAAACATCAAGTCTACAGTAGCAGCACACTTCCTAGAGAAAAACCACACAGTGGCTCAATTGAAATTCTTGATTTTGGAACAGATTAAACCTACCAGACACAACAAAAACACACTCCTTAAACGTCAGAACTATTGGATCCGTTACTTGGCGACGATACAACCACATGGGTTGAATGACAGGATGGATTTCTATGTTATCTATGACTCATTATAGACTGATTGAGCATAAGCACAGCATCATGTGATACGTTTCAGACATTTATGATTTTTTCATGTACAATTCATTTCACAAGTATATTTTTTTATAAGTATCCCTGTATCAGTTTGTATTTCTACTATTCATCAACCTTATGAGTTATTACCTCCAGGTTTAGCATCTTATCCCTTAGTGCTTTTCCCCCATTCTTTCCTGCGAGTTGCACTTGCTCACACGTTCACCACTCTAAGATGGTGCCTATTAACATGGGTTTAGTCCATCTACAGTGTTTATATCAGCCGTCACGCCGACACAGCGTCGCATTCTCCAATGGGTCCCACCCGGTAGCTCAACAGAGGGATCGTCTTAATGAATCACACGGAGCTGCACCACACCTTTGTAAGTACCTCTTCCCGAGGATCACTGTATAAAACGTTAACCAATTTCGACCCATTGTTAGCACCGAGTGCTAATCACTCTTGTGTATCTTTGCGTACCATATAGGTTAACGGATTTATGTGGACAACGTTTCCATGAGTAACTATTGTAGTTGCAACCATGTTTGCTAAACACTTGGGATTAAGGTTTTTTATTTCCACTCGCCTGTTCATTAATCCGATCACCGCGTTCTTTGTCATCATTTTTTTATCAGTTCTTATACCCTCGCGTCATGAGCACTTGTAACCCACACCGGTATCGCAGTTTTCATCTGCACATCTCCTGTTTTCTTACTGACTCCGTTCTCACATATGATGGAATGTTCACTGATATTATAGCTATTTTCACCACCTCATTCACCGAGTCACCTTGTGCATGATGTTCCCCCAGCACTGATAACAGCATCGTCATACAAACTTCTGGCTGATAGCCATTTCTTTCTTCTTTTCCTCTTGTAGAGTATTCCCCTGATGAAGGGCTGAAGGATAGCCCGAAATGCATTGGGATAAAAGAAACCTGATGAGATTCACATGTTTGAGATATTTGCAACCATGAAAATAATGAGTTGACATTTGAAACAATGAACTAGAAAATACACAGTCAACCACTTGTGTTCAAAAAAACTTTATTAAATTTGTTCAAGTGAATAAGACGTTGAGTCTTTTCTGCGGTGCTCGGAGGAGCCTTCCCCCTGGTTGGGGCAGCTTTGTAATAGACTTTTGTGATTATATACACTGTAAGGATTATACAGCGACACCTCCTTAGCACGCCACAGATCATCAAACAGATCACCACTGAGGAACCGAGCAGTGCAAGCCCCATCTATTCTCTTTGTTAGTTCACTTTTTCTGTCCACGGGACTGTGCACGCCATTGTAATAAACATGAATTACGATACCATTTCGAACATGACGGATCTAAAAGCGGACACGTTTGCTTTCACAACAGAAGATGCCAATAAGATCTATGGCATGATCCAAGAGGAGGTTGCACCCATCGCAAATGCACGTAGCATAGAAAGTAACATCAAACAGTTACTCTACTTGTTGAAGAAAGAGTCCAACCAGAAACTTCACGCCAGCACACTCGTGCGATACCATCGGGCCCAACGGATCCCCAGAGGCCTAAGGGTCCCATTGAAACCACTGTTATGGAAAAACAATGCGAGGTTTGTTGAGAGATTGTATGCCATCCTCAACAAGTGCTCGCTAGATTTAATCCTCCTCATCATAGAGGAACTTTCCAAAACCTTGGAGGAACTTGCTACAGATATCAAGAATATCAACACAGAATTGGCCAATGCCATGGAAGCCGCTGAACTAACCAAAATGTTGGAAGACATTAATGCGCAATTAGATAAACACACCCGGGAAACACAAGAGCGCAAAATCCGGAAATTTAAGCGCGACACCATCGACTATAAGCTCGGCGAGGTGTACACGTGGGCTGAAGTGTATGCCCGCCGACGCCCGAACCGAGCTTACAATCCGTACTCGGAAAACGAGACTTCATCATCGGAAGAAGACACCAGAACCCAAGCAAAACAGAGAACAACCCGGCCAGAACAACAACAGTCAGCTGGCCCATCTAGCTCTGCGGTTCATTTTTTGGAGCAAGGCAAAGGACAACAACCCGACTCAGGCGTGGCAAGACCCACAGAGGTGGAAAAAACACCAGAGGTGGAAAAAACACCAGCCGAACCAGAGAAAAAGAAAGGTACACACAAGAAATGATGGATCAGAACAATCTAGTGATTAACATTTCTTCATATCAGCTTACCTCTGAGGAAACTATTACCTTACAGAAAGGTCAATCATTTGTTCCCACCACACGTACCAACACACTGGAATTAGAAGTCAGTGCTTTCAAATTGTTACGCAACATACGTTTACGACATTATTTTCAGAACATCGTGTCTACACCCATACAAGAAGATGACATATTGCGAGGACTCCGTCCCCACAGTACATTCTTGGCTCCCCAAAGCCATAAGACCATAGAAACGTTTGAAAACATGATAAAGCACGAGATATCAACTCTCCCTTTCCAGTCTTCCATTAAACATAGTAATCTAACCAAAAGAGAAATAAACATTCTCCAAAAATTGGCCAACAACACGTCGATAGTTTGTCAAACAGCTGATAAAGGGGGAGCGCTAGTAATCATGGATGCCACATATTATCATGAACAAATTGTGGAACACACATCGGACATCAACACTTATGCTCCACTTCAAACTGATCCCACTGGTGAGTACGCTGGCATTTTAAATCACATCATCCAACAAGCATTCAACAATGGTACCATCAATGACAAAGCCAAACGATTCTTGACTCCCAACAATCATATAGCACCTATCATGTATATGGTGCCAAAAATACATAAGCACCCAACCAAGCCTCCATTCCGACCCATAGTGTCGACAAAAGGAAGTATGCATGAAAATATCGGGAAATTTCTTGACAGATATCTCCAACCTTTTGTACTAGATACAGGATCATACATTCGAGATACGACCGATTTCCTGGTTAAGTTGAATAATTGCACCAACCAGTTGGGTGAACAGGAATTGCTACTATGTACAGTAGACGTATGTTCATTGTACACTTCTATACCCCATGACCTGGGGATAGAGGCTGTGGAAAAAGTTCTTACAGGGTCCTCATTGGACGCTGATCTTCAAGTGTTTCTTATGTAACTTCTTGTTTTTACACTATATCACAGCTATTTTACAGTCGAGGGCAACTGGTTTCACCAACTCTGCGGCACTTCCATGGGCAATTGTGCGGCTCCATCTTATGCGCACACATTCATGAAAATATTTGAAGAGACTCACATCTTGGACAGCCATGCTTGGAAAACGCATGGCAGGTTATATCTCAGGTTCATTGATGATATATTCATTCTTTGGGCAGGAACCCGCTCTAGTCTTCTGGACTTCTTAGAGAACTGGAATCGTATCAATGATCGGATTCAGTTCATATGGAACTATGATGAAACTACCATCCATTTTCTGGATGTAGCAGTTTATATGCAAGAGGGTAAGATATCAACCACGATCTTTCGAAAAGCTACGGATCGCAACTCTATATTACATTACAAGAGTTTCCACTGACCTGGTCTTAAACTTAATCTACCATACTCCCAACTCTTGAGAGTTAAACGCATTGTGTCCTCCACCTCGGAGAGTGAAAAGGAACAAAAGCTCATGTTGGAAAGATTCAAATCAAGAGGGTATCCCCAGGAGATACTGACAAAGGCAGCCGCCCGTTGCAAGAAGGCTAATCGTAGTGATTTGATGCGCATTAAACCTAAAGTTGAGAACACACGAATGGTAGCGGTGTCCAAATACACCGTCACCAGCAACCAGTTTCGCAAAATCATTCTAAAGCATTGGCCACTTCTAAGTACAGAACCAGATTTCCACAACATCTTTGCACAAACTTCCATCTTTGCATATACTAGAGGACGCAATTTAAAAGAAATTCTCACGAGATCAAGAGATCAGACAGAAATGCTAACATACAAGGGACTCTTGCCATGTTATAATTGCAGTAACTGCAACAATGTCATACCAGGGAACTTTACCAACCATCCTATGAAAGGCTATAAAGTGAAACTGAAAGTCAACGCCACATGTAACTCTTCGAACGTAATTTACATGCTGAAGTGCCCCTGTGGCTCCTGCTACATAGGCCACACAGAGAGAAAGATTCGCACCCGTATCCTGGAGCACAAAAGTAACATCCGGACAAAAAACATCAAGTCTACAGTAGCAGCACACTTCCTAGAGAAAAACCACACAGTGGCTCAATTGAAATTCTTGATTTTGGAACAGATTAAACCTACCAGACACAACAAAAACACACTCCTTAAACATGAGAACTATTGGATCCGTTACTTGGCGACGATACAACCACATGGGTTGAATGAAAGGATGGAATTTCTATGTTATCTATGACTCATTATAGACTGATTGAGCATAAGCACAGCATCATGTGATATGTTTAAGACATTTATGATTTTTTCATGTACAATTCATTTCACAAGTATACTTTTTTATATGTATCCCTTTATCAGTTTGTATTTCTACTATTCATCAACCTTATGAGTTATTACCTCCAGGTTTAGCAACTTATCCCTTAGCGTTTTTCCCCCATTCTTTCCTGCGAGTTGCACTTGCTCACACGTTCACCACTCTAAGATGGCGCCTATTAACATGGGTTTAGTCCATCTACAGTGTTTATATCAGCCGTCACGCCGACACAGCGTCGCATTCTCCAATGGGTCCCATCCGGTAGCTCAACAGAGGGATCGTCTTAATGAATCACACGGAGCCGCACCACACCTTTGTAAGTACCTCGTCCCGAGGATCACTGTATAAAACGTTAACCAATTTTGACCCATTGTTAGCACCGAGTGTGTGGACAACGTTTCCGTGAGTAACTATCGTAGTTGCAACCACGTTTGCTAAACACTTGGGATTAAGGTTTTTTATTTCCACTCGCCTGTTCATTAATCCGATCACCGCGTTCTTTGTCATCATTTTTTAATCAGTTCTTGTACCCTCGCGTCATGAGCACTTGTAACCCACACCGGTATCGCAGTTTTCATCTGCACATCTCCTGTTTTCTTACTGACTCCGTTCTCACATATGATGGAATGTTCACTGATATTATAGCTATTTTCACCACCTCATTCACCGAGTCACCTTGTGCATGATGTTCCCCCAGCACTGATAACAGCATCGTCATACAAACTTCTGGCTGATAGCCATTTCTTTCTTCTTTTCCTCTTGTAGAGTATTCCCCTGATGAAGGGCTGAAGGATAGCCCGAAATGCATTGGGATAAAAGAAACCTGATGAGATTCACATGTTTGAGATATTTGCAACCATGAAAATAATGAGTTGACATTTGAAACAATGAACTAGAAAATACACAGTCAACCACTTGTGTTAAAAAAAACTTTATTAAATTTGTTCAAGTGAATAAGACGTTGAGTCTTTTCTGCGGTGCTCGGAGGAGCCTTCCCCCTGGTTGGGGCAGCTTTGTAATAGACTTTTGTGATTATATACGCTGTAAGGATCAGACAGCGACACCTCCTTAGCACGCCACAGATCATCAAACAGATCACCACTGAGGAACTGAGCAGTGCAAGCCCCATCTATTCTCTTTGTTAAATCCAAGAAGTCAACATAACTATTGCTGGCATTAGATGTAAATTTCAAAAACCCGAGAACAGGAATTCAACCAATTAATAAACAGGTTCAAATCGTCTTCTGTCCCAGTCCAAATGAAAAAAATATCGTCAATATAACGTCGCCAATGGCGGACGTTATCAAAAAAAGGACTCTTAATGGAGTCAAAAATAAATTGATTTTCAAAATCATCTACAAACAGAATCGCAAAATTGGGGGCATAAGAAGTCCCCATTGAAGTACCCTTAATCTGTAAATAATATTGTCCGTCAAACTCAAAATAATTCCGCATCAGTGATATCGTCAGGAGGTCAACAATAAAGTCAGTGGGGACTGGCACAGGAGCAGTCCGTGTATCCAGAATCTTTCTTATCACCTCAATCCCTTCGAGTTGGGGAATGTTGGTGTATAAGGACTCAAAGTCCAAACACACCAACACCTCCGTCTTGGGGCAAAATTGCATTATTTCCAACTGTGAAATCATGTCACCAATGTCACGCACATAACTGCGAGTAGCAGAGGCAAAGTCCTTTATAAATACATCAATGTATTTACACAAAGGCTCCAGAACCGACCCACATCCGGAGACGATGGGTCGGCCTGGAGGATTCAGCAAACTCTTGTGTACTTTTGGAAGGGTATAAAGGACAGGTGTCCGGGGTGTTTTGGCATTGAGGAATGCAAATTCCTTGTAGTTGTTATAGCAATCACATTTTGTATATCAGTCAGTGGGTTAGTTTTTAAGATTTGATAATGATTGATATTACTAAGTTGTCGCTTTATTTCGGTTTTATAGTCAGTCATAGATTGCACAACTATCCCCACACCCTTGTCAGCAGGCTCTGAATCAATGCTTGGGGACATATCTCAACCTCCGAGCTCTGATTCTTTTGGGGGCGGTATCGTTTGAAAGGGGAGAACCCCCACTTTCCAACGGTACCTCTGCTCAGTGGATTCCTGCTTGGGTTTCTCAAAAGGAGAGCGATCCCCAAGCAGGGATCCACCCACTAAGCACTAGGGATAGGGACAGAT
The DNA here is from genome assembly GCF_964261635.1 of Lissotriton helveticus. NCBI lineage: Eukaryota > Metazoa > Chordata > Amphibia > Caudata > Salamandridae > Lissotriton > Lissotriton helveticus. The sequence goes on along the minus strand of NC_136071.1, from coordinate 861,622,512 downwards.
GCCTCCATTTAAAATGTCTGTTTCTGCCCCCCTGGGAGGTATATGGGGGTAGTTACCCCTGATAAGTCCCCCTCAGGGGAGCAGAAACCCTACCAGACACCACAGTGAATAAAAAAATATACATATGGCTGGAAGCCCGAATCCGGTCCTAGGATGCTTGTTTCCGGTCCAGGGATGACCTGGCTTGGCAGTTCGGGCTGGACTGTTCCCATGAGGCACAAGGTCAAGGCTGATTTGCATATGGCCAGGTCTAAACTGGGGTGGCATGGGGAACAAAAGAATGATGGATTTAACCCAGATCTCTTGACTCGGGGTGAATGCTTTGATTTGCTCAGCATTCCGCTTATCAATTGTGTGTCTTTTGATGAAGCTCTTAGAAGCAGGGCGCAGTAAAAAGGTTACTTCAGGTCGTGAGGGACTAGTGCAAATGTAAAATTCAGGCCAATGGAGCTGTAGCTCTATGCTGTCCAGCATTGGTTCTGAGAGGCTGTGCGGCAAGGTTTTGCAAGGCTCCACGTCATTCGGCTTCGGTTCTGTGAGCTATGAGCTGTGCAGCGAGGTTTCGCGTTGCTTCACGTTGGATTTGGCAGAAACTCAGTTGCAGAATCCCTTTCTGAGACCAAGAACTTGGAGGGGTCACTAAAGGCACGGGTAAAACTCACAGAAGACAACGTTCAGCAGTACCAACAGAACTGCAGAAAGTTTTTTGTGTCCCTGAGACTTCAGAAGCAGGAGGCAAGTTAAAAAACTTTTGGAGATCACTTTGGAGTCCAGCTCTCCTTCCAGCAGAGTCAGGGGCAGCAGGCAGCAGGCCAACAGGCAGGCATGCAGCCCTTCCAGAAAAGCAGTCCAGTTGAGTCCATTGGGCAGCACCACAGTCCACTGACAGAGGTTTAGTTCAAGATCCAGAAGCGTCTGATTTTATGGGGTCAGAGACCAAATACTTATACCCACATGTGCCTTTGATGTGAGGGAAACTTCAAAGTCTGGTTTTGAGGTGCACCAGTACCCTGTTCAACCCAGCAAGAAAAATGGAGGGAGGCAGGCAAAAGGTTGTGGCAAGACCACCCTAAGTTTGTCAGGTCGTACAGGCACAGTCTTTTTGCCCCCCTCAGGGGTGGATTGGGGCAATTTACCCTAACTTTCCCCTAGGGGACAGAAAGCCCACTGGACGCTAGAGACTATATTTATGCAGTGTATTTGTGGGAGAGGCAGCCCCCCCTAGGCATGGGCCCCTACTCTCCCCTACCCCATGGCACAATAGACTTTCTGCCCTCCTCCCTCCACCCAGGAGGTGGATAAAGGTATACACCCCCCAATCTGCCACTCGGGAAACAGAATGTCCACTAAACACCAGACATTTCAAAACTGAGTCAAAACAATCAAAATGAGGGTGTGGCTTACCCTGTCATCAAGTAATACCACCTCCCCAGCAAGGGCAACAGTGTCTTTCTGCCCCCACCCGGGCAGGTAGGTGTTTTGGCCCAATTGGGGAGATTGCCCCATATTTTCTGCTCTGGTGGTAGAAAGTCCACCTGACACCAGAGATTTTGCCTTTGGGGCAAAATGAAGGAATGCTGGTGTTCACTCTTGCATTGGTCCCACCCCACCCCCAAAAAAGGAACAAACCAGTCTTTGTGTCCCTTCAAGGCCGACAGGAGGTTTGCCCCAATATTCCCCTTGTGGCCAGAAAGCCCACTGAAATGCCAGAATATATGTTTTTAATAAAATAACGGGGCGGTTCTGGTCCATCCTAACATCTGCCCCACCCTCAACCCTAAGTCTTAACAGTCTTTCTTGTCCCCTGTGCACTAAGAAATCAAATCCCACAGGCAAACGAGAGGACATTTAATTCCTTAGGGTGTTTTTATTTTACATATGGGCCAGGAGAGTGTGGCTAACTCCCAATATCATCCCAATTGGAATGGTGAATGGCTGCACTTGTTTGGCTTAGGTAGGCTGCCACCTGGGAAAACCTACCAGACCCAGGCAGTTCTGAAAACTAGAAACCGGGGGAGTCCAGGGTGGTGTGCTTCGCATGGATCTAACAACATTTTCCTACTCACAATGCCCTGCAAACTGCAAACTTTGACTAAAAACAAACACTTTCCTCACATGTCTCTGAGGAAAACATCTGGAATCTATGGGGTTCACACATTTCCTACCACCAAGCATTCCCCCGAGTCTCCCAATGACAAGAGTACCTCAGTTGTGTGAGTTGGCCACAAGACATTGACACAAAGGCCCTAAAAAACTAAGGGGCTGATTACAATGTTATTCGGAAACTCGTCCAACCAAATCAGTTTCAGAATCGTTTTCGACCGAATCAGGTTCTGCAAGTCCGACCGACTGATTACAGTGCTTGCGAACATCGTTTGGTCGGACCTGCATCGACTTCAATGGGAGCCTGTGTTCCGAACGAGAACACAAGCACCCATTGAAAAAAGGGGTGGTTGGGGAAAACTTTGCACCCTGTGGCGGGCACATCATGGTGCCTGCCACATTGTGAATAGTTGGAAAGAGGGGTCCCTTGGGTACCCTCCACGGGCCCTAACCAAAGGCTTCCGGGTGAATAGGGGCCTGCTGCGGGCCCACAAAGTCAGATTCGACAGCCGTTTAATTTCAGGCAGATCGAATCGGAATGGCTGTCAGAATCAGCCATCGTAATCGCTTGCTCAGAAACCGTGTCTGTAAAGCTGTACGATTCGTCTCCGAAAGACTCAGGCTCTCCAAATGTCTTTCGGATCCGAATCAGACAGCCCGAACGGTTTCTTAACATTGTAATCAGTTGGTTGGAAATGTGTACGATTCGGTCAGAAACATAGGTTTCAAATCAGATTCTGAAACTCTGAATCACAGCCTTTCCGACCGACATCGTAATCAGCTCCAGTAAGGAGAGAACAGCAATAGGGATAGCTGCAGGATTTGGGGCTGTGCTCCCATGGAAACCTGTGAACCACAGACATTTTTGAGATTCCAGGGTAGTGTGCCTTGCATGGATCCCATGAGGTTTTCTTACCCACAATGCCCTACAAACCTCAAACTATGCCTGAAGTTTTGGAAGGGGGTGATGGTGTTTTCAGTCACTGAGGGGTTGGAGAACTCATTGACGATGCTGAAGAGTTCTTTGCTGTGGTTGTGGATGGTTTCGATGCGGTCGGCTAAGGCGTTCCTTCTGGTCTCTATTAGGATTCGATAGTACTGGTTGATGGATGTCTTGAAGGTGGATCTTTGAGTATTCTCCTTGCTGGTGCTCCATTTCCTTTCCAGTTGCTCGCATTTGCGTTTTGCGGTTCTCAGATTCAGGGTGTACCAGCTGACATGTTTGGTGGATCTCTTGAGTTTGATGGGGGCGACTCTTGGGATATTTACAAGGGCATTGCACCACCGGAACATCACTCTTTTTCGATGCTCCGGAGACGCAATGCCCTGCTCCATATTTACAAAGTGGCGTTAAGACACTTTGTGTGGCTTAACCCATCTTTGTAAATATTGTCGCCTTTCAAGTAGGTATCTGGGTGCAATGGGTGTTGCTGTGGACGTTCCACCATGACACCCATTGCTTTTAGATGCTGGCTTAGAATTACAAGGATCTGTAAATCTGAGGCAGTGCCAAAAACGATTGCCACTGTATAGCAGGTGTTACATTGGCGCAACGAGGAGAAATACTGTTATTTCTTCTAGCTTTTGCTCTTTCTATGTGTGCTGCATTTTGCAGCACACATAGAAAGAGCAAATTGCCTTGAAAGATTCCCTGCAACCCAGACACCCTTGGTGCAAGGGTGTATGTGTTGGCGCTATGCAGGTTTTTTAGCACCAGCACAAGGGAAAACAAATGAGTGCGAAGTATTCTAGCAAATACGACACGTCCCTGTGCTAAATTGCGTGCAGCGCAGTGCCATTCCCCTGTAAATATCCCCCTTTGTCAGTGCAGTCGGAGATCCAAATGATAATGTTCTTGACAGCCTGTTCAAGGCTGGTAGTGGTGTCGGGCGGGAGGTCTTGAGGGGTCAGTCCATTGGCTTTCAGATACCTTGATCCAGCTGCGGATACCTTGTTCCAGCTACAGTGACATGGCTGCACTTTACTCTTTAGCTGACTGTGAAGGTAGGGTCCAGCGTGTGTCCTGCAACGTATGTGTGAGGTTGGTGACTAGCTGGGTGAGGCAGATGTTGTTCCTGCTTATGAGAAGGTTGGCTGTGTTGGCATCGTTGAGGTTGTTGAGGACTCTGAGGAAGACGTAATGTTCAGTGTTGATGGCTTGGTAAACTATGAATTTGGGGATGGCATCGCAGAAGGCTGGCCATGCTCCAGGTGGTCTGTAGGCAAGGCTGCCTCTCATGGTGGGTTTGCTATCTATTCTGAGTTGGAAGTTGAGGTGTTCCATGATCGGGGTGACATCCTCTGTGATGGTGGTGCAGTGGATGGTTTCTTTGTGGATTATGGATTTGTGGAGTCCCCCTTTCCTGTTTGATTCATGCAAGTCGCCCTAGGTGTCTACTTTTCAAAGATGTGCAAGTTTGCTAGGTTTCCCTAGGTGATGTCTGAGCTAGAACCAAAAACCACAGCTACCCACTTTACAAAGAAAGGGTCAGTTTTGAGTGGAAAAATGTGACTTATCCTTGTTGCGCTTTGGGACGTTTACTGTCGCGGGTACTAGGGCTACCCTCACAAGCAAGGTACCATTTTTATAGGGAGACTTGGGAGAGCACTGAAGGGAAGGTAGCTTGTGGCTCCCTGCAGTGTCCAGAAATTTCCATTACAGAAATGAGTAAAATGTGGTTTTGTAGTCATACTTGAGGTTTCCCAACGATTCTGCGTAAAAAACAAACTGGTGAGGGCAAGTCACCCTGAATTCCCCTAAGTGTCTAGTCTTCAAAAATTTACGGGTTTGTTGGTTTCCCTTGGTGCTGGCTGAGCTAGGGCCCTAAGTCCACAACTACCCACTTTGCCCAAAAAGTATGAGTGGAAAAATATGATGTGTCCTGTGTTGTGTTTTGGGCCGCTTCCTGTCACAGACACTCGGCCTTCAAACACAAGTGAGGTCCCATTTTTATCAGATGACATGAGGGAGCATCGAACTGTAGAACATTTGTTAAAACCAATTGGATTTTGCTCATTTGTGCCTTCCAAATTTAAGCCAGTGAGAAGAAAGAAGAATTTTTTTTAAAATACCCTCTAAACCGGATGCTAGTACGAGTACCCACAAATTCAGAGACGTGCAAATAACCACTGTTCCTAAACTCCATATCTTGTGCCTATTTCAGAAATACATAGGTTTCTTTGATATCCATTTTTCACTCTACATACTTCACCATATGAATTGGTCTAAACTCGGTCCACAATGAAAAAACCATTGCGTGTTGAAGCTCAGTTGTTGACTCTGGGTACTTTGAGTTCCTGGAGAACCTTACCCTTATATACCCCCACAACCAGAAGGGTCTAGCAGACGTAATGGTATATTGCTTTTGCAAATCAGACATTATGACAAAAAGTTACAGATGAAAATGTTGTCACAAATGGGCGTTTGTTTTTTCCTACTAATTTTCAATATGTCTTTATTTCAGCAGTTATTTTTTGGGGGAAAACCTTGAGGGATCTACACATATGACCCCTTGTTGAACTCGGACTTTTATCTAATTTTTAGAAATGTATTACTTCCTTGGGTTTCACACTGGTTCCCACCACAAACTAGAAGTAGATTGAGAGCCCAAAAATAGACTACCTCTTTCAATGTGTATGTTCCTGAAAGCTAGGAGTATGGTGACTTTTTCACAGCAAACCATTCATTGATGCCGTTTTAAGGAAGAAAAATTAGCACTTTTATCCAGAGTACTTTGTTCCTATTTTCCCACAAAAACTCAACACTTAGAATACATTTGGCATGGATACCTTACATTGAAAAAAGTTATGGCCCCATAAGTGCAAACTACCCCAGATAGCCAAAAAATGGATCAGCACTGGGAAGAAAAGGATCAGCAGTTAAGGGGTGAAAGAAAAAGCAAACCAAATCACAGACGTCAATCAAAACATAAGAACAAATACAAACAAAAGGTACGATAATTAAACATGCGTACAGCAAAAGATCGAATCAAAATCTGAATATTAAATAGGTTCAAAGAATGTTTTTAAATCACATGCCATGCAATCCACTTGTACTGTTTGCCTGGCCTAGATATGACCTATGAAGATCTGGCTTGCTAGAAACCGCTCCCAAAAAGTTCCCTAAAAACCCTTAAGAATGTTACAGGCTGCAGCCGTATACACACTTTGATGGTCATTTTCGATACACAGCCGCTGCTCTTCCACTTACCAGATTCACAACCATTTTTCTTCCTCCTACCAGATACACAACCACTGCTCTTCCTTGTACTAAACAGCCACTGCTCTTCCTCCTACCAGATACACAGCCACTGTGCCTTCTACTAACAGATACACAGCCACTGCCCTTCCTCCTTCCGGATACACAGCCACTGCTTTTCCTCCTGCTGCACACAAAACCACTTCTGTTCCTCCTCGTATGGATCCTAGACTCCATGATGCGCCCTGACACACCCACACTCCTCAAAGCCTGCACATCTACTGTAGATTGCAAAAGCTGTCCAAACCCCTCCAAACCCTCCCATAATGCGTTGTATAAAAATAGGAACATATGGTTGGGGAGCAAAAAATGAACATTTAAAAACTGGCAACATTAAAAAAAGAATTTGAGATTTAACATTGCCTTCATAATAATACTGCAATTCAACTATGACTTTAATGATCTTATAATGATGAACTTATTCCCTGGTGATGTACATTATCCATATTTGGATATTGACATCATTGATAACATTATTAAAACCTCAACATTTGCTTACATTGAAAATGCAGTCATTCGATTAAAGAGACATCCAACCATTGAAAGTGGCACTACACCCTTCAGCCCATGAGGAGTAAAGGGTCTTCCATCCACAAATAGGGTGGAAGTCCCATCCACACAGCTCTTGTATTGTCCAGGCTAATATGACAGAAGAAGAAGGTGGTCATTACAGTGCTGGAGCTGCTGCAGATTCTGCCACCTGGAGCAACACCTTAGTGTCATGAACCCACTGGAAATGGATTGGGGCAGCTGCCCAAACCAAGCATGCCAGCTTGCAACTATTTGGGGCAGTACCACCTCCATTTAGTGATCTGCAGTGGGAAATGGGTGAAGGCCATTACATGTATCCATTTCCTATGCTCAATGGTCCTGTACCAGAGAATCTACATAGGGCATGTTGCTGTGCACTTTAGGCTCTGGGCGCAAAGCACTGACATTTGACATCCCATGATCCCAGTGATTCTGCCTCCACAGTACATGGCCCAATTTCCTAGTTGCTTCCGAAACCACAAGGTTGTTTTATCCAACCTGGTCAAAGTACCACATACTAATGCATCTAGGTAATATTGAATGACCTTTTCCAGAAAAAGCTGGATCTGCCCTGATATCATTGTGGGTATTGTAATCTTGGATGGATCACCTCTAATAAAATTAAAAAAAAACACTTTCAAGATAATAGGTTAACAGCTTCCCCTTCTGCTAGCAAGGAAGAGGAAAAAGCCCTTACAATAAATGACCACAAAGGAGTGCAAATTTTGACAATGTGTGAGATGAGGTGTTTCTCAAAGATGGAAATCCATCTAAGTAGAGCAGATATCAGTAAGATTTGCCATCCAAAATACCTCTTTGGCTCAGAGAAGTTAGACTAAACTAAAGAGGCAATGTGTAAAGTTCTCACTCTCTCCTCTCCCCCCTCCCCTCTTTGGTGACGCGGTGCTCAAGACACACGCTATGCTGGATCTTCAGAAGCACTGCAACGATGCTGGAGCCTTCGTTGCAAATGGCAGTCATTGCGTTGAGTGTAGACCATGGCTCTGGTGCAAGCAGCAGCACATTATGGAAGAGCGGCGCCGGCTCTGAAGTCACACTCACAGTCGAGTTGCTGATTTCTTCTCTTTTAGCACAGCAAATCCTCTTCCAAGGGCTCAGGAACTGGATGTGGCATCACTTGGCAGAGTAGGGCTTTCAGCAGATGAGCCCAAGTGCTGCAGGTGAAGTCTTTGATGGCCTGAGACTTCCAACAGGAGGCAAGCTCAATTCAAGCCCTTAGAGAAACTTTGGAAGCAGGATGCAGAAAGCAAAGTTCAGTCCTCTCACCCCTAGAAAAGAAGCAGAAAACAGCAGGCCAACACAGCAAAGGAAGCAGCAAAGCGGCAGACCCTCCTGGCAGTACAGGAGCTCTTCTTCCTGACAGAATGTCCTCAGTCCAGAAGTGTTCTAAGTATATTATGTTAGAGGTCCAGAACGTGTACTCATATTAGCCTTTGAAGTAGGGAGACTGTGTAATGTGGAAGAGGTGTGGTGCAGCCGCCAGGGCGCCTGACTCCGGACCACAGGGTTCACGGTGCGATCGCCATGCCGGCGGCAGGTTAGTCCAGCACCATGTGACTCTGGGCAATACCTCGCATAATCTTCCCGACAGCCCCAGTGCCTTGACACCCTTGGGTAATTGTGCGCTTTACAAATACTGGATTTAATTTAACTGCATTTCACTTTAGATGAAGCATCTTGCAATACATGACTAAGACATTTTCGCGAACTGATGACATTAATACAATACTTATTTCTAAATGTGAGAACTAATAATGTTGAAAGGCCTCACAGAATTGAGGTCAAACTATAAATATACTTTTTTTTGACAGTCTGATGAAATATTTTGTGGTGGCGTGGAATAAAGTTAGCAAAGAGGGAAGGTGTAATAAGACCCTTGGAAGATTATTTAATTTATGTGAAGTAAATAATATTTCAGTCGCTGACATAAAAAGTGGATGTTAGATATTCTTGATTAGTAACAAGAAATTGTAAATCATTTGGAATATATGAAGATTTTAATTTGGAACTGAGAGATGCTAATAGAAACCGAACATTCCCTTTTACGATTTAGGTTATCTAAAAGAAGTATAGAGTTTGTGAGTTATTGAATGTGGAAAACTATGCCAATTTTTCTATTTCAATGTTTACTTATATGAAATGTGCCTTTACAGTGTAGTACATAAGAATAAGTAGATGAATAGCATTGTCCCGAGGAAGGCTCTTAAGAGGTGATTCCTGCACCTGAAATACTCCATCGACTAGAAATGAGTTGCTCTGACTCCGCTTAAAACCACTGTGTTGTGGGAATTAATAAACCGCGAGCAATAATGAGGCAACACGTGTAAAGCTAACATCAGTTTTTAGAATAATATGTGATAATTAATAAAGGTTTTAAGAGCATAGGTAAATTAATTGATGTTATTTGTGAGAATAATTTTTAAAAAGTACTTTTGTTTTTTGTATTTTTGATATTTAAAGACAAAACGAACTGAACATAAATGATGAATTCATACATCGTAGACAATTTCAGAAACTGACGAGATATACATAGAAATGTTTACAGAACAAAAAGAATATGAGGGAAACCTGCGTATTTATAGATATGGCACCACTACAGCGACATCTGCAAAGCTCTCCTGATACCGATTTATACTGGCCACTAATGACAATGTTCTTTCCTCTAGCGTGTTAGGGACATTTGCAGGGATTTCCATGGAATAACACCGTGGTACACATGGTGGCCTTGCATGAAGATGATGGTGCCCAAAATAGTAGTGGATCACCATGTCTAAATTAGACGGCTGGCCCAATTTTATTCTTGGTGGCATTATGACTGTCGACACGGTGTTAAACACAGAGATGCACACACAGCACCACTGTCTTTTTGTGTGAAATTCTATTTTTACCCATGAGTAAATCAAGCCAGACTTCACTGCAAGCAGGGTGAGTCAAATGACATACATAGTTCAAAACTAGTTATTTAGGACACCTCATTGAGTTCTCAGGACGGCCACGTGCACACAGACCCAGTATGCATGCTCCACATCTTCGACTCAGTTGAAAGAGCAACTGTCCTGATTGCCTCATGTCTATTTCAGCTTCAGAGTGCACTGGCATTGTGAAAAATAAATTCAGTGGCTGGAGAGACAGTGAAACAAAAACAAGGATGTGCACATGCGTGTGCGCGCGCACGCACACACACACACACACATGTACTCTCTGTGCATGGTAGGTCTTCAGCATTCAAAATGTCCCAGTGCACAGCTTGTGGGGAGGCAGTTTGCTCTCACACCTCTCCACAGATAGACAAGAGATAGGGAGATATGACTAATGGGGCATGGGAATAGAGACAGGAAGAAACAAACAATGGGACTTAGATCCACAAGCTTCTAGCAAACATTGGTCCCTTTCTAAACACAGGCACATTGACAGAGAACCATATATCTGGGGCAGACAAGCAACAACAGTGTGGTAGGCAGATACATACGCCATAGTGTGTGAAATACTGACACTATGAAAGAATTGGCACTAGGCCAGGGAGACAATAACACTAGGGCCTTTAGCTACGAGCACAGGCATTCAAAAATAGAGACTGCACTGCATTTAGCTAATCCAAGTCTACAGAAAAAGAACTCCATGTGGAGAGACACCCTCCAAACTACCTGCAGTGTTATGAAGCCATGCTACTTGCAATAGTTCAGTGTATAACATGAAATGGCCTGACATTTCATCACAGATGTGTCTATTTTTGGTAAAGGCACCTTGGGGGCCCTGGGCCTCTTAATATACTTTATGCCCATCTAAATTCAACTCAAAAATTGTGTTTTACCTGTGCTTTTCTTTCTACTTAAACGTATCACAAATTGAGTTTACGCTCGCTTAGATTGTGTTTACACAGTCATTCATCCTGCACTGATGTCACAATGTATCACATGAAGCCTATTGCTGTCCTTTTGTTCTAAATATAGCATTGCTAGACTACACACTAATAAACAGTGTGTTCCCAGAGCCTTTTTCTCACCAAGGACATTTCAACCGCCTCAGGCTATTTCTATACAATGTATCAATTGCATTGCTTGAATAAACTGTGAGAATGTCTGCAAACCCAATGCATAATTACTAGGGCTCCAGTTTTATGGTATTTACTTTTTTAATACTTCCATCTGTATTTATCCATATTTCTTTTTTGGCCATCTTATTGGTATTTATCCATATTTATTTTGTATTTGGAGAATAAATGGAACCGTAAAATGGTATATTTCCACATGTATTTAACTGTTGAACGTGCACTTATACATGGATGCTTGTCATGATTTAGCAAATTAGGCAGTCATGTATAACAAAACACTACACTCACAGGTACACATTAGCATTGTACTGCAAATATCTGCTAACATATGCATGTATTTAAGGAAATCTCAAGCTGTTTTTTAACTCGCCATGCTGTCTATCTGCTCAGCTGTTGTCTGGAATTCATGAAAAAGAACATGAAGAGTTTCTCACAACAAGCCCCATTTTCAGTATTTTTCCGCTTTTAAAAGTAAATACAGACTGGAAACACATTGTTTTCTGTCTGTATTTTTCTGCAAAAATCAGTAAAAATGGAAAACCGGAAACCTTAATTATTACTGAGAGAAACTTCGAATGTATTCTGTAGTAAAATGTTTCTCCTTGCTCGTTCCCTATTGGTGCACATCATGAGAACCATGTGTTTGTGTAAGATGTATGAATGTCTTTGTCTAAAGTTCTATAAAAGAACATCCAGATTTCTATGCAAAGGAGACCCTTTTAACCACCATTAGAAGGCAAGTCGATCTGGATTCAACTTAGAACGATACTGAGTTCTCTGGATTTCTGATTTGTAGGTTCTGCTGAATTTCATGTTGTATGTAAGCTGCCTATTAATAATTTATATAAAGCTTTGGAATGACAACCCTTGTCTGTCATACTTACCAGAATGTGTCACAACCCAATTTGAACTGAATTTACGAGAAAGATTGACGGCTCCATGTAGTAAATAGTTCCAGGAAAAATGGCTTAATATACAATCTTTATTTGTTGCGGCACAGTGCCAGTGTCGAGGCAGATCCTCTAGAGCATCTAGCTTCCAATGGAATTTGCAACATACAGCATAGCAAAAGATCATTAGTAGCATTTAAACATAAACAGAATACATACAATAGTAATTAAAGAAATATATCCTAATAAATAAAATGGAACACTCCATTTGGGGAGCACCAAAGTCTATATCGGGACTACTCTGCTCCTAGTCCTAGCTGTTGGCACGCCCCATGAGTTGATTTTAGGATCAGGCTGTGCGCTGATTCCTGCACATTCAAAGATCTCAATCCGCTGAGTGTGCACTTGTGAGTATATATGGTCACAGTGCAAAATTTACTAGCACTAGGGTCGGATTGGTAAGGAGGGCACTCAGGCAATAGGCGATGGGCTCGGGGTTGCAGCTGTGGGCATGGTGTCTGATTTAGGCTGTGTCTGTGCTGTTAAGATGCCGCCAGCGGCCAAGCAGGGGCCTGAACAACCTTTATGTAGGTAGACGGAACTCTATTACAACCATTTTACCAGCAGGGCAGAGGTGTCATTCCCAGTCTCTCTCTGGGCTAGCCCATTAATGTATGCAGATTGAGCAGGGGTTCTGAGCAGAAGTGGCCTCACTTATATTCAGGTGTGGTTCACCAGTTTGAACTAATCCGTCCACAAAGAGGGCTGGTAACATCTGCATTTTTTGTCATCTCAGTGAAGTTTAGAAAACATGCCTCTTATAGAGATCCTCCCTCCTACCTTTCATAATACTTAAAACACTGAAGCTGTGTTTTGAGAAAAGTCGCAATCTGCAAATGTGGGAGTTTTTATTTTATTTTTTGAGTGCCTATTTTTTATACGAATCCAACCTTAACAAGCACAATGGATTAACAGAGCTTAATTAGGGATGAGAAAACATCTACATCAAGGTGGGGGAATTTATGTAAAATGTAGGAAACACTCACAAACGTTTAGGTTTGTGGATGTTCATAAACTGTTTGCATGGTGTTACAGTTTCCCACCTTGTAACACACGCAGAGCTACTTCTGCAAAAACGCAAGAGTAATTGTGTTTTCAGAGTTTGAAAGGGAAGCAATCACTCAAACTATAGCTATCTTTAGTGTAATTAGCCTCCTGTAGACGAGAAAAAGGAAGATTCTCATTTTCTGCGCGAATAGTTGTACACACTTCTACTGAGGGTAAAGGAACCGGGCGCACACACTGAAAAATAAAATTTGTGATGCTTGACATGGGGTAGACCTGGATACTTTGATCAATGCCCAGAAATCCCAGTATTCACCCAAATCTAAATATACGTTTAGTAATCGAATATTTACGAAATAGTTGAAAATGTTTGAGCTGGCCTCTAAATAACTGGTAATGTAATACTAATTTCTACTCAGTGAAACCATTAGCTTTCCCTTAAATTAGTATTTAATTTAACAGAACGAAATGCGGATTATAAATAATCTTATAAATATTTAACAGAACGAAATGCGGATTATAAATAATCTTATAAATATTATGAAGAAGCAATTGTTTTGCATGAAGGAAGCGGAAATTTAACAGAACAAATGTCCGATGTGCCAATGCAGACACTAAAATTATCGGCACACATTTTCAACAAAAAAAGGTCGTCCTAAGTAGAAGTTACTTTTTTTTATAAAGGCACACATTGCCACCTTGTGGTGCTACGAAGAAGTACACACTTTTAGAAGACAGAAAGTTATATATTATTTATCTATTTGTGGAAGAGGAACAAAAACTAGTGAAGGAGAAAGGTTCAGTTTATTTGTAGTGAAGCCATCAAGGTTATAGGGAGAGCCGAGCCAAGGCTCTGACATGGCTCTAATAGCCATAACTCGAGCGGAGCAAACAACATATTTGGCAAGTAACTTGTGTAGCAACATATACACCCTCATTCTTTCTCGTATTTATTTAATTTATTTATTTAAAAAGTGTTATATAGTGCAAACATGATCCCGAAAGATATCAGAGCGCTTTACAATTTGAGGGAGAGGAAGGTAATAGTTGCAATACAGTCATCAAAAGGAATACCAACCCATCAAATCAAATATGCACAACAAACAAAAGGTTACGAACAAAAGGGACATCAGAGGGAAATATAATAATTGGACCATAGAGAACTGGGGGGTGGGGGGGAGCAACTGACTAGTAAAGCAGAATAATACCAAAGGCATGATTTAGGGTGTAAGTCCAGAGCATTAGAACAGATGATCCGAGACCCTTTTAAGGTAGGTACTTGTTCATGAGGAATCTTTTTACTTCCAATTTGAAGGCAACCTTGGAGGAGATTCTGCGTATTTCCGGTGGGGGAGAGTTCCAGGTCTTCGGAGCAGAGGCGGAGAAAGCTTGTTGACACATTCTCCTTTTGCGAACGATCTGTGGTTTCAGGAGGAGAGAGTCAGCACTCTTAGAAGGTCTACCCCCTCTGGATAATTCTAATTTGTGTGCTAGATAACGGTTTTTTTTTAAATGGAGGGCTTTGTGAGACAGACAGGCAATCTTTAGCTGAATTCTTGCTTAATAGGGCAACCAATTTAGGGATTTTAAGACTGGGGATTTGTGCTCGTTTCTTTTGGTACCCATGACCAATCTGGCCACCACATTCAGAGAAGCCCTTAGTGGTGCCAAGGTATATTTGGGGAGGTCACAGAGCGTAGCACTGCCATAGTCTAGCCTTGGAAAAACAAGCGCTTGGACCACTTGCTTGAAGTCTGCTTGTTGGAGGAAAGGTCTTAGATTCCTGAGTATCCTCATTAGGTGATTAGCTCCCTTGCACACATTGTTGATATGATTTTATATGTTCAGATGCTTGTCTACGGTGAGTCCGAGAGATTTGGCTGAGTCAAAAATAAGGGGGGAGCAGTTGAAGGCAGTGAGGTGGGTCATCCAAAGGTCTATTTTGGGTATGTGATTCGGGGGAGAAATGAAAGGGAATTCTGTTTAGGAGGTGTTCAGCAAAAGGTGGTTCTCAGTGAACCAGTTTTGAGTATTTATTAGGGTAGAGTTGAGTGATATGAGGTTATTCGGGGAGGAGATCATCCGCATATATATGGAAGCAGTGCTTAATTTGTAAAATATGAAGTGCTGAAATGTTTGTCGGAGGCCACACCCACTTTTTTCTGGCTCCACCCACTCTCTCAACTGGCTCCACCCACTCTTGTTTTTTTTTATAGCTGCTTCCACCATGAAGCCAGACCTCATGCATCATGTCCATATGGGTAAACCACAAACAACACCCTTTAAACCGTGCTCTACAAGGGGGGCAAGGGAGGGGACAAGGGCCTGATGCAAATTAAGGTACTTCACAACCTCCCTCGGGTTATGAAGACCAATATAAATATTACATGTGAACCACACAGAAAGCACTTCATCACAATACTTATGCATTTCATTCACCAATGGTTGTTACACTTTGTATAAAGCCGTATATTGAACATCTTCTGCCATCTTGCATAGGAGTTTGTTTATACTTTCTACATAAGCGTTATTGCCTGGAATGCCTTTTTTTTTTACTAATGCCCTCTTGTGATCTTTATTCAGTAATACCGCCTAGAAGTTCAGTTTGTTTGTTTTACCGTTTGTTTCGCATTTATACAAAAGCTTAGTTGTACTTATTGAAATGAAGAAAGATACCAGTTTAACCCTCAGAAGTGCCGCGGTAAGAAAGCACTATGCAAATACTGTTGTTGAACTAAGTTGTTGTGCAGTCAGTGTCCTTCTGGTGCTTGTGAAAGGCAGGGCCCTGCGCTCTATATCTGTAAATAATGTAATTGGGAATAATTCTATCATACAAGGCCTGCTGTGGATGTTTAATAAAAATAAGTTTAAATAAAAATACATTTCCTGGGGGACAGTTTAAAAAAGAGATACATACTGCTTTCATACAGAGACTCAGTGTGGCATACACCGGTCGGTGGCGTAATGCAAAAGGATTCCCCCCTCCCCCTCCCCCAGAATGTGACGATTCTTCGATGATGAGAGATGACGTTGGTTCCATGTGCGAGTGCGTGGCTGTGACTTATTAGACACTCTTACTTCAGCTATCTGAAATCATGTGAACAGCACTGTAGTACTCTAACTCTTCTGTCCCTGGCTCAGACTGCCAGCCAGCCAGTAGCGTCTTCTTTATACTCAACCAGTTAAGATAACACACCGAGCATTGTGCCTGGCTATCGTCGTCCATCTGCCTGTTTTATTGCTGCCTCTGTTGCTTTACAAAAGGCACCACGCACAAACACGTCTTTACAATAACAAAAGTATTCATACAGCTAAAAATACAATTTGGCCTCAACGTTTATAATATGAAATCAATGTGTCCACTTTCTGTTTCTGACCAACCGTCCAATAAGTTACCTACATTATGAATCCTTCCTCCCCAGGCCCCCCACACTCCCTCCCCCCATCTTTAGGTAATTACTGCTTCAGAGCTTGAAATTGGAGCGTAACAGCGTATAAATAGAAAGCTGCCCAGCATGCCCCCTTATCATTGAAATGAAACATATATTCGGAATGGGCACCCCACCTCGCATTCCCCCCACCCCCCTCCCCTTCCTTCGTCCACCCGCCGGATTAATTATAAAACAAAGTGTGGGAGCAGCTCAGTCAGCTGACCGACCAGGTCAGCTTAACTCAGTACTGGCTTAACTTAAAACTTTAAGTGCTTCTGTGGTGCTTTGCTTAACTTAATTTGTAGCTTCTTCTACACTTCTTACCTTTATTTGTGGTGGGACCGGTCGGCAGGCTGGCAGTACAAACAGCTACTGACTGCACTGCGTGCTCAGTTGAAACTTTGCTGCCTGCCTGCTGCAGCTTGCTACCAGGGCCAGGCCGCAGTCTGCAGTGCACACACTGCATTACTTGCAGCACTCAGTGCCACGACGTGACGTCACGCCACCACTCAGGCACCAGACCCCGTCACGCCAGTTGCACAGCAGGCAGCAGCAGCACAGCCCAGGTCTGCCCTCGCCCCTTCGGCTTCGTGACCTTGGTCGTTGGTCGGGCCGGGCTAACTTAATGTAGACAGTGACTCGAGTGGACTCGTCGTGGCGTGCGTGGGGAGCTGCCGCTGTAACTGCGCAGAGCGGTTATGCTGGAGTGTGGCTGAGGGCAGGCAGAGCCAATGTGAAAAAAAAATCTGCGTGCGCTACCGCGTGCACAGCCCGCCCCCCGGCCAGCCCCTACCCCCATCAGAACCTCCAGTCTCCATCCCGGCTCCACCAACTGAACTTCCGCAGCCCGCCCGCCCACCCATTCACTGGCAAACAGAAACTATCAACAACTCCATGATGATGAAAAACGAAACTTCACGCATTATTTAATTATATATATATTTTATTTATTATTCAATTTTATTTATATTCTCTGTGCCTGTTGTATATTGTATCATTCATTTTAGGGCACTTCGAGGTCATTTCCAGCATTAACGATGATGTTGTGGAGTGAACTTAATTTCAGGGCAATAAATATTCTCTCATTGTAGGAGTACAATTTTGGTGGGACGGGCGAAATACGTTTCAGCGGTAATTAATTCTAAGTCGCGTCAGTCGTTAAACGTTGCACTGCTTGCGCCAGCCAGTTCACTATGTGGCGGTGACTGACTTAGACTCTCTGAGCAATTTCAGGCATTAAATGGCGTTGTTGACTCCGTGTCAGGGTAGGGACAGGCCAGCCTGGGTATAAAAATGTAGTTAGTCACGCACGAGTAACTAGCGGGAGCACCGGAGCAGGCAGGCAGCGCTGAGTGCACAGTGCAAGTGCAGTGTGAAGAAGATGCCGCGGCCGCGCCGGTGAGTGTTGACAATGTATCTGAGTCTGACTGTACACACGCATGCTGCAGGGGCCGGGCGGGCCTGTGTGGCTGGCTGCACAAGAGTGTGTGAGGCAGAGAGAGTACAACAACAGAGAGAGTACAATCAACAATAAATAAGGTATATTCACATGATCATCAATGTGGGTGTGCGCAGATTCATAGACCCGGCCCTGACATTTAAGTGCCGGTGCTAAGCACCGGATAGCACCGGCACAAATTAAGCACTGTATGGGAGAGAATGTCTGCGGAATTTAGTGCATTAGCTAAGGGTTTTAAGAACAGATTGAAGAGTATGGGGGATAGGGTGGAACCTTGGGGAACCCCCATGAATACTGGTGATGGCTGGGAGAGAGAGTGGCTCGCCTTAATTCTTTGGGATCTTTGGTGGAGGAAGGACGAGAACCATTGCAGCACCGCACCAGAAAGGCCCTTCCTGTGCTTCAAAATGGATAGGAGGTTGTTGTGATTAACAGTGTCAAATACTGGGGAAAGGTCAAGAAGGATAAGGAGGCAGGATTAATTTCGGTCGTGCATTTTTAAATGTCATCCATAATGTGAGTGAGAGCAGATTCGGTGCTGTGTTCACTCCGGAAGCCAGATTGGTGTTGGTCCAGGAGGGGGAAATTCTCAATGAGGGCACAGAGTTGAGATTGGATGCATTTTTCTAGGAGTTTGGCTAGGGTGGGGATGTTAGAGATAGGGCGGAAGTTGTTAAGGTCCGTACTATCTGCTGTAGGCTTTTTTAGGATAGGTGTTACCTGAGCAGCTTTTAGGCAACACGGGATCGTACCTTGTGAGAGAGATGCACTGACAATCTTTGTCCAGATAGTTGTGACGACCTTCTTCAGTTCTTTGAAGATGGGCGGTGGTAATAGGTCACTAAAATGATTAGATGGGTTGATGAATCTTGTTAGTGTCTCTTTCACTGACGGAAGTGAAGGTGCTCCATGAGACATTGTTCTTGGTGTTCAGGCTAGTCGGTTCGATTTTCTCAGGGGGGAGTAGTGTTGCAGACCTCCCGGATAGCAATAGCTTCATCCTGGAGTTAAGATCTATATTGATGAGTCTGGATTTCCCAACAAAGAAGGCAGCCAGTTAATTGCATTACGGTGGGCTGACTCCAGAGACCGAGTGGTTTGGTGTGTCGACCGATTGTTGTTTCACCAGCTCAAAAAGTTTCCTGGGGCGATTAGGGGCTTAATTGAGTTGGGACCTGAAGTAGTCGCAATCTTGATTTGTTTGTTATAGGAACTCCTTACTGTTGTAAGGATTATTAGTTGGTCCGAAGATGGATTTGATTTCCAGGATCGTTCGATTGCCCTATGGTTGCGGCGCTCTGTGTTTAAGTTGCCGTTGAACCACGGTTTGGACATTTTTGTTGGGGAATTGTTTTTGCTGGAGTGAAGCAATGGAATCCATGATGCTAGTGATAGTAAAGTTGTAGAAGTTAGTGAGTGCATGTACCTCAGTCATGTGAACTTGTGGAGAGAGGGCAGATATACAGTGGGTTGCTAGATCTGGCCGCTGTATTTGTATTGATATTTCTGAGGTCCCTTTTCCAAATCTTTGATTTCGTTGGGAGACTTCCATGTTGATATAAAAGAAGATGCAGTGATTTAGTAGTGTTTGTTCGGATCTCAGTAACTAAACAATTACAACTTTAATAAGTAAATCACTTCATCAGCGTAGACAAATGCTGTTTGTTTCCCACTGTGCAGAAAAGATTAGAAAAATCAATTCAAACATATGCAAGCTCTTTGTATCTTGTATAATAATATTATCTTGCAAGAGTTTGTTACATAACAGGTAACAAAACTTGCAAGATGTTCTCCTAAGCTCAGTGGGTCTAGTGCCTGTGATGGGTACAAGATCCCAGTTAACCAGAATTCAAAAGGAAAATACGCATTTCAGTGCTGTTACTTATTGATCTATTCACTGTTCGATAGCTTAAGTTTTGGCATGTTATATGTTCAATGGAAAAAACAAAGGTTAAAGCTAAGTTATAATTAGGAAAACCTATTTTCCCTATACAAACCAAGGTTGACCTACACAAACTTTAAAAATTCTGAATTTATAGTTCTAACTTGTATTTACAGTTCATCCACCACTTTCAAATTATTATAGTGAGGTGACATGACTGTCGCGGAGGTGCGCAACTTATTGCAATTTCAAGGTGGTGTGTAAATTATAAATTGAAGTTATAATTATTACTTTACAATTTTTGATCTTTGTGTATTTTAAGTTATGTTTGTATAGAAAGAATACATGAGGTATTTCTAACTATAAATTATCCGTAAACTTGGTTTTTTCAATGTATGTTAATGGTTTTTATTTTTGAATAAAAATGTGTGTAGAATTGCAATGTGGAATGTCATTGATTGGACTGTTATATAGTGGAGTTTAGTACAGTACAGTGAATGAGAGTGTTGTAGAGTCTAGTGTTGTGGAGTGGAGTATTGTAGAGTGGAATTGAGTGGAATCGAAGAGAGTTGAGTGAAGTAGCGTACAGTGGATTAAAGTGTCATATAGTGGAGTAGCGTGGTGTCATATCGTGGAGTGGAGTATCATAGAGAGAAGTGACGTGTTGTACATTGTAGTGGTGTGTCAAACAGTAGAGCTAAGTGTTGTTTCGTGGAGTGTCATCAACTACAGTGTATGAAATGAAGGTTGGTGGAATGGAGCGCCATCGAGTGGAGTGTCGTAGAAAGGCAGAGTGTAGCCATGTTTTGTAGAGTGTAATAGCATAGAGTGGAGTTCGTGGAGTAGAGTGTCTATAGTTCAGTGTTTTTAAATGTAGTGTCATGCAGTAGAGTGGCAGAGACTCTCATACAGTGTAGTGTTCTACAGTGGAGTCTCATCATTTGTGAGAATACAATGCATGGTAGAGTGGTGAGTTACAGTTAGTGTTGTCTTGTTAGCAAGCTGGAAAGAGTATGCAATAAGGTTGGCTACTTATAATAATTTGAAGGCTGTGGATAAATTGTAAATAAAAGTTATAAATATAACTTTACAATTTTTAAAAGTATGTGTATGCGTAGTTTAAACTTGGCTTGTATAAAGAAAATAGGTTTTCCTTACTATAATGAAGGTTTAATCTTTAGTTATTTCATTGAATTTCAATGTGCCTTAATTAAAAAAAAAAATTCAAATCATAGAGTACAGTGTCGCAAGTGGACAGTTGTTATATGAGTGTCATACAGTACAGTGGATGAAAGTGTTGTAAAGTGTATTGTCATAGACTGGAGTTTTGTTAGACTGGAATCGAGTGGGCTTGAATAGAGTGCAGTAGCATATTGTACAGTGTAGTAAAGTGTTATATAGTGTAGTGGCATTGTGGAAATGTGCTTTTTAATTGCACACCAGTGCAGGGTTTACCCTTCTCTGTCAACGGGTCATTAGACTTACAAAATAGAGACTGGCACTGAAGCTGGAATTCAAATAACAAGTCTATTCACTCATGAGTGAGACCACGTCCATACAACACCCTCAAGTGTTCCAGGAGGTAGTGGCTTGAATACACAGACCATGGTGCTTATATACTGAGTTTTCTGCACTGGTAAGCATGTAGTTACAAATAGAAGGTACAAGCATACACAGGAATAAATACAAACATGGGCAGATGGAGATCACTTAGTCAGCAAAGTGAGAGGGGGAACAGAACTGCTTACAGTAGCAAAGAGTGATCAACAGTTACATATTTAGCCAGGTGCATTCTAGCAGCTACAGGCCTTTTCTCATACATTGCTTTGGCTCCGTACAGGAGTTAACTAAAACGGATGACACAAGTAGAATAGAAAGGCAAGCAACAGTGAAGAAGGAAGAATTACATAGCTGACAAAATGGATGCCACAAACTAGATGGCTTCACCTCATGCTAACTCCAATTATTTTCGATATCCAATCCAATCCAAAAATTCTTTATTTCGGCCACATAGGCCATAAAAGAAGCAATAAAAATACATACAGATAAAAGACAGTATATACAATAAAAACCAATTGGCCCTGCAGTGTTTAGAAAAGCATGGTAAAATGGATTAACCAGACATTTTCTTCCTTATTATCCATGCTGCCATTAAGAATTTGGAAACCGCAAACACAATGTGGCCCAGGGTATTAGTTTTCAGCACCCTGTAGGCTTGTAAATAGTTACTGAAGCCCAGATTCCGACAAAGAGGGGCTAACCAGCGCCTCCTCGGGCTCCAGTAAACATGGCAACAGAACATTATGTGCAAATCATCTTCATCCTTAACTTTACAGCATGGGCAAAGCTTGTCGCCCCCTAGCGACCACTTATAGGTAAAAACTTTAGTAGGGAGCGTACCAAACCTCCATTGCAGGAACAATTTCCTCGCCAGAAGAGGGTAAATAAAATCCATAAAAGGTTCAAAAGCATAAGAATTTTTGGATACTATAAAACGTCCCGTCAGGGTGCCACTGTCATATGCACTGTCCATATCAGCAAGGGTTTTGTTCTTATAGAGCTGTGCCAGGGTTTTGCGCGAAATCCTTCTACAACCCTGAGCTGGGTCATCCCATAGGTCTGGCAAATTCAGGCAGGAACATTCCGATTTGATGAGTGCCAGCCAAGGGATCTTACCATTAACATCCAGCCTCAAGACGTGTATGAGATCCTGCCTGTAGTGATGCAGCTCCTCAGTGGACCATAACCGATGCCAGTACTTCACCGGTTTCGACCGCAAGTCCTCTGCGATTGACGGGAGGCCCAGGTCAAGTCTTAGGGGGAGGAGTGGTGTGCCTTGCGGGAGAGCCAGAAGACGTCTGAGGAAACAATTTTCCACCCCTGCCATGACCTTCCCAGCTTTATGGCCCCACAGCTCACTGCCGTACAAGGCAGCCGCCTTCGCCTGAGTCCTGTACATTTCCAGGGCCGGACTGACAGGCTTGAAGGTGGACTTGTTGGATACCCTCAGGAGTGCGCCCGATAGCTGGGAGAGTTTCAGCCTAGATCTTGCCACCTGGGAATCCCAAGTCAGGTTTTCTTGGAGTGAGACCCCCAAGTATGTAAAGGTAGAAACCCTTTCCAGACTAGTTTCCCCCAGTTTTGGATTGGGTCTGGTCTTGGTCGGAGGGTTGAAGATCATGAACTTAGTTTTTTCCGTGCTCACCTCCAACCCATGTTGTCGACAAAAGTGACCAAAACCATCCAAGATCCTCTGGATCCCCATGGGGGATTTGGAAAGAAGGAGGGTATCATCGGCAAACATAATTGCCGGAACCCTCCTTCCTGCCAAAACCGGGGCGTCATTATCCCCAACAGCGTCAAGGTGTTGAATGACGCTGTTGATGTACAGACAGAACAGTGTCGGAGCCAGGACACAGCCCTGTCTGACACCTCGGCGGACCGGGAATTTACCCGAGGGCTTGCCATCCCTCCCACACCTCACTACCGCAAAGTTGTTCTCATGCAGTCTAATGATGATTCTAAGGAGGTGGGGGGGAACTCCTAGCTTCTGCAGAACCTCCCATAACTTCCCCCTCGGGACGAGATCGAAGGCTGACCTCAGGTCCACGAAGACCATGTATAGTCGACCTCCCTCTAGCGTAACCGTCTTCCAGTACAGGAGAAGGAGGCGAAAGATTTGGTCCATGGTCGACGTGTTCTTCCTGAAGCCAGCCTGTAGAGGGCTCAAGATGTCATTGACCTCGACCCAGTCTAGGAGATGGTCCAGGATGAGGCGCGCGAAGATCTTTTGGGGCACATCTATGAGGCTTATAGGCCTGTAATTGGAAGGGAGCAGAGTAGAGCCCTTCTTGTGGATGGGCACAATCTCTGCCCCCAACCACGACCCAGGGATCGCCATACCTCCGAGAATGGCATTAAATAGAACGAGAAGGTATGGACCCCAGATATCCGGGTGGTGCCTAAATAGATCCCCGGGTAACCTATCCAGGCCTGGCGCCTTCCCCACTGCTAGACGTTCTAGGGCAAGCTCCACTTCCCCAGGGATAATTCCATTCCGAACTCCTCAGTACCCAAGGGCAGTTGCAGCTCCGCGGCCGGGCAGGGACTGGTATCTTGGTAGAGAGCCCCAAAATGGGCCTCTCAGACCGCAGGGGCTATATTAGACTCAGTCGCTTTACTGAGTTCCCCTGACCCATTATTTACAAGGGCCCAGAATTGCCGGGAGTCCCTGGATTTGAGGGCATCGTAGAGGTCCTGCCAATACTTCCAGTCCCACTCGGTCCTTGCAGCCGCCAGCACTGATTTATGGTGGTTCCTTAGGTCACGCACTTTGGCCTTGTCTGACCCCTCTTTTATGGCTGCAATGAGGTCAGATTTTGCTGCCCTGCAGTCTGGGGTGTACCAGGTGGGGAGAGGGGTCCTTTTCTTTCGAATTGGGACCTCCGGATGGAATACCTCGGCCAAGTCCCTCACTAAAACCTGGTGAATGTTTCCCAGTTTCTCACAGTAATCAGGGGTTCTTGGTTCGTTCAGGAGGGCCTCCACCTCCATAAAGCTTGGGAGCGCCAGCTCATATAATTTCTTGATGGACTCTTCCGACCTTACAAGCTTTCCCCACTTAACTCGGCGCCTGTTTGTGGTCAGGAGCAAATCCCCCATATCAACCCCTTGGCCAGCTGGGGATGAGTCCATCAAGGGCAAAGGGCACACAATATTTAAGCAAAGGGCGTTGTGGTCGCTGTCTGTCCTCTTAATAACCCTAAAGTCCAGCACTTTGGGCCAAAGTGAAATGTCCACCATGATATAGTCTAGCCTCGACTCATGGCCCCTCCTATTGAAGGTACACACCGAGGGGGTATCGGAAGGGGTACGACCATTACACGCCCTCAGCGCGCTATTCAGGGTAAGGGACATGAGTTGTAAGGCTAGAGGGGACCAGGCTTTAGGGTGAGGAGAAGAAGAGGGTGGAACCCCCCAATGGTCGTCCTCGGCCGTAAGGGCACCATCGAGTAAACCTTCCAAAGGTTCAAAGTGGCAATTGAAGTCTCCTCCAAGTACCACCTTGTAGTCACCCGGAAGTTGGCCCAAGAAGGAAGCCAGATCATTTAAGGTAGGTGATTCACTTGGCGAGGCAACCGGGCGCGAGTAGACGTTGACAATGGCCCACGGAGTTTTGCCAGGCCAAGTGAGCCGCACACACTGGATGTCCTGCGAACACGTGCGAACCTGCTCCGCTTGACACCCAGTGTGACTCGCAATCCAGATTGCCAAGCCACCAGATGGCCTCCCCCTCCCAGCCCATTTGGCAGGGATTTCAAATACTTCAAACCCTCTCTTGGTCTGAGCGGCCCTCGCCCAAGTCTCCTGAAGGAGAAGAATATCACATCCACCTACCAGGGAGTCCCATTCAGGAGAGCCTTCCTTGTTCGCAATTCCTGCCACATTCCAGGAGAGAATTCTCAGTCCTGGGTCAAGTGGCAGGCTGCCCTGAGCTCCAACAGGAGGTTGCGGGGTAGCCATGGGTAAACCGACGTCTAGGGCACCGGTTCCGCCGACAGCGGCAGCAGCAGGACCAGCCCGCTCTACTGCCCCTGTTTGCGGAATATGGGCTGGCCCGGTGTCAAGTGGGGGACTCAGTTGGCACAGATTGTCAATCGTGTCAGCCCCTCGCTCATTAGCGGCCTGGAGCCGGGTTGGTTCCAACATAGGGATCACACCCAAGCCCACATGGCTTTGCACGTCATGCACCCTATTCTCAGGACCAGACAAGATTGGCCTGGTTTGTGGTCAATCGACCTGGTCCAGACAGGAAAACCTGTTGTGATGTATGAAGTTTGCCTGAGCAGTTGGTAAGGGGGGCCTTGGTCTGTAACGGGAGCCATCTACAGCAAAGCCCACCCTGGTCCATCCCTTCTCACTCCCTCCCACCGTGTTGCTACCACTAGGATAGAAATAAGAAAGGGGTACAAGTTCTATTGTGGACTTATCAGGCCGTACAAGCCAGTTGCAGATGTAATTTGCAACGTGTGGGCTCCTAAAACTTAAGACGATGCAATCCCCTGACCTGTTCTTTTTGGTAGAGCCAATCCACGGGATCCTCCTTACCATCAGAACCTCACCCTTCAAGTTTGGAGGCAACGGTCTATTGATACTGAGCCAGCTTATGACCTTATTGCGTAGGGAGTCTTGAGACTCCCTAACACCACCAGCTAGCTCAGGAACTCCCACCATGATTGCCGTGTATGGAACAGCTTCTGGGGGCAGATTGACCTCCCTGCGTCTATCTAGGGGAGGGACACAACCATCACTTGGGGCATTTGTAGGACCCACTGTCGCCCTTGACTGCGGCACAAGCCGCGGCGCAGGGGGTAACTTAGATCTCCTGGGGGCCGGAACAGGGGGCCCAGGCACTGGAGGTAGCAAAGTGCGCGTCTGAGAAATAGACGCACCATTTGCACTAGGCAATGCCCTACTGAAAGCCTGGGGTAATGTGGAAGGAGGTAAGCTATTCCCAGGTGGTTCCCCGGTGGCTACGGGGACGTTTGAAGCTACACCAGGGCTTCTCCTAATAAGGATATTTTCCCGGGACTGGAGTAGATTCTCTATAGCCTCTAATCTAACTGAGATGGGGGTTAACAAATTCTTGATAATAACTGTGAGGGAATTAATTACTGCATCTGTACTATTAGAAGATAGCCCACCAAAGATAAATGGGCCCGCCGCCGCTGGTGATAACACAGGAGCTGGCGAGGCCACAAGATCCGACCCAGACCCAGATAAAATGAGCTCAGGGGAGACCGAAATATCTGTACTATCTTCAAGGGTTGATTCAGATGCAACAATTTTTGCCCTTTTTGCCCTCTTTATTTCCGCAGGCCTTTTCCTTTTTAAGGGCTGAGCCACCCCACTATCTACAGGGACTGTTGACAAGGCCGCTTGACCCGCTTCCAACGTGTTTAGACCCATATTATCCAGGACAGCAGAGTGGTCGGAAATCCCCATTGGCCGTGGGGAATCCCGATCCCTCTGCGTAACCGGAGTTCTTAACTGGCGAAGTACCGACTCAATAGTCTGGTCGATGCTGTCCAGCAGAGACATATGGGTAGCGTCCGTGGTGATGGGTGTACTAGCATCATTTGAGGCAGATTCCCCAAGGTCCAAGAACACACTTTCAGGTCCCATCTCAAGGTGAGAGTCCGTAGATGAGTGACACTTGCTGATTTGGGAGCTCGCCTTAGGAAATTTTTTTTCCAAAGTGCTTGTGCCATGTTGTACCGACTTACTCCTTAAAGCTCTGGATGCCATAATGAGGTAAATGATGGAGCAATTTGGCGGGGGCGTTAGAGGGGGGGCCCGGTCCGGTCTCTCCCGGCCTCTAACGGCCTAGAACGGCCCGCTCTTTGCCCGGTCTTCGCCCCGGTGACCGCCCCGCGCGCGTCCCGCTGCGCGCGTGAGGAGATTCTCTTAAGTGTAACAAGGGGGCGTGTCACTGGGAGGGGGCGCGAGGCGCGGCGGGAAGAGGAACCAGCTGGCGCTGCCAGATGGACTGCTGGTCCTCGCAGTCCCGCTCGCCTCCGCCTCTCACCTCCACTGCGGCCGGACTTGCAGCAAATGAATCCCCAGCAGGGCGTTGGCTCCCAACCACTCCTGTGGCGAGCAGAAACCGGGAATAACACAAACTCCTTACTCGAGCGGCACCCGCGAAGCGGGGGCCGCGAGGAGTTAAGTTCACTCAGGCGGGGGGCGTGGCACTGGGAGGGGGCGCGAGGCGCGGCGGGAAGAGGAACCAGCTGGCGCTGCCAGATGGACTGCTGGTCCTCGCAGTCCCGCTCGCCTCCGCCTCTCACCTCCACTGCGGCCGGACTTGCAGCAAATGAATCCCCAGCAGGGCGTTGGCTCCCAACCACTCCTGTGGCGAGCAGAAACCGGGAATAACACAAACTCCTTACTCGAGCGGCACCCGCGAAGCGGGGGCCGCGAGGAGTTAAGTTCACTCAGGCGGGGGGGCGTGGCACTGGGAGGGGGCGCGAGGCGCGGCGGGAAGAGGAACCAGCTGGCGCTGCCAGATGGACTGCTGGTCCTCGCAGTCCCGCTCGCCTCCGCCTCTCTCCTCCACTGCGGCCGGACTTGCAGCAAATGAATCCCCAGCAGGGCGTTGGCTCCCAACCACTCCTGTGGCGAGCAGAAACCGGGAATAACACAAACTCCTTACTCGAGCGGCACCCGCGAAGCGGGGGCCGCGAGGAGTTAAGTTCACTCAGGCGGGGGGGCGTGGCACTGGGAGGGGGCGCGAGGCGCGGCGGGAAGAGGAACCAGCTGGCGCTGCCAGATGGACTGCTGGTCCTCGCAGTCCCGCTCGCCTCCGCCTCTCACCTCCACTGCGGCCGGACTTGCAGCAAATGAATCCCCAGCAGGGCGTTGGCTCCCAACCACTCCTGTGGCGAGCAGAAACCGGGAATAACACAAACTCCTTACTCGAGCGGCACCCCCGAAGCGGGGGCCGCGAGGAGTTAAGTTCACTCAGGCGGGGGGGCGTGGCACTGGGAGGGGGCGCGAGGCGCGGCGGGAAGAGGAACCAGCTGGCGCTGCCAGATGGACTGCTGGTCCTCGCAGTCCCGCTCGCCTCCGCCTCTCACCTCCACTGCGGCCGGACTTGCAGCAAATGAATCCCCAGCAGGGCGTTGGCTCCCAACCACTCCTGTGGCGAGCAGAAACCGGGAATAACACAAACTCCTTACTCGAGCGGCACCATTTTCGATATCCACAGCATAGTGTCTCATATAGTGAAGTCAAGTATCGTAGACTGGAGCAGTGAGTTTCAGAGAGGAATGGCATGTTGAACAGTAGAATAGGGTGTCCTCGAGTGTCATACAATGGAGTGGAGTGTTTTAGAGTGGTGCAGGGTGAAGTGGGGTGTCATAGAGTGAAGTATCATCAACTGGAGTATTGTAGAGTACATTGGAGGAGATTGTCGCAGAGTGGAGTGCTGTGTTATATAATGGAGTGGCATATCTTAGAGAGAAGTTGAGTGGCATGTCGTCAGGTATCATGCAGTGTAGTACAGTGGCGTAGAGTGGTTGGGCATAGATTGGAGTAGAGTGTCATATGGTGGCAAATAGTTTAGTACAGAGTTGTAGAGTGGAGTTGCAACAGTAGAATGTTGGACAGTGGAGCGGCATAGAATGGAGCATAGTACAGTGGCACATAATGGGATGTATGACATTACAACGCATGCTTTTATCACGCATGCCTTTACAACGCAGATTTTACAACGCATGCCTTTACAAAGCATAGCGCTTAGGGGTGCTGGATAGTGAATAGTTTAATTTACTATTCCAACTCCAGTCCCCGTGGATAGTAGGGAAGGTGTTGGATAGTAAATTAAATCTATTCCCTATCCTAGAGCGCCCCCAGCGCTATGCGTTGTAATGACATGCGTTGTAATAGTTGCGTCGTAAAGGCACTGCATGGTAAAAGTTGCGTTGTAAAGGATGTTTCCCCACATAATGGGATAAAGAGAATGGTGGAGTGTAGTGCACTGTAATGGGGCAGTGTAGAGTGTAGCAAAGTGTCATAGAGTGGCGTGGCGTGTTATAGACTATAGTGGTGTGGATTGGCGTAGCATACAGTTGAGTAAAGTGTCATAAGCTGGAGTACCCAGTTGTACAGTAGAGTGTAGTGGGGTGTTGTAGGGTATTGAAAAGTGATGTAGAATACAGTAGAGTAGAGTGGCATACAGTCTAGTTGATTTTTATAGAGTGGAGTGTTGTACAGAACTGTACAATGTTGTAGAGTATGGCACAGTGGATTGGCATATTGTTATAGCATATAATGGCATTGAGTGGTGTAGAGTGGAGTGGTGTGCAATGGAGTAGTGAAGTAGTTTGGAGTACTGTTTTAGAGTAGAGTGGAGTATAGTGGAGTGCATGGGCATATAAAGAGTTGCATACAGTGTTGTATAGTGGACTAGAGTATTATAGAGTAGAGTGTTGTACAGTGGCATACAGTATAGTAGAGTGTTGTACAGTGGAGTGAAGGGATTTAAACAGGAGCAAAGTGTCGGAGAATGGCAAAAAGCATATTTGAGTGTTGTAGAGTGGAGTTGCATAGAGTACAGTAGTGTGTGAAACAGTGGAGCTTCATAGAGTTGATTGTTGTACATTAGCATAAACTGTGTGGCCGTCTCATACAGTGGAGCAGAGTTGAGTGGAGTGGTGTATTATAGTGTGGAGTAAAGTACAATAGAGTGTATTGGTGTTTCATAGAGTAGAGTGGCATGGGGTAGAGTGTACTGGCATAGCATAGGTAGGAAACTATTATGAATTCAAGTGGAGTCTCATACAGTCAGTAGAATGGAGTGCTGTGTCATTTAGAAAAGTGTAGTGTAGTGGGATAGAGTGTTGTACATTGGAACATACAGGCCTAGTGTGGAGTTTAGAGTTGTACAGTGGAGTGGACAGGGATGGAGTGGAATAGAATGTTGTTGAGTACCATCAAGTGTGGTAGACTTTTATAGAGTTGAGTTGTATATAGTGCGGTAGAGTGTCATACAATGGAGTGGCGTAGAGTGGATTGCAGTAAAGTGGGGTAGCATACAATGAAATAGCGTCCAGTGGAATACTGAAAAGTGGAGTGTAGAAGAGTGGAGTGGCATACAGTTGAATAGTGATAGACTGCAGTGGTGTATAGTGGTGTTGGGTAGAGTTGAGTGGAGTAGAGTATTGTGGATTAGCGTTTAGTGGGGTGGCATACATTGAAGTGGCATAGCGTAGAGTCAGGGAAAATTATATATTGGAGTGCTTTCTCATACACTAGAGTGGAGTGTTGTGTCGTACAATGTTGAAAACTGTTATACAGTGGAGTAGAATGTTCTATAATAGAGTATGCAGGCATAGAGTCAAGTGCAAATTTGGACAGTGGAGTGTTCGGGATAGAGTGGAGTAGAGTCTAGTAGAGTGGCATAGAGTGTAGTAGAGTTTTGTTGAGTTGAGTTGTACAATGGAGTGGTGGAGAGTGGAGTAGCGTACAGTGGAATGGCATGAAGTGGAATAGTTTAAAGTGGAGTAGCGTAGACTGAACTGCCGTACAGTGTAATAGCGTATAATGTAGTAGCTTACAGTGTAGTGGCATAAAGTGTAATAGCGTATAGTGGAGTAGTGTATAGTGTAGTGGCGTATAGTGAAGTGGTGTCAACTGCAGTGGGGTACACTGTAATGGGGTAGAGTGTAACAGCATATAGTGGACTGGCACACAGTGGAGTGGCATCCAATGGTATAGCATAGAATAGAGTGGCTTAGATTAAAGTGGCATACACTAGAGTGGCGTAGAGTGGAGTGGCATACAGTGGAATATTATAGAGTGAGGTGGAGTAGCATACAGTCAAATGGCATAGAGTGGAATAGCATATAGTGGAGTAGCATATAGCAGAGTGGTATAGAGTGGAGTTGTGTACAGTGTAATAGCATAGAGTGACATGGCATAGAGTGGAGGGTTGTACAGTGAAGTGGTGTACAGTGTAATAGTGTATAGTGGAGTCATGTACAGTGGAATGGCGCATAATGGAGAGGTGTAGACTGACGTGGCTTACAGTGGCAATGGGGAGAGTGTAATCACATACAGTGGAGTGGCATGCTTTGGAATGAGGTCCAATAGAATAGCTTAGAATGAAGTGCATAGAGTGGAGTGCCATTCACTGGAGTGACGTAGAGTAGAGTGGTGCACAGTGGAGTGGCATACAGTGGAATAGCTTAGAATGGAGTGGCATACTGTGGAATGGCATAGAGTGGAATAGCATATACTGGAGTAGCGTATGGCTAAGTGGCATACAGCAGATTGGTGTACACTGAAGTGGTGTAGAGTGGAGTTGCATATAGTATAATTGCGTAGATTGTAGTGGTGTAGCACGGAGTGTTGCACAATGGAGTTGTGTGAAGTGTAATAGTGTATAGTGGACTAGCATACAGTGGAGTGGCATATAATGGAGTGGTGTAGACTGATGTGGCATGGGTAGAGTGTAATAGCATACAGTGGAGTGGCGCACATTGGAGTGAGATCCAATCGAATAGCGTAGAATGAAGTGGTGTATAGAGAGGAGTGCCATACACTGGAGTGGCATAGAGTAGAGTAGCCTACAGTCGAGTGGCATACAGTGGCATACAGTGGTATAGCGTACAGTGGAGAGGAATAGAGTTGAGAGCAGTGGCATACAATAAAATGGGGTAGAGAGGAATAGCCTATAGTGGAGTAGTGTTGAATGGAGTAGCATACAGTGGAGTGACGTAGGCTGGAGTGGCGTACAGTGGCGTTATATACAGTGTAATAGCATAGAGTAGAGTAGCGTAGAGTGGAGTCACATACAGTGGAAAGGTGTAGAGTGGAGTGACGTAGGGTGGAAAAGCATATAGTTGAGTGGCTACAGTGGCGTGGCACATGGATGTATGTGAAATTTAGCAGCAATGTAGATTATGGTGTCCAAAGTAACTCAGAACAGCAAATTGCGCTGCCTTGCGTACCTCCAGATTTACCACTCAATGGTGGTATTGAATTGCCCATGCAACACTATGAGTGACGCATGGGTACCGCAATCTAATAATACAGGTAGGCCTTAGTTACATTTTGGGCAATGTTATACCGTGATAACTGTGCAGTACACCATGATATATGGCGATGAGAAGTTAGTATATAAATGGGTAATGACTGTTTTTAGAGAATGAAAAGGAAGCCATATTGTTTTTAACTACACTTTTGATGGAGCGGTAATTTCTTCTGGTAATTTCTCAATGCAAAACCCTCATGCTACCTATAATTTACCGCTGAAAAGGTGTTGGGCCCTTCACACCATGTATTACCTTCAGGAGATTTAAATAAACCTGAACAGTCAAAAATGCAATTATTATTTAAGCCAATAAAGATAGTTGTTGAGAATTTTAAAGGGTTGTATTTTCTAGTCAAAAGTTAAGTTTTTCTCTGACCCTTTATTCATTAGTAAAACACCAATCAGGTTACAGAATTTGGAAAACAGGAAAAATAGCATTAAAACAAAACATATTACAGTCTGCATATAAGCATCACACTTAGCAAAGGAAATGTGGCGCAAGATGTCAGTCAAAACTCTTAAAGAGTTTCTAAGAAAAATAGTCTTGCAAGGCTAATCAATAATTAGCTTGCAAAAATCTCCCATAAAGAGAAATAAATGCATAAGACAAATAAATCTTTTCAAACATAATTAATTAGTCAAAGCATAAACTTAAAGTTTTACCTAAGCATGGGCTGAAAATTCGTTCTGCTCGCGGAATTTGCGGATTTTCCGCAATTCCGCGATCCGCGAATCTCGGAAATCGCGGTAAAATCCACGAATCAGCGGGGACGAATTTTCAGCCAAGCACTTACAGGGTTACAGCAGCAGGTGCAAAAGTTGAACCTAATTTTTTGTAACCTTTTACAAAAGGGTTACAAAGAAATTAACTTCAACTTGGGCACCTGCTGCTGTAAGCCTGTAAGTGCTTCCTGGCGCCTCGTTGCCTGCTTGCAACTATTCTCTGACCCTGCTCTGACCCTTGAAGCAGGGTCAGAGAATAGTTACAAGTAGGCAATGAGGCACCTGTCACGAAAATAAACCTCAACAGGAAGCACTGACAGATATAAAAACAAGCATTTGCAATGCAATAGGTCTCGCATTAGGAAAGTTTGAGCTATTGGTCTTGCAAATGACAATTTTTTTAATTTATGTGTTGGTTTTGAAAATAGCTAAATTAATAGCTTTGTCATTTACAATGCCAATAGTTATAACTTTCGCAAATGTGACACCTATAGCATTTGTAATGCAACATGTTTTATATTACATGACTTAGCTGTATTGATATTACAAATTACAATGGCTTTTAATTTTTTTAAATAATTAATACTTAAATAAAAGTGATTTTAATTTATAATGGCAATAGCTTAAACTTTTGTAAATAACTAATATTGTGACGAAAATCCAAGAACAGAATTGAAATATTAACATCTTTTTGTGACATTTGTAATAAAGTTTGAAACATTGAGAGAACATATTTGAACCAGTTGTTGTTGAATAGTTGCGCAGATTGATGCTGGGGTGGCACTGAGTGGTGCTGTGGTGGTGGTGGTGCTGAGTGGTGCTGTGGTGATGCTGAGTGGCGCTGTGGTGGTGCTGAGTGATACTGGGATGGTGCTGAGTGATGCTGGGCTGGTTCTGAGTGGTGCTGTGGTGGTGCTGAGTGATGCTGTGGTGGTGCTGAGTGATGCTGTGGTGGTGCTGAGTGGTGCTGTGGTGGTGCTGAGTGATAATGTGGTGGTGCTGATTGATGCTGTGGTGGTTCTGAATGATGCTGTGGTGGGGCTGAGTGGTGCTGTGGTGGTGCTGAGTGATGCTGTGGTGGCACTGAGTGGTGCTGTGGTGGTGCTGAGTGGTGCTGTGGTGGTGCTGAGTGGTGCTGTGGAGGTGCTGAGTGATGCTGTTGTGGTGCTGAGTGATGCTGTTGTGGTGCTGAGTGATGCTGTGGTGGTTCTGAGTGGTGCTGTGGTGGTGCTGAGTGATGCTGTGGTGGTGCTGAGTGATGCTGTGGTGGTGCTGAGTGGTGCTGTGGTGGTGCTGAGTGATAATGTGGTGGTGCTGAGTGATGCTGTGGTGGTGCTGAGTGGTGCTGTTGTGGTGCTGAGTGATGCTGTGGTGGTGCTGAGTGATGCTATGGTGGTGCTGAGTGGTGCTGTGGTGGTGCTGAGTGATAATGTGGTGGTGCTGAGTGATGCTGTGGTGGTGCTGAGTGATGCTGTGGTGGTGCTGAGTGGTGCTGTGGTGGTGCTGAGTGGTGCTGTGGTGGTGTTGAGTGATGCTGTGGTGGTGCTGAGTGATGCTGTGGTGGTGCTGAGTGGTGCTGTGGTGGTGCTGAGTGATAATGTGGAGGTGCTGAGTGATAATGTGGTGATGCTGAGTGATGCTGGGGTAGCGCTGAGTGATGATGTGGTGATGCAGAGGGCAGAAAGGCACAAAAAACAGTCTAACAAAGGGCAGAAGGGCAGAAAAACAAGGGAAAACGAGTCTAACAGAGGGCAGAAGGGCACAAAAACCAGTCTAACAGAGGACAGAAGGGCAGAAAACCAAGGGAAAAACGAGTCTAACAGAGGGCAGAAGGGCACAAAAAACGAGTCTAACAGGGCAGAAAGGCACAAAAACGAGTCTAACAGAAGGCAGAATGAATCCCGCCCTGCGTGTTTGTCCACGAAGATGCCACCTTTTTGTGCAATACCTCTACTCAACTGGAGTACTTTCTACTGTCTAATCAGTAAGTGCTCCCTCGTTGGCTAAATGTATAGGGGCAGATTTACAATAACTGGCGCATCCCCAGGGATGCGCCAGTTATTGTGCGCCGCAGCTCCGCCACCCATGGTGCGCCGCATTTACAATGCGGTGCACCATGTGGCAAAAACGGCACAGATGCGTCACGCATCTGTGCCGTAAAAGCAGCGCATTGCTGGAGCTGCGTTGCGCTTGCGGCGCAGCTCCAACAATGCTCTGGGGGGCCCTATCTCCCCAATGCTGCATCAAGCCTTGCACCTGCTTCAAGCAGGCGCAGGGTTTTGACGCAGCATTGGCCTAAAAGTGACTGAGTGAAATCTTGTATATTTCACTCAGCCACTTTTAGGAGGCGTTCCTGTGCAGGAACGCCCTCCCCTGCGCCGGAACGCCTCCTGATGGCGCAGGGCTTTACAACGTGACGCATCTCTCAGATGAGTCACGTTCCTAATACCAGGCACCATGG
The DNA here is from genome assembly GCF_964261635.1 of Lissotriton helveticus. Taxonomy (NCBI): domain Eukaryota; kingdom Metazoa; phylum Chordata; class Amphibia; order Caudata; family Salamandridae; genus Lissotriton; species Lissotriton helveticus. The sequence goes on along the minus strand of NC_136071.1, from coordinate 861,587,039 downwards.
CGCATCTTTTGTGCTGCCACTGCGTCACAAAAGGTCTCGGTAGAGGGTGGCAGTGGTGAACCAGAGGGTGGCAGTGATGAAGCAGAGGGTGACAGTGATGAACCAGAGGGTGGCAGGTGTGAACCAAAGGGTGACAGTGCTGAACCAGAGAGTGGCAGTGCTGAACCAGAGGGTGGCAGGGATGAACCAGAGGGTGGCAGTGGTGAACCAGAGAGTGGCAGTGGTGAACCAGAGGGTGGCAGTGCTGAACCAGAGGGTGACAGTGGTTAACCAGAGGGTGGCAGTGGTGAACCAGAGGTGCTGTGATGAACCAGAGGGTGGCAGTCGTGAACCAGAGGGTGGCAGTGGTGAACCAGAGGGTGACAGTGCTGAACCAGAGGGTGGCAGGGGTGAACCAGAGGGTGCTGTGATGAACCAGAGGGTGGCAGTGGTGAACCACAGGGTGGCAGGGGTGAACCAGAGGATGGCAGTGGTGAACCAGAGGGTGGCAGTGCTGAACCAGAGAATGACAGTGGTTAACCAGAGGGTGGCAGTGGTGAACCAGAGGTGCTGTGATGAACCAGAGGGTGGCAGTCGTGAACCAGAGGGTTTCAAGTATAAACAATGGTTCTGTCGGGTGTGGACCTAGTTGCCTTAAAATATTGTATAAATCTGACATTTCTTGAATACAGTGCTCCATCATATTTTACATCAGATGTGGTTATTTACATCAACTTATACATACAAAACAAAACAAAACCAAAAAAGGAGAAGAGAGGGTCATAAAGGTTTTAATCACCAAGTCTACTTATCCGTAACTTATTTCTTGTCAGGACCCACTATAAATGCATAGAAAAATCAAACATCACATATTATTTTACAACTAACGGCGCAACAAGACAAGTGAGTGAATTTGTGACAATTAGTGCAAAAGTGACAAAAAGTGATTTATGTACAAAAAGGTGAAAAGATGGGGGTAAGGACAAAGGACAATTAACAGGCCAGCTATTTCCTAATTTCAAAAAATCATATAGTCCAGTGTGCTAGATTATTTAGCATTTATATCCTGGATTCTATCAACTGGTCCTATAGTTTAATGTCATCTGGGTGCTGTGATGAACCAGAGGGTGGCAGTGGTGAACCACAGGGTGGCAGGGGTGAACCAGAGGATGGCAGTGGTGAACCAGAGGGTGGCAGTGCTGAACCAGAGAATGACAGTGGTTAACCAGAGGGTGGCAGTGGTGAACCAGAGGTGCTTTGATGAACCAGAGGGTGGCAGTCGTGAACCAGAGGGTGGCAGTGGTGAACCAGAGGGTGACAGTGCTGAACCAGAGGGTGGCAGGGGTAAACCAGAGAGTGGCAGTGCTGAACCAGAGGGTGGCAGTGGTGAACCAGAGGGTGGCAGGGGTGAACCAGAGGGTAGCAGGGGTGAACCAGAGGGTGGCAGTGGTGAACCAGAGGGTGATAGTGATGAACCAGAGGGTGGCAGTGGTAAACCAGAGGGTGCTGTGCCCATACATGACTGCATGGGTAACTTCGCCATGCAAGCGGCCCGCGAACACGCAAAAAGTCGTGCGAACACGCAAAAAACCCCGCAAACACACAAAAAACAAAAATCTGCAAATTCGCACGAATTCGCAGATTTTGCGGATTGCGAATTCAATTTTGCGCGAATTCGCGGAAAGCGAATTTGCAAATTTCGCCCATACTTAGTTTTAGCATCTAAATCTAAAAATCCTTTATATCTGTTGCTGCTCTTCTGCATCTCTGTGTGTCTGATGGGAGCTGCTCCTTGAAAGTACCCCCTCCTTCACCAGACCTAAAAGGAATGTGGCCTGCGTGCCAAAAATATGACATGGAAGCAAGAAACCTCCCCCTGACTCTCCTCGGACGCAAATACCCTCCCAAGGCTGCATTCGTGACGATCTTGTACCTAACCCATATGAATGGAGCAAAAAGCAGAAGTGAGCTGAAAGCCAGCCAGTGAGCAAAAAAGCCAACCACGCCTCCAGAGAGGTCATTATTAATAGTCTAATTCTTGGCAGACTACACAAAAATGTTTCATCTTCAGGAAAACCGGTACGTGATTGGTCAGTCATGATGGCATGAGGTCTCACTATCCTGACTCATTCTAAAATTCTAGAGCATACCAGTTTTAACAAAAGAAGGGCAAAATGAGTAAATACATTTTATATGTTTGCAACATTTGCTAGGAAAAATGTTTCTATCTTTTCCTTCCTTCCTGTCACAGCGCAGCAGGACGGATACTTTAACTAACACTGGTACATTGGCACAATCACAAGAATGTATAGTTCAAAATGGCCTTGACTTCTTCGTGGTTTGAGTCAAACAGATCTGCGCATGCACTCTTCTCTCCAATGCAAGTCACAGCCTTGCTGGATTCACAGGCAGTCTTTTAATTGTAGGTCCAAAAACAAAACAGACACAAAAGAGAAGATCATGTAAATCAGCCCATTATGTTTCCCAACTCCATACTAATACCCCTATAAATGTTTACCTAGCCAAGCTATTAGTTTCAAGCAGCTTTTCTATTATTTATGACAACATGCAAAATAAATGTGCAATGTGCAACATAGCAGTATTATGCATTTAGTGTAAAATTTAAAAGCACACACAGTTAATACAGTGCACACAATTAATACAGCACACACAGTTAATACAGCGCACACAGCAACATGCTTTAGTGTTTTAGATAGCTTTTCATGCAAAAAAGCATTTAGCCCCATGTGTAGTGTTTGGTGCATTTGTTAATTCACACACATTATAAAAAGAGGTGTTATTAACTGAAAATGTTTATCAAAATATGCAACAAGCCAAAGTCTCTTAAGACAGAAATAGTGAATTTAGATTACAAGGGATGAGCTGGGAAGAGAGAAACACATTCTATTAATCTTCAAAGCTAAAAAGGCCACTTTTCTTTACACTGCAAAAACACATGGTAATTCACCACAAGCATTTCAGACTGAATTAATGCAGTCTCTCTGAAGCACAAAAATAAAAAATGCCTGACTCCAGGTGAAATCTGCCCCATCACTTTGTGTTCAGTGTTAGGGCCTTAGATATAGGTAAGTAGTTTGTACTTACTTATTAATAATTTATTTATATTTTTTAATAAATGTTTAAATAAGTTTATGTCCATGTACCCCAGTAGTTTCACGACATTTTGTGAAAATCCGCAAAAGTACAGTGGTGACAGAAATCACTAAGTTTAAATGCCTTATAACTTAAAAAATACCTACCCTAGTTAACTGCAGTACCCAAAAAGCATAATCTCTGCACCATAATGTAGAATCCTGCCAAATTTCATATAAATACATTCAGCTGTTTTCCTGCTATATCAAATACAACAGTCTGTGGAAATCGCAGTAGTAGAAGAACGCATTTTGGGACCCTTCCACCTATCCAATGTAGCTTCAATCTTCCTCATGTGGGGGGCTATAATTTACCTTATCCAAATCCTCCAGATTACTTGTGACCCCATCCCCAAGTCCCTTATAGGGTTTCTATTGTAGACCTTCTGAAGAACTTCTGGCTAATCCTTCAAGTCGCTGTTGGAAAGCTGCAATTCTGTCTTGGTGTTAATTGTAGGTCCTGCTACCGCTGAAAACTTTACTTAAGAGCTCATCTAGGTTTCCATCAACTGCAGAGCCCAGCTGAATATATAATACCAAGTCATCAGCATAAATATTTAGTTTTGGGGAGTCTAATACTGGGGCTTGAAAAGCTTCCACTCTCCTCAAAGCACAGACAAGGGGTTCAATAAAAGCAGGAGTTGGCCTAACGGCTAGGGCGCTCAACCTCGGACCTGGGAATCTGGGTTCGAGTCTCGGTAGAGACGCCCATAAAACTCCTGTGATTCTGGGAAAATCACTTAATTTCCCCGTGCCTAAAATGAATGCGTGTCCTCATGTAACGTAACTGGTGCTATGGAAAGCGCTCTGATACCTGATTCAGTTCGGGTCTAGTTCGCGCTATATAAAACTCTGGAAAAATAAAAGAAAAAAAGAAAATAAAATAATGGTGAGAATGGACATCTTTGCCTAGTCGTTGAGAGATATTATTGGATGCTGTCATTTTCCCATTTAAGGCCAGTTGAGCTCTGGTACCCTGATATGTATAGGGGACAACTTTAATAAACTGAACAGGAAACTTAATTATTGCTAAAGTCTTTACAAAACAACTAAAATGCTTGTTCAGCATCCACAAATAAAACCACTGCCAGAATATGGTTTGTCATATAGTAATCCGTGGTTTCAATTAAAATTAAAATGTGCACTAAATTAAAAAATGTGTATTAGAATATAAATGTTAAGATAGTACAAACCCATTCTGATCTGCTGCTACTTAATCAGTTATTACCTCTGATATCCTCCTGGCTAAAATATTCATAAAGATCTCATAATCTGCATTAAGTAAGGTGATGGGGCGATACGAGTGCACCTGCATCAGGTTCTTCTCCTTTTTAGGAAAACACGTTAAAATCTGTCTCTTAAATAAAGGAGGTGGTGTACCTCCTCTAAGAATATGATTAAACAGCTCTGTGTGGGGTCTTTTAGATACTTAATCATTAATGCATACCACTCAGAGGGATATCCATCCTCCCCTGGAGCCTTACATCTTGGAAGCTCCCTTACCACTTTCACCACCTCTTCTATTTCTATAAAGCAGATAAGATTACTCGCGGCTTCTGTTGCTAATGATGGAATGTGAGCAAGAGTAAAAATATTGCTTCCTCCATCAGGCATCGTTGAAAATAAATATCAGAGACTACATTCCCATGATCCTACTTTTGCCGAAGTTCATGGAGATTTGCTCTCACCATCTCAACCTCATGAAAGATCTTAAACATCCCATTTGCCATCACTTTCAGTGTTGCTGGGGTCTCTTTTCAGGCTGCAACATTTTGGGGCAGGTCTGGACTACTAAGCCCAGGATCCCCATGCATCACAAGCTGACCAGGAGAAGGAGGTCTGCACGGGGAGCCCAATTAAGCGCGACGCGGCACCCTGCAATGCGGGACACACTTAGGCATGGCCTATTGAAGACCAGGCCAGGAGCAGGTCTGTCTGGGCCCATTGGAGCACGTAGGAGTCTGGGCTGGGCCACCCTCCTAAGGATAGTGTTTATGCTCTTGTGTTTACGCTTCCTTTTTACATTATATTTACAATCACCCTGCCCGTCATTAGAAGCGGAAATTAAACACAGATCTGGTATCTGGTATCAAAAGAGAGACCTTCCAAAGAGACCATTACAAGTTATCTCCCCAATACGATGGGCATTTTAAACTCCGAAATTGAAAGATTGGAAGAGAAAATAGTGTCAGTGAAAAACACTCCATTTTTTTTCTCAAATATTTACTTTATTCGGTATCAAGAAAAACAACACCATAAAAATACAGCTTTAAAACAGTTCATATAAATACATTTTTACAAATTCCCTCCAGTGTTCCCCAGCCGCATTGCAGCTCCTAAAAAAATTACAGTATAATACAGACTTAAAAACAATTCATGGCTCTACAATTTACACATTCCCTCTAGTATTCCTGAGACGCATTGCCACTCTTAAAAAGTTTACAGTACAGTACAAAGTTAAAATCTCAGAGTAAAGTTTCAAATACAATAAGCCACTTTAGAATGTCTGAACCCTGCTTTTTTAAAAATTCTTTTAAAAAAATGCTTCCTAGGGTGCATGAATACGGGCATAACAGTACAAAGGGAAGGGTGTCCTGCGGAGATCATTGATCGCAGCCGCAGGGGCCCTTCTCCTCCACCGTTTTAGTAAAACCTGCTGGCACCGCAAGGCTGTGATGTAGGGAATCCATCATAAAACGCGTCATTAGATACCTAGCTTGGGCGCTATGAATAAAACACAAATAAGGTTCAATGCCCAAGCAGGATTTGGTCAGGATATGCCTTCTCACTGCAGGTTTTTTTATCTCCTGATCTTCCCTACTAGAACCCAATAATTTCAAAAACTCCCCCTTGACCATAACCTTATCCTTGGCCAGCAATTTCAAAGGGTGAGAAAAGAATTCCGGGCGACCCAGGCCCTCAAAGGATTCCCTAACATGTTTAAGCCATGGGATATTCATCCCCTTATCACGTGCCATGCAATCCTTTATAATTTCTCTTGTCAGAGTGGCCTCAGGATTTGTCCAGATTGTAACCCAGCAACTAATGGGTTTTAATTTTATCCTGTCATTAATATAGGCGGCACCCAATTCCTCATGCACAATGGAGCCCGGGGTACTTTGTGGCACTTTCAATAATCTTCTAAAAAATGTGTTCTCCTCAGTGTGAAGAGGCTTAGGACCAGATGTAGTTAATCTCAATTTACCTATTCTTAAATACCGAATCATACCAATTCGGTATTTAAGAATAGGTAAATGGGATGTCGGTAATTTTTAGTTAATAATTTCCGAATCGGTAACTTTCGGTAATTACTGAATCGGTATTTACCGATTCGGTAATTGCCAAACATTCCAATGGGCCTGGAGGTGGCAGGGTGTCACTTTGACACCCTGTTGCACCCCTCAATTGTGTATGCGTGCACATGTGGCACACATACATGCCCTAAGGGCATGTATGTCTGCCACATCGCACTGTTGGAAAAGCAAAAAAATGCTTTTTCAATGGTTTTCATTATTTACCACCAACTTGTAGTTGGTGGTAAATAACGAATCCTTAACTGAGGAATGCACCAACTTGAGTGCTACCTCCATCCTGGATTCGGTAATTTACCGAATCGGTATGCTAAGAATTCGTTTTTTTACGAAAACCTTAAATTACCGATTCGGTAAAATACTGAATCCTAAAAAAATACCACCTACATCTAAAAAGCCCAATACCGGTCGGTAACGGCCGAAATCCGGTAATTTCGCCAGTTACCGTCCGGTATTGGGCGACCTACATCTGGCCCTTAGTGTCCACAAAGCCCCAAACTTCACTGCCATAGAGTACTTTGGCAGAACATATTTAGTTATAGAGATTCAGGATCTGATCAGGTGACCAGCGACCCAACCTGTACGCATAGTTCATGATCGCCCCGTGCTTCTAATTAGGGTGCGACATTTTTCCTCCATCAGGGGTTTAAAATTAAGTCTAGAATCGACTAGAATCCCCAGATAGGAAAAAGACTGGACTTTCTCTATGCGATTTGCCCCGATCGTATATCTATAGTTCTTTGTGGGCACCTTCCTTACCTCCATTATAAATGATTTAGCAAGATTTGCTGACAGGTCCAGACTCTCCATAAAATCGACAAATCCATCCAACAATGCTTGAGGACCCCTGGGGGTTCGGGCCAGCAATACTGCATCATCTGCATAAAGCAAAACCTGAACACCCCTGGTACCTATCCTTGGCGAGTCCACTCCCAACCCAGCCAGGGCTTTCTCCAAGCCATTAATGTACAAGGTAAATAGGAAGGGTGACAATATACATCCCTGTCTAACTCCCCTTGTACAAGGGACCTGTCACGTCATGCTGCCCTCCTCATTATACCTGACCTGGGCTACGGTATTCATATGCAGGGATCTCAAGATGTTTACTAGGCCCTGGTCCACTCCCAGCTCCTCCATGAGTTCCCACAGTTTTTTCAGATTCACCCGGTCAAATGCCGCCGTCAGATCCATGAAAGCCAAATACACTGTCTCTTGGCTAGCGACAGTGTACTTGGCCGTCAGGAGGTACAGGTTAAGAAACTGGTCCGTTGTGGAACGTCCAGTCCTGAACCCGTACTGCATATCGGTGATGATTTTATGTTCTTCTGTCCAGTCTAATAGACGGTTCAGTATGGCCCGACCAAGAACTTTCATGAACACATCAACAAGCGAGATAGGTCGATAACAGGATGGGCTCTCCCTATCTCCTTTTTAGGGCTCGGCCTACGTCACCACTTCGTCAGAAGTGGGGCGGAGCTCCGAGCCGTATTGTTACGGGGCTCAGAATAGTGAAGTAAAAATTCCTCACTGCGCGAGATTGTTCCGTAGTTTATTTTGGCATCTGCATGCTAATTGGTCCTCGCAGTGCTGTGTTTCTAGTAGCCTTCACGCAATAGGCCATATGGATTTTAGTTTGTGCACTTCCTGCATTTTCTGTGCGGTTACGCGCAGGGGAGTGCAATAAATTGTCAATTACAAGCTGTCAGGGTGCCGAGGTAATTGAACCCAGATGTTTGGGGCGCGTTCACCAGTCTGCAGTGAGTTTGGTGGGCGCGCGTTCGTCTGCATCCTTTCATGTGTAAGTGTTGGCCTTTGAAGAGCTGGCTTGGTCGTGCGCCGACAATGAGACACACAGTCTTCATTACCCCACAAAGTATGTAAGTGCGTTTGTATTGGAGACAGTAACGTCCAGGTACGAAACGGAATTCTTTTCACTGCCTTACGAACAGTCCCACATTTTGCCGCATTCTCCTCATCTCATCAAAGGGGCTCATGTCTTGTTCAGCAAAAAAACAAAAACCTCCGAGAGCAGGAATGTGTTTCTGCATGGAGGGTCCGAGCAGCCGTGTTGCAACAGTTGTGCTTGTGTGTCTAACCTTGGGCCTCATGACAAGTAGGTTGATTTTAGGTACAGGGATACACAGGAACTGCTCACACACACAAACACTGTTGACACACACGGACACTGCTCACACACACAGGCACTTCTCACAGACACCGGCACTGTGCGCACACATAGGCACTGTTCACACACACAGGCAGTACATACACACACAGGCTGCTCACACACACGGCACTGCGCGCACACATAGGTACTGTTGACATACATAGGCACTACATACACATACCGGCACTGCGCACAAACACAGGCGCACTGATGACACACAGGCACTGTTCACACACAGGCACTGTCCACACACAGGCACTGTTCACACACAGGCACTGTTCACACACAGGCACTGTTTACGCACACAAACACTGCTCACAAACACATGCACTGCTCACACACACAGGCACTGCTCACACACACAGGCACTACATACACAAACAGGCTGCTAACACACACCGGCACTGCACGCACACATAGGCACTGGTCACAGTGACTGCAGTGTGTGAGTGTGCAGGGTGAACAGTGTGAGTGTGCAGGGTGAACAGTGTGTAGTGAGTGTGTATCTCTGTGCTGCAATAAAGCTTGTCCTAAGCTTACCTGTACCAGTTGTCTGCATCTTCATTTTACATCAGAGTGCAGAGTGAGTGCGAGAGTTACTGTGAGTGCAGAGTGAGTGCGAGAGTGACAGTGAGTGCAGAGTGAGTGCGAGAGTGACAGTGAGTGCAGAGTGAGTGCGAGAGTGACAGTGAGTGCAAAGTGAGTGCGAGAGTGACAGTGAGTGCAGAGTGACAGTGAGTGTAGAGTGACAGTGAGTGCAGAGTGAGTGCAGAATGACAGTGAGTGCAGACTGACTACAGAGTGAGTGTGACTGCAGAGTAACAGTGACTGCAGAGTGACAGTGACTGCAGTGTGTGAGTGTGCAGGGTAAACAGTGTGAGTGTGCAGGGTGAACAGTGTATAGTGAGTGCAGAGTGAGTGTGAGTGCAGAGTGAGTGCGAGAGCGACAGTGAGTGCAGAGTGAGTGCGAGAGCGACAGTGAAAGTGGAGAGTGACAGTGAGTGCAGAGTGAGTGCAGACTGACTGCAGAGTGAGTGTGACTGCAGAGTAACAGTGACTGCAGAGTGACAGTGACTGCAGTGTGTGAGTGTGCAGGGTAAACAGTGTGAGTGTGCAAGGTAAACAGTGTGAGTGTGCAGGGTGAACAGTGTGTAAGTGTGCAGGGCGACAGTGTGTGAGTGTGCAGGATGAACAGTGTGTGACTATGCAGGGTGAACAGTGTGAGTGTGCAGAGTGAGCAGTGTGTGAATGTGTAGGGGCAGTGTGTGAGTGTGCAGGAAACGAACACTCAAACTAAGTCCACCACACACATACATAACACCACACACATAAGACCACACACACCATACACACACCACACACACACACACACCACACACACACACCATACACACACCACATACACATACACCACACACACATAACACACACACAAACCACACACACCTCACTCTCTCAACACCACACACTCGTCACCACTCACCACAACACACTCACCACCACACACTCACCCCCCCAGGCTCACCCCCACAGACTCACCACCACACACTCACCACTACACACAACACAACACACACAACAACACACCCCCAGCCATCAGTGAATGCTTTCACCAGGCACAAACACCAACAACCATCAATGAACGCTTTCACCAAAAACAAACATGACCATGCATCAGTGCCTCTAAACACCCACGCACACAACAAACAATGTCAGTGCAACTTTCACCAAACACACACACACACCAACAGCTGACAGTGCACCAGCCACTCTTTCAATTGGCACAATCATCAACAGCTGTCAGTTCACCCTTTCACCAACCACACGCATTACCATCCAGCTCTGTACGCTTGACAGCCACACTCAGTAACAGCTCTTACTGCACGCTACCACCAGTCATACACACCTCAAGACACCACTACAGGCTTCCACCAAACACACACACCAACAGCCATCACTGCACAATTCCTACAGGCACACACATCCACCATCCATCAATGCACACACCAATTGATAACGCATCCACCAATTAATATTGTACCTATCGCACTATGCTGCACTTTACCTTTTAAAGATAATGCGTTAAAGTGCAGCATGCCACCATTGATAACATTCCAACCCAACCCACATATCTCCAACACACACCACATGCTTCCACTCCAAAACACATGCCTAAAACACATTGCCATTTACAATGCCATTATCTCTAACTCAAACAAACCCGAGCCCTAATGCATTCCTAATGCTTGTTTAAAGATTGGTACGATTATTGCTGTTGACCAGGATTCAGGCATACCCATACTCACTGCAGCATTTATCACCCTGGTCAATATGGGAGCCCACAAATCAACTTGAGCTAGAAACAGCTCAGGGGGGACCCCATCTGGGTCCGGGGCTTTATTTCTGGTCAGTCTCTCCACACCCACCTTGATTTCCTTCAGCGTGAAAGTTGTATGTTTTTCCCTTCCTTGCCCCTCTTTGGTTACCAAGCAATCCTCCTGGATACTAAAATTGTATAGGCCATTAAAATACTCGAACCATGATTCCACCAAGATATGATTTACAATCTTGGGCTTGTCCCTATCTTGGAAGCATGGCTCGTTAATGACGTTCCAAAATGCCGTCATGTTTTTAGTTTCCGGTGCTTCCCTCAGGTTCTCCCAGGCCTGCTGTTGCAGGGAAGTTTTGCTGCGCTTAACAGCCTCTTTATATAAACCTCGACAAGCCATGACCCTGCTTTTGTCCCTGGGGCAGGTTTTCAGTGCCGATTTCAACTCTCTCATAGCCTTGGAGCAGGCTTGATCGAACCAACATGTTCCGCAGGACCTTTTTTCCCCGGTTTGGCCCTGAGGAGTTTGTCAATGTGCTTTGTAACCCCTTCGTAGGCCATGACTAAATCAGCCCCTTTTACTTCCGGATTCAGGCACCTCCATACCTGTTGATCTTTATCCGCCATTAATGCTTCATAAAAGGTGTCGACGTCCATCTTGGACCATCTCTGCCTTCTCCCTTGATCAACCGATATTACCTCCCCATTTGGACCTCTCTTATCCTGGGTTCTAAGCGTATTGGGGTCCCTCAGAGCGATAACTAAGGGGTTATGATCACTGAATGCGCTCAATTGTATTTCAAACCCCAAAACCTCCTGTTTCAATGTGTTGGAGACAAAAATAAAATCTATAACTGAGTCGCAGCCTCTACCTTTGGAAGTGGGCTGCCCCAGGCCAGGATTTCATTCCTTTCAATAAATCCATAATGTGTGGGAGAGCAAAATTTCCCAGCACCCTATTGAGCTCTTTTCCCTCTGTAGTGTGCTCTAGGTGGGGGCCCTTTTCTCGTGCGCAAGAAGACCAGTCGCCCTGTTTGTATTTCACATTTGGACAAAGATGACAATTAAAGTCTCCTGCAAGTACCCACTGGTACATGCGTCCCTCTTGATCCACCTCCCCCGCCAGCCTTTTTTCCAGTTCTTTGAATCTAATCAGTGAGGACCCTGCTGATATTCCATTATAAAAGTTCACAAAAAGTATATTCATACCCCTCATGCATAATTTTAACCCCTGTAGAACATCAGAGTCCCAGCTCTGGTCTTCCCATGTCCCTTTAAGTTTTAGGTCCACATACATCACCAACCCTCCCTTGGCTCTTCCCGCCACCCCTTTCCGTGCCGGGACAAACATTTTAAATCCTTCCAGGGATAGCTGGTCTCTATTCCAATCCCAAGTCTCTTGTAGACAAATAACCTGGAAGTTTTTTATGTAGGCCAACCAATCATTATTTGTTAGTTTAGCTGAGCCCCGCTATATTCTAAGATATAACTTTTATAATATCTTGGCCTATAGCGACTGTACTGGGCAATGTGTGGCCCTCTGTAAGTGGCAACTGGACTTGTACTATCTGCACTTTTTCATTTTTATAGCGGTTATCCTGGACTTTCTCAGAGGGAGCGGAAGTTAGTACGCTGTCTGATATTCCTAAGGGGCCTCCAGCTGGGTAGCTACTTGGAGCAATTGCCTCGGTAGGGCCATCCCCAAGGCAAGAGCTCCCTTCAACATCTTCCAGGCCCTGGCTATTTGTAAGTGGGGCATAACGATTTTTTGTAAATTGAAAGGGCCCTATTCCAGCACTAGCATTATGCTCCTGCCAGTCAACCTCTCTTGGGAATCTTGTCCTAGGGTCCCGATAAAAGAAACCCAGCGGTAGCAATTGGATGGATGAGCCACTCTTCCCCGAAAGCCGCCCCTGAATTGGGCCAGAAGATCCTGTACCAGCCCCTGGAATCTGAGATTCAAAATCACTGTATCTCCTTCAAAACAATTCCTACTACGGCCTGTCCAAGACACCCTTCTTGCCATTAAAATGTGATTATAATGCTCAAGCTTAAATGGGCGTTTTTACTTAGCCAGTGGGTGTTTCTTCACAAGTTTCAGTTGAGGCAGGCACCCCTGTCAACACTATTGTATATGGACTGGCTGCTGGCAGGAGGTCCAAAACAGGCAAGTCCCTCGTACTTCTTACGTACTCTCTCCCCACGGGCACGACGGGTTTCGGTGCACCAGCACCATCCCCCATTCCCCCCTGTGCCCTCATACTTGTCGGCTGGCTTGGAGATTGCGCTGTCTGCCCTTCCTTCCTTTGGGTCAGGACTCTCTCTTCCCCTCTATTTTTTCCATCTTTGTCAGACCCCATAGGCCCAGCTCGTAGATTATCCGAATGATCGGCTATCCTTTCTCTCTGCTGTAATTCCTGCTGTGATACACGCTCCCCACCCTCAGAGCATCGAGGCACCCTATCTTGCACCTCTATGGGTTGGGGGGTGACTATACTAGGTGAACCCTTCTTCAATTCTAACAATAGGGTCACTTTCTCTTTGATCGCAGTAATCTTCATCTGGAGCGGGGCTAAATGACTATTTAGGAATGTTTCCAACCTAGACCATAATGCTAAATCCGCCCCATGCCCCATTTCCATCCCTCTACATTTCATGCAGTGAGAAGGACCCCCACCTCCTGTGTGCCTTTCGTCCTACCCTCCTTTGATGACTCCTTCTTGTTCCCTTTACTATTGACCGTATTGCGCCCCCCCTAATGGACATTTGGCTGTAACTGTTGGAACGCTTACAGGTGCCCCTTCCCTGCTGGACGTGAGTTTATCTAAGAGCGCCCTTCTAGACCAGGTTACCACCTCCACAATTTCCCTTTGTGTTAATTCACAGGTCTCTAGTGCTTCAGGCTGCGCCATCCCCTCTTCCCCGCTCCCTCCCCACATAATGGAGAAATGTCTGCATACATGGGTTGGCCCTCCTCTCCCTCCTCCCCTCCTTGTATTGCCTCTGGCTCTAAACTCCCCTTGGGCGACGAGGCAATCGCTATCGTGTCAGCAGCAACATTCTCAATCCCCCTCTGGGGCGTATTCTCACCGTCTGAGGGTTTCGATGTTACTACCTTTGGTGTCCCAGCCTTGACTATAGCCCCCATAGAAGATCTTTTCTGTGCCATAATCGAGTCCAAGGAGAGTCTTTTTTCAGTTGAGCGAATTTCTTGGGCTAGAGCTGACTCTGCTCTAACAAAGAAGGCATCAAGTGTCCCTTTTAAACTCCCTCCCCCATTATCTGGCTTGTTCCTCTCTTTATTCATCGCAAAGGCACTGTTCAACAACCAGTCAAGAACAACCGTGAGCCACCCTCCTTGCTGAATTCACAATGCTCTGTGTCCAGGTCAACAGTCCCTACGGGTACTTTAGATCTCGCTCGTGTGTGCTATGTGAGATTTACCGTGCTTTATGACCAGGCTAATCAACCACAAGGCAATAAGATGACAGTCGTACCCGGTAATCCTCACCTCCACTCTTTTGGCGACCAATAAACACAATAACAGTAAAGTCGTGGAATAGAACAGGCGTGTTGGGGCCCTGGCCCAGCCCTGCCTCCTCCTGGCTGCCACGGGCTTAGACGGGCCCGTCCTTGGCCCGGGCTTCGCCCGGCACACGCCCGCGTGCGGCCCGCGGGGCGGGACGGGAGGTATGAAGGGCTTAAATGCCCCGGTGCAGGCAAGGGAGGGGCTGGGGGTCGGCTTCCTAGCCCGATGGTTCCTGGGCTTTGCAGTCACCAGCTGGCAGGCTCCCTGTGCGGCAATGCGTCTCCCGCGAAGCGGTAGGCGCGAGAAGTTTAAATGGAGCCCCCGGTGCTGGCAAGAGAGGGGCTGCGGGTCGGCTTCCTAACCCGATGGTTCCTGGGCTTTGCAGTCCCCAGCTCTCAGGCTCCCTGTGCGGCGATGCGTCTCCCGCGAAGCGGGAGGCGCAAGAAGTTTAAATGGAGCTCCCGGTGCAGGCAAGGAAGGGGCTGCGGGTCGGCTTCCTAACTCGATGGTTCCTGGGCTTTGCAGTCCCCAGCTGGCAGGCTCCCTGTGCGGCGATGCGTCTCCCGCGAAGCGGGAGGCGCAAGAAGTTTAAATGGAGCCCCGGTGCAGGCAAGGGAGGGGCTGCGGGTCGGCATCCTAGCCCAATGGTTCCTGGGCTTTGCAGTCCCCAGCTGTCAGGCTCCCTGTGCGGCGATGCGTCTCCCGCGAAGCGGGAAGCACGAGAAGTTTAAATGGAGCCCCCGGTGCAGGCAAGGGACGGGCTGCGGGTCGGCTTCCTAGCCCAATGGTTCCTGGGCTTTGCACTCACCAATCTGCAACTAAAAGTAAAGGCTCTTGTAGCTCAGGGGTTGTAACCACATAGATGGATGGAGGGAGTAAGAGGTCTGAAATTGTTAAAAACGCAACTCCTTGAACCCTTGTGTGATTGATGAAGAGGATGGTAATATTATTACTATTGAGTCGAGTCTGCAAATCATGTTAGATCCCTCACCAACCACAAAACAGAAAAGAGATTCGATTCAGCCCCAATATAAGAGAAGCAATACTTTAGATAAAGAGAAGTTTAACAAGGAGTCTGACCAGATCAATAATGGTTAATGCAAAAACATACCCCTGGAGTGTATCCCTCATTCATTACTGATATGCAACTAAACATGTTGTAAGACTATGTGAAACTTTTGTTTACAGAGGTTTTGGCTTAACTTTCAGTTATGGGCCAAACATTAAATGATCTTTTCAAATTTGTAAACTAAAGAGGTTTAGATGCCCCCACAGGTTGTTTTATAGCTTTGACTACTTGTAATTCATCTGATTCACTAAGATTACAAGGGAAGGGTCTGACAAGATTCTAAATGTAAACATTTGAAAAACCCACAAGCCCACAATGGTGTTGAGCCAAGGGAGAAATGGACACTGGGGCTCAGATAGCAGCCAATAATCCGAGTGAGAAGAAAGAGGCACGTGAATCTGCAAACTTTGTCTCTGAACCAACTGTGGTAAAGGTTACTCATATTTTATATTTACAGCAAGAAGAAACACCTCATGTTTAGATCTTGAAAGGAGTGCCATTCCTGCTCTGCAATCAATTAGAATCTGATGATTCACTGCGGAATAAATCAATAAACTGGGTCTCAAAAAGGGTGGAAAAGACTGAAAAAATATCAACAGAGATGTTGTTGGTAAGGAGAGTACCATGGATTGGTTCCTCAAGGAAAGCAACATATGGGGATTGCATTGTTATTCATTTCAGGGATCCTCTCTATTTGAGCTACTCGTTCAAAGCCCTAAATCAGTTGCCTCACCCTAAATCTTCAATCTTAATGGTACCCATAGCCCTAGGCTTCTTTTATAAGCCTGAGCTCCCTTGCAAGGGGGCGGTGGTGAGCAATCTTGCTGCAAGGATTTGGGATCCAAATATAACATAAGAAGCTTAAAAGAAGCAAGGCTAGCAGTAAAAGAGTCCCAGTTACTGCCTGCCTTGCTTCTTGTAAGCAAGGACTATAAGTACAAAGTGCATGTTTACGCACTGCTTGCATGCTTCCAAACACATAAATAAAAGGCATTGTCATTTACAATGCCAATAGCTCACACACTTGCAAATGCGAGACCTATTGCATTGCAAATGCTTGTTTGTAGATTCCAAAGATTTGGGAAGCTACGTACATCATAAATCATAGATTTCCAGTTTTCTTCAAAATATCTGAGTTGGGCCGCGAGTCATTTGAACGTTTTTATTTGCACAGCGCAAATTTCCAAAGCAGACGAAATGAATAATGAATGTATAGCTTAAAGTGGCAAGTGCCTTAACGTTACTGTCGTTAAGGTACAAAGCTACTATGATTGTAAAACATCTCACAGTGAATGAAGAGAAACCGTTTATGTGTAGGAAGGAACTCGAATTTTACAACGAAAACTCTCCGAAGCACACATTTCCCACTGCAAACTAAAAGGCAAACGTTTGTAACTGAAATAGTGTATAATAGCGCCCTTAAGGGACAATTTCATTTTAAATAAAGGTGCAGATTGCCATCTAGTGGAACTACTAAGTACTACACATTTGGAAGTTGCAAATATGTATGTATAGATTATATTTATATCCCGTCCTGTCTTTTAACCCACTCTTTAATCTCTCATTCTTCTTGTGCGTTCCTAGCCCATTTCCTCCACCTCCAGCTGGGGGGGGGGGTCTCATCTTCAAATCCCCATTCCTCGATGTGAATTTCCTTCACCAAGCCTCCGCTGCTGTTTCTTTCACATTTTGCACTGAAGTCAGACGATTCCGCCCAATACTTGCCCTTCTGAATAGGCCTTCAGACGGAAGAAGCTTGACTGGGCCACCACAACACACTCGAACTGAAAATCTCGAAATCGGAGACGAACTAGGCCTCTTAAACCATATGAGCTTTCCACGACATCACCGCCCAAATGCCTACAACCAAATGATCCCCTAAGCAAGCGCCTTGATACCTTCGGGTGATACGTATATAAGTCGCAATACATTTACATTTACATTTAAGTTAAAAAAGAGTAACATGGCCGTCATTGGGGTCGCTAATCTCAAGCTCAGGTTTCACAGAGTAACTTTAATAAAGGTCACATCTTTCCAAATGAAACCACTAAAAACAACTATTTTTCTCCCAAAAAACAAAATCAAAACATGCCGCATTATTAGAAGCACTTAGCAATTGCCATCTCGAATACTGAAACACCCTGTATGCCAGTCTCCTCACATAAAAAACCAAGAGACTGCCCAAACAAAACCCCAAAACTGCTCATTTTGAAAGCTTAAATACAAATGAGATGAGGGTAGAGGCTGTTAGAGACCACACCTGACACGTGAAAATATCTTGAGGTGTCATGTAGTGAAAATAACCAAGGAGCACTCCCCTCAATGCTCATTAACTAGGAACAAATCCTACAACAACATGAAAAACAAAAGGGTTCAGCACTGTACAACAAATCATAACAATCCTACATCAGTGTTCAAGAGACATTGAGCACACGGAAAGATATCCAAATCCCAGATGTGTGTTTCTTAAAAGGATTTCTATTTCATATTTTCATAAAGGCAGAAGATCATAGCCAACGCGTTTCGTCTCCCAAAGAGACTTCTTCAGGGCTTCACAAAGTGACAAAGAGTATATTCATATTGACGTTTGTACAATACAACCAGATAACTGGGAATCCAATTTTCGGAAGACTTCTATGTAGTAGACAATATCAGCAATGGCATGGTATTCCGCAGCTCATGTACTCCTCGTTTTCTGTTTAGAAAAGAAAACGGCAGGGGGAGCACCATTTGTGGCACTGGTGGCGAAGCTGTGAAACCAACTTCCACTGCCTATAAGAACCCTTACAGATTAAGCGAATTTCCAAAAAGCTTCGAAGACCCTTATGGTAAGGCTATAGGTCTGCTCACAGTCTGGTTTCTACCGTAAAGCCAGGATACTCATTTGGGAGAGGAGTTGGTCTAACGGCTGGGGCACTCGACCTCAGACCTGGTGATCTGGGTTCGAGTCTCGGTAACGACGCCAAAACCTCCTGTGATTCTGGGCAAACCACTTAATCTCCCCGTGCCTAAAATAAAAGTGTGTCCTCATGTAACGTAACTGGAAAATATGTAAAGCGCTCTGATACCTGCTTCGGTTCGGGTCTAGTTCGCGCTATATAAAACTCTGCAAAAAAAAAGTAACTGTGTGCTTTATTAATCAATCATTCATTGTGTTAGGAATTTATGTTTATATTATTTACTTGTGGTGTAAATTTGTATTGTCATGATTGACAGATTTGATTTTGCACATTATGTCCATTTGATGTTGTTTGACTTACAACATGAAAAAACCCAGAACCAATGGTAATAAAATAGTACTGTTGAACAAGCCTTGCTGACTGTAATTCATTCATAACTTTAATTGTGGTATTTACTTAAAAAAAATTCTGGTTCTCGTATAATCTCAGAACTCTACTTGCCCTGATACACCAAATAAAACGACTGAGAGGCAGTGGCAGTTTTCTTGGATGTCACCAAAGCTTTCAACTCACTTGAATGGCCGTATCTCTTCTATGTGCTACGATAGTGAGGCATTGGGGTACAGATTTTCCAGAGGTTCCTACTGCTGCATGAAAAACCAATAGCACATATAGCGCTAACATTGCAACCCCTTGCTGGCTGGTTACTGCAACACCACTCAGAAAAGGGTCTCAGATTCACAGCTTGATGTCTATTCATATCACCTTACGTGGAGGACGTTACCTTGTATGTGAAAAAACCATACACCAAAGTCACTCCAATTATCAGAGTGTGTACGCTTTGCTGGCCTCTCTGGTATCAACATAAATTGGAGCATATCCATAATGCCATTGACTGACTACACTGTGGAGGTAGTGCACCCACTAGATATCTGGGAATCAAAGTATGTATAGACAACTAAGAGATGATCAGTGAAAATGATGCTGTACTGATGACCAAAACAGAAGAGCAAATTGAAAGGTGCACCAGGTAGCTGCTGTCCCTCACTGGAGGTATCAGGCTAGCATAGCTGGTACTCCTGCCATGGTACCACTACCTATTTACTATTTTGATTATTTATTTATTTATTGCATTTCTAAAGCATACTATCACCTAACAGGCATCTTGGTGCTAGTAACTCAGCCTGACAACCTCCGTGGGACCTTACTGTAGCCAACCCCTAAGTCTTGGAAAATAGCCCTGTTTTTAAATTCCTTCTAAATGGAAGGAGGTCATTGATTTGTCTCAGCTCAAAAGGTAAGGTGTTCCAGAGCTTTGCAGCAGCGAGCCCAAAGGATCTACCCCCTGCTTTAACTTTTTTGAATCAGGAAATTTTTATCAGTTTTGCCCCAGATGAACGCAAATTTCGGGCAGGAACGTACCACTCAAATATGCGTTGGAGAGAGGTAGGACCCATTCCATGCAGGGCCTTAAATACTAGGCAGAGTGACTTGAACTTGATTCTCTGTTTCACAGGGAGCCAGTACAACTCCGCCAGGGCCAATGAAGCGGAGGACCGTCTCGACCAGCCTAGTACCAGCTTGGCTGCGGTTGACTGCAGCCTCTGCATCCTGTCCAATAGAAACTTTGGAGATTCAAGGAGCAGGGCATTACAGTAGTCAACTTGGCTAAGTACGGTACTCCGTGCTATCAGTGAATGCGCCAAAGGGGGGAGCAACGGAAAGATCTTCCGTAGAGAGCGAATGATGGCCAGACAGCAACCCACCACTTTCGCGACATGCGCCTCCAAGGTAAGATTACACTCAAATGTCACACCCAGGTTGCGAACTGTCTTGACAGGCTGGCCAAAATTAGGGGAATCTGAGGGCCAAAAGTGGAGAAGTGTGGCTCACTGGTTAGAGGAGGCAGACCTGAAGCAGAGGTCAGACCCGGGACCAGGGTTCAATTCCCGACGCGGCAGGGTCTTGAGCCCAAATATCCACGGACTCGATAATTCTCGTTTCGGTGCCTACTCAAATCACGGGTTCACACTCTGCAGCTCTGGGCATTAGCCTGCTTAATCTCCACTACGGCCCTCCCGCGGCGGGATGCCTGGCTTTCACCTTGGGGATGCCCAGTACGGGTATCTCACAGGGGAAAAAGCCAGGACGGGTTCCCAAGGCAAGCGCCGAGATGCCTACGGGTAATCGAGCGCTATATAAGAACGCATAATAATAATAATAATAATAAAAGTTACTAGGCAACACGGAGTAAAGCACCTCCGTTTTAGAAACATTAAATTGTAGCCAGTTATCCCTCAGCCACAATGTCGTGTCCCGCATGCAACTGTGAAACCCCTCTAAAGAAGTTTACTGTGCTCCCTCCAGGGAGAGAATCATCCGCGTAATTAACGATCTTAATGTTATAACGCTTGATGATCGCCATCAGGGGTCTCATGTAAATATTAAAAAGAATAGGGCTAATGGCCGAGCCCTGTGGCACACCATGCGAGACACTAGTAAAAACAGATTGGTAGGGAGAAAGGGACACTGCCTGCTGCCTACCTGACAGAAAGGAATGGAACCACCTGAGGACGCAGCCCGTCTCTCCCACCTCTTTCAATCGTCTCAGTAGGATTTCGTGGTTAACTGTGTCGAAGGCGGCAGACAGGTCAAGCAGAATAAGTACAGCTGCCTGACCCATGTCTGCCCGCCCCGAAGTTTGTCCATCACGGTCACCAAGGCCTTCTCGGTGCCATGTGCCGGCCGAAACCAAAACTGCTCCTCCTTCAGAAGCTTAGCTTGTTCTATATATTTGAACAGCGTGCCACTCACCACCCGTTCTACTATTTTAGCAGGAAAAGGTAGGGACACTCTGTAATGATGTCACTTGTTCCCCTGCTGGAATGCCCAGTGTGGAACCTTGTTCTCTCTATGTTCTACTCCACTGTGTTCTGTGCTTGACAGTTGAGATCCTCTGGCTGTTGGATGAGGTTGTATTAAATACCTCTTACTCATACTACAACTTGTGTCCTCATACTTTGTTACACTGGCGACACTTGGCTGGGATGAAGAAAAGGATTCAAGGATAGAGGATACAACCTCAACGACAACAAGGAAAAACAATATTGTAAACGAAGAAAATCGAGAAAAAACTCACTGTTTTCCGAAGTGCTCTGTTCCTGCTGGATTTGTGAGGTGTCTGGTTTGTGGTGACATCGAGCGGCGGAAGGAGGAGGAAAATTGGTGGTGAAACGATTTTTCCTTCGTGTAACGTGACGTCATTGAAAGAAGGAAGAAAAAGGTGCCCCTTAGCCCAAAGAAAAGCGTCTGATTGTTTTGTGGCGGCCATCTTGGATGAGTGAAAAACTCGAAGGTAAAAAGAAAGCTCAACCGACTGTGGAAAGAAACCCGAACGTTTTTGTGTCGGCCATCTTAAGTCAGGATCGAACTCACTGACTGGTAACAAGCTCTAATTTCTTAAGAAAAAGGGTGAACGCCGTGTGACGTGAGTGTGGATGTCGGTCGGCGGCCATTTTTAAGAGTAAAAAAAAAAAGATCGCTTTTTTGGGGTGAAATCTGATTTTAATTCCTGTCACGAACTCGGAGTAGGAGAAGAGGAATAAAGTTAACTTTATGGAAGACTGGTTACATGGAACTCACCAGGCGTGTTTGGAAAAGGACTGAATTTACACGGTGACAGGCACACCGTATATATTTTTTTTAGTTTAACTTTGCCTCACCAGTAAAAAGGACATTGGCGGTGACAGGCACACCTGGGGTATGCTCTTTGGGAATTAGTATTATTACAGCTATTCGTTTTGATATTTATGCATTTTAATTTGATTGCATTTTAGATGAAAAGCTAATACTGTAAGGAATGTGTATGTTTAGGAGCTTTTAAATTTTTATTTGGGAAAACTGTAACGGGCTTTGCTCAAGGTGATCGTTTTGGATTTAAAGTTGTAATTCATGAATAACTGCGATGCAGAATGTTAATGCTCCACCGTTTTTCTTATCGGATCCAGGAGAACCTTCAGTTAAATGGAAAAAGTGGAAAAAGATTTTTGAGAACTATGCTAGAGTGTGTGGTGCCAACTTGAGTGGGGAAAGAAAACATGCATTATTAATGCATTGTCTAGGCGGAGAAGGACAGGAGGTGTTAGAAAATTTACCATTACTTACGCAAGCAGATCAGAGAGGTTTGAATGAGTATGAAATTTGTGTAAGACAATTGGATTTACACTATTTGCCTAAGGTAAGCACAATTATGGAGAGATATTATTTTGGCCTGCGTGAACAAGGGAAGGAGGAAAGTGTAGAAGAATTCATAACTTCATAAAGGAAATTGGCGTCAAGTTGTAAATTTGGTGGGTTGGTGGAAGAAAGAGTCAGAGATCAATTTGTTTTGAGGTGCGGAAGTGATAAAATCACGGAGCAGCTCTGGCTTAAGGATGAGACACCTTTGGATGAAGTAATTAGTATCGCAAAGAGGGTAGAACACATGTTAAAGTGTGTTGGAGAACTGAGCAAAGTCAGTAAAGAAGATTCTACCAGTAGTAAGGTGCAGGAAGTAGAGTGTCAGGTGGTACAGAAAGATGTAAAAAACAAAATTGAAGAACCTGTACGTGGGAATAGTACCGAGGTGGAAAGTGGTACTGTTAAGATACAGTCTGCTAGGAAGTTTACAACACCTTTCCAAGGTAATTGTTATAGGTGTGGAAGATTTGGACACATGGCTAATGCAAAGGAGTGTCCTGCTAATAGGTTCAGTTGCAATGTATGTGGCAAAAAGTAAAAGGGTCACATTGGGAAAAATTGCAGATTGAGGAACAAGAGAGATTATGGGACAGAGACTAAGTTGGTTAGTTTTCAGATAAGTGAAAACGATGTGGAGCATCCTACAGATTGGGTTTTAGTGGGAGATGTAAGGGTCAAGATGGAATTTGATTCGTGTTCTCACATCACTTTTGTTGCATAGGATGTTTACATAACATTTTTTAAAGGGAGAAGGTTTCTTATGAAACCAGATATTAATCCTAGAGGATACAATGAGTTACCCATAAAGTTGTTGGGTTACTTTGAAGATTGTATTGAGTTTAAAGGGAGATTTACTGACGCAAAAATCTATGTGGCTGAACGTGGTGCCAGTTTGTTAAGCTGGTCACATCAGGCACGATTAGGTGTCATTCTCAACCCAAATGGACATCCTTCTGTACAAGTTCAATCAGTTGAAGGGGATGAAAATAAGTTTGTAAAAGAGTTTGGTGAGTTGTTTTCTGACAAGTTGGGTTGTTTGAAAGGTTATAATCACCACATAAAGTTGAAGCTTGGTGCTACTCCTGTTGCTGCAAGAGTCAGACGTATTCCAGTTTGTGTACAAGAAGCCGTAAAGAAGGAGATAGAAAAATTGTTGACCACAGGTGTAATTCAATCTGCCCCTATTGTGATAGCTCGTAAACCCAATAATGAGATTCGTTTATGTGTGGACCTTCGCGCACTGAATAAAGAAGTGATAATTGATAAATATCCTCTTCCAAATATAGAGGAATTAGTTTCTACACTTGACGGAGCATGCTACTTCACCACCTTGGACATGGCTTCAGCTTATCACCAGGTTCCTTTGAGTGAGGAGAGTCAAGAGTTAACATCTTTCATTACTCCTATGGGGGCATTTAAGTTTCTGAGAATGCCATTCGGTCTGGTGTCTGCGGCATCAGTGTTTCAAAGGATTATGGAAGATTTGTTCAAAGGGATACCAGGGGTAAGATGTTACCAAGATGATGTGTTGATTTGTGGAAAGGATGTAAATGAACATGATGGGAGGGTTCATACTGTGTTGAAAAGAATGTTGGATGCGGGTTTGTCTTTACGCAGAAGCAAATGTAAATTTGGTGTCACAGAACTGGATTACCTGGGACATCATATTTCACGATTAGGTATTAGTCCAAAGAAAGAGTCAGTTGACACAATTGAAATGTTAGAAGAACCTGCCTCAAAAGAAGAAGTCTCCTCCTTTTTGGGAATGGCGGAGTTCTATAATAAGTTTGTGAGGAATTTTGCTGATAAGACTGTACATTTGAGGAAGTTAATGTGCAAAAATGTTGAGTTTGTGTGGTCAAAAGAATGCAGTGAGGAGTTCAAACAGGTGATGTCTGATCTTAAAAATGCACCTAACTTACAGGCATTTGTACCTGGGGATCCCACTTACATTGTGACTGACGCGAGTAATAAAGGTCTGGGTTCTCTGTTAATTCAGGTGAGGAAGGGTCGTGAAGAGTTGATTGCGTGTGCTTCAAGGTGCTTGAAAGGGGCTGAATTAAGTTATTCGGTCATCGAAAAAGAAGCCTTGGCTATATTCTGGTCTCTAAACAGCAGGGGTGTCACCAATGCCTGCTTCCACTGAGACGGCACCACTCCATCAGTGAGGGATTGATTACAAATCAGACAAAGCGAGGGGAACAGCTCTGCCCCAAATTTCTTCCAGATCCTACAAGGCAACGGGTCCAGATGAGATCCCGATGTAATGCTATCAGCTAATCTACAGATATCCTCAAGCTCCAGAGGCGGGAATTTGGAGAGCGAGCCAGTGGTAACCCCCTCCAAGTTGACACCTACTGCCACAGTGCTAATATCCTCCGTGGCAAGCGGAAGAACTTTCGCCCCCACAGGAGGATAAGAGATCACCCCCAGATCCTTAATAATGTCATTAACTTTGTTATGAAAAAAGCTGGCAAGATCATCACAAAGAACTTGAGAAGGGGGAATCTCATTTTTGGAGCAATCTGGGTTGGTCAAGCTATTAAGAATATTAAAAATACTTATAGAGCTATTAGGGGCATTAAGTATCTGGGTAGCAAAATAATCAGCTTTAGACCTATTAATCGCCTTCCTGTATTCTACAATTTTTATTCTCCAGGACATCTTATCCTCATCCAGGTAGCCATACCTCCATCTCCTCTCAGCCCGTTTACAATCAAGTTTCAGATTTTTCAGCTCCTCGTTAAACCAAGGGGCAGAGGGTCTACCCCTGCTCCGAAGGTTCTTTTGAGGAGCAAGAGAGGCAAGAATCAAGGTAATTTTCCTGCAGAGGGCGAAGTAATTCTCCTCCACTTGGGCCTCCGGGGAGAAACAGTCCTCCACCGGGAATACCACATCATGACCTCTCTTACACATAAGAGCCTTCCAATCCCTGCCTACAAATTCGCTCACCCGGTTCCCTCCCCGCTTATCCAAGTTGGCCATGTTCAAGTAGAATTTGATCAGAAAATGATCAGTCCAGTCCATGGGCAAAACTTCCCCAGTATACACTTGATCATCGTCCGCAAAAATAAGATCTAACATATGTCCTCCCATATGAGTGGCCTTGGATACTTGTTGACGAAGGCCTAGACCCTCACAAGACTGAGTGATGTTGGCCAGGCCTGAGTCAAGGGACCCATTCAGCCGCAGATTAAAATCGCCCAAGATCAGCAGTCTCCGGTGTGTAGCGACCATATTGGTGAAGACCTCCAGTAAGAGTTGCTGCTGTTGCACACTAAAGGACCCTGGGGGACGATAACAAATAATCCCTGTGAGGGACTGGCCCAAAGCGTTCTTAATCACAAACCCAAGAAGTTCAGCCCCTGCAACCCCATCAATATCGATAGTGGCCAGGTTCAAGGACTCTCTATAAATCAACCCAACCCCACCCCCTATCCCCCCTAATCTTGGCTTATGGAGGATTTTATAGCCAGGGGGGCAGGCCAGACCAAGGTCAACCTCACAGTCTTGCTGAGTCCAGGTTTCTGTCATACACAGCACTTCCAGCTCGAGTATTTCCAACAGCAACTGAATTTCAATCCTGCGTTTGGGCAAAGATCTAACAATCAATAGCCCACATGGTAAAAAAATCCTTGACCAAAAAGTCAGTCAGTGGAGAGGCGGTCTCCGCAAAACAAAGAGCTCCCATACAACTAACCCCTCTGTTTATAAGGTGGAGTTCAGCACCAGAATAGCAAAGCCGGCATTTTACTTTATCTGGGTTCCTGTAGAGCGAGGAAAAGGCAGCAGGGCCGGCGCTGAGCGCATCCTTAGCGCGGACGGGCGCAGAAGGGCTTGCCTTTGGCACGCCTTTGGCGCGCCCGCTGCGAGCGCGTGTTTGCCTTTGTTTAATCCTTGTGCCCCTCAACTTACTAAGATACCTATCCCCTCACGAGGGCGTTCTTTAATCAGCTATGAGATGCCATAAAAACAAAGCTGGATTGGGAGGGGAAGCAGCCATGTCTGAAATGGGAGACTCTGGTGTTACCCTATAAGCGAGGAGGCATGGCAGCGCCCGACTTTGAAATATACTACCTGAGCACGCAGGTGCAATATATCCACTACTGGGTACACCCACTGCCTTTACAACCCCACTTGGCAATTGAGACTGACATGGTCACACCACTGAGACGAAACACTGTCCTATGGGCTGAGCATAAAAATCCAATGACTGAAATTAACACAATAACAGCACTGTCTGAGCCTGGAGCAAACTGCTGACAGATATGTATGCACTGAGTGTGACACTGGGCTATTACCCAAGACTTAAGCCAGCAGGAGAGTTAGATCTGTGCAAAAGACTGGCAACACTACACCTTACCTACCTTGGAGATCTTTATGCTGGGAATGCCTTCATCCATCCCGAGGCCTCAACCTGTAGACCTGACTCCAAGCACCTAGACATACTCATCTACTATAGACTTAAAGCAGCATGCTAGGAACTTGGTCAAGACTTCCTGACCGCGCCATCAACCTTAAATCACTGGTCTACCCCTCACAAAGACAATTGGTGTCATGCATATACAGCCTTAGCCTTGATGAGCCTCCATCGCCTCATGCCTGGAGGAAATGGGAAGAGGATGTACAATTAGAGATACCCTACGCACCATAGGAATATGGCTGCACCCAAACTGGAAAACTCTGCTCGAACTACAACTTCCAGCTTATATACTATAAATTCCTGCACAGAACACTTCACACACCACACAAGTTACATAAACTAGGCCTTAAAGCGTCAACCAGCGATTTCATATACTTAGCGTGGTTATGCTCAGAAATGCAACACCATTGGAGGGAAAGGGATACATTTCATCCACTATAGACGGAGAATTGCTTGTGCTTGGAGTAAGCACTGGTTGTGTGATGTTGCATACTGTACTGAACAACTGATGAAAGATTGCAAACTCATGCCCCGATATCGCACTGTAAGGACAGTTGAGCCCCTGTTGTACTGTACCTTCCACAAACCAGAGCGGGCGAAGAGGTGAGGGAGTGCTTGCACCATACACTCCAGCCCTCTGAACAGAACCACAATTCCAGACTGGAGTCAAATGGAAAAGATAATGTAGAAATGTCTCTGGGCATATATACAAGAGGGGTGTTTATGATCAGACCAATATGGCTTCAGAACCTTATGTATGCATGTTGTAAAGACATTAAATATGATGTTCAGGAATATATGTTGCAGTCATGCTCTGTAAGTTGTTGTAGGACCTAATAAATAAATCAATAAGAAAAAACATTCTAGTAATCTCAGTACGTCATTCTTTGCTTCCCCCTTCCCTTGAGCCATCTGGAGGGTGATGCTGTCGTATTGGCAGTTCATCTTCACTGGAGTCAGGATAGGAGAGGATGACCGGAATTCCCCTTAATGTGGCAATGTTGTGCAATAGAGCACTTGTAGTTACTATTTTGCAGCTAGTGTCTGGCCTCTATTGTAGTGCCCCACCGCTCTTATGAAGACATCATAAGCAACTTTGGAGCAGTCCAAAGGCATCTCAATTACGTTTCTGGTTGATTGATGGGTAGTATTGTAGCTATGATCTATTTCTGACTGTCTCCCACAAGGTAAATGTAAAATATAATTTAGTTACAAAATGGAGGCGCATCTACACTATATACCTTCACCAAATTCTCCTCTAAGAATGTGTTCGTAAATCTCACTGTGTCAAAATATAAGTGAATCATGGGTAATTCCTGGACATCTGGCCACTATATCTATAATTATGTCAGTTGCTTGCATAAAACTTGAATGTTTAAGGAAAGACATGAGGAATGTGTGCTATCTGATAAAAATGTAGTTTAGATAACTACAGTTTCTGTGCTGTTGTAGGGAATTTTATGTTATCATTGGTCTTAGATAGCATTGCATCCAGACAGAAATTTCCTGAAAAAGTGTGATAATGCACTTCGGAAAATCACATCTGCTGCAGCTATTACACTCTGGTAGCTCCTAAAGGCTAATAGGTCCAATGAGCACAACGCCTGCACATGAGTGGAGATGGAATTGCCCCTGTGAGTGTTACACTGTACCTGAGGTTTAATTTTAAATATTATATCTAAAAATATGTGCACTACTTAGACTATACTTGTCAAGGATTTACTCCCCCATCTGGCCAAAATGAGCAACTCTAGCTATATATGCCCTCCTGTCTCTTTGCCTACTTTGCGAACCAGCCAGTATCCTCATCCTCCTCGCTATCATGTACAGAGAGCTTTTGTGGAAAATGCAGATGCATTCTGGGGCTGTTTTATATAGGTTGCACCTACTTCGAATTTGTGGTAAGTTGCACATTGAAAATAAGCTGCAATTAGCAGTTATTGGGAATGCTTAGTACATTGAAATAGTGAAGTAGTAATAGGAAATCACTAACTGCAATAACCAATTTCGAGTCCCTATTTAAGTGATTTGGTAAATATTTGAATTGCTAAAATTGCAACAAGAATGGCTTTAGTACATAACAAAAAGCTGTTTTCCATTCGCAAACAGCCTGATATAGGGCCTTATGTATGAACACATTTTCCCGTAGACACAGAATGGGCAAAACCCTTTGATACATCTGACCCATAGTGAATTGCGGTTGCCAACGCAAAATGCCTTAGTATATCTGGCCCTTAATCCCTTTATAACTGATAATAATGCATCGGTTCATCCTGAGTAGGGCTCATATGAAGCAAAAGAGTTGGCTGAAAAGGTGTAGAGAGGTGGTATTCAAAAGTACAGTTTATTACATGAGTAGACATAGAATAATGAATGACCATTTTAGTACTAGAGGGAATGCGTTTCTTTGTGGTGATTATTGTAGAAAAATAAACTGCACTTAATAATGGGTGACTAAACATTTTTCACATAAAATAGAAAATAAACAGCTTGAATAAGAAAATGAATCTTCATGCTGAACTAGTAAATGGATAAAAGGTGTGAATTGTTTGATGCTACATGGGACACTCGAAATACATATCTATAATATATAGCCTCCTTACTTAACACCAAGGTCAGTCAGACAGTCAATTTACTTTATTCGATGCTTACAATATAAGATCATAAAAGTACAGTAAAAACATCTATACATAATACACATGTGCATAAAAAGATAAAAAAGATAAAAACATCATAACAAACACCATTAGGGAACAGTTAGTAAAAGCCAGCTGTTGGGAACAGTTTAGAATTCATTCTTGTGTATAGTGCAATTCCTAATTCTTCGTGATTGGATTAAAAAGGATGTCACAGGAAAACAGATCATAGGATTGGGCAAAGAACGTAGAAAATACATTGCGGCACAACATTGTTTAAAATTATATTTGCGCATCAGGGGCAACATAAATCTTTTACATGGTTCTGCATAACATTTGCAAATAAAAGAAAACATGTAGATTTGTTTGTGCAGAAACACCATCACAAGGACAGAATGGCAATTCATTTATGGAGTAAATGCCAGCTGGATGGGTCAACATGCATGGAATATAATTAAAACGAAATCTAATTAGAAAAAATCTGTGACATGAATTTGTCACAGTAAAATATAAGATGTTAGCCCTTCCTGTACCATTGGGCTTTCTAGATATGCTTTTACTAATACTTTTGTACAGTTTGCTGTCAGTCTTGCTTCAGCCCTTAATTTGAGGAAACTGGATTTTATCTCTCTTTTTGGAAAATTCACACAGTTGCTAGGGATAGAGACTAGACATTCTAATCCTAAAGATGAAAAAGTAGATCTAATATAGGAAATCCACGGGATCTTGTTTGCATTTTCCAGGGATTGGCAGTCTTCAATTGACTTTTGTGTGATATGGATAGATTCCCTTCTCTATATGGAATGCACAACATTATCGGAGCCTAAGCAATTGTGTCAGTCACATGAGGGAAATCCAATTCTGCATAAGCAATGAGACTAGAGCAACTTACGGGGAGGCCCACTAGTTTTTGCCAAAATGTGCCCTCTATAACTTGTAGGGCGGAGGGGTTAATGTAGCCCCAAATGTCTGCCCCGTAGGTTGCTACCGAGACTGATTTTGCTGCATAAACTTTTTTTGCCATGTGAATGGGTTTTACTCAATTTTTTACTAAATGAGTGTAGGGCAATAATGCTTCTCTCAAGTGATAAGCCTCTAGCAGCAAGCATATTCAATATATATCAAATGTTACACCAAGGTAGGACAAATTATCAGTATGAGCTATTTTCTGTCCTGATATCTGGTAGTTTGGGACCTTCCTATTTTGACGGCCAGTAATTAAAATAAAGGACTTGGCCTTATTGGTTTTTAGCCCCAGTTTTGACATATAGGATACATAAGTATCTAGTAACTTTTGAAGGGCGAGGCCTGTGTGGGCCATTAGCACCACGTCGTCAGCATACTGGAGAATTGGAGTGAAAACATTATTAACTTTGGGGACGTTTGGTATTGAGTCCATCAGGGGAGCTTCCACTCACTTGGTGTAAATAGAAAAATGAAATGAGGCAAGCACACAACCCTGCCGGACACCCCTGTTAATTGGAAATGACCTAATGCACTCCCCCTCTCTCCCGTATCTGACGCAGGCCGTGGCTGAAAGTAGAGCTGTCTAATAAAGGATATAATAACCTCATCTATGCCCATTTCTTCCATTATCCTCCATAGATGTTGACGTGCCACGCAGTAAAACGCTGCCGACAAGTCCCTAAACACCAAGAACAATATTTTAGATTTTACTAGAGAGTACTTGGCGATTAATAGGCTTAAATTAAGGCACTGGTCCCGAGAGCCCATACCTTTTTTAAAACCATATTGGACTGGGATTTAAAAAAAACTTATTGCTGGCTGCCCACTCCTCTAGTCTGTTTAATAAAACACTTCCCATTAATTTAGCTGTGCTATCCAGCAGCGAGATTGGCCTGTAGTTTTTGGCCTCTGCTTTGTCCCCTTTCTTATAAATTGGAACTAAAATAGATTTCTTGTTTGTTTGTTTGTTTTTGTACTTGTATAGCGCACAGCTACCCGCAGTGGGTTTCCCAGCGCTTGTACGAATACCACAAGGGAACCCTTCCTGGCTTTTCCTGTGAAGTGTCCACTCCTGGCAACCCCCATGGTGCAGACCAGTCATCCCTCGCGTTGTGGGGGCCGTTGTGGAGACTAAGCAAGCTATTGCCCAGAGTTGCAGAGCGGGACCCATGATCAGAATAGGCGCTGAGGCGAGAATATCCAGTCAGGGGAATTAATGAGCCCGAGACCCGCCGAGGCGGGAATCGAACCCTATCCCTGGCCAGAGCTCTGCATCGAGGTCTGCCTGCTCTAACCATTGAGCCACACTTCTCCACCATTTCTTCCATGAGTCTGGAGGACCCAGCCTTAGGTATAACATTACTTAACAACGAGGTTATAGGAGTATTATTAGACAAGACATATGGAATGTATGTAGTAACTGTTTTGATAATAGGTCCCTAAGGCATAGTAGAAGAAGACAGTTTTTGTATTTATTAGGGATCTTACAAGTGACATATTGTTCAATAAAATGTAGCATTTGTCCATCTGAGTCATGTCCAAATTTCGGTGCATCTTTAATCGACAACAGCATATGAATCTGTGGGGTACCTCTTGCTTGATACTCTTTTCTCCAAACTAAATCAAGTACCTCTCTAAAGAGTTTTTACTTTTTGTTGAAGAACTAGGTTTTAGAACCCAGCGGCGCCAGGGACACGCCCAAAGTCTTCGGGTTCTCCTGTCTTGGCAAACAGAGACACGGAATACTTCTAGGTGGCGTCAGAGATCAAATTTATTAGCTGCAGCTAGTAACAGTAATCTCAGCAATACAACACGGTGTACAACTCAAGAAACTGTTCAATTTTCATAGTGCAAGACATCACCTTTTATACACAATATTCTCATTATAAATGTACACCCACTGCGCAAAATTCTGACCAATAGGACACATTTTCTAACTGAGTATCACATTAACAAAAACCCAATTTACAGTAACCCAACCCAAAAGTTAATTATTAGGACTGTCCCAAATTCAATCTTTGCAAGCCAGACAAATTTATAATTGAAAAGCACAACCTATGTAATGTCAGAACATAAAGAAAACAGTAATAGATGCAGGACAAGATAAAACATGTGC
Source organism: Lissotriton helveticus (assembly GCF_964261635.1). Lineage (NCBI taxonomy): Eukaryota > Metazoa > Chordata > Amphibia > Caudata > Salamandridae > Lissotriton > Lissotriton helveticus. The sequence continues at coordinate 861,554,223 of NC_136071.1, read as the reverse complement.
AAGAAAATTAAAGGTTAACGAGGTCCTGAACATTAAGTGGCAATCTTAGACAAGGATCAGCCAGAGAAATTGTCTTCGTGAAGGGTCAGTTTCAGGTGAAGAGGTCAGCGTCCTGCAATTCACTCACAAGTCAAAAAAGGGCCTGTTTAATGCATACATGAACAATGAGGCCCATGCAACTTTGTTCGTTCGGTTACCTCCACGGCCTACGTGAGGGCAACACAAAATGGCATTATGAACAACGCAAACAAAATGGAGTCCGGTCCCGAAAACCACGGAACCTCAGACCCTCCTTTTGCCATTACGTAGGCAATGACCTAAACTCACGTCCATCTGAATCCAGGTCTATATCTATTCTCATCAGGTCATCAAGGTGTTGCTGTAACATCATCTTATTATCCTTCGCTTCTCTCGGGACTGGTCTTCTCACACAGATTGTAGCACAAAGACTACAAATGGCGGGAAAACACTGGATGCATAAGCAACACAAGAAAAAGATTGCTAGAGCCATACCAAGAAACATCAGAATCTTCCATCCCCATTTGGACAGAGGTTCCCAAAACCATTCTATCAATGACCAGTTCCCTTCGTCTACATGTATAGACTCAGCGGACTTATGTAACCTCAAGATGGCTTGGTAAACTGTTGGGGCATTATCTGGTATGAAAACGCAGCAACAAGACCCGATCAATTTACATACTCCACCTCTATCTGCAAGTATAATATCTAAAGCAAAGCGGTTCTGTAATGTCATAAGGCGATCCGCTTGAAGCTCAGCTGTAATATTACTAAGAGCACCTGCAGTCTCATTTATAGTGGCCTCGACCACTCTCGTAAGCTGACGAATAGTCCTACCATTAGCCATAGGATCCCAAAAGGGCAGGAAACCCTTAAAGAAGTCTCCAACTTCTTGTGCGGCAGTGTCTTTCGCATCGATAACACCTCTACCATATCTTGTCTTATGGTAATCAAAAGCAGCTGTATAAGTAGGGGGAAGGAAGAATGCCACATAACATGTGCCTGAAAAATCAGAAGGCAACCATGTATATGTTCTGTCATAACAAACAAAATACATGCCTTTAGCTGGCACGAACGGTGGAGATTTCTGGGACGTATAGACATAGGTGTGAACACACACACTCTTACCAAGCTGAGCTCTCGGATTCTGACCATTACCTTGCAGACAAAAATGACCTCGGTGGGGTACAATCCAAATAGGAGGAGACCTTTTCTGTCTCTCTTTCTCGGTCAGACTAATACTATATCTCGTCTTGTTCCAACCAACATATGCTCGTACCTCATCTTTAGGGATAGCATTATATGCATCAATATCTCTGACCATATCTACTATTCCCTGTATCAAGGCATTACTATTCGCATTATCTTTGACAGAACGTACAGGAGATGCTTCATTCGCATAGATAAACATTGACTGGAGTGCCCATACTGACCCATTAGGCGAAAAAGGCAAAACCAAATATGGCATTCCCTTATCAGTTGTATGTGGCATAAGACCACACACCCAACAATTCGTGGTATTTACAACTAGCTGATGCTGATGTAACATCTGTATAAACGAATTGTTCACAAATTCCAATCTTCGTGTCTGTTCATGTTCAGGCAACGTATGAAACTCATGTGGGGAAACAGTAGGAAAAGAAAGAGTAGGTTGGGAGGTAGATGCAAGTGTCTGTTGTGATGTATAGAAAATCCAACCCACACAAACCAACCTAATGTTCAAAAGCATAAGAAAACACATTATTAAAAAACATTTGCTACGAACCAATATACACATTTGCACTCTGAAATCAACTCTTTTAACACCCTTGTCGGACTCAAAAGACTCCATCCTCTAACGTGCTGCTCACTGCAATTTTCCTTCTTCACTTAAGTGTGCGTCAAGATCATACTAACGACCCTAAACCACAGACCTTGTGTCAATACGCGGCTCACCCCTTAAGAACTTATACCGTGACCCTGCAGCTGAGTCCGGATGGGACTCGAAAAAGAAAAAGTAAAAAAAAGTCTCTTGATCTGACATGGTGTAATTCACTACACAAAAAAATTTGATTTATTTGTCCATTTCAAACGTCCTTTTTCGATCTCAGATTGTAGCGCTCTTTGCCAGGCACAGTCTGATCCTTAAAGAGGAGTTCCGGATTCGTCGTGTCGAGTCTCAGAGACGGAGGCACAGCAGCTTGCAGAACATCATCATCCTTGCGTTCCGACTGAGTGCATGTCAAATGTGCATCACTAAAAGGTACGAATCTAGGAACCCTTTCACACTCGGAGTCAGCTATTCCATCCCTCACCCACTTATCATACGATAAGGGCAACTGAACTTTTTTCGTATGGGTGGCATGCACCCAGTTCTTTTTACCAGCTACTCTAACAGCAGTTCTAGTGACCAGCAATACGAAATAGGGACCAGTCCATCTCGGCTCCAAATTCTTGGATCGCTGAAAATTCTTCGTCAAGATAAAATCACCAGGTTGGATTGTGTGCCCTAGATCTGCAGTAGCTGTTGGCAAACTGTCATAGACCTGTTGGTGGAGAACACGTAATTTAGCAGTCAAGTCATGTAAGTAATCCACCAACGTAGGGTACTCAAGGTCACTGTATTTTTTAGGACGAGGCACACCCCAAACATTCGCTGGACGACCAAAAACTATTTCGTATGGGCTAAGTCCCACACGAGAATGCACTGTCGTCCTTGTTGACAAAAGAGCCAACGACAAAGCATCCGGCCATGTAAGACCAGTGCCCGCTTGAATCTTAGCGAGTTTCAGCTTTAATGTGCCGTTATAGCATTCGACAAGACCTGCTGACTGGGGGTGATTCGCAGCGTGGAACTTCTGATTTATCCCTAATCCAATACACACTTTCTTCATGACTCGACCCACAAATTCACTCCCATTGTCCGACCATACAATTCTCGGCAAACCAAATCTAGGGAAATACTCTTTGAGCAAAACCTTAGCTGTAGACAAGGCAGTATTATCCTTTAGGGGGTAGGCCTCTATCCATCTGGAAAAGGCGCAAACAACCACAAGGACATACTTCAGATTGTTGCATCTCTCCATGTGAATGTAATCTAGCTGTATCACTTCAAATGGATACGTCGGAGGAGCAAAATTACCAGCTGGAGTTGGAGTTCCCTTGCCAGGATTATACTTCAGACAAATCATACAATGCTTCACAACATTCTCAGCACATTTAGGAATTCCAGCATTCTGCCATACTAGAGCCAACAACTTGCATATTCCCCTTGAACTAATGTGAGCCATTGCATGTGCCAGAGTAACCACTGGGAGCACATACCCATCAGGCAACAACCATCGCTGGTGTTCTGACAACTCAACCCAACATCCCGTCGAACCCAACATACCCGTACTCTTTCTCCACGTACTCACTTCTTTTTCCGTAGCTTCAGCCTGAATCATCTTCACACTTTCTATTGTGTCTTCACACATTCCACTTTCCACAACCCATCTTGCAGGACCTGCCGCATACATACGGCTCATCATGTCTCTCACCGTTTCCTTCGCAACTTCATCCGCAAACGCATTCCCTCGACCTACATCGTCCACAACTTTCTTATGCGCACTACACTTCACAATTGCAATCTTCTTTGGGAGAGCAACAGATTCCAAAAGTTCATTCACTAACTGCCCATGCTGAATTTTTGTGCCATGGGAAGTAAGGAATCCTCTTTCTCTCCACAAACGTCCAAAACTATGGGCAACACCAAATGCGTACTGGCTATCAGTATAAACATTCACTCGCTTTCCCTCTGACAATACACACGCTCGTGTCAATGCAATCAACTCTGCTGCTTGCACAGAATTCCGTGCTATGCGTGCTGTCTCAACAACTGTATGTTAAGTTGTGACGGCATATGCTGCAGTCGTTTCACCATTCGGAAGCTTAAAACACGAACCATCTACCCATAAGGTACCATCAACATTCTCAAGAGGAGTATCTTTTAGGTCAAGTCTAGCTTTCGTTTCTTCCTCGGTACGAAGAAAACAATCATGCTGTTCTTGAGCATCTGACTCTACAGATATCGGCAACAACGTAGCTGGATTCAATACACTAATCTTTTAATGTGAACATGGCTAGCCAAAAGAGTCAACTCATAACCTGACAGACGTGCACTAGTAAGGTGCTGTGTCTTGGTCCTGTTCAATAAGGTATCCACTGCATGTGGGACCATCACAATCAACGTATTATCCAATACCAAACCAGCAGACTATCAGATAGAAACAGCCGCTGCCGCTGTATCTCTCAGACAACTCGGCAATGCTTTAGCTACCGGATCTAACCTCGCTGAAAAATACGCACAAGGGCGTTGCTTGTCTCCGAACTGTTGAGTCAACACTGACAATGCACAACCTTCTCTCTCGTGAAAGTACAACGTGAAAGGTTTACTGTAGTCAGGAGTACCCAATACCGGAGCCGAACACGATGCATCACGTAATTCAGATAAACTTTTCTGAAAACTCATCAGACCAAGGGAGAGGATGCGGAGTATCTTTAAGAGTCAGCGCCAACAGAGGTTTCGCTAGCAGGGAAAAATTAGGGATCCATTGTCTACAATACGAGGTGATACCTAAGAAAGCACGCACTTCTCTCTGTGTGGATGGTACACTCATTTGCGCAATCGTTTGAATTCGTTCTGGGGTCAACCTTCTTCCCTCCTTCGACAAGAGATGACCTAAGTAGGTTATTTCTTGTCTGCAATACTGTAACTTGGAAGGTGACACTTTATGATGAAGGTCAGACAAATGTCGTAACAAAGAAAGAGTAGCCTCTTTACAAATCTTTTCGTCATCAGCGGCAACCAACAGATCATCAACGTACTGGATAAGAGTAGCACCAGTAGGCAACACAAAGCTATCAAGCTGAGTTTTCAACGCCTGACTATAGATGGAGGGACTTTCACAATAACCTTGGGGAGCTCTCTTAAACCGGAAGCTTCGTCCTCCTAAAGAGAAGCCAAAAATATCCCTACTCTCCTCAGCAATCGGAATGCTAAAGAAAGCATTCTTCAAGTCAATAACAGAAAACCAGGCTGCCGAAGCAGGAATCAGAGTCAACAAAGCAGTGATATCAGGGACAACAGGAAACTGTGGCACCACAATCTTATTTACCTCTCAAAGGTCAATCACAAACCGGTACACAGGTGGCTGAGAAGCATCAGTACGCTTAAGGACAGGCAAAACCGGACTGTTACACACATTATCTCTCGTTTCCTCAACTAGACCCTTCTCAACCAGATCATAGACAATCGCTAATAGAGCTCTTTCGCCATCGCTGGATATTTTATACTGTGGGATACGAGGTAGCCTAGCATTCGATTTGAGGGTGACAACATAAGGTGGAATCTGCAAAAGACCAACATCATTAGGACCTGTAGCCCAAAGTGTATCAGGAAGAGAACGCAAGTCCAGTGGAAGACAATTTTTAGACACATACATCGGAGAAATCACTTTCTTACCTAGGGTAAGATATACTCCCGAAGGAGAACAATGTAATGTCGCATACAATCTTTTCAGCAAGTCCAAACCCAACAGATTCTCATTACAACCAGTCGTCAAAATAAGAGGAGCTTCTAATTCACAAGGGCCAATAGAAAGGGGCAAAGGATTAGAAATTGGGTGAAAATCCTACGGAAACATTGGTCAAGCCAGACAAAGGTGCGCCAGGAAGTTTAGAGTGCATAATAGAACTCTTTGTTGCACCAGTATCCAAAAGAAAAGAAAATGTTCTGTCACACCTGATGTAGTCACTTCAACATAAGGTCCACTCTGGTCTACTGGAACTGACACTACTCCCTCTCTTTGCCCATGGCTGTCCTAACTATCATTATAACCAGCACTCTCACTCCCGACATAATAATCATCAACATAGTACTGTGCAGACTGACCACTCGGAACATTCTGTCTGTCAAAATAATTCGCAGAATTCTGAAGGGAAGAGGAACGCTCATTCTGGGGTAACACACCACGTCCCCTACCCCTAGGATCTTGCTGGAAACCACCACGACCTCTCTGACCAGATACGCCATTCGCACGCTGTAATAAAGCCGGGCAACTATTCTTAAAATGACCTTCCTCTCTGCAATAAGCACACTGATTAGGACCAGGAAAGAATCGCGGAGCATAAGGCTCAGGCTTCTGTAACAATCTCTGAAACTGTGGAGGTTGCTGAAACTGAGGCTGATTCTGACGAGGCGGATAAGCTTGCTGCAAAAGAACCTTCGTCTTTAAATCTTTCGTTTTCTCCTCTGCTTTATCCTTCTCATCTTTATCCCTATTTTTATAATATTGTGCAGTAGCCAATATCTGGGCAGACGAAGAAACAGCCCATGAACTCTCAGAGTCCTTTAACTTATTGGAAAGTTTGGGAAGCAAATTAAAGACAAATTTGTCCACGAACAACCTTTGACCACCTTCCGTACTCATGTCCTGACCACTATGATCGATAAACGTTTCTTCAAACCTCGTGAAGAAATCAGACACACTCTCGTCTTTCTTTTGTTTGCATGCTGCTAACTTGTCCCAATTCACTCGTAAAGCAGGCATCATAGTTTTCATTAGATTAATAATCCTACCAGGTAATTCTGCAACTAAAGGCTCAGGCTTGGCACCTCCTACCTGTCGACCATCTGCAGAAACAATATTAGCCCACGTATCTCCTAATTCTGCCGCATGATTCTCATGACGAATCTTTGCCCACAAAGGTTGAGGAACTACATTACCCATAAACATGTCTATGTCAGCTAAATTCATAATACACGCTTCAACTGTCTGGGACAACTCCTTGTAATAACCAGCAGGATTCTTACGAGGGTCAGGTAAGGTCTGCTTAAGAGCCAATACCTCTTCTCTCTTCCAAGGGACATGTACCCATACTAGCTGAAAATGGGCCTCTACGGCCTGAATACCCTGATTAACATTAGCAGCAATTGTCTCTCTCCATACAGGGGGAACTTCTCTCATAGGATACTGCTTCACTTTCCTCCTAACAGAAGGATCAGGTTTGTACAATGGCTGAGACGGGAGTCTATTTCTGAAGGCAAGTATCGTCTCTACAGCATCAGTAACATCAGATTCCACTATCGTCCCTTTAGCAAACTCTGACTGAACATCAAGCACTTCCTGCGGAATCGGACCCAACTCATTATCTTCCCATTCCTGCCGCAGAAAAGCACACATTACATCAAAAACATATCTTTTCATAGGCGGCTCCCACTGAAAGAAAACATCCATAACTGCTGGCAAATTATACCTGGAAGCATTTAAAATCCATCTACGAGCCAACAGATCCAACACTGCTCGCTCTTCGGAACTAGTAAGCTGACTGCGACTCTGCTTACGTTCCGAAACAGGGGTCATACTCAGTGGTCCAAACAATGGAGACAACAGATTAACAACAGTTTCTGTCATTAGTTTTCGAGCAGAAGGGGAAGAAGTAGGCGTAAAAACAGGAAAGTTAAAATCTTGAGACAAAGTAGGAACAAGAGCAGTAGGAGTCTGAGATGCAGAAGCAGAAGGCAAAGGAGTTTGAGGCAAAGCTGGAAGCAAAGCTTGCGACCCTAGATTGGGTTGCGCAGTAGGAGGCAAAACCATCTGTGGAGCACCGGGTGGCTGAACAACAGCAGGAGGTTGAAGAAGAAAGGGTAGAAAAACCGGGGGTAATGGAGGCGCAGTAGCACCCTGCACATAAGGAGGTGGCAATCTCAGTAAATGAGACATCAAAGGATCTTTTTCAGGGTCTTCCGTCACTTTCGGAGGAGAAGACGGCAAGGCCGGATAACATTTATCTATGGCCATGCAACGCTGTCTATCTAAAACTTCACACACTCGATCTTCCTTGTAGTACTGACATATTCTTATCTTTCCTATCTCTCTTTGCTTGCTTAATTTCTCGCTGTTTGGCTTCCTTTCGCCAAAGGCGGAAAGAGTCAAACATTGCCGGCCGGGCTTTCTTCTTAAATAGCGCAACTTCCAGATTATCTAAAACATTTACTTCAAAACTACCATGTTGGGGACATTGTAAAACACCATCTTTTTTAGTATAGCGGACCCACACTTCATTATAAGTGATAGGACCCACTCCGTGTTTTGAATAGAGCTCATAAGTCGGAGTTCCAACCGGAGGTATCCGACACGAATCCTCCAATCGGGAATCCCTGTTGCAACCACAACTAAACCATTTCCCAATTTTGCTACGACCAGGCATCTTATAGCTCACTAATCTAGCTTCAAACTTCAAGGGGTTATCAATTATCGATACACTCGTAAATATACGAGCCCCTCAGCTTCGATTTTTGCAAAAATCAAATCAAAACCAAGAACCAAAACAAAGTCGTGGGAGAGACCCACTTATACTTAACCAAATATCTGTCACGCCACCAGAAGACCGTCTATCGTCTCGCTTTACAAAGGATCAATCAAGGGTCCAAGACAGGGCGACAGTCTGGGCAGCAGACCTTCGTAGCCGTTGGAAAGCGGGAAGCCTCGCAGAAAAGACCTTCGGTCCACGTCGACATGCAGGGGTCAATGAAGTGGCGGCCTTCCTCCAGAATTTCCTCACGTGGCTCCTCACGATCCTCGGGCTTGGACCGGTACCGCTGAAGTCGCCCCACCTTTGGGCGCCAACTGAAGAACCGGGTTTTAGAACCCAGCGGCGCCAGGGACACGGCCAAAGTCTTCGGGTTCTCCTGTCTTGGCAAACAGAGACACGGAATACTTCTAGGTGGCGTCAGAGATCAAATTTATTAGCTGCAGCTAGTAACAGTAATCTCAGCAATACAACACGGTGTACAACTCAAGAAACTGTTCAATTTTCATAGTGCAAGACAATATTCTCATTATAAATGTGCACCCACTGCGCAAAATTCTGACTGTTAGAAACGGGATCTCTGGCTGGCCAAGGCTTGTGCCAAAGTCAGTCAGAGACCACCACTTCCACGTCAGGGCAAGGGAGTCACACACCAAGATAACCCCTGCTCACCCTCTAGGTAACGTGACGCGAGCAGCGAGGCTCAACTTGGAGGCTATGTAGGTTAAGTGTTTGCGCGCACCCAGCCACAACACCCAAGGCCCACCACAAAGGAAACTCCACACAAGGTTATATAAAAATAGTCTTTGTATTATACCAAAACACATTAGATAAGAAACATATACTTTACAATGTGCCAACAGGCACGGGCAGAATTTACAGGGGATATGTACAAGACAGGGCCACCTAGACCACTGTCAAGAATCATCACCTTTTAGGAATAGTAATTAGCACATAGAACACTTTTAGAACAAGTTAGCACACAACCAGTAATTACTGGTAAAGGGTAAGTACCTCCTACGCAACCCTAACCACCATAGGAAAATATTGCGCAGGGAACCAAGACCTCACTAGCAACACCTGTACTAGGAGAAAAACAACCACCTATGTATCACCAACATTTAGGAGTATAAGCATCGGAACATTACACATGATGCATTAGCATTCAGCGGTGTAGGGAAAGAAAACACATGATGCATCAAAACACATTCAGAGGTGCAAGCAAGGAAAAACACATGATGCATCAAAACACATTCAGAGGTGTATGCAAGGAAAAACACATGGTGCATCAAAACACATTCAGAGGTGCAAGCACAAGCAATTGCGCAAAACTCACATGAGCCACAACCTGTGGCAGTCCCTAGGCCCTCTGGCCTTGTTGGGGCTAGGACACCCTGTGTCCCAGTGTCCGGGGGGCCTAAACATGGCAGTTGCCCACAAAGTGCTGGGCAACTGGTGTAGATAATGAGGGCCAATGCTGGAGCCTCGCAGGCTCTGGCCAAATCTACTGTCCCCCAAAGAGCCTCGCTGGGCTCTACGATACGCAATACTCCTGAGCCTTTCTGGGGCTCTAAACACAATGTGGGCCCTGGAGCCTCGGGCTCCTAATTAACAAATGCCCCCAGAGCCTTCTCAGGGCTCTACACACAATCTGGGCCGTCGTTGGAGTCCCTCCTCGGGGGACCCTAAAGGTCAAAATGCCCTCCAGAGCCTCGGGGCCCAAAGAAATGCCGCTGAGCCTCTCAGGGCTCGGAAACCAACGGAAATGCCCCCGGGGCCCTCGTGGGCCAGACAAGAATGCGGCCTCGCTGGGGGAGCGGCCCGCTGCCTGTCGGGGTCGCCCTTCAGGAGAATCGGCCCTCTGAGCCGGGATCGGCTCTCTAAACAAAGACGGACCCACGAGCCTCGCACTCAAGGGGAGGGGCGGGCACCAGCAATGTGCCCCAACACCCCTCTCCCTTCACGGACACTCACCGGGTGTTGGCTGCGAGGAGAGCAGCGCGTCTCCTCTCCTGCGGGCGGACTCTTGAACTCCTCTGGGCAGCGCGGGGCTCTCCTTCCAGAACAGGGCCCTGCCTGTACCTTCCGCCGCCTCAGCTTTTCTCGTCCTGCCCTGCGAGGGCGGGACTTCCGGTTGACACCTTCGGCTTCCGGGTCGTCACTGGCAGCGCGGCGGCCTGGCGGCTCTTTGCACAATCCTGGGCTGCGGCGGTGAAAACACGGGGCAATGCCGGGTGGGCACCGGCTTCAATTATCAATATAAATCGAGGTGGGCACTCGATTGGGGCAGACAAGAATGCGGCCTCGCTGGGGGAGCGGCCCGCTGCCTGTCGGGGTCGCCCTTCAGGAGAATCGGCCCTCTGAGCCGGGATCGGCTCTCTAAACAAAGACGGACCCACGAGCCTCGCACTCGAGGGGAGGGGCGGGCACCGGCAATGTGCCCCAACACCCCTCTCCCTTCACGGACACTCACCGGGTGTTGGCTGCGAGGAGAGCAGCGCGTCTTCTCTCCTGCGGGCGGACTCTTGAACTCCTCTGGGCAGCGCGAGGCTCTCCTTCCAGAACAGTGCCCTGCCTGTACCTTCCGCCGCCTCAGCTTTTCTCATCCTGCCCTGCGAGGGCGGGACTTCCGGTTGACACCTTCGGCTTCCGGGTCGTCACTGGCAGCGCGGCGGCCTGGCGGCTCTTTGCACAATCCTGGGCTGCGGCGGTGAAAACACGGGGCAATGCCGGGTGGGCACCGGCTTCAATTATCGATATAAATCGAGGTGGGCACTCGATTGGGGCAGAAAACCAGCACGCAGGCAAACTATGCCGGGTAGGCACCGGCCAAAGCACCCAGAGCGCTCCTAAGCGCCAATGGACAGAATAAAGCGCTCTTAAGCGCTAGAAGCCAAGCAAAGTGCTCCCAGGCGCTAGGGGAGAAATGAAGTGCTTCCAGGCGCTTGGCAAAGTCCAGCAAAGTTCCTAGGTAGGCAGGGGGCAAGGCTGGGCTCAGAGCCAGCTCACTGGGCCTCCAGGCAGGGAGACAATCCAAGTGGCGGTCCTCCTGCCCAGCAACAGCAGCAGCCCCCTCAGGATCCTGGAAGAGAACATTTTCTAAGGGGACACAGCCCCTTCTTATACTAGACAATCCTTTGTTTCAGGGTGCAGGGTGGAGGAAGAACCAGTTGCAGCTGGTTTTGGAGCACCCTTGATGGCCCAACCACCCCTTTCATTCACTGGGGAGGCTAGGGTCATTAGACGCACCACAGGGGGTGGCGCCAGCATTGTGTGGGGAAAGCCCAGCCCCATCAGGAACCAGGTGCAGCCCTCCCTCACATCACTCATGCTGATCTCTCCACTCACTCCTGGGCAGACCCATCCAGACTTCCTGGAGCCAGGCTTGCCAGCCAGCTCCAGCCAATCACGCTCCAGCACCCTCACTGCACACATACATCAATGTCTAGAAGTGGCACTTCCCCACTAGACACATACAAGCCGCACATACCATCGCGCAGCATTCATTCTCACGAGTTCGCACATACCAAACTCGAGCCTGCACTCCCCACGCATCAGGAAATAACATGGACACACACATTCCCCATGCATTCCTATGGGAGGGCAGGCCAGCCATACTACACGCACGCACTTTACTCTGGGAAAAAGTGCGCCAAGCCAGAAATTATGAACGCCAGGTCGCCATCAAAAGCGAAAAGTTCAGGGGTGAACCAGCCACAAAGGCCCGGGTCCAACACAACCCCCTTCCAGCCAAAACGCAGGGTAAACCGATCACCACCATGATAGGCTTCCCTGCTTTGGGCGATAGAACACGGACACGGGCCCGCCACTGCCGGGACACCATCCTGTTCCACGCCACTGTGAACCCCTGGGATTCCTCCTAAAACCACCATCTGGAACAACTGGGCTACCCCACTGGTACTCCCAAGCTGTTCGCGGCCAGAACCAGGCCCTAGGCCACCCAGGTGCCACTGGTTCTTGCCTACTCACCGAGTGGGGGGTAGTAACCCCTGGCACATAGTAGCCATTCTCCACTCTTCCTGTCTGTAAAACAGGGCTAGACTGCCATTGGTTCTCCAGCCTAGGGTCTACAACCTCAGGCGGACCAGGAGTCTCAGGGAAGGCTCTCCTCCCCCTACCTCTTCTTCTAGGGTTCCTCCACCTCTTGCGAGGGGTATACCTAGAACGCCATTCCAACCCAGGGTTTAACCCCTCAGGTTGCACCGGGGTCAGAGGTGGGCTCTCCCACCCTCTGCACCCCCTTCCAGAGTTCTGCACCCTCCCAACTGAAGAGGTGCCCCTAGAAGAAGCAGTGCTAGGACTCTGGTTACAGACGTCCCACCCTTCAGGTCAGGCCGATCCTGAACCTGGCCTCCCAACCTTCGGTCTAAACCCCTAGGTGGGATAATTGCCTGGCACTCCAGGACTTTTGGGGACTCACTCACCATCCCCCTGAGGCTAACACACGACTCATGTGCTGTGTGACTGTCTGTCTGGCGCAGATCTTCCGTCCCCTGTCCACCTGACAGTGAGGGAGGATCCCCCAGAACAGAAGTGGTGTCACCATGGTCACTCCAAGGGAACGTAGCCCAACTGGCTAGTCCCTGACCCACTGGTTCTTCCACTGGGGAACACATCCCCCATTCACTCCTCACTTTGGACTTCTGTGCCCCCCCAACTGGAGTGGCACTGCCGGACACTAGAACCACTGGAACACTATTTAAAGATACTCCAGGTTCTCTAGACACTAGGAGATCCCCCTCAAGGGGTCTAACAGGACAGCCTAGGTCTCCAACCTGGTGTTCCCTCAAAAAACCATCCAGGTTCTGAGACTGGGTTTTGGGCACCTGGGAACACTCAGTCCCCCTCTCACTCTTACTCCACTGAGACAAGACGTGAGCCCCTACACTCCTCTCGCTACACTGGGACCTAGCTGGGCTACTCTGAGCCTCTTCCACCACACTGAGCTGGAAGATACCTGACCCACTACTCTAGGGTTCACTCACCCATGACGTGTCAGAACCTCTGGCACATTCCCAGCGGTCTGCTTCCTTCGCAATGTCCCAAGGACAATCGTAGTCATCCCTCAACAGGTGTCGGCGCAACTCTGGCACAAAAGAATTGAGCAGCTGCTCTCTGATAACCAGGTTGAACAGTCCATCAAAATCAGGTTCCCCGTGAACCTCTAACCAATCAATCAGTGCATCATGGCAATCATCCACATAATCTCCCCAATCCTGGTGAGGCAGTCTCCTACTGCCCCTGAACTTCAACCGGTACTTGTCCTCTCTGAAACAAGGTACTATTCTTTGGAGAAGGGGACTGGGACCTCCTGCACTGAACTCTCTATTGCTGCCACCACTGGATCCAACCCTCCCTGGGGAATCTAGAAAACTATAATTGCGGTCAGGGGATACCCTACCCTCTAGGGCTATCTTCTCCCTGGCCAAGGCCCTCTCAGCCTCTGCAATCCTCTCCTGCACACCCAGCTGCGCCATCTCCTTAGCATGCTCTAACCTGAGCTTCTCCAAGGCCAGCTGGTGCTCCTTCTCTTCCCTCCTATCCAACCACTCATCTGGGGACAGGGAAAGGGATGGGGTGCTGCATCTGACACTGGACCCAGCAAGGGACTCCCTATCTATGGGGTCCTCACTATCTGCTGGTGCCCATTCACTGTCATCCTCATCCTCCTCTTCAGACTCTTCAGGGCACCCCTCAGACCCACCACCCTCATGGTGCGAGGCCCGGGCCCTCTCTCTCACACTGTGCTCACGTTCCCAGTCATCCTTCTGCCATAGGATCAGGTTATCCCTAAGCTTGGACTGGGTGTCTGACTCATTCACTGTGATGTCTCTCTCCTCACAAAACTGTACCAACTCATGCATACTGTACTTAAACAGACCACAGAGGTTAAAAGAAGATTCCATCTTGGCAGGATGCTCACAGACACGTGCAACACAGGGGACCCAACAGTCTGAGCTGAAGCAAGAGTACACAGTTCAAAGTATTTCAGCAAGCTCCCTGCCCCAGAGAACTCACACTCATGTGTCCATGGAATCACACAATTCATCCACACACACCCCCCCTAGGACCGGTAAGGCAGTTTTTACCACCCCTGATTTCTCAACCTGACCACACGTGACACAGGTAGCAAACTCTGGGAGCAGCATGGGGAACAAATGTAATGGACACTCTTTGGAAAAGAAATACTAGAACTCCAATGGACAATAATCCCCAACATGTAATTATCTAAAATGCAGAGTTTTGTAGTGTGGCCCGTTGCCACTGCGGTACAACGCAAACACAAATTCGGATCCTCACCGCCTGCCACCAATGTTAGAAACGGGATCTCTGGCTGGCCAAGGCTTGCGCCAAAGTCAGTCAGAGACCGCCACTTCCACGTCAGGGCAAGGGAGTCACACACCAAGATAACCCCTGCTCACCCTCTAGGTAACGTGACGCGAGCAGCCAGGCTAAACTTGGAGGCTATGTAGGTTAAGTGTTTGCGCGCGCACCCAGCAACAACACCCAAGGCCCACCACAAAGGAAACTCCACACAAGGTTATATAAAAATAGCCTTTGTATTATACCAAAACACATTAGATCAGAAACATATACTTTACAAAGTGCCAACAGGCACGGGCAGAATTTACAGGGGATATGTACAAGACAGGGCCCCCTAGACCACTGTCAGGAATCATCACTTTTTAGGAATAGTAATTAGCACATAGAAAACTTTTAGTACAAGTTAGCACACAACCAGTAATTACTGGTAAAGGGTAAGTACTTCCTACGCAACCCTAACCACCTTAGGAAAATATTGCACAGGGAACCAAGACCTCACTAGTGATGGAGCGAGATTTAGAAATATATTTATTTCAACTCGCAAAGTTAGACTTCCATAACGAGATAATTATACTAATGTGAATGAAGTAAATATTATTAATCAACTTAGAGTAAAATTGCAAATCATTACATGCGGGAAACTAATATATGTGCTCATATTTGTGCTTTATGTTGCAAAAGCATGTTTGTGTAAAATAATAAACTAATCTTGTCTATTGTTTTGTCAGAATTAAATGCGGCTGTTTTAATAATGGCATATGCTTATTTCTGTGTGCTCATGTTTTGTCTTTTCGTCTTTATATTGCACAAATCTGTTTGTTGCTTCATCTGCTTCTGCTAGGTAACATAGATTAATGGGATAATATTTAGCAAAGGTGGGTGGGTAACAGAATGAACTTTATTTCTCACATTAATCGGTGTTTTGTGTTTGTTTATAGATTAGTTTTACGAGTGGGCCTAAAGAAAGATGGCTGCCGGTACTGCAGCCTTCGAGATTTGACCAGAGTGAAACTTTCACACATGCGCAAAAGATTTTGCTGAGCTGACAACGTTTAATGCAGAAGAAATCCTTGTCGAGTTGAATGTGTTCTTGGTGACATTTCCAAGGACAGGATGCTAAAAGGCCTTCGAAGATTAGGAAGTAAATGTTTCTCCCCGTCAAAAGTATCGTTTTGAGGAAGCAAAGAGGATGGTGAATCTAAGAACAATAAGGGCTATGATGAGGTCCCGGACTTGGTCAGGAGTGCGTGACCTGACAGTGGACTGACATGGCTCAACCAATCAAAAGTTTGGATTGACAGAAAAAACGTCTGATAATGATACTTTAGTTAGTTAGAAAGGTATAAAAACTGTCCCTATGGGAGGGAGGGGCGCTCTTGCTGCTCATCTTCTCCTGATTCCAGCTAGGCGTGACGTGCTGTCGGACTTTCTTTGGAGCACGTAAGGATCAATAGGGCTGAATGACTTTACTTTTTATTCCTTAGTTGAAGTAAGTTTTAGACAGGGAAGTTAGGGCTTATCTGATGGAAAACTGTTTATTCTTTATTAAAACATGCTAATTGATTTTGTTTGAAACTGTCAGTTCTATATGCTATATTTCAAATAATGCTGCTTAAATAAAAAGATTCTAATAAATGCACTTTCCTCGAATAATAGTTAATAAATAAGATTTTTGAAAAGACAAGCTGGTCTTGTTATTTCAGAGTCATGTTATCATCAGCAGATCCATTAGCCTAAGTGACTTAATTAAATGTAAAGTTTACAAAAACCATGGTGAAAATATTATACTGCAGTTGTATTTAAATGTGTATATAATTTGTGAATAGGTTTTATTAATTAGATCACATGATTCAGTTGCTCAAAATATGTCACATTAGTTTATGGGCCTTGTGAGTGTTTTATGATTAATGGTGAGTATTGAGGAGTTGGGTAGCGTTGTAATGACATATTTTCTTTAGGGCGCTGGAGCAATTCTCTGGTAGCAGAGTTCGGTTGCTATGGTAACTGACATACTACATGGTAGTTTCATAGGATCAATGTTTAACATATGTTGAGTTTGTTCACTTGTTACATGTAGTCGAAAGGTTTTTTCCTGCAGTGTGAAAAATCCTAGTTGTGCCGGCATATGAGTGGTGTGACAAAGTGAAGTTGCACAGTGCTTTTGTTCTGTTCCAAAATAGTGGTATTGTCATATATCACAAGTGTTGTGGACGTACAGCACGAATTTAGGGATTTTAGGTGTGCTAGGTAGAATGTATAGTGAGGATTGTCTATGAAATTGTAGCTTTTGAGTATAGGGACTTAGAGCCTGTTTTAAAACTCACTGCGAAAAGAGTAGTAGAATTTAATCCAAGCTTGTGTGAAGGGTAAGGAAGCGTCGTCTATTCTTTCTGGCAAATGTGGATTTCTATGGTTGGTTAAAGTCCTACCAAGATTTCATATATGTATGGTTAGGGAAATTTTCTGTTTGAAAGTGCGTAAATGATTTTGTAAATTCGTTCGAGTCAAACTTTTAATTGCTACTTTATGTGCATTCAGAGGGAAACTAGTTTGTTATTACTTGATAGAAGGGTAGAGTAAAAGTTTACTTTATCAACGATTGTATATTCTGTGAGAATAGCGTCGTCTATTCCACGCAAAAGAATACTTGAATGACTGTATAAACTATCATCTTATTTTAGCGAAACAGACAAATGGTTTGTTTATTTGTTGTTATTAATTGAAATTAATTGAAAAAGTTTTCTTAAAATGGCGCTGTGAAAATATTTTGTGAAGGAGGGGTGAGTGCTAGGAGTGAGAGACGAGAAGCTGCAGCGGCTGTGTACGTCACAGGGTTCGCGCTGTGATTGGCTAACATACGTCACAGCTAGCGCATTGATTGGCTCACGTGATTCTGACGAGCTGTTAGCTGATCGGTTCTTCTAGAAAGCGACAATTCTATTGGTGGAGCAAGGTGGTGACGTAGCTTAACCTGATTGGCTTGTTGGTGTGTTTCGCGCACGGATTGGTTGGTTTTGCGGAACAACCAAGAAACATTTACGATCATTTTAAATTAAACGGATTTGATTAAAACATGAGTTATTATTATAAAAAGGAGGAGAAAAAGCTTACATGGCTTCAGAAATTGAAAAATGTACTTTCACCTGATAAGAAAATTGAAACGCGAGGTGGAAAATGACTTCATAAGTACAAAACACCTGCAGCCTATATGGAAGGTGAATATGGTTATCATACTTGCCTTTGGTTTGTCAATTGGATGATTTATACCAAGGATGATGGTGTTTTAGCTTGGCCAGAGGATGGCTCATTTAATATGAGAATTTTAAAAAATTTAAGAGAGAAAATGACGGCTCTTGTACCGAAGCTTAGACCAACACAATTTGAGGCTTTAGTTGGATGGGAGGATGAGCTGTTTCAACTACAACGAGAAGCATGTGGTATAATAGGACCTCCAAAATCAAATTTTAAAAGGGAAACCCATGAGGATAGAACGCGTCGATGGAGACAGGCAGACATGTGTGATGGTCTCTACCCAGTGAGAGTAATGATTACTGAAATACCAGGTCAAAAGAATACCAAAAAGAAAAATAATATTGAAGAAAGTGATTTAGATGATCCAGTTTTAGAAGAAATATACCTTACGAATAAGAAACAGACTCCTTTAAAACCCGCTTGTTCATGGTCTACACCGATGGTTTCTACAGGAACCACCCCGAGTGCACCTCCACTTAAAGAGGAATCACCCAGATTTTACCTGAATAATACAGAAACTCCTAAAAGATTAGAAACGAGAACTAATTCTAGTGTATATGGTGAAAGTAGAAATTTTCCTGAAACTCCAGTTTCAAGAAATGAGACTCCTTCCAGAGGTCTAATGGGTACTGGGAGAGATGAGGAAATTCCAAACACCTCAGAATATTTACGATCAAAAGAAGAATTAATTCGGCAATTAACTAGAGGCATGGAAGCAGTAACAGTTCCAGTAACGATTGGTCCTGTTCAGCCTGTTTTTGATCAGGGGGAAATTAAACATCCAGGTTTGACGATACCCTTAAATGCAGAAATTCAGAAAGTGGCTGAAAATTTTTACTCAGAATTAACTGAAATACATCGAGAGAAAACAATGATGCCTGGTTTGACTTTTAATCCAGGTTCATTATGAAGAACACCAATGGGTGCAGAGTCAGATACTGAATCCCCAGAAAAAAGTGTTGAGAAAACAGATTCAAGCTCAAAGCTTGATGTCGCAAAACTTAAAGCAGATTCGGAAGACTTAATCATTGGCACAATTGGTCCTGACAGTTTAAAGCATTATCAAGATGATGAATTGTTATTCATTTGCAAAAGCATACAATGGAAAACAAAGAATAAATATGAACAGTTAGAAGAATTGGCTACAGAATTAGAAATTGACTTAGGCAAACAGAAAAATTTGACAAAACATTATAGATTAGATTTTACTGAAAAAGATATAGGGAATTTTAATGCGATGGGAAGAATTATGAATATAAAAGATTTGATTGTGTACATCAAAAAGTTGGGTGATTTAAGCAAATGGAGAGTGAAGTGGCCAAAAAAGAGAGAGGAAGAAAGGAGAGAAAGGAGTATGTTGACTAATCAGTACCCAATGTGAGAAATAGCAGGAGGTGCTTATGTGCATGTTCCTTGGTCTAGACAGGACATTTTGTTATTTACAAATGATTTTCCACGATTGAGAGAAAAGCCAGTGGAATGGTATCGGCAGGTAGACAGGTTTATAAAGGTCTCGAAAGTTATGTGGATTGATTTGGATGGATTCTTTGACATTGTTGTCCCATCAGATCTTTGGACAGAATGTAAAGTTTCTATAAGCTGGCCAAAGGCAGAACCTGCTCGAGATAAAGCAACAGGTGCTCCATCACCAGTTGTCATGGATTTATATGATAAAGTAATTGTCTGGTTGAAAAACAAAACTGCCCCTAAAGAAGTAGACTGGGTTCAAATTGACAGAACAAACCAGGGGCCAAAAGAGTCAGTACATTCATTCTATGAAAGACTACTGTTGGTTTTTAAACAGTACAGTGGCTATGAAAAATTAAGTGAAAAGGACATGAGTCACTTTATATACAGATTTGTTTATGGCCTGAGACCTGAAATTGGAGAGATGATTAGAAACGGGATTGTCGGCTGGCAATCACTCTCAGTTGATGATATATTGAGAAAGGCAAAATATTGTAGCGATGAAATAGATGCGAGACAGAAGAAACTTAAGGAAAAGGCAATGTGGGCGCAAGTGAAAGTAGCTGAACAGCAGATTGCAAATTTGGAGAATAAAAATGTAAATCTTAATCAGAATCAGGGTCAAGGAAAATTTAAAGGCGGTTTTAATAAACTGAAATTTAATGTTAACATTGAAGAGCTAAAACAAAAGCTGCCTTGTTTTAATTGCGGCGAAATTGGAAACTGGAAGCGCGAGTGTAAAAATCCGCCCAGAAATTTTAAAAATGCATCATTAAATACACAGATGCAGAATGATGCAAATCTGCAGCAACAGCTACAGCGACAATTAAATGAGTTGAATCTTCAGCGACAGCTACAGCGACAGTTAGCGAATCAGCAGAGTCAAATTCCACAGCCTCCTCTTCCGAATTGTATGAGTGGTCAGAGGTATAATTCGGAAACAGGATTCAGCAGTGGTGATCAGGTAATTAAACACAAAGAGTGAATGTGCCAAATGTTTCTCGTCAATTTTTGATGACAGAAAATAGTGGGAGTGATTCTGAGGATTACTTATGACGGTGCCTGAGAGAGGGGGAAGAGTGTGTGCTTGGAGCCACTCTTGAGGTTGACCAGTCTGGTCCATTTGTAAATGGCAAAGTGAATGATGTAGAAATCACTTTTCTTGTGGACACTGGTGCTACGCGTTCTACTGTTAGATCAGTGGAAATAGAAAACCTGCCTCTCTCTGGTGAATCAATCCAAGTAGTTGGTGTAGCAAATCAACAGATTAAAACAAATTTGACAGAACCTGTAAAAATTGAAATTGGCAAATTTAAGGACAAACACAGATTTGTAGTTTGTAACAGCAGTCCTGTAAACTTGCTAGGGAGAGACATTCTCTGCAAGATGAACTGCAAAATATTTTGCTCACCGGAGGGTATTGAGCTTCAGACACTAGAAGAAGATGGGTTTTACAGATTGACAATGCTAATGGTTGAAGCAGAAGAAAGTAAATTATTTCCTGCTTTTGATAAAGAAAATGTACCTGAGGAACTGAAAAAGACAGTCAAAGCTGAAATTTGGGATTTGTCAGGAAATGAGATGGGCTTGATGAAAAATGTAGACCCAGTTAAAGTCACAGTACAACAGGGAATAGATTTTCCAAACCTTCCACAGTACAAAATGAAAGCAGAGACAATTGAAGGTGTCATTCCTGTAATTGATAAATTCATAAAACAAGGTGTTCTAAAAGACATTGAAAGCAGTCCTTGTAATTCACCGATTATGGGGATCAAAAAGCCAAATGGACTGTACAGAATAGTTCAAGACCTGAGAAAGGTTAACCAAATAGTTGTTCCATGTTGTCCAGTTGTTCCAAACCCAGCAGTGATTCTTTACCAGATTCCGCATGATGCAGAATGGTATACAGTCATTGACCTTTGCAATGAGTTCTTTACTGTTCCATTGCATCCAGACAGCCAGCAAACTTTTGGGTTCCGGTTCCAAGGTCGCATATTAGCATGGTGTCGTATTCCTCAAGGATATACAGAGAGTCCATCTATCTTTAATCAGTTGCTAAAGAAATCAATGGAGAATCTAAATTTACCTGGAAGATCAACATTGGTGCAGTACATTGATGACTTACTTGTTGCAGCAAAAACACGAGATAACTGTGTAACAGGTACAATTACTCTTTTGAATCACCTGGCAGATGAGGGACATAAAGTGTCACCTGCAAAATTACAGTTTTGCAAACAAGAGGTAAAATACCTTGGTCAAAGAATTGCAAAGGGAATTAGACAGGTGACAATTGAGAGAATAAAAATGATTCAAGGAATGCAACCTTCCAAAACACAAAAAAACAGGTCCGAATGTTTCTAGGGATGTATGGCTATTGTCGCCAATGGATTAGTGGATTTTCAGTAATTGCAAAACCACTGCAGAGATTAACAAAATCAGATATAAAAGATCCAATTGTTCTGACAGAAATTGAAATTGAAGCTTTTGAAAAATTAAAAAGAAGCCTGTGTGAAGCACCTGCTCTAGGTATGCCAGACTATGAAAAGGATTTTGAGCTATATTGCAGTGAAAGAGAAGGTTGTGCATTGTCTGTTCTAATTCAGAGGCATGGAAAAGTAAGAAAGCCAATTGCATATTTTCCAGCAGTGCTTGATCCTGTTGCAAAAGCATTACCAGGCTGCTTAAAAGCAGTAGCTGCAACTAGTGTGAGCCTTGAGCAAAGTGAGGGAATTATTATGGGATTTCCTGTAAAAGTTTATGTACCCCATTCTGTTGAAATAATTCTCCTTACCAGAAGCAAAACACAGCATGTAACAAGTAACAGACTTACAAAATACGAGAAAGTTATTCTGGGATCAGATAACGTTTCGATAGCAAGGTGTCTGAATTTAAATCCTTCCACATTATTGCCTGATGGTACTGTGACAGAAATTAGAAACGAAAGCGACATTGATCATGAGTGTTTGGATGTTTTGGAATATTGCACCAAGCCTAGGCAGGACATTAAAGATTTTCCTTTACCTGAGTCAGACTTTGTTTACTTTGTTGATGGCTCTTGTTTAAGAACAGAGGAGGGCTTTCTGAGAGCAGCATATTCTGTCTGTACAGTTGCTGATGTGATTGAAGCATCATGTCTTGAAGGAATTTGTTCAGCTCAAGTAGCAGAATTGATTGATTTGATTTGTGCATGTGAAAGAGCAAAAGATTTAAAAATTACTATAGTGACTGACAGCCAATATGGATACGGAGTTGTGCATGATTATGGACAGCTCTGGTCTCAAAGAGGTTATGTAACTTCTGCAGGTTCCCCTATCAGAAATGCAAAATTGATTAACAGATTGATCAATGGCATTCAATTACCAGAAAAGATTGCTGTCGTGAAATGTGCAGCACGCAAAAAGGGAGAAGATTTTATCACAAAAGGAAATGCTTATGAAGATGAGATTGCTAGGTACTGTGCGAAAAACAATTGTTCAATTAATCGGGAGAAAAATGATGAACATGTTCTGAGCTCACTCATGTTAACATCAGTAGTTGAGACATGGCAATGAGT
This sequence comes from Lissotriton helveticus, assembly GCF_964261635.1. NCBI lineage: Eukaryota > Metazoa > Chordata > Amphibia > Caudata > Salamandridae > Lissotriton > Lissotriton helveticus. The sequence continues at coordinate 861,531,257 of NC_136071.1, read as the reverse complement.
AAAAGATTTACAAGATGAGGCATGTGATGAGGAGAAAAATACATGGTTGAAAGCAGAATGTAGACAGCGAGATGAAGATGGAATTTGGACTTACAAAGATGGTAGACCAGCGTTATGTCCTCGTAATAATCTGTTTGTTTTCAAGATGGGTTGAAGCGTTTCCTACACGTCACAATGATGCAATTACTGTTGCAAAATTATTGTTAAGAGAAATAATACCGAGGTACGGTTTTCCGGTGACTCTGGAAAGTGATCGTTGAACGCATTTTGAAAACAGGCTGTTACAAATGATTTGTGAAGCTTTACACATAGAACAGAAGCTACATTGTGCATACAGAGCAGAAGAGGTGGATTCATGAAAGTCATACAATTCATGTGCCTACTCCTGAAAATTCAGATGAAGAAAGTGACACCACAACTGATTCAGATTCTGAAGAAGAACCTGAGAGAAATTCAGATCCTGAAGATCGACAGGCAGGTCGACATCTGGAAAGTTCAACTGCAAATGAAGCATTGAATGAGAAAGATTTAGAAATTGTGATACTAGACTCTGAAAATGATGAAGATCTGCTAGAAAAATAAGCAGAAGAAGAGTCTGATCAAGTTGTGATTCAAGACCAGGAGAGTGTTAAAAAGCAGAAGAAAAGCTCTGAAAGCAGGAACGGAAATCTTGAAACTGGGAAGTTGAAGGTAATTGAAGAAGAAGAAGACGAATTACCAAGTACCAGCTATAAGGATAGAGTTCCTAACGGAATGAAATTGCTGAGTAAAGAAGAACCTGAGTCGAGAATTCAAATTTCTGACAGTGAAACTGAAGAGAGTGATGAAGATTCTCAAATAAGAAATTTCAGGAAAAGGGCTTGGAGAACGGAGTGTAATGTGACCGAGCCAAAAAGGAAGTTACCGAGAAAAGGTGATAACTGGCCAAGTGAAAATGAAGGTCTGAAATTCAAATTGATAAAGAAATCAAAAGAGCAAATTAATGAGATTTCAAGTCAAAAGGATTCTGAAAAGAAAAGTGAAGCAGGAAAGAAAATAGAAGTCATTAGTGGTAGGGTAAAGAGAGTCGTGAAACCGAATCAAAAGTATAAGTCCCCTGAGACTTAAATCATTATTCCACCTGTAGTGGAGGTCAACAGCAGTAGTCAGGAAGAGATAGAAGACAATAGTGACAACGATTGAAATATTTTCTGTTAAAATTTAGAGTTTTCGTTTTTGGCATAAGGCTGAAGAAATTGTGTTAGGTGACACAAGGTTGAAGAAATCTTGTTAGCCTGGAAAACAAATTGTGATGGTAGGTCGAAGAAAAGCTGTTAGAAAGTAGGGTTGATTAAAAAAAAAAAAATTAAAAAAGGGGGGTATTAGAAATTTAGAAAATTTAGATAGAAAATTTAGACATTTTTAATTTTTGATTTTTGTTTTCTTTACAAGGCTTTGTTAAAGGAGTGTAAATGCCTTACATTTTTGTTAATAATAGTTCAAGGTGCTCCATTCTTAAGAGATGCTTAAGATGTCTTTGATTTGTGTAGTTCTAATAATTGTACTTTGGTTAGTTTTAGCTGTCATTTTCTCTTTTGGAATAGACAAGGAAACGTATAAGGTCAATATGACAAGCAAAGCTTTAGTTAAACAAAACAAACATAGTGCGACAAGCAAAACTAACAGAGTTATTGATCATAGACCAGAGATTCACCAAGATAGATCTGTTGGTGATTTTTCTAGCAATACATTTTCTAGACTCCTGGCTGAGTATGTAAAGGTCATGGAGGATAAAGATTGTTACATATGTGTGAAATTGCCTGCTTCTGTTTTAGAGGGAGTGACATATAATATGCTTCCTCTTACTTATGGCATAACCTGTAGTGTAATAGCTAGTTTATTTTATCAAACTGGTCGTTTGGAGTATTATTACTCTAATTATGATGAGATTTGTGCAAACCTGAAAATTGAGAAAAGCTTGAACAAGCACAAATAAGCCAAACAGATGAGGGAATTTTTCATTGTGACAAATGAACTCACCTATGAGTATGCTTTTAGAAATAATTTGACATGCAAATTGAGAACTGAGGAAAAGTCTTTCCTGAATTTGGTTGAGGAGAGAAGAGCAATTTATAAAAGGAATGAGATGCTCAAGCAAACTAAATCCAAATTCTGGCAGTTAGAGGATGAAAAGTTTAATGGTAAATCATTTGAGAATGTTGCTATACACATAGACAAACCAATTAGTGGTAAATTTTGTATTAGGAGAGATAATACGATGTTCGATAACTATTTTATGGGTTCAAGTCATTGTGAGGATATTTATCAAATCATGGGGGGTTGGGGATTCAATGGTGGCAAAGATCCAATTTTTCCTGGAATTTATTTTGTTTGTGGAGACAAAGTTTACTATAACCTCCCGGATCACTGGTATGGGACGTGTTTTGTTGGACTTGTTTTTCCAAAAATATTTCATGTTGACAGAAATGCAGAAGGTTCATTTGAAATCAGCAGTCATGTAAACAGATTTAAAAGAGAAAGTTTTTCAGAAATTCTGGGAGACATTTTTGAAGCAGTAATTCCTTTAGTGGGTATAACCCTGAATGCAGTGGTAGAATCAGAAAATTGTCTACAATTGTTGACAGATTGTCAACTGACGCAGCTAGTGGTTTCCAATTAGTGGATACTGAGGTCATTGCTATACGGTCCATGGTAATGCAGAATCGTCTTGCTTTAGACATTCTGTTAGCAAAAGAGGGAGGAGTTTGTGGCATTTTGCATGTCCAACACTGTTGTACCTATATCACAGATGAGAGCCAGAATATTGAAATGTATATCAAAAATATCACTGAATTGCAATCAGAAATTGTACCCTTAGAAAAGGATGATTTTTCAGAACGTTTATCAAAAAGATTTGCAGCAATCAAAACCTGGTTTCAAGAGATTGGTGGTTCAATTCTTGGCAAAATACTGACACCTTTATTAGTTATAGTTTTTGTGATATTGTTGTTAAAGATTAGTTGCATGTTGCACAAGAGAAAGAAATACTTGAGGGAAAAGAAGAGAATTTACAAGATCAGAAAGGAACAGGAGAGAGAGGTAGAACTGGAAGAGTTCCGTAGAACTCAATATGAGAGTTGCAGACAGACAGCTGAGACAAGTCTTTAGAATTACTAACACAGTGAAATCAAAACATGTTCTTCTATAAGATAAAATGTTGCTACATTTTTTGGGTGTGGTATGGTGATTTTGAAATCACCAGATGAGGGAGTTGATGAAGCGAGATTTGAGAAATATATTTATTTCAACTCGCAAAGTTAGACTTCCATAACGAGATAATTATACTAATGTGAATGAAGTGAATATTATTAATCAACTTAGAGTAAAATTGCAAATCATTACCCACGGGAAACTAATATATGTGCTCATATTTGTGCTTTATGTTGCAAAAGCATGTTTGTGTAAAATAATAAACTAATCTTGTCTATTGTTTTGTCAGAATTAAATGCGGCTGTTTTAATAATGGCATGTGCTTATTTCTGTGTGCTCATGTTTTGTCTTTTCGTCTTTATATTGCACAAATCTGTTTGTTGCTTCATCTGCTTCTGCTGGGTAACATAGATTAATGGGATAATAATTAGCAAAGGTGGGTGGGTAACAGAACGAACTTTATTTCTCACATTAATCGGTGTTTTGTGTTTGTTTATATATTAGTTTAACGAGTGGGCCTAAAGAAAGATGACTGCCGGTACTGCAGCCTTCGAGATTTGACCAGAGTGAAACTTTCACACATGCGCAAAAGATTTTGCTGAGCTGACAACGTTTAATGCAGAAGAAATCTTGGTCGAGTTGAATGTGTTCTTGGTGACATTTCCAAGGAAGGATGCTGAAAGGCCTGCCAAGATTAGGAAGTAAATGTTTCTCCCCGTCAAAAGTATCGTTTTGAGGAAGCAAAGAGGATGGTGAATCTAAGAACAATAAGGGCTATGATGAGGCCCCGGACTTGGTCAGGAGTGCGTGACCTGACAGTGGACTGACATGGCTCAACCAATCGAAAGTTTGGATTGACAGAAAAAATGTCCGATAATGATACTTTAGTTAGTTAGAAAGGTATAAAAACTGTCCCTATGGGAGGGAGGGGCGCTCTTGCTGCTCATCTTCTCCTGATTCCAGTTAGGCGTGACGTGCTGTCGGACTTTCTTTGAAGCACGTAAGGATCAATAGGGCTGAATGACTTTACTTTTTATTCCTTAGTTGAAGTAAGTTTTAGACAGGGAAGTTAGGGCTTAGCTGATGGAAAACTGTTTATTCTTTATTAAAACATGCTAATTGATTTTGTTTGAAACTGTCAGTTCTATATGCTATATTTCAAATAATGCTGCTTAAATTAAAAGATTCTAATAAATGCACTTTCCTCGAATAATAGTTAATAAATAAGATTTTTGAAAAGACAAGCTGGTCTTGTTATTTCAGAGTCATGTTATCATCAGCAGATCCATTAGCCTAAGTGACTTAATTAAATGCAAAGTTTACAAAAACCATGGTGAAAATATTATACTGCAGTTGTATATAAATGTGTATATAATTCTTGAATAGGTTTTATTAATTAGGTCACATGATCTAGTTGCTCAAAATATGTCACATTAGTTTATGGGCCTTGTGAGTGTTTTATGATTAATGGTGAGTATTGAGGAGTTGGGTAGCGTTGTTATGACATATTTTCTTTAGGGCGCTGGATCACTAGCAACACCTGTACTAGGAGAAAAACAACAACCTATGTATCACCAACATTTAGGGGTATAAGCATATGAACATTACACATGATGCATTAGCATTCAGCGGTGTAGGGAAAGAAAACACATGATGCATCAAAACACATTCAGTGGTGCAAGCAAGGAAAAACACATGATGCATCAAAACACATTCAGAGGTGTATGCAAGGAAATACACATGGTGCATCAAAACACATTCACAGGTGCATGCACAAGCAATTGCGCAAAACTCACATGAGCCACAACCTGTGGCAGTCCCTAGGCCCTCTGGCCTTGTTGGGGCTAGGATGCCCTGTGTCCCAGTGTCCAAGGGGCCTAAACGTGGCAGTTGCCCACAAAGTGCTGGGCAACTGGTGTAGATAATGAGGGCCAATGCTGGAGCCTCGCAGGCTCTGGCCAAATCTACTGTCCCCCAAAGAGCCTCGCTGGGCTCTACGATACGCAATACTCCTGAGCCTTTCTGGGGCTCTAAACACAATGTGGGCCCTGGAGCCTCGGGGGTCCTAATTAACAAATGCCCCCAGAGCTTTCTCAGGGCTCTACACACAATCTGGGCCGTCGTTGGAGTCCCTCCTTGGGGGACCCTAAAGGTCAAAATGCCCTCCAGAGCCTCGGGCCCAAAGAAATGCCACTGAGCCTCTCAGGGCTCGGAAACCAATGGAAATGCCCCCGGGGCCCTCGTGGGCCAGACAAGAATGCGGCCTCGCTGGGGGAGCTGCCTGTCGGGGTCGCTCTACCCTCTCAGCGCCCTTCAGGAGAATCGGCCCTCTGAGCCGGGATCGGCTCTCTAAACAAAGACGGCACCACGAGCCTCGCACTCGAGGGGAGGGGCGGGCACCGGCAATGTGCCCCGACGCCCCTCTCCTTTCACGGACACTCACCGGGTCTTGGTTGCGAGGAGAGCAGCGCGTCTCCTCTCCTGCGGGCGGACTCTTGAACTCCTCTGGGCAGCGCGGGGCTCTCCTTCCAGAACGGAGCCCCACCTGTACCTTCCGCCGCCTCAGCTCTTCTTGTCCTGCCCTGCGAGGGCGGGACTTCCGGTTGACACCTTCGGCTTCCGGGTCGTCGCTGGCAGCGCGGCGGCCCGGCGGCTCTTTGCACAATCCTGGGCTGCGGCGGTGAAAACACGGGGCAATGCCGGGTGGGCACCGGCTTCAATTATCATTATAAATCGAGGTGGGCACTCGATTGGGGCAGAAAACCAGCACGCAGCGAAACGATGCCGGGTAGGCACCGGCCAAAGCACCCAGAGCGCTCCTAAGCGCCAATGGACAGAATAAAGCTCTCTTAAGTGCTAGAAGCCAAGCAAAGCGCTCCCAGGTGCTAGGGGAGAAATGAAGCACTTCCAGGCGCTTGGCAAAGTCCAGCAAAGTTCCTAGGTAGGCAGGGGGCAAGGCTGGACCCAGAACCAGCTCACTGGGCCTCCAGGCAGGGAGGCAATCCAAGTGGCTTTCCTCCTGCCCAGCAACAGCAGCAGCCCCCTCAGGATCCTGGAAGAGAACATTTTCTAAGGGGACACAGCCCCTTCTTATACTAGAAAATCCTTTGTTTCAGGGTGCAGGGTGGGGGAAGAACCAGTTGCAGCTGGTTTTGGAGCACCCTTGATGGCCCAACCACCCCTTTCATTCACTGGGGAGGCTAGGGTCGTTAGACGCACCACAGGGGGCGGAGCCAGCATTGTGTGGGGAAAGCCCAGCCCCATCAGGAACCAGGTGCAGCCCTCCCTCACATCACTCATGCTGATCTCTCCACTCACTCCTGGGCAAACCCATCCAGACTTCCTGGAGCCAGGCTTGCCAGCCAGCTCCAGCCAATCACGCTCCAGCACCCTCACTGCACACACACATCAATGTCTAGAAGTGGCACTTCCCCACTAGACACATACAAGCCGCACATACCATCGCGCAGCATTCATTCTCACGAGTTCGCACATACCAAACTCGAGCCTGCACTCCCCACGCATCAGGAACTAATATGGACACACACATTCCCTATGCATTCCTATGGGAGGGCAGGCCAGCCATACTACACGCACGCACTTTACTCTGGGAAAAAGTGCGACAAGCCAGAAATCATGAACACCAGGTCGCCATCAAAAGCGAAAAGTTCAGGGGTGAATCAGCCACAAAGGCTCGGGTCCAACACTGCGCAATAGGACACATTTTCGGAATACTTCTAGGTGGCGTTAGAGATCAAATTTATTAGCTGCAGCTAGTAACAGTAATCTCAGCAATACAACACGGTGTACAACTCAAGAAACTGTTCAATTTTCATAGTGCAAGACATCACCTTTTATACACAATATTCTCATTATAAATGTACACCCACTGCGCAAAATTCTGACCAATAGGACACATTTTCTAACTGAGTATCACATTAACAAAAACCCAATTTACAGTAACCCAACCCAAAAGTTAATTATTAGGACTGTCACAAATTCAATCTTTGCAAGCCAGACAAATTTATAATTGAAAAGCACAACCCATGTAATGTCAGAACATAAAGAAAACAGTAATAGATGCAGGACAAGATAAAACATGTGCAAGAAAATTAAAGGTTAACGAGGTCCTGAACATTAAGTGGCAATCTTAGACAAGGATCAGCCAGAGAAATTGGCTTCGTGAAGGGTCAGTTTCAGGTGAAGAGGTCAGCGTCCTGCAATTTACTCACAAGTCAAAAAAGGGCCTGTTTAATGCATACATGAACAATGAGGCCCATGCAACTTTGTTCGTTCGGTTACCTCCACGGCCTACGTGAGGGCAACACAAAATGGCGTTATGAACAACGCAAACAAAATGGAGTCCGGTCCCGAAAACCACGGAACCTCATTGTTGGTTAAGTAGTTAAGCATAGTTTGGAATTTGAGGTTGAAAAATTGGCAAACATTTGCTGGATATAAAGATCATAATCCAACTGTTGCCTTGGAGGCAACATTTTAGAAGATTACCATTGCTTCAAGTAGAAATGTGTATAAGACATCCAATAGGTATTCAGCACAACTTAAAGTGACAAACCAAGTAGGTGGCCATACATTTTTAGTTTACATCTTAATTCTCTATGTCTTCTAAACCAATATTCATTTATACCTCGCTGACATGCTATAATATTCATCAAGTTATATTCCAGGTTTTTATCATTGCTTTGCACCTTGTGTAGAAATTCTATAGCCGTTGGGTTTCTAAACCCAGTACAAGTTCTCATGACATGTATAACTGCTATAAGAAGTAACCAATTTTTCATTTTCATACAATAGTGTAAAAATGTAAGGAATGTCTTGTCAAAAACATGGGCCCTCTAAATACATAATCTTGGAGCACTGTATTCAGAATTTGTACAGGACAATTATCATATCAGTCACCATCTCCAGTTGAAAATAAATTATGAAAATATATTGCTTCTAAAGTTTTTTCCCAGATACAGTGGGGAAAATTCTCAAACAATTTGCGCTGCGTTATCCTCACAAATTGTTTTTTTCTTGATTCTCTTTCCAGTGCAAAACTTGTTTTGGAGAGAGCCATATTTCTGTGAATAATGAGCTTTCCTACTCTCTCCCAGCCACGCAATGTAGCATAGCATTTTTGGCTGCTGTGCTATGTTCAGTGATACCTTTGAGACTCTGGGCCTAAGTGGCTTTCCTGTAGCTTCTTCCATTAGGTACAGTTTTAATGCATCTCCCATGGTATCTCTAGAGTGTAGTGGTTGTATACTATAATGTTCATAGATTTGATATGACTGTTCACGATTACTCTTTTAAAAGACAAGAGATGAATCAGTGAAGATCGACATTTTTATGGAATATACTCCTTTTCAGAAGGAAAGAAATGGCTTCCTGTATTTTTCTGCTACTTATTAAAATGATTCTTGTAATTTTTTTTGTCTTTTGTTGGTACTCCATTGACTAATACAGCTAGAGGTTCTTCATTACTTGCGCTCGACTCCAAGAGTTTGTAGATGTTTATGAAAATCTAATGGAAGGAAAACTACCTTTCCTTTTAGTGCATGTACTAATTCCTTCGGTTAAAACTTTCCAGATTGTGGTTTCAGTCTAATAATGGTTTGAAAAGGATTAATAGTTTGAATTAATATACTTTCTTATACATTTTAATTCCTTAATTCTGTGGGTATAGGACAAACTTCCAAATTGCTATGAATTGCACACAAAGGCATACATTTATAGTCCAGTTTTATAAGGCAGTAATTACCTAAAATTTGATAATCACAAATATCATATCTGTTTCCACAATGTGATAAATAGCTGGTTTTCTCAATGCTACTCTGTCATCATTTTTAGTTTTTTTCAAGCAGGTCAATAGTCTTAATTTGTTTCAAATAATGAGTTCCTCTGCAGCAAATGCATATTTTATTTGGTATTTCAGCAATGGCTTCTTGAAATTCCAGGATAAACATTTGATCAGTATCTAAGTTGAGTAATGTATTTTCATATGGATTCTGGGTGTAAACAACATCTGGACAGTCAGAATTTTCTGATTCAGCATCAAAGTATTTCATTTGTATGTAGTGTGGAACTGAGTTAATGTCTGTTGGATTTGATTGAAGTTAAGCATTAATAAGTTGGTAAAATTGTATTGCTGGGCCTTTAACAAAGTATGATGTGTGTACAAGCTTTCTTATATTTGAATGATAGGCGGAAAGCATTTTAATGTAATGGAATGTAGAATTGCACATCTCATTTTCAAGGTAGGCTAAAGAATGTCCTTGCAGCTTAGTAATGTTCCTAAATAGGTTAGTGTCCTAATGTTGTAAAATTCGTTTTTTACTTAAGCTTTGTGATTATTTAACTTTAGCAAAAATGATCCTGTTTCACAATAGATATATTTTTTATATTGCACATAGAAGTATAATTCCATTCATTTTTTTTTTTTTTTAAAGACCAACGGTCCCAAACTTTATTTAGTTTCACAGATAAGCCAGTAGTTAATCATACAGTGTCATAACAATGAAGTATTGCCACAAACGGTATCCAGCAAATAGCACATGTTGACATGTCAGTTGTACATGAGTGAAAATAAACAGTTGCTGGTGGAAGTGCATTAGGCCATAGGTGACGTTGCCAGGAATTGACTCATGTTGCAGTGCTCGCAGTTCGTAGCACTGCAGAAAGGGACCAGTGTGGTCACAAAAGTCAACAGTCATTGTTTGAAGTGGAGTCCCCTGATTAATGTGGCAGCGGGTAGAGGCAGCATCATACCCTCCATTGTCGCATGGACCGCTGGGTGCCCGCTTCCTGGTCACGGGCGCAGCCAATCAGCCTTATGTGAAATGCAAATGAGGAAGGGTGATCGAGCATTATCAAGTGTACAGTATGAACAGCCTCTGTGTCAACCAAAGGGAATAACTGGGTAGTTTAATACGAGGGGGAGGGGGAAACATTTCAATAACTGTTGGACTAGCATTCGTGTGTGTGGTGTAATGTATCTAGAACCCTAGCTGCGTGTGGTGCATCCTATGTGGGTCGTGCAGGGGCGGGGACAATAGGGGAGGCGGGGGTCGCTGCGGCCGCAAGGCGAGGGAGGGGGGGGCGAGCGGCGGGGGGGAGAGAGCGGCGGGGGACCTCTCCGTCGTGTAAGGCCTCAGTTATCGCGGGGGGAGGGGGGGGGGAAGGGGGGTGGGGGAACGCGCGCGGGGCGGGGGGGAGGCGGGGGGTAGGGGGGGCGGTAGAGCCCGCGCCAGGTATGGACAGCAATCGAGTGGGCCTCCTCTATTCTGTGTCGGGACGGTACTCTATGCCGGCTTGGGCACACGCTCGGTGATATGTGATCAGGGCAGCATCCCAATCCTGGGCGATCGGGTATTTCCGTAGGCCAGCGGCTTCCTCCCTGTGTAGTGACACACTCTCCGCACAAGCCCAGTTGGCAAAAGAGCGACGCCAGTCCGTGGGGCGCGGCGGGGCAGCGCTTTTCCAACGTCGTGTGATAAGACGCTTGGCCGTAATGAGGCCTAAGTCCCAAAAACGTGCCCGCAGTTTGGTCTGCTTGGTCCTCTTGTAGAGTCCTAATAGGCATACTTCCCATGTCTTGGGGTGGATATCGCCTGTGGCCGCCGTCAACATGTCCGTGACCGCCGACCAGTACGAGGTAAGATGAGCGCAGCTCCAGAGCGCATGCAGGAAGTCCGAGTCCAGGAGTCCGCATCTGGGACACGCCGACGAAGCGAGTCCGAAGTAGCGATTCAGTTTGTCCGGAGACAGATATGCGCGGTGGATGATGTAATATTGGATGATCTTGAATCGCGCATTGCGGGGAATAACCCTGGCGCCTGCTAGAATAGCGGCCCACTGTTTGTCCGTCCAGTCTGCGCCTCGGTCGGTCGTCCATTTTTCCCTCAGTCTCTGAGAGGAAAATTGCGTATGACTGTGCAAGGCTTGTGCAAGCCAATGCACAATGTGGGATCCATCGCCCATCACATGTAGGTACTGGACGAGTAGATGAGTGGACGGTTCATGGCTGAGGTCGCCCCACGCCTTCGTCAGCTCATGGAGGAGTTTGGCGTGCGTCAGAAATTGACCCACTGGTAGTTCTGTGTCCGCGGCTAGGGCCTCGAAGGGCAACAGCTCTCCGTCATTGTACAGGCCGCTCAGGTCGTCTATGTCTGCCGCAGTCCAGCTGCGCAGCTCGGTCGAGGACAGCGTGCCAGCGCCCAAGGGGGTCCCCAGTAGAGGTAGGTTCGGAGCATAGGGCACCATATGTTTGGTGAGTCTGAGGCTCCGCACGTAGCACCGCCGTGCCACCGCCACGTGGAGCTGTGCAGGGGGGCGGCCCTGCGTCAGTGGGTGGAAGAGTGTTAGCACCTGTACGGGAGATAGGATGGTGACGGCTGTGGCCGTGTCCACTAGGTTCTTGCCGCTCAGCCAGTAGGCGACCCACTGCAGCTGTGCTGCTAAGTAATAGAGCTCCTGATTGGGAACCGCTAGGCCTCCAGCGTCTGTGGCTGCATACAGGGTCTTCAGTGCTACCCGGGGTCTCCCCTTATTCCAGATGAGGCGTCTGGTGAGGGTTTCCAGACCCTTGAATATGCGCGCCGGCACGTACACTGGCAGATTAGTATAATAATAGAGGAGCCGGGGAAGCATTATCATTTTGGTTAGTGCCACTCTGGCCGGCACATTCAGTGGGAGGGAGTTCCAGAACGTGACCTGGGCCGTGAGCGAGGATATGGCTCTCACTAGGTTCCCCTCCAGGAGATCCACGGGGTCTCGATATATGAAGATCCCTAGGTACCTGAATACCGTTGGGTGCCATCGGAGCATCTCCCCCATCATGCGCACATCACACTGTGGCATCTCGCCATCGAACGCATAGACCCCTGATTTGGCCCAGTTAACGTGGAGTCCTGACATGACTCCAAACGTCCGAAAGATGTCTGTGATCGCCGCTGGTATGTGTGCGAGATCTCTGACATATAACAACAAATCGTCGGCGTACAGAGACACCGAGTGAATGCCATCTGCTAGCGGGATGCCCCAGGCATCTCCGGAGGTGCGGAGCATCTCCGCCAATGGCTCCATCTGTGGAAAAGTAAATTTTGCCATGTTCTGTGTCCCTACGTGTCATCCATCATATGTTATCTGTGCATGATTAATATGCATATGTTATTCCCCATGTTCAATTAAAGACGCAATTACAGTTGTGTCCACCTCTAGTATGTCAGTTCCCAGTTCTCGTGAATACTACGAATATCAGGCCTATGTAAAGCTACGTTGCCACGTTTCTCAGTGTGCACGTTATTCCATTGTAAAGTCCCCGTTTCTAGGCCTCAAAAGGGCCTGAGACACCAGATTCAGCTCCTGTCTCCTGAAGCCTCGCTGAGGAGCGATACAGCCCCCACCTGTGTCCTCGACCCTTCACTTACTTCCTGCCTCGCAGTGCCCGGTTCAGCTTGGCTCTGCCTCTGAGTCTGCCAAGAGTATGTTATGATTCCAGTTATCAGTTCAGTCCTCCTTCTCTGCATTCCTAAAGCTACTGAATCGCATCAATAGTTTCCGTCATTGTCTAGCCTTCACGTCTCCACGTTAGAGAAATACTGTATTAATGGTCATTTAATATTCTTCATCACGCACTACATGTAGAATAATGCATGTTCCAGTCTTAGAATCAAGTTAGCCTTTCCCCTCCTGACTTATAGTTTATATCAACATGTTCTCTAAACATCAGATACTAGATACTGCTTAGGTACATGTCGCCCTGACTCTCCAGACTTCAGTCTCTGCTCCTAGCACAGAGTTCATAGCCCCCAGCTTCTCCTAGTAACACGTCATTGCCAAGTTTGCGCGCACCATCAGGTCAGAGGTCCCGGCTCCTTAGGTAGCCCCCTCCATGTTTCCGCCCCATTCATGACATATTCTGTTACGTTTGCATCACATGTCTATGTATACGCCTCTGTTACACCTACTTTCACCCTTATCTTTCGCGACTGCTATTAACCACACCCACTGCTCCGCCTATCCTATGTACTGTAATGCAACTGTTTTAGTATATATGATCGTGTATTGTTATTAAATGTGAGCGCGCTCATCCCAGATCCAGCCCCAGCAGCTGCTGGGCCCTGCCATCCTATTCCTATGCAGGTTGTCCCGCTCCTGTCCTTTATGCTGTAATAAACCTGCAAAACTCCTACTACCTCGAATCTTGACTCTTATTTATTGAGCTACCTGTTATTCATTTATTCATTAAAAAATAGATCCGGTATTATTTATTTATATACCACATAATGGCGCCCGAACAGGGACTTGCCCTTTCCCCACGCGCCGGTGAAGCCACGCCGGCCCCCTGACCCTCTGCAGCCGTGACGGAACCATACCGTGCACGTGCAGATATTTCTGCTTCAAGTATCCCTCAGGCCCACGGAGGAGACGGAGGAGGCGGTCCAGCATCCAGACGAGGCGGTGGAGGAACGCGGCGAGTCCCGACCAGAGCCCAAGCCGAGAGTTCAAGGTCCGAGGTATCCGGAGGTCCACCCGTAACTGAAGTCCGAAGTTCGTCGTCCGGCGTCGAAGCAGTCCAGTCCAGTCCGAAGCCTTCCGTTCTTGCTGCCCGGTGAGTACCGTTACTGGGGTAGTATCTAGACAGGGTCAATTTAATTGACTCTGGTCCGTGGGTTGGTGGTACACAGTCCCACAAACGAAGTGTCCACTCCGGTGGATACGGGTCCTGACGTGTCTCTGTATGAGACCGGTAAGTTTCGTACTGTTTCAGCAGTGCATCTAGTTTCTGTTCTAGTCAGTTCTGTTCTCGAGAAAATTCATGTATTCTGTTTTCCGTATTCCAGGTAGTATTCTGTTCGAACTGTTATTCTGAATGTTCTTCATGTATCTTGATGTCGTGGAATGAGTGTGAAGTAGTTATCGTGTTTATTGTGTATCGTATTGTGTCCAGATTATAGTTCAGTCATGCCGCTCTTTTCAAAACTGCGTCAGTTGAGAACTAGAAAGGGTCTGCTGGAAGCAGCAGTTCCTGTCCCGCCTAGGGACAGTCCAGGTCATTTTATGTATCAGAAGCATGGCATAAGCGCCATATTGTATCTAGATTTATGGGTAGAGTATACCAAACAGTTAGAAGAAAAGTATAGATGGCCCGTATCAGGCACATGGGATGCCGAGTGCATCATGAGAGTAGAAGAAGCATTATGGAAAAAGAAAGCCAGACAGTCACAGAAAGATGCCATCGAGTTATGGCGCAAAGAATCTCATAAAAGAACCGAAAAAGAAATCAGAAAGTCAGAATTAAGTAGAGAATCCTTGGAACGAGCCCAAGAAAGGGAATTAATCGAGATTGGTGAACGAGTTAAAACCGAACAGTCAGACAGACAGAGGCATGCCCTTATTAAGGGTATGTATCCTCTTCTTGCCGAGGGCTTGCCAAAAGCGACCCCGGAGGCATCCAGTAACTTTCCGCCACCATTAGTTCCGACCAAGCTACGTCACAAACAGACCGCAGCGGATATTTTTATTTCGTCCTATTTGGACGACACAGTCCCAGAATATGCAAATCCTGTTCGCGCTCCGCCAGCCCCTGTAAATCAGGCACTTCCCGCTCCTCCAGACACCGGAGTACCTGTTACGGTACCCCCGGTCCAGCCCGCCATACAAGTCCAGCCTGCATTTCCATTTCCCACTCTGCCAGGACGAAGAGGATCAGTCGATGATTCTAGTTTAGGGGCCGCAGGAGGAGGTCCTCCTCAAACCCCGCCGCCACACAAGCGTTTAACGACAGCCGAATTACATGCACAAGCGTCACAGCGTACGCCCAGACATCAGTCTGTAGCAGAAATAAGAAAAGCCCTTAATGAATGCGGCTATGATCCAGTCCCAGGCGAGGATAATATGGTTTTATATTCATTACGTGTAAGAAAGGTGACCGAGTATCTAGTCACCCTACCGAATATGAAAGAAGATCTAGACAGAATATATCGTTTCATCCGTACAGGGAATGATCCAGAAAGTATTAGTGATGTCATGTGCCAAAGAAAAGCTGAAGTCCAGCTCATGATACTAAAGTTTTTGATTAATTGTTTAATAAGAGAACAAGATTACCCGTCCAAAGATCAAGCCGAAATGAGAACCCTGACACAGTGGAGTGATAATATAGCCGAGGGTAAGCACAGGACCATCAGTGCTATGGAAAGTATGTACAAGAAAATCCGTAAAGAAATAATAAGGTTACACGATCAACGTAAAGCAGCACAAGTAAGCGAGAAAGAAAGTAACTCTGATACTGAAGAGGTAGACGACGAGAATCCCGACAGAATAGCGTATGTAGGAAAATCTAGATTTCCAGATCGCCATTTACGCCTAGAACACAAGTCAATTTGCCATCATCCAGCACCAGAACAAGGTTCTCTAGAACAAATATTTCAAGCTACCGATCACATTCTGAAATCACGAATCGGTTATAGCGAGTTAAGTACTATGCATGAACAAGAACTAGCCCGATCAGCAGTCCGATGGACTACTGATTCTACCACTTTTCCAGACGAAATAGTGGCACAAATGTTTCTGAAAATGCCCCCAGCCGAGCAACGACTGGCGGGTATGTATATGATTCAGCACCTCATTACATTGTATGAGGGTCAACACTCTGATCCAGGCCCGTTACATGATATCCTGAACGAGTTACTCCAGTATAGATGAAAAGGTTTAGGTACCGATTTAATTAGTGTCATTCTAGAACAGCGTCACAAATATAGAACGTTTTTGAACCCGCATTTTGTTCATGTCTCACCCCCAGAAAGTAAACCATTTTACATGGACAGACAGAATCCGTTACGAGAAGTCCACCCAGTTAGAGGAACGGGTGGCGAACTAGAACGAGTGTTTGTTTACACTCCGATTACCAAGATGGAACTCTTAGAGATGAAAAAATTAATCCCCTGTCATGATAAAGATCCAGCAGGGTTCCATCGAGAATTAAAAGACATGCTCCGTATGGGAGAATACACGTATCCAGATATAATTAAAATGTTAAAGGTTCTGTTGCCCGCAGGGGTGTATGAAAAGCTCAAAGAAAAAGAATGGGAGGTGGGAGAGAAAAAGATCGATTGGGCAGTTCTAGAAGCTGAAGACAAGGCACGAGTACCAGGTACCGGTCTTGGAGCGAAATGTAAAGAATTACCTGAATTATTGATTCAAGTTTTACCCAGATTATTGACAACTAGAAAAGAAGACTGGGATGCAATCTCAGCTTGTAAACAGAAACAAGATGAAGACATTAGTGATTTTTATTCTAGATTTGAGAAATGTTTTAGCATCAACAGTGGCCTCAAGACAAGTAGTGAGTCATACCCTCATCTTTTTGTTACTAAATTAGTCGAGAATTCAAGCCCACAAATTAAAAATCGAGTTTTGAAAGTCGAAAGTACCTGGCAAGCTAATACCCCGTCCCAGATGTTACAGATGCTCCAATACCACCAGAATAGAATCAGGGAAGAACAAGAACACGAGAGAAAGCGTATGAAAGACACGAAAATGAAAGTACTAGTTGCACAATCTATTCCACAAGACAGTCAGAAGAGGGGTCCAAATCAAGCCAGTCATCCCGCAGCTCCCGTTAAAGGGAACTGCAATTATTGTAAACAGCCAGGTCATTTTATAAACGAGTGTGCAGTTCTGAAACACAACATAGCTACTGGTAAGACTAAAGAAAGACCACGTCCGCCTAGACAAGAACAAGTTTCACAGACTGCTCAGCCACAGAATATACAACAGACAGTTACAGCACCGCAGCCCATCGCTGCAACACAGCACGTTACACAGCAGATGTACCAGTATGCACAGTCTGAGTATCCAGAGTATCAGCCATATTCATGAAACAGCCTAGAGAGGGAGGTAGGCTTGCCTCTCATCGAGATACCTGTAGATCAAGAAGGTCCCTATGTTCACAGTCAAGTACTAGGGAAAGATAGAAAGTTTTTGATTGATACAGGGGCAAGTAGGACCACAATTAGCCACGCCGAAGTTCCAGGGGCTCCGCTCTCAGGCTCAAGAAATGTTTCCCTTGGATTTTCAGGAAAACCCATTGTAAATGAAATATCAAAGCCAGTTACTCTAGAAGTAGGTCCATTGTCCCGCACTACTGATCTGTTACTTACTAAGTCATGTCCAGAAAATCTATTAGGTATTAAAACACTGAAAGAGTTAGGTGCAGTTATATGCTGTTCCCCAGAGGGAATACGTCTGTTCCTACGTGACTTCAAGGGTCACTATGTATTACGAGATTTTGATCCCAGATTGTCCAATGTCCCGCAGCATCTATGGGCGCAAGGTCCAACTGATGTTGGTTATATGCAAATCACACCCCATCGTGTGACTCTCAAGCCCGGTGTAGTCCTGCCACGAATCAGACAGTACAGATTGCCACCTGAGGCTGTAGCAGCCTTATCCAAAATTATTGACGAGCTCATCGCTCAAGGAGTAGTTGTAGAAACTGACTCCAATGTATGCAATTCTCCGATCATTCCCGTCATGAAACGTACTGATCCAAATGCACCCCCAGTATATCGATTAGTGATTGACCTACGAGAGCTTAATAAATGTATTATTCCGCAGTACCCAGTTGTCCCAGATATCTCTTCCCTATTGACAGCCATTGATTCAGAAGCCACGTTCTTTACTGTAATCGACCTCAAGAACGCATTTTTCAGTGTCCCCATTCATCCAGACAGCCAGTTCCTTTTCGGATTTTGTTTAAATGGAAGGAGCTATATGTTCACACGAGCTCCTCAAGGTTTCACAGAAAGTCCTAGTATTTATAGTCAAGCACTTAAGAGACAACTAGACAACATTCACATGCCAACTGACACTGCCCTGCTCCAGTATGTCGATGATCTACTGATCACAGCCCGTTCTGAACGTGCTTGCGAGCGAGCATCCCTTACAGTTCTGTATTTCCTAGCCGAGATGGGGCACAAGGTGTCCCCTTCTAAGCTTCAATTCTGTGTCCAGCAAGTGGTCTACTTAGGACACTTACTGTCCAAGAGGGGTAGGCAGTTGACACCAGACCGTATCCAGTTAATAGCGAGTCTTCCTCAGCCCAAGACCCAGAAGGAGGTACGTGCTTTTATTGGCCTTACTTCTTATTGCAGACAATGGATTCCTCAGTATGCATTTCTAGCCAAGCCACTGATACAGTTAACGACACAGGAGGCAGCTGTATCGACTGTCCTCCCTTGGTCATCTGAACATACACTTAGTTTCAATGAGTTAAAGAAAGCCTTATGTCAAGCTCCAGTTCTAGCTACACCGAACTACAGTAAGCCTTTTACACTTTTCGTCACAGAACGTGAAGGTACAGCATTATCTGTTCTCACACAAGATCAAGCAGGACAGTACAAGCCTTGTGCTTATTTTTCGAGCACATTAGATCCTGTAGCCCAGGCTCTGCCTGCGTGCCTCAAGTCAGTTGCAGCCACAGCACTAGCTATCAGACAAAGTGATTCCATAGTCTTAGGACACTCCTTGACAGTACAGGTTCCACACTCCGTGGAAGTTCTTTTAAACCGAACACAAACTCAGCACTTGACAATTGCACGTTTAACAGGTTATGAATTGACACTGTTTCAGCCACACATAGAAATCAGACGCTGCAACGTTTTGAATCCTGCTACCATGTTACCGTCAGTTAATCCAAACCCTGCCACACACGACTGTGTGGAAGTAGTTAATATTACGACAAAGCCAAGACAAGATCTGACAGATATTCCGTTACCAGATCCCGACCTGACACTTTATGTGGATGGTTCATGTATGAGAACTAATACAGGAGAACTAGTCGCCGCGTATGCAGTGACTACTGACACTGAAGTTATTGAGACACACCGTATTGACACCCTGTCCGCTCAAGCAGCAGAGCTAGTTGCTCTGACACAAGCCTGCATACACGCTAAGAACCGGAAAGTTAATGTTTACACAGATTCACGCTACGCATTTGGAGTCGTACACGACTTTGGAGTGCTATGGCAGGAGAGAGGTTTCATGACTTCTCATGGAACCAAGATTCAGCATGGTCTCCTTATTCAAGCTCTGTTAGATGCCATACATTTACCGACATCCATTGCTATCATGAAATGCAAAGCACATACGAAAGTTACTGACATTATTTCTCAAGGTAATGATCTAGCAGATCGCACAGCCAAGCTTACAGCACAGACTCCAGACATTCCAGTTAACATGACACACACTCCAGATCCAACTACATGTATGACAGTTAAGGACCCTACTCAAGATGTCATAGATATCCAGTTACATGCTACTCCCGAAGAAATCAAGAAATGGTCCGAACAAGGAGGGGTCCAGACAGATCAAGGATGGTTAACAAAGGGTAGAGCCACTTGGTTTCTCCCCGACTCTATGGTTCAAGTCATTATCAATACCGCACATAGTCCAGCACATTTAGGAGAAAAAGCTATGTTAGACAGTATCCAGAACCTTTGGTTCAACAAGCATTTACGAGCTGCAGCCAAGCAGAAAGTCCGTACCTGTATGATATGTTGTCAGTTTAATCCAGGTAAAAGTGTCCCGGTGGAACAAGGTGGATTCCAGCCCCCTGACCACCCTTTTGAAGTCCTCCAGATGGATTATATTCAGATGGAGCGATGTCGAGGTTTCAAGTATGTCCTTGTAGTTGTATGCGCTTTGTCCAGGTGGACAGAAGCATATCCAGTCCCAGATTACACAGCCGCGACCACTGCCAAGCAGTTGGTTCGTGAGTTCTTCCCCCGTTATGGACTCCCTAGAGTCGTATATTCTGACAACGGCCAGCCATTCTCCTCAGAGTTAATGAAACATGTTTCCCTTTTGTTAGGGTACCAGTGGAAGTTCCATTGTGTACGCCACCCTGAAGCAGCAGGTCTCGTAGAGAGACATAACCAGACCCTGAAAATCCGCATCGCCAAAGTATGTAAAGAGAAAGGTGTAGACTGGCTAGTAGCTCTGCCAGTCGCTTTGTTCTATATGCGCATGGTCGCACATTCCAGATCAGGTCTGTCCCCGTATGAGGTCGTATTCGGCCGCCCCCCTAACATGTGGGGTACACCCAGACCCCGAAGTATTACCAATGTTTCAAGTAATATGCTGACAGATTACCTAGCTTCCTTGATGTCTGCCCTCAACTCTTGTCGTTCACAGGTTGCCGCCGCATTTCCAGACAACACCGAGGTGGCACCGCATGAAATCGTTCCAGGATCCATGGTCTTGGTTCGCAATTTTGACTGCTCAAGTCCGCTGGAGCCTCGCTGGAAGGAACCCCGACAGGTCCTCCTCACCACCCGTACAGCCGTGAAGTTGGAGGGACGCAAAGGCTGGGTGCACCTTTCACATATAAAGAAGTTTTATGGACTGAAACCAGTCTCAAAGAACATTTCCCAGGATTCAAAGGACTGCCAAAGTATTATTTTTAAGGACTGTCCCGCAAAAGACATTGCTACGAACCCTTCCCAGTTAGAGAAAACTCCGCAACAGGAGTATAAGTTGAAACTCCGGTCTAGTAAAATAAGTCAGCCAGTTTGATTGTCTAAGTCCTCCCCTAGGTGAAACGGTTAGACTGTTTCTGACATGTATAAAATAGACCCCCATAGTGAGAGAGTTAGTCAAAACTCAATCCGATGTATCGTTTTTCTATGTTTCATATTATTTCTCAGTATTATGATTTCCTGCACCAGTTATGCATTTTATCTGTATTTTTCAGTTTCTCATGTAAATAAGTCTGCTAATGCTACAATAGAACACACGTTTAGTGATCTGCCTCCTCATGAACTCTCTTACCGCCTCGCTATGCGAAATAATTCTTTCATCCGCATGTTACATTATTCACACCAGACCAGCAATGCCACAAATTGTTGGGTGTGTGGTCGACTCCCCCCTTTCCAGACACCGAAGGGAGTTCTGCCACTTTTTCCTTATCCTTTTTCACATAATGGTTTGTGTGGAGCATGGTCCACGTTAACGTCATCCTCAACAGATATGTCTTTTCTTAACAGTACATGTTTTCCAGACAAGCAAGGTCTCCCCCACAGAACAGGGTTAGATCTAGAAAATGAAGTGTATAATTTAGGTAATTATTCTTCGAATTTCATGGTCTTGAATGTTCAGTCTGATTCCACTCCAGACTTACCTACAATTTCAGTACTACCAGTCAAAGGCGAATTATGTGTCCGAAATAATGGTTCTACACACGTAGGACATAGTGATTGTACTACTATTGTCAAGTATAGTGACAGTGGGAAATCTATTTTCAAAGCTTCACGTCATTCTTATTTTATTTGTGGTCAGACCGCATATGTTCGTCTGCCCCTCGATTGGGAGGGAACCTGTTACATTGCCTTCCTACTGCCACCAGTTTTCCTAGCCCCACCTGATTATCATAGAAACACACATCTAGTACACATTAGACATAGAAGGGAGATCGAGTCCCCAATTGTCGATTATACTGAAACTGCTCTAGAACAGTATACAGATTTCAATAGAGGTTTCTTCTTCTTTATAGGACCTATCCAGAATAGCAAGTTAATCCGTAGGTTAACAAGAACCCTTGAAGTAGTAGTCAATGAGACTGCCTCTGCTCTAGGTAACTTAACCGAAGAGCAATCTGCTATGAGATTTGTCGTTTTACAGAATCGTCTCGTCCTTGACGTCATATTGGCCGATAGGGGCGGGGCCTGTAGAGTCATCGGATCTAGTTGCTGCATTTTCATTCCAAATAACGCGCCGTCTGTTTATTCAGCTATAACCAGACTCCATAAAATTGCCCATCTGTTACACCAAGATCCAGGCACCTGGACATGGTCCGGTTGGTTCTGGAAT
The DNA here is from genome assembly GCF_964261635.1 of Lissotriton helveticus. Lineage (NCBI taxonomy): Eukaryota > Metazoa > Chordata > Amphibia > Caudata > Salamandridae > Lissotriton > Lissotriton helveticus. The sequence goes on along the minus strand of NC_136071.1, from coordinate 861,509,195 downwards.
ATAATTTCCGCTTGGGGATGGAAAGTCTTGTCCTTTCTAGGTATTGCAGTAGCGATCATATTCAGCTGCTGCCTCTGTATACAATGTGGCCCTGCGATTTGCGGCATTTGTGCTACCTCCTGTATTCCTAGTCCCAAGCCCCGTTCTAGATCCCGTTCCCAGAAAATTCGAGACGAACAAATGATACTGTATGAAATGATAGATGGTATCATGAATATTGATGTTTCCTGATGGAAACGTAGTGACAAGGAGGGAATGTGGAAAAGTAAATTTTGCCATGTTCTGTGTCCCTACGTGTCATCCATCATATGTTATCTGTGCATGATTAATATGCATATGTTATTCCCCATGTTCAATTAAAGACGCAATTACAGTTGTGTCCACCTCTAGTATGTCAGTTCCCAGTTCTCGTGAATACTACGAATATCAGGCCTATGTAAAGCTACGTTGCCACGTTTCTCAGTGTGCACGTTATTCCATTGTAAAGTCCCCGTTTCTAGCCCTCAAAAGGGCCTGAGACACCAGATTCAGCTCCTGTCTCCTGAAGCCTCGCTGAGGAGCGATACAGCCCCCACCTGTGTCCTCGACCCTTCACTTACTTCCTGCCTCGCAGTGCCCGGTTCAGCTTGGCTCTGCCTCTGAGTCTGCCAAGAGTATGTTATGATTCCAGTTATCAGTTCAGTCCTCCTTCTCTGCATTCCTAAAGCTACTGAATCGCATCAATAGTTTCCGTCATTGTCTAGCCTTCACGTCTCCACGTTAGAGAAATACTGTATTAATGGTCATTTAATATTCTTCATCACGCACTACATGTAGAATAATGCATGTTCCAGTCTTAGAATCAAGTTAGCCTTTCCCCTCCTGACTTATAGTTTATATCAACATGTTCTCTAAACATCAGATACTAGATACTGCTTAGGTACATGTCGCCCTGACTCTCCAGACTTCAGTCTCTGCTCCTAGCACAGAGTTCATAGCCCCCAGCTTCTCCTAGTAACACGTCATTGCCAAGTTTGTGCGCACCATCAGGTCAGAGGTCCCGGCTCCTTAGGTAGCCCCCTCCATGTTTCCGCCCCATTCATGACATATTCTGTTACGTTTGCATCACATGTCTATGTATACGCCTCTGTTACACCTACTTTCACCCTTATCTTTCGCGACTGCTATTAACCACACCCACTGCTCCGCCTATCCTATGTACTGTAATGCAACTGTTTTAGTATATATGATCGTGTATTGTTATTAAATGTGAGCGCGCTCATCCCAGATCCAGCCCCAGCAGCTGCTGGGCCCTGCCATCCTATTCCTATGCAGGTTGTCCCGCTCCTGTCCTTTATGCTGTAATAAACCTGCAAAACTCCTACTACCTCGAATCTTGACTCTTATTTATTGAGCTACCTGTTATTCATTTATTCATTAAAAAATAGATCCGGTATTATTTATTTATATACCACATCGCCAAGGCGAATAAGATAGGGGAGAGGGGGCAGCCCTGTCTGGTACCTCTCCCGATGCGGATCCTGTCAGAGAACAATCGACCAGTCCGGACCCGGACCTCGGGAGCTTGATAGAGGAGTCCCACCATCTGGACGCAGGCATCGCCCAGCTCGTACTTCTCGAGGACTCGGAGGAGATATGGCCATTCCACCGAGTCGAACGCTTTTTCCAGATCGAGCACGATGCATCCCGAGCGTGGCCAGGTCGGGGTTGCATATCGTTGGACCCTGAAAAAACGGCGTAGGTTGTAGGACGTGCTCCGGGTGGGTACGAAGCCATTCTGATCAGAGTGAACCAGAGTGGGGACCAGTGGTGCAAGCCTCCGGGCCAGCGCCGCTGCAAGTATTTTGTAATCGGTGTTGAGGAGCGCTAACGGCCTGTATGAGCCGAGTTCGTTCGCTTCTCTACCAGGTTTCAGCAGGGAGACCACGTTAGCTTCGTTCAGGGACGCCGGGAGTTCAGCGTCTTCCAAAGCCGCCTTGTACACTTTCAGCAGTTCCGGTATTAACACCAGTGAGTAGGCTTTAAAGAACTCCGCCGGGAGCCCGTCGGGGCCCGGCGCCTTGCAATTGGAGAGGGAGAAAATCACCTCCCGTAGTTCCTCACCAGTGAGCTCAGCTCCTCGCTCCTCTTGTTGGGCAGCGGTAGCAGTCGGGAGTCGCAGTGTCGCCAGGTAGTCCGCGATCTCCACCACCGTGGCCCGTAGCCGTGAGCTGTACAGGGACCGGTAATGCGATGTGAACGCTTCATGGATCTGCTTCTGGGTGTAGACCTCAACGCCCTGGGTCGTGCGGATGGACAGGACCGATGCGGATTGCGTGTCTTGTCGTACCAACCACGACAGTAGCCTGCCGGGCTTGTCGCCTGCGCTGTGGGTGCGCGCGGAGTGTGCTGTGAAGTTAATGTTCTTTAGGCGCTCCATCAGAGCAGCGTGGTCTGCCCTGGCCGAGATCAGTAGGGAGTCATCGCCCCCTGTCGCCTCCCGTTCCTTATCTAGTAGTGCCTCCTCCGCCCGTGTCAGATCTCCCTCCACTCGTCTACGTAGGCCCGCTTGTACACCGAGGCAGCTTCCCCGGGTCACCGCTTTAAAGGCGTCCCATTCAATTCTCGGGGAGGAGGTCGAGTCAACATTGTTCTCGAAGTACTGTAAGATCTTCCCGGAGATTTCCTCTCGGAATGGGGTGTCAAGCAGGAGATCCGGCTGTAAGCGCCACGTAGGTACGGGTGGGTGCGGGCGCTTCCATCCATATACCAGCGTGTGCGGGTTATGGTCCGAGTGCGTCCGACCTAGGTAGTCAGTGTCGGACACGGAGGGGAGCAGGTCACGGGACATCATGTACCTGTCCAACCTGACATGTAGAGAGTGGGCTCCCGAGTAGTAGGAATACACCCGGGCGGTGGGGTTTCTGACGCGCCAGGCATCTTGCAAGTTCCACTGAGTTGCCCAGTCAAGTAGGGCCTTGGAGGTCGCCTGCACTGGGGCGATTGCCGCTGGGGGGGACGAGCGGTCAAGGGAGGCATCTAACACGCAGTTGTAATCCCCACCCATCATCAAGGGTACGTCTGGCCATGGCGTTATTACTGCTGACAATCGTGTGAAGAATTTCCCCTGTTCCACATTGGGTGCGTATATGGAGGCTATGACGATCTGCTGCCCGTCAAGTCTACCCTGTATGAAGACATAGCGTCCCTCAGTGTCAACATGGCTGTGTGTCAGTGCAAACGGGACCCCGGGCCGAACCCAGATCAGGGTTCCTCGCGCAAATGCTGAAAAGGTTGTGGCAAATATCTGTCCCCTCCACTTACGGCGAAGTGTGGCCACCTCAGCGGCAACTAGGTGTGTCTCCTGTAGTAGTGCAATTTGAATCTGATGTCTCTTAAGATAGGAGTATACCTGGTATCTACGGGAGGGTGTGTGCATGCCCCTGACATTCCAGGTACAAAATTTAAACGTAGCCATCACAATGTTTATGGCGTTCAAGCACCCATCCCCCCCCCCCCCCGGCCCCCAACCCGCCCCACCCACACCCGCAGAGCAGCAGCGAACAGTGAGCATTTTTACCCTACGCTCTCTCCCACAGACCCAAGGATGCACGTTGCAGTATGTCAGCACCAACACTAGTCTCAAAATGAAGAACTTGAACATAAACATAATACCAAAAGGGCAACAACAAAACTAGTCGCCGCCCAAACGCTCTATCGAGCTCAATCAATCCGTAAGTTCAATGGGGGAGTGTCTGAGTACAGCACTTGAATAAAACAAGGTAGTTCGTTACGGCAAAAAGAGCCGTAGTGGCTCCCCTCCACGGGCAATGGGCCAGAAGGGCGCCAGGAGTCAGTTACAGCGTCCGTAGACAGGTCGGAGTTCCCAATGTCACTGGACCCAGGCAGTTGTTCCCATGGTGGGATCTCATCCTCCATCCCCCCAGGGGGGGGGGCACTCACCTCTAGGGGTCCGTCCACCCCTCCAAAGTTATGGTCCCGGTGATGCTCCAGCGGGACAGCTCAAGCTCCCCACCCGGTACCACGGCGGCTCCGCGGCAATCCGGTAGGTGGGGGGGGTTTGGGAGCAGGGCACAGACCCCGGAAAAGGTGGCGTTCATGACTGCCGAGGCCTCTAGGAGCGTTGGTGTGGGCCCCTGATCGGGCCATCTTTGGAAGTGAGCTGACTATTCCGTTATGCGAGTTGCAGTAGTCCAGCCAGGGCCGGGCTGGGGAGGAGTGTTCATGCTATCAGATCCGATGTTTGGGGCGTGACATCTGGCAGGCCCTCTGGGTTCGAGTCATCCGGTAGTCCGTACATGGAGTCGTCGTCCGCGCTTCCGCGTGAACGTGGGCTAGCGTTGGAGATCAGGATAGGCGATTGAGACCCGCTAATCTCCGCAGTCATGCGGACGGCATCCAGTTGTTCATTCTGAATTTGCTCCGGGGTGGGGCCGAGTTCCGTTTCCACGGCCGGTGACCCGGCCCTCGAGGTGCGCCGTTGTCTCCGCCTGTGTGTGCCCCGATTCCGGCGCCGCTCCATTGGCACGGGCCCGGGGTTCGTGTCTACTCCTGAATCCAGCCAGGCCATTGCCGCCTCTGGGGTGTCGAAGAAGTGGGTCTTGTCCAGTGCCACCACTCTGAGGCGTGCTGGAAACAACAGTGAGTATTTGAGAGCCAGGCGCCTGAGCCGCTGCTTCACTGCGAGGAAGGATTGACGTCTTCGTTGAACTTGTATGGTGTAATCAGGGAAGAACATCACCTTGGCGTTGTCTACCTGTATATTCGACAGCTTCCATGTTTCGCGGAGGATGGCGTCCCGGTCGCGGTAGTTCAACACCCGCATGAGCATTGGCCTCGGGTTGGAGCCCTCCGGAGGTGGACGGGATGGTACTCTGTGTGCCCTTTCCACTACAAAGTGTGGCGACAGCGAGCCCTCTGGTAGTAGCTCTCTGAGCCAGGTCTCCATGTGTTCCGCCGTCTCTCTCCGCTCTCATCGTTCCGGCAGGCCCACTATGCGCACATTGTTCCTCCTGGCCCGTCCTTCCGCGTCCTCTGCTCTATCCTCAAGGAACTCCACCCGGTTGAGCAGGTCACGGACGTGTTCGTCCGTCTGCGGCAGCTTGGGAGTGGTCTCCGCCATCGTATGCTCCAGAGTCGCGGTGCGGTCGGACAGTTTCTTGTGGTCCGCCCGGAGGAGTGTCAGATCCACAGCCACCTTATCGATCCTGTTCTCCAGTGACGTACGGGTTAGTTGCATGGATTCTTCCAGGTGCTCCATGGCCGCCAGCATAGTGTCCAGTTTGGAGGCCGTTTGGTCAGCCTCTACGGTCTTCACCATTTTCCCTTTGCCTAGTGTCCCTCCGGTGCCAGTCCTCGCCCTGGTCCCCCCTGACATGTGAGTGGCCTTTGCAGCCGGTCAGTCGAGTGGGTATGCTCTCGCAATGTGCAGTGGTGGGACCGGTGCGTGTGGGTCTCCCGGTCAGGCTCTCCGTGCCGCCCGTGGCAGATGGTGCGTGGCTGCGGGCGAAGGGGAGGACTGCTCCACCGCAGGGCTCCGGGGTTCCGCGCTATACTACCATCCGGGGAGGACGAGGTGGTTGCGCAGTGGCTGGTATGAGATCTCCCAGGAGCGCCAGTCTATGCCGTGAAAGTCCTGTTTGCAGAACACCTCTCGTCTGCGCTATGCGGTGGCTCGCCAGGCCGGGTCACTAAGTCTCTCCGGGTGTGTCCGTCCGCTGGGCTCAGGAAGACGCACCTTGCCTGACGATGCTAGACGCCACTAAGCGTCGCGTGGGGATCTGTGTGGTCCAGCACAAGTCCGGTGGGGTCGGGGTGTGCGAGCCGTGCAATCTCCGCACTTGCGCCGGCCCGGGAGAGTCCCTCAGTGCTGGGCCGGCCGTCAGTGGGGGCCGATGTGACGCGGCCTCAGTTTATGTGTGGCACGGTCTAGGCCTCTCGGCGCCAGGCGGGTCCGGTGTAGATCCGTGGCGGCATCCAGGTGGCGGACGGGTACAGAGGCCCAGGAGATAGGGCCGTGCGGTCTCCGGTGGTGGTCTGCTGGGCCCAGGGGTGACAGCGTCTGTGTGGATCTCACGGTGGCCAAGCTTGGAGACCCTCCGGTGTCCGTCAAGCCCGGCTGGGCGACTCCAGTGTCAGTAGGCGGGACGGGGTGGTGTCACAGTCCGCCACGGGCTGGCGTGACTTGGATACGTGTAGCTCTCGGGGCCCTCGAGTGGCTGGGCCACCGGGGGTATTGGGTGCCGTATCGTGGATTCCCACCCATGGCCGGGCCTATTGCAGGGCGGCAGGCGGGCCTGGGGGGCCCAGGGAACTGTGCTGGTCAGCGTCCGTATTAGGCCGGCAGGGCCTAGGGGCGATGGTGCCAATGTGGGTCCCCAGCCAGTCCCGCGCACTCTCCCCCGATGTTCACGGAGCCCGGCGGGATGTCCCCAGTGACGGCAGGCAGGGCGGGCTGGTGTCGTGACTCGCCGTGAGTCCAGGCGGCGAGCCTTTTGCTAATGTCCGGGGCCCCTGTATAGTTGGGTCTTCAGGGAGTGTCCGGTTTGCGGGACGTGGTCTCTGTTCCCCGCAGGATTGCGCTTTGGAAACCACACGCTCTGCGGCCCACCTCGCAGGGCCAGATCCCCGGCCTCAGGTGGTTGGGGTCGCCGACCGGAAGTGCACCCAGGGCGGTCAGCTGCCAGGGTCGCTGTCGGTCGGATGGTCAGGTGTTCCGATTCGCCTGAAAATCGCCCAGGTGGTGGATCGGGTACCCGGGTACACTCGGTTCGAGTTTGGGCCCGGTTCCACCAGAAATGCAGGATAAATGGCCCGTGGTAGGGGAGCTTCACTCGGAGCTCAGCCCGGGCACGTCTTTTCACATCTCGTGCTTGGCCACGCCCCAAGTATAATTCCATTCATACACAGTTTTTTTCGATCTCTTCTGAAATTCATCCTCAACCAGCTGTGCAATTTTTATTTTTTAAGCCTACCACAGTTCAATGTAACACTTCATAACAATGTCTTTCATCTGTTACAGATAGTAATTAATTAGTCTATGGATGGTAAGTCTCTTGATGAACGCATGGTTCTGAGTTGGATGTATGTCTCCAAGTCCCTCCGAGTTCTTTGTTACACAGCTTATGAGTTTTACATTTTCCAATTAATTGTGCCAGACATTTAGTAGTTGCCTTCCCAGTATTGTGTTTGTTCAGTCTACTTTATCCTTTGCGTAAATTATGTAAAAAAGAAGTAGAGAACTCTGGGTAGTTTCCAAGTTCCCAAGTTTAGGTGGAAAGTAGCTCTTGTATAGAGCACCCTCAACACCAGCGACACTCAAAATTTGCTCACCTCAAATGTCTGCATTTCTATCAAAGTCTTTAAACATAGAATTAAACATAGCACAGTGCCATCCACGCTGAGATAGAAAGGGTCAAATGGGCACATGCATTAAGCATTTTACCAGTTGCAAATGGGCCGATTCGCAGAATTGGCCCGTTTTCGAATGGTAAAATGCTATTTGCGATGCATCAAGCCAAAAGGCATTCGCAAAACAAGTAATCACAATTTTTGCGATTACCTATTTTGCAAATGCAGTTTGGGAATCGCAAATTGCGATTCCCTAATTGAGATGCATTATGCTTTTCGCAAATTGCATTTTTGCAATTTGGAATTGAAAATTACCATCAGCTTTAAGTTGATGGTAGTTTGTAATTCCTTTAAAAAATGCACAAAAATACATTTTTCAAAGTGCAATGTGGTGGATTGTGTGCACCACATGCGCATACTTACCTTTGCTGGGGTGCATCAGGATGGCTGTTTGGCCCCCTTGCACCCTTGAAAATGCATGCGCAATTTGCGATGACCTATTTGGTGATCTCAAATTGCGAATGCTGTCCCATTCATTCCTATGGGCCTCTAGCCCATAGGAATGTATGGGAAGGCATTTAGGAATGTTTAGGAATCGCTAATATTTTAGAAAAACCTACATGCTTAAGGAATTGCGATTCCTTAATAGCAATTCCTTAAGAATCACTATTAAGGAATCTCTATTCTTTAGATTGATGCATGTGGCCCAAATTCTTTGGCCATTTCTACAGCAAAGTCTTTAAGCATAGGATTAGCAAAATGCTAGCCATGTCGAACCGTAAAATGGCCAAAGCCTTTTACCACTCCAGGCACAATATTACAGCTTTGGATTGGTCAAATACCATCAGAGCCAACCTGAAAAGAATCAAATCAACCCCTGACATGTGTTTCGCTCTCATTAGAGCTCTTCAGAGAGGTATACTTTTGTCCAGACACAAGGGAGCACCCAGTATAAGTCAAAACAAAACACTTTCAGAGATAAAGTGACACATAAATTATGCAAAAAATAAGCAGAGAACTCTGTGTAGTTATCAAGTTTATGTGGAAAGCAGCTCCTGTATATAGCACCCTCAACGCCTGCGACACTCGAAATTTGTCCAACTCAAATGTCTGTTTTCTCTCTCTCTCTCTCTCTCTCTCTCTCTCTCTCTCTCTGTACATATATATATATATATATATATATATTCACTGAAAAAACCATAGGTTTTACACACGTTATAGTTAGGAAGTAGCATTTACAGAACCTATGAAATTCACTGAAAAAACCATAGGTTTGACACCAGTTATAGTTAGCTGGAAATTTTACTGATATAAAACCAATGAAATTCCACGTTATAGTTAGTTGGACTCACTATAACTTGCGCGTGTAATGCACTGCTGATGACGTCACATATTACATCACTCATGACATCACTGATGACACCATCCAGTGAATGTGTGTCTTTCTGAAAAATAAATATGTGTTATATATGTATATATTATTGAATATCTTAGTGAATACATATATTACTGAGTAATGCTTAAATTTTTAAATATATGTATTATTGTTTCACTTTGTGTATAAGTGGCTCCATGGGTTGATGAGTAGATACATGTGTATGTATATAGGTTATTAGATGTTTTTCTTAGTATCAGTATGAGTGTTTGCATGGTTTGGTGGGGGTATTACTTAGTACATAGATGCAAGAATGACTGAGTCTCTGTTTGTATGTGTTTTGAAGACAGCATATGTGCAGGACTGTATGTGTGGATGAGTGTGTATATGTCTGTGTTAGTGAGTGAATGACTCTCTTATTAGTGTCTTTATCAGTAACTACATATGTTTTAATGTAGTAAATGTGAATATTGATGTATATAAGTGAGTATATGTGAGAGTGAGGTATTGTAAGAGTTCCTGTTTAAATTAGTATGTGTTTCTATAAGTGATTTTTTAAGAGAGTAAGTATGTGTAAGTTTCCTTAGAAGTAAAGTGGTAGTGTGTGTATAGCTGTTTATGCAAATAAATGGATGTTCAATAGTTTATTTGCATGTGTGAGTATGTGTGTGAATAACTTTTGGATGACTGTCGGTGTGTAACAGGATGTGTAGGTGTATCACTACATATGATTAGTGAATATATGTATGAGTGACTATATAGAACTGTTGGTGAATTAGTGCATGTGTATATAGATGGTGGAATTTTTGAATTGGTTGTTGTAACTGGTATGGGTATCTCCATTTTTTTGAAAACTTTAGTTTCTATTATTGAATATGCGTTTCAAGGGTTAGATTACAGTTAAAGGAGGTCTGTCACTGTGTCACAAGGATGGTGTCATCAGTGATGTCATGAGTGATGTAATATGTGATGTCATCAGCAGTGCATTACACGCGCAAGTTATAGTGAGTCCAACTAACTATAACGTGGAATTTCATTGGTTTTATATCAGTAAAATTTCCAGCTAACTATAACTGGTGTCAAACCTATGGTTTTTTCAGTGAATTTCATAGGTTTTGTAAATGCTACTTCCTAACTATAACGTGTGTAAAACCTATGGTTTTTTCAGTGAATTTCAATTGTTTTTTAAAATGCTAATTCAGAAATATCTCGTGTATACAACCTATACTTTTGTCAATAAAGTTTTGGCAATATTTTTTTCGGAAACAAGCCGTTTTCTTCACTGTTCAAGTTGCATAGAGACTCCTTGTAAAGCGATACAGAATTAGAAAGTCTGTACCTTGCCTTTTTTTCAACGCATTAAAATTTGTCTGTAAATAAAAATAGCCTTTCTAAACTTTCGTGCACGACCCGGTGTGCGCACTCTCGGCAACAGTTCTCAATAAAATGGATAGCGCATTTCCAGGCTTTCGTGCGCGACCGTGTGCGCGCACCCACCTACATATTTCGTGAAAACTTTGCAATCTGAACTTATTGAATTTCTTCATAGACCCATCAAAGAACTTATACTACGTCAAAGACACTAAACCTAGGCTTCTTTTTTATTATTATGAAAATTTTCATTAAATGGAGCCGAATGTCTTTTTAAACTTTCGTGTGTGACCGAATGTACACACCTTGCTATTTAAAAAAAAATATATAAAAGGTTTTATACTTTAACAATTGTATGCTTGAATCGAGCTCAAAAGATATTTTAAATCCGGATATGTTTGAATTTACTCCTTTTCACTTTTTGAAACTTCGCTGAATTAGACCGCTACTTCCAAATGGCGTACGTGACTAGATACTATCACCGCGTACACGTCCTGAGACGCGCATGTGAAGTCATGTGACTTGAAAACAACACTTCCAATTGGTTCTTAGTAGTTTCTATGCTGCGTCAATACCTACGCCTGCTTCAAGCACATGCACAGTTTTGAAACAGCATGGGCCTGAAGGGAAACGACCACTACAACGAGGCCGTTTCAACGAAAACTTTAACCACGCATGCATTACAACGCATGCGTGGTTACAACAACAGCCTTTACCACGCATACTTTTACTACGAGGTACGTAGTAAAGGCATGTATGGTAAAGGGTACATATAAAAAAGGGGGGTTTGGGGGGGCTTCCCCCCCCAAAAAAAACACTCACCATTAGACGTGATGTGCAGGCAATCGACATCTGAGAGGAAGGAAAAGGCAGTTTTTATTTTTTACTAATGACGTCACCACACTAAAATACGTGGAAAAAGATAGGCGTGTAAATAGCATTCCGTTGTAACGCATGCGTGGTAAAGGCATGCGTTACAACGGACTTCGTTGAAAAAACATACAACCTGGGCCTGAAAGTCACTGAGTGAAATATCATACATTACAGTCAGCCACTTTCAAGACGCATTCCTAGAGAGGAACACTTACCGTTTATTAGAGGTAGATCGTCCGACTCCACCGGAGGACACCCCTAATAAAAAAGACATATATATAAAATGCGGACTAGCCGCTGTATCGTACTAGCAAACTTTAACTTAAAAATCGTTAGAGAAAACAAAAAGAATAGAGCAAAATCAGTAGGCCACTGATAGGATCTCTTTTTGACCTCGCTAAAATAGAAACATTTGGAACAACCCCTCATGAGAAATATGAAACTAGTGAGAGAAACCGAGCTCGACGCCATGATAGCTGCAACATAGCTCGGCGCTGCCGCCCACCCCGCCCAAAATAACGACAAACCCTATGCAAATATTATAAATAAATACATACAACACACCAGCAAAGTAACAGAGTAAAACGTTTTATTAAATAACTATTTACATGCCAGCCTGCTGCAACATGAAAACAACACTTCCAAAATGATCGACTACCTTTAAGAAGAAAAAAAGAATCTTTCATCTGGCAATTTTTCACTTATCCTGAAGATCAAAAGAAAGTAAATGCACCAAAAGTAACCTGCACGATATGTGACTCGTTTCTCTCAAGAGGAAATCCAACAAAAAAATATTCCTTTTCCATACATACCATGGTGCGGCATGTCAAACAAGTGCACCCTGTGCAATTTGCAGAGGCATCGACAAAAGCCCTGGCCACGCTATTACCATTAGAGGTGGCCAGCACATTTTCTGATCGACGACCTGTATCTCCATCGAGTGCACAGAAGGACTTGAGATATTTAACTATATATGGTCTATAACCTATGGTTTTTTCAGTGAATTTGCTCCGCCGCCCACCCCGCCCAAAATAACGAGAAACCCTATGCAAATATTATAAATATATACAACACACCAACAAAGTAACATGGTAAAACGTTTAATTAAATAACTATTTACATGGCAGCCTGCTGCAACATCTCCGCCAGGAGACGGCGTGGGGTGCACTGGAAGGGAGAGGCGGCGCGAACGAGCCTCCCCCACCTCCCCAGGTGGAGGTTTCTCAGCTACACCCCAGCGCTTCACTGATCTCCTTGTCCTCAGTCAAGCATCAATAGTAGGATTTTCATAGGTGAGTGTAGGTTCATAGTTTGCCATCCACAGACTAAAAGCCTGGAGTGGCAGTGAAAAAACCATAACTAGGTAAGAAGGAACGCAGAGGCTGTAGAAAGGACTCTGCATATGCTTGGTCCCTGAGATGCTTCGATGTCACAGCCTTCCACAAATGTCATAAGTCCTGGATGTTGGGTGCCATAGTTGAGGGTTTGACCTAAAGACACGTCCTGCGGTGCCCTGGTCCAACCATCACATATACCTGCGCCAGGAGACGGCGTGGGGTGCACTGGAAGGGAGAGGCGGCGCGAACGAGCCTCCCCCACCTCCCCAGGTGGAGGTTTATCAGCTACACCCCTAAAGACACGTCCTGCGGTGCCCTGGTCCAACCATCACATATACCTGCGCCAGGAGATGGCGTGGGGTGCACTGGAAGGGAGAGGCGGCGCGAACGAACCTCCCCCACCTCCCCAGGTGGAGGTTTCTCAGCTGCACCCCAGCACTTCACTCGACATAGGCGGCCGGCTCCCGGGGTCCGGCGGAACTTTTAGCCTTTTGGTGACTTTTCCATTCTGGACCTTGTCCCACAATCCGTTTGACCTGAAGACACGTCCTGCGGTGCCCTGGTCCAACCATCACATATACCTGCACCAGGAGACGGCGTGGGGTGCACTGGAAGGGAGAGGCGGCGCGAACGAGCCTCCCCCACCTCCCCAGGTGGAGGTTTCTCAGCTGCACCCCAGCGCTTCACTCGACAAGCTGAGTTGCGCCCGCTCCTGCGGCACATTGCCTCGCTCGGCCAGCTCAATTATGCCTGCTCTTGCTATTACAGCGTCTCACCCGCCATCCGGCTGAATTGCACCCACTCTTGCGGTACAGCGACAGGCGGCTGCCACGGAGCTCAGGAAATGGCGGTCGGCTCCACAGACTTGGGCCTGGCCTGCAAGGATGGCTCTCGACAACCATGGAACTCGAACGCTTCACTGCTACGGCATGGGCCCCATTCCCAAAAGCGTCCCATCAGCCTTGAAGATTCTACAAGAGTCACCGGGGCCCCCGACTCCCGCAGAGTTCCGGTGGGAAGCTTCTGCCATGATTGCTCGCAGAATGGCCACGACGTAGCCACGGGGTGCTCTCATGCTAACGCCAGCTTCAGTCTGAAACATCCAGAAACACTGTAGACTACCAATTCAATCAGTTCCGGTGGAGCCCCAATGACGTATCGCGTTGTTGCATAATGCGTCATATGACACGCCGCGTTAGCGCACCCGAAAGTCCTCCGGTGCGCGAGGCGCGAAGCGCAGCTTCCCGGAAGCAATCCGGGGCGCGGCGCGGAGCGCGTAACGTAAGCATAACAGGTCATGTGACTTGTTAATAAAGCTTTTCATTGGTTTAGAAATATTTTTATGAGCATATTTGACTATTTTATTAAAGACACTACACATAACCTGTTTTTCAAGTTATGTTTAATTTTAAATGAAATGGTTTACATTTTCACTTTTTATTTCCAATAAATTTGAAAAATAAATGTTTATAGTTCCATATGCTGAAGCACGTCAGCTTCCCACCCTATGTCATACAATTCTGACAAATCGGCATCCTCATCATGTTCTTCATCATCCTCAGGATTTAAATCATCTAAGGGATCCACTTCCACTGACGTTTCAATGACAAGTTCAACGATAAGATCGAGATCAACGGATTGCTCATTATCACTCATGGTTAATGTTGTCGTTATCTTTAAAGAAAGAGAACAACAATGAGATGTTGCAGAGTAAGAGACAAATCTCAGAGACTATAATAGTAAACAGGACTCATCTCTTTTTAACCTTGGATAAGCCTCACCAACTCTGTGTCCCCTGCTCATACTTAAATGTAAAGGGGCAGATTTATGTTAACTGGCGCATCCCCAGAGATGCACCAGTTAATGTGCACCGCTGCTCTGCCACCCATTGTGTGCCGCATTTACAATGTGGAGCACCATTGAGCAAAAACAACACAGATGCATCACGCATCTGTGCCGCAAAAGCAGCACATTGCAGGAATCACGTCGTAAGCGCGACATGTCTACTGCAATGCACAGGGGCAAGCCACACATTGCATGGTGCATCACTCCTTATGCCTGTTTCAAACAGGCGTAAGGATTTGATTCAGCAATGCCATAAAGCTGACTCAGTGAAATTTTCTAAATTTCACCGTGTTAGTTTTACAGGACTTTCATGCAAATTAATGCATACCTTGCAACAAAACACCTATATGAAAACTGACGCAGGTTTCATGTGGCACAGGACTTTACAGCATGACACATCTGCCTAGATGCATCAAGTTGTAAATATGTCGCCACATAGCAAATCTTTTGCACCGCCACTTCTGTGAATTTACAAAAAACTAAATAATTTAATGGGAAGATTGGTGCTGCATCCCAGTGACAAACCTTTACATGGCTGGTTTTATTTTGCTGTTCGAGGTTCCTGCTCCTGCAAGGGCCAGTCTGGAAACCAAAAGCAGCCCTAGAAAATGTTTTCAGACCAGTCCCCATACGGTGCATACCAAGTGCAATGAGTGAGCCTGACCACTACAGAGGGTGCTTTGGAATGCTCTCCCCCAAAGGTTTTTGGGAAACAATGGTGCAGTCTACAACACAGTTATCATTACAGATTGAATTTTATTAGCTTTCAAAGAATAGTAAATGAAGACCTTATTATGCACAAGGATACGACAATCTGGGAAGAAAAATAAGTTACTTACAAAAGCAGTAAGTAACCCACTGACCTATGCATATAACATTTTTTTAAATTAAATACATGGTACATATTCTTTGCAGTAACCCTCTGTGCTACATTAGATAAGTTGAAGTTGCCACTGGACAAAACTCTCCTCTCTCCAGCAGGTACATTAATCACTGGTGTTATCTCGACACTTTTATTGTTGCTCCAAAACTGATAATTCTGCAAGGAACTTTGAAGTGCTTTTAAAACTGCTGCCTGCGGACCCCCTGAGAATGGGTCAAGGACCCCTGGGGGTCCGCGGACCACAGTTTGGGAAACACTGGTCTAACCACTAGCATTTTCATGTATCGTTCCTAAACTGAAAAGCCAGAGACCTTCATCCATTTATTAACATATAATGAGCCTTATTTATGTTAAAAGTAACGCACCGGCGGCGCAAGGCCTTCATAAATCTGCCCCAATATACTTCCTCATAAGAGTGTATAATTAATTTTGCTAAACCACATTCATTTTTCATCAACTATACCGTTTGTATTTTATGTACTAGTGGCTATACCGATTACTTTGGTTTTTACAATGTCTGCACTCGTATTAGATAAGAAACTTGCCTTGAAAACAGTGCATTTCTGAATAAACATTTTTATACACGTTCTCTCTTTTAATCCATAATCTCAACTAAAATGATTGTATATTGAAACAGTATTCATGAGTTCCACGTAACTTCAGCTGTACTAACTTAATATTTTCTTTTGTCGACCTGATTTACTCATACTAGAACCCATAGGCCTATAACAGCCCGTGAACCCTTTCTTTTACAGTACATGACAAAACAAACAGTTACAGACTTACCTTTACCAATGCTTTGTACGATGTACAACAGTGACAGTCACAAAATAGATATTCGTTTGACGGAAGTCTCAATTATGCTGCTATCACTGCAACCAAAATTCAATGGCACAGATATCCAGTCAATACAGACTCATATATGTCTCTTCAGCCAATCATATTTCCTCCCGCAAAATTTTGTATTCAAATTCACATTTCAGTTGGTTGTCCCTCACAATATTTTCAATGTCACATAAAAGTCACCCATCACCCACTGCCATCTCTGGCTGTTTCCATGGTAACACCTCATTCTGCACCTGGCTGAAGGCACAGGTCAAAAGTTCATATCTCAACGTTCTACAGCAAACTAACAACACTGTTTTTCCTCCAGAAACACCTGCCTATCCACAGCTCTGTTACATGTCATTTTTTTCACACCCAATACTACTTTTTCTTTTACATAACATTAACATGCAACGTAGTCTTCAATCTTCACGTATTAGAATCAACCAATCATCTTTTGTTTTTCAACCACACCAAGCCTCATCCATTTTTTTTATCCTGAATTTCAGCTTCTAACTGCCATTCCACTTCCACAACCCATCGGAGCATGACTGCATCTGCCTTGAAAATGAAGGTTTGGCTTTTAGGACACAGCTATATTCACTGGAGTGGAAAATATGCAGCAAGCAGACGAATTTCCAACCTTGATTTACCAAATGTGCAGATAGCGTGGATTGGGCCAAGAGGATTAAGATGTCACCAATTAATACCATTGGTGAAAACTTTTATGCATCTCCCAGAACCAGACCTTATAATTGTGCACTGTGGTGGGAACGATCTAGGCACATTGACTGGGGTAGGTCTGGAAATGCTTCTAAAAGACACCTTTAGACAATTGATGACACTTTTTCCTCGAACTGCCTTGGTATATTCCAATATATGCCAAAGACAGAAATGGAATTGGTCCAATCAACATTGTGCACAAATTGAGAAAGCAAGGAGACATGTTAATAAATCTGTTTCTGCTTTCCTCAGAGATTATAGCATGGGTTCTATTTACCACAACAACTTGCGTTACCACATGCAAGACATCTATAGGACAGATGGTGTTCATTTCACGGATGAGGGAAACAGAATCTTCCTCTGCAACATCAGACTCTGCATCGGTACTTACTTATAAATGCAGAAACAACTCAATAAACACAAGGGCTCTTTTCAGAGCCACCTTATATCAAAGCACTCAAACTTCTGATTTATCTCCATTTTCACACTCTTGTAAATAGGTGTGCGCGCACCCCGCAATTTTTTCAACAAAAAAAAATTATATATTTTCGCCTTTAGGGACCTTACTGCACACCCTGAGAAAACCTACGCAGCAAAACAACCTCTACCTTCTCCCCTTTCCATGTTCCAACGCTTTGAAATGACAATATATTTACTCGCAGTGACAAAATGGCGGTCAACACTTCCTGATTTCCTTCGAATCGAACGTTAACAGACGTCACGCAGCAAGCTTGAGTGCGCGCACCCGTCCGCGCTTATAGATATATAATTGACTTTAACTTTAATTTTCTCAGCAACTACTGAACGGATTTACACCATTCCACAAAAAGCGTAATCTGCGAGCCGGACTCTACAGTTTTGCCAAATTTCTTATAAATCCATTCAGCCGTTCGACCTGTAGCCGTGTCTAAACGTCCTATGGAAAATAACATGGAGAAAACACGTTTTGGGACCCCCCTTTTATCTCAGCCCCCACTTCACCAATCCCCCCCAAATTTTATGGGAAGGAGCGCAGTGGACCGAGCCATCTTCTTTGAGAAATTCGCAAAGATTCATCCACCAGGGCCAAAGTTAATCCAAATAGAATGTTGACGATTTCCTATGGAAACTAGGTCCTAACTATAACTACCTACTGGCGACCGCCAGTAGGTAATATATATATATATATATATATATATATATATATATATATATGTGCTTCATTCAGTAAGTCTGTGTTTTAGGTGTCCCGGCGCTGAGAGTGCTGTTTAAGAGCTATTGAAAAACAGGTGGTAGGAAGTTAGGGAGTAAAGAGCCATGTTTTTAATGCTCTCCTGAAGATTTGTTCAGAGTGAATCTTCCTTAAGTATTCCGCCATAGGGTTCCATAGAGTGGCCGTTTTAACCGAGAAGGAGCAACCTCCGGTCCTAGCCTTTGCAAACCGTGGGATGACCAGAAAGTTCTTGTCATTAGATCTGAGTGCTCTCTTGTTGCTATATTAGTTGAAAGAGGTTTAAGGTGGAATAAGGTACTGCATCTACTTTCATTTCTTAGTGGATGTGAGCGTCCAGAGTTTATGATTATTAATTGTGGGGGAAATGATATAGGTCACTTAACAGGTGTGTGAATGGAAATAGTAATGAAAGAAATTTTTCATTCTTTAATGAGTATTTTTCCAAACACACTTTTTGTTTTTTCAAATAGTCGTCAGAGAAAAAAATTGAAATATTCAAGAGAGAATGCTGGAAAGTTTCAAAAAAGCTGCAGACTTGTGAATAACAGTGCCGGCATTCCTGAGAGTTCATGACGTGTCTCTATTTAACACTTGAATACTGTTATTTCACACCCACTATTACATTGTGGTGATAGTGTCCATTTAACCACCATGGCACTATTCTCTTGTGTAACATCAAAGAATGGATTACAAAAAATATGTACTCACAATTTTAACACATTAAGCCGAAGGTTCTTTTAAGAACCACACTACACTGTATGTAAATTATATGTAATAATGTGTCCCAATTATTGTTAATGATTTTATTGTACCACAGTAACATTTGTAATATATTATACACATTTTAAATGGCATATCCATACCATTACAACCTTATGTGCCCTTTCTAAATCTTACCAAATTTGCATTTATTACCTCTCTGCCTATATTTTTCCAATTTTTATAAAACACACTGCCTATCCCATTTCCTTAACCCAACATAGCTGGCTTTCCACTGTGGACTACCTGCCCCCAGCCCATCATATTTTGTGATGTCATTTGTATGTACCACAGAAGCACTGCAGTAATAGTGTGGTACTACTGCGAAAAAAGATATCACTAAGTTGTTTTGCCTTATAACTTAACAACCACTGAACTAATTTAGGTGGCAAGTAAAAAAGGATAATCTACATAGTATACTGTACATTCAAGTGAAATTTCATTGAAATCCAACGGACCATTTTTGAGCTCCATTCAATGCACAAAGTCTATGTAAATTGCATTGGGGTCCAAATCTGATTTGGGACCCCCCCTTTTTTCTTTGCGGCACCCAACCAAACATGTCTAAACTTTCCATCATCCGCCAATATTCATCGAGAAATAATTCTGGAAACCTCTGTGGAGATTACTTAAACGGGGCAACAGTATTAAGGGGTAAAAATCAAAGGAATTCCTATCTCTGGTAACCCTGACTATACGTTCAGAGTGGCTACTGCCACTCTGTGATATGTATGTATATAGTCAAGTCAAAATCTTTATTCGATTGTAGGTTTTACAATCATAAAAGTGCAATTTTTAAACACACGATAAGAATAACATTAAAAACAATTCATTTCAATTGGCAAATAAAGACACAGTATACAGTACAATATATTAGGCAGTACGAGCATGGGCAACATGTGATTAAAAATATAAATATCTGTAGTATTAAAAACGCCTAAAAGAGATGCAGTGTAATTAGCCATCCATGCTTTTCCTAAAGCTGATGGCTTTTTTAAGAAAGTTACAAACAAATAAAGTGCAATCGCTGTTCAGTAGTTGTAAGTAATAAAGTGCAGGTTTAATTTGTGAAAAACTCAGCTTTTTGAGACACGGTTTGAGGTATAATTTCCGTGGGGTCAAATAATAGGGGCAAATAAAAAGGAAGTGTGCCAGGTCTTGTGGAGACTTTCCGTCGCAGCCACAAGCTGGCAACACTTCTCCCCGTTGAGCCCCACTAGGGACAGCCAGTAAAAGATGGAAGAGGTCAAAGCGGAACCTTATTAACAGAAATCTTTCATAACTGGACATAGGCCAAGTCAGGTAAGGTTCCGTTTGCAAGCAAGTTTTTAATAGAAAATGTTTCCTGACACTGGCCTTCTGCATCTCAACCTCTTCTCTGTCGGTACCTCTTAACAATAATATAGCGTTCTTAACCGAGCTAACATCTGTTTTTGTAATTAAATTTGGGGCATAAAACAGATCCCGTCGGTCAATTGCCGTTAGGCTGTCCTTTATGTACTTCACCCACGGTATTTTGAACCTCCCGTCTAGCTGTAAGACTTCTTTCATTATGGCATGTGTTAATGGAATATCGTTGTTTAGCCAGCAATTCAGCCAGCATATAACAGGGCTTACTGCAATTCTGTCATCTAAGTAGGGAATCCCTAGCTCCTCATGAACCGAGAAGTTCCCAATACCCCTGGGAAGTCTCAGGATCTTTTTTAGAAAGTTATTTTCTGTGACCTCTAGGTCTTTACTCTTACGATAACCCCAAAGCTCACTCCCATAGCAGGCACCAGCCACGCTTTTTGCTTGGTACAGTTTGAGCAATGCGGTCGTCGGGCAGTTGCCGATTTTTTTTGCAAAGCCAAGGATGGCCGCATTGACCCTTACTGTTGCTCCCTTCTTCTTGGAGACTGCAGGGCCCCAAGACAATTTATTGTCAAGCAGAACCCCAAGATATGAAAAAGAGTTGGTTGATGGTATTTTCTCGCCATTTATACTAAAATGGTCGGTTTTCAAACCACCCTTGCCTACTTTCATGACGAAGGACTTGGCATTGTTTATGCTCAAGCCACGTGACTCCATAAATTTGTGGAAGGAGTTTAAAAGTTTCTGAAGACCGATTGCTGTTCTTGAAATAAGAACAGCATCGTCTGCGTAGAGTAATACAGGTACCCCTCTGCGTTCAACTAAGGGATAATCTGCTTCTACGTTAAGGAGACAATCCTCCAGTTCGTTAATATACAGGTTAAATAAAAATGGGGCCAAGATACAGCCCTGTCGGACACCTCGATTTATTTTAAATTCGTCCGTTACATTAAGGTCTTGGGAGTAACGGACGTTCGCTCTGGTATCTGTATGCAGATCAGCGAGGAAGTGGACAAGGTTACTCTCTACACCCATTCTCAGCAGGGCAGCCCAGAGTAGGCTTCTGTCTACACAGTCAAATGCGGACGACAGGTCCATAAATGCCATGTAGACAGTGCCTTGTCTTGCCAGTGTATACTTGCTAAGGATAAGATATAGGTTCAGGCACTGCGTGATGGTCGAATGTCCTGATCTGAACCCATATTGTATGGGTGAAAGGATGTTATTATCTTTAGCCCAGGTGGATAACCTGTTGAGAATTACGCCCCCCACCACTTTAACTACTGAATTTAATAAAGAAATGGGCCTATAACATAATGGGCTACTGCGATCGCCCTTCTTAAAAATGGGGACTATGGTGGAAAGACCCCAGGTACTAGGGCACCCAGTTGTCGCCGCTGCATTAATTACAGCGGAAAGAACCGGAGCCCAAAAAGGGATACTGGACTTGAACAGATCCGGTGGTAGTCCGTCCGGACCTGGGGCCTTATTGGTGGTTAGACCCTGTATTCCCCTAACAATCTCTTGTACTGTGAAGCACAATGGAGTCACAGTTGAAGATAAAACATGTATGTATGTATATATAAACACACACACACTTACCTTATATATACTTACCTTGCAATATAAAGGAATGCATTGTAAAGGCACATTTGTGGTAAAGACTTACATTGTAAAGGCAATGCGCGATAAAGCGACTGCGTGGTAATGGATGAGTGGGAAGGGCATTGCAATGCCTGCGTTATAAATGCTGTTTCCTGTCGGGTCATGAGAGGAAGGTTTCCGACGACTGAGCCAATGGGACATCCATCAATGGAAAGCTTACATCCCGTCTCTCTTTAAGTGCGGCGGGTGGACCGAGAGTTTGGTGGACAGGCTACTCAGGCAAGGATTGGATGAACCTGTATTCTGAATCCCTTATTTACCCACTGACACTGTGGCACTGTGAGAAACTCACACTGCCTTCAGCCTCAACTTTAGAGCTCTCAATTGAGGCCTGTTATGAACACCCACCCACAACCTGAGCTCGCACACACATCTAGAGACGATTCTGCTCACATTAAGTACTATTCAGGAGTAATATGCTGCATGGAAATAAACACAAAACACAACATTGTTTGATTAAAAAAAAAACTCTTAGAGAATGCAAGATTAAGTCAAATGTATGAAATGTAAAAAGGAACTACAGCGCTGACACCGATTATCTTAAAGGTCCTTTTAGTCATTGTTCACTCGATCAGTGTTTTTTACCTATAAAGTTAAAAGCAGAATTATAGTGCACGATAGGGACACATTTCAATGTCTTTTTTTACATACTACTGGGTCTGAGATCTAGAGACACCTGGCCCACTGAAAACCCTGACTGTCGTTTCCATTGAAAAAGCAAGACTTAAAGGGCCAGTTGTATCAAAGGGTTTTACTCATTCTGTTTCTATGGGAAAATGTGTTCGTACATATGGCCCAAAATGTTTATAACGACATCCAGCTCGTCAGTTGTCTCCTCGCATTTCAGATCTCCTTCCAAACAGCATCCTTCGTAATTTCCCTTTCTGGCCAATCCAAACCTCTGTTTTATATAAATTCAGCTGGATTTAGAGCTTGATAAGAAGTTGGCAGATGGAATAATTGGCAGTTTCTTACAGTTATTCCTTTGCTATCACTACATGCATGCCAATAGACCCCATTCAGGTGGGAATCTCATGATTTTTTGAGTCAAAAATAGCTTTATTTTATTTAAGTGTCTTTTCCCTAAAATCGCCTCTGCTTCAATATAATCCAATGGCGAAAATACATTTCCCCGATTTTTGTTTTCAAAATCTACCACTACCCGGTTTGAAAATGTTACCATGTATGTCAGTGCTAAATGAGGCCTTAAATCAGGCTCACTGTTAGATCTCATTCTGTGGTGTTAAATCTAGAACAAATAATGGGTAAATATTACACGCTTCAACATAATACTTTGATAACCTTCACTGCTTTAAATATAAAAAAACAAAAAAACATGCAGTGCTTTTCACAAAATACACCCCACAGCAACATGTTACCAAAGTCCCTCTGCAAAACCACAAATCTTTATTATTTCACTTTCGAAATAGCCTAGGGGGAATCTTTTCTGTTACAGAAACTACCCATCAACCTGAGCGGCAGTGTACAAACACACAACATACACACACATATGCCTAGACATGCATGTGCCGCAGAGGAAAATGGGATGGGTGTTTGTAAAATCAAAACAGGGCATCGGAGGCACACCCGAGTTTAGAGGTATTGTACCTCGCAGGAATATCAAATGCTGTACTATTCTTAAATACTGTCGAGATGAGTGTGGTAATCCCTCAATAACCTTAAGAACAATAATAAGGGCATATAGGTGTTCAGCAGTGAAATATCATACCACACTGGCATATACTCGCCAGTAATTTCCTAAAACAAATGTCTCTTTATCGTGTCTTTTGAGAAATACCCATGATTTTGTTTGCGGTTGCTTCTAATCATGCAACCCATTGTAAAAAAAAAATGAAAGACAGAGGTGTGGGGAATTTCCTACAGCGAAGGGAAATTGCTCATACATATAAAACCAGGCTCCGCGGGATTAAAATCAAGGATAGAGTTTCACAAAGGCTCGAATTTAATTTCAAGACCCTCATTTTTAGGTTTCGTAACCTGGCGAGGGGCGAAGCCCCTCCCAGATCGAAATCTGTTGTTTTTAATAGTGGGGTTAGAACCGCCTCTGCCTCTCATTGGCTAGCTCCATAAATGGAGGCTAGCCATTGGGAGGCAGAGGCTGTCAATCGCGTTTTCTCTCGAAAACGCGATTCGGGGGCGTTTCTGGTGCTTTTTTTAAGCCCCGCCCCTTTGTCCCGGGCCGCGCTGCCATTGGCTGCCGGCCCGGGACACCCCCGTGACGTCATTCCAGGGCCGCGCTGTGATTGGCTGCCGGCCGGGACACCCCCGTGACGTCAGCCAATCACAGCGCGGCCCGGGACCTGACTTGTTTCTTCCCTCTTTGCTTGTCCGTTGTTCAAACCCATCGTCTTTTGTTTATCAATCACCATTCGCTCGTTCAATTAGTTCAAGCAACTTACCATACTTTTGTCGCCGTTTTAACTCTAGTTTTATAGGCCAACATTAGATGGCGCAAGGTGTAGAAAGGCCTAAAGAAATGCAGTTTACAACGCCGAAAAGGCGAGCAGGAAGTAGTGAACAAAACAGGGGGGAAAAGTAACACGAAACACAACACCCAACCCGAAGAGCAGAGTAAAACACCCACTAAACATCGAGGACCGCAGGACAAGCGCACATGGAGCCGGAAGTGCCGCCCACTGTTGTCAAGGCGTCCGTGACGCGGTCCCATTCCTAATTTAGCCCTGTTGCCAACCCCCTGGCAGCGCGCCGTCTGGTGGAGGGAGTTGTCAGTCACGTGACGTCAGAGCACTCCTACGGGCACTGTAAACACTGCGCGCGAGCGTAGCCTTTTCTTCGGCTTGACTCGGGCACACTGGGAGCGAAGACAGAAGAACCCTACCCTGGTCGAGAATAAAGGAGGAGGCCGTGGTACAACGTTCACGCCTCTTCGGAGGCGGCTAGCTCTCGCCATCGCTTTCCCGGTAGCCGGTGTCCCCTGGTGTTTGGTGGGACAAAACACACAAACTGGGCGCACGGTGCAATGACGTAATCCCTCCCCTGCCCAGCAACGCTTAAATGCGCCTCACCTACTGCAGCCAGTAGCGGCATAGCTTTTTACATTTTGTCACAATAACTGGCACTTTTTGTTTAGCCAGCTTCTGATTGAGAGGTGTCTTGACCGAGCTTCCAGTCCTCCAGTGGGGTAGAGGGTGAAGGGGGTCGGGGGCAGGAACGGTCGTGAAGAGGATGGTGCGTGCTCTCCATCGCCAAGGTGCAGAGGAAACAAACAAACCGGCACTAGGCTGTAAACAAGCCTTTGCCGAAAAGGGAGAGGGTAAGATGACAGCTGATTCTCCGTCACACCCTCTAAAAAGATCTGAAAGTATCAAATAACTGAGGCTACTTGAACCAAAATACCGGCAGTTTGGTATATTTTCGCTCTGTCAAATCCGCTTTTCTGGTAGGGAGTAGATGGGATGATAGCATTAGGGAAATTGGCATTATTAGCCACATCTTACAATTCACCCTTGCAAATGGTTCCCCGAGTCTACGTACTACCCAGTGTATCCACCAACACTTGTACCTTACCTTTTTGAATCAATGATACCGGATAAGTCAATTTTCTTTCAAAGGTGTGCAATAAAATTCTCGACGATTTTAAGCGTTGGGGCATCTGGAATGTCTTGATCCCATCTTCCCCCGAAAGCAACATTAAACCGACAGACTGACACTTCTGACAGCCGAGCAGCAGAACTGTAGACATTAAAACATTCCCACATCGATCACGTACCAAACGCCTCAAAGCCTGCGAAGAGTTTTCACCCCAGTGTCCTAGGTCAAAGCAAGCAGGAATAGATATGTCCGTTGTTACCAGATCAGACACATCTTGACATCTCCTGATACTTTGGATGCAGCAGGTACAGTGCCCCACAGCCAATATTCACCAAGAAGAAGGTATCGGAAGACACTTACTGGATCCCGAATCTGCCAGGTAGGAAAAAGAGCCCGGTGACGACAGAAAACCTGCTTCATTGGTTCGGCCACGAATAACATCCAACCAAAATGCCATCTTCCGAATTAAAATCTGCCGGTGGAATTAACCTCCCATATTCTACGAAGAAGATATTGCGCAGCCTGCTGCTTTTATTTGGAAAAAGACATTGGTGCAGTTTCAGCAAGCTTCAAGGAAGTTGTCCTTTTGTTCCACTATTTATAGTTTTGCAAAGAGGGGGAGGGGGAGGAGGTGGAGCAGAGGTGGTGGCAGCTCGGGCAGCAAAGCCCAGCACAAGACCTTAAGTACACACACGCACACACACCCTTACACACATACAGCCCGTGCCCCCTCCCTTCGGAGGAGCACCCCATCCGAGAGCAGAGTCACGTGTCTGGGGATAACCAGCCAGCCTCCCTCCCTTGGCAGGGGAAGACCTGGAGCGCAGGCAGCAACAGCAGACATACCACTCTCTGCCAGCGCTGCATTCAGCCAGTAGTGTTCCGTCCGAGTCCCAGAGACTGTAGCTCTGCCTCGCCTCAAATGTAAAGGTTGTGGGGAGGCAAAATCAGTATTTAGTTGTCAGTTAATACGAAGGGATACGTAAACATATGCACCAGAAACTTTCCCTAAATTAGCCAGGAATTCCTCTAGTGTGTAGCCAAATATTTTAATATTTGATAACTTTTTTCTTTCTCTATTCGAAAACATTTATTACAGCAATGTAAGTCAATGGGAAATAAAATTCACTTACTTTCCGTCACGAAACCTTCTTCTTCACCAGTGTTAAGTGTTTATGACCAGGGCCACTGGAAAAAGATTATGCATCAGGGTTGACAAAATAATACGACAAGAAAAGGCACATTTTACCTCGCAATACGCCCTACTTAGTGATAGTATTACTTCATTTTTTCTATTTTTACACCATAACTCCTCCTGGACTCCTCATTAATATAAATTTAACACCAACATACAGCAGTAACCAACAGAAATCGTTCAACCCGTCAATCAATTGAGAAGAGCCTTTCACTGCGCAGCAACACGCATTACAGCACATTTAAATCTGCAGATTATGCAGCAGATGATTATGTGGCAAATGCAGTAAACCTTAATTATGCGTATATGCCACAGCCGCAAAATCACTTTATTTCGGTGGCCCTGGTTATAACAAATGAGGTTCCCTAGTAAATTGTCTTCCACCCCACAAGTATTCCTAAATGTTAGCATATATGCAGGGGTATGGAATTGCTATCACGACTCCTGCTCAGGACACATTGTGCAACTTTACCATTTCTATGAGACATCATTTAATAAGACTGTTCGATGAATGCCATGTTTAGAAGGAAAAAAAATGGGAAGCCAGCAAATGGCACCAGCAGGTATATGTCCTTGCATAAGTGAAGATTTATGACTTTCAGGAATTCAGAAAAGTTTATAGAAGTAGGCCTGGCAACTGTACTCCTAGCAAACTTTTTTGACATCCATTTTCTCATGAGCAAATATGCGCAGATATATTTGCTCTTGGGAAAATCTGCTAAGCAACTGCAAATTCACATTTCAAACACCCCCTATTTCCCCACTGTGAAAACCATTACGCCTGCCTTTATCAGATGTGAATTATCAACCATTTCCGCAATGGAAAGAGATCGAAGAGGAGTTGGTAAATATCGTTAAACATCTAAGTTTGTGGGTGTGCTCAGAGTCAGAATATTGCAATCGTTGAACTACCAAATCTTGCCTGCTTCCAGCCATTTTATTCCTATTATGAGTAGAACAGTACTGGTGGTAAATTCACAACTGTTAAAACTAATACCACTTGGTAACACCCCATTAATACCATGCAATTTCAAGTTTATCCTCATAGAATGGGGAAAACCGTGCAGGGTTGGTTTTACCAGACTTAATTATGTACAGTATTCCCTTTCCTATGGGTATTATCACTCAAATTTACCATTTGCTCTGGGCAAGTAATGCTGTGAGGCGAGGGGGAGGAGAAAGGAAGGCAGAGAAGGTGTGGGAGTGCAGAGCAGACTATTCCGACAGGAGGAAGCATTACATGTCCCCATGAGGGTGGGGTTGGGGCAGGAAAAAGGTTAGAGGCTGCAATACAGCCAGTTCCTGCATTCATTTTAACGTCCTGATTTTCCAGCTGGTAAAATTGAGTTTGTTGGTTTTTCAAAGGTAAATCCAACTGCAGGAACAACAGAGTACTCGTGATTGAGTGGTGTGGATTTCCGAATGGGAATTCTGCTCAGTTCCACTCAAATTCAGGGAATACATTTTTTAGGTTTCGTAACCTGGCGAGGGGCGAAGCCCCTCCCAGATCGAAATCTGTTGTTTTTAATAGTGGGGTTAGAACCGCCTCTGCCTCTCATTGGCTAGCTCCATAAATGGAGGCTAGCCATTGGGAGGCAGAGGCTGTCAATCGCGTTTTCTCTCGAAAACGCGATTCGGGGGCGTTTCTGGTGCTTTTTTTTAAGCCCCGCCCCTTTGTCCCGGGCCGCGCTGCCATTGGCTGCCGGCCCGGGACACCCCCGTGACGTCATTCCCGGGCCGCGCTGTGATTGGCTGCCGGCCCGGGACACCCCGTGACGTCAGCCAATCACAGCGCGGCCCGGGACCTGACTTGTCTTTACTCTCTCAACGTTCCCGCAGCAAACGAGATAGGAGGGTGTGGCCGGGCTTCGCTCTCAGGCAGCCATCTTACAAAATCTTGTTTCAGTTGAGCATAAGGTCGGTTTTGTGCATTATTGTAAATATTTTGCTCTGCGACATTTGTGTCATTTCTCCCGTTTACGTGAACAGAAAATACACAATTTACGTTTCGCTATTAATTAAGTAACACATAAAACATCGCCCTGTATCATCTGCATTCCAATCAAGTGCCTCAAAAACCTGTCACTAGATGCGCATACATTTCAACCTGGTATATAGTATTTTATTTAGTACGTCACCGGATACAGGAAGTCCGGCGCGTACGCCCGCACGCTCCTGACGTGTGGATGTCGGGAGCGTGCGCGCGCCTTAAGATGCCTGTCATGGCGGGTGGCGGGAAAAGGAAATCGTCAGGGTCCACAGAGCAGGTATAAATGCTTTGGGTACGTCACTGTACGTACAGGATCGTGACTGTCCGAGAATGGTGATTAAGGGGCGAATGTTATGACTTATGACATATGCGCCGAGCGGGTGGGCGGGAGAAGCTTAAAGATCCCCAGCGGGTGTTTGTGACTGGAGTTGTTTGTACTGAAAAGTAAAGAATGTGCTGCTTTATTCCAGTGAACCCCTCTTCTAAGCAGTCCCGACTATGTTTTTGCTTACGGGAGTGGCATCGTTCGTGAAGAATGGAAAATGTCTTTAATTTGTAGCGTTCCTTAAAAAGCGAATTTGTCTTTAATTGCACATTGTCCCCGGTTTGCTTTTGCTACGACTTTTCTGCCGTGCGCTCTCTATCAACATGTAACTAGGGTGTGTGGCAGAGTGTTTTTTCTTTCAGACATGGGAATACATTGTGGGTGTTTATTCCATTGTTGTAAAGACAGAGGCTTCATTTGTTACAATAACCTAAACTATTCAGCTAAATTGTGCCAATGTAGCATCGTTTTTAGCCTGATTCAATCAATTCAGTAAACGGGTTCTCTTGGTTAATTTCTAATGGTAATCATATTGGTAATGTATAATTTTCTTTGTCTGGTGTTAGCCAAGACCATTTGATTTTTAATATTTTTTGTATTTATGTGTGTGTGTGTGAATATATATGTGTATGTGTGTATATATATATATATTGCGGTTATATGGCTCTTACTACCCCTGCCGAGGCGGCAAAGTGCTTTTTCGGTGAGTAGCATGCTACTCCGGAACCCCTACAGTATTAGTAGTGGATTAGTATAGTGAAAGTAATTTGAACGGTGGATATGTTAGTCCGTTATTTGGGTTGAGGAGGTTAGTAGAGGGATAGAAGAGGGAAAACTGTTTGCATTATATAGTGCAGAGGTGGTAGTGGCTTGCAGAGTATCACAGGAGCGCGCGCGCATTTTACAATGCTGGACACTTCGGGATTAAACCGTTTTTTTTTTTACATAAACAATTCCACATTGTTCAGGTCTACAGGGGGCTTGGTTACTCAGAACTATCCACATTAAGAGAAAATGCGGTAGAAAACATACACAAGCACACGATGACTCACACATCGCTCATACACACTTCCTAGCGCTCCTACACACACCCACTCTCACACAGACAGTAGCCGTATATAAATCTCCCACACAGTTACAAATAACGTTCTGTCCCACAAGAACACTCGTCCAAGCGCACACGTACAAACACACACGCACAAACCGACTCTGTTACACAGACATGTATAACGTAAACAAGCACTTCGCACACGCCCATTTCAGTGTACAAGGGTGGAGCGTGTAGGTTTAGGGCACTTGAGCTTCTGCTTGCAGTTTGTTGGCTGAAGGGGTGCAATGTGTCATCTATCGACAGCAGTGCTGCAGTGTATAGTGAGTCTGCACAGTTGAGCTGCCCTGCAGCATCTCATCTCTGGGCAGCAGTGCTGCAGTTTGTAATAAGACATGTTCACTAGACATAGGGCAGTAGGAGTGCGCTGGTGCAGCATGGTCTTTTTTTACCTGTCGCCTGCCCAAGATCAGGAAGCAGGCACACCGAACAGGCAGCTCCTCACCACTTCTTGTCAGCAATAGCAACCCCCATGCCCAGCATACACAGAGAACTACACTGCTATGGCACAGCACTACCAACTGCCTGCCTTCCTGCCCCTACACTGTTACCACAGGACAGTGGCGACATTGCCCGTGTCTGCCCCGCAACACGTTGTTCCTGCCATGGAGGTTTCCCACAGCTGGGTGCAGTTAATAAGTACAGGGACCCAAAGATATGTGGCATCGCAGAATAAGAACGGACGTGGTACAGGTAGGCTTTTTAAAATGTATTTATTACTTTTCACTTTTATATAGCGCAAACTTTACCCGCAGGTATCAGAGCGCTTTAAATCAGCATGCTTATAACAAGCAAGACTAGCACTCTATATTACTGCCAACTTTGCTTAGCATAAGCAACAGCTAACCATTCACAAACAATGTTTATATACCACTTGCAAATAAAAAAAAAAAATAATAATTATGCAAAGCATTGTCATTCACAATGCCAGTAACTCAAACTTTAATGCTGCGAAACCTATTGCATTGTAAATGCTTGTTTGGCTTAAGACATTAGTCAAGGATGAAAAATGATGTGAACAATTATATAAAACTTGGAAAGCACGAAGAAAAATGCAGAGGTTTTTCTAGCCCAGTAACGTTTTCTAGCATTATTGATCAATGTGTATTTTTTTCGTAGGGATAACACATTGATAACAGTGTTGATGTAACAACCGTGTTGTGCCCTTGATTACTGCCAATGATTTAAACAAAACAAGGGAACCCGATAGGATCACTGTGGACCGTGGGTAAATAGTTATTTCAAAGAACAGTGGTCCTCAGCTTAGAAAACAGTACACAAAAATTCATTTATAGACCACAATGAGTACTATAAGTTTGATTCCAATGTCCAGCCGGACATGGAATATTTATTTGATAAATATAGAAGAATTTATAAAGAATAGAACACACACGAGTACAGGGTGCACAGTCCTGGAGCCAGTATGAGGGAAAGAAAAATTAAAGGAAAGGGTAGAAAGCAAGTTAGATTCTCAGTCAATAACTTTTTGTAGCAGAACGTGGCTTGCATCTTAATACATAGTACTTCAAGCTCAAGACGACAGTGACAGCAATATAATAACACAATGGTACAATTTACGACACTGTATATAGAAAGTCGACGTTTCGATCCCTTGCCCCTATACTAGCGGGATCATCATCAGGACCAATAATAATTGCCTGGTTATGAAATTAGATATTAACGCCTTGGGGTGGCGCAGTCTCAATTGGCCACGTTTTTCAAGGTCTCCGCGCCCTGTGCTGTTAGCGGTGCCTGCTTGCAGAGTGAGGGCAGGTATCGTTTGAGGGGGTATGTTCGTATGTAGCGAAGCCCAGGAATCGGCCATAAATTGCTTCAGCCAACAATGGGGTCGTAAGCGGGTCCCTGCCATTGAGCACAACCGAAATTGTGACCACCGCGTACACTGTCCGAAGAGACTCCACAGAGCTCCGCTTACGACCCCATTGTGGGATGAAGCAATTTATGGCCGATTCCTGGGTTTAGCTACATACGAACATACCCACTCAAACGATACCTGCCCTCACTCGTTGATTACTGCCAAGCATATTTTTTGACATCGTTTTTAAAAAATGTTTAATTATTCATTTTTTGCATCAACATAGTGCAACCATATAAACAGTATTGTATTTACACATCCTTTCTCTGAACTTTCGTTTGCTCTTATATTTTGTAATCTGAGCTATTATATCTCGATTCTTCTCATTAACCTCTGTTCAATGTTCTCTAGCATTATACCTCAATTTTTTCTTTCACATCCCATCAATTGTCTAGCATGCTATGTTCAAGGAGGTCTAGGATTCAATTATTAATTATTCGGCCCAGTCTTCTAGAACTTCAGTTAATTTATCATCCCATCTGATATGTTCATTTATTTCTCCTCGGCTAACACCCATTAATTTAATCCTCGCATTACTTGATATATATTTTTTAGGTCTCATCTATTCCATCCCGTAGGGATGGTAGGCGAGATTTATAGTAACCGTTTTGAAAAGTCTACCCACTGCGGATCGTGTACAGTTCATGAGAGCCAGCTGCGTGCACAGGAATTCGCTCCCCCTACCCCTCCCACAAAGCAAGACAAGATAAGAACATCAAAGCGACCGCGGCTGCTCTGATTCCATTTGCCACCAGCCACTTCACACGCTCCGCAGGTCATAAACAGGACCATCTGCTTGTGAATCGGAATGCTGGCATGGTTGCTCTCACTTGCTGTCCCTCTTCCCTACTGCCTCGCCCCAACTCCTGCATTCCATACCCTACTCACTTCTGTCCCTCTTGCAGAATTCTCCTTTCTATCCAGCTCTGCTAACTTGCTGCTATGCTTCATTTTCTCTAACCACGCTTCTGTCTGTTCAGCCTCACCCTGTCTCTCTTAGTGCTCGCCTCTCTGCGCCCCCCACCCTGGCATCCGCTCCCTCCCTTTCTTTCACTCTTTGCCCCCCTTCTCTCTCAAACACGCCCCCTCTTCATGTCATATCTTCTGGCTTCGCGTTTTCTCTCACACCATGTCTTCTCTCTCTCTCGCTCTCTCTCACACACTCTCTTCTGTCTCTCGCTCTGTCTCACACACTCTCTTCTGTCTCTCGTCTGTCTCTCGCTCTCTCTCACACACTCTCTTCTGTCTCTCGCTCTGTCTCACACACTCTCTTCTGTCTCTCGCTCTGTCTCACACACTCTTTTCTGTCACACACTCTCTTCTGTTTCTCGCTCCATCTCACACACTCTCTTCTGTCTCTTGCTCTGTCTCACACACTCTCTTCTGTCTCTCGCTCTCTCTCACACACTCTCTTCTGTCTCTCGCTCTCTCTCTCACACACTTCCATTTTCTTGTTTCCACTTTGCTTACATTCTTTCACTTGTTTTCATGCGTGAGTAGTGGGCAATTATTACCCGACAGTTTTTTACCCCTCGATTTTAACATAATTTCAGGGTAACACCACCTCAAAACAACGGACACACCCACACCAACTATTGCTTGGCGAGTACAAAACCTCAGAGTCAGTAGTCACGCTATGCACAGACACAAACAGAGCCAAGCTATTCCTCGGTGTGTACTTAACCTCTCAGTCACGCTCTGCACAGCACAGGCATTCAGAGGGAGCATGCCTTCTGGGCTCTGGGAGTTTAAAGGCTGGGCCCGGGAGGTCCGCGTGCATTAGTGGATCTGCCAGCTCTCATCAGTTTTAGAGTAATCCAGTGTTATTTTTCTGAAGGTTTCCGTTTAGCCTATTTTTATCAGACAGGCTCCAACATGTATTAAATATATTTCTTAAAAATGCTTTTTTTTCACTGCAGGACCTTAACGTTGTTTTTTTATATGTGTACTTTATTAAGCTATAATCTAACACACTGGATACTATGTTCATAACTCTGATACCTGCAGCCAAGATTTACTCTGATAATGGATAACTGGGGATTTCCACAAGCGACCAGAAACCCGGCCCCCTCCATTGGTCAGTCACATGAGCTAGTAGAGGAAGCAGGACAGCTTAGATGAACATGGCAGCAAGTAATCTGCCAGTAGAAAATACCCCAAATTTGGTTGAATAACCCCCCTCCTGCTTCCCAACTCCCTCTCCCCCGATATACTTACATTTGGTATCTTACTTGCTCGCATCACATCCTGTTCTTACAATTTTCATGCACATGTAGTTGCATTAGCAAACTAATAAGATATCTTTCAAGTGATTAACTGAAGGGTAATTTTGCAATTCAATATTAAACCTATAGTGAGTCCCTAGAATGCATCCAATTCTGCATATTGTCTGAGGGAATGCAACACATCTTAATGAAGTGATATCCGAAGGATGGAAAAAAGG
This sequence comes from Lissotriton helveticus, assembly GCF_964261635.1. NCBI lineage: Eukaryota > Metazoa > Chordata > Amphibia > Caudata > Salamandridae > Lissotriton > Lissotriton helveticus. The sequence continues at coordinate 861,475,113 of NC_136071.1, read as the reverse complement.
TGCAATATGGGAAAATAAATTACATAAAAACTATGGAAGCCTGGCAGAAGGGAATACCAAAAATAAAAGCAAGTACAGGGACGTATCTCAAAGGAAAGATTATCCCACTTCTGATGGAACCACTGTTGTAAGGTTTTTTCCCCCACTTATTTTTTCCTAAAAAACTGTCTATTTTGAGGACATTCTGAGAACAGTTACTCAGACGAGGGCCTCAAATTCCAATTAAACCAGGACCCATGCATCTTTCAACTAGACCCTCACAGGCGCACAGCACTCGACTGGGAAACTCCTTTTCCACAGTGAACCCTGATACAACTTACACCTCAACAATGTCTCTTTAAACTCCCTATCAGCCAAATCAGTCGGGGCGCTCTGGGTCCCCTTCATGCCTTCCTGGATGGTTAACACCACACTCTTCTTACCCTTCTGTACTCCACCAGTTTCCCACTTGAAAGGTCACTGTTTTCTATTCTTGCACAGGCTCACAAACACCAGGTTTGGCATATTTCCTCCTCAGCTCAACAATTCTTGGCACTAGCCACATGCCCTTGTGACCCTCGGCTAAACCTGCACTTTCTGTTTAAACCCTCTGGTCTCCCAAGGGCTTCTCCCAGCTCTTGTTTTTGTTTTGTTTGTCTCCTGAGACCTTCCTGCAGCTGTTACTTCTCCAGTGAGACAAAGTCACTTCCTCCTTTCCTGTCCTCGGTTTTTTCCCCATGTCCACCCTCTGTCGTGCTCCCTTCCTCCGCCCTCTCCTTCTTTCCCTCCCTCCATAATCTTAACCCTCTCTTTTCCCTTCCTCCATTCTCTCTTCCATTCTACTCTTCCCTCCAACTTCTCTTTCCTCTATATACCAATTTATTTAATCCGTAGCTGTGTCCCCTTCCCCTCTTCATTCCCTCCACTGGTCTCTCCTCTTTTCCACACGTTATTCTTTCTTTAAATCCTTTCTTTTCCAGATTCCTCACTCCCTCCCTCACACTTCTCATCTCCCTCTAAGACTGCCCTGATCTACACCACCCTCCCTGCCCTGCCCTGCTTCTCTCCATCGCATCCCTCCATCTCCACCTGCCCTCCTTCTCTCTCCTCCTCTCACACTGCCAGACTCTTGGCCACCAGTGCACTAAGATGCTCCCAGCCGAGCACTGGACCCAGTGGAGCCAGCCACAGCCCATCCATCACTCTTATCAGTGGCCATGTGGCAGCTCGGTGGGCCCTGACACAAAGGGGAGGGAGACCTGCGGGGTCCGGGTGGGAGGGGGCTGGTGGAGACAGGGAGAGGTATTAAGGTGATAAGCAGCCATTACAAACAACAACAACTGTCCGGACTGGTAACTTCAAAGAAACGTTGCATAATGTATGTAGGCCAGGAATGTAAACATTCAACAATACAATGCAATGCTATGCAATAATGCTTTATTGGCATTACCGAAGGTCCAAGGATTGCCAAAGCTATACATTAGAAAACTGCACCTAGCCAGGCGGTATATGTGCACGCGAGCAGCATCCTTGTCACACGCCTTGTGTCTGTTATTAATGGCTTCGCATCAGCATTGCTTGAGGGCTGGAAACCCAGCCTGGAGCTTTGCATCACTTCTCGAGGTCCTTATTTGGAGCACAGTCTCCTGCTCCGGGGGGGCACCTCTATGGGGGAAGTGCTTTCAGTCTGGAGCATCACACACACAACCCCACACACACACACACAACCCCACACACACACATACCCACACAACCACACCCCCCCCCCACACACAACCCACTCACACACTGCCCATTCACACACAGCCCACTCACACATACCACTCACACACTGCCCCCTCACACACGGCCCCCTCACACATTGCCCCCTCACACCCCCCCCACACACACAACCCCCCACACACAAACACACAACCCCACACACAACCCCATACACACAACCCCACACACACCACCCCACACACACACAACCACATAACCACACACACAACCACACACACACAGCCACACACGCACCAGGATAGCAAAACATAGCATAGCAAAACAAAACATAGCATAGCATAACAAAACATAGCATAGCATAACAAAACATAGCATAGCATAACAAAACATAGTATTGCATAACAAAACACAAAAAATATAGCATAACAAAACACAACAAAGCATAGCATAGCACATTAAAACATAGCATAACAAAACATAACATAGCATAGCATAACAAAACATAGAATGGCATAACAAAACACAACAAAACATAGCATAGCATAACAAAACATAGCATAGCATAACAAAACAAAGCAAAGCATAACATAACATAGCATAAGAAAGCATAGCATAACAAAACATAGCATAGCAAAACAAAGCATAGCATAATAAAACACAACAAAACATAGCATAGCATAACAAAACATAGCATAGCATAACAAAGCATAGCATAGCATAACAAAACATGGCATAGCAAAACAAAGCATAGCATACCAAACACAATAAAACATAGCATAGCATAACACAACATAGCATAGCAAAACAAAGCATAGCATAGCATGGCATAACAAAACATAGCATAGCATAACAAAACACAGCATAGCATAGCATAACAAATCAAAGCATATGATAGCAAAACATAGCATAGCATAACAAAACAAAACATAGGATAGCAAAACAAAACACAGCATAGCATACAGCATCACTCAGCATCACCACAGCATCACTCAGGGGCACCACATCACTATGCGCTCCCACATCATCACTGAACGCCACAGCATCACTCGTTCGCCACCACATCACTCAGCGCCACCACAGCATCAATCTGTGCAACCATTCAACAACAACTGGTTCAAATATGTTCTCTCAATGTTTCAAGCTTTATTACAAATGTCACAAAAAGATGTTAATATTTCACTTCTGTTCTTGGATTTTTGTCACAATAAAATACACTGAACATAATCTTCACAAAAGTTATTTACAAAAGTTTAAGCTATTGCCATTAAGAATTACAATAACTTTTATTTAAGTATTAATTATTAACAAAAAATAAAAGTCATTGTTATTTGTAATATCAATACATCTAAGTCATGTAAATACAACACATATTGCATTACAAATGCTATAGGTGTCACATTTGCGAAAGTTAAAACTATTGGCATTGTAAATGACAAAGCTATTAATTTAGCTATTTTCAAAACCAACACATAAATACAAAATTTGTCATTTACAATACCAATAGCTCAAACTTTCCTAATGCGAGATCTATTGCATTGCAAATGCTTGTTTAACTTGTGTACATGCCTTATTCCATTCTTTTTCTACTATGGGTTCAGACAGTCAGTTTCCCATTTTTGATCATCATAGCCACTTTTCTTCCTTCATCTTGTTTACTATCAAATGTATATATTTTATCCTCCTGTCTCCTTGACCCAGATTCAATATACATATACACTGCATCATTTGTGTTTCTGTAGTGATGTTCTCCATATGTCCCTCGTAGCATGTGCCACTCCTACATGCTGGAGAGACTCTCCAGTATTTATTTCAAAGTTCTCCTTCACCTCTCTGAATGTCACAAACTGACCTCCAGGGAACATGTCAGTCATCGACAAGCAGCCTTTTTGCCTCTATTGCGTCATATTTATCTCCTGCGCTATTTTTGTAAGGCTGCAGTCACAAGTACAGCATCATTCAAAAACATGATGGGCATTTAGGTACCTTCTTAAAGACTTTTTCACTTATTTTTCACACTTGTTTAATAAGATATGGATATTCTTGTAGTTTTTGCCTGCTGATCATGAATAATCCCAGGAGTGTATATTTGCAGTCTGTGCCTGTCAACAGTTCTTTTTCCCCATCTACATCACACTCAAAACATTCTGTTGCATATTGTTACTGTGAAGCCATATAATATATCCCCTTTTCTGATATGGCCAAACCCCTGCACCCCCTTTAAATCAGGAATTTTAACACTTCTGGTTTTACTCAGAGCTAACGTTACCCATCCGATTGTGTGTGATTTGATAGCAAAACAACTTAATGGAGTACCATTACTGAGAAACCATTTCAGCTGCATTTTTATTGGAATATTTCAGAATGAATGGCATTTACCATTTCATATAAACCAATTAATAGAATATTATTTTGTTCTAAATTCGTTTTTGTATGCTTATTTGTAAGGTGTAAATACAAGGGTTGCAGATATTACTTTCAGAAATAGTTTTGAGTTTACAGTGCGAGGTATTTATTTCAGTGCTTTACCTTGAGGAAGCTGGAAGGGTTTACGAAAAATGTACCACTTAATAATATGAAAACATGCTTAAACATTAACATCGAAATGCATAATAAAGTAGATGTTAGCAAATGTGCTTTTATTAAATGTGCAAAAGTTGAAAGTGCTGCTTAATGTCTGCAGGAAGCTCTCATTTCTATTGTTCTCCAACTGCTTAGTCGCACTATTCTTTTATTCTACTCTATCCCATTAAGAAAAATAAATGCATTTCATAAATAGTGAGTTAATGTTATACCTGAATTGCAAAAACAACAATTGATGGACAGAATGCTGAACAATGTCAAACATTCACCCCAGTACAGTGATCTGGGTCTAAATCCATCGTTTTCTACTCCCCATGCCATTCAAGTTTAAACTCAGCCATATGCAAACCAGACTTGACCCTGCTCCCCATGGGAACAGTCCAGCCTGAACTGACAGGCCAGGTCATCCCTGGACCAGAAACAAGCATCCTGGGACTGGTTTCGGTGTATCATCGCTCATCAGCCAGGCTAGGTTGACTCTAGTGGAATGGAAAGCACGGGATCCACGTCTGTGCATAAACGTCCCACTCAGGGTGACAAATGCAAAAACAACAATTGAGGGACAGAATGCTGAACAATGTCAAACATTCCCTCCAGTAAAAAGATCTGGGCTCAAAGCCATCGCTTTTTTGCTCCATATTCCATTTTATTTTAAACCCAGCCATATGCAAACCAGTCTTGACCCTGCTCCCCATGGGAACAGTCCAGCCTGAACTGACATGTCAGGTCCTCCCTGGACCAGAAACAAGCATCCTGGGACCAATTTTGGTGTGTCACCGCTCATCAGCCAGGCAAGCTTGACTCCAGTGGCATGGAGAGCACGGGATCCACGTCTGTGCATATCCGTCCCACTCAGGGTGACAAATGCAAAAACAACAATTGATGGACAGAATGCTGAACAATGTCAAACATTCCCTCCAGTAAAAAGTTCTGGGCCTAAAGCCATCGCCTTTTTTCTCCCCATTCCATTTCAGTTTAAACCCAGCCATATGCAAACCAGCCTTGACCCTGCTCCCATAGGAACAGTCCAGCCCAAACTGTCAGGTCAGGTCCTCCCTGGACCGGAAACAAGCATCTTGGGACCGGTTTATGGGTATCACCCCTCATCAGCTAGGCTAGCTTGAATCCAGTGGCACAGTGAGCAGTCACTGTGTAAAAACACTAACAAATTTGCAACACCATCTTAGCACATCAGGCCTATAATTCTAGTTTTAGGAAGAAAAGACTGTTTAATTAGACTTACTGGAAAGTAATCTGATCTTATCCGTATTTATTGTCACACATTGCTTACTATTTCAGGAACTACACAAACCAAGATTAGGTGCATTAAGGGCCGAAACACAAGAAACTAGAGTCATATAATTAATTCACTACCCAACCATTTTGAGTGAAAGCTCTGCATGCTCACTGAAAATTGTTCTGTGAATTTATTGGTAACTTTGTAGGCTCTCCTGGGGCACAAACGTATCAGAGGTACATGTTGTTGCTCACTTGATGTCCACTGAGGGAATCCTTCAAGCCTCCAGTCAGGAATCAGCCTCTTCCTTGGTGGAATGAACATGCAAAATGTGGAGAGCATAATATCCTGCCAACTCATGGGTCAAATTATATTCATGTGAAACACGCTGACTAAGGCCAGGTCATGCTGCATAAAAAGAAGCAAATTGATTCCCAAACTTCCTAAAAGAGGTTCCTTGGCAACCAGATTGGTACTAACCTAGAGATGTCCTACAGTCGACATTTTCTTCTTAGTGAGAAGTGGCATTCAGACAAAAAATGGAAGAATACCATCATCATCTAGATAAAAAAATGAATCAAAACATGGCATAAAAGAGAGAATCTATAATATTATTGCATCCATTACAATCCTCCCGTAAGGAATATGGAATAGCAAGTGCCCTAACTCGTACAACAATTTAAGGAATTTCACTGCAATCAAGAATACCCTTATATGATACAGCATTTCCAAATCCACAACATCATCGTCTTCTTTGAGTAGCAATGGTAGAATGGTAGGAAAAAAATTGTCTTGAAAACCCTCTAACACAAATCGCAAAAAGAAATCTCATAAATGTATAATTTCTCCCTTGTACAGGATCTAATCTGGAAGAACATCCTCTAATAAACATATGTTTTGCTGATAGATGGATGATGAGACTCTGCTTGACAGCTTCTCAAAGACGGAGAAAAATCTCTCTGCCAGAAAGGACTGTAGCCATTTAAGGGCCATTCCTGAGATCCCTGCCTGATGGAGGCGCTGAAGCAAAAGTGAATGATTTACAGTGTCAAAGGCTGCGCTGAGGTCCAACAGGACCACCGCAGCGCAGCCCCCGGCATCCACAATACCCCTAGTCGCCTCCACCACCTCCACCAGGGCAGTCTCCGTACCCTGTTTGGCTCTAAAATAAGTCTGAGAGGAATGGAGGGCATGTTAGCACCCTTTTGCACTACGCCTACCTTTGCATCTCTAATGAGATGCAAAGTGGGCGTTCCTGACATACACTACATGTCAGGACATCAATAGCGCGGCTTCGCGCTATCAGCAAGGATGCCCTAGCATTTTAGCAGACGATAGTTTTTGGAGAAAACTAATGTTTTCTCCAAAAACTAACGTCTGCTAAAATCCTGACTTACCCATCCCTAACATAGGGGGTGGATTATGCTGCTACGACCACAGGGTCTTATCAGCAAGGTTATCGCCCTTTTGCAGGTAACATTGCTGGAAAACCAGCGATGTTCCGTGCAAAACGGCGATTTCCCCCACTATCTCTAGAATTTTTATCACCCTGGAGCAACGTGTTGTTGATAACGAGATCCCAGGGCGATAAATACCAGAGATAGACGGCCATGAATAACAAAGCTCTAAGCACGCTTTGTGTTATTCATCGCCATTCCTTGCTGCTATGCCCCTAAAGGACATCCCTTGCTCACTGCACCATCAGGATTCAAGCAAGCCGGGCCGAAGACAGCTGTAATGCCAGAAACCGGTCCCCGGAAGCTTGTTTCCTTTCCAGTAAAGAATTGGCTTGGTAGTTTGGTCTGCCCTGTTCCCATGATGCACTGGGCCAGGGACAGACTAATTTGCATGTAGCCAGGTTCTGAACTGGGATGGTGCAGTGAGCTAAAAAACGGTGATGGATCAAGCCCTGATCTTTTGACTGGGTAGGAGTGTTCTGCTTAATTCAGATACTCTGTCCATCACCACCCCCCTTTTTGAATCGTTTTGGTCACCACAAGTGTTGAAGGGTATGCTCAGATGTGAGTCCCTTGCTCACTGCACCATCAGGATTCAAGCAAGCCGGGCTGAAGACGGCTGTAATGCCAGAAACCGGTCCCCGGAAGCTTGTTTCCTCTCCAGTAAAGAATTGGCTTGGTAGTTTGGTCTGCCCTGTTCCCATGATGCACTGGGCCAGGGACAGACTAATTTGCATGTAGCCAGGTTCTGAACTGGGATGGTGCAGTGAGCTAAAAAACGGTGATGGATCAAGCCCTGATCTTTTGACTGGGTAGGAGTGTTCTGCTTAATTCAGATACTCTGTCCATCACCACCCCCCTTTTTGAATCGTTTTGGCCACCACAAGTGTGGAAGGGTATGCTCAGATGTGAGTCCCTTGCTCACTGCACCATCAGGATTCAAGCAAGCCGGGCTGAAGACGGCTGTAATGCCAGAAACCGGTCCCTGGAAGCTTGTTTCCTCTCCAGTAAAGAATTGGCTTGGTAGTTTGGTCTGCCCTGTTCCCATGATGCACTGGGCCAGGGACTGACTAATTTGCATGTAGCCAGGTTCTGAACTGGGATGGTGCAGTGAGCTAAAAAACGGTGATGGATCAAGCCATGATCTTTTGACTGGGTAGGAGTGTTCTGCTTAATTCAGATACTCTGTCCATCACCACCCCCCTTTTTGAATCGTTTTGGCCACCACAAGTGTGGAAGGGTATGCTCAGATGTGAGTCCCTTGCTCACTGCACCATCAGGATTCAAGCAAGCCGGGCCGAAGACGGCTGTAATGCCAGAAACCGGTCCCCGGAAGCTTGTTTCCTTTCCAGTAAAGAATTGGCTTGGTAGTTTGGTCTGCCCTGTTCCCATGATGCACTGGGCCAGGGACAGACTAATTTGCATGTAGCCAGGTTCTGAACTGGGATGGTGCAGTGAGCTAAAAAACGGTGATGGATCAAGCCCTGATATTTTGACTGGGTAGGAGTGTTCTGCTTAATTCAGATACTCTGTCCATCACCACCCCCCTTTTTGAATCGTTTTGGCCACCACAAGTGTGGAAGGGTATGCTCAGATGTGAGTCCCTTGCTCACTGCACCATCAGGATTCAAGCAAGCCGGGCCGAAGACGGCTGTAATGCCAGAAACCGGTCCCCGGAAGCTTGTTTCCTTTCCAGTAAAGAATTGGCTTGGTAGTTTGGTCGGCCCTGTTCCCATGATGCACTGGACCAGGGACAGACTAATTTGCATGTAGCCAGGTTCTGAACTGGGATGGTGCAGTGAGCTAAAAAACGGTGATGGATCAAGCCCTGATCTTTTGACTGGGTAGGAGTGTTCTGCTTAATTCAGATACTCTGTCCATCACCACCCCCCTTTTTGAATCGTTTTGGCCACCACAAGTGTGGAAGGGTATGCTCAGATGTGAGTCCCTTGCTCACTGCACCATCAGGATTCAAGCATGCCGGGCCGAAGACGGCTGTAATGCCAGAAACCGGTCCCCGGAAGCTTGTTTCCTTTCCAGTAAAGAATTGGCTTGGTAGTTTGGTCTGCCCTGTTCCCATGATGCACTGGGCCAGGGACAGATTAATTTGCATGTAGCCAGGTTCTGAACTGGGATGGTGCAGTGAGCTAAAAAACGGTGATGGATCAAGCCCTGATCTTTTGACTGGGTAGGAGTGTTCTGCTTAATTCAGATACTCTGTCCATCACCACCCCCCTTTTTGAATCGTTTTGGCCACCACAAGTGTGGAAGGGTATGCTCAGATGTGAGTCCCTTGCTCACTGCACCATCAGGATTCAAGCAAGCCGGGCCGAAGACGGCTGTAATGCCAGAAACCGGTCCCCGGAAGCTTGTTTCCTTTCCAGTAAAGAATTGGCTTGGTAGTTTGGTCTGCCCTGTTCCCATGATGCACTGGGCCAGGGACAGACTAATTTGCACGTAGCCAGGTTCTGAACTGGGATGGTGCAGTGAGCTAAAAAACGGTGATGGATCAAGCCCTGATCTTTTGACTGGGTAGGAGTGTTCTGCTTAATTCAGATACTCTGTCCATCTCCACCCCCCTTTTTGAATCGTTTTGGCCACCACAAGTGTGGAAGGGTATGCTCAGATGTGAGTCCCTTGCTCACTGCACCATCAGGATTCAAGCAAGCCGGGCCGAAGACGGCTGTAATGCCAGAAACCGGTCCCCGGAAGCTTGTTTCCTTTCCAGTAAAGAATTGGCTTGGTAGTTTGGTCTGCCCTGTTCCCATGATGCACTGGGCCAGGGACAGACTAATTTGCATGTAGCCAGGTTCTGAACTGGGATGGTGCAGTGAGCTAAAAAAACGGTGATGGATCAAGCCCTGATCTTTTGACTGGGTAGGAGTGTTCTGCTTAATTCAGATACTCTGTCCATCACCACCCCCCTTTTTGAATCGTTTTGGCCACCACAAGTGTGGAAGGGTATGCTCAGATGTGAGTCCCTTGCTCACTGCACCATCAGGATTCAAGCAAGCCGGGCCGAAGACGGCTGTAATGCCAGAAACCAGTCCCCGGAAGCTTGTTTCCTTTCCAGTAAAGAATTAGCTTGGTAGTTTGGTCTGCCATGTTCCCATGATGCACTGGGCCAGGGACAGACTAATTTGCATGTAGCCAGGTTCTGAACTGGGATGGTGCAGTGAGCTAAAAAACGGTGATGGATCAAGCCCTGATATTTTGACTGGGTAGGAGTGTTCTGCTTAATTCAGATACTCTGTCCATCACCACCCCCCTTTTTGAATCGTTTTGGCCACCACAAGTGTGGAAGGGTATGCTCAGATGTGAGTCCCTTGCTCACTGCACCATCAGGATTCAAGCAAGCCGGGCTGAAGACGGCTGTAATGCCAGAAACCGGTCCCCGGAAGCTTGTTTCCTTTCCAGTAAAGAATTGGCTTGGTAGTTTGGTCTGCCCTGTTCCCATGATGCACTGGGCCAGGGACAGACTAATTTGCATGTAGCCAGGTTCTGAACTGGGATGGTGCAGTGAGCTAAAAAACGGTGATGGATCAAGCCCTGATATTTTGACTGGGTAGGAGTGTTCTGCTTAATTCAGATACTCTGTCCATCACCACCCCCCTTTTTGAATCGTTTTGGCCACCACAAGTGTGGAAGAGTATGCTCAGATGTGAGTCCCTTGCTCACTGCACCATCAGGATTCAAGCAAGCCGGGCCGAAGACGGCTGTAATGCCAGAAACCGGTCCCCGGAAGCTTGTTTCCTTTCCAGTAAAGAATTGGCTTGGTAGTTTGGTCGGCCCTGTTCCCATGATGCACTGGGCCAGGGACAGACTAATTTGCATGTAGCCATGTTCTGAACTGGGATGGTGCAGTGAGCTAAAAAACGGTGATGGATCAAGCCCTGATCTTTTGACTGGGTAGGAGTGTTCTGCTTAATTCAGATACTCTGTCCATCACCACCCCCCTTTTTGAATCGTTTTGGCCACCACAAGTGTGGAAGGGTATGCTCAGATGTGAGTCCCTTGCTCACTGCACCATCAGGATTCAAGCATGCCGGGCCGAAGACGGCTGTAATGCCAGAAACCGGTCCCCGGAAGCTTGTTTCCTTTCCAGTAAAGAATTGGCTTGGTAGTTTGGTCTGCCCTGTTCCCATGATGCACTGGGCCAGGGACAGATTAATTTGCATGTAGCCAGGTTCTGAACTGGGATGGTGCAGTGAGCTAAAAAACGGTGATGGATCAAGCCCTGATCTTTTGACTGGGTAGGAGTGTTCTGCTTAATTCAGATACTCTGTCCATCACCACCACCCTTTTTGAATCGTTTTGGCCACCACAAGTGTGGAAGGGTATGCTCAGATGTGAGTCCCTTGCTCACTGCACCATCAGGATTCAAGCAAGCCGGGCCGAAGACGGCTGTAATGCCAGAAACCAGTCCCCGGAAGCTTGTTTCCTTTCCAGTAAAGAATTAGCTTGGTAGTTTGTCTGCCATGTTCCCATGATGCACTGGGCCAGGGACAGACTAATTTGCATGTAGCCAGGTTCTGAACTGGGATGGTGCAGTGAGCTAAAAAACGGTGATGGATCAAGCCCTGATATTTTGACTGGGTAGGAGTGTTCTGCTTAATTCAGATACTCTGTCCATCACCACCCCCCTTTTTGAATCGTTTTGGCCACCACAAGTGTGGAAGGGTATGCTCAGATGTGAGTCCCTTGCTCACTGCACCATCAGGATTCAAGCAAGCCGGGCCAAAGACGGCTGTAATGCCAGAAACTGGTCCCCGGAAACTTGTTTCCTTTCCAGTAAAGAATTGGCTTGGTAGTTTGGGCTGCCCTGTTCCCATGATGCACTGGGCCAGGGACAGACTAATTTGCATGTAGCCAGGTTCTGAACTGGGATGGTGCAGTGAGCTAAAAAACGGTGATGGATCAAGCCCTGATCTTTTGACTGGGTAGGAGTGTCCTGCTTAATTCAGATACTCTGTCCATCACCACCCCCCTTTTTGAATCGTTTTGGCCACCACAAGTGTGGAAGGGTATGCTCAGATGTGAGTCCCTTGCTCACTGTACCATCAGGATTCAAGCAAGCCGGGCTGAAGACGGCTGTAATGCCAGAAACCGGTCCCCGGAAGCTTGTTTCCTTTCCAGTAAAGAATTGGCTTGGTAGTTTGGTCGGCCCTGTTCCCATGATGCACTGGGCCAGGGACAGACTAATTTGCATGTAGCCAGGTTCTGGACTGGGATGGTGCAGTGAGCTAGAAAATGGTGATGGATCAAGCCCTGATCTTTTGACTGGGTAGGAGTGTTCTGCTTAATTCAGATACTCTGTCCATCACCACCCCCCTTTTTGAATCGTTTTGGCCACCACAAGTGTGGAAGGGTATGCTCAGATGTGAGTCCCTTGCTCACTGCACCATCAGGATTCAAGCATGCCGGGCCGAAGACGGCTGTAATGCCAGAAACCGGTCCCCGGAAGCTTGTTTCCTTTCCAGTAAAGAATTGGCTTGGTAGTTTGGTCTGCCCTGTTCCCATGATGCACTGGGCCAGGGACAGACTAATTTGCATGTAGCCAGGTTCTGAACTGGGATGGTGCAGTGAGCTAAAAAACGGTGATGGATCAAGCCCTGATCTTTTGACTGGGTAGGAGTGTTCTGCTTAATTCAGATACTCTGTCCATCACCACCCCCCTTTTTGAATCGTTTTGGCCACCACAAGTGTGGAAGGGTATGCTCAGATGTGAGTCCCTTTCTCACTGCACCATCAGGATTCAAGCAAGCCGGGCTGAAGACGGCTGTAATGCCAGAAACCGGTCCCCGGAAGCTTGTTTCCTCTCCAGTAAAGAATTGGCTTGGTAGTTTGGTCTGCCCTGTTCCCATGTTGCACTGGGCCAGGGACAGACTAATTTGCATGTAGCCAGGTTCTGAACTGGGATGGTGCAGTGAGCTAAAAAACGGCGATGGATCAAGCCCTGATCTTTTGACTGGGTAGGAGTGTTCTGCTTAATTCAGATACTCTGTCCATCACCACCCCCCTTTTTGAATCGTTTTGGCCACCACAAGTGTGGAAGGGTATGCTCAGATGTGAGTCCCTTGCTCACTGCACCATCAGGATTCAAGCAAGCCGGGCTGAAGACGGCTGTAATGCCAGAAACCGGTCCCCGGAAGCTTGTTTCCTCTCCAGTAAAGAATTGGCTTGGTAGTTTGGTCTGCCCTGTTCCCATGATGCACTGGGCCAGGGACTGACTAATTTGCATGTAGCCAGGTTCTGAACTGGGATGGTGCAGTGAGCTAAAAAACGGTGATGGATCAAGCCCTGATATTTTGACTGGGTAGGAGTGTTCTGCTTAATTCAGATACTCTGTCCATCACCACCCCCCTTTTTGAATCGTTTTGGCCACCACAAGTGTGGAAGGGTATGCTCAGATGTGAGTCCCTTGCTCACTGCACCATCAGGATTCAAGCAAGCCGGGCCGAAGACGGCTGTAATGCCAGAAACCGGTCCCCGGAAGCTTGTTTCCTTTCCAGTAAAGAATTGGCTTGGTAGTTTGGTCGGCCCTGTTCCCATGATGCACTGGGCCAGGGACAGACTAATTTGCATGTAGCCAGGTTCTGAACTGGGATGGTGCAGTGAGCTAAAAAACGGTGATGGATCAAGCCCTGATCTTTTGACTGGGTAGGAGTGTTCTGCTTAATTCAGATACTCTGTCCATCACCACCCCCCTTTTTGAATCGTTTTGGCCACCACAAGTGTGGAAGGGTATGCTCAGATGTGAGTCCCTTGCTCACTGCACCATCAGGATTCAAGCATGCCGGGCCGAAGACGGCTGTAATGCCAGAAACCGGTCCCCGGAAGCTTGTTTCCTTTCCAGTAAAGAATTGGCTTGGTAGTTTGGTCTGCCCTGTTCCCATGATGCACTGGGCCAGGGACAGACTAATTTGCATGTAGCCAGGTTCTGAACTGGGATGGTGCAGTGAGCTAAAAAACGGTGATGGGTCAAGCCCTGATCTTTTGACTGGGTAGGAGTGTTCTGCTTAATTCAGATACTCTGTCCATCACCACCCCCCTTTTTGAATCGTTTTGGCCACCACAAGTGTGGAAGGGTATGCTCAGATGTGAGTCCCTTGCTGACTGCACCATCAGGATTCAAGCAAGCCGGGCCGAAGACGGCTGTAATGCCAGAAACCGGTCCCCGGAAGCTTGTTTCCTTTCCAGTAAAGAATTGGCTTGGTAGTTTGGTCTGCCCTGTTCCCATGATGCACTGGGCCAGGGACAGACTAATTTGCATGTAGCCAGGTTCTGAACTGGGATGGTGCAGTGAGCTAAAAAACGGTGATGGATCAAGCCCTGATCTTTTGACTGGGTAGGAGTGTTCTGCTTAATTCAGATACTCTGTCCATCACCACCCCCCTTTTTGAATCGTTTTGGCCACCACAAGTGTGGAAGGGTATGCTCAGATGTGAGTCCCTTGCTCACTGCACCATCAGGATTCAAGCAAGCCGGGCCGCAGTCGGCTGTAATGCCAGAAACCGGTCCCCGGAAGCTTGTTTCCTTTCCAGTAAAGAATTGGCTTGGTAGTTTGGTCTGCCCTGTTCCCATGATGCACTGGGCCAGGGACAGACTAATTTGCATGTAGCCAGGTTCTGAACTGGGATGGTGCAGTGAGCTTAAAAAACGGTGATGGATCAAGCCCTGATCTTTTGACTGGGTAGGAGTGTTCTGCTTAATTCAGATACTCTGTCCATCACCACCCCCCTTTTTAAATCGTTTTGGCCACCACAAGTGTGGAAGGGTATGCTCAGATGTGAGTCCCTTGCTCACTGCACCATCAGGATTCAAGCAAGCCGGGCCGAAGACGGCTGTAATGCCAGAAACCAGTCCCCATAAGCTTGTTTCCTTTCCAGTAAAGAATTAGCTTGGTAGTTTGGTCTGCCATGTTCCCATGATGCACTGGGCCAGGGACAGACTAATTTGCATGTAGCCAGGTTCTGAACTGGGATGGTGCAGTGAGCTAAAAAACGGTGATGGATCAAGCCCTGATATTTTGACTGGGTAGGAGTGTTCTGCTTAATTCAGATACTCTGTCCATCACCACCCCCCTTTTTGAATCGTTTTGGCCACCACAAGTGTGGAAGGGTATGCTCAGATGTGAGTCCCTTGCTCACTGCACCATCAGGATTCAAGCAAGCCGGGCTGAAGACGGCTGTAATGCCAGAAACCGGTCCCCGGAAGCTTGTTTCCTTTCCAGTAAAGAATTGGCTTGGTAGTTTGGTCGGCCCTGTTCCCATGATGCACTGGGCCAGGGACAGACTAATTTGCATGTAGCCAGGTTCTGGACTGGGATGGTGCAGTGAGCTAGAAAATGGTGATGGATCAAGCCCTGATCTTTTGACTGGGTAGGAGTGTTCTGCTTAATTCAGATACTCTGTCCATCACCACCCCCCTTTTTGAATCGTTTTGGCCACCACAAGTGTGGAAGGGTATGCTCAGATGTGAGTCCCTTGCTCACTGCACCATCAGGATTCAAGCATGCCGGGCCGAAGACGGCTGTAATGCCAGAAACCGGTCCCCGGAAGCTTGTTTCCTTTCCAGTAAAGAATTGGCTTGGTAGTTTGGTCTGCCCTGTTCCCATGATGCACTGGGCCAGGGACAGACTAATTTGCATGTAGCCAGGTTCTGAACTGGGATGGTGCAGTGAGCTAAAAAACGGTGATGGATCAAGCCCTGATCTTTTGACTGGGTAGGAGTGTTCTGCTTAATTCAGATACTCTGTCCATCACCACCCCCCTTTTTGAATCGTTTTGGCCACCACAAGTGTGGAAGGGTATGCTCAGATGTGAGTCCCTTTCTCACTGCACCATCAGGATTCAAGCAAGCCGGGCTGAAGACGGCTGTAATGCCAGAAACCGGTCCCCGGAAGCTTGTTTCCTCTCCAGTAAAGAATTGGCTTGGTAGTTTGGTCTGCCCTGTTCCCATGTTGCACTGGGCCAGGGACAGACTAATTTGCATGTAGCCAGGTTCTGAACTGGGATGGTGCAGTGAGCTAAAAAACGGCGATGGATCAAGCCCTGATCTTTTGACTGGGTAGGAGTGTTCTGCTTAATTCAGATACTCTGTCCATCACCACCCCCCTTTTTGAATCGTTTTGGCCACCACAAGTGTGGAAGGGTATGCTCAGATGTGAGTCCCTTGCTCACTGCACCATCAGGATTCAAGCAAGCCGGGCTGAAGACGGCTGTAATGCCAGAAACCGGTCCCCGGAAGCTTGTTTCCTCTCCAGTAAAGAATTGGCTTGGTAGTTTGGTCTGCCCTGTTCCCATGATGCACTGGGCCAGGGACTGACTAATTTGCATGTAGCCAGGTTCTGAACTGGGATGGTGCAGTAAGCTAAAAAACGGTGATGGATCAAGCCCTGATATTTTGACTGGGTAGGAGTGTTCTGCTTAATTCAGATACTCTGTCCATCACCACCCCCCTTTTTGAATCGTTTTGGCCACCACAAGTGTGGAAGGGTATGCTCAGATGTGAGTCCCTTGCTCACTGCACCATCAGGATTCAAGCAAGCCGGGCCGAAGACGGCTGTAATGCCAGAAACCGGTCCCCGGAAGCTTGTTTCCTTTCCAGTAAAGAATTGGCTTGGTAGTTTGGTCGGCCCTGTTCCCATGATGCACTGGGCCAGGGACAGACTAATTTGCATGTAGCCAGGTTCTGAACTGGGATGGTGCAGTGAGCTAAAAAACGGTGATGGATCAAGCCCTGATCTTTTGACTGGGTAGGAGTGTTCTGCTTAATTCAGATACTCTGTCCATCACCACCCCCCTTTTTGAATCGTTTTGGCCACCACAAGTGTGGAAGGGTATGCTCAGATGTGAGTCCCTTGCTCACTGCACCATCAGGATTCAAGCATGCCGGGCCGAAGACGGCTGTAATGCCAGAAACCGGTCCCCGGAAGCTTGTTTCCTTTCCAGTAAAGAATTGGCTTGGTAGTTTGGTCTGCCCTGTTCCCATGATGCACTGGGCCAGGGACAGACTAATTTGCATGTAGCCAGGTTCTGAACTGGGATGGTGCAGTGAGCTAAAAAACGGTGATGGGTCAAGCCCTGATCTTTTGACTGGGTAGGAGTGTTCTGCTTAATTCAGATACTCTGTCCATCACCACCCCCCTTTTTGAATCGTTTTGGCCACCACAAGTGTGGAAGGGTATGCTCAGATGTGAGTCCCTTGCTGACTGCACCATCAGGATTCAAGCAAGCCGGGCCGAAGACGGCTGTAATGCCAGAAACCGGTCCCCGGAAGCTTGTTTCCTTTCCAGTAAAGAATTGGCTTGGTAGTTTGGTCTGCCCTGTTCCCATGATGCACTGGGCCAGGGACAGACTAATTTGCATGTAGCCAGGTTCTGAACTGGGATGGTGCAGTGAGCTAAAAAACGGTGATGGATCAAGCCCTGATCTTTTGACTGGGTAGGAGTGTTCTGCTTAATTCAGATACTCTGTCCATCACCACCCCCCTTTTTGAATCGTTTTGGCCACCACAAGTGTGGAAGGGTATGCTCAGATGTGAGTCCCTTGCTCACTGCACCATCAGGATTCAAGCAAGCCGGGCCGCAGTCGGCTGTAATGCCAGAAACCGGTCCCCGGAAGCTTGTTTCCTTTCCAGTAAAGAATTGGCTTTGTAGTTTGGTCTGCCCTGTTCCCATGATGCACTGGGCCAGGGACAGACTAATTTGCATGTAGCCAGGTTCTGAACTGGGATGGTGCAGTGAGCTTAAAAAACGGTGATGGATCAAGCCCTGATCTTTTGACTGGGTAGGAGTGTTCTGCTTAATTCAGATACTCTGTCCATCACCACCCCCCTTTTTAAATCGTTTTGGCCACCACAAGTGTGGAAGGGTATGCTCAGATGTGAGTCCCTTGCTCACTGCACCATCAGGATTCAAGCAAGCCGGGCCGAAGACGGCTGTAATGCCAGAAACCAGTCCCCATAAGCTTGTTTCCTTTCCAGTAAAGAATTAGCTTGGTAGTTTGGTCTGCCATGTTCCCATGATGCACTGGGCCAGGGACAGACTAATTTGCATGTAGCCAGGTTCTGAACTGGGATGGTGCAGTGAGCTAAAAAACGGTGATGGATCAAGCCCTGATATTTTGACTGGGTAGGAGTGTTCTGCTTAATTCAGATACTCTGTCCATCACCACCCCCCTTTTTGAATCGTTTTGGCCACCACAAGTGTGGAAGGGTATGCTCAGATGTGAGTCCCTTGCTCACTGCACCATCAGGATTCAAGCAAGCCGGGCCGAAGACGGCTGTAATGCCAGAAACTGGTCCCCGGAAACTTGTTTCCTTTCCAGTAAAGAATTGGCTTGGTAGTTTGGGCTGCCCTGTTCCCATGATGCACTGGGCAAGGGACAGACTAATTTGCATGTAGCCAGGTTCTGAACTGGGATGGTGCAGTGAGCTAAAAAACGGTGATGGATCAAGCCCTGATCTTTTGACTGGGTAGGAGTGTCCTGCTTAATTCAGATACTCTGTCCATCACCACCCCCCTTTTTGAATCGTTTTGGCCACCACAAGTGTGGAAGGGTATGCTCAGATGTGAGTCCCTTGCTCACTGTACCATCAGGATTCAAGCAAGCCGGGCCGAAGACGGCTGTAATGCCAGAAACCGGTCCCCGGAAGCTTGTTTCCTTTCCAGTAAAGAATTGGCTTGGTAGTTTGGTCGGCCCTGTTCCCATGATGCACTGGGCCAGGGACAGACTAATTTGCATGTAGCCAGGTTCTGGACTGGGATGGTGCAGTGAACTAAAAAATGGTGATGGATCAAGCCCTGATCTTTTGACTGGGTAGGAGTGTTCTGCTTAATTCAGATACTCTGTCCATCACCCCCCCTTTTTGAATCGTTTTGGCCACCACAAGTGTGGAAGGGTATGCTCAGATGTGAGTCCCTTGCTCACTGCACCATCAGGATTCAAGCATGCCGGGCCGAAGACGGCTGTAATGCCAGAAACCGGTCCCCGGAAGTTTGTTTCCTTTCCAGTAAAGAATTGGCTTGGTAGTTTGGTCTGCCCTGTTCCCATGATGCACTGGGCCAGGGACAGACTAATTTGCATGTAGCCAGGTTCTGAACTGGGATGGTGCAGTGAGCTAAAAAACGGTGATGGATCAAGCCCTGATCTTTTGACTGGGTAGGAGTGTTCTGCTTAATTCAGATACTCTGTCCATCACCACCCCCCTTTTTGAATCGTTTTGGCCACCACAAGTGTGGAAGGGTATGCTCAGATGTGAGTCCCTTGCTCACTGCACCATCAGGATTCAAGCAAGCCGGGCCGAAGACGGCTGTAATGCCAGAAACCGGTCCCCGGAAGCTTGTTTCCTTTCCAGTAAAGAATTGGCTTGGTAGTTTGGTCTGCCCTGTTCCCATGATGCACTGGGCCAGGGACAGACTAATTTGCATGTAGCCAGGTTCTGAACTGGGATGGTGCAGTGAGCTAAAAAACGGTGATGGATCAAGCCCTGATCTTTTGACTGGGTAGGAGTGTTCTGCTTAATTCAGATACTCTGTCCATCACCACCCCCCTTTTTGAATCGTTTTGGCCACCACAAGTGTGGAAGGGTATGCTCAGATGTGAGTCCCTTGCTCACTGCACCATCAGGATTCAAGCAAGCCGGGCCGCAGTCGGCTGTAATGCCAGAAACCGGTCCCCGGAAGCTTGTTTCCTTTCCAGTAAAGAATTGGCTTGGTAGTTTGGTCTGCCCTGTTCCCATGATGCACTGGGCCAGGGACAGACTAATTTGCATGTAGCCAGGTACTGAACTGGGATGGTGCAGTGAGCTAAAAAAACGGTGATGGATCAAGCCCTGATCTTTTGACTGGGTAGGAGTGTTCTGCCTAATTCAGATACTCTGTCCATCACCACCCCCCTTTTTGAATCGTTTTGGCCACCACAAGTGTGGAAGGGTATGCTCAGATGTGAGTCCCTTGCTCACTGCACCATCAGGATTCAAGCAAGCCGGGCCGAAGATGGCTGTAATGCCAGAAACCGGTCCCCGGAAGCTTGTTTCCTTTCCAGTAAAGAATTGGCTTGGTAGTTTGGTCTGCCCTGTTCCCATGATGCACTGGGCCAGGGACAGACTAATTTGCATGTAGCCAGGTTCTGAACTGGGATGGTGCAGTGAGCTAAAAAAACGGTGATGGATCAAGCCCTGATCTTTTGACTGGGTAGGAGTGTTCTGCCTAATTCAGATACTCTGTCCTTCACCACCCCCCTTTTTGAATCGTTTTGGCCACCACAAGTGTGGAAGGGTATGCTCATATGTGAGTCCCTTGCTCACTGCACCATCAGGATTCAAGCAAGCCGGGCCGAAGACGGCTGTAATGCCAGAAACCAGTCCCCGGAAGCTTGTTTCCTTTCCAGTAAAGAATTGGCTTGGTAGTTTGGTCTGCCCTGTTCCCATGATGCACTGGGCCAGGGACAGACTAATTTGCATGTAGCCAGGTTCTGAACTGGGATGGTGCAGTGAGCTAAAAAACGGTGATGGATCAAGCCCTGATATTTTGACTGGGTAGGAGTCTTCTGCTTAATTCAGATACTCTGTCCATCACCACCCCCCTTTTTGAATCGTTTTGGCCACCACAAGTGTGGAAGGGTATGCTCAGATGTGAGTCCCTTGCTCACTGCACCATCAGGATTCAAGCAAGCCGGGCCGAAGACGGCTGTAATGCCAGAAACTGGTCCCCGGAAACTTGTTTCCTTTCCAGTAAAGAATTGGCTTGGTAGTTTGGGCTGCCCTGTTCCCATGATGCACTGGGCCAGGGACAGACTAATTTGCATGTAGCCAGGTTCTGAACTGGGATGGTGCAGTGAGCTAAAAAACGGTGATGGATCAAGCCCTGATCTTTTGACTGGGTAGGAGTGTCCTGCTTAATTCAGATACTCTGTCCATCACCACCCCCCTTTTTGAATCGTTTTGGCCACCACAAGTGTGGAAGGGTATGCTCAGATGTGAGTCCCTTGCTCACTGCACCATCAGGATTCAAGCAAGCCGGGCCGAAGACGGCTGTAATGCCAGAAACCGGTCCCCGGAAGCTTGTTTCCTTTCCAGTAAAGAATTGGCTTGGTAGTTTGGTCGGCCCTGTTCCCATGATGCACTGGGCCAGGGACAGACTAATTTGCATGTAGCCAGGTTCTGGACTGGGATGGTGCAGTGAGCTAAAAAACGGTGATGGATCAAGCCCTGATCTTTTGACTGGGTAGGAGTGTTCTGCTTAATTCAGATACTCTGTCCATCACCACCCCCCTTTTTGAATCGTTTTGGCCACCACAAGTGTGGAAGGGTATGCTCAGATGTGAGTCCCTTGCTCACTGCACCATCAGGATTCAAGCATGCCGGGCCGAAGACGGCTGTAATGCCAGAAACCGGTCCCCGGAAGCTTGTTTCCTTTCCAGTAAAGAATTGGCTTGGTAGTTTGGTCTGCCCTGTTCCCATGATGCACTGGGCCAGGGACAGACTAATTTGCATGTAGCCAGGTTCTGAACTGGGATGGTGCAGTGAGCTAAAAAATGGTGATGGATCAAGCCCTGATCTTTTGACTGGGTAGGAGTGTTCTGCTTAATTCAGATACTCTGTCCATCACCACCCCCCTTTTTGAATCGTTTTGGCCACCACAAGTGTGGAAGGGTATGCTCAGATGTGAGTCCCTTGCTCACTGCACCATCAGGATTCAAGCAAGCCGGGCCGAAGACGGCTGTAATGCCAGAAACCGGTCCCCGGAAGCTTGTTTCCTTTCCATTAAAGAATTGGCTTGGTAGTTTGGTCTGCCCTGTTCCCATGATGCACTGGGCCAGGGACAGACTAATTTGCATGTAGCCAGGTTCTGAACTGGGATGGTGCAGTGAGCTAAAAAACGGTGATGGATCAAGCCCTGATCTTTTGACTGGGTAGGAGTGTTCTGCTTAATTCAGATACTCTGTCCATCACCACCCCCCTTTTTGAATAGTTTTGGCCACCACAAGTGTGGAAGGGTATGCTCAGATGTGAGTCCCTTGCTCACTGCACCATCAGGATTCAAGCAAGCCGGGCCGCAGTCGGCTGTAATGCCAGAAACCGGTCCCCGGAAGCTTGTTTCCTTTCCAGTAAAGAATTGGCTTGGTAGTTTGGTCTGCCCTGTTCCCATGATGCACTGGGCCAGGGACAGACTAATTTGCATGTAGCCAGGTTCTGAACTGGGATGGTGCAGTGAGCTAAAAAACGGTGATGGATCAAGCCCTGATCTTTTGACTGGGTAGGAGTGTTCTGCTTAATTCAGATACTCTGTCCATCACCACCCCCCTTTTTGAATCGTTTTGGCCACCACAAGTGTGGAAGGGTATGCTCAGATGTGAGTCCCTTGCTCACTGCACCATCAGGATTCAAGCAAGCCGGGCCGAAGACGGCTGTAATGCCAGAAACCGGTCCCCGGAAGCTTGTTTCCTTTCCAGTAAAGAATTGGCTTGGTAGTTTGGTCTGTCCTGTTCCCATGATGCACTGGGCCAGGGACAGACTAATTTGCATGTAGCCAGGTTCTGAACTGGGATGGTGCAGTGAGCTAAAAAAACGGTGATGGATCAAGCCCTGATCTTTTGACTGGGTAGGAGTGTTCTGCCTAATTCAGATACTCTGTCCTTCACCACCCCCCTTTTTGAATCGTTTTGGCCACCACAAGTGTGGAAGGGTATGCTCATATGTGAGTCCCTTGCTCACTGCACCATCAGGATTCAAGCAAGCCGGGCCGAAGACGGCTGTAATGCCAGAAACCAGTCCCCGGAAGCTTGTTTCCTTTCCAGTAAAGAATTGGCTTGGTAGTTTGGTCTGCCCTGTTCCCATGATGCACTGGGCCAGGGACAGACTAATTTGCATGTAGCCAGTTTCTGAACTGGGATGGTGCAGTGAGCTAAAAAACGGTGATGGATCAAGCCCTGATATTTTGACTGGGTAGGAGTCTTCTGCTTAATTCAGATACTCTGTCCATCACCACCCCCCTTTTTGAATCGTTTTGGCCACCACAAGTGTGGAAGGGTATGCTCAGATGTGAGTCCCTTGCTCACTGCACCATCAGGATTCAAGCAAGCCGGGCCGAAGACGGCTGTAATGCCAGAAACTGGTCCCCGGAAACTTGTTTCCTTTCCAGTAAAGAATTGGCTTGGTAGTTTGGGCTGCCCTGTTCCCATGATGCACTGGGCCAGGGACAGACTAATTTGCATGTAGCCAGGTTCTGAACTGGGATGGTGCAGTGAGCTAAAAAACGGTGATGGATCAAGCCCTGATCTTTTGACTGGGTAGGAGTGTCCTGCTTAATTCAGATACTCTGTCCATCACCACCCCCCTTTTTGAATCGTTTTGGCCACCACAAGTGTGGAAGGGTATGCTCAGATGTGAGTCCCTTGCTCACTGCACCATCAGGATTCAAGCAAGCCGGGCCGAAGACGGCTGTAATGCCAGAAACCGGTCCCCGGAAGCTTGTTTCCTTTCCAGTAAAGAATTGGCTTGGTAGTTTGGTCGGCCCTGTTCCCATGATGCACTGGGCCAGGGACAGACTAATTTGCATGTAGCCAGGTTCTGGACTGGGATGGTGCAGTGAGCTAAAAAACGGTGATGGATCAAGCCCTGATCTTTTGACTGGGTAGGAGTGTTCTGCTTAATTCAGATACTCTGTCCATCACCACCCCCCTTTTTGAATCGTTTTGGCCACCACAAGTGTGGAAGGGTATGCTCAGATGTGAGTCCCTTGCTCACTGCACCATCAGGATTCAAGCATGCCGGGCCGAAGACGGCTGTAATGCCAGAAACCGGTCCCCGGAAGCTTGTTTCCTTTCCAGTAAAGAATTGGCTTGGTAGTTTGGTCTGCCCTGTTCCCATGATGCACTGGGCCAGGGACAGACTAATTTGCATGTAGCCAGGTTCTGAACTGGGATGGTGCAGTGAGCTAAAAAACGGTGATGGATCAAGCCCTGATCTTTTGACTGGGTAGGAGTGTTCTGCTTAATTCAGATACTCTGTCCATCACCACCCCCCTTTTTGAATCATTTTGGCCACCACAAGTGTGGAAGGGTATGCTCAGATGTGAGTCCCTTGCTCACTGCACCATCAGGATTCAAGCAAGCCGGGCCGAAGACGGCTGTAATGCCAGAAACCGGTCCCCGGAAGCTTGTTTCCTTTCCATTAAAGAATTGGCTTGGTAGTTTGGTCTGCCCTGTTCCCATGATGCACTGGGCCAGGGACAGACTAATTTGCATGTAGCCAGGTTCTGAACTGGGATGGTGCAGTGAGCTAAAAAACGGTGATGGATCAAGCCCTGATCTTTTGACTGGGTAGGAGTGTTCTGCTTAATTCAGATACTCTGTCCATCACCACCCCCCTTTTTGAATCGTTTTGGCCACCACAAGTGTGGAAGGGTATGCTCAGATGTGAGTCCCTTGCTCACTGCACCATCAGGATTCAAGCAAGCCGGGCCGCAGTCGGCTGTAATGCCAGAAACTGGTCCCCGGAAGCTTGTTTCCTTTCCAGTAAAGAATTGGCTTGGTAGTTTGGTCTGCCCTGTTCCCATGATGCACTGGGCCAGGGACAGACTAATTTGCATGTAGCCAGGTACTGAACTGGGATGGTGCAGTGAGCTAAAAAAACGGTGATGGATCAAGCCCTGATCTTTTGACTGGGTAGGAGTGTTCTGCTTAATTCAGATACTCTGTCCATCACCACCCCCCTTTTTGAATTGTTTTGGCCACCACAAGTGTGGAAGGGTATGCTCAGATGTGAGTCCCTTGCTCACTGCACCATCAGGATTCAAGCAAGCCGGGCCGAAGACGGCTGTAATGCCAGAAACCGGTCCCCGGAAGCTTGTTTCCTTTCCAGGAAAGAATTGGCTTGGTAGTTTGGTCTGCCCTGTTCCCATGATACACTGGGCCAGGGACAGACTAATTTGCATGTAGCCAGGTTCTGAACTGGGATGGTGCAGTGAGCTAAAAAACGGTGATGGATCAAGCCCTGATCTTTTGACTGGGTAGGAGTGTTCTGCTTAATTCAGATACTCTGTCCATCACCACCCCCCTTTTTGAATCCTAAAGGACATCAGGCAGGGGACAAACCAGTGGAGATAACGCCCAAGCTTGACACCAATGGTGGAAATTACCCCAATGACGATCGTAGGATTTAGGGGAGAGGAGCTGGCCTAACGGCTAAGGCGCTCGACCTCGGACCTGGGGATCTGGGTTCGAGTCTCGGTAACGACGCCAAAACCTCCTGTGATTCTGGGCAAATCACTTAATCTCCCCGTGCCTAAAAATTGTGTGTCCTCATGTAAAAAACAAAAACAAAAAACAAACAAAAAAAAACCCGTAACTTTTGCTATGTAAAGCGCTCTGATACCTGATTCAGTTCGGGTCTAGTTCGCGCTATACAAAACTCCCCCAAAAAAATAACTAAATAAATAAATAAGAGTAGATGGCCTCCTAGACTGCTGAATTGCCAAAGCTAAATGCTCGGGGAGGCCCCCATTACTCCACCCAAGCCTCTCAACTACCAGACCGACAGATGAAGCCGCTGGAGGGACAATATCGGAGAGGACCACAGGAGAGACAGAAGGAACAGGAACAACCAATGGCCTTGAACAGCCAACAACCGAAGAGTGGGAAACCTTTAATGCCGGGACCAAAAGGGCACCATCACCTCCTGATCCTCCAACAACATAACCTGGGGATCACAGCAAGAGGTGGAAATGCGTACAGCAGGCGAGATGGCCAAGGAAGGGTCAGAGCATCCACCCCCAAGGCCCCAGCTGATGGCCCCCGGAGCAGAAGCGGGGAAGCTGAGCATTGGGCCAGGAAGCAAAGAGGTAGACAAAAAGAAGACCAAACCTGTTGCACACAAGATGAAAGGCCACTGGAGTCAGAGACAACTCCTGGGAAGCGGGGGAAAATGACTTAGGGCATTCACCACCCCATTGTCCACACCCTGAATGTGAACAGCTGATAGAGACAGCAGGTGCCCCTCCACCCAACAAAACAACGCGAACACTGCAGCATTCAGGGACTTGGACCATACAATGCCCGGTGATTCATGTAGGCCACCGTCACCATGTTTTCCATATGAACCACCGTATCGTGACTCAATAACCAGTCCCGGAACCCCTTGACAGCCCCGAACACGGCCATCAACTTGTGCCAATTCGAACACCTTCTCCCTTCCGAAATGGAATAAAGACCCTGAAGGGAGCCCATCCCCAAGGCTGCCCCCCTCACCAAAACATTGGCATCAACTGTGAGGATAACCGGTAGATAGGGTTACAGAAGCAGCCCCTGGGCGAGATTGTCCGGCACCGTCCACCAGCGCAGGGCAGGGAGGACAGACAGAGACACCAGAATCAAGAGGGACAACAGATCCCAACGAGACAACAGATGTGACCAAAGAGGACACCGATGAAACCGTTCCCAAGGCACCGTGAAAACTGTTGTAGCCATACGTGTCCTGGAGATCCAGGGTGCACATAAAATGTCCCAGGTAAACCAGGGGTATCACTTGTTGGAGGGTCTCCATCTTGAAGGAAATATGTAATACAAATTTGTTCAGGGCCTGCAAATCCAGGACAGGTGGAACCTCCCTGTCACTTTGGACACCAGGAAAATCAGGGAGTAAAACCCCTCCTCCCTCTCCAGAGGAGGAACCTCTTGTACAGCCCCTTTGTCCAACAGAACCTAGATCCCCAGACAAAGCTCTGACCTCTTTGTCAGACAAGACGGCCAGGGAGTCAGGCGGATGCCAGAGTCCGTAGTCCGTAGGAGGCTCCAATAATTCGATGAGATAACCCAGTTTCACAATGTCCAGGATGCACATATCGAACAGGGAGCAACAAAGCTGGGAGAAAGTGCAGAAGCCGTCCAAGAATCCAACATCAGCCACCAGATACTCAGGATTGAAGCTTTGCAGGTGGAGACTTAGCCTTCTTGTCCCGGCCCCTACCAGAAAAAAAAGCCCCACGGCCATGAGAAAACTGCCTCCTAGAGGGGGTTGTAAGAAGGACTTGGGCTCAGAAGATGACTGCTTACAAGAGGCGAATGCTTCTTTTACTTAAAAAGCCTATGCAGTTTGTCCTCCAACTCCTCACCAAACATCATGGTACCCTGAAAGGGCAACCAAAGGGCCGACGACTTCTGGGTCAAATCTGTTTTCCAGTACTTCAGAACCAAATTGCAGTGGGCCGCCACACAAGCTTCCCCAGCAAGGGCCGATGCTCTCACCACATCAAAAGAAACATCAGAAAAGAACTCCACCTGTCTTTCAATATGTTCCACAAGTCCCAAGCAGTCATCCATAGACCCATAAAGAGATTTGATATCCAAAATAAGGGACTGAGCAATGTAAGTCCCATAAATGCCTGCCCTGAGAGCCAGATGGGATCCCGAATAAACTTTACAAAGGGAAGTATCCACCTTCTTGTCCACAGGTTCCCTGATCACCGCAGCCACAGCCAATGATGTACGACCAACCAGACTCACCACAAATGAATAAATGGCAATGGAGTCAGGCAATTCATTGGCCATATCCTGCAGAGGATAGAGCTTAGCCATGAACCTGGGAAGCATTATGAGATCAGGGTCTCTCTACTCTCTTTTAAGAACCTCACAATGTATGGGTGGACTGGAACATCCACCATTGCAGTGCTCTGAAGTTGGCGAAGCAAGGAACCCCCAGAAGTACCAGGGGCATCAACACAAGGAGACCTCATATTGGACTTGACATGCTTCATTAAGTCTGGCAATAATTCTTTATCAATGTACTTGCCTTTATGCTCCTCACTCATCATCCAGTCCTCCTCAGAGTCAGAGGAATGAGAAAGAGGAAGACGCTCAGAGCTTTTGGACCGGGGACTGCTACCCATCTCCAGCAAGGTTTCCTTAATTAAACGGTTAATTCTGGCATCATCACCTTCCTTGTGCCGTTTGGAGCGTGCAGAGGAGGGCGAGGAAGAAGACTCAGAAGAGGAAGAGGATGACTATTCCACATGCCTTCTCTTTTTGGCATGTTTACCCATTTCCACAGTCCCAGGAACAACACGAGAAAGACCAGGAAGAAAAAGCACCAACCCCATCCTGGCAAGATACTTGAAATAATGAGCCCAAAGTCACAACAGCTCTTCAGTAATGTATACCAGCTGACCACCGCATAGAAGTGAGGAAGAAATGATTCCCAGCAAAGCCAGGACAGTGGAAGTAATCAGGTACCCTTCACCGAAGAAGCCCAGGCTTACCCAAAAATGCTGCAGCAGTGGATTAGCAGCTCCGTGAGTCCAGGATCATACAGGCGTCAACAGAAACAAATGGAGATAAAGCCAGGAAGCAACTTATGGCAGGCTGGTATTTTCAATCTGTGATCAGCTGCCTGCTGCACACCCCCGTAAAACCTGACTTCCTGTCCCCACGTATAGGAAGTTAGGCAACTTCGTCTTCGAAGCATCCCATCAGCAGAGGGCTCCCGGGTCAAACCGCATGAAAATAAATCATTAGCACCGCGCACCCGACAT
The DNA here is from genome assembly GCF_964261635.1 of Lissotriton helveticus. Taxonomy (NCBI): domain Eukaryota; kingdom Metazoa; phylum Chordata; class Amphibia; order Caudata; family Salamandridae; genus Lissotriton; species Lissotriton helveticus. The sequence continues at coordinate 861,446,606 of NC_136071.1, read as the reverse complement.
GCCCGGCACATGGGAGGCGCCGAGTAGACCCTTCACAGGCCTGGAGCCTAAGAACGTGGCCACAGAAGGAGAAACACCATACAGCCACACAAAGACCTCATCGCAGCATGAGGGGTCAGCATGACTCTTATCCAAGCCCAGCAGAGAGGGAGTCAAAAGAATCCAGCGCTGTACCCGCCACCCAGCAGCAGAAAAACAGTAAGAGTGCAGGAGCCTCCCAGGCCACTGCTCGCCTTTCACCCTGTCGGCAGACAGAAACAAGCATTGACATAGCCAATAGGTCTCGCTTTTTGGACCCTGTAAGTATTTAGTTATGCAGCAAAATATATCCTTGGTGCAACAACACCAACTGTTGCATGGCTAAACACTTATAAGGTCCCAAATGCGAGACCTATTGGCTATGTCAATGCTTGTTATTTTGAGAGGGAGAGCATAGCCAATAGGTCTCGCTTTTTGGACCCTATAAGTATTTAGTTATGCAGCAAAATATATCCTTGGTGCAACAACACCAACTGTTGCATGGCTAAAAACGTATAAGGTCCCAAATGCGAGACCTATTGGCTATGCCAATTCTTGTTATTTTGAGAGGGAGAGCACCGGTACTTCTCAAAACAGACGTAATACTTCAATTGGAGAGTACTGGCACTTCTCAGAAACAAGCAGGTACTCTGGTACGGAGTACCTGCACTTCTATTTTCCCATTTCAAGCGCTGCCCTTTACATCTTCTGAAGGCCGGATACAAATTCTTCTGCTGATAGTCCAGATATATAAATTAAAATCTGTTTTCCTCCAGCTCTCTCTTTGCATGCAGGGCCCACACTGTAAAACTCATTGTATACATGTTATGGTAATTAATTTCCACTTGTTAAACAAATGCAATGAATCTGTTTTAGACAACTCTTGTAACTTGTTTTTTGATGTAAATATACTTATCCTCTTTCCAGACATGTCATGTGTAAAGCACTTTAGTATCTCTTAGGGTAATAGAGTTATGCAAAAAAAAACTAGTAAGCCAAAATAACAAAAATAAATACATATCAAAAACTACCTGAAATCTCCCCCTCCTGGCGCAATGCCTTTCTCTGCCATAAGCTGCCTCTTATTGTAATTGTATTTATATAGCCTGGGCTTTGTGCCCACCTCTTATAAAAGTTCTCGGAAAGAGCCCCTATTTTGTGCTCTGGGTCCTACGTCCCTAAACAACACCCACACACACACAAGTTATAAGGGCGTGTCCCTTACCACTGCAGCTGATCTCTCTTTCCCTTTCAGCGTAGTCCTCACCGCCCCCTCCCCAACCCCGACGGCTCGGATCCCCTGCCCACCTTACCACATAGGCACCAGTTGTGCCTCTCCACATTCTCCTGTGTTTCAGCAGTGCGCACCTTCTAGAAACCTTGATGCTCCCCACACACAAACACACAAACACTTGCATTCATTCAGTCAGTTTGCCCTGTCATTTTCCGACATCGCTGGCTCCCTGCCCCCATTAACACACACACGTACAAGCTGTGTGCCCATCTCGTGAACTCAGCAGTGTGGCCCACTTAGACGCTCCTGGACTCCTTGACATCAGGACCCTGGGCCCTCACAACTTATGGCAGTGTGCCATCCTTTAGTGGTATTTGACTCCCTTACACCTGGCCCAGAGTTCTCGTCTCACACATGAGTTCTGGGTGCGGGGGTTGGGGGGGTTCGTGCCCCTTTTACTCATAATGCACTCCTGTGATCTCATAGTTCGGGTGTTCTGTCAGTGCGCCCCTCTGTTATGCTAAACAGCTTTTGGCCCTATCTCCATTCCCACACATGAGTGGTGGCAATGTATGTGCTCCTTACTTTTAAAGTTCTCAATCCCCTCCACACACACACGTTCTGCTTTCTGCAGTTTTATATAGCAGGAACTCGACTCAAAGGCATTGATCAGAGCGTGTCACATGAGCACCAGCTACAGTACACAAGGACACATTGATGTCTTGCAGGCACGGGGAAATTAAGTAATTTGCCCAAAATCACAGGATGTTGAGCTGACGCCGAGACTCACATCTGGCTCTCCAGCTCCAAATCTGGCCGCCCTGGAGGTTACGCCAGTTCTAGCAGTGTGCCCCCTACCACACACAAGTTATTAAAGTCTGCCACACAAACCTACAGATGCACAAGTTCTGGTGAAAAGTCCTTCTTTTGCACCGCTGCTTTCCCTGCCCCCATACCTCCACACACACATATATAAGCACGCATACACACACACTAGCCCCGGCAGTGGCAGCGTGTCCCTCTTCTTTCCCCTCCCTCCCTTCCCACTTACTTACACACACACGTGGGTCACGGTTTGTGGCACTATAACCACCTCCACTCAATGTGCCTCTTCACCCCTCCAGACACCTGTCCTGGCAGTGTGTCCCTCTTGAGCTACCTTTCTGTCTCACTTCGCACTCAACACCCGAGTTGTGACATTTTTCTCCAGCACTACCTGATGCACCCCGCTCTGCACTTCAAGCCCTCCCTCCCTCTCTCTTCACACACACCCCGCCCCTCTTTAGCTCCACCGCTGCCTGACCCACTCCACGTACACACTGTTCTGCCACTGTACTCCAGCCCTCGCTGCCCTTTCCTTTATTCCCCACATACACCGGTGCTGGCAAAGAGCCCCTCTCCAGCGCTCCTGCCCTCCCCCTCCCCTCTGGCCCCCCCATCACATGCAGACCTCAGGCCTGGCAGCTCGCCCCTGCTCTCTGTGCCGGTGGGCGGGCGCACAGGCTGGGAACTGCAGTGCTGTTTCACTGGCTGGGCTCGACAGCTGCCCGCTTCCTGCCTGGCTGACACAGCGCTTCGCCACTGCAATGCTTCCAGACAGGAGCAAGGGCTGCTCTCTGCCTGCTTCGCGGCAGCCGCCAGAGGGGGGAACGTTTACCCTGGAGGTTTGCGCTTAAACAGAGTCCACTGTGACCTCCGAGGCCTCCGCAGAGGGAGCCGCAATGGTGGCCAAGGATTACCCCTTCTACCTCACGGTGAACCCCACTGACACATGCAAGACATTATTTGCACCTACCAGTGCTAAAAACGACATCTAATGTTTTTATTGATCAGTACAAAATTGCACTTCAGTCGTGCACGTGTATGTATGTAACCCGATCTCTGATCTGGACAGGAACAAAACCTGAACAGAGACGGCAAGAATGGGTGGGTGTGCGCTGGGCAGTAGCATGTTTAGTGCGACTATTTCTAATTCTGCCGGCTGCGCTCCCATTTTATCTGTTTCACGACTATGTATCGGTTCTTTGTGTTTTTTCTACGTTTCTTATCTTTATGGGGCCAACATGGCCCCATAAAGATAAGAAACCTTTTACGCCAAAAGGAAGTCAGATGAGCCCGTCCAAGTGGGCCGTCTCAAAGAGAGAAAAGTCTACCTCACAGAATGCTCTTTCCCAATGGCTGGCCACCGTTTAGCATAAACGGTGACTCTAGCCAATGGGAAAGAGGGGCGGGGCTTAAAGCCAGATACTGAAGATGACCAAAAAACATAAAATCTCGCCAGCGAGACTGCGCATGCGCAGCTCACGCAGGTGAGACCTAAAAGAGAATAGGAGAAACAGTTATGTACTCCCAGAGGAAGGCAGAGCGGTAGTACCAGCATTCCTTCGTTCTTTTTTTTCTTTTGGTGAGATAGGATTATCTCACTTGTTTTAAAGAAGGGGATGAGGACAGAAGGGAGGGAGGGGGGTAATGACCAGGTAATGTCTGTTTCTTCTTTGATAGCATTCCATGACAACTGGAAGCCTGCTACTTACTGTAGAGTAAATGCCGCAGTTTGGTATGAGTGCTGCACATCAGCACAGAAAGAGGAGATGTCCAGAAACATCTGGGAAAAGTAGAATGAAGAATTACATTAGAGGACACTTCGACAAGTAGAGTAACATGAGAAGAAGTGCTCTGGTGGTTGCCATAGTGCAAAATGTTTTTAAATAAGCTGTCATTTAAGTGCAAGTACTTCATTTTATGCAAGCTAATATTAATACAAAACATTTTGCAAAACTGCCTATGGTCTCACTCTGAAAGTTAAGATTTATTTTATTTGAACAATAAAGTGCTACATTATTGAATGTATTTAATAACCAGTTTAGCTTCGGCAAACAAGACATTTACTTATTTAATGCACTTTAAATATTTGGTTTCAGTTAACAGCATTTCAACACAGGGACTTTAAAGCACACCTTAAAAAAGCTTCTCAACAACAGTCAAAGTCTGTTACCAAAACAGGTGCAGCTTTTTTACTGCGTAGTAAAAAGTAAAAACTCCTAATTATCCATTATGAATGAATTTCTCGAGTATTTGGTATTTTTAAAGCGGAAATGCCAAGTTATAGATTTATCACGGCCCCTAAAAATGTAAAAGCGTATTAAATGCACACATCTAGAATTTGCACGTGCCTGCTGAAAGTAAAGGAACTGACGGAGTTCTAAAATCACAACACAAGAACAAATATATTTGACCACATGAAAAACGTCTAAATGTATCACTAGTTGATCAAAACCTCACTTGCTATTATCGGCGTTCAATGGCATTGTCATGTTTGAATAAACTGAGGGCAATCCGAATCCCAAATATGTAACTGAAGAAAAAGCACTGGAAATGTCTCGCCCTTCCGTCAGTCGACGATAGTCCACGCTGCTTCCTTTGTTCGTTTATGAGGCTCCATTAAAAAATGTACAGTTATGAGCTGTTCATATATAATGGATTCAATATGGCCGTCGCAGATGTTCAATATTTCCTGTGCTTGCTAGCTGGGCGTTGCACTATTTTCACATCTGTCATGAGATTTATTAAATGCACGTAGAACGAATACAATGGCTAAATTGCAGTGGTTGTGATTGGGTATTTGACTAAAGGTAATTTAACAAGGAATTTTGAATGAAAGCTGACGCGGCTCAAAAAACAAATAAGCTGGCCTAAATAGAGATGATACAGCCAGAAGACTTGAAAACCTTGCCTAAATCTTCACATTATCAAACCTTTGACGTGCAGAATGTGCAATTTAATTTTAATATGAAAATGAAAACTGCACCACTCCAAAATTGAACTTTTCGTTTTTACGCTGTGGCAACTATGTGGGCACACAACGTAAGCACACATTAACACATACTGTTAAAAAAATATATATATAAGCAAATTGGTGAAACTCTGTGTAAACAAATAGTGACAAGCCCAATACTTTGTAACTTTCAATGGTAGATTGTTTTATTTATCTATGTATTTACTTAAGTCCGTACCTCCGTATGCCAGAGTTTATTACCCCGCCCCCACCCTGCCCCTTCTCCGCCCCGCCCCGCCCCTTAGCCTTACAGCACTCCCTCGGCGAGCTGCCACTGGAAAGGCAGGGTCGACATCGGCCCCGCCGCACTTATGGCGGGGCGCACCGGCCCCAACTCGCCCCGGGTTCCCTGGTGACCCGGAAGTGATTGAGTCACTTCCGGGTCACGAAGGGAACAAAGGCCAGGCCGGTTAATTCCGGCCTGGCCTGCGAAGGGTTAAAAGGCCGTGTAGCGCGGAAGTCGGCCTCTTTGACTCCTGCGCGCCACGGCCTGCCACTGCCAGCCTCTAGGAGTGTAAAGTGAGGTTTTACATTTATAAAGATCCACAAAAGGCTGGATAGTTGAAATAAACCTTTAAAGTTTATTGTAACAAGTTAGACAGCAGATTACAGGAGCACGACTGCATCAATGGAAGACCAACAGCTACAATGCTAAGCAATACAGTTAACATACAGAAGTTGGGGGCGTGGCTAAGTGCCCGACGCGGATGGCAGCAACCGGGTAGCGGCTCCGTCCATATCGGAGTTTACGGGCGGTTCGCATTCCTATCGCGAACTATGGAGAACAGTACCTGACGTCGGAGCTCGCCAGGCATCATCCAGGCTGTTTCTACTCCTCCATTGTGCCGACGCTGCACTTATTTCCCGCATTCCTTCTCGGTCGCGACTCCTCCGGGTCGCGACCGCCATTTTGTTTTTATTTGCCGGTGCCTCACGCAGTTGCGCATTTCACTGCATGTGCTTCCACTGGCTCATAAGGACCTCTTTTTTGATGCCGTTTTTTCTTCAATGATGATGGAAACTCTCTTCTTCCAGCACAGGTGACTTTCTTCTACTTCCTGCATTGACTTGTTGTTATTACTTCACACTTGTTGCTCCCCTCAGGCTGGGCGGCCATTTTGTTGTGCTTTATTCTGCGCTATTCCTGACGCCTAATTTATTGCTCTTTCAATGGCGCACCGTCCTGACAGACTTCCTAAGCGCAATTTTGTCAAAAACTCTAAGCTATTTACAACGCTGGCTAACCTAGAAACCTCTATAAGCCCTCCCACTGACTCTGTGGCAGCTGACATGGCAGCATCTCCTTCTCAGGTGGCACCCAAACCCGACTCACACCCAAAACGGTTGAAAAAGAATCCGCCCTCTCCCTCGAATTCCTCCTCGGATTCCTCCTCACCTATCTCAATTGAATTGCTCCTTGAAGAAATACGAGCCCTGAAACCCTACATGGAGGACACCAATGCTAAGTTGCAAACGCTCACTGATAATTGGTCAACCATGGACACCAGGGTTTCCAATGTGGAAAAAGATGTCTCGTCGCTTCAGGAAACGGCAACCAAGGTCGCTCATATGGATTTTCAGCTCTCCTCTCTTCAGAAACAGGTCGAAAATCTTGAAAATAGGAACAGGCGCAATAATCTACGTCTTTACGGCCTGAAGGAGGGAAGCGAGGGGAAGGACCCTATTGCTTTCTTTCAATCCTTTATTCCCAAGCTACTGCACTTGCCTGAAGGCACATCTCTCAACATTCAGCGTGCTCACAGGCTTGGCCGACTTCCCTCCTCTCTTACGCCTTCCACTAAACCGAGGGGTGTGATAATGTACTTCCTTGAATACACTGACTTGATGAAGGTCCTCTTAGCTGCCAAGGCATCTCCCCGTATCACCTGGTCAGGATCCACCTTATATTTTGCTCAAGATTATGCCAAATCTACTGCTGACCGCCGAAAAGCCTTCTTGGACATGAGACCTGACCTTCGTTCCATTGGAGCCAGATATGGCCTTTTTCACCCATGTCTCTTCAAAGTCACCTATAACAACAAGACTACCTCTTTTGAGGATCCTGTGCGACTCCGGAGTTTTCTGAATTCTTGTGGTTCTGCTGGCATGGAGTTCTCCAATTCATCGTCTTCGTTTCCACCTTGACTATGTTGCAGCTCGCATTGATTTTACCTGGTCACTTTGTTCATTGCTCGCTCATGTTTACTTAGTTTCATGTTTTTAGACTCTCCATTGAGTCTATATATTTCTCTTCTTTGTTATTTGTTCATTGAGTTATCATATGTCAACACGCTATTGGTTTGTGCTCTTGGTCCTTCTTATCATCTTACCCCGTTGTTCTCCTTTCTCCACAGATTGTCCATAGCGATCCGTCATGTTTTCTCCTATTGGACTTTTCGCTGCCCTATCTGTTCGCCCTTCGTTGGTTGGTCTTACCTACCTCCCGTCCTCTCCTTCCGTTCTCTTCCCCTTCCATCCCGACGTTGACCCTCCTTCCCTTCCAAATCTCCGTGTAAGTATTTCCCCCTTACTGTATTGCACCATGTCATCATTTAATGTATTCGTTTTCTGTTTTGTACTCCTTTTGCTCTTTTTCCCTTTTTTGATGATAGTACTGTCCCACTTGCTCTTCATTCCTTTCTTTCTTTTTTCTCTTTTTTCTATCATTACTCTTTGGTCTTCTATAGCTACTCAGGTTCTTTTCCTATATTCTCTCACCGCTATTCTACGTCTACCCTCTTGGTCTACGATGCCTCCTTCTTTTTGGTGTGTTGTTCTCATGCTTTCTGTTTGTTTCTCCTGGATTTTATTTTCAATTACATTCTCTCACTTCTGGCCCGCACTACTCTTCTCAATGCAGCCCACTCATTATCCCGCGTCACCTCTTTTCTTGGGGGTACCCCTTCACAATGTTCTCCTTGGGATTTTTCTTCTTCCTCTTTCTTCTGTTCTTACTTATTTGATTTCTTACTCCCTTGCATTGTTCCTCTCTTGTTCTTCACTGGCTTTTTGTTTCTCCTTTCTCGTACTTTATGAGGCTTTCTTATGTTCCCTATTTACACTCTCCCTTCTTAATTATTCTTGATGTCAGTACGCATTGTTTCTTGGAACGTTAAAGGCCTACATTCACCCATTAAAAGGCAAAAGATACTCTCCCATTTAGCTAAATTGAATGTAGATATTGCCTTTCTGCAAGAAACCCATTTATCCGATACCGAGGCTACTAAGCTCCAAAGAGGTTGGGTGGGTAAAGTTTTTTCGGCTCCTGGTGATGGTAAAAGAAATGGTGTTGCTTTGTTAATTCGAAAGTCTTTTTCTCACTCTGTATTGCATTCCGAATTCGACCCTGAAGGCAGATGGCTATTTGTTAAACTTTCCTCGAAAGGTGTCCCTTTTTCCCTGCTCAATGTTTATGCCCCCACAGGTGGGAATCCTACTTTTTGGAGTGCGTTTGCCTCTCGTATTACTGAATGTATTGATGACAACTTCATCTTAGCGGGCGATCGTAATATGCCATTGGATCCCTTTTTGGACAGACACTCCAGCTCTTTTTTTGTTCCTAACAAATCCCATAAGCTTTTTACACATGCCATCTCTCAACATAAGCTAGTTGACGCTTGGCGCATATGTAATCCCACCAGTAAAGAATTTACATTTTATTCCCCGGTTCACCATTCCCAATCACGCATTGACTATATTTTTCTCTCTCACCATATCTCCCAATCCCTCTCCCATGCTGAGATTGGCCCTATAGTATTTTCTGATCATGCCCCAGTTCTAATTAACATTGACATTTTACCCACATCCACCGGTCCTAAGAGATGGCGCTTTAATAATACCCTTCTTCTTGACCCCAAATTTACTGCCTCCTTTATTGAGTTTACTACTGAATTTTTTGCCATTAACGACACTCCCTCCTTAGCCATACACACCATTTGGGACGCTTACAAAGCTGCGGCCAGAGATTTTATCATAAGACATGTTGCCACAAAGCGTAAACTTGCTCGCAAGCATACCAGTGCTCTTTTATCTCAGATCAAAGCCCTCGAACATTCCTTTTACACTTCTCACACTCAGGAAAGTTTAACAGCCCTTGTAAATGCGAAAATGAGTTATAACAAACAGTCCACTGACGATGCATCGTTGTACTTGTTGGAATTCAGTTCGAAATTTTATGGTGGGAAGAATAAGGCGGGGAAAGTTCTTGCTAATTATTTGAAAGTTAAACAAAACAAATTGAATATTGAGTCTGTTTTTGATGTTAATTTAGTCCTGCAACATAAAGATGCTGATATCTTGGAGGAATTTTCTCGTTTCTACTCTACACTCTACTCTTCTGACACTCAACCCTCTGCTCACTCTCTCTCCACCTTCTTTACAAGCATTCAACCTCCTCCTAACTTTCCTGTTGACCTCACCTCCCTTGAAACTCCCCTTACCATTCGTGAATTACATACTGCTCTCCATTCCCTTAAGAAAGACAAAGTCCCCGGCCCCGATGGTTTTACTGTCGAATTTTATCAACACTTTGCTACTCTTTTGTTACCCAAATTACTTCACCTTCTCGACTCCTTCAAAACCAGCGGTGCTTCCTCGGGCACTTTTTCAGATGCCTATATTTGCATTATACCAAAGGAGGGGAAGGACGCTCAACATTGTAAGAATTATAGACCGATATCACTTGTCAACATTGATTACAAATTACATGCCAAATCTTTAGCCATTAGATTGGATCCTTTTCTCCCAGATCTCCTTGGTCCTGAACAATCAGGATTTGTTAAGGGTCGCTTTATTTCCGACAATACCAGACTTCTCTTTAATGTTCTTTCTAAATCATCACGATTTAGTGATTCCCTAGCCGCAATCGCCCTAGATGCCGAGAAGGCATTCGACAGGGTAGAATGGTCTTTTCTTTTCTCTGCATTAAAATGGTTTGGGTTTGGCCCTAATTTTATCTCCCTCATCTCCTTTCTTTATGCAAACCCTAGAGCAGCGGTCTGTGCCAACGGCCTGATTTCCTCTTTTTTTTGTCTCGGCAGGGGCGTTAGACAAGGATGCCCTCTTTCCCCTTTTCTCTTTAACCTTGCCCTAGAACCTTTTTTATCTAAATTACGTCAAAACCCAAACATTCATGGCTTCCCTCTTTCTCACTCCCAAATTAAGTTAGCTGCATACGCTGACGACATTTTACTCTTCATTTCGAACCCATCTGTATCCATCCCAGCTTTCCTTGATGAAGTTAACGCTTACTCCCATCTTTCTGGTTATAAACTAAACCATGATAAATGTGAAATTTTACCCCTCACCAAATTCACCTTCAAGCCTGATTTTGCAGCATCCAATTTCAATTGGAGTCCGACCCATATCAAATACCTCGGTTTGCATATTACCCCTTCTGTCCCAGATACTATCTCATTATGCCTTACTAAGTGCACTCAGAAGTTAACTGACCTTACTTCCAGATGGCATCCCTTATACCTTTCCTGGTGGGGCCGCCTCGACACTATTAAGATGATGCTATCCCCAATTGTCCTCTATACCATTTCTAACATTCCTGTTGCCATTCCTGCCAAATTTTTTGCTAAAATCAACAACACCTTATCCTCCTTTCTATGGTCGGGAAAGAAACCGCGCATGTCCCTATCTCGACTACGCCTCCCCAAATCGGAGGGCGGGGTTAATTTCCCAAATTTTCCCGCTTATCATAAAGCTTTTCTCCTGAAACAGGCTGCTATCTGGCTTAAAGATCCTCTCGAATCCCTCCCCCTTTGGGCTGAACTCGAACGCCTCTCTCTTTCTCCCTTTTCCTTTGCCGAATATCTCTCCTTCTCCCGCAAACCCCAATTCTTGTCCACCCCCATTCACAAATACACTGCGAAATTACTCTTAGCCTCTGCTCCAATACCTCCCTCCTCTATTACTGAACTTCTCACCACCACTATTTGGTATAATAATAGTATTCTTATAAACCTGAAACCTTTTTACTGGAAAACTTGGAGGCAGCGAGGTTTAATTTGGGTTTCCCAACTCTTTACTGGATCTGTCTTCATACCTTTTCCTGATCTTCGCCGAACCTTCTCTCTCCCTTCCTCCTTTATTCACAAGTACATCTTACTCAAGACTGCAGTTATGTCTGCATATGACTCCCTTTTTCATTCTTTTCCACCTGCGATCTCTAATACTCCTATTTCTTCTCTACATCTCCAACTGCGCTCCAATCCCTCCGCATCTTCCATTTATCATTCCCTTCATAACCCTCCCTCACCTCGGCCTAAAACCATAGTGGAAGAGCAGTGGGAATCTGAGTTCGCCGTATCTTGGTCCACCTCCCTGTGGGATAAAATATGGACTAAGCTCCGCAAATCCTCCAGAGCTGCCTCTCTCACACAAACACTTTTCTTCCTTTACAATCGACTCCTTTACACGCCATCTCTTCTTCACAAAAGATTCCCTTCGGTTCCGGACCTCTGTTGGTCTTGCTCTGCCCCCAACGCCACGCTTTTTCATATGCTTTTTCTATGTCCTCTCTCGCACGCATTTTGGACCAAGGTATGGGACCAAATCAATTCTATTTTCCAGACTTCTATCCCCTTTTCTATCACTGACCTCTTCCTTGGTTCCCTTTCTTCTTCCTGGACCGAAGTTGAAGCAAATGTTCATATCATTGACTTGTTATTAGCTGTTGCGTTTGAACAGATTACTGTTAATTGGAAAAACTCAAAGGGTATTACTTTCAAAGCTTGGTGGTTTAACGTATGTTATAATCATAGATTGGATACTGCATTTGTTTATCCCCTCACCCTGGCCCCGAAAAGACATGCGTTATGGCTTCCTATCACCCTTTACCTGGATGTTTGCGCCAAACGCTCCTCTCACTTACCCCCATTTCAGCAAGAGGTTTCGAAACCTCCCTGAGTTACCTTTGGTTCCTTCTCTTTCTCTAATTTTTAAAATGTCTGCTTTTATTCGCATTGTTTCCCATGTTACCAAGCCTCTTATAGTGTATATTTTATGCTTCCAGCCTCATTTACTTTCTATTTTTCTTTTTTTCTTTTCCCCCCCTGCATTTTTTTTAATCTTATGATATTTATTGTGATACCCTAATTTATTATCCTTTTTGATGATGATGTATTTCGTTTCACTCTTTGTAATAGCAATTTTGTTTATCTTAATAAAATTCTACTTGAACTTAAAAAAAAACATACAGAAGTTGAACTACATCACGAGCGATGCACTTTTGAAGAGAAACATTCTCTTTAAAAGTGCGCGCTTGAGAACATATATACATCACCTGTGGAACACCTGTGAACAATGAAAATGGAAGAAGCACTACAGCTTACCGGTACTCTACATCTTCTCCCTTCCTTAAATAAATGAAAGAGAGGTTGATGAAGAGCAGGGAAGTTCAATGAAAATAATAGTCTTTAAAACCTGAGGGAAAGGAACAATTCCTATGCATCTTTGGGGAAACAGGTAAACCAGTATTTGAGGTGCTAGGAGTAATGCAAACATTTGAAGTACTGGGTGTTGCGTGAGAGTCAAAATTAGAATCAACATCCTGACCAGTACTAACATCAGATGAGCAAGCATTCCGAGAATTACGCAAGTAATTATCATCAGAAGATGCCCCTAGAGGAAAATAAGAGCAGGAAGGAACATCAACAGAATGTTTGGATGTACAAATCTTTTTGGCTTGTTCAGATGTGAGTTTTACAATAACTCGTTTATTCCACCACCCTTTCTTATCCAGAAAAAGAGACCCTTTAGAGACTTTCAGAACTTGAGTGGGAAATGAAAACTTTGACAAACCTTTTGTGACTCTGTTGTCAAATTTGACCATAACCCAATCTCCCACTACAAAATCTGGTTTGGAAGAAATTATTTTAGAATCAAAATTCTTCTGTTGAACCAATTGCTTGGAGGAAAAGTTTTCATTAACAATATCTCTATCATGACAAGCCAAACAAAAATTATCATTAATTTTAAGTTCTTTGATCCAAGATGGGCAAATATTCCCATTTGGAGTGCGTTTCTTAAGCAACCTAAAAGGGGAAATTCCTGTGGTGCAATGGGGAGTGACCAAATAAGACCATAGTTTGCTTCTAAGGAACTCCTCCACATCCACATTAGAAGCAATAGCGGTTTGTATGCCCTCTTTAATAAATGTGTTCATTCTTTCTATTAAACCATTTGAGGACGGTGAGTAAAGGGCAACCTTCAAATGTTTGATATCATGAGAGTTTAAAAACTTTTCAACAATGGATGAACAAAAATGTGAGCCATTATCACTCACGATTTCCCTGGGAGGACCTTCATTTAAAAATATCTTTTTTAAAAATTGAACTACAGTAAATGAGTTTGGGTTCTCACAAAAATCAAATTCACACCATTTGGAATAATAATCAATTAAAGCAATAATGTATCGTTTGCTATTAGGTAAAACAAGAAAAGGACCTGAAAAGTCAATTGCCAATTTATGCCAAGCTTCTTTTGGCAACGGAACAGTATGTAAGGGTAACTGAGATACTTTCCAATGTTTATCCGATACTAGACATGTGGAACATTAATCAATCCATGAATTGACATCTTTTTCAAGTCCAGGCCACCAGAAATGTTCCTTTATCTTTCTAGAGGTACTACCAATACCCAAGTGTCCTTGATGAGATGATTCAATAATTTTCCTCCTTATGTCAAAGGGAGAAACACATAAATCACCCCTAAAAATAACATCATTGACAATTGAAAGTTCTTCTGAAACTTGTGAATAAACTTTCAAGGAAGCGGGTAGGGAACGAATCTTGGGCCAACCTGAAACAATTAAATTCTTAACAGAATCTAACACTGTGTAATTGGAATAACTTTTACGCCAATCACTTTCAGAGATGGAAAAAGGTGATAAAACCATTCTTCTACAGAGGCCACTACACACTCTATATCATCTTCTTCATGTTGTTTAACATCAATATTTACCAAACTAAGTCTGGATAGAGCATCCGCCCTAAGATTTTTCCCTCCTGAAATATGTTTAATCGTGAAGTTATACTCATGAAGCCTTGACAAAATCCTTGCTAATCTGAAGGAAGCCTTACCCGTTCCATTACCACAAAGAAGATTCAAGAGTGGTTTGTGGTCACTAAGGAGCACGAAATGGGATCCCCAAATATATATCTTGAACTTCTCTATGGCCCAAGAACAGGCAAGAGCTTCCCTCTCAATGGTGCTGTAGTTTGACTCAGCACAATTAAGAGATCTTGAAGCAAAACCCACAGTATATTCTTTGTATCCACCCTGTTGACAAAGTACTGCCCCCAAACCTCTCTGGCTTGCATCAACAGAAAGGATGCATTTTAAGTTGGGGTTGAAAGAAGACAAGGCTGGTGCTTCAATGATAACTCTCTTCACAAGATTAAAAACATAATTCGCTTCATCAGACCATATGAATTTCACCTCTTTTTTAAGTAGTAAGCGAAGAGGTTGAACTATTTGTGCGTAATTCTGAATGAAGCGAGAATAATATTCTGCTAAACCTAAGAATGATTTTAGTCTATCCTTATCTTTGGGAATAGGAACATCCGAAATGGCTTTTGTTAAGCAAAGTTTGGGTTTGATACCTTCTAGGGAAATGCTATGCCCGAGATAATCTAACTCCTCAACCATAAATTTACATTTCTTCTTACCAAGAGTTATGCCACCCTCTTTAAAATGGAACAGAACCTTCCTTAAAATTTTTAAGTGTTCAGATTTATCCTTGGAATGTATAAGCACATCATCCTGATAGGCCTGTACATTCCTAATGTCAATTAATATGGAATCCATGAATTTTTGGAACACGCTGGTGGCGGATGCCAAACCAAAGGGAAGTCGTAGATATCTAAATGCTCCAAAAGGAGTTATGAAAGTTGTAAGTTCAGACGATGACTTTGTGAGGGGAATCTGATGGTACGCACTTCTGAGATCAAGCAGGGAAAATAACTTTGATTCAGAAATGCCTGTGAGCAACTCTTGTATTTTAGGTAACGGATGACAGTCAACCATAATATTCTGGTTTAAAGAGCGTAAGTCTGCACACAAACGGATACTTGAGTCCTTTTTCTTAACTACAACTATAGGACTGACCCAGAGAGATGAATCAGTGGGTACAATGATTCCCTCAGATACCAAATTATCTAAGACTTTTTTTAATTCATCTCTGACATTCAAAGGTACATTTCATAATTTGTGGACAATGGGGATGGCACCCGGTTTTAACCTAATTAAGTGTTCAAAATTTTAATAGGTCCAACAGACTCCTTGAAAACTTCAGGAAATTCAGAAATTAAGTCATGAATTTCTTTGCTTTCATTGTCATTTATCTCACAAATTGGGGTATCATTTATTTGTACAGGTGTATTAGAACCTGGTACTAATTTTAAACCCATTTTGGCCAAATCTTGCCAACCTACAATACACTTACCATCTATAGCTACATAAACTTTTGTGGAGGTACACCTGCCCAGACAAGAAATAATGGATATAAAATACCCCAACATATCAATATCCTTACCTCCATAACCTTTAGGAACAATATCTAATGGTAAAAGTTGTGTACTCTTGCTCCAACATGAATTGAACAGAACATCAGAAATGATGGTTACGGGAGCCCCAGAGTCAGCCATCATATCTAACTTAATGTCACCAACATACACAACACATGTTGGGTCTTTAACACGAATATTGTCTGTTGATGTCTCAACTAGATCAATGGACAATATTTTCTTATTCAAATTATCAACAGTGTTAATGTGAACATCATGTAAACCCGAATCAATAGATGAAATAGCAGTGTCAGAGATATCAACATTATCATCTTCAAGTGTAGAAAGCATGTTAACACGAATAGATTTCTTATTTCTACAAACCATATTGAAATGACCAAATTTGTTGCAAAATGTACATTTTTTACCCAAAGCTGGACAAGTGGGACTATTGCTAAGGTGAGTTTTAGATCCGCATCTAAAGCAATATGCGTTAGATTTCTTCTGAAAAGCTTTGACTGGTTTGTTCTTTGTTAATAAAGTATTAACTTGTATCTCATTATCAGTACGTGAAAGATTCCCATCAGAGATACACCTTGAAGAAACTATAGATCTTTCCACGCTTTTTGCCATATCTATGACTTCACTCAACGAAGGGTCTCGACAACTAAGTATTCTTTCCTGAATCTTCTTGTGGAAACATTTATAAACAAACTGGTCCCGCAAAACAGTATCCAAATAAGGACCAAAGTTACATTCTGCTGCTAAATTTCTTAACGCCGAAATGAACTCCTCAACAGACTCATGTTGGTCTTGCTTTCTTTTCATGAAAGTAAAACGTTCCATCATGACACTAGGTTCCTCTAAAAATTTTCTGTTCAGTCTTAAAATTGCACCAGTGTATTCATTCCATCCTTCTCCATTACCAGAAGGAGGTTGTAAAATCGGTAAATTGTTAAAAATGTCCCTTCCAGCAGAGCCTAAATGACTGTATAAAATTGCAAGTTTCCTCTTTGCAGAATATTCATCGGCACCAATTGCTACTAAATAGTTTTCAAAATTTTTAAACCAAAGTTTCCATGCCTCCTTTGGCTTGCCTGGCGTGGGTACGAAATGATCCAGGTAAACAATTTGTTGATTGGTAGCCATGACTTTAAATATATTTCAGCAACCAGAAAAATTATCTCTTCCTTAATTAACTTTGAACTTTTAGCTGTTTATAGAAGGAATAAAACATAAAAGCAAGTCAATAAATACCTTTTGCTCTCCTGCGCGAAGATTGTCTTGATGTATGAATGTGTAATAGGCAAAAATAAACGAGCCGAGTTCAAGCGTGCCGATCCTCGTTTCAGTTACCAAGGAAACGAGTGTGTTAGGGAAACAAAGATGGCCGCCGAAACGTGGGTAAACGTGCTGACGTTTACTTCTGTCGTCACAGTGATGTTACTGTTCGTGTAGCGAGAGAATCACACGAAGACCAATCAAATCCTGAAAACGCTCGTAAAATGTTAAAAATCCGGAAAGAGGCTGATTTTTGGCTCAGTGAATCCGGGTTTTCTTCCGCTGCAGGAGAAAGGTATGCCGATGTCTTCTTCTTAAAATCCTTTTGAATAGCAATTGCGCAAATAATGGTAAAATGCTGCTTTCCCGTCATCGCCAAATGTAAAGTGAGGTTTTACATTTATAAAGATCCACAAAAGCCTGGATAGTTGAAATAAACCTTTAAAGTTTATTGTAACAAGTTAGACAGCAGATTACAGGAGCACGACTGCATCAATGGGAGACCAACAGCTACAATGCTAAGCAATACAGTTAACATACAGAAGTTGAACTACATCACGAGCGATGCACTTTTGAAGAGAAACATTCTCTTCAAAAGTGCGCGCTTGAGAACATATATACATCACCTGTGGAACACCTGTGAACAATGGAAATGGAAGAAGCACTACAGCTTACCGGTACTCTACAAGGAAGCTGTAATTAATTTTTCTTTTTCATTGCAGGTCGTTTTTCTTGAGGAGAAGCGAGTCATTGGCAGTGCGGCTGCAATTTTCCCCTTCGTTGGAATCGTGCTGCTCTCTCTTTGTTGCCCCTCTGCAGGTACCCAGTGGAGCGTTCGTTTGGCGCGAGGACCCCCCTTTGGAGCGCCCGGTGATCGCAGGCGCAATGTTTGTGGCGACGCAGTGTCTCAATGAGAGGCAGAACGAACATTGTCGGGAACAGCGGAGGATATGGGCACGGATGGTCTATCGACGTGTCATGCATCGCGGTGTGGAAATTTCATCATTAGAGGTGAGCATGGGGATGCGTATGCCGCGCTATCCCATCGTAGGCCCGTACAGGCAGGAGGCATGTTTGTCCCCATGCAGGCGACGCGCATGAGGAGTACAGGCTTGCAGTGGTGGGTAACTGAGGAAAGTTTGTGTTGTGTCAATTGGTGGTCTGCGCGGTGTCGTTTGGGGGGCAATGTGTTTCCGAGGAGGGCTTTTGGGCATAGTCTGTCCTGAGCTGTGTTGGTCCTCATTGGTAAAACAAAAATGTTTTCTTTTTAAATTGCTGGCGCGAGTGTGTTATCTCGGCCCTGAGTGACGTCATGTTTTCGGTGATTCAGCGTTGCGTGCGGGTCTGGGGCTTCAAGTCCTGCAAGGACATTGAGGTGCACTTGGTGGGGCGGATAGTGGTGGTTGTAATGCTGCTCAAATAACGCTGCCGTTCATTTTGTGAAGCGCACTGATTGCCTGAGAACTGAGTTTAGACTAATGTACCTTGCCGTAAGCTCTGCTATGCAAACTGGTTTCTTGGTGCAGGTAGGGGATGCATTTTTCCCTAATGTTATTCACTCTGTGGCATAATATTGCTAGGCTGAACATTATACTATGGTGCCCATCTCTGGCCCTAGTTTCCTTTGGAATGCAGCTCTCTAGCCTTTTCAAGCCTCGGTTGGTGGGACCTTTGAGAATTCCGCTCTCACTTCCTCTGTCTCACACCGCAACAGCTCCCCGCAGATGCGCAGTGTACCCTGTTCATTACACCTCCTCCTGGTTCACCGGGGCATCCTTTCACGTTCGCCGTAGCCAGCTCTGTTTCCGGGCGGCCCTAGAGGAGCCTTATTTGCACCGTGTGTGTGTACAAGACAAAGCGGCTCAGTGAGCCTTGCACTGTACTTGGTAAAAATATCAGCATGCCCCGGTGCTTCCTGGGTGGTGGCGCAATCCTTTCAATGTAGTGAGAAATAGCTAATTAATGAAGGTGCAATTCTGATTATGCACTAATGACCGCTAATTGAGGGAGCAAATGTGAACACAGAATAGTGTTACTAAGCCATGGTAAAAGTAGGAAAGGCACTTAAGGTTTATGCGTGAGGGGGTAGCTCTGAAGAGGTGTCGCTCTGTTTACACTGTTGCAACCTGTCTGTATCAAGCCAGGCTCTCAATTGCCCATTCATCAACTCATTCCGTCAAGCTTTAACAGAGCTTGTCTAGAGCGCCTGGCCCTTTGCTTTCCTGGCGCCCCGAGTTTGGCTGGTCCCTGAGTCCCACGCCCACCCAACTCCCCAGAGTAAATCACTATGCGAGTCCCCTATGCCTGTGAGCATTTTGCACCTGCAGGTTGTGAGGTTCTCCAGTGAGACCCCTGTTGCACGTGGCTATATCTGACAGCTGAGGTAGTGCTTTAGTTGTGCCAATTTTTGACTAGTCTCTGGGACAGTACTCTAACGCCTGGTCGAAGTTGTTTCCCTTAATACTGGTAACACTGCGTATTGCACCGAGGTGATTGCAGGTAATCTCGCATATTGTGGCCATTAATGAGATCATGTTTGTGATCACTAATAATATTAGTCGCTGCCCATGGGTTTTATGGAGCATAAGCAGCTCTTATAAAACAAAAGGTTGGAGATTCCTGGCCTATTAGATTGCAGTGTAATAACATAGTTCGACTCAGTGGAGGAATGATTATTGGCCTACTTTATCAACTTTCCTAAAACTGTGTTACATCTGGTTCCAATTTTAAGCGCCTTGATGCCCTCAGACCAAGCAAATGCTACAAAAAACTGTAGAAGTGAAAGGAAGTGTAAGTGTACTGTAATTGATACCTGCATCAATATTATTAAAAATGCATTGTCTGGGGTGGCTTGGCTTTCTGGCTCCTTCATTTCATCACTTGAGTCATGGTTTCAAAAACATTTGGCATCCTTCTTTATTGCCTCTGAGAATCGCATTTGGTCCCAAAAATCTCTAATTGATTTGTTGCTGGACGAAATGTGTTATCTCACAATTATAAGTTTAAGTTTAGCCATTCATTTTATAGTTAAAACAATCTCTGAAATTCTCTCTGCTAATACTCTCTGTTTGGGCCCTCCATGCGAGTAACGTGTATCTTAGTACACGGCGGAGCGATGGTGCGAAGTGGAATTTGCAGTTCCAGACAGTTTCCCTGTACCTAAATTGTCTTCACCTGGGTATTCAATCAATGGGAATAACACACATAACAGTAAAGGTTTGTTAGTTTTATTATGGGCTTGGAAAACCAGTAGTGTGTAAAAGACTCTTATCTCATTTATTATTAGGGGGAGTCCTAAACGCTAAACTCATCAAGGCACCTGGGGTGAGAAAAAATGTAGTGTGCCGCTGATGTTGAGAGTGCGCTATACGGGAGCTGCTTTCCACCTAAACTTGAGACCTACCCAGAGTCCTCTGCTTCTTTATTTCATAATTTTATGCAGCACTTTATTTCTGATCTGGTTTTTGTTTAGACTTAAACTGGGTGCTCCCTTGGGTAGAGGCTGAACTATACCTCTCTGAGGGCTCTAATGAGATGAGCGGATTTAGTGTGCCGCTGATGTTGTGGGTGCTCTATATGGGAGCTGTTTTCCACCTAAATTTGAGGACTACCCAGAGTTCTCTGCTTCTTTATTGCATAATTAATGAAAAGCTTACTTCTGAACGTTTTTTTGTTAGACTTAAACTGGGGTGCTCCTTTGGGTAGGGACCGAGCTATACCTCTCTGAGGGCTCTAATTAGTGTGAAACACATGTCAGGAGTTACTGTTAATCATGCAAGGTTGGCTTGGATGGTATTTACCAAAAGCCAGAGCTGTAATTGTTGCCGCTGATGATGAGTGCTCTATACGGGAGCTGCTTTCCACCTAAATTTGAGAACTACTCAGGGTTCTCTGCTTCTTTATTGATTAATTTATGCAGCACTGTATTTCTGAAAAGGTTTTTTTTAGAATTAAACTGGGTGCCCCCTTGGGTAAGGACAGAGCTATACCACTCTGAGGGCTCTAATGGGAGTGACACACATGTCAGGAGTTGCTTTTGATCATGTCAGGTTGGTTTGGATGGTAGTTTACCAAAATCCGACGCTGTAATGCTGGCCCTGGACTGGTAAAGGGCTTTTGGGCCATTTTACAGCTCGGCACGGGTAGCAATGTGCTAATCCTATGCTTAATGACTTTGCGGCTGAACTGGCAAAGACGGTGCCCCCTTTCGATCTGAGATCCTATGCCTAAAGACTTTGATAGTAAAACAGACATTGTAAGTGAGGTTAGGGGTAGGCAAGTGGGGCTATGCCACTGAGAAACTCTTAGCTGTATCCCATGCAATTGCAGGGCAGAACTGATGGTACAGTGGTAGTACATAGGGGCTATGAGTGTTTTTTCGCAATGATAGGATTAGTTCCCTCACTGTGGTGCTTGGATTTCTGATCTCAGGGACGATGTTGGGAAGAGACATAGGGACATAGGTTCACCAGTAGATTTCTAATTAATTGACAGCACCATGCAGTCACCGAACAATGTTCTTACTGGACAAGACATCCCAACAATGTTTTTACTGCACACGTCATGGCCAGTAAGCTACATTAAGAATTTGGGGGCCTGAGTTGAAAGCCATTGGCACCATGTGCTGGTAAACTACCACGTATGTGTTGTCGGACTTCGGGAGTACCGTTAGCATCGGCCTGGCTAGGAATGTACTTGGCTGCGGCATAATTGTTTGATAACCATGAATGCACTGTGTCACTGCGCTTCACACTGGGAAAGCATCTGGCGCTAATCTTAGCTAAGACAGCATGCAAGGGCAATGTGATACAGGCACGTGTACTGCAGTTATCGCCAGGAAGCCAGAAACACTAATCGTTTGTGTTTGTCTTTTCTATTTATGTATGGCCGGGTCCATGGCGGATATCTGGGAAGTGCACCACCCTGCAACAACTGCAACAGGTGGACAGCCAAAGGGATGCGTACGTCAGGTACAGGAATGGCAAGCAACGACGTCAAGTGTGATGGGCGATCGATCAAGGACTCAGGAGGTGCCAACACTGGGTTGATTGTTTATTGGTGTGTTAACCCTAGATTTGGCTGGCCGCAGTAATATAGCGGGATGTTGCTTCACATAAGATGGCAGTATGTTCCTTATCAGGAAAGTGTATTTCTACAGTAATGGCGCCTGTGCTTGCAGGGCCACCGTGGTCGTCATAGTATAGTCATAAGGTTACCAATTGGTAGGGCCAACGATAGTAATGTGGCAGTGCACAGGGGTGTGCCTGGCCAGCCTGGCCAAACCCAGGCGTAATAGGCCTATGCAACACCTCAGCACTCAATCAATCAATCAGGAGTTTGTTAAAGCGTGACTACTCACCCGTAAGGGTCTCAAGGCGCTAGGGGTGGGGGGGTTTGGGGGGGGTGCAGGTTCCATTCCATCAAGGAGGGGGTCTGTCGAAGAGCCAGGTTTTGAGGTTTCTTGCGAAGATGGGGAGCGATGTTGTCTGTCTGAGGTGGAGCGGAAGGGCGTTCCATGCTTTGGCCGCGAGGAAGGAGAAGGAGCGGCCTCCCGATCTGGTCTTTCTGGTGCGGGGGACCACAGCGTAGGAAAGCTGGGCTGATCGTAGGGTCCTTTGGGGTGCGTGGAATTTGAGTCGACTGTTCAGGTATGCTGGTCCGGTGCCGTGGAGGGCCTTGTGTGCGTGGGTGAGCATCTTAAAGGTGATTCTCGCCTCGACGGGGAGCCAGTGGAGTGTGCGCAGGTGCTGGGAGATGTGGCAGTGTTTTGGCAGGTTGAGGACCAGTCTTGCGGCGGCGTTCTGGATGTTCTGTAGCTTGCGGATGAGGTTTTTGTTTATTCCGGCGTAGAGTGCATTGCCGTAGTCGAGTCTGCTGGTGACCAGGGCGTGAGTGACTGTCTTTCGGTGTTCGAGGGGGATCCATTTGAAGGTCTTACGAAGGAGGCGGAGGGTGTGGAAGCAGGAAGATGAGACCGAGTTGATCTGGCGGTCCATTTTGAGCTCGGAGTCCAGGATGATTCCCAGGTTGCGTGAGTGGTCTGTGGGGGTTGGCGGGTTTCCGAGGGCGGTGGGCCACCAGGTGTCAATCCAGGCGTCGGGGTTTGGGCCCATGATGAGTACTTCTGTTTTGTTGGTGTTTAGTTGTAGGCAGCTGTTTTTCATCCATTTGGCGACGGCTTCCATGCCTTCTCGAAAGTTGCGTCTGGCGGTGTTGGGCTCGTTGGATAGGGAGAGGATGAGCTGGGTGTCGTCTGCATATGACACGATGTTGAGTCCGTAGGTTCTGACGATGGGGGCAAGTGGAGCCATGTAGACGTTGAAGAGCGTCAGGCTGAGGGAGGAGCCCTGGGGGACTCCGCAGGTGATAGGTGTGGGGTCCGAGAGGAAAGGGGGGAGTCTGACACGCTGCGTCCTGCTGGAGAGGAAGGAGCAGATCCAGTCGAGGGCCTTGTCCTGGATTCCTGCATCGTAGAGTCTGCGTATTAGGGTGCGGTGGGAGACTGTGTCGAACGCCGCTGATAGGTCGAGGAGGATGAGGGCTACTGTTTCTCCTTTGTCCAGTAAGGTGCGGATGTCGTCTGTTGCGGCGAGGAGGGCGGTTTCCGTACTGTGGTTTTTTCTGAAGCCGGATTGGGAGGAGTCGAGGATGTTGTGTTCTTCAATGAATGTGGCGAGTTGGCTGTTGATGGCTTTCTCGATGACTTTCGCTGGGAACGGGAGCAGGGAGATGGGTCTGTAGTTTTTGAGGTTGGTGGGGTCCGCTGAGGGTTTCTTTAGGAGGGGGTTGACCTCAGCGTGTTTCCAGTCGTCGGGAAATGAGGCGGTCGCCAGGGAGCAGTTGATGGTTTGGCGGAGCATGGGTGCGATGGTGTTGGCGGCTCTGTTGAAGATGTGGTGGGGGCAGGGGTCCGTGGGGGCCCCTGAGTGGATTGACTTCATTGTCTTCAGTGTGTCTTCGGTGGTGAGGGCTGTCCAGTCATCAATCACTGGTTTCCGGGTGTCGGGGGTGGTTGGTGAGGGTTCAGTGTGTTGGTTGTCTTCGTCGAAGTTGTCGTAGATGCTCTTGATTTTGTGGTGGAAAAAGATGCTGAGTTTGTCGCAGAGGTCTTGTGAGGGAGGGATGTCGGTAGACTCGCTGGTGGGTTGGGCGAACTCCTTGATGATGCTGAAGAGTTCCTTGCTGTTGTGTGCGTGGGTGGAGATTCTGTCTTCAATCGCTTTTTTCCTCGTTTCTCTGATGAGTTGATGGTGGGCGTTGGTGGCGGCTCTGAAGTTGTTGTGGGCTTCTGTGGATTTGGTGTTTCTCCAGGCCTTTTCGAGGCGGCGGCATGTGCGCCTGGACTCTCGAAGTTCGGTGGTAAACCATCTGGCTTTCTTGGCATGGGTATTGTTGTTTTTCTTGAGGGGGGCTATGGTGTTGGTGCTGTCCGAGATCCATCTATGCAGGGTTCGGGCTGCGGTGTTGGGGTCGTCGTTTTCCGTGATGGTTGGGGTGGAGTTGTTGAGTGAGGAGGTGAGCTGGTCATCGGTGATTTTGGTCCAGTTTCTTTGTGGAAGCAGGTGCTGGTGTCTGTGGATGGTGGGTGTTCTGAAGGTGAAGTGGACGCAACGATGGTCGGTCCATGGGAGTTCGGTGGTGTGGCTGAAGGTGATGGAGTTTCCTGTAGTGAAGAGGGGGTCGAGGGTGTGTCCTGCTGAGTGCGTGGGCTCGGTCACGATCTGGCGGAGTCCAATGTTGTGGAGGTTGTCCAGGAGGGATGTGGTGTTGGGGTCCAGTTGATTGTCGAGGTGGAAGTTGAGGTCTCCCAGCAGGGTGTAGTTGGTGGATGCGATGGCCTGCGGGGAGATAATGTCCGTAATGGAGTTGGCGAAGGGTCCGCGGGGTCCAGGGGGTCGGTAGATGAGGGTTCCTCGGAGGGCGGCGGTGGGGCTGGCCAGTATCTTGAAGTGAAGGTGTTCCATCAGTTCTGTGGACTCGTCAGGGAGTGTGCTCAGGCGGAGGCTGGATTTGTGGACGATGGCGATTCGGGAGTACCGTTAGCATCGGCCTGGCTAGGAATGTACTTGGCTGCGGCATAATTGTTTGATAACCATGAATGCACTGTGTCACTGCGCTTCACACTGGGAAAGCATCTGGCGCTAATCTTAGCTAAGACAGCATGCAAGGGCAATGTGATACAGGCACGTGTACTGCAGTTATCGCCAGGAAGCCAGAAACACTAATCGTTTGTGTTTGTCTTTTCTATTTATGTATGGCCGGGTCCATGGCGGATATCTGGGAAGTGCACCACCCTGCAACAACTGCAACAGGTGGACAGCCAAAGGGATGCGTACGTCAGGTACAGGAATGGCAAGCAACGACGTCAAGTGTGATGGGCGATCGATCAAGGACTCAGGAGGTGCCAACACTGGGTTGATTGTTTATTGGTGTGTTAACCCTAGATTTGGCTGGCCGCAGTAATATAGCGGGATGTTGCTTCACATAAGATGGCAGTATGTTCCTTATCAGGAAAGTGTATTTCTACAGTAATGGCGCCTGTGCTTGCAGGGCCACCGTGGTCGTCATAGTATAGTCATAAGGTTACCAATTGGTAGGGCCAACGATAGTAATGTGGCAGTGCACAGGGGTGTGCCTGGCCAGCCTGGCCAAACCCAGGCGTAATAGGCCTATGCAACACCTCAGCACTCAATCAATCAATCAGGAGTTTGTTAAAGCGCGACTACTCACCCGTAAGGGTCTCAAGGCGCTAGGGGTGGGGGGGGGGGGGGGTTGGGGGGGTGCAGGTTCCATTCCATCAAGGAGGGGGTCTGTCGAAGAGCCAGGTTTTGAGGTTTCTTGCGAAGATGGGGAGCGATGTTGTCTGTCTGAGGTGGAGCGGAAGGGCGTTCCATGCTTTGGCCGCGAGGAAGGAGAAGGAGCGGCCTCCCGATCTGGTCTTTCTGGTGCGGGGGACCACAGCGTAGGAAAGCTGGGCTGATCGTAGGGTCCTTTGGGGTGCGTGGAATTTGAGTCGACTGTTCAGGTATGCTGGTCCGGTGCCGTGGAGGGCCTTGTGTGCGTGGGTGAGCATCTTAAAGGTGATTCTCGCCTCGACGGGGAGCCAGTGGAGTGTGCGCAGGTGCTGGGAGATGTGGCAGTGTTTTGGCAGGTTGAGGACCAGTCTTGCGGCGGCGTTCTGGATGTTCTGTAGCTTGCGGATGAGGTTTTTGTTTATTCCGGCGTAGAGTGCTTTGCCGTAGTCGAGTCTGCTGGTGACCAGGGCGTGAGTGACTGTCTTTCGGTGTTCGAGGGGGATCCATTTGAAGGTCTTACGAAGGAGGCGGAGGGTGTGGAAGCAGGAAGATGAGACCGAGTTGATCTGGCGGTCCATTTTGAGCTCGGAGTCCAGGATGATTCCCAGGTTGCGTGCGTGGTCTGTGGGGGTTGGCGGGTTTCCGAGGGCGGTGGGCCACCAGGTGTCACTCCAGGCGTCGAGGTTTGGGCCCATGATGAGTACTTCTGTTTTGTTGGTGTTTAGTTGTAGGCAGCTGTTTTTCATCCATTTGGCGACGGCTTCCATGCCTTCTCGAAAGTTGCGTCTGGCGGTGTTGGGCTCGTTGGATAGGGAGAGGATGAGCTGGGTGTCGTCTGCATATGACACGATGTTGAGTCCGTAGGTTCTGACGATGGGGGCAAGTGGAGCCATGTAGACGTTGAAGAGCGTCGGGCTGAGGGAGGAGCCCTGGGGGACTCCGCAGGTGATAGGTGTGGGGTCCAAGAGGAAAGGGGGGAGTCTGACACGCTGCGTCCTGCTGGAGAGGAAGGAGCAGATCCAGTCGAGGGCCTTGTCCTGGATTCCTGCATCGTAGAGTCTGCGTATTAGGGTGCGGTGGGAGACTGTGTCGAACGCCGCTGATAGGTCGAGGAGGATGAGGGCTACTGTTTCTCCTTTGTCCAGTAAGGTGCGGATGTCGTCTGTTGCGGCGAGGAGGGCGGTTTCCGTACTGTGGTTTTTTCTGAAGCCGGATTGGGAGGAGTCGAGGATGTTGTGTTCTTCAATGAATGTGGCGAGTTGGCTGTTGATGGCTTTCTCGATGACTTTCGCTGGGAATGGGAGCAGGGAGATGGGTCTGTAGTTTTTGAGGTTGGTGGGGTCCGCTGAGGGTTTCTTTAGGAGGGGGTTGACCTCGGCGTGTTTCCAGTCGTCGGGAAATGAGGCGGTCGCCAGGGAGCAGTTGATGGTTTGGCGGAGCATGGGTGCGATGGTGTTGGCGGCTCTGTTGAAGATGTGGTGGGGGCAGGGGTCCGTGGGGGCCCCTGAGTGGATTGACTTCATTGTCTTCAGTGTGTCTTCGGTGGTGAGGGCTGTCCAGTCATCAATCACTGGTTTCCGGGTGTCGGGGGTGGTTGGTGAGGGTTCAGTGTGTTGGTTGTCTTCGTCGAAGTTGTCGTAGATGCTCTTGATTTTGTGGTGGAAAAAGATGCTGAGTTTGTCGCAGAGGTCTTGTGAGGGAGGGATGTCGGTAGACTCGCTGGTGGGTTGGGCGAACTCCTTGATGATGCTGAAGAGTTCCTTGCTGTTGTGTGCGTGGGTGGAGATTCTGTCTTCAATCGCT
The DNA here is from genome assembly GCF_964261635.1 of Lissotriton helveticus. Lineage (NCBI taxonomy): Eukaryota > Metazoa > Chordata > Amphibia > Caudata > Salamandridae > Lissotriton > Lissotriton helveticus. The sequence goes on along the minus strand of NC_136071.1, from coordinate 861,419,126 downwards.
TTTTTCCTCGTTTCTCTGATGAGTTGATGGTGGGCGTTGGTGGCGGCTCTGAAGTTGTTGTGGGCTTCTGTGGATTTGGTGTTTCTCCAGGCCTTTTCGAGGCGGCGGCATGTGCGCCTGGACTCTCGAAGTTCGGTGGTAAACCATCTGGCTTTCTTGGCATGGGTATTGTTGTTTTTCTTGAGGGGGGCTATGGTGTTGGTGCTGTCCGAGATCCATCTATGCAGGGTTCGGGCTGCGGTGTTGGGGTCGTCGTTTTCCATGATGGTTGGGGTGGAGTTGTTGAGTGAGGAGGTGAGCTGGTCATCGGTGATTTTGGTCCAGTTTCTTTGTGGAAGCAGGTGCTGGTGTCTGTGGATGGTGGGTGTTCTGAAGGTGAAGTGGACGCAACGATGGTCGGTCCATGGGAGTTCGGTGGTGTGGCTGAAGGTGATGGAGTTTCCTGTAGTGAAGAGGGGGTCGAGGGTGTGTCCTGCTGAGTGCGTGGGCTCGGTCACGATCTGGCGGAGTCCAATGTTGTGGAGGTTGTCCAGGAGGGATGTGGTGTTGGGGTCCAGTTGATTGTCGAGGTGGAAGTTGAGGTCTCCCAGCAGGGTGTAGTTGGTGGATGCGATGGCCTGCGGGGAGATAATGTCCGTAATGGAGTTGGCGAAGGGTCCGCGGGGTCCAGGGGGTCGGTAGATGAGGGTTCCTCGGAGGGCGGCGGTGGGGCTGGCCAGTATCTTGAAGTGAAGGTGTTCCATCAGTTCTGTGGACTCGTCAGGGAGTGTGCTCAGGCGGAGGCTGGATTTGTGGACGATGGCGATTCCTCCTCCTGGGTGGATGGGGCGGTCCTTCCTGGAGATCTTGTATCCTTGGGGGATGGCGATGGCGATGTCCGGTCCTGAGGTGGTGTTGGTCCAGGTTTCGGTGAAGAATGCTACGTCTGGGGTTGTGCTGTCGAGGAGGTCCCAGATTTCTGTGGCGTGTTTGTGGAGGGATCGGACGTTGAGGAGGATGCATTGTAGGGTCTTCGGTTTGGTTGTGTTCTTGTGGGCGGGTTGTGCTGGATCCGTGTTCTTGGCGATGCTGCAGGTGTGCCGGCAGCGGTGACAGCTGAAGGGTCCATGGGTGTCGGCTGGTGATGCTAGCTTGCAGTTGTTGTTGCAGCCTGGGTTGAGTGCGTGGAGTGCTGCTGGGTCGTAGCGTTGGCGGGGCGGAGGTCCAGGGTTCCTGGTGCTGGTCGCGGACGGCTCGCAGACGGGCGCAGACGTGCTTGCCTTTGACGCGCCTTCGGCCTTTGACGAGTGAAAACGTGTGAAGGAGCAGAGGGAGAGAAAGGGAAAATGGGCAAAAATAAGGCACAGAAGAGCAGAGGTGCAGGAAGGTGAAAGATAGAAAGGGAAAAAAACGAGTGAAAACGAGTGAAGGAGCAGAGGGAGAGAAAGGGAAATGGGCAGAAATAAGGCGCAAAAGAGCAGAGGTGCAGAAAGGTGAAAGATAGAAAGGGGAGAAAAAGGAGCGAAGGAGCAGAAAGAAAGAAAGGAGACAGAGGTCCACTGGACCACCAGGGATGAGGCGCAGCGAAACCTGCGGGTGGAGGAGGGCCTCGATCACCAACACTCAAGAGTGCAGGGGCAGGGGCACCTCACTTAATGGTGGAGCTGCGAGGGTGGGAGAGCAATTTCACTGACAATGAGTCAGTGGTCTTGCTCGCCTGTCCCCGCAGTGGCCGCCATTAAGTAGGGGTCGGGGAGGGCTGAACAGCTGGGAGGCGGGAGCAGGGAGGGGAGCTGGATTGGGCCGGTCGTGCTAGGGGGGGGAGGGGCCGCGGGGGCAGCAGCGGCGGGGAAAGGTAAAGGGAGGAAAGAAGGGATAAAGAAAAAAGGGAAAATAAGCAGAAATAAGGCACAAAAGAGCAGAGATGCAGAAAAGAGCAGAAAGGAGAAAGATAGAAAGGGTAAAAAAACGAGTGAAAACGTGTGAAGGAGCAGAGGGAGAGAAAGGGAAAATGGGCAAAAATAAGGCACAGAAGAGCAGAGGTGCAGGAAGGTGAAAGATAGAAAGGGAAAAAAACGAGTGAAAACGAGTGAAGGAGCAGAGGGAGAGAAAGGGAAATGGGCAGAAATAAGGCGCAAAAGAGCAGAGGTGCAGAAAGGTGAAAGATAGAAAGGGGAGAAAAAGGAGCGAAGGAGCAGAAAGAAAGAAAGGAGACAGAGGTCCACTGGACCACCAGGGATGAGGCGCAGGGAAACCTGCGGGTGGAGGAGGGCCTCGATCACCAACACTCAAGAGTGCAGGGGCAGGGGCACCTCACTTAATGGTGGAGCTGCGAGGGTGGGAGAGCAATTTCACTGACAATGAGTCAGTGGTCTTGCTCGCCTGTCCCCGCAGTTGCCGCCATTAAGTAGGGGTCGGGGAGGGCTGGACAGCTGGGAGGCGGGAGCGGGGAGGGGAGCTGGATTGGGCCGGTCGTGCTGGGGGGGAGGGGCCGCGGGGGCAGCAGCGGCGGGGAAAGGTAAAGGGAGGAAAGAAGGGATAAAGAAAAAAGGGAAAATAAGCAGAAATAAGGCACAAAAGAGCAGAGATGCAGAAAAGAGCAGAAAGGAGAAAGATAGAAAGGGTAAAAAAACGAGTGAAAACGTGTGAAGGAGCAGAGGGAGAGAAAGGGAAAATGGGCAAAAATAAGGCACAGAAAAGCAGAGGTGCAGGAAGGTGAAAGATAGAAAGGGAAAAAAACGAGTGAAAACGAGTGAAGGAGCAGAGGGAGAGAAAGGGAAATGGGCAGAAATAAGGCGCAAAAGAGCAGAGGTGCAGAAAGGTGAAAGATAGAAAGGGGAGAAAAAGGAGCGAAGGAGCAGAAAGAAAGAAAGGAGACAGAGGTCCACTGGACCACCAGGAATGAGGCGCAGGGAAACCTGCGGGTGGAGGAGGGCCTCGATCACCAACACTCAAGAGTGCAGGGGCAGGGGCACCTCACTTAATGGTGGAGCTGCGAGGGTGGGAGAGCAATTTCACTGACAATGAGTCAGTGGTCTTGCTCCCCTTGTCGGGGAGCTGGACTCTGCCTTTACGGGGGCCCGAGCTCCCAGTTGCCATTTTAATAGACACAGCGCGTTTGGGGACTTCCATAGTAAGGAGGTAGACATACACTGACGGGTAGCCTTTTTAGTTGCACTGACAGTGGGTGGCAGCGTCAGGAGCGCCGTGTCTTATCGGGCGCAGCGTAATGCCATTTAATTAAGCCCATCTGGTGGCCTATGGCGGCACGTTTCATTTCCCTGGATCAGTCAGCCCTAGCATAATTAGCACGCATTTTGGGGGGGGGGCCTGAATGAACAGGTAGACTAGGACGCCTGGGTAGAAGGGGGTCGACATGCCCATACTCGGGGTACACCCTGGCGTAGACATTTCAGATCTCCCGAAGTGGGGAAGCGAGTCTGTGAGGCCATATTGTGCCCATGGAAGCAAATACCTAGTAAGATCACCCGCCTTCCCAACACTAGTGAGGCTCGCTAATTGCAGACCATAGCCCAGGGGTGCATCTGGGGGGAGTTGTGCTTCTTGAAAGACGGCGTCCGTTTGTACACGTCTGGGGTTGAAACCAATGCAGATCATTTTTCTTGACTACGAGAGGGAGTATAGGAACAAGATATGATCTTGCAAGGCGTTGGTAGGGCCCGATAGTTGGACTAAACATATGATGGCTAGGTGTGAGAATTTAAGGCGAGGGCATGACCTTTCAGTGTAGGAGGGTAGGGGGGGGCCAGATAGTCGGTCAACTAGGCTGGCCTGTGGCGGTAAGGTCATGATTGGTGAGCAGTTAATTTAAGGTCCTTAGGGGGGCGGCGCCATTCTCGAATGGGGTCGCCCAAAGGGAAAGACAAGTGGCCTCTCATAGAACTCGAGGGGCAGGTACAGCCTGTTTGGGTACATGGGTGCGGGGGAGACAGTCACGCTTTCTCTAGGCTGTTTGGCCACCCCGCACGTGCACAATGACACCAGTAAACGGTGCAGAGATGCAAGCGCCCCCCTTTAATGGAGTTAATGGAGCATACGGGATAACCGGGGGGCCAAAGTACCCTCACGGTAAGCGGGCCCTCTGCGCATGCGCACTTCGACAGAAGGGCGTGGTTAATAGGGCGTACAGGGGTAACCGGGGAGGGGGTGTGCCCCCCACGGTAAACAGGCCCTCATGCGTGTGCACACTCCAACAGGAGGGCATGGTTAAAAGGGCGTACGGGGTAACCGGGGAGGGCGTGTAACCCCACGGTAAACAGGCCCCCCTGCGCATGCGCACTCCTTTCGGGAGGGCGTGGTTTAGTGGTAAGGATCTGACACCAGTTATTGACTTTGCCGTAGGCCCAAATAGGTATGCAGAAAATGAAGATTGTATAATGTGATTGATATGTTAGTTTTTGGATAGGAAATACCTTGTACTAGAAATATGTTAAGGTTAGCCATCTGAATACCTGTATATATCAATTGTAACATTTTCTGCGTAATTGTGTAAATATTGTTTATTTCAATTTTGATTTATTTTGTATGTTTTAATAAATCCGGCCGGGGGGTCGAAAGATATCCCGCCTTCCAAAGTCCTGTTAATAATGTTATGTTGGTTAACGGAAGGGTGGGGGTCCTCTGGCAGTCCCTGGCCATATGGAAAGGCGCGGCCGACATCGGCCCCGCCACACTTATTGCGGGGCGCACCGGCCCCCACTCGCCCCGGGTTCCCTGGTGACCCGGAAGTGATTGAGTCACTTCCGGGTCACGAAGGGAACAAAGGCCAGGCTGGTTAATTCCGGCCTAGCCTACGAAGGGTTAAAAGGCCGTGCAGCGTGTAAGTCGGCCCCTTTGACTCCTGCGCGCCACGGCCTGCCACTTCCAGCCTCTAGGAGGCTGTAATTAATTTCCCACCCACCATCCCCTAAAGCAGATCATTGCTATTGTGTGTTATGAAGGTTTTCATAATTTGGTTACAAGTGTTTCTGTATGACAAAGTGTCTGATTAATACGTTTTGTTCCTTAGAACTTTCTCCTGTTTTCAGGTCATCAATCGTCGTATTTATTACTATACCTTGGTCAGGCGGGAAGGTCATGATTGGTGAGCAGTTAATTTAAGGTCGTTAGGGGGGCGGCGCCATTCTCGAATGGGGTCGCCCAAAGGGAGAGACAAGTGGTCTCTCATAGAACTCCAGGGGCAGGTACAGCCAATGGGGGTACATGGGTGCGGGGGAGACAGTCACGCTTTCTCTAGGCTGTTTTGCCACCCCCCACATGCACGATGACGCCAGTAAATGGCGCAGAGATGCAAGGTTCCCCCTTTAATGGAGTTAATGGAGCGTACGGGGTAACCAGGGGGCTAAAGTACCCTCACGGTAAGCGGGCCCTCTGTGCATGCGCACTTCGACAGAAGGGCGTGGTTAATAGGGCGTACGGGGGTAACCGGGGAGGGGGTGTTCCCCCCACAGTAAACGGGCCCTCATGCGTGCGCGCACTCCAACAGGAAGGCGTGGTTAATACGGCGTACGGGGGTAACCGGGGAGGGCGTGTAACCCCACGGTAAACGGGGCAACCCTGCGCATGCGCACTCCTTTCGGGAGGGCGTGGTTTAGTGATAAGGATCTGACACCAGTTATTGACTTTGCCGTAGGCCCAAATAGGTACGCAGAAAATAAAGATGGTATAATGTGATTGATATGTTAGTTTTTGGATAGGAAATACCTTGTACTAGAAATATGTTAAGGTTAGCCTTCTGAATACCTGTATATATCAATTGTAACATTTTCTGCGTAATTGTGTAAATATTGTTTATTTCAATTTTGATTTATTTTGTATGTTTTAATAAATACGGCCAGGGGGTCGAAAGATCTCCCGCCTTCCAAAGAAAGCCCTCTCATGTCCTGTTAATAATGTTATGTTAGTTAACGGAAGGGTGGGGGTCCTCCGGCAGTCCCTGGCCATAAAGGTTTTACCCACCTTTCGGTAATGTCAACGCTTAATGCCAACTATTTTCTGGATTGGCTAAAATGAACACAAGCTGTCACAGAGTGATGACGTGTGCATGCTTCACCACTGATAGGCACAAATGCATCATGGGGTGGAGGGCATTTTAACGCCTTGCCTATGGACATCTTTTCCCTGTAATTTGTTAAAGAACTATTGTGGACAATGCCAATACTTAGAGCAGTGGCGGCTGGAGAAATTTGAAAGTGGTTGAGCGTAAAATGGGCGATGGCACGCGCACCGTGGCGACCGAGCATATCGAGCGAGCCCTATCGCTATAAGGAGGGTTCGGGGGGGAAATTTTGAAAAAAGAGTGGGCAAATGGTGCATTTTCAAAGAATTTGAGGAAGCAAGAAGGCTAAAAAAGCAATTGTGAAAGTACAGTTATTACATTAATAAAGAGATCAATATCATATAATAACATAGGTAGTTGCTTAATCAGTATAAGCACAGAACTTCATATCAGACTTCGAGATTACAATGCTGAGTACCATTCATACTTAGCACATTTGCCTTCAAAATGCTCTTTTTGTGGAAGCATTCACCTTATCTGTTTGAGCTTGTAAAATAAGCAAAGCAGTGGCAGCTGGTGATTTTTCAAAGTGTAAAAAAGTTAGCCCCAAGTAAGCCCATTGATATAAGTCAAGATCAGGGGGAGGGGGTTCTTCCTCTGAGAAATTTTTGAATGAAAAAAAGGGCAAATAGTGCATTTTAAGCTAATTTAGACGAAAAAATGAAAAAGCAATAAGAATCTAGATCACATATAGGGTGCATGACAACTGAGTTGCCTGTTTGTTAATGGCATTATTGTAAGGAGGTAGGCTGAACGCTTGTAGTAAAGTACACCTGCACCCCAGTAAGCAGTCTAGGGACATAGTGTTGGACTAAACCTGACTTGTATTTTTATTTGTCACAAATGTAACATAAAATAAAAACATAGGTTGACAGTGTACGGCACAATACCAACCAGGAAAGGTAGGGTGGGTGGGTCTGTAGATGCTGTGTGGTTCAGACAAATCTGTATCTACCTCCTGCAAACAATTGTTTATTACCAAAGATCAGACCATGCAATATCAAGGTTCAACTCTTTTTCATTTACCTGGAGCTCACTCATTCCATGGAACCTAAAAATCCTCATTTCTGGTAATTCCTAATAATCAAACAGATAGACCATTTAACCATTCTGCTCCAAATGCCTCAAAGCAAACTTTAGGGTCATGTGGATGTGTCAATATATGGACAAAGTATCCCCTCCCACACATTGTAAGCCACAAAGGAGGAACTATGTCAAAGTCTAGGTTCTTTTCTAAGTGCCATCATAGAAAGTGCTGGACAGGCAGAAAGTGTCGCGTGACATCCAGCCACTTGGCAGCTATCACTCTGCACTAATGAGTATAATATATTATGCTCAAGAGCTGCCAGGGGATGATTGGTTGATGCAGAACCTGCGTTATTAAACAAGAGTGGAGTGAAGAGTGAGAATGAATTATTTTTGTTAAGTTTTGTTATGCATAAACCACATCTGAATGTGAATTACTCTGCCCACTATGGCACACCTTTACATTTGTACACTATGACTTTTGACGATTTATTGCACGTTGCTCGGAAAATGGAAGGCTTTAAGTGGAGGAAAGCTTACATACATACATTAAAAGACACCACGTTGCTTTCGGAGACTGGTGCCGAAGAGGTGGTAGTCACAAAAGGTTTGCCCAGCAAAGATCCAGACATATAGGCTGTGGACATAGGCTCAGCCTATCGAGAAATTTAGCATACAGCATGCTTTGGTATCTTCTTTAGCGCGATGAGCAATCAGAAGACCTGAAGTAAACATAATTGTGGAGAAGTGTGGCTCACTGGTTAGAGGAGGCAGACCCTGAAGCAGAGGTCCGACCCGGGACCAGGGTTCAATTCCCGACGCGGCAGGGTCTTGAGCCCAAATATCCACGGACTCGATAATTCTCGCTTCGGTGCCTACTCGAATCACGGGTTCACACTCTGCAGCTCTGGGCATTAGCCTGCTTAATCTCCACTACGGCCCCCCCGCGGCGGGATGCCTGGCTTTCACCTTGGGGAAGCCAGGACGGGTTCCCAAGGCAAGCGCCGAGATGCCTACGGGTAATCGAGCGCTATATAAGAACGCATAATAATAATAATAATAATAATAATAATGAAATTGCCATATTCATCCTAAATCTTTCATCAACAGTGATTACATGGAACCAAACTGAGAACTAATGTGTCCTTTATAAATCTGTCCCTTAATCAGTTCCTAGCATTTACTGGTGCTCTGTTCTGTTTCTCATCTTTAACAAATCCTTCCTCCACCCAACGTCACACCCTCACCCAGCCTGTAGTAATTGTGTCCATTAAATAGTCAGGACAGAAACTGATAAAAAGACGTGCCATCTGAAATACGGGCCATAGGCTATGCCAGACTCATGGCATATCCTCTTCTGAGAGCAATTCTTACGAGATAGCATTTTTCTAATGATGGTGCTGTTTACCATATTCATTATGTTGCCTGCAATGTGAGTGGATAAAACAGGAAACACAACATTGACCATTAAACATGATCACAGACCATTATTATGTTCAGATTCTAAATATACAAATCAGAAATCGGTCTCTTATTTGTGCCCGTTCATTCAAATCACTGTTTTAAGTTCAGAAAGATTTTTATTAAGATAAAAGAACACAATGGTACATAATAGTGTAAAAACCAATAAAAAATTGAGAATATATAAAATACATCAGTTAGATTGGAAAGCATACAAGAGAATAAAAAGATAAGAACAAAAAATAAAAAGTAAAATTATTCTAATAGTGTCTATAAAAGTGAAAACAACATTGTCATGAAGCACATCAAAAATGAGGAAACGATTATTTCAAAGCAAGTAAAATAGTACAATGTATAAAAAATATAAGTAAGCTGTGTATTAACAAAAAGGAAGTCACGGAGGTTTAGGTACTTGTTGTTGCAGAGGAATAGGTGTGGAGAAACGCCTGGCGCTAGTATCAATGAAAAGTATAACCGGTTCCCAGAGATCTAATCGTTTGGGTGCTAAATGTTGTGGATATACAAAAGTAGTGTCTAATCTATGATTGTAACAAATAGCGTACCACCATGCTTGATTCGAAAGTTTGGTAAAGTCTTTCAAATTTTTGGTGATTTGTTGGAAGGCCACTGCCAATAATAGATCAATTATTCTTGTGTGCATGTGATTATGTTCCCAAATAGGAGACAAGCTACCCAAAAAGACATGCAGGATAGAACAAGAGTGTGTGGAGTGAAAAATGGAATTGAGTTGTGACCAAACCTGGTCCCAGAAAAAGCGAACGAACCTGCATGTAAATAGCATGTGATGTAGATCAGCGTGTGGGAGTGAGCAAGACCAGCAGGCATGTGAGGTGGTGGAACAGTATGTATGAAGGGTGGAGGGAGTGAGTAGGAGTCTATTATATATAAAAAAGAGAGTCTGGGTCGTGTTTGCAGCTCTAGACGATTTCCTAATCTTAAACCATATTTTATTCCAAAAATCCACAGTCCAAGAAATATCCAAATCATTCCCCCAGGATAATTCTATTTTAGTTTTATCTCTTGGGAGAGATGGGGAGTGCAAACATTTGTAAATAGTAGAGGCCTTAGAACCACCAAGTAAAAGGGTACGTAGATTATCAACGTGTGTAAGAGCAGGAGGTGTATCTGGAAGGGATGTGATATATTGCGTGTAAGCAGATTGAATGGCTTGTGTTAACGTGGAATATTTGGTACGGAAGGAGGAAGGGAGATCAAAAGCAAGACTCACCTGCGTAAAGGGAAGAGGCAAGTTCTGACAATATAATTGAGGAACCCATACATTTCCTGGGGAATACCAAGATTTCCAAAAAAAGAGTTTATCATTTATTAAAATGTGTGTGTTATGCCAAATAGGAAGTTCAAAAAAGGATATGAGAGATGGAGCTGGAATAATTTTCGAGGTAAACTTGAGGATAGGAGTAGAAACAGATTGCGGTTTATGTGGGAAGGATAAGTATTCATAAAAAGAAAAGGGGGAAAGAAAAGATCCAGAGAGGGCAACTTGTAGAAGAATCTAAAAGCCATTGTGAGGATTGGGCTAATATAAAAGATTTATGGTAGAGAAAAAAGTTCGGAAAGTTTGTCCCCCCTTCTAATTTAGGGCGCGTTAATTTATGAAAAGAAATACGTGATTTTTTATGTCCCCATGGAAAATTAGAAAGAATAGAATTAATTTTCCTAAAATATTTGAGAGGAATTGGGACCGGGATCTTGGAGAGTGTGTATAGAACAATGGGAGAAAGCATCATTTTAATGGTGTCTAAACGACCTCACCAGGATAAATACAAAGGATGCCATTTTGCCGTCAAGGAGGATAGTCGATCAATACATTTATCCATACATCGTGATATTGTGCCCGCAATGGAGGAAGTACAATTTAAACCTAAATATTTAATTGAGTGAGGGCTCCAAGAGAAACCTGAGGTAGTGAAATCAGCACTGAAAGTATATTTCGTCAAAGGCAAGATTTCACATTTATCTTTATTTAATTTGTAGCCAGATACTGATGCAAAGGAGTCAACCTCACAGGAAAGCAGGTAAGGAAGTCTGGGGATTTGATAGAAACAGAAGAACGTCATCAGCATAGGCTGCCATTTTGAGGTGTGAGTCTTGGAATGTGAAGCCATGTATGTCTGTGTTTTGACGGATTCGAAGTAAAAAAGGCTCCAGAGCAATATTAAAAAGAAATGGGGAGAGAGGACATCCTTGTCTAACTCCCCGTGCAAGAGTAAAATATGAAGAGATACCCCCATTGGCAGTGACAGCAGCCCTTGGATTAGAGTATAGGATAGATATTAAAGCAGTAATTTTGGGACCAAAGCCAAACCATTTAAGTGTACTAAAGAGATAGGACCATTCAACCCTATCAAATGCCTTTTCTACATCCAAGGCAATGGCAGCCAAAGGGTGAGATAAGTGTGAAACTTTGTAAAGGACATCAAAAAATAAACGTGTATTATCTGTAATAAGTCTACCCTTAACAAAGCCGGATTGTTCAGATTCTAACAACTCTGGTAACTGAAGTTTGAATCGTAACGCCAAGGCCTTTGAGAAGATTTTATAATCTACATTAACCAGAGAAATAGGTCTGTAATTTATGCAATGTTGAGAATCTTTACCATCTTTAGGTATGAGACAAATAAGGGCGTCCGAGAAAGAACCAGTGGAGTCTTCAGATTTTAAAAAGGAAAGCATAAGGGTATGCAATTTGGGGATCAATAAGGAGGCAAAATGAGTAAAAAATTCTACAGTAATTCCGTCCGGTCCCGGAACTTTATCTTTTTTAAGAATTTTAAGAGCAGCATGTAGTTCTTTATGAGAAATATCAGATTCCAAAGAAGACAGGTCTGGACGTGATTCAGATGGAAAATGGATTTTTAGAAGGGAATTGAGAGATGGAAGGATCAGACGATAAGGTTTCAGATGTATATAAAGTTTTGTAGAAGTGAACAAATTCATTCAGGATATCATCGTCTTTAAATTGTAATGAATTGTCAGAGCTAAAAACGGATTCTATATTAAGCTTATTCTGTTTTTAAATAATTAGCCAGCAATTTCCCAGCTTTATTTTGACCGCCATAGAATTTTGCGCTCGATTTTAATAAGTAGTTAGACACATTATTGGTGGTTTCTTGATTAAATTGAATTTTGAGTTTTAAGAGTTCGGATAAACAATCTGTTGATTTGGAGGAGTAATAGGAATGTTCCAGATTTTTAATTTTGGTGAGGTTTTTGGCGCGCTATTTTACGTTTACCGGAAACAAAACAAATAATAAAGTCTCTAGCTGAGGCTTTAAACGCATCCCAGATTGCATGATAAGACAGATGGTCTGTTTGGTTAAGAGTAAAGTATTCTGTAAAAAAGGAAGTGAAAGAAGAAGAAAAGACTGGGTCTAGAGGAGAGCATTATTCAAACGCCATTTACGAGGGGAGTTAGGTTTGTGCAGAACATCAAGGGTTATGGCAACAGGAGCGTGCTCTGAGATCTGAGATCAAAATAGAGCCAATATCTGACCCAATGAATGATTGAGAAATGTTATGAGAAACAAAAATGTAATCTAGACGGGACTGAGTGTGATGTGCTGGTGAATAAAAGGAATATTCCCTAACCTGGGATTACAAATTCTCCATGCATCGATGAGTTTATGTTGTTTTATGGTTTGTACAAATGATTTATGAGATGTATGAGGTGTAAACGGGCTCAATGAATTTCGGTCTAAAAAGGGGTCAAATACATCATTACAGTCACCTGTGAGAATGAAATTATCATCATAGCAATGTTTGATTTGTTGGGAAAGAGAGGTCCAGAAGGAAGGGTCACCAATTGTTGGAGCATAAATATTCAGTAAAGAAACTGGAATATTATCTAACATAAAATTAACAAATATCCATCTCCCAATTTGATCTTGACAGTGTGATAAGATTTTAATAGATAGGGATTTACGGAAAAGAATAGCAACTCCATTGCATTTACCATCACCGGAGGAATACTGAACCTCTCCCACCCATCCTCTTTTCAGTTTTGCAGATTCCTCATCTGTTAGGTGTGATTCCTGTATGCATGCAATGTCCGCGTCTAACTTAGCCAAGTGCGTCAAAACTCGTTGGCATTTAATAGGTGAATGTAAACCTCTGACATTCCATGAGATAATTTTTAAAGGTATTGAAAAAAATTACAACAATATAAAATATTCCAATGAGAAAAACAGTGTAAATCATTTAGAATATAATAAACATCCAACCAACTGAACAGAAAACAAGAAAGAAAAATGAAAAAGTAAGAACGAGAAGAGAAAAGAAAGAGGTGAAGAAATATTCCATGAAGAAGAATGATAGGAAAAAAAGAGATGGGTGGATGGGCAAGTATGATAAGTAGAAGAAGAAAGAAGGAAGGGAAGAGAAAGATAGTGAGAAAGAGCGAATGAATGGAAGAAAAAAGAGACTTACATAAATTCCAGAACATATGGGAGGTGGAGGGGTGGAAGACCACACTGAACAATGACACATCCAGGACCCACAAGGGGAGGCAGGAGGGAGAGCGGAACAAACAAACAGACTTTAAAAATGGAGGGAAGAGGGAAGCACACAAAAACAGCATGTGGAGACAAAAATGGAAGTTAAGTAAATGCGATAATGAAGAGCATCAATATTAAAGATTATCATTTACAAAATAATCTTACAAAATGAAACATAAAAAGTAAGAACTAATACAACAGAGCGCAGAAACAAGAAAAAATAACCATCACAACTCAGTCTACATCATCTAAATAGAGTTCATCGACGAGGCAGTTTCCATTGTGTCAGCGTGAAATGAGTAAAGAAAACTCTTTAACTTAAGTGGATCTTCGTAAGTTGTATTTCTGTTGTCAATAGTCACTTTGAACAAACATGGATGGAAGAGGCCATATCTGGCGTTGATTGAACGTAATTGCGGTCTCAGGGACAAAAATTCTTTACTTCGGTCTGCAGTTGATTTAGCGTAATCCTGAGAAAAATACAGAGATTTTCCTGACCACATTCTGCGATTCATCGCTCTGGCAGCTGACAAGACCTTCAGCAAATCAGTATATTCAAGAAAATACAAAATCACTCCTCTCGGTTTCTGAGTTGAAGTGGAAGACGTTGAGTGGGATGGAGGCCCCAATCGGTGTGCTCTTTGAATGTTCAAGGTAGTACTCTCAGGCAACTTAAGAAGAGTTGGAAGAAATTTTTAAAGAAGGCAGGCGGGTCTGAACCCTCCGTACCTTCAGGAAGACCATAAATGCGAAGGTTGTTTCTTCTATTCCTGTTTTCTAAATTTTCAATCTGCTTGTGGAGTACAGTAACCTGTGAGGATATAGAATCCACTTTGGAAGTAGAAGAGGAAATAGACTCAACATTTCGCTCCAACACTGTGAATCGTTGATCTATGGTAGACCATTTGTCAGAAAGCATCTGAAGTGTGGACTTAGTTTCCTCTATAAAAGGTCTCAACGCCCTAATCTCCTCAATAGTAGGTCCATTGTAACAGAGGTCGACTGTTTAGGCGGAGAAGGAGGGTCTTTTTTCAGCCTTTTCGTAGAAGCTTTGGTGACGACAGAACTGTAAGTAGTAGAAGGCGTTGAAGCACCCTTACGTGAGGAGGTATCTGAGGTCTCCATGTATAAGCAGTCAAAACGAGAACTGGTGCGTAATAAAAATTTGCGAGGTGAAGGCTGAGGCAATGAAGAGATTTTAGACAAGCGTCTCATAAGCCTGAAACAAGCGTTGCATCAATACCAAGTGATAAGCGTGGTGAGGCAAGATACAAAAAAAAACCTATGGGGATAAGATGACAATAAGCCTAAGCAAACAAATATGTGCAATAGCAAAAACAGGGCACACTAACATTAGAATACAGTAATACCCTAAAAGACTATAACAGGAAAACTGTGCACAATTATGAGCAAAAAGCATAAATTGACAAGGATTCTCCGTCAAGCAAAGAAGATAATAAAGCTGTGTAACATTTTTGCAGTATGAAAGTCCAGAGAGAGCCAAGCATTGAAATTGGATAAATGACTGAGTGTAGAGTCACAGTGATAAGTTGCCATAAAATGCAAAGAGACGAGCAAAAAACATGTCAGTCAATTGAGGAGCATGTAAGTTCTAAGAAGTAAAAGTTCCAGAGATGTAGAGGGCTTGAGAAAAAAATAAAAATCACAAAATGGCGCCAAGAAAACCATCAGCACGCTGTTAAATTGCAGGTAGGACAAGCTGACTGTTGAGAAATACCTGTGGTGAAATGCTGAGTCCACTAAGTTGCGCTTGAAGGAAGGAGCGAGCTGTATCTTTAAAATGCCGCCTAAAATGCAGCTAGGAGAAGCATCTCCATCCGCAGCATAAAAGCGACAAAATGGCGGCTGCGACGTCGGCGAAGCCGCGTCACTAGAATCTTTCGCCTTAAACTTCGGATATCAGCAGTTTTAAGTCACCAGAAAGGTAACAATCAAGGCACCATAACTTCGGACAGATTCTCCATCAAATTGGAGGCTGTCTGTGATGTCGAAATGCACCGCCCGTTCCGTTCTACTCCTATTCGCCACAGAGCATCATGGAAGAGCCACCATTGCAGTCGGGCGCAAGCCACGCCCTCCATTCATATCACTGTTAATCGAAATGAAACCACTGTGTCTTTCACATCCCACGCTGGCTTCACGGGAAGTTGCGTGACAGGACTTTTGACTTCATTACAGTCACAGGAAGTGGATGAAGAATTGGATGCCCATCTAGCTGAATTGGCAAATGACCTCACCAGATAGATGTGGATGGAGATACAGAAATGTTGCATGAATTTATAAATTATTGAAATAACAGATAGGGACACCGGCTTCTGAAATTGGCCAAAGCTGGAGGAATAGTTGCTCTGAAAAGTTCAAAATTACTCAAGTGAGGTTAAGAGAGTCGCAAAGTAGTCAGCAGGGTTTGCAAGCACGAGAGTGGTATAGACTGTCACCCATAGCCACCTCTAAATGAAGCCCAAACTGCTGTTCTAGTTGACTCAGGCCTCCTCTCTTTAACCAACATTAGCTATAATTCCTTATTTATCCAATCTTCTTTCATTTATGTAATCCCACCGCAAAGCTATTTTGCCTGTAAACTCAGCCGTGGCCGGCATGCTCACGGGAGGGAGGAGGGGGAAGCATGGGGGAATAAAAATAAACAAATAATAAAATGTTAGGTTCAGCCAGTTCACGTCACCCGTGGTAGCAGTGAACACGAGGTGTGTCTGCCTCGACGAGGAGACTCTGATGTCATGCTCGCTCCTGGCTGGCTGGCAAGTACCGCCTGCGTCTCTCAGCCAATCCAGACACTGCCCCAGCAGCAATGCCAAGATTGGCTTGAGCAGTAGTGTGCATGTTCTGTTTAGGGCTTAAAAAAGTTTGCGACCAGCCCGAACATGCGCACTAGGCTGCTAATTAGAAGAGGTCCATGGAACAACCCTCGCTCTTCTAATGAGCAGCCAAGTGCACATGTTTGGGTTGGTCCCAACATTTTTAAGCCCTAAACAGAACACGCGCACTTTTGCTGTGCGCTCCGCCGACCACCTGATCCATATTATCGTCGATGTCATGATGACTCATCAGACACTTGCACTGAGCTCCTGCTGCCCCACCCTCTTCTGAGCCCATGCCTCTGGCGGCCTGGGATTGCAAATGTGAGTGAGAGACTGTCTGAGAGTAACGGCAACGCTTGTTACTCAACTCGAGTGCCTCAAATTCATTAGTGGGGCAACGCCCAAGCGCCGTAATGGATGCACCGCCCCTGACTTAGAGAGGACTTTGGGTCAGACAATTGCTTCCCTTTGATTGGTTTTCTTGTAAGTGATTGGTTTTCTTGTAAGTGACATTTGTTTGCTTTCCATTCCCTGGCTTTCATTCCCCTTGAGTTTGACCCTTCCCTGGAGCATAGCTTCTTTACTATCCTTTTGAGTGGATAACTTCTATCTTTCCACTCCTAATATTCAATGAACAACTTTTTTAGTTTCTCTTTCAGCACTCTGGGGGAGTGCATGTGTTTACTTGCTCTTTTCCTATGTGCCTCTCCTCCCCACTTCGCTTCCTGTTCCCCCTGTGTGCCGCTCTGTTTGATGTCAATTTAGTACCTGTAGGTGGCACAACAGTGCTGTTACTCTGTATTTTGCCCCAAAAAATGCAGCATAAATCTGACCTGCTTGTTTTCAATTTGTTGCTGTCTTTTTGGTTCCTTTTTCACCTGTTTACAACTATTTGGTTTGAGTGCTCCTGGCCATTCAAGTGCAAAATGGATGACTTTGTGTGTTCTGTGTTGCTTTTACAGAAGTTTATTAAGCCATTCAATGATACCCTTACAAATGAGATTTTAACTATTATGTACTTTATTCACAATAATATATTTGTAACTTTAACATCTATATTGTGGGTGAATCACTTAAAATTGTATAACCAACAGTGTGGACACTAAATATCAGTTGGAAGGGGGGGTGATGCTCCTCTGCCATAGCTGAAGCCACTGCCGCAACCTAGGGCCAAATTTGCCCTAGTTAGAGCTCATCAGTCAGGTGTTGCTTGGTTCCAGTGACAGGCATACCCGTCCCTAAGTGGGACGGGTATGCCCAGACGTGGGTCCCGTGCACAACATGTCACTGGAACCAAGCTATACCTATATGATGACCCCTAATTTGGGCAATACTGGTCCTGGGTTGCTCGTGCTCCGGTTCAGGGAGAACCTGGTCTGACAGTTTGAGCTGTAATGTCCCCATTGAAGCAGGGTCAAGACTGGTTTGCATATGACTGAGTAGAAACTGAGGTGAGATGATATGCACTATAACAATCCACTGGGATGTGTCCCAAGTAATTGCCAATGGCTGAGATTGGTTCACGCATTACATCCATTGCTTTTTTTGTATACTTTAGTGTGTCACCCTAATTGTGATGGTGCGCTCAGATGTGGGTCTTGTGCACACTGTGCAACTGGAACCAAGGTATACCTGGCTGATAAGTCCTAACTGGGGCAAAACACATCCTGGGCTGCTTGCGTTTCGGTTCCGAGAGGACCTGCCCTGGCTGCTCAGGTTGAACTATTTCATTTGAACAGGGAAAATACAACAAAAGCCCTTGTTACACATCACATATCCAGTAAATACTCTTAGGGTCAGTCACTTATTGCTTTTAAGCGGGGGAGGTTCTAGTGCACCTCTATGAATTGCCCATCATGCGTGTTTTATTAAAGTCAAACCAGGTTCTATCTTTTGCGGTGAATACTAAATATGAGAAAAAAGTGTAGCTATAGTAAGTGCCTCACGTGTGCACCCACCAAAGGGTGATTGAGAGGTTCTCAACAACTTGCTCACTCTTTCATCATCAGCAACTATCCTATATAGGGAAGGGCTTAAAACGGTCTATACATTGTATGGGTTTTTTAATCATGAGTGCGGGCACAACAAATTAAAACATGTGCAATGTGCTTTACACAACTAAATTGTAACTTGTTTTTCCTTGTGAGGAAAAGTATCTCCCCCCCTTTACTGGGATCCACAGGTATATTATGAGATGTGTGCCACACATGAAAGAAGTGTTTAGGCTACACACACACACACACACACACACACACACACACACAACATTCTTCTGCACTTGTCTGGGTGTTGGCTCCGTTCCCTATATAGGAAAGTTGTCTATGATGAAAGAGCGAGCAAGGCGACGAGACCCTGCCAATACCTCTTTGGTGGTGGCTTACGTGAGGCACTTTTATAGATACACTTTTTTCATTTTTATTATATTAAGGATGAACCACGATGCATGGGACCTGGCTTGGCTTCAATAAAACACACATAATGGGGTGGTTCACAGATATGCCTTAGAACCTCCTTCACTTAAAAGTAAGAAGTGGGGGACCATAAACGTATTTACTGGATATGTGATGCGTAACAAGGGCTTTCATTGTATTTTTGATTGTGAGTGGAGGGCACCCGTGATGCTTCCTTTTTCTCTCTATTGCTCCACTTTGTTTAAGAACTTCATTTGAGCAGGGTCAAGCCTGATTTGCATGTGTTTGGGTCCACACTGAGGGAACATGGTGTGCAAAACAACGATGGACTGGAATTGGCTTGAGTAATTACCATTGGTTGTGAATAATGTAATCTTTCCATCTATCATTTTTTTGTATACTTCAGGAAACAAGTAGGCAGCATTGTGCTGTGTCAAAGGGAAAGTGAAAAATAGAGCTACATATAAAAAGTTGTGTTATTGTTTTCATTTCTAGAAGCTCTGGTGACCTCTTGACTGCCAAGCACCCACGTATACACACTTGCAACATATTGCAAGAGTATGTGGGTTTTCTTTTTCAGAGTTCACCATGGAAGTAGATTCATCCAATACAATTCTAGCTGTGTAATAATAGTCATAATAATAGTCAAACTTTGTATGTGTGCTGCACAATGCAGCACACTGGTAAACAAATAACAGTGAAGGAGAAGGTAAATATTTGTCTTCTATTATGACCGCCTCGAGGCAGATTCATTTTTGTGTGGCAATCCTTGTCTATGCATGTTTTAGGAACATATGTATTGTAAAACAAAGTTCATGCATATTTGCATGGGAAATTCCATGTCCCACTCCTGGAACATAGCATAACCGGTATTTGTTAAGTGAACATTCACCCATTCACTTGGCGCTGAATAACTGCTGTTTATTGTTACCCAACTCAACGGTACTCATTTTATCGACCTCAGAAGGATGAAAGGATGAGTGGGCCCGCTGGGATTGGAACTTGTGACCATGATGAGGTCGAACACAGGCCCCTGCAGTGGATGCATTACTCCACTAAGCCACCAGACCCGGAATGCACACTTTATGCAATTTCCTGCAAAGTTGCACATAGCAGTTCTTAAATACACTTTACTCACTCGTCTAAGGCATTCTCCAGACCATATCTTGACAAATAACGACCATTCTACATATTGTCCTGGGAAAGGACTTTCAGATTTTGTGGGCCTAGAAACAGGAAAAAACAGCTGTCCAGACACGAGATTTTGAATATGGTTCAGTATTTGCTTTAAATAAGCAGTATAAAGCAGCTACTGCAAAAAAGACGGAATGAGATAATTACTCAGCATTTAACACGGTAGCTCAATCAGCATCTATGAAGGATAGCAAGTCATTCTGGTCTGCTGTAATTGCCATTCGAACCCTAAACCATGCTGTGACTCTATCTAGTTGTAAGACCCCTGGTGACACATGGGTGGCTTATTTTTCTAAAACATACACGACCATAGCAATGACCACACATCCAGCATGATTGGCAGCAAGCATCAGGGCATACTGGTTTCATTGTCTGAAGTTGTTGGCTCTATACAACAGACCATTAGTGGGAAGGCACCTGGGCCGGATGGAGTTTCCATAGTGTAACATTGTGTTATGGGCACTGCTATTGACTAAAGTTTTCAACAACCTTGCATACTCACTGGTACCGACTCCATGGACTACTTCAACTATTGTCTCAATTTTTTTAAAAGGGAACCAGGCTCAACCTAGTTGGTATTGCCCTTTCTTACTTATTGATATAGTCATCAAAATAATAGGTAGAGTTATTTATAATCCGATCAAGGAATGGGCATCAGAAAATGCTATATTACATTGCTGTAAGTATGGCTTCAGAAATCGTCTAGGTACAATCGAGCAATGTTTGAAATTAAATCTAATTATTGGCAAGTGCACAATAGCTAAACAAACTCCACCTTATTTTGTATTCATCGATTTGACCTCGGCATTTGACTGATAAAGATGAAAGCCAGAATAAGGTTTGGGGTAAATGGCAAACTTTACAATGAAATCAAAAACTTTCAAGGGTTGAGACAAGGCTGTGTTTTGGCACCCATACTTTTTAAACTCTGGGCCATATTATCAAGAAAGGGCGATACACGGGAGGAGCTTCGCGCGCAACCAAGATGGCCACGTGAGCTTAGGGCTCCCGAGACCCTCGTAACCTCCCGTATTTATCCTGTCCATTATCCTGTTCCTCGTTGACGTTTTGGTGAAGGCGAACCGCGAGTGAGGCGAACTTTGCTTTCAGATCCTGAATCGGACCCTGAGAACCGGAGAAACAGAGCTTCGAAGATTGGGGCCTACGTCTGTGTAAAGCCTGGCTGTGGAGTTGGCATGGTGCCCGAGCAGTAATTGAATAACATCGGCTGGCGGAGGCGGGGATGTCTGGTCCGGTGACTTTCACTTTCGATTCTGATCCGGGGAAGACCTGCGACTGGTGAAGGGACCACCCCACTCCCGGGATATTGCTACCCTGTGTTACGCACGAGTGTTATTCTTCAGCACCGTGTGGCTCAGTAAGACCATCTGGCCTGTGCCTTCCAGCTTTGATCCCTTTGGCCTGAGGTGAGACGAGGACCGCCATCTTTCCACATTGCCTCATCGGCCCGGATCCGACTCTCGCCCGATAAGACTGGGAAACCGGAGAGTGCCACGCAGGAACTTAAGACCACTAGGCGAGGTGGCTATACACAGACTAATAGTATCGACCGCTATGCCCAAGTTAAGGGTTCC
Organism: Lissotriton helveticus; assembly: GCF_964261635.1. NCBI lineage: Eukaryota > Metazoa > Chordata > Amphibia > Caudata > Salamandridae > Lissotriton > Lissotriton helveticus. The sequence continues at coordinate 861,398,006 of NC_136071.1, read as the reverse complement.
CCCGGTGGAGCGGGCAGGTCGCAGGAGGACTTGAAAAAACCCCCGACTACGGCGACGGAGCTGACCTTACAGGACGTAATGGCGGCTATTGAGGGGATCAAGTCCACACTGGGACAATAAATAGCGACTCTCGACCATAAATTGGATACTGTGGCGATTGACGTCAATTTGATCCGCACGGACTTGGCGAAGACGAATGAAAAAGTCAAGTCTCTGGATCTTAAGACCTCCAGCTTGACAGGTGATGTCGCGGATCTCCAAACTGAAGTCGGGCGCTTAAGAACTGCCAGTGCCACCCTCACCCGTCATCTGGATGACTATGAAGGGAGAGCCAGGCGAAACAATGTTCGTATTATTGGTGTTCTGGAGAAGGCCACAGAACCATCGGTTGACCTATTTGTGGAAGATCTCATCGTTAACCACCTGGCACCTAAGGGACTGAGTAAGTTCTTTATGGTTGAACGAGCCCACAGAGTTCCGGGCGGCAGACCGAATCTGGGTGCACCACCGAGGCCTATTATTGCAAGAATTTTCAATTTTCGGGATAGGGACGCTATCTGCAGGCCTCCCGAATGAATGGGACCACAAAGTTCGAAAATGCTACCATCAGCTTTTACCCGGACTTCACTCAATCGGTCCAGAAACAAAGACTTGGATTTTTAGGGGTGAAGAGGCGACTGCGCGACAGGGGTCTCAAGTACGCCATGCTTTTCCCAGCCAAGCTATGAATCGAACACGCAGAGCGGACTTATTTTTTCAACAATCCGGAAGTGGTATCTGACTGGTTGGACGCTCTGCCGAAGCAGAGTTCACCGGAGGAGCAGTCTGGGGGGCAGAAGGTGGACTTACGGAACAGGAATGAACTCCGGTTGCATGGTACTCTTTTGTGAGCCTCAAACTGTGGTTCGAAAATCCTGACAATTGATCAATGAGACATTGGGGGGGTTGTGGGGACATGGGTGGGGTCCTTTTCCTCCTCTGTGTTTTCTTTTTATAGCTTAGGTAGATGAGGGGGCGACAGGCACACTGCAAGTTGGGGTGGCTTTTTAGTCTTGAGCAGGGGTGCAGGGTGGGGGGGGTTGTAACGGGACGTTGGGGGGAATGGTTGGGGGCTTTGTTGGGATGTGTGTCTGTTATTTTGCAAGGCTATGTATCCTTAGATTGTTTGATCGAGGTACCGGGTTCTGTCAGGGGTTGGATTCTTTTACTTTTTCTGGATGGGGGTAGAGGGCTGAAATTGATAAGTTGGAATGTGAATGGGCTCGGGGATAGGATAAAGCGTGGGGTGGTGTTGCAGATGTTGAAGCGTTTCTCTCCAGATGTGGTCCTTCTTCAAGAGACGCATTTGATTGGTAATACTTGTCATGCTCTTAACAGGAGGGGTTACCGTTTAGTCGCACACTCCGGGTTTTCCACTGGTTCCAGGGGGGTTGTTGTCCTCCTCAAAAGCTCCCTCCCGTTTGAGATTGACTCCACAGTCATAGATGACCGAGGGCGCTATGCCGCTCTCACGGGGAGGTGGGAGGGCCGGACTCTCTCCCTGGTTTCCGTGTATGTCCCCCCTGGCTTACAGTCCACCACCTTTGCAGACTTGGGGAGAGTTATTCTTGCTCTCCCCTAGGGGTCTCTGATAGTAGGAGGTGATTTTAATGCAGTGGTATCCGGTCTGGATGATCGGCATCCTCCCAGGGACTTGAGGGGGGCGCAGAACTGGCTTCAGGACTTCCATGACACTCCGGGATTGATTGATTGTTGGAGTTGTTGCACCCCACTCAGAAGCAATATACGTTCTTGTCGGGTGCTCACGGTAGTCTCTCTAGGATTGACTATGTATTGGTGCCGTCTGCACAGGCCCTCACCATCACTGAGGCCAGACATTTGGCTCGGGGAATTTCAGACCACTCCCCATTGTGGCTCCGGATGGAGTTGGGCCCGGGATCCGAGGCCCGGGTCGCCCCGATTAACCCTTGGTATCTCCGTAACCCTAAAACCCGTGTTGCCCTGATAAAAGCTCCTGACCTGTATTTTTCGGAGAATGAAGGTTCTGTTTCGTCTGCCGTATCGCTGTGGAAGGCTTTTAAGACTGTCCTCAGGGGTCAGGCCCTATCGTTGATAGCAGATGTGAAAAAGCGACGGGATAAGGAGGTTGTTAGGGTCAAGACGGCGATAGCGGACTTGGAGCTTGACCTGGAGCGATGTGTCACCCGTACCGCGACCCATGTACTAAGGCTTAAACAACTTGAATACAGGGCATTGGTCACCGACGCGGCGAAGGTCATGAGTAGGGAGCAGCAGGGGCGTTTGTATGATGTGGGTGATAAGGCTGGTAAATTGATTGCGTGGTTGGACAAGAAAGATAGAGCTAATCGAGTGGTGCCTGTGATCGAGCTGGCTGATGGAGCTCGGGTCTCGGATCCTAGAGAGATAGCTCGGTGTTTCGCGGAGCACTTCCGGACAGTATACTCCTCCGTGTCGGATAGACCAGAGGAGGATTCACATTTATTGTTGCGAGATATAGCTCTGCCACGTCTCTCTGATGTTGACAGGGAACGTATGGACGCTGCGATAACGGCTGATGAGGGGGCTATTGCGATCCGTTCCCTGCGTTCGGGGAAAGCGATGGGTCCCAATGGCTTGCCTATTGAGTTATATAAGCTACGACCAGACAAGATGGCGCCCTATCTACGAGACATGTTCATGGAATCTCGGGAATGTGGTTCTCTTCCCCGTGATCAGCGTTTAGCTACTATTGTGGTGATTCACAAGGAGGGGAAACCGCGTGACCGATGTGCATCGTACCGACCTATTTCTCTTCTCAACGCTGAACCTAAGATTCTTGCGAAAGTGTTGGCTAACCGATTGATCACCGTTATAAGTGAGTTGGTACATCCGGATCAATCCGGTTGCATCCCACACAGGAATACTGCCCTTAATCTCCGACGTGTAAACGGGGTTCTCGCGAGAGCCGCGACATTGCGTGAGCTGGCCATCTTGGCGTCGCTGGATGCCACGATGGCCTTCGACACTGTGGAGTGGCCTTACTTGTGGGCTGCTTTGGCTAAATTTAGATTCGGTCCTGGCTTTATCGGTTGGGTGAGGCTCCTCTATGAGGATCCCCTCGCACAAGTTGTTGTTAACGGCCGAGTTTCTGCTCCGTTTAGTCTTGGGAGGGGAACTCGTCAGGGATACCCTTTGTCGCCCCTCCTGTTTGCGCTGGCGCTTGAGCCCCTTGCAGCATGGATTCGATGGGAGCCCTCTATGAAGGGCATTCGGTGGTCCTTGGAATTTGAGGATCGCATCTCTTTCTATGCGGACGATATCTTATTGTATTTAACGTCGCCCCGGAAATCATTGATAGTTTAGTGTGATGTCTTGACTTAATTTGGTAGGAATTCTGGCCTCATTATTAACTGGTCGAAATCCTATCTGTATGTCCTCTCCGGCAGCGTTCCTCATCTTCCGAAAAACTGTCCTATCCAGATCGCACAAACGGGGTTTAAATACCTCGGTATTTACATAACATTGGACCCCGCAATTAGATATGAGCAAAATCTTCTCCCACCGCTGTCTCGCTTAAGGCAAGATGTTGCGGGGTGGCGTAGGCTTCCGCTGTCCCCGCTTGGCCATGCGGCCCTCTTCAAAATGATGTTCTTGCCTCGTTTTCTTTACGCCCTCCAAAATACTCTCGATGTTGTACCGGCTAGGTATTTCCGGGCCATTGAAGATCTTCAGAGGAAGTTGATCTGGGACGGGAGGCCTCGTATTGCGCTAGCTAAATTAACGCTCCCGTGGTACGACGGAGGTTTCGCCCTCCCCGATATAAAACGTTACTATTGGGCGTCTCAACTCAGTGCCATAAACCATCGTCTGTATGGTCCAGAATTAAATCCTGCCATTTCCATGGATAGGTGGATGGTACCGGGGGTAATTACTATAGAGCGCTGTATTCTCACTCGGTAATAAAGGATCTGTTGGGACCCACCAAGACAGCTGTACTACTGTGGCGGGACGCGAATTGCTCCATGGGATGGAAGGATCGCTGTGACTCGAGCAACCCCGCTTTTTGAATCCGATAAACTCTGTAAATTGTGGAATACCAAGGGGTTCGATAAATGGGACCTCATTGGTATTAGTAAGGTGGGAGACCTCTGGCTTAAGGGTCAAATTAAATCGTTCGAGTCATTGCAGACAGAGTTCGAGTTAGGTGCCGCGGAGTACTACCGGTATCTCCAGGTTCGTCATGCACTGCGATCTGTTTGCCCGCAGGGGGCTACAGTCCCCGAATCATCCCCACTTGAGGATAGGTTGCTGGACGGCCATGTGCCGGACAGCACAATCTCCCTTGTCTATAAGAAATTGATAAATGATAGAGCAGGCCTCCTAACACACCTTCGTGATTTGTGGACCTGTGACGGCCTGGAGCTGGACAATGAAGACTGGCAATCAGCAATCTCCTCTCCGAAGGAAGTAGCAATCCCAGCTCCACTCCGCCTTGTTCAACTGAAAATCCTACATAGAGTGTACGTCACAGGCCCACGTTTGGTCCACATGGGCTTTTCCGAGGCGGGATTGTGTAAGCGAGGTTGTGGGAGGGTAGGGACATTTCTGCATATTATCTGGGAGTGTCGAGAGGTGGCTGCCTTCTGGGGTGGAGTGCATGATATAATGAAAGATGTCACAGGGATTGCCCTCTTACCGGAAGCCAGGCGATGCCTACTGAATGTCCGGGAGCCCACAGATTACAATGCAGCTCAGACTCAGTGGGCGACCCTGGGGAACATGATTGCCAAACGAGATATTGCTCAATTGTGGGGCTCCCAAAGGCCATCTACAGTAGAAGGGTGGAAAGAGAACATGGACTGGTGCATGTTTAGGGAAAAAACTGTATACTTGGCCCGGGGCCGCCCCCGGAAGTGGTGTAACAAGTGGGGTCCTTGGAACAGCTACCGTGGAGATATGTGTGCACCTCCGGCTGTGGACAACCCTCACCCATCACTTTCCCACTGACCCCGCATTCTGATTGTTCTATTGTATGGACATCTCCTTTACTCTTGCACAACAAATTAAAACATGTGCAATGTGCTTTACGCAACTAAATTGTAACTTGTTTTTCCTTGTGAGGAAAAGTATCTCCCCCCCTTTTTCGGAGAATGAAGGTTCTGTTTCGTCTGCCGTATCGCTGTGGAAGGCTTTTAAGACTGTCCTCAGGGGTCAGGCCCTATCGTTGATAGCAGATGTGAAAAAGCGACGGGATAAGGAGGTTGTTAGGGTCGAGACGGCGATAGCGGACTTGGAGCTTGACCTGGAGCGATGTGTCACCCGTACCGCGACCCATGTACTAAGGCTTAAACAACTTGAATACAGGGCATTGGTCACCGACGCGGCTAAGGTCATGAGTAGGGAGCAGCAGGGGCGTTTGTATGATGTGGGTGATAAGGCTGGTAAATTGATTGCGTGGTTGGACAAGAAAGATAGAGCTAATCGAGTGGTGCCTGTGATCGAGCTGGCTGATGGAGCTCGGGTCTCGGATCCTAGAGAGATAGCTCGGTGTTTCGCGGAGCACTTCCGGACAGTATACTCCTCCGTGTCGGATAGACCAGAGGAGGATTCACATTTATTGTTGCGAGATATCGCTCTGCCACGTCTCTCTGATGTTGACAGGGAACGTATGGACGCTGCGATAACGGCTGATGAGGTGGCTATTGCGATCCGTTCCCTGCGTTCGGGGAAAGCGATGGGTCACAATGGCTTGCCTATTGAGTTATATAAGCTACGACCAGACAAGATGGCGCCCTATCTACGAGACATGTTCATGGAATCTTGGGAATGTGGTTCTCTTCCCCGTGATCAGCGTTTAGCTACTATTGTGGTGATTCACAAGGAGGGGAAACCGCGTGACCGATGTGCATCGTACCGACCTATTTCTCTTCTCAACGCTGAACCTAAGATTCTTGCGAAAGTGTTGGCTAACCGATTGATCACCGTTATAAGTGAGTTGGTACATCCGGATCAATCCGGTTGCATCCCACACAGGAATACTGCCCTTAATCTCCGACGTGTAAACGGGGTTCTCGCGAGAGCCGCGACATTGCGTGAGCCGGCCATCTTGGTGTCGCTGGATGCCACGATGGCCTTCGACACTGTGGAGTGGCCTTACTTGTGGGCTGCTTTGGCTAAATTTAGATTCGGTCATGGCTTTATCGGTTGGGTGAGGCTCCTCTATGAGGATCCCCTCGCACAAGTTGTTGTTAACGGCCGAGTTTCTGCTCCGTTTAGTCTTGGGTGGGGAACTCGTCAGGGATACCCTTTGTCGCCCCTCCTGTTTGCGCTGGCGCTTGAGCCCCTTGCAGCATGAATTCGATGGGAGCCCTCTATGAAGGGCATTCGGTGGTCCTCGGAATTTGAGGATCGCATCTCGCTCTATGCGGACGATATCTTATTGTATTTAACGTCGCCCCGGAAATCATTGATAGTTTAGTGTGATGTCTTGACTTCATTTGGTAGGAATTCTGGCCTCATTATTAACTGGTCAAAATCCTATCTGTATGTCCTCTCCGGCAGCGTTCCTCATCTTCCGAAAAACTGTCCTATCCAGATCGCACAAACGGGGTTTAAATACCTCGGTATTTACATAACATTGGACCCCGCAATTAGATATGAGCAAAATCTTCTCCCACCGCTGTCTCGCTTAAGGCAAGATGTTGCGGGGTGGCGTAGGCTTCCGCTGTCCCCGCTTGGCCATGCGGCCCTCTTCAAAATGATGTCGTTGCCTCGTTTTCTTTACGCCCTCCAAAATACTCTTGATGTAGTACCGGCTAGGTATTTCCGGGCCATTGAAGATCTTCAGAGGAAGTTGATCTGGGACGGGAGGCCTCGTATTGCGCTAGCTAAATTAACGCTCCCGTGGTACGACGGGGGTTTCGCCCTCCCCGATATAAAACGTTACTATTGGGCGTCTCAACTCAGTGCCATAAACCATAGTCTGTATGGTCCAGAATTAAATCCTGCCATTTCCATGGATAGGTGGATGTTACCGGGGGTAATTACTATAGAGCGCTGTATTCTCACTCGGTAATAAAGGATCTGTTGGGACCCACCAAGACAGCTGTACTACTGTGGCGGGACGCGAATTGCTCCATGGGATGGAAGGATCGCTGTGACTCGAGCAACCCCGCTTTTTGAATCCGATAAACTCTGTAAATTGTGGAATACCAAGGGGTTCGATAAATGGGACCTCATTGGTATTAGTAAGGTGGGAGACCTCTGGCTTAAGGGTCAAATTAAATTGTTCGAGTCATTGCAGACAGAGTTCGAGTTAGGTGCCGCGGAGTACTACCGGTATCTCCAGGTTCGTCATGCACTGCGACCTGTTTGCCCGGAGGGGGCTACAGTCCCCGAATCGTCCCCACTTGAGGATAGGTTGCTGGACGGCCATGTGCCGGACAGCACAATCTCCCTTGTCTATAAGAAATTGATAAATGATAGAGCAGGCCTCCTAACACACCTTCATGATTTGTGGACCCGTGACGGCCTGGAGCTGGACAATGAAGACTGGCAATCAGCAATCTCCTCTCCGAAGGAAGTAGCAATCCCAGCTCGACTCCGCCTTGTTCAACTGAAAATCCTACATAGAGTGTACGTCACAGGCCCACGTTTGGTCCACATGGGCTTTTCCGAGGCGGGATTGTGTAAGCGAGGTTGTGGGAGGGTAGGGACATTTCTGCATATTATCTGGGAGTGTCGAGAGGTGGCTGCCTTCTGGGGTGGAGTGCATGATATAATGAAAGATGTTACAGGGATTGCCCTCTTACCGGAAGCCAGGCGATACCTACTGAATGTCCGGGAGCCCACAGATTACAATGCAGCTCAGACTCAGTGGGCGACCCTGGGGAACATGATTGCCAAACGAGATATTGCTCAATTGTGGGGCTCCCAAAGGCCACCTACAGTAGAAGGGTAGAAAGAGAACATGGACTGGTGCATGTTTAGGGAAAAAACTGTATACTTGGCCCGGGGCCGCCCCCGGAAGTGGTGTAACAAGTGGGGTCCTTGGAACAGCTACCGTGGAGATATATGTGCACCTCCGGCTGTGGACAACCCTCACCCATCACTTTCCCACTGACCCCGCATTCTGATTGTTCTATTGTATGGACATCTCCTTTACTCTTGCCCTCCCCCCCTTCCATTCCTTAACATCGCTGTTGATTTCTTTGTACTGTTTTACTTTTCCTTCCCGTCTGGAATTGGTGCTTCGTGTAAAGTAATTCTTGCCTTGCTGTATGTGTATTTTTCTAAATAAAAATGTAAAAAAAAAAAAAAAGACTTTACATAAGTCATGTATGACGTTCCTTGTAGATGCTCCCAGACGAAGGGTATTGACCCGAAATGCATTGGAGCAGGAGATTATACAAGTTGAAAATCTAAAAACGTTATTAACTCATGTGAAGTAACATGCTCATAAAGTACAATGAAGCAAATAAAAGCTTTTTTCAAGACCGAAAAAAAAAAAAAAAGAAAAAAGAAAGGGCGATACATTATCGCAGCTTTTATCGGGAGGAAACTGCAGCTAAAGCAGCAATAATGAGCTTGATAATATGCCCATGTGAATGCCCATAGAAGCCCAGGTTCTGGTGTTAACCTGGGCTTCTATGGGAATTCACAAGGGCATATTATCAAGCCCATTATCGCCGCTTTAGCGTCAGTTTCCTGCCGATAAAAGCGGCGATAATGTATCGCCCTTTCTTGATAATATGGCCCTCTATTTTAACAAACTCAGCCCCTATCTAACCACTATTAATCTTGATGTCCCAAAGGTGAATGGTGCTTTACTCGCAACCCTGCTATATGCTGATGACGCAGTGCTGATGTCTCACACTCCGAAAGCTCTGCGTTTGCTAATGTCCTCCTTCACTCAATTCATGGCCGATCCTGATCTTCAAAAAACCTTTTCAAAGTCATATATTATGTCCTGTGGCACCAAATGTATTCATGTTTTACCCTTGCAGTTGGTATTAACCGTTTAGAAAAAAACGAGTACCTTCTCCTTTCCTGGGCTAATCTTCGATTCAGCTAGATCTTGGGCACATCACACAACACAGACTGAAGCTATCTAGAACAGTTGGCTCCCAATTTAGTTTTCCTCAGCCCTCTGTGGGGGCACTCTCCCCACTCCTGCAGATTTTTCTGACCCAGTGTGTCCCTTTGGCTACGTAGCGGACTCAAATATGGGGTATTGCTAAATGTGAAGCCATTCAGGTGGAGAAACATTGCTTTTGTAGAAAGGTTCTTTCAGTCTCTTCATCTCCCTCACTTTTCATTTGCCACGATGAGCTGGGTATGACCTATATGGTAGACTGATTTAGAGCCAGCCCCCTACTCTTGGGGCTATCTATTTGGAGAACTGAGGAGTCGGCCTTAAATAAAGACATTATCAAAGATTACTTAGCATACAATATGGGTCTTAGCATCCCATGGCTAGCGTAGGTGAAGGAAACATTCCAGATTGGGCTGCCTCACACTTTTACCGAGCCTTGCTCCAGTGGGAGTTTAAATAAAAAGTATGTGAAAACACTAGTATCGAATAATCCTCATTCACAAAGGCTTTCTGTGGAAATGTTAAAGCCCTCAGTCTTAGCCTATTTACACTTGTGCCTTGAGAGTGTACCGGCTCATTACCTGTCTAGTGCACTGGGCATTGGGAAAGATGCTTATTATTTTATTTTAGGCCAAAAACTGTTACGTACTTAATCTGTTTCCGACTGGGCAGTCAAAAAAATATTGGTACTTGCCCGTCTCCATGTGGCGGCATATCTGGACAAACAATGCTACATTTGCTTTTTTTTCTGTAAATTGTCTATAAAATATCCCAAACAATTTTGAATTCCATTCATCAGTCTTCAAACATTTAGACAGTGTAGACTAGCCTTTCACTTCTTACAGCAATTGACAGATGCTGATGCTTGCCTCTGTGTTGGTTCCTTCTTGAGATCTGCTGTACAGTGGTGAAGAACTATGTATTTTGAGTAATTTATTAATCATTTCTATAATTCAATATGCTTTAATTGCATTTGATCAATTGTATATTATTGTATTACATATTATACAATTTCTATATTTTATACAGTATTTTAAATTGTATCTAAATATTCATAACTTGTTTTTAACTTGGATTGTGTACTTTTATGGATGCATTTTGTACTCGAATAAAGTATTTTCCGATTCTGAGTTTGGTGAGGAGCACATTTAGGCATCATGTATTGGGTTTTATCCCAAGGAGGTGATACATTGATAGTTACTAATGAATTTGTTCAAGTATCCAAGACCTTTCTTTGTTAAGGATATAATCAAGAAGCAACTGTTCTTATAAATGTATCACTTGTGGATACAAAGTGAGTGTAGGACTTTCGAATGAGCCATAACTGTACTTCAGAGAATATGTTTCTAAATATGCTGTTCTGTAGATTTATGGAACTGTAGAATACTTTGCACAACTTTAAAAAATATACGTAATTATATGCATTTTCATATATAAAACGACTCATTTTCAACTGAAATTCCTGTAGTTCCTGTCAATTTTACTTACCTCTCCCTCTACATTATCTATCTCTATCTTTATTTCACCTCTCTGCTTAACAATTTTATCAAGCTACAATTTTCTACCTCTTTCTCTGCAATGTGGTCATTATATCACTCTATCTCAAATGAATACGTTCTCAATGTAGGTCACATCTCCATCACTAACTTTCCTTTGTCACAACCTCTTTTGAAATAAATATGGTGTGGTGTAGAGTAGTGGTACTTAACCTATGGTCCGGGGACTACTGGGATTCCATGAAGTCTTGTCAGGGAGGATGCGACTGTTTAGAAAATTAACAAATATTTACAGATTAATAAAGTGTGTGTAAATGAAGAAGTAAAATGTAAAATTAAAAAAATTGAAAACATTCTGTAAATGTGAACTATTTAAGAATTGAGGATACTCATTAAGTAAGTATCCTCATAGACAGTGATGAAAGCAGTGCAAATGCATCAAACAAAATATAGTATGGATGATGAGTGGCCTCAATTGAATTTAGAAAAGCTCCAACCTTTCCATTAAAATGTTGATGTTTTTATGTTTGTTGTGAATTAAATAAAAAATATCATTTATGTATTTGTTTGATGAATGTTTGTTTCTGTATTTTTGTGTGTATTGTTTTGAGGTTCAAATCACAGAAAATGCTTAGCCTTCCAATATTGACTCAGCTGGGGGTTCCTGTATTCCAGTAATGATTCATTGGGGGTCCCGGGAAGTCAAAAGGTTAAGAATCTCTGGTGTAGAGATCTTTTTTTGGTATCCAAAAATGACACACATTTTGTGACCTTACTTTTAAAGCTACTATCAAACCCTCAACCTCAATCATCACTTTCCATGTCTTTTCAAACAAATCTCACCCTCACTTTCGCTCTATGTATCAATATGATATTTGTTTATCTAAAAAATCTATGTCTTTCATTCTCCAACTAAAGTAGCTCTAAGCTAAACATCATGTATATTTCAAACCTACAAACTTCCCTCAAGGCCTTTAATTCCAGCTTAATAATACTCTCCAAGGCACTTGTAAAAAGTTTTTTTATATTGGACTTTAGTCCATGTCATAGTTCTATTTATAATTTGTGACTTTTAAACTTAATATAGTTTTCATAAGTAACTGTACTTGTCTATTTCAAACTGTCTCTCCCTTTAATTCTCAGCAGCTCATCAATTTCAACATTTCCTCTGTCTCTAATCAACCCTTCTGTATTTCCCACATTACCTTTTCTAGAAAAGTATATTTCTAAAGTCTACTCTGAGAAACACATACATAGAAACAGATTTCAAAAAATGTGTTAGGAGAAAAATGATTGTACAAAGTAGGTAGTACATATGAATGATGTCCTTTTGTGTGGTGTTATCTCTTTGCAGTTTTTCTAAAACCTTTACACTAATCTTTATTTTGAGATAATATTCATCTATCAGTGTTTAAACCAAACAGACTATGTGTATTACTTTTTCCATAGTTTTACAATACATCAATAAACAATCCCAAAATTACCCATGTAAAGACATTAGTATATTCAGAAAATTAATTTCTGTATTCATTACATTCGATCGAAAATAGTGTTAGGGCTGGAAAAGCCACATTTTGAACACTAAATTACTATTGATTTAAATACACAAATAGGTTCCTTTTGATATCAATATAATAATATTTTACATATACTCCCACCCACAATGTAGATAAACATTGACATGTCAAAGACTGATGTTTAACATCTGGAGGTTTTTCAATAATTAACCTCCCTAATATCTTTTAAAGGATCGGTGGAATACTTATATTTTTAGTATGGGCCAACAAATACTGGCAAAACCTTACATCTCCAGGTTTAACAACCACTATATTTATATAGGTGGAGTAAGCAATTATAGTGTATAACAGCTATGCAGCCATATTTAATTGAGACAGAAACATAAGAATATATGTGTTATTTTAATTAAGAAAACAGTTTTTTTAAATCATTGTCAAAAAGAGATTTCTGAACATGCTTTTAGAAAATTGTGCATGAGAGGATTAATTTCGATCTCGTCAATACAGGTGGTGTGCCTTATATTAGTGTACCTCAATATTCAGATTCCTTTCTCAACTATGAAAAATTAAATTGGAGAAAATTGCGTTACCTCGTGGTCTGGCAGGCAGTCCTTTGGCATTCCCATGGCGGTGCCTATTAAAAAGGCATCGTAATGGGAGCGCCAAAGCCTGTTTCTGCACGGCATGGACTGTGCAGTCTATGCCATGCAGGAAAGGAAAGGATGTGCATGCGGTCAGGGGGCACCTATCTGCCCCCCTGCATGTATCCCATGGCCCTGAGGCAACAGGGGACCCTGTAGGGCCCCCTTTGTTTCCTCACCCCCACAATTTTTATAACAGCCTTGATGCCATGAAAACTGTGACGTGAGGAAACTCCAAATATTCTTGGTGGTGCTGCAGCTGCTTTACCAAGCATATTGGAGCCTCTGACAGCCGCACCACAGCCAAGGATCGCGGATCCCTAGTGATTGCAGCTATCCCATGGCAGTCCAACCGCCGTAGTTGTAATACAGCAGTTGGACCACCGTTGCAGCGGTCCCCAACTGCCACTGCACTTCCACAGCGAGTTTGGAGTACTGATGGACCGCCAAACTCGTAATTAGGTCCTAAGTTAACATGATTCACATTGAATAAAAAAACTGCCACTTAAAATTGATATTGTATACTTCATTCCAGAGTGTTGTACTTTTGAATATTGTATTTGTACCTTTGAATATTACCTTTCAGTTTGTTGTTTCCGGCTACTTTTTCGACTTTCACCTTAACTGTGTTTAACATTTCTTTTTAGATCAGCAAAAGGGCATTGCATTTTTATTCATTAAGCCCATGTACTGGTGACTACTGTCAAGAGAAAGTAAAATATTGTGCAATTAAACTCGCCCCCTCCATCCGGTTCATTACATTGTTTGCACAAACCTCTCACCAAGCACTAGGGCTGTGACGCAATGAGCGTGCCTGCCAGTATTACCGGGGTTTACAACATCTGCATGCTCCCGTGTGTATTTTTTCATTCATTTGTCTTCATTTACAATGTCACTATTCTGAGTTCTTTCACAAACCTAACACATATGCTGATGATGAGAAAGAAAGTCAGATTTTGAATGCATTAACAGATAAGGGAACTGTTCTTTGCCCTCCCAAATAATTGCACCGCAGGAATGTACCATATTTACAAAGATACTGAACACCCCTGTGTTTTTCCTAGTAGCTGAGCTAATAAAGCAGCCTGTGCCAACGCAGGCACCCCTGCGCCATATTGCAAGCATGCCGGTGCTGCAGGGGTGATTGTTTATGTGCAGGAAGGAACACCTTCTTGCACATAAACAATCTTACAGGCGATTTGTGGAAAGGGCAAAATACAAGGAGAAATAAAACATTTCTCTTGTATAGCCTATTTAAGACCAGGTATTTCCTGGTCTTATTTTTGGCGCTGCCCCATACCTGGTAAAAAAAGTGCAGCATCAAAAAGCAATGGGCGTTGAGGTGGAATGCCCACAGCAATACCCATTGCCTACCCCTTTATCTCAGCAGACTGCTGTGGTAAGGGGTTAAAAGCATCGAGAAGATCGTCAACAAGCAGATGGCCGCCTTCCTCGAGACGAACGGATCCCTCGACCCCTCACAGTCCGGCTTCAGAGCCAACCACAGCACCGAGACCGCCCTCATCGCCGCCACCGATGACATCCGAGCCCTGATGGACAATGGAGAAACAGCGGCCCTCATCCTCCTAGACCTCTCCGCGGCATTCGACACGGTCTGCCACCGCACCCTAGTACGGCGCCTCAGCAACATCGGCATCCAGGACAAGGCGCTGGAATGGATCATCTCCTTCCTCGACGGAAGAACACAGAGAGTCCGCCTACCACCGTACAAGTCAGAGGCCTCCGAAGTCATCTGCGGCGTCCCCCAAGGATCATCCCTGAGCCCCACCCTCTTCAACGTCTACATGAGCCCCCTCGCGGCCATCGTACGCAAACACAACCTCAGCATAATCTCCTACGCCGACGACACCCAGCTGATCCTCTCCCTGACCAACGACCCCGCCGCCGCCAGAGCCAACCTGCACGAAGGGATGAAAGAGGTAGCCGAGTGGATGACGACCAGCCGCCTGAAACTGAACTCGGACAAGACGGAGGTCCTCATCCTGGGCTCCTCACCCTCCGCCTGGGACGACTCCTGGTGGCCCCCCGCCCTGGGCACCGCACCCAAACCGACTGACCATGCACGAAACCTGGGCGTCATCCTGGACTCCTTCCTCTCCATGACCAGGCAAGTCAACAATGTCTCCTCGGCGTGCTTCAACATCCTACGCATGCTACGGAAGATCTTCTGGTGGATCCCCACCGAGACCAGGAAGACCGTCACCCAGGCCCTCGTCACCAGCTGACTGGACTACGGCAACGCCCTCTACGCCGGTACCACCGCCAAGCTCCAGAAGAGACTCCAGCGGATCCAGAACGCCTCAGCCAGACTCATCCTCGACATCCCACGAACCAGTCACATCTCCGGACATCTGAAAGACCTTCACTGGCTCCCCGTCAACAAAAGAATCACCTTCCGCCTCCTCACCCACGCACACAAAGCCCTACACGACCAAGGCCCGAGCTACCTCAACAGCCGAGTCAACTTCTACGCTCCCAAACGCCACCTCCGATCAGCCAACCACGCCCTCGCCGCCGTCCCCCGCATCCGAAGAGCGACTACAGGAGGAAGGTCCTTCTCCTACCTGGCCGCCAAGACCTGGAACTCCCTCCCGACCGACCTGCGCCTGACCCAAGACCACCTCTCCTTCAGGAAGAAGCTGAAGACCTGGCTGTTCGAGCAGTAGCGGCACCGCCCCCCCCCCCCCAGCGCCTTGAGACCCTACGGGTATGTAGCGCGCTTTATAAGTGTCAATGATTGATTGATTGATTGACGCCAACTGAGCATCAGAAAAAGTGACACTTGGCTGGCGTTAGGGGCTTGTAAATAGGCCCCTCGGATTCCCACCAGTGGCTTGATAACAAGTTGCATGGTACAGCCAGGCTAGTAAATCCGCATGCAAAATGTATGTTACGTATTGAATCCTATGGAATAGGGATTCATAGTGTGAAACCGAATTTGTTGTAAAACCAAGTAGAATTTTCAATTCCATGGGGTTTAACACATTTACCACCTACTTGGGGAGGCAGTAAATATATACCTGGGCATCTGTGTGGGCTGGGAGTGGAAGGTGGAAGGAGTGGTGTGGGAGGGAAGGGCACATAAGATCTTGCAGAGGGAGCATTGAATGCTCACCCCTACCAGAAAAAAAAAGAGATGAGGCTTGGCTGGAAGTAAAGTCACATTTGATTATACTTGGCTCTATTAATGTTTGATAAAATCAGATTGAGGGTTACAACATTGGGGAACACCAGTGCACTAATGATCAGGCAGATCGGAATTCCATATGGTAATTCCACTCCACCTGACTCATAATCAGGGCCATACTGTGAGAGAGCCTCCATTCAAAGTCAACACTCTCATTCAGTGAACGAGAATTTGAGGTTGTCAAAGTAATAAGGATACACTGGAGAGTTCTTGGTTGGAATAACTTTCTATGGTTCCACCTGAGCATGGGGCACACTTTGAGATGATATGAAGGGGAGACTTTAACACGTTCTAGGCTGGACCTCATACTTACACTTAGTGCCACTAGTTGCCTCTAGCTTCCATCACTTCATTCAAAGCTCACACACCTCACTCAACATGCCCATATAGGCTGAACTGCTGAGAAAACCCTTCCTACCATGCACTCCAAATGACACCCCAGAAGTAGGGTCACCAGGCGTCCCGGATTTGCCAGGACGGTCCCATTTTTTACCAGCTGTCTGGGCAGTTTCTAGAAATTTAGCTCATGTTCTGGTTTTTGGAGGGTCGACTAAAAACGGGGGGGGGGTGAGGGGGGTTATGTTTTACAAAGCAGGGATAGTTAGCAGTTGTTCAAAGAAAGCAATTTAATTCACAGGCAAGCTACTGGGTTTCAAAATCGCACCTTATGTATGTTCTTACTGCCTGTTTTGTATTTCTCTGCTGAGGAGCGGTGTCATTCTGTGCGCTCGCTTGACGCCTTCTTCTATTTTTATGAAATGTCCTGTTTTTTTGCTTTAAAATTCTGGTCACACTACCCAGAAGCCAATGTAAATTACCACCTAAAAAGTTTTTCAGTTGTGCAAGGTTATAGAAGCCGCTCTATAAATACAAATGTAGTACAATACGCGTGAATGCCTATTAGTACAGGTTTCTGAGTGTTGTGGCTTTGGTATATTACTGGGTAATCATTAACATATAAGGGCCATCCATGGCAAGAATGAGATGGTGTTATACAGTAGGCAAGACCTAATCTATTAGTGTGTGTCGCAGGTCTACAATGGAGTACATGATGGAAATGCTAAATTGATGGTGAGCACTGAAACAGCACTTAACAAAAATAAAAATGCGGTATAACAGGACAAAGATGTTTTCATAAAAACGATAAGCTTTTCTCCGGTGGAATAAGGTTTCTTTATTAAAAGTGTGTATTTTCGTTGCTAGAGAGATAGGGTGGACTAGAGCTGTATCTAAGCGGTGATTATGGCATACCGCATACCACCATGCTAGATAGGACAATTTGGAAGAGTCTTTCCAATGTTTTTAAATCTGTTGAAATGTTACAGCCAGTAACAGATCAATGAGTCTTAGCTGAGAATGACTTTTCCCCCATTCCGGTGCTAAGCTACCTAGGAAAATATTGGTAAGGGATACTACACCTCTGGTCCCCCCTCACACCCTTTTTAAATACAGCAGCAAAAAACGCTTCCTCCCCCGAGCCATCAATACAAGAAGTTACCAAGCCTCCTTGACTTCCTACTGTTTACTTGTATATAATTCTGATTATTTTGTTAATCCCTATTGCACTCCTTTAATGATGTATTGTGGACATGTACTGCTATTTGCAATATTTATGAACCTATGAAGCTTTTCATCTCATCTTCTACGTTACACTTTTATTGCCTTGATGATTTGTATATTAATAGCATTCTCAAGTATTCTCTCATGCCTTTATGCATTGATAAATAACTGTTTGTACGAAGTATTGTTTTCCCAACAATTTTAATTCTTCAATAAACCTTCACTTGAACTTAAAAGTGTGTATTTGATATTGGATATGTGTGTTTTCAGAATCGAACAAAATGATATTTGGATGAAAAATAATTTCATTTTCAAATATATATTTGAATCTGAGAGATAATCAAGTCTGAAACATGGCGACGTTCCCTGCAGACCTGCCAACTCACATGATTTACGGTGTGACACGCAATATCTTATCCTTTCACAGGTTCACCAGGTCACCCGATATTACAGCAAAGAAATCGAGCTGAATATTACTGCAAAGTGGATTTTCTGCTCGTTTTCCGAGACTTTGACCTGCCGAAGCCCATTAAGGGGTGTGAAAATAGCCCAGAACATCGGATTCAGCCTCAGCAAACTTTTTTTTGTGTGGAAGGAGGTGGTTTAGAGGTGGGGTGGGGCAAAAGTGCCTCTTAGGTACATCTCGGCAGGAGGCCCGCCACCTCCAAGGCGCCACTCCCTTCTCACACAGGTGCATTTCTTGTTTCAGTTGGCATGTCTGCAGCCGCTGCACTACAGGTGTATTATAGTTATTGGTACGTTTGTGATAGAGTCCCTGTTCATAGAACTCTCTTTAAAGCTCTTAGAGGCACAATAATTAATATGCTCCATTCATATCACACACATAGTCCCCAGTATAAATGAAGCTGAAACTTACTGAACAGTGGCAGATGTGTGCAGACCATAGAAAGTTAAATCAAAGGTTACATCCGCGAAAATAGTCTCTTCCCTCTAATGAACAGGGCAAAAATATATGTGTGGTTTTGTTGAGGAAACTGAGAGAAATCAGATAACTGCTTTGCGTGTGCTTCTCACAGTGCTTAATTTGAGCTGGTGGTTTCCGGTGCTCAGCATCAGCACTTCATCATCAACACCGGTGCTTTTCATGAGCACCAGCATCAACACCAGTGTGTTTCATGGGTACCAGTTAAGGACACATTCATTTACAGGGAGTATAAGTGATTTGCCCAGAATCACAGGATGTTGAGCTGACACCAAGACTTTGAACCTGGTTCCCCAGCTCCAAAGTCAGCAGCTCTGGCCATTACACCACATCCTTTCGCAACGTTCATGGTTAATAGTTGATTCTATTTTAAGGGGCACTGACAGGAGAAATTGCTTGGTGTAAGCTGCCTGTTAACGAGAGCCCCAGCACTTATGTTTTTTTACAAATTAACTACTAGCTTCTGAGTTTGTGCCATTATAAGAAACTTCACAGTATCAATCACAATTACACAGAAAGGTACCAAAAGGATATAAAGAGCGATTTCCTCTCCAGCCATTGCAAGTGTGCCCCATTGCCTCTTCCATGACATCACATCAAAACTTCAAATCTGCTCACCTCAAGTGTCTGTTTTTCTAGTAGAGTATTTAAACATAGGATTAGCACAGTTAAATCCATGCCGAGCTAGACAAAGAGCAGATTTGGAGTGTCCGTAGTGCCGTAGAGTGTTCCATAAATGGAGCGCCCTTTTTTGCAAATAACAAACCATATACTTCCCATTTAGTCTGGTGTGGCAATGTCTTAATTTCTTGCCTCGTGTTAGTGCGCAGAGACACACGCTGAGTTAAATCCATTTTGACCCTGATGTGCACCTTGCAAAGAGAAGTTGTGTAAATCAGCACACTGGATCAAGCCTACATTGAAGTCTCCTCTCTCCCTTACATGTGTGTGATGCAGTCATATATAGACAAAATGTTGGCAACTGTCCATTCTTGAACCTTCTCGCTTGAGAAGCTTCCTGGTCCTTCACTGTACTTTTCGATTCCTCGATGCCGGTACTTTTTCATGTTATTCACTGTATGCCTTCTCGTTCTTTCTGGATGAGTGAAAGGGCTGGTCCGCATGTTTGTCTCCAGTCAAAAATGCACATGAACATATGCCACCACTCACCCTCTCTGTGTAGCTTGACTTTTTGAATACATACATTATTTATGGATATTCATCAGCTTCTTCAGCTCCCATGATGCATCTTTTTTTTTAAAGAGTACCTGACCACCACAACAAGATACCCCAAGAGCATCTCAGCCTTGCTTCACCATAGAATCATGACATAACTTCTTAATATTACAGTTAACCCTTCAGTACCTTACTTGCGCTGTGTTACACCACTCATGTTCCCAGAAAATAATCCTGCAGTACTCCTAGCTAACCCTACTCTTCATAGGTGCTAGCCCTGTGTCTAAGTTTACACATACACTAGACCAATGATACCTTTGAGATCTATTCAGGGGAATCAGGCTGGCAGTCTCAGTATGAGTAGGCAGACGTCCAGCAGGCCACTTCCTGCTCTTCCTGATGTCCTCGCAGATAGGTCCAATTTTTTTAAACATACCCTTTTCCTCTAAGTAAAGGGAACTCCAAGGTAGTGATCTGCTGTTCCATGTAGGCCACCATCCCTGTGTTTGCAGCCAATCACGGGGCGGGAGTCGCAAATTTCAACCTGCTGGATGAATAATCATTAGGCACTATGTTCTGTGACACACTACAATTAGAGATTTTGCTATGCAACCTATTAGTACTGGAGCATCGTAATTTAGACTCAACCCTATCAAGATGCAAAAGATATTCAAGGCTGAGAACTGCAGCTTTAGTCGATGTGCTGGGAATTTAGATCAATGTTGCAAAAACACATAAACAGCATTCCTATTGGATGCTGGTAGTGTGAACCAAGATAAAACACATTTGAATTTCATGTTTCTTTATATTGGTGCTCTCACAGCTTTGAGTTAGAGTTCTGTCGGAGTTAGGCTTTAGGAGAGAACACTTTTAGACTTTGAGAGGTACATACCTTTCTGCTTGTCCTATTCTTGCAAGTGTGAAGCCTTATGCCCAACACTTATTTCATTTAGTTTTAAACTTCTACTGAAGCCTGACCATGCTGGCACATACCTATTCTATTGCTCCTGAATTAGAAACCCACAATAGATGTTCCTATGTTGTGCCTATGTTAGAGTAGAGAAGGGAATTTATTTATGGAACATCTGGTTACTTTGATTTGCTATTATATGTTTATGGCAGTTGTAATCCTGTATCTCATTTTATTGCATATTAACCAACTGGGATATTTTTCTTTGGTAATCCAAATAAATCCCTTTAATCATATTCATTGGTATTTGGTCTTCATTGTGGAGTCATATAGACTTCACAAATTGAAATTGTATTGTTATATTTTCTGCTTTTCAATGCTTTATGGTACAAAAGGGGGTGGTAATGGATGGAGCATCTGAACCAATCAAACACTCACACCCAGTCAACAGATCTGGGTTTAATCCATCACCGTTCTTTAGCCCACTCTACCACCCCAGTTCAGAAATGGCCATATGCAAATCAGTCTGACCCTGCGCCTCATGGGAACAGTCCAGCCCGAACTGCCAAGCCATGCCTTCCCTGGACCGGACTCAAGCTTCCTAGGACCGGTTTCTGGAATTACAGCCGTCTTCAGCCAGGCTTGCTTGAATCCAGTGGCAAAGTGAGCAAGGGACTCACGTGTGAGCATATCCTGCCAACTTATGGCGACAAAGCGGTACAAAAGGGGGTGGTGATGGACGGAGCATCTGAACCAATCGTCCATCATCCCCTTTTGTATCGTTTCAATGCTTTATGTCAGCTATAAAGGTTCATCGTATTTGTTGAGTACATTTTCCGATGACGTGACAGAGAGAACACATTTGTAAAGACCAGGATGATACAAGGGTCACATTGCAAAAGCAGAGACCGTTTGCAATAGGTCAGTGCGCAACTTATAACCAATTCTTTTGAGGTTTTACTGTTTGGATCAGGTGCAACACAAGGAAAGAGGAGGAGACAGGACACAAATGTTTAGACAACTGGAGTCTACGTTCATAATTACACTGCATCTCAAGACCCCCATAGGGCAAAATAGTTGACAAAGAGATCGGGGTCCATATCGGATAAACTGCATTAGATGTTTCCACTGTATAGCATTTAAATAACCATCAACAATCTCACCCCCTTTCCCTTCTTTCATTTTCATGATGTTTTCCTTCTGAAAGGTGACTGTAAATAAGAAGTTCTCAACCACAGTTCCTGATAACTTTGCCGGTCCAAAATGGGAATTTAAACAGGACGTTCCCAGTAGAAAATGTTGGGCTCATTCAGGGTGTGATTGTTTGTTATGTGGCATTGATTGCAATAACTTTGGAGTTCTCAACCACAGTTCCTGTAACTTTGCAGGTCCTATATAGGAATGTGAATAAGACATTCCCACTAGAAGATGGTGGGCTCATTAGGGACATGATTGTTTGTTATGTGATATTGATTGCAATAACCAAAAATAATCTAAGGTATGTAAGACAATATATGAGTCTGCATTTTTTTCTTTTGATGTTTGGTGGTCACACTACATGGAACGCCCAGGATTTATTCGCCAAGTGCACCTGGCTTGTAATAATTGGTTGTCAATTTTCTAACTTTTTAAAACTGCTTTACAGTAGAAACTGCCATCACAGACAGATATTGTTTTTAATATTAATAGTTGATGTGTGCAAAGAGAACCCATACACTGTGGTATGTAATGTATGTAAGTTCTACATGGTAAAGAACAGGGGATATGCGATGACATGCAAGGCAGAATAATGCTTGCACATATGGATAGCATAGGCATTACATATTTCCAATGATGAGCAACTATGTGCATAATGTATTCAACTGTGTTGCCTGCAAAGCAGAATGATGAATCAGTGTTTGTACTGATTTGAAATGTACCAAGGAATGTATATATGCATTCAATCTGCCTTCCCTTTCGGCTAAATAATAACTTGGCATAGTTTTTAAATGGCCACTGTAATAACAGGACTGGTGATTCTCACATCAATGTCCATTTTCTATGCTTACTCACATTGCCTTTCTGTTGGTTGATTGGGATGTGTATATATATCTGACAAAATGACGCCAGTCGCTCTGACATTGACAAAGGCATTATGCCAAAACGCGTTTGTCAATCGTGTTTGTGGTAATAAATATGAACCTTTAAAAAAAACATGAATGCACGACCTTCATTTCTTGAAGAAACAGTGTTTGACTGAAAAAATATATATATATTTTTTTTACGCTTACCTAAGAAGTACTCATCCTTATCCTGATGCATTTTGGGAACCTTTTTTAATGTTGCACCTGGTTACTATCAGATCCAAGTTTATGGTATTAGCATTTTACCTAATTGAACTTTTTGCGACCAGTCACAATTAGGAAATGCTATGTACATGCTGTTAGGAAATCACAAATAGAAAATCCCGTTTTTGCGATTTCCTATTTTGAGAATTGCAAAATGTGTTTTCTACTGGGTAGAAATCACATTTGGTGACACTGCATACGCCTTACTACAGTAGGAAAAGCAGTTTTGCATTTCTTAACGGCTCACAATGGTCCATTAAGAAATGCTAAATCCTTTTATACATATGGACCAAAGTGAGTTACCCAGAGCAATAACTCTGAGAACTGTACATAGGATCAATCAATTAAATAAAGGGAGAAAAACATGGTGCGATATAAACTAAATATCATTTAACACTTCCAATACATCAATCAGATAAAAGATAAAATAAAATATTGTCATGGAGTCCCAGTAAAAGCAAACTAGAAATAAAAAAACACATCTAAAAGGCAGAGATCAGGGAAAGGGGGTGAGTGTGAGAAGTTAAATGTGAGTGGGAAGCATTTATGTAACAAGGGAAATATTTGGAACTACGCGGCCAAAGCCACGATTTCCGGAAGTCCGCAAGCGTACCACGCTTGCCCAAACAACGAATTGCCTTATTCATGCACATGTGTGGTCAAGACAAATGCGCTCTAGTGTTTGAAATGGGCGGGGTCTTGGAAGAGGAGCGTCAGGAAGCGGCCACGGACAAATAAGTGGGGCTGGGGCCGGGTCTCGGGTTAGTTCAAGGTAGTTTTCAGGTGTGGGGGGGTTCGGGTAGATTTCAGGGGTGGGGGGCTTTGGGGTTCTGTTTATGGGTGGGGGATCGGAGTAGTTTTAAGGGGTGCTGGGGGTTTGGGTTGGTTTTCAGGTGTGGTAGTGGTTTGAGGTAGTTTTCTGCGGTGGTGGGGGTTTGAGGTAGTTTTCAGGGGTGGTGGGTGTTCGGGGTAGTTTTTAGGGGTGGGTGTTCAGGCTAGTTTTTAGGGGTGTTGGGGTAGTTTTCAAGGGCGGTGGGGGTTCAGGGTAGTTTTTAGGGGTAGTGGGACTTTGGTGTGGTTTTCAGGGGTGGCGGGTTTGTGGTTGTTTTCAGGGGTGGGGGTTCATGGTAGTTTTCAGGGGAGGTGGGGGTCAGGTAGTTTTCAGGGGGTGGGGGAGTTCATAGTAGTTTTCAGGGGGAGTTCAGGGTATTTTTCAGGGGTAGTTTTTAGGGCTCGGGGGAGGGTCTGGTAGTTTTTAGGAATTAGTAGAGGGTGGGTCATTTTTTGGGCTCAGGGAAGGTCAGGTTAATTTTTATGGCTTAAGATAGGGCGGGCTATTATTTAGGACTGGAAGCAGGGAAGGTTTTAGTGCTTGGGCAGGGGGTTGGGTTTCAGGAGGGAGGGGTAGTTTTAGAACTCAGGGAAGGGGCAGAGGTTGGGGGTCAAGTCTTAACCAACGGAAATGTGTTTACCATACATGCTTTGACAGCTCATAAATCATTGTAAAGGCAGGCGTGGTAAAGGCATATTCGTGGTTAAGACTTGCGTTGTACAGACTGTGTGGAACCGACATGCGTGGTAAACGCATGCGTGGTTCCATCACACAACCGACATGGCAGGATAGGGAAATAGTGTGGAAGGAGACAGAAGAAAACATTGGAGAGGGAGGCAGGGTCTTAGTTGTTGCATGTCATTTTACTGGCTGCGGATTTGCCATTTCTATTGTCTGGAAGGTCTATGTTACGCAGTAAATATCCACCTGTTGCTAACCTGTGATTTTCTCGAATTCATGGCCTATGTTGGAATTTGTTAGAACAGCAGTTTGATCTCACAATTGTACTTTACAAACATTTTATTACAAATAGGTTGCTAATGACTCTAATATGATCAGCTGTTTGGTGATTGTTCCAATGATTACTAAAATTCTTCGATAAAGCAACAATGCAAAGCCCAAAAGATAAGAAGATCTGGACTTCTCTAAGTGTATCTTGTAAACACCATTGCAGAACTGTGTCTTCTTTCTTGTTCATTTCAAACCATGCCGGTAAGAAGATAAACACAAAAGCTCCACCTTATGAACATGGAAGGATGTTTTCAAGAGGTGATGGCAAATATGCTTTAAATTAGGCTAATATGAACCTCTGGTCTTTCAGGAAAATGTAGATTTTGCTAACTATTTAGTGTTGTAAAGCGTCAGTTTCATCAGAGAAACAGAGTGAGTGATAAAATGAGGCATTTATTAAATGAAATGAGGCATTTATAAAACGCTGCATATACTCTGAAGGGTCTAGGAGCTACCTTCAGATTAACAGGGCTGTTTAGGGTTGTCTAGTACTCATCCTCTAAAAAGCCACGTTTTTAAACCCTTTCTGAATTTTAGCAGATTAGTTTCTTTTTTAAGTGTTAATTACATGGAGTTCCAGAGTTTGGTTGCAGTATTTTGCGGTGTGTACCCTGGGAATAACCAGGTTGCCGTTTTCAGTCGATCTGAGGGGTCTTGCAAGGGTGTATGGCTTCAGATATCGTGACATCTGCTCTGGCACTAATCCATGCAAAGATGTATATGCTATTTACAAGTCTTTGAATTTGATACGTTTAGCAACAGGTCACCAGTGCATTGCTTCAGGCCTTAGAGGCGGAGTCAAATCTAGTAATCCCTAAAACTACTCGAGCTGCTGCATTTTGTGCCATCTGGAGCTTGTGAATGCTTTGCTTTTGTGAGCTGGTGAACAAGGCATTACAGTAGTCCATAACACACATGAAGGAGTAGGGAAATGAAATACAAAGGTGGCACGTGCTTAGTGAAAAAATACTGCCCTCACTCACAAAGTTGTGACATGCTTCATCATTGGGCTTGCTTCAGTACACCCCTGCACAGACCAATGCCTGGGATGGAGCAATAGGGAGAGGAAAACAATACAAACATAAAAGTTAGGATCACCGTAGAAAAGTGCAGTGAAGGTTAAAACTAGCTCGGAAGTGTACCCTCTCGAAATGTTATTCCTGGGCCCAGCGGCTAGGCCTAAAACGTGAAGGATGGTGGTGATAGGAGAAGATAAAGGTTTCCTTCCCAACTCCTTACTGCCGAAGTGTTGACATGTTTCTGCCATCTGATACGTGCCCACAGTGTTGGGTCACACTGCCATTCATCAGGACCCTTCGGATCCCAAAGTGTGTTAACCTCTGAACCTAGATACGGTATCCTTGGAATGCCTTACTTCCAAGCAGAGGGCTCCCCTATATAACACAACAAGTTTCATATACTACAACGTTAAAACTAGCGAGATGTTGGGAGTGACCCCCTGTGGTCAAACTTTCATCAAGGCGGGTGCACTTCATGGAAAGTATCCAACTCTCATAGTAGTCCAGCTTGGATGAAATAAGTGTGGTCACCACTGTTTTTTTCATCAAAAGGAATAAAGGTAAGTATTTTCCTCAAAAGGTTGAGGATGAAGAAGCACGAGGAGGTGTATGGTTAATATGGGCTTCAAATAGAACACCCAGATTTAATCCTTTATTTGTAGGGGTTGGCAACGGGCCAAGTTGAGCGGGCCACCAGATGTCTGCCCAGATTGAAAAGCCAATGCCTAAGAGAAGTACTTTGGTTTTAGATGAATTGAGCTTAAGACAATCGTCTAACATCTGCCAGCTGCCTATATGCAACATACAGTCATGAAATCTAACTGCTGTTGAATTTGATGGGCTATTCACTGAGAAAATTATCTGAGTGTCGTTGGCATAAGACACCAATGCCAAGCCATAACTTTTGATTCATTTAACCAGGAGGTGACATACTAGTTAAATAGAGTCGGGCTCAAGGATGATTCCTGAGGAAAGCCACAAGAAAGTGAAAAAGAGGCAGAAATGTAGCCTCCAAGAGCCTCCATGAGCCACCGTTTAGGTGCGTTCTGATAGAAAGCCAACAGGGAGAGCGTCTTATCCATGATCCTAAGTGAATCTAGACAGTCTACCAACAACTCATGATTGACCATATCAAAAGCCGCTGATAGGTCTAACAAGATCTGAGCAACACTCCCCCAACATCCAAGGTTTGTCTGAGCTCTTCAGCGGCAGTAATCAGGGCTAGCTCTGTGCTATGATGAGCACAAAATCCATATTGGGAAGAGTCGAGAATAGCATCGTTTGTAATGAAGGTGTATAATTCTGTGTTGATGGCTTTCTCTATTACCTTAGAGGGGAAAGGAAGTCTCAAAATTGGTCTATAGATAAGGGTATCATTGGCGTCTAGAGTTGGCTTTTTCAATAGCGGTAGTTTGGATGCCTTTTTCCAGTCGGTAGGAATGCGCCTTGATGTATGCATGATGTTGAGTATAGGCATGAGGAAAGTGTTTTCGATCTCTGGCACAGATGTAAGGTTCTCAGTGGACATGGGTCAGAGGGAGATCCTCATTGGATTGAAGAAATAATGTTTAGTGTCTGACTTACGGTGAGGGTGGTAAACGACATGAGCAGTGACGTTGCTGGATCACAGTGAGAAGGTGAAGAAAGTAGTAATTTATTCTGTTGAATCGGTGTCTGGATCGAGCGCTTGTCCTGAGCATAAAGGTATGATAATCGGATTTTACCTATGCTGAAATGATACAGCTAAGGTGTTGCAAAATTGCTGACTGGCTCTAAGGTTTTGCGGTTCTGGAAGTTTAGAAACACTTTTAACCATAGTAAATAATACTTTTGAGCAGCCGTTGGCCGCTTTGATTTTTTCATATAATAAGAAGCCTTTTCCTACAGGAGTAGGTTCTTATAGACTTGTATGGATGTTTGTATTTTGATTTCTCACCTATATTATTAACTAGTCTCCATTTCCTTTCTAATCTTCAACACGCTTGTTTCTGAGATCTAAGTGCGGTGTTGAACCAGGGTTCTGGAGGTAAAAGCCTGGGTCGCCAACGTCTGCTAGGAGGAGGTAGCTGCAATGTTACAGAGTTAATCCAGGAGTGGTAGTTCGCTACTACTAGGTCTAGACCATGGGGTGTCTCCTGCAAGTAATTAGTGAGTGGGGCTTTTATTTATTTATTTATTTGCATGTTTTTATGGCGCTGCGAATCGACTCCCGAAGGAGTATCTCCGCGCCTTTGGCAGCAACTAAAGGAACAACTTTTAGTTGTTTTGCTTCTATCTTGTTCCAAGGGCAGCTGGTGATTGACTTCTCGGGGTGTCTGACAGACAGTTTTTGTGATAGTGAGATTTCAAACATAATTGCATTGTGATCAGACCATATTAGAGGAAGAGATCTGATCCATTTTAGGCTGGGATTATCTGAAAAAATCCTTTTCAGACAGTGCCCAGCAATATGTGTTGGACCATTTACTATTTGGTTTAGTCTTGCGCTGGCCATTTGATCAAGGAGCGGCTCTCTATCAAGGTCTGTGACGTTCTCCATGTGAAAGTTGAAGTCTCCTAGAATGGACAAATTGGGAAAATAGACCTTGCATTCTAGAAGATGACCAATATTATCAATAAATGAGGATTTACTCATGGGTGGGTGGTAGACCAAGATACCATTAAAAGAGTTCTGACAATAAGGTTCGATCTTGAAGGCCAGTGCCTCACAATCAAATTATCAGGGAGGGGTTTGACACAAGATTTGAGAATAGTTCTAAGGATTAGGGCTATTCCCTCACCTTTTTCCCTAATCTATCTACTCTGTCGATTTTAAATACTCCTGGTATTGCCAGAAGCAAGTTCAGGTCAGATGAGGCATTGGCCAACGTTTCTGCGACAAAGTCAAGTTCTATTTGATGAGTTTCTATGAATTCGCGAAATGGTACAGTATTTTTTACCAAAGATCTTGCATTTATAAGCACACAGGGGATCAGCGATCTTGTTGACCCATATGATGCCGGGGTAGTGGTAGAGGTATAGGGCCTTGTGTTATGCAATGGGCGGTGGTGAAAATTGAGTTCGCTTTGGGGCAGCGCGACATACTGTTGGTTACTACTACTTGGCTCTTCTCCCTCATGTCCATTACACCAAACTAGCTAGGTTTTATAGTCCTTTTTTGTTTAGGACTTTGTGTAGATATCAGAGTGTAGTAGTTGCATCGCTTTGTTCACCCTAAGTGTGGCAGGGTATGCTCAGACGTGAGTCCCTTGCTCACTTGGCCACTGGATTCAAGATAGCCTGGCTGATGAGGATTATGAATCCGAAACCGGTCCCAGGATGCTTGTTTCCGGTCCATGGAAGACATGGCTTGGCAGTTCGGGCTGGACTGTTCCCATGAGGCACAGGGTCAGACTGATTTGCATATAGCCATGTCTGAAATGGGGTGGCTGAGTGGGCTAAAGAATGGTGATGGATTAAACCCAGATCAGTTGACTGGGGGTGAGTGTTTGATTTGCTCAAACGCTCCGTCCATCATCCCCTTTTGTATCGCTTTGTTCGCCCTAAGTGTGGCAGGGTATGCTCAGACGTGAGTCCCTTGCTCACTTGGCCACTGGATTCAAGATAGCCTGGCTGATGAGGATTATGAATCCGAAACCGGTCCCAGCATGCTTGTTTCCGGTCCATGGAAGACATGGCTTGGCAGTTCGGGCTGGACTGTTCCCATGAGGCACAGGGTCAGACTGATTTGCATATAGCCATGTCTGAAATGGGGTGGCTGAGTGGGCTAAAGAATGGTGATGGATTAAACCCAGATCAGTTGACTGGGGGTGAGTGTTTGATTTGCTCAAACGCTCCGTCCATCATCCCCTTTTGTATCGCTTTGTTCGCCCTAAGTGTGGCAGGGTATGCTCAGACGTGAGTCCCTTGCTCACTTGGCCACTGGATTCAAGATAGCCTGGCTGATGAGGATTATGAATCCGAAACCGGACCCAGGATGCTTGTTTCCGGTCCATGGAAGACATGGCTTGGCAGTTTGGGCTGGACTGTTCCCATGAGGCACAGGGTCAGACTGATTTGCATATAGCCATGTCTGAAATGGGGTGGCTGAGTGGGCTAAAGAATGGTGATGGATTAAACCCAGATCAGTTGACTGGGGGTGAGTGTTTGATTTGCTCAAACGCTCCATCCATCATCTCCTTTTGTATCGCGTAGTTGCACCCAGAGCATATGCCTACTGACTACCTTTGTGTATTAAGCCCAGTGACCTTCAACAAATAGTGGCCCTTTATTGTTTTTTATTGAATGTGCATGCTTTTGTAGTATTGATTGCAAACATCAGAATGAGTGTGGAATGAAGACTGATTGTGATGCATGTACTTATTTTAAGGGTTATCCCTACCTGACTGTCATAATGTTTAGTTCAAGTTGAGAAGAGTAAGATAGATGAGGACTGCTTCCCACAAAGATATAAGTAAAACCCTTATTTCTTCTTCCTCTCCAGCTTTCTTCATCTCTACATATACAGTTTGCAGGCATGTAACTGAATGCTGCTATCTAGGCCCCTACCAACACCCTACATTCCAAACTCTTTGGTGTTCCCTCCCCCACCTAAAAGAGCCTGGGTGACATAAGAAGTTTTGCTGATCCAGAGTTAGTGGGCAAA
The DNA here is from genome assembly GCF_964261635.1 of Lissotriton helveticus. Taxonomy (NCBI): domain Eukaryota; kingdom Metazoa; phylum Chordata; class Amphibia; order Caudata; family Salamandridae; genus Lissotriton; species Lissotriton helveticus. Next base: position 861,367,627 of record NC_136071.1, on the reverse strand, counting down.
CTGCTGCTGCCTTGGAGTATCAAGGTGCAGCACCTGGGTGGTCAGATCCAGATCAGTATGTGGTCCTATTATATGCCATTGTGCATGTAGGCTCACACATCAATTACCCCTGTTGTTCAGAGAGCCATCTGCCTCCACAGTACTTAGATCCGACCCGCCTATCTTGGAGCAAGTGGGAAAGAGCCCCTAGATCCTAAAGGAATCAAGCCATCCATTTTTCAATGGACTAGCAAACCCTAAGACTAAACTGTGAGATATGTATATCTTCCTAGTTTCATAAACTTTATACAGAACAATGAGACACTGTTGTTGCAAGGAATTGTTTTCTTCCCCTACAGCTTGCATCAACTATATTATGAGTTTTTGAAAACCTTTAGATGCTCAGGATCAGTTGCCAGGTGTGAATGGCCATTTAAAGGGTTATGATGTCTTAGGTGAATCATGATCTTCTGTATTCTGTTTGCTTTCATTGCACCAAGTTTGCAACTAATTACCAATGATAAACAATATATAATGGGTGTCTTTCTAAAAAAAATGTGTACATTTGCACCTGGAGGTTTCTGACCTTGCCGGGGGTAAATGTACTAATTTCAGGAATTCACCAAACTTTACCAGGTTGCATTTGGATATTGGCACCAGTCACAGCTATTCTTCTGTAATCTTGGAAAAGTGCTGTGAATTCCATTAATTCGTGTTCACATGGGAGAATATTCACTTACAAATGTAAATGCACTTGCTACCTTTTTGCTTTTTAATTTCTATGGGACAATTTTCTTTACCGAAAGACAAAGCTCTACCACTACATCCTGAACAATTTTTGGGGTCCCCCCTTCACCTTCCCATCCTGGTAAAGTATTCATACCTATCCTTTGTAGGAGTACATCTATGATGCTTTCCTGGGTGGAAAGAGGACAGTACATTATTTGTAACTATCCAAAGGCTTTTAAGCTTGTGAGTGGTTGAAAACTTCCAGGACATTGCCACTCTGGTGTACCCTACCGCCATTTATAAGAATAGATTTAACCAAACAGAAGCCTCCACATGTGTAAATCCATTTATTGATACATAATCCATTTTTCTGAATATCCAGAAGTGCTTTTGTAATTGTAAATGAAGCTATTATGCATGTCTATGTCACTTAGTCCTCCTACTTTAGCCAGTGACCCCGATCTGACATACAAAACACTTTGTGACCCGATTTTACTCGCTTTGGATTCACTTATTCCAGCCAAATGGTCCAAGGGCCATTGCACAAATTCCAATCCGTGGTTTAATGATTCTGTGGCCGCCATGCCCAAACCCTATAAAAAACGGGAATGGGTCTGGTGAAGGGGCTATGACCCTGTGGCCAAAAAAGGTTACCACGATGCTATCAAGAACTATCATAGGGCCATACACTCCGCACGGGCAGCCTACTTTACCAAGGAAATTAAGTCCAGTAAGAACCCTGCCAAGTGTATTTTTTAAATCCTTAACGATCTTAAAAGTAGGAAAGACTCTGCTACTTCTGTAATTACGTCTGAGCCGCAATGTGAGGACCTGGCTACTTTTTTTGTGAGGAAGGTGGAAGTGATTTATAAGTCCTTTCCTGGGGCCACCACGGGTCTTGCTGTTACGCATGGTCCCCCTCCCACGCACACTCTGGCAGCCATCCCCTCTATCTCACAGGATGAGTTTCTCCTGCTAAGTAAGAAAGTTAAATCTGGTTCTCCCACGGATCCAATGAAACCAGCTCAGTTTAGGGATTCCCTACCTGTGCTTCTTGTACCATTGTGTCAGATGATTAACATCTCGCTTACCACAGCAGTTGTTCCTAAGATGTGGAATGAAGCAAGGGTAGTCCCTCTACTTAAGAAACCCTCACTCGATCCAGCAAAATTGGGAAATTTCCGCCCTATATCGTTACTGCCATGGGTAGCTACAATTGCAGAGGCACACATTAACAACACCCTCACGTGCTTTCTGAATAACATCTGCTACTTGGATCTGTCCCAGAATGGTTTTTGCTCTGGTCACAGCACGGAGACTGCTCTCCTAGCTGTGACTGAACATCTACGGACCATTCTGGATGGGGGGCACACAGCGGCACTGATACTGCTTGATCTTAGCGCCGCGTTTGACACGGTCTCCCACCGGATCCTTCTAGATCATCTGGAAGAGGCTGGTGTTGTAGGTCTAGCCTTGGAATGGTTTAGATCATTCCTGTCAGACAGAACATTCCAAGTATCTGCCCCCCCCCCTTTCTCTCCCGCGGCCAGTCCTTCGAGCATGGTGTTCCTCAGGGTTCTGCCCTCAGCCCCGTACTTTTCAATCTATACGTCCAGCCCCTAGCCACGGTGGCCAGGGACAATGGTCTTACCATTGTCTTGTATGCTGATGATACGCAGTTGGTGATGGCCCTCTCTGATGACCCTATGCAAGGCACCGCCAAATTTCGGAATGGCCTAGCGGCAGTCGTGGGATGGATGACCACCAACCGCCTTTAGCTGAAGCCAATATGGCCGAGGTGTTGCTGGTGGGGAGAGATAAGGGAGTATGAAGTGAACACTGGTGGCCCAAGAACCCTGGGTTGCGCTCCCACCCCCAAGTTGGCAGTAAAAAATCTTGGGGTTTGGGTGGATGGCACTCTCAGCTTTCAGGAGCACACCAAGAAAATAGCAGGTACCTGCTTTGCCTTACTCCGGGGATTAAGGCCCTTGTTGGGGTTCTTTGATCCATCTACCCACCAGATGATAGTACAGGCGGCCATTTTGTCCAGATTGGACTATGCTAATTCGCTCCTGCTAGGGGCAAATGAGGCAGAAACGACTTGTCTTCAGTGTGTTCAGAACGCAGTAGCCCGAGTCCTGTTGAGGCTTCCCAGAATCTGCTCTGTGACGGGGGCTATTCGTCATCTACATTGGCTGCCTATGACCAAAAGGATCGAATTTAAAACCCTGTGCCTGACTTTTAAAATTTTAAAACTTTCCCTGAAATCTTGTCCAATTTGCTGGTACCCTACGCAATATCTGGCTACGGTCCCTCGAGTGAAGCGTCTCCGAGCAGGAGGACGTTCTTTTCACTGTTTAGCGGCTAAGCTGTGGAACTCCCTGCCCACGCAGATTCACTGTCTGGATAGCCTGTTGTCCTTTCGTAAGGCTGCAAAACCGACCTCTTTCCCTTAGTCCTGTGTTTCCTCAGCGACACTGCTACTAGCGCCGGGATGCCTCTTCGTTGAGGCAGCTGTGCGCTATATAAAAAGATTTAACATAACATAATCAAATATCTTCAAGAATGATTCCCATGTTACGTAACGTGGGTGCTTGCCACAGTATTATTGCACTGCAGTATTTTCTTGCTTTTTTCGATTTCTGTTAGATTTCATTGTTTGACAACTATATTTACTGTACAACTAATACAATGTATTGAGGTAATAAATAGTTGTTCTTCTATACAAAATAAAAGCTCTGTTTGGGCATTCCGGGGCCTATTCACAAAGGTAAATTTACCTGTGAATAAATCTGCATATGTAAGTTTAATATTACACTTTTGAGTAACTTTACTACTTTATGGGATGCCGTACTTTGCTGTTTGCTGCTGCTGTGGGTCAGCACCCAGGGCTTCATTGCCAACAAGCCCACACTTTGTGAAGGAGGAGAAGGAGGATTGCCCCTGAGCACTATTTAGTGCGCCATTAATTCCTGCACTTCAGTATGCACACGGGATGCACACGGGTGCAGCTCAGGAGAAAACTGAGCCAAGAGTCGGCCCTTCTTCACTCACCATCACGCGGAAGCGGCTGGATTGGGCCACCGCTCTTGGCTGAAGCATAAAATTGTATTAAAAACCCTGAAGACATTGACTATAGTATAAAAGCTACCTCTAAAGGTACTGTTTGATTTAGTTTAGAAAGGCCCCTTTGTGATATTTCTATCATGGGAAACGGAAAATGTTGGGCAGAGAAAAGTCTAAAGAACTGTGCCAGCAGGCTCTACAACCGACACCTTTTTAGCCAGGGCAGTTGGGGTCATTTCGAAAGAAATTGATTTGGTCGAGAGATTACTTTTTCTGGACCAAGGCGATATTTTAGCAGCTCCTTCTGTTATCTAGCCTCTCCATTAGCCAGGCATCTTAAGTAATTCAAAACTATCCCATACTGCTCTAGCAGAGGGAAATGTTGACAGAAGTACTGAGACCTCTTTCCATGACGTGTACAACCATGATTCCATGCATACTTGCGAAGGAGGCCCATCTGCAAAGAGGAAGAGACAGAGTAATGGTATGTACAGTCACAGAACAGTGGCCAATGGTAATTTGGGCAGAGACAAAGCCAAAAATCAAGCTGTCTTGTGTGCAATTATCTCCATAGTGGAAGACCATGAAAGGGTGTAGGCACAGGGCTCGGCGGCCACTACAATGCCTATCTTCCTCAGCCCTTGATCCCACTGGATTAACATTATCCAATAGGAACTAAGGACATCATCGAGTGGGCTTGAAAGACAGGAATTTTGCCCCTGGACCCAAACTAGGAAGGACTTTATTTGAGAATGCTATTAAACATCCACATATTAACCTTTCTCCAGACTGCTGACATTTCGTAGGAGTTTTGACTAATGTTCACTGTCTACCAGGAGGTAGGAAACCCATACCAACCTTAAGAACATGGTCAACAAAAGGCTGAATAAAAACTTTGGATTATAAAGATATACTCTTTGTCAGAAGAGCTAATTGGATTGGGCCATCAAGTAAACATGCAAGAGTTGTGGTTATACACAGCAGAAATCCAACACAAGCTCGCGATTTAATCTTGCATAGTGCTCAACATGCTTACTAGAAAGTTCAGAATAAGCGTATGACTTTCTTGCCACTGAGCTACTTTTACCCACATTATTCTGGGACACAGGTCATCAGGATTTCCCTTGGTATCCTGAACCCACTGCCCGCCTGCCTACACCAAACTGATTCAGTCCTGTAATGTGTTTAGAGGATATTGACTGCCCAGCAATAGTTCCTTTCCTGTAGAAACAGAAAAGTGTTGCTGCTGCTAGCAGTAACCCAGCACTACAGCCCATAGGGAGACTTCCCCTGACCTGTTGCCATCTATAAGCACATTAACTAACTTAATCTGCTGGAGCATTGGTGGTTTGAGGGCAAATAGTTTTAACTATATGGCAAACATTGATATTGTGATGCGGCAGGAAACATGGCATTTAGGAGACATTATTTGGGATAAGTATAAAATCTTTATTGTACCGGCCTTTCGCTCGGATGGGGGCAGAGCTCGCAGGGGGCTGGCTACTATGGTCCAAGTTTCCAAGTTGTTTAAGGTAACTGTCCAAATCTAAATACATAAACACAAGGTAAGAAGAGTCTTCTTTATTCCAGTCACTAGCTCTCCTCAGTCAGCACTAACACCCATCATATCATCATTCTTTCTTTTATTTTAAAGCTTTTATTGATTTAAAAGGGGTAAACATACAAGACATACACGAAATCATATATAATAAAAAATCATAAATAAAATCATACATTGAATCATATTTAGAATGAACGCACGCAACTATAAATAAACCTAAAGGATAATAGAAGTAAGGAGAGGGGAATGAGCAGACAAAGTCAGATTATGCGATGTTGTTTGTCTAGATTCAGGCGTTAGCGGGGGATAATGCTACACAACACCTATCTGAGAAGATGTATTAATGATGGGAATTCTGGAATGTGACTCCAGGTTGCTGGCAAGTAAGTGGTGATACAAATGATGAGAACACAACATTTCGTGTATGGTTGTCTGGACTATATAGGGAGCCAGCAAGTCAGGTGTGCAAGCATTGTAACAACTGATCTGTGCATACTTTAGAGTATATGTGCGTTCTGCAGCATTTAGTCCCCTGAGTAGGTGGACAGCGACTTTGATGAAAAGAGTCTCATAAAAGTTGTGATTAGTCAAGCACCATCGTGTGGTAATTGTGGAAAGAGGGCGAGGTGAGATATAGCAATGGTAGTAGTCTTGGATTTGGTCATGAATGATGGGTAAGGAGATTTTAATAAGAAGAGAGAGCTGTGAAAGGGGTGTTTCAAGGTTGCTTTCTGGTGGTGAAGTAGTTGTCCAGTTTATCCCAAATGGGTTTAGAGGGAGATTTCCATGGAGAATTTTGGAGTGAGATATTGCCTGCACCCCTGATCCAATTTATCCAGTTGTTGAAAGAGGCTTTGTGCGTGCTTTTCCAGTTGGTAAGAACTATGTTGGTTGCAGATGTTATAAGCAAGTCTAACAAGGCCTGGTCATCGAGATTAGCGTTGAGGAAGCCCTTAACGAGGAAGGCAAGTTCCTTCTTAGGGTGGCAGTTGAATAGATCCAATAAAAAAGAGAAAACCTTATTCCAAAATTGGGAAAGGGATTTGCAGTGGAGGATGAGGTGATAAAGGTCCCCTACCTCTTCTTTATACTTCCAGCAAGTGGGGACATCCAAAAATTCTAATGAGTCTAGTCATGATGGGGTCCAGAAAGTTTTGTGTATGAGCCAGAATTTAGTTTGAGAAAGTACAGGCTACATTTACTGAGATGTGACTGATTTCCAGTTAATGGACCAATCTGAGTCTGTAATTGACTTGGAAGAATTGTTTTGCCAAAAGACTGTTATCTTTTTGTTTAACTGCGTTGTCGTTAGACGTAGAAGAATATACAGGTGGAATACTTGATGCCCAGATTTGTTAAGTTTCAATATAGGATCTGGTACAGAAGGAATATCATTATGGCACTTAGATTTCAAAATGGCGGATTCGATTTTAAGGAAGTTGTAGACCTCCAAACCTTCTAGGTGGAATGATTTCTGGAAGTCAGAAAATATTAGGGGTTGTGAAGGAAGTAGATACCCTTAACAAGAAAAAATGGAAAAAAGAAGGAAGGAAAGAAAAAAGAAAAAGAAATTGCTGATAAAACCATGAATCCCATGACTTTGTTTCACTCACTTATAATTTTCAAGGGCACTTAGCCCATCACGAACAGACAATCAATTAAAAATTGGTCAGTTTATATTTGAAGTCATAAAGGCACTTAGCCTACACTGAATCAATTCCAATATTAACAGCATTTATTTTTTTTCTAAAATGAATTTATGTTTATTGCTCAACGGTTAAAACCTATACTAGGGTGAGATAGGAATTTTCTTATACTCTAACCGTTTTACGAAGACTTCAAAATATAATATACTGTATAACCAATATGAGACTGAACAAAGTGATTAATATAAGTCTGAAATGTTACAGAGTTAAGATTGTAGAAACGATATTGTTTCCAAATGATATTTGAAACTACCTCCCCCAGAATGCATCATTATATGCTGGTGGGTGGGAAGGTATATAAATTAAAAATAGTGGATGGACTAGTGGCAACACTGTGATCAAGACCTGCGGTCGAAACGCGTAGGTGAAAGGGGCTGTATGTAAGTCTCTGCTTTAATAAACCCTAATTTAATACACTGAGCGAGTGCGGACATTAAGTTCTTTTTGGTGATTAATTAAATATAGGGAGACGTTCGTCCCTATTGTCCGGCACCAACCGTGCAAAGCGTGCACTTCCTGTGAACGATTTGGTGGCTAAATATATTTCCTTGACCTGCCCCCGCCAGAAAGGATTCCTGAGCTGCGGCGGTTGAAGCGGTATGGGGACTGGAGGAAGCGCAGCTGCGCACATGTACTTTTGGATATTAAATTATCAATACAGACTATGCAGCATATGTTCCCCCTTCCACTCCACTCCTGCAATACCTACCTATGCACTGCTGTGGCATGCTGGACCTTGTAGGCGCCGAACATCAAGCGGACTACAAGAGGTGTATGCACCGTGAGGTCAACGTAGTGGGAGGAGCTGCGGTCTGTTGGTGAGAAGGCAGGACATTTCTTTGTCACTCACACCAGTTCACACAAGCACATGCACCTGGCGCTGAAGAGGCGAAGAACGCCGAAATGCATCCGCCATAGGAAGAGAACATACTCTCCGTTGTCTGTGCAGCTCAATAAAGCGCTTCCAAATCGTTCCTCAGCTGTGGCCTTACTCGTTCTTTGAAGGAGTGGAGTATGATATATATCTATATATCTATATCTATATATATATATATATATATATATATATATATATATATATATATATATATATATATATCCCGTACATAAGATCTCCCTCCATTTGGATCGAGAAAATCATCCGGCACTCCGTGGTAGGATAGAAAACAGTCTTTTTTATTTCAAATAGAGTACATCTACGCGTTTCGGGAGTCGTGCTCCCTTGTTCATATATATATTGTCCAACAAAATGTCTTTGAGCTCTGAGAGAGTACTCGACGAAGTTCTGACCATCCGGTCTGTTGGCCTCTCTGCTGCCCGCCTGACTGTTTGGCATAATTATCCTTCCATGCCCGACGCGTTTCGAGGCCAATACGCCTCTTAATCATGGGTAGTTCAAACAGCAGCATAGATGACTCACCGCTCTCATTCAACATGACTTTATTGCTTTTTTTGTTGAATTTCGCCGCCCTCAGTGGGCGTGGCTTACTCTGCTATATATATATATATATATATTCATATATTCACTGAAAAAACCATAGGTTTCAGGCACGTTATAGGCAAGTGGAACCCCGCCCTCACTACAGTTTTTTAGTGAACTTCTAAGGTTTTTTAAATGCTAATTTCTAACTATAACGTGCATCTAACTATAACATGCCTGAAACCAGGTACGTTATAGTTAGAAATTAGCATTTCAAAAACCTTAGAAATTCACTGATAAACTGTAGTGAGGGCGGGGTTCTACTTGCATACATTGCTAAGTTAGCATAAGCGCTTTAGAAGTTAAATGCCATTTTGTTTCTTTTGCCTCTTTTTGCACACAACACTGTGGGTAGCTGTTGTTGCAAGTTAGAATGCTTTATTTTTCTTCACATGAGAACGGTCTGGTTTCTACATCCCTAGACTTACACCGCAACCTTAGCATGTACACTGAGTGCAGAAGTCTTCAAGGTCGAAAAACAATGTATGCTGTGATTCAGGTCGATTTGCCCACAGCTCTAGACATAACACGCACACAGCTGCACTCAACTGAAATCCTAGTGCTTTAATATTGCATGCACGATTCAAGCACTTGGAAGAATATTTGTTTCCAGAGGTAACAGATTGTGAAAGATGGGGTAGAATTTTGGCAGCAGTCTACTGGAAGTGCTTCGGCACACCGTCTATGACTGTTCTGCCCTCCGTGATCAAGCATGTTCAGGATCAACAGGGTCCGGAGGCTGCTGTTGAATAGGAAATGAGACTAGTCGGAGTGTTTGACGTAGTTGCTGAATTTAACCTTGCTAATGTCAAGGGAGATGCGGTTAACTTTCAGGTGTCTAATGCTTTGCCCGATGTCCTTGATGCCGATAAGCCTCGGCAGTTACCGAAAATCATTGCGGAGGCCTATAAGACCACTGGCCAGAATAGTTTGGGTGCTAAGCCTTTTGCTAAAACAGCAGCGCAACCGCAAACTCAGACGGCGAAGTCTAATAAAGACAACTGTCCTGTTTTTCCAAAGCAGAATTGGAAGAGCAAAAAACAGGGGAAACAGCAACAGAAACAGGGGATGCGTCCTACATCACCGATACAAGTGTCTACTGAGCGCACATATAATTTGCGTGACCGCATGAATATCCGGTTCCCTGATAGATTTCAGGTTCCTGATCAAAGTTCTCCTCGTTCTTTACAGGGATCATACGTCTCACAAACTGGTGGAGGAGAACGCGGCAGAGGAAGGGATGCTCCACAAGGACGTGAGCAGCCCCACTCATCTGATGGTAAAGGCAAGCTGGACGACTTTCCACGCCAGCGACTTCAGTTTAAGAAAAAGAAAGTTGCTGCTTTAACAGAGAGGTATACCACAGATAGTGAGAACACAGCATTGGAACCAGACATGGGCACTAACGCTGCTGGACAGCGTGGTGGAAATTACAGTAGTGCGGCAAGCACTGCATCCATATCTGAAGGCGACAGCAACTGATGTTTTTGTCACTGTAGAGACAGCTGACACTAGAGTGGGTCCCCTGACCGACTATATGAAATAGTCCTTTTAATTGAGGGTGACATACAACGTTTAATAAAAGGGATATTTTGGGAAAATCTGACTTCCACATACAACATTTTGCTAGTGGAAACAGACTGGCCCCAACCTTTCATTTTGGCCTCTGCGAGAGGGGAGGAGGTAATCCTCCCTAGTTTCACTCACACTGTGCCGAAGGAGCAGGCACAATATTTTGCTGAAGAGTGGGCTCTTGCGCCGGCGTTGTATTGTACTCAAGTTGCGTGGGATAAACTCTCGCCTAGCCACGAGATACAATTGCGGTTGATGCCACAGCCATAACCCCAATATCCCATGTGGCACGAGGGAAAAGCTCCAGTCGTGGAAATCCTTGAACAATTAGAATATCAAGGTGTAATTGAAACATGTGTGTCTCCCATGAATAATCCTCTATTCACTGTGACCAAGCCTCATGGGTCGTACCGCCTAGTTTTGGATTACCGGCGTTTGAACTCACATTGTAGGACATGTGTAGTACAGAATACCCACAGTTCTGCCCTGGTCGATAGTCTTGTGAGAAAAAGGGTTAAAACCACACTTAACATTTCCAATGGCTTTTTTAGCCGTAACCTGTCCTCTATGATTAGTCAATGGACAGCTTTTACATCAGGTGGCAAACAAAAACAATTCAAAAGGTTGGCTATGGACTACAAGAACAGCCCAGGTGTATTTGCTGCTCGGATAGTCTCTCTGTTAGAGAGGCTTGACCCTAATGCGTACTCGTACGTTGATGATATCTATCTGACAGACGACGAATTATGGCCACATCTGTGTTGTGTTGACCACATAATTCTTACAATAGCGGACTTCGGTTACAAATTCAACTTTGCTAAATCTCATATTGCAGAGTACACAGTGTTGTTTTTGGGCTATGAGCTTAATAATGAAGGTCGAGGGTTAGCTCCTCACTTTCTGGCGAAATAAGCATGCCTGCGCGCTCCGTCAACCCTGAAAAAGCTACGATCTTTGCTGGGTTTTCCGAATTTCTGGCATACTTACATTCCCAAATATGCCCAGAGTATCTAGCCACTGTATGCTTTAATACAACCTACTTATACCAAATCTTGCTGGCTTTCTGAGCATTCAGCTATACTGCAATCTTTGAAGGCTGATCTTCTTGAACCTAAATTCTTGCTGACACGTGATAACCACACAAACCTGGTAATAAGAATTGTGCTGGGCCAGTAGATTCCACGTACTTAACGTTTAATGAAGGAGACACAGTCCCTATTGCTTACAAGTCACACATGTACACATTGGCTGAAATGCGATTTTCTACTGTCAAGAAAGTTTTGACAGCAGTACAGATGGTGATTCTTAAAGAAAGAGAGCTGTCGCAAGGGAAACGCATGTTGGTTGTAACCCTGCATCCTGCCTTGGAGGCAGTGACGAAAGCCAGTGTAACTAATTCAAAAGTTTTGCATCCACGTTGGATACAGTGGCGCACTTCACTGACCTCTCCGGATGTCATGTTTATTTTTGACCCCTCATTGCAGACACAGGAGTTCTTACAGTATAAATTTGTTCATCCTACTCCTCTGTCTTTGACCCCGCTTGAGGATTACCACTGTATCATTTATACTGACGGTTCGGCATAACCGGCAACAGATTCTAAGCATGCTTATTCAGCAGCCTGCGCAATAGTGGTCGGTACTATTGTGAATGGAGCACTATTGGCAGAGCTACGTGCTTTGGTGCTTGCACTAGTGTATGCTGATAATCTTGTGACTACTCTAATTGTAAGTGACTCTTACTACTGTGTTCAGTCTTTCAACGACAATTTATTCTTTTGGACTCAAAATGACTATCTTGATTCCAAAGGTAGCACAATCAAGCACAAAATGCTTTGGGTTAGAGTTGCAGAACTTAAAGAGCGTCTGCCTCTAGTAAATGTAATCCATACTCTTGGTCACCAGCATGTAGGAGTACACGCTACTGGAAATAGTCTTGCTGATTAAGCAGCCAAGACAGTAGTGGCGACATATCTAGTGGCAGCAGTTACAAGGTCCAAAAGTAAGATTGATGATGACATCTTGGCAGCTATTGCTGTAACAGACAAGGGAGGTGAATACCCGAAAAGTTTCCCTCCTAAATACTCTCATCACTTAAGTCCTGATAAAGTTCCCTATGTGCGAATTAACAATGTTGGTGACAGATCGATTCCTAATGCGGACTGCAGGCCTTCCTTGATAACAGCCGCTCACGAGGGCATGGCCTTGGCGTATGCGGCATTTCAGCGACTGTCTCTATCCTGCAACAACGTTACTGGTGGCGTGGATTGTATAAGCAGACACACGACTAAGTCCTTACTTGGGACATTTTCCAGCAGATGAAACCTTCTACAGCTGCGCATTCACCGCAGACACAGTTGTACATATCTAATAAACCTCTTGGGTGCGTTTATTTAGATCACTGCAGTCCTTTCTCCTCAGATACTGCGTATAAGTTTATCTTAGTTGTAGTGGATTTGTGCACACACTTCCTATGGGGCTGGCCACAACACAGAGCTGATGCTCGAACTGTCATCAGGGATTTGCGTGTCTTTGTGGGAATTTTTGCATGTTGCACCATTCATTCTGACCAAGGCCCGTTGTTCGCCTTTAAGGCGTACAAAGAAGTCATGAGGTCTTTGGGGATGCAGGTCAAATTTTCCTCTCCATACCGGCCTGAGGGCAATAGTGTTGTGGAACGAATGAACCGTGACTTAAAGCAATCCTTGACAGCTAGGGTTTTAAGCACTTGCAGGCACAGGTACGCCCATTTGTATAGTGTACAATTTGCACTTAATAATCTCCCTAGAAGGTCTCTGGGTGGGCGGACCCCATACAAATTGCTCTTTGGCATAAAGATGTTTGTTTCGCACCATGAGGGTCTAGACATGGCGGCGTCTGCCGCACCCTTTGACGTAGATGATCATTTTGCTGTATTACAGAACCGACAAAAGACTCGTGACAGTCTTGCAAAGGAACATTTGACCTCCACAACTGATGCGGAGCTATAGATTCCAGTAGCTGGCTGGCTACCCCGAGTCGGTGACCTGTCCGTGAGAAGGTGGAGAACAAGGAGGAGTTCAGCCCCTCTTGTTGTGCACCTGTTCCAGTGCTTGGCGTGCAGGGTACAAGAACATTCGGATTGCCTCCACTTTCTGGTCGCAAGGAAAACAGGTACATCTCTGTTGACAATGTCAAATTACAACGAGTGGCCAATTCTTCATAGTATGACTCCAGTGGTCTCTTGTCCGGCAATGCTAAGAAATTCTGTTTTGGCCCCGGCTATCACCAACAGGCCTGCCATCGAGATGACTACAGTTACTAATCCTTTATTGCATTCACCGGCTGGTGATCCCCAAAAAGATATTGAAAATACTTATCTCATAGATGTGTCTTTGCCTGAAGTGCAGGCTAATGCTTTTGATCAGTCCCGCCTTTTTATTTGACTCTGACTCAACTACATCAAAAGCCCCATCAAAAATTGCTATTTTTTCAGTTTGGTTTAAAAAACATTTTTTGATTCCCCTTTGGACGTTGATCTGGCTGGTACTTTTGTCCATTTTTTTGTTCATGTCAATTGGATTTGTAGTAATGTTTTTCATCTTGTTAATGGACATTATCTTACAGAAAGATCTCCAATTAGATTAATTGATGGAACATTGGCTCCCCATACCTCATCCCACATCATGAAAAAGGACTTGACTTTTGTTAACATCACAACCTGGCCTGTGTTAGATGGGATTTTTTGGGATGCTGCCAAATTGCCTCCAAGCAAACCTGCTGAAAACTAGAGAAGAAATGGCACCGTGAACAGACACCAGGACAGTTACACGACCCACAAGAACGCTACCCGCAGACACCATCAGCTCATCAGATCCGCCTAAAGGGCCTCCTTCAAAGGCCGCCTAGACAACAATGTACACAACAACAAAGAGCTCTTCAGCATCGTGAAAGAACTCTCCAACCCCAGCTACAAGTCTGACATACCACCTGCGCAAGACCTGTGCGACTCGCTTGCCACCTTTTTCCATCGCAAGATTGCAGACATCCACAACAGCTTCAACGTCACAACCGCCCCGACAGCCACTGAGACCCCTGTCCCCACAGCCACCATTCGCACCAATCCCCTGCTTTCCTGGACCAACATAAATGACAATGGCACCATCAAAATCATGAACACCATCCACTTCGGTTCTCCGTCAGACCCATGCACACACCACATCTTCAACAAAGGCAGCACCACCATCGCACCCCATCTCCGGAAAGCCATCAACATCTCCTTCGAGACAGCGACTTTCCCGCAGGACTGAAAGCATGCAGAGATCAATGCCTTACTCAAAAAACCCAAGGCCAAACCCAAGGACCTCAAGAACTTCAGACCCATCTCGCTGCTCCCGTTCCCGGCTAAGGTCACCGAGAAGACCATCAACAGACAACTGACCCACTACCTCGAGGAAAAACACATCCTGGACCTGTCCCAGTCCAGGTTTGCAGCAACCACAGCACCAAAACTGCCCTCTTCGCTGCCACCGACAACATCAGAAGCCTGCTGGACAACGGTGAAACCGCGGCCCTCATCCTCCTGGACCTGTCAGCTGCCTTTGGTGTATTTCTATCTAGGACTCTAATTCAATATTCCTGATTTATGCCCTTGTATGGCTATAATAAATAATATCCTTATAAAGGCATAAGAATCATATCCATATTTAGTAATAGCCCATGCAATCCAAATACGGCAAGGCTACTCCCCTAGACTCCTAGAAAGTACAACGCGTTCTTTAAACAAACCAAACCTCCAGCAACCTGGGAATTCCCCTTGCTTTTGTTTTGATTTGTCCAAGAACTCCTGTGAGCACTGAAAGAACGGCCAGTTCTTAGTGACATCTTTATTGACGTCTTATGTCCAACCTTACGTCAAACCCGGCACCTTTCAGGTATAAATATACCAACGTTGCCTTAAGCAAACACACGGTGGTTTGGAGCAGAGCGGCTATCTACTTGCCCGAGAGCCCAGCTGATGTGAGAGTCCACGGACGCCGCCCCTCCCTTTTGACGCACTGAGAAAGACGCTGTCTTTTTCTCCAGCCGAGAAAATCCAGCTCTGGTGTTTTCAGCCGCCCATGCGGGTTGCTGGGATATCGAGTCCTGAGAGAGAGATACCAGACCTCCTGCTTTCTATTACCCAGGTACGGAGCTGACTAAACCCTTAAAAAGAATTCTTGATTCAGATTCTTGGCAAAACCAACTTAACTTAAACTGCTACTTACTCCTTCCCACGTATTAGGCTTAGGTCAGGTACACTGGGGTAGGCGTATTTAGAAGCACCAGTTGAGTACGTTAGTCAATGTATTTATGTATGTATATATTTTATCTATTTTAAAGTATCATATGGCTAAGAAACCATATCAATGCTTTTACAGTATTATTTTATAATACTCCTTTTACTGTACTCACTTTACTTTATACTAAGTATTGCAATTGTGGCAATTCATTTCTCTTGCATGAGAAAGAAGACTGCTCAATAAATAACACCTTTTATTGAAAACGCCCGTCTCTCTATTTCTCTGCACTCTGGTGAAACTAAGTATGCACGATTGACTGAGTAAAATAGCTGTCTATTGTTTTCACACGACTCTAGAGATACACTCTTATTCTGAGGGAGCAAAGTTGTCATGTTTTATGGTTGTCAGAAGCTAATCCCTTCTTGTCTATCAAGGGAAGTTAAACTCCTCCTGTTTATTCGAGAACGTTTCTAGTGACCTCTGAGCTAGCTGGCAAAACTAATTAAGTCTAATATAGTCAGTAGAGACCTAGTCGACCTCAGTCCTACGTCTACACTGCTGTTTATATTATTCCAATGCGCAGAGCCTATTGGGAATATAGGCACTATACTACATTGCACCCAACGTTTGGTAAGGCGATAATCTAATGCAAGACACTAGAGTAACTCAGTCGTGCTTTTTCACACAGACCCTTTTTCCCGTAAATACACCAAAAGACGTCTGGAGTGGGTAAAAGGTTAAAATCCGCCGGAACTTAGTAGGATGAGAATCCTATGTATAGTTTTTGGTTTAGTCAACGTTGAAGGATACAGTGTTCCAAAATATTGTGCACCTAATCTTTGTTTCCCTTGAAACTTGATCTGCAACAAAAAACTTTCTGTCAGTAAAAATGGTAGAAAGTGAAGACGAAAGGGAGGCAGCTAGAATAGCAGCTCAACTCCTAGCGGATGACACAAGTCTCCAAGAAAATGACCCGAATGTTATAATCATTCCGCTAAATGTAAGGAAAACTATAACTATTAAACTTATAGAAAATGGACTGACATCACGAGGTGGTACAGTCATATTCGTGGTAGAGGCCCATGAATATCGGCAGACAGAGGTATTCTACTCATGGATAAACTTTCCTGCACCAAACGCTGTAACACACGAATTCCACTATTATAAAATAGAGGAACCTCCGAATGAATACACTCCTTTCGAGGAGGTTGAAATCCCACTAAATTACCAAGAGCACCTGTTCTGGTTTAAAGGCGGCCTAAAACATCAAAATCACATCACCAGGCTCGGTCCACTAGGTAGACCAGGAGCCACGTGGCCGGTTCTAGCCAGCTACACACCACATCCAGACATTGATAAAATGTCAAACAAAGAACTCTTAGTTAAAATAAAAGAATTAACAAAGGCATATAGAGAGTTAGTTCAATTGGCAATGGAGGATATAACTTACCTCCAGAAATTGAAAGAAACAGATATAGCAGAACAACCATTTGAACTTGCCAGAATCATAGAAAAATCCTATGAAGAACTAGGAAGAGATAGTTTGGGTGGGAAACCAGTAAAACCCCAACTAACTGAAAATCCTGAAAACATTTTTATTAAAACACTCCAAAAAAGAGTTGGGATGGAAATAAACAATCCACTCCCAGAGAAAAATGATTCCAGTCCAGAGGAAGGTCTCCTCAACGAAGAGATAGATCTCCAGAACGAGGTGACAAGTCTCCCCAGAGGGAGCCCTCTGAGAAAAGATCCAACCTCAGAGATAGGGATAAATTGAGAAAACCTGACAGATATCAAGATATTGATACACGTCCCTCTCGATCTTTTCAGACTTCCACACAGAAATCGGAAAGAAGAGGACGGTCAGAACACAAAGAAGAGCACGTCAAGTCCAAAGACAAGAAACCTGCTCATCAAAGTAAAAAATTACAATTTCCAAGAAAGAAGGTAGCTAGTATTAAAATAATAAAACATGCCGAGGATACTGAGGACACAACTGAAAAACGGAGAGTGGGCCCAGACAGTGCTAGACAGCGCAGCAGAAGTGACCATAGCTCGCAAGATCCTGATGAATCTTCTGGAGACAGTGGACACGAATTAATACATTCAGGTGGAAACTGCAGATTCCAGAGTTAGCAAACCTCATAAGATATACGAGATAACATTACGTATAGAGGGGGACAAGACTAGGAAAGTAAGGGGTCTCTTTTGGGATAACCTTTCAAAAGGCTATGACATCCTGTTAGCTGAGAAAGACTGGCCACCAGAGTTTGTCAGGGAGTGCCCTCATGGCGAAGAAATGATTATGCCTGCCTTCTCAAATCATATTTCAATTCATAAAAAACCCATATATGCCAGAAAATGTGCAGTGGCCCAAGCCCCTGCATTATATAAAAATCATGTAGGATGGGATGAGGACTCTCCTCCTCACAAAATCCAGTTAAAATGTCAACCCACTGCACAAAGGCAGTACCCAGTTAAACAAGAAGCTAAAAAGCAAGTCAGGGAGATCTTAGATCAACTTGAATACCAAGGGGTGATTGAAACATGCACCTCACAAATGAACAATCCTTTGTTTCCTGTCTCCAAACCAGACGATTCATATTGTCTAGTTTTGGACTACAGACACCTTAACTCATGTTGCAAAACATTTGCAGTACAAAACTCACACAGTGCAGCACTAATGAATAACATCGTGCGCAAAAAATATAAAACGACATTAGACATCTCTAATGGATTCTTTTGTCAAAACATTGCACCTGAAAGCAGGTATTTGACCGCTTTCTCAATAATGGGGTCGCGAAAACACTTCTGTCGACTCCCACAGGGATTCAAGAATAGCCCAGGATTCTTCTCGGCAAGGGTAACAGAGTTACTACAAATATATGATGATGAAGCATTATCGTATGTCGATGACATCTATCTCACAGATGATGACCTGAATACTCACTTGAAAAGAGTGAACACCATAATACTTGGGTTCGCAGCTGAGGGTTACAAATTCAACTTTAAAAAGTCCCGAATTGCCCATCTAACTGTCTTATTTTTAGGATATGAATTATCAAGTGAAGGCAAAACCTAGCTGACAACTTCTTAGAGAAGTGCGCTGTACTCCAAGCACCAAAAACGCTGAAGAACTTACAATCAATACTAGGTTTCCTGAATTTCGGAAGAACATACATTCTAAATTATGCAGAGAGGGTAAAACCTCTCTATGAATTAATAAAACCTGATTTCAAACCAATAAATTGGACTCAGAAACACACAGAAATTTTAAGATCATTGCAAACAGACATGTTAGCTAAAACAAAATTGCAAACTCGCGAAAACATACGCAACCTTGTAATCCGAGTCATCCCAGGAAGATGCGGATTCACGTACCTGACCTCTAATGAGGGAGAAACAGTACCAATAGCTTACAAATCACACTTGTACACACAAGCTGAAATGAAATTCAGTTCTACTGAAAAAATTCTCATAGCGGTTCAAACTGCTGTAGCAAAAGAAAGAGCCCAAGCCCAAGGCAGAAGGATAACTGTTTTAACAGCAGAATCATCCCTTGAGGCATTAACAAGCCCACGCAATTTGACTACCGTGGCATTAGATCCAAATTGGATACAATGGGAAAATTCTCTTGCTGCAGAAGACGTGAAATACTATTTTGACCCGAAAATGAAAAAACTAGAAAATCTAAAATATGAAGAAGAATATCCTCTGCAAATCGAAATTATGCTTCTCGAACAATACACATGTGTAATCTACATGGACTGATTTGCACAACTCTACGATGTAGAGGAAAAATCCTACAACGCAGCGTGCGCGATTGTTAAAGGTCGCTGGCGCTTTGGTAAATTCAGACCATTAATTACCAAAACTGAATCACTCAAAAACTGTTCAACTCAGCGAGCTGAAATAAGATCTTTAAAGATGGCGCATGAAAATGCCGATCGCGAATTCCTCACACTGATAGTGTGCGATTCGCATTACTGCGTCAGGTCTTACAATAATGACTTGCAGAACTGGGTTCAAAACGATTACAAAGATGACACAGGTGCCACAATAAAGCATAAAAAGCTTTGGGAACAGGTAGTTCTTTTGCAGAAAGAACTACAAAAGACTCACGTGATACATACACTGAGTCATCAACGTGATGGCGTTCACGTTGCAGGGAATTCATTGGCTCACAGAGCCACACCGGAAGCAGCTCAACCGGCTTCCGTAGCCACAAAAAAGCGTTCAGATAAATACATAGACGGAGAAACTATGCTGGCGGTAAAAGCGTCTTTAAAAGGCAACTATGCAGCATTACCTCTGAACTATCCACTCACTTATAGATACATAATGGATGCAAACTCCGTTCCTTTTGCTCAAATCCCTGGAGTGGGGGATAGAGTAATTCCAAACACGAAC
The DNA here is from genome assembly GCF_964261635.1 of Lissotriton helveticus. Taxonomy (NCBI): domain Eukaryota; kingdom Metazoa; phylum Chordata; class Amphibia; order Caudata; family Salamandridae; genus Lissotriton; species Lissotriton helveticus. The sequence continues at coordinate 861,347,864 of NC_136071.1, read as the reverse complement.
AGGAGAGTCTTTTTAATAGCAGACGCACATATGGGATTGGGTCTGACACACCAGGAGATCGCAAAATCTCTAAAAGAATTACAATCAGAATACTGGTGGCCGGGGATGAGCCTGCAACATAACAAATTTGCAATGGACTGTCCAAACTGCAACAGAGATCGCAGTCGTGAACCGACCCTTCTTTTAGAAAGCATAAGGCTATCTATACGCAGAAATCCAGTAGGAGAAATGCGTCCCCATAATATTTAAGACTAGATTCACTTAAAATGCAGACACCAGCACTCGGCTGACGCCAGAACTGTTATAAAACATTTGCGAGTCTTTATCGGCACATACGCAATTGGCATGCTACATTCTGACCAAGGTCCTGCTTTTAGCTCTCGAGCTTATAAGGAGGCCATGAGCAGCATGGGCATTGCATTGCGGTACTCTTGTCCATTCCATCCTGAGGGAAATGCGGTAGTGGAAAGCAAAAACCGGGACATAAAGCAATCTATAACGGCGAGGGTATTAGGTTCGGGTGATGGGTGGGTCCTACATTTAACAAGTGTCCAACGTAATCTTAATAATCTGCCAAGAAATTCTCTAAAAGGTCTCAGTCCGTTCGAACTATTGTTCGGTACTAGAATGCACATTCAGGATCTTGATAGTCACACTTCAGTGGTAGAAGAAAAATGCTTTGATATCAAAGACCGTTTGGCTGTTTTACAGGACTTAAATGAAACAAGACGAAACCTGAGCAACATAAAGTTAAAGCAACAGCCCACAGCCACTGAAGAAAAACCACCTGTCCCAGCAAGACCTGTATGGATTCCAAAGATTGGGGATCTGGTCAGAGAGAAGATCGCGGTAAAGAAGGAATTTGGGCCTTCTTAGAGAAAAGCAGTACCTGTCTTAGCTGTCAGCGGAACAAGATCAGTTGTACTACCGCCCCTTGCTGGTAAAAAGGAGAACCGAGTTGTATCCATCGACCTGGTAAAACCACAATCATGTGGCCAATAATAAGTAGTAGGCCCAGTGGACTCCCAAGAAATAGCAGAACACCAAAATTTGCTACAATACAAGAGGTTCAAACTGAGAGACTAATCACATTTGATAAACCTGCAGTGAATAAAAAAGGACTATGCAACAAAGCCATGGAACTTGTGCCTCTTGAAACCCAAATTGCAACAGTTCGTCAAGAAACACCAGTCTACAACAATGTAGCCTCAGACTATGCTAATGAAACAAAGAAAAATCCAAAAGGAAATGAAAATTCGGAAGCAATTCCAACAATTGACAGAACTGCATCTGGCTACTTCATCAATTTCGATGACTTTTCTGATGATCCAAGTGAACATGAAGAAACGCCAGCAACAAAAACTTTCAAAGATAAAGTAACTGAACTCTTTCATCAACTCAAAGAAACCTATCTGATTTCTCCATGGATTGAATTTTGGATTGTGTTAGGTGTAATTTTCCTCCTGCTTTGGCTCATCATGGTTCTTTGTTTGGGAAAATTCATTGAAGGAAAATACAGTACAATGGACACAGCAAGTCAGAACATCAACTTGGTCCTAAAGCCTCACAAGTCATCTCACATCGAGAAAAGAGAACTATCATCAGTGAACGTCACAGCCAATCAAATACCCGGTAGGGTAGCATGGGACAGAACTGAATCTGACATTTTTGGCCCGATTGAGCTCTTGAAATATCTACATTAGTTCAAGGTTTCATTATGTGACTTTGTAACACCAAGTACTTTTTCTGATGATTGGGACTTTGAAAATATTAATAATATGATGTCAGATTTAGTAATGTAAGCAAAATTTACAGAACATGATTATTTACAGGGTTCATCAAACTATGAAGAAATGTACTGCTATAATCACTTTGGTCATCACTATTTGCATAAATCTGCACAGCCTAGAAATGTTTTTAGTTATAATCAATGGGAACATTGTGCAACACCACCTAAAAGCAGCTCAAAAACGTTTTATGAGAAATTCCCAAGCTTCTCAGGGTTTAACACAAGTGATGCAGAACCATTTTATTTTAAAATGTTAAATAAGACAGGAATGAAAATGCTGACAAATACAAAATTGATCTATTCTGAAACATTTTATGAAAAAATTATTACATTTGGTTTTGAATTCTGGAAAAACAACATTGAAACAAAAACCATCTGGGGTACAAAAAAATGGCAGGTCCAAGGCCTAGAAGCATTATTTAGAGCCTGCATGATCCCAGAACAAATAATATTCTTGAATGACACCATTCAACAGACAACCTGTCTTGGCCTAGCCAAGATTAAAGACTTAAACAAACCGTCTATTCCAAAGCCCATACCTGATAGTAATAGCACTACTGATATGGAGATAGACGTATCCCATATTTTATACCAAAACAGAACACATCCTGATTAGAAGAAATGGTTGATCTGGCCCATAGACACAAATAACTGTCAAGATAGATTCCTGAACAAAATACAGGGGTTCAAAATGACCAGGCCAGATCCAAGATACTCCCAGAGACAACATCCAGGGATAGTTACAACATACAGTGTAGGGAAACTATGCCTCGAGTGGCTACAAAAATCCACACTGACAGAAATTAAGCAACACTTGACTTTACTTAAAGACGGTGCTGACTTGCGTGATTTCATTCTGGGACCACGCAAACAGCGTCAAAAACGTTTCATAGCGACCGGTATATATGCTGCATACAACGAAGCTTGGAAAGTAATGCAAATTGAAACAGCAGAAAAAATACGAGAAATTGATCATATTAATTTGGAAAAATCACTTTCTGTTGTTGACAATGGGTTAACGACTCTGTCCTCCAGAATATATTCACTGGACAGTATCGTATCATCTGCTATTGATATAATAGAGCAGTACTTACTAATGTTACAACATGGTCAGTCCCAATTACGTTCTATTGTACAGCTTGGCTGGATGTTGCAAAATCTGCGTTCGGGCTACGTACCATGGCGTTTAATCAACACAACGTCATTATTCTCTATCTTTAACCTTACTGATAAACAAATCAGTTTGGCACAAAAAGGAGCAGACTATACGATTCTTAGCATTTAAAAACTTGAGAGATTACCATTGACAATGTCAGAAAGACCGGTCATTGAATGGATAATATACGGAATAATTACAATCCCGATAACAACTTTCCAATTTAAATATTGCCAAGAGTATATACCAGCGGGCCAGTATGAAAGGTTGGGTAAAGGGTACATCAAGTCAACATGGAAATTACCTTATACACATGTTACAGTGAAATGAAAAAGGAGGTATTTCTTAGTGGTAAAAATTGAAAAAGATCACTAAGCGGTACACTTGTGTGTCAAGGTATTAACTTGCATGGAGCCTGCGAAGGGTCTTCTAATAACCTTTCATGTCACCTGCACGGCACTCCTGCAACATAGATAGAGCCATTCTTTAGACAGCTTTCTAACAGGAGCTATATTCTAATAAATGATCACAGCTGTTGTGGCATGGTGCCAGGGAAAGCCTATCTCGTAAGCGTGAGTTCCATGGTCACTTACTGTATGCAAGTATTGTATCCAAACAGCACTCCAGACATGGAGGCGACATTATGGCCTTATTTGAATATCTCTTCTATTCGAATTGATACTTTAAGCAGAATGAAGTCTATTCTTTTACAGACAACTGTGCCTTTGACCTCGTCCAAGGAACCGTATGATCTGCAAGTTGCAAGGACAACGGCAGAGATACATTCCCTTTTATCAACAAATTGCCCCGCGCATTTCGTAGAAATGCTAAGCCAAATCCTAAACAAGTCAGATACCAGTGGCATCGCACATGTATTTAAGATATTTTTTTCGGGACTGTTAACACCCTTCGAAACAGTTCTGGGCATTTTTCCCAATTTTGTCCATTCTGTCTTTGGCGGCCTACCTCTACTTTTGGGACTCGTAGCAGGAATTTTATTTTTGATTCTTCTGCTCCGATATGGCAAGCCAAGCGGCAGACAAGACTCCAGCAACGATGGCAGAAACGGTCCTAGCAATGCGCTACCGGGACCACATAACTAAAGCCCTTGGATTAGCCCGGCTAAGAGATCTGAATATGACCTGGTTTCTTTAATTCAGACCAATCTGGCAAAATTGCATCTTACCTGTGCTTCGATGTATGCTATGCGGAGAAGAATGCGTGTTGGACATCTGTCTTACACTACCATCAGCAGTTCCAATGGATACAGATACCTTGCTAGGTCCTGTAACGGCTCATGCATCGTGTTGTCCCCAGCGGCTACCCATTCTGATGACGGCATTCGTTGAGTCTTCACCACTACGAGTATGTGGCAGTGAAGTACGAGATGAGAGCAGCATCACACAGGTACAACCTTCTGTGAGCATTGCTGATCCGGACATCGATGATAGCAATCATTCTCACACATGCACTGTTTCGGCATTTTCAAACTTGGTCGAACTTTCACCTGATGTCGTAGACCAATTTTTTGCAAGTCTGTCTGAAATGATGTTCTCCCCTGAACAGAAAGAATAACTTTTTAAGCAACAAGCACACAGCGTTCCCTGAACTCTGAATTCGGCCTTCAGCTTTGAAAAACAAAAGCTACTGAAAACAATTGGAACTATTTTTCCCCTTGAGAGCGAAATTATTTTTTTCTCATTTCCAAAATATTTACCTTTTTCTGGCACATGTACTCTGCTTAAAGTAAAACTATTCTTAGAGAACAGAGCTTCTATTTTTAGGAACTCTAGAGACAATATTTTACCTCAGCCTCTAGCACATGTACAGCATTTGTATTAATATGTGATGGAATGGTCTCGACCTTCTTTTCTGTATTCAGAGCCATTTCATGTGTAAATTTCGCAATTCATTCAGCTGATATATATATGCATTTAACTGAATGATGACACTGCTTGAGAAGCGTACAGTACCAATACTCATTTTCGTGTATTTACCATATACCATTTCAAATGCAAATTATGTATTTTGGGGTGGGTTGGAAAACACATGCACCATTATATGTTTACTATTGCTTAGTTTTAGTAATGAGGGACATTAGATCGTGGAGTGGGTGTTGTATTTCTATCTAGGACCCTAATTCAATATTCCTGATTTATGCCCTTGTATGGCTATAATAAATAATATCCTTATAAATGCATAAGAATCATATCCATATTTAGTAATAGCCCATGCAATCCAAATACGGCAAGGCTACTCCCCTAGACTCCTAGAAAGTACAACGCGTTCTTTAAACAACCCAAACCTCCAGCAACCTGGGAATTCCCCTTGCTTTTGTTTTGATTTGTCCAAGAACTCCTGTGAGCACTGAAAGAACGGCCAGTTCTTAGTGATATCTTTATTGACGTCTTATGTCCAACCTTACGTCAAACCCGGCACCTTTCAGGTATAAATATACCAACGTTGCCTTAAGCAAACACACGGTGGTTTGGGGCAGAGCGGCTATCTACTTGCCTGAGAGCCCAGCTGATGCGAGAGCCCACGGACGCCGCCCCTCCCTTTTGACGCACTGAGAAAGACGCTGTCTTTTTCTCCAGCCGAGAAAATCCAGCTCCGGTGTTTTCAGCCGCCCTTGCGGGTTGCTGGGATATCGAGTCCTGAGAGAGAGATACCAGACCTCCTGCTTTCTATTACCCAGGTACGGAGCTGACTAAACCCTTAAAGAGAATTCTTGATTCAGATTCTTGGCAAAACCAACTTAACTTAAACTGCTACTTACTTACTCCTTCCCACGTATTAGGCTTAGGTCAGGTACACCGGGGTAGGCGTATTTAGAAGCACCAGTTGAGTACGTTAGTCAATGTATTTATGTATGTATATATATTATCTATTTTAAAGTATCATATGTCTAAGAAACCATATCAATGCTTTTACAGTATTATTTTATAATACTCCTTTTACTGTACGCACTTTACTTTATACTAAGTATTGCAATTGGGGCAATTCATTTCTCTTGCATGAGAAAGAAGACTGCTCAATAAATAACACCTTTTATTGAAAACGCCCGTCTCTCTATTTCTCTGCACTCTGGTGAAACTAAGTATGCACGATTGACTGAGTAAAATAGCTGTCTATTGTTTTCACACGACTCTAGAGATACACTCTTATTCTGAGGGAGCAAAGTTGTCATGTTTTATGGTTGTCAGAAGCTAATGCCTTCTTGTCTATCCAGGGAAGTTAAACTCCTCCTTGTTTATTCGAGAAAGTTTCTAGTGACCTCTGAGCTACCTGGCAAAACTAATTAAGTCTAATATAGTCAGTAGAGACCTAGCCGACCTCAGTCCTACGTCTACACTGCTGTTTATATTATTCCAATGCGCAGAGCCTATTGGGAATATAGGAACTACACTACACCTTCAACACTGTCTGCCACTGCACCCTACGCACACGCCTCCATGACACTGGGATCCGAGACAAAGCTCTGGACTGGACCACCGACTTCCTCTCCGGCAGAACCCAGCGCGCCAGCCTCCCCCTTTCCGCTTCGAAGCCACCAAGATCATCTGCGGCGTACCCAAGGCTCATCCCTCAGCCCGAAATTGTTCAACATCTACATGGCACCGCTTGCTCACGTGGCCTGATTACCCGACCTCAACACTATCTCCTACGCCGACGACACCCAGCTGATCCTCTACCTCACCAAGGAGCCCCTCACCGACAAAACCAACCTCCACGAAGGAATGATAGCCGTCGCCAAGTGGATGAAGAAAAGCCGTCTGAAGCTAAACTCGGACAAGACAGAAGTTCTCATCCTCGGCTCCACCCCCTCAGCCTAGCGCTGGGAACAGCACCAACACCCACGCAAGCAACCTGGGATACATCCTCGACTCCACGTTCTCCATGACAAAACAAGTCAACGCCGTCTCATCCTCCTGTTTCAACACCCTCCGCATGCTCTGCAAGATCTACAAGTGGATCCCCACTAAAACAGGAAGAACGGTCACCCAGGCCCTCGTCAGTAGCAGGTTGAACTACGGAAATGCCCTCTACGCAGGAGCGCCGGCCAAACTCCTTAAACGCCTACAACGCATTCAGAACACCACTGCACGCCTGATCCTCGACATCCCTCTCCGCAGCCACATCACACCCCACCTGGGAGACCTGCACTGGCTTCCCGTGAACAAGAGGGTCACCTTCAAACTCCTCACCCATGCACACAAGGCACTCCACAACACCAGACCAGCATACCTCAACAGACGACTCACCTTCTACACCCTCAACCGCCAGCTCAGCTCTGCCGACCTCGCCCTCGCCACCGTCCCCCGCATCCTAAGAGTGACCTCGGGCAGCAGATTGTTCTCCCACCTCGCTGCCAAGACCTGGAACACTCTCCTCATCCTCCTAGAGCAGACCCAGGACCTACTGACCTTCAGAAGACTACTCATGGCCTTGCTATTCAAGCAGTAGCAGCATTCCCCCACCCAGTGCCTTGAGACCCTCAAGGGTGAGTAGTGCGCTTTACTAATGTATGATTGATTGATTGATTGAATGCCTCATCCACAAGTGGCCTGGCTCATTTGTTTTTTAAGTTGTGAGCTCCCGCCTTGTGACCTCATTCCAAACTATATTTGGTGTGATACCTGCATTTTTAATTCGATTTTCTCCAGCATCTTTGGCGGTTTACCTTTAATTCTTGCCTTGGCTGCCGGTGTCCTGCTGTTAATTTGTTGGTAAAAAATGGCTGCACAACTTGTGCTACAAGACAGCCTGCCCCGGCTGCTGCAGCTTTGCAACCGGATGCTTGAATACTATGGAACGCTACCTCTAGCCCCCTTGAGTGTAGCATATGGATTATCTTTCAGATTCCCGACCTCACTTGCGTGCAACCTGTTTTCCATTGCCTGGATTGTGATTTTGAATGGGCGTTGGAGTGGCCCAAGAGTTGGATTGTTCTAGGTAATTGGGATGTACGTGCAGCGGCACATGACTTTCTAGCACAAAGTTATCTTGAAGAACACGCAACTTGTCCTCTGACAGTCCTAGAGGCTCCTGTGATCAAAGAACATGTATTTTTGTTCTCTTTATTAAATTGCATGGCTGACTCATTTGCTGATGATAACATTGGAAGCTGTTGCAGCATATTGTGCTTGCATGCTGATGGATTGAATTTGCACTTGTCCATCTACATCGCGTACTGAACTCAATTTTTAAAACGTTTTTTACATATTATTTCCCATTACATCTGGAAAGCAGTTTATTGCTTTTTCTGGTTTTTTTTTAACTGAACTGTTTCAATCTTATTAATTCCAAATTCCTCCAGTTTTTGCAAATTTTGTACTTGGTTCTATATCACTCGAACTTGAACTCTGCGCTCCTAAATTGCTCCCCTCTTGGTTTGTGTTCCGATCAAGGGAGGGTGTAGTGAGGGCAGGGTTCTACTTGAATACATTGCTAGGTTAGCATAAGCACTTTAGAAGTTAAATGCCATTTTGTCACTTTTGCCTCTTTTTGCACACAACACTGTAGGTAGCTGTTGTTGCAAGTTAGAATGCTTTATTTTTCTTCACATGAGAATGGTCTGGTTTTGACATCCCTAGACTTACACAGCGACTTTAGTCTGTACACTGAGTGCAGAAGTCTTCAAGGTCAAAAAACAATGTATGCTGTGATTTAGGTTGATTGGCCGACAGCTCTAGACATAACACGCACACAGCTGCACCCAACTGAAATCCTAGTACTTTAATATTGCATTGCATGCACGATTCAAGCACTTGGAAGAATATTAATTTCCAGAGGCAGATAGTTATGCTGATGCTGATGTGATTCACTTCTGCTGATCTTGGAGGTATGAGTTTCCCCATTTAAGCCTAAGAGACCTTCTATTATTATAAAACCTAGTTCCTAGCAGGAGAGGGTGGTACACAAGGCGCTATAGGACCTGTATCCACTATCATTGTAATATGATTTCTACTTGTGTGTTATATGGAATTGTAACAATCCTGACTGTTTTATTTCTGATCATATGCCTGCTTATGTTAGCCAAAATACTGCATCTTAAAGCGTGTAGTTCAAACGAAACATTTTAAACTTTACTGTGTCTCTAATTACTCACGTTGTGGACTGGTATGAGAATAAAATGAAAGAGAGTTCTTGATTCCCACCATTCCTGAGAGTACCATTTGTTGCATGTTCTGGGTTGTCTAATCATTGGTAGCTTCGCTCTAGGACGGAGAGCTAATGAGAGACCAATGCTAGTCGGATGGAGGTTCTGGGTTCTGAGGTGAGTTTCTGGTCCACCACAATTCACCACAATTCACTGAGGTCCTGGTTTCCTGTGCATAGTTCTGCGCATAAGCAGAATCCCTGCAACAAAACCATATGTTTCAGGGGCGTTACGGTTAGTTGGAGATTTCACTCGTACAAAACCATTCCCTCGTTATAGTTAGTTCAGCTAACTATAACTCACGCCCCCGCAATGCACTGCTAATGACGTCACATATTAAATTACTCAGGACATGGTCAGTGACATCACTCATGACATCACTGATGAAATTTCAAATGAAAATGAATTTCAAAGGTTTTTTAAATGCTAATTTCTAACTATGACGTGCCTGAACCCTATGTTTTTTTCAGTGAATTTCAAGCATTTTTTAAATGCAAATTTCTAACTATAATGTGCCTGAAACCTATGGTTTTTTAAGTGAATTTTAAAGGTTTTTTAAATGCTAGTTTCTAACTATGCCTACATAGGTAGGACATGAGAAGAAAGAGGAATAAACACACAGAAAGAAGCAAAAGAAATGCAGAAAGAAGCAACAGAAGTCCACAAAGATGAAGAAAAGTGCAGGAAGAAGCAAGACATGTGCAGAAAGAACCAACAGAGGAGCATAAAGAGGTCTTGTTACAAAATCATCCTGTGTCCACAACTTTTTATGACGGGTACAGGGGGAAACTGACTCTGACTAACCAGGCCTAGAGCCAGTGCTATACTAAAAGATACTAAGACTACAGTGAAAACACCTACGTACACTTAGGAAACACTATGCGTTGGCGTACCCCTGTGATTAGCATTACCCCCTCTGTAAGCCCCTAGTACATAATAGGGCAGGGGGATTAAAACTACCTCTAAGTCAGAGGAGCAGATATACGCTACTTTAACTAGTAGTCGTGTTTGCAGAGTGGTGGAGAAAGGGTGCTGGGCGTCCAACCAACGCTCAGGAATTCTGCTGCGTAGGACTTACAGGAGGTACCAGGAGGGATTCTTGGCCCCCAAACTCCCTCAGGACTAAATTACACTTCATTCCCCATCCCGTAATCTGCCATGAGACACGTTTGCAGAGTGGTAGAGAAAGGGGGCCATGCCCACTTTGCCCACCACTCTACAAAAGCACTGCCTGGCATGTTTTTGGATGGGGATTGAAGGCCCCTTCACTGCTGGGGGTCCGTTAGGGGCCAACTGGCCTACCTTTTACCTCCAGTAAGCCCCACGCAGTGGGATTGGTGAGAGGTAGACAAAGGCCACGCCCCCTTTCTCCACCACTCTGCAAACGCACCCCCTGGCACATTCTAAGTTGGTGGATTAAGTCCCCTTGAATTCTGAGGGTCCCTGGGGTCAACTAGCCCACCAGGTACCTCCAGTAAGGGCCACACATCTGGATTGCAGAGAGGTGGTCTGAAGCCATGCCCCTTTTTACACCACTCTGCAAACGCGGCTTCAGGCGCACTGCTGCTCAGAGAATGAAGTCCACTTGTGTCCTGAGGTCCTCAGGACACAAGTGTACTTCATCCTCCGAGCAGCAGTATGCCCTGTGGGCCCCCGCTATTTCATTTTGGCATTGCCCCTGGGGCCTTGCCCACCCAGGGGCCTAATTAAAATGAAGCATGCGAACCCGCGCTTCATTTTTTAAAACATTTTGGCAGGATTTGCACACCCAGCGTGAATTCTGCCGATTTTTTAAAAATAAAATGCTTTTTTGGGACCCCCTGAGCAGGCCAAGGTGGTCAGGGTGTTTCTACCCTGCCTCCTTTTCTTGTTTTTCAACTTTTTCTTCCCTCTTTTCTTGTGAATCGGTTACCGAGTCACAAGATGGCTGTCAACAATTCCTGGTTTGGAGTGTTGACAGCCAATCAGAGTGGAGCTCGTGCCCGGGAGGATTCGTGAACTATCCTCGGTGCTCAGATACCGATATTTTTATTTTTTAAATTGCTCAGCTACTACTGAATGGATTTACACCATTTAAAAAAGGTCTCTTTCTGAAACAAGGGCTACTGTTTTGCCAAATTTGGTGTAATTCCATTGAGCAGTTCAGGATGTAACCTGTTTCAAAATTCTTATGGAAATTTAGATGAGGAAAACACGTTTTGGGACCCCCCCTTATGTCTCAGCCCACTTCACAAATCACCCCGCAACTTTCAATGCAGGAGCTGACTGGAGAGCCCCAGGGTGTGTTATAGTTAGCTAGACATTTCACTCGTACAAAACCATTGAAATTCCTCCGTTATTGCTAGTTGTACTAACTATAACACGCGAGCCCGCAATCCACTGCTAATGATGTCACATATTACATCATTCATGACATGGTCAGTGACATCACTAATGACATCACTCATGACATCCCTGATGCCATCATCCAGTGAATGTGGTTTAGTTCGTTATTTAAATATGTATTATATATATAGCAATCTGCATTGAAGAATGAGTGGATATACAAATATCTGGATGGAGGATTTAGTAGCAGTGTGATTGACTGTTTACTTGATTAATTTATAGTGTCTCACTAGATATATTGGATAGTGACTAAACTGTGTGAATATCTGTATCACTTTGTCAGTTGTTGTGTAAACTGCTGCACCAGTTGGTTACTAGCTATGTGAAAGTCTATATTAGTTATTGATTAGTTAACTTAATATTGTACTATTACAGTACATATCATGAAATAACATCGATAGGCATAATTAAAAAAATCATGTAATTCTATTAATGGATTTATCCAGTTAATATTAAATAAATTGAAAAGAATTTTTCTTCTTTTTCTCTTTTTTTAAAACAAAAAAATGTATTTATACATGTAAATATTGGTTTTTCCGTTAAAAATGCACTGTGATTTTACAAATATGTAAACATGCATTATGTAAGACAAACTACTCTTGTCTTTCAAATGGTAATGAAGTTTTTCTTTTATGCCTATGATCACGTGATTGAAACGAATGCAATGGAGGTGTGCACACATTATGCATCTATAAAAGTAAAAATGGTGCAGCAAATAGCTGTATGTGATCAAGGACCTGGTTGGCCCGAAACGCGTCGTCGCAGGCTGTGATTTATTGAATAAAAGAAAACTCGCCTGAAAAGCTGTGTGGTTCGAGTCTCCTTCTTTGCCAGCGGCTGTTGGAAGTGGTTGGAGTTTTTGGGTGCTATACATTGTTACGAAGGTCGGTTGCCTTCGTTTCCAGTACCACCTCCTCGGAAGTTGGAAACCGCCCACAACCGTTTTTGTGTGGTTCCGTAGTGGAAATTTGGTGGTTTCCCCCTGCTATTGCCGAGCGACATCGGACAGGACGTGTACTTCCAGGTCGGCGGACCCGTGGATGCGCGACGGCTGCCGGTGAGTGATTGGGGCGAAACTAGCAGGAGAGGAGAATACAGCTTGAGGCGGGTTATCGGAAAGGCTACGGCTGCCCGTTTTATTTGAAATACATTAATCACAGCTTGCCATGTCAGCGGACAAAGAAAGAGAGAGAGAGCTAGCGGCAGATGAACTATTCGGTAATCTGCCCAATACATCGCGCAATGCAGCGCAAGCACCAACGGAAAACACCGATAAGGACAGGGATGCCAAAACGATACTCAAAAATATTGAGCAACAATCTAAACTGGAAGTCACCAAATGGTGGGAGAACAAGTCGCTTTCCAAGTATATTGAAGTTGGTCGCGTGCCACGTGGTTTAATAATTCTTCTAGCCCCCAGCTTCGATAAACCCAATCCAGATATGCTTCATGAGTGGGGGGAAAGCAACTTAGACGCTTCCATGAATTTAGTTAAAATCCTCACAAAAGAAATAGAGGAACTGAACTTTGAATTGGATAAATTACCTGTCACAAATTTTATAACCAAGACAAAAGTGGCCATAGAAGAAAGGCTTTAAAAAACACGAAGAAAAAATGAAGGCAAGAAAAGTACACAAATTTGCCAGGGATCTGGCAGACTATGAAAACGGACAGATCTTTACGTTTGCCCGAAAGTTTGATGTTGTAAAAAGAAACAATACAGCAAGAAAACCACAAGCAATTTAACGGTCGCCAGTTCGTCAATCAGCCTCAATGACAATTCCTCCAACATAGACACTGTTTCATTGACAAGTGAATCTAGTGGCAGCACTGACTGTTTATCCAGCAAAACAACAATATTAAGCGTAAGCCAAGAGTTGGATTTTTTAGTGGCAGAGAGACTGAAAACGCTGCGTCCAAGGCAGCAAAAGAGGCCAGATGGAAGCGCAGAAATAGGAGAAGGTGTAATCAGCGCAAAAGGTGGAAAGCAAACCACAAAAAAGAAGACATTCTGGCAAAAGAAACAGCGGTAACGGACAAAAGTGTGATCAATCTAAGTAATGTTGAGCTTACTAAAGCGGAGGAACAACTTTTAGCACTAGGATTAAACTTTTGTCCGAGTGAGAATTTTAATTATGCTCGTACTCGCGTAGATGTATATTGTTTTATTAGAAAACTCAAATTCAAAAAGTATTTTGCCTTAAAATCAGATAAAGTCCTAAACGATACATCATTAAGTAATTTGGCAGTGGGAGCAGATACCACACCACTTATGGTTTCAGATGCGACAAATCTACTAACCATGCATGAAATAAATGATTCAGGTGGGTTGCAAACTGGTAATGATGTCAATGATTTGATAGATATGTGCACTCAAGAGAGGTTACGTAGAATTGACTGTGTACAGAAAGGGGCTGGGCTCAGCCCCTTTAAATCCAAGTTCTGTTTTGTTCCTCTTATGCCTAAAGATGCAGTTGACACGTACCATGATATGATTATTACAGATTTGAAATGTTTAAATCATAGTGTCAAAAAAAAGAAACAACAACGAGGCATTTTCTTTAGAAAATTAGCGTATAACAATCTAATCAAAAAATTGGGTGACAACTGTGAGATTGTAGTGAAAAAATCAGACAAGGGTGGTAATTTGGTGCTGTGGCCCAAGAAAGATTATATTGTTGATGCTAATGGGCAACTCAATGACAGGGTGTGCTATGATAAATCAACCATGAAAGAGTATGAAAAAGCTAGAGAAGTGTTTAAAAATCTGTTGTCCCAATGGAGAAGAGAAGGTCTCATTTCAACTGAGGAGTTTACATTTTTAAACAAAGAATTTCCTAAACTTCCCATCTTATATCTCATTCCAAATATTCATAAGGGAATTATGCCAATTCCAGGGAGACCAAACATTTCAGCTATTGACAGTGTTGGAGAGAACTTAGGTCAATATGGTGATTATTTTTTACAAGATATGGTCAGATCTCTCTCTAGTTTCAATAAAGATACAGGCGATTCCCTAAAGAAAATTAATGAGGTAGTTTGGACAGATGATCTATACTTAATTACGCTTGACATAGAAGCATTATACACAAGCATAGATCACACACAAGGACTTAAGGCCATCGAACACTATTTGGCCAACAGATCAATTGAATATTATGGCCATAGTAAATTGATTGTTGAGCTTATTAGATGGTGTCTTAACAACAATTTTTTTCTTTTTAATAATGTACTCTACAAACAACAGAGAGGAGTAGTCATGGGGGCCTGTTTCTCCCCCAGTTATGCATGCTTGCATGTAGGCTGGTGGGAGGAACAGGTCCTTAGGCGCACACATAAGGCAGCCTTTGACAGACACGTCACTACTTATTTTAGATATATTGATGATGTGTTTTTATTATGGCGAGGTACTCAATCAGAAGCTGAAAAATTCATAGAAAAGATTAATATCAACTCAATGAATTTGACTTTTACCTCACACATCCATAAAACAGAGATTGAATTTCTTGACGTGAGTATTCACGTCAAGAATGGTAAACTCGAAAGCACATTATTCAGGAAACCTGCGGCGGGGAACATCACGCTACATGCTGCAAGTTCCCACCTGGAGCATTTAATAGCAAGTATACCGTAAGGTGAAGTTTTAAGGTTAAAGCGAATTTGTAGTAGTGAGGCAGATTTTTTAAGGTGCAGGAAAGATATGTGTGCACGTTTGAGATTGAGAGGTTACAGTGATAAAATTGTTGAGGATGCTATCAAAAAAGCCAATGACCGCCCCAGAGATACTCTCTTTTATGACAAATCCATTAAGAAAGTTAGTGATGATAAAGTGCATGATAATCCCAGATTCATCACTTCTTTCTCAAGACAAGAAAGAAAAATCAGATCTATTGTACGAAAACATTGGCCTATATTGTTGACGGACAGCATTTTGCAAGGATGTTTAGCCATGTCACCCACAATCACCTTCAGAAAGGGTAGATCGATGGGAACAGATTTAGACAAAAATAGTCCTGAAACTAGAAAAACAGCTTCATGGTTACGAACTAGTAATGGTTTTAGAAGATGTACATCATGCCGGGCCTGTAAATTTGGTTGCAGCAAAACATCGTACTGCACCCCCTTTGAAACATCTCCTGTCCTTATTAAAGGGAATTATATTGTAAAACGGAGTATGTCGTTTATGTTCTGACGTGTACCTGTGGTCGTAGCTACGTTGGGAGTACGAAGCTGCAGGTGCACGTCAGAATATTGCAGCATATTAGAGCTATCCTACATAATGACCCAGCGTACCCTGTGGCGCGTCATTTTTTTAGATGGTATGATAAAGACATCAACCTCCTTTCATATTATGTAATTAGTGCCATACCCAAATCTATAAGTGGGGGCAACAGGGAAAGGCAGTTGAGACAGTTAGAAACAACATTCATTCTTGACTTAGATAGTAAATGGCCACAGTGATTGAACAACACTGAGGCCATGCATACTTTTTTATGAATAGGCTGAAATCGTTAAAATAGCAGTACAAATGTAAATAGTTGGTTGCTTGCTGCTATAATGATGAAATTTGAATATATTGTACTTGTAAGAATTGCTCATTATTAATTCTCTCCATGACTTAATGTTAATATTGACTGAAGATTTTTAGCAAACTGTTTTTTAAAAAAACATTTTTCTTGTTTTTAACATATTTTTACAGTGGTATTCTTCCAGGCTGGAAAATTTTACCATTAAGAAGATGGATTGCATGTTTGCTATACTATATAATGTTATTAACTTGTGGTCCTAATATATTTATAGGAAGAAAAGTTACAATGTCCCTGAAATCAAGGATGCCCGTGGGAATAATCACCCGGGATTTGGTACCCACTGCACTAATATGATTTCTAGACACAACCACCAAGTATCTCAGATAATGTTATCTAAATTACAACAACTCCTATATCTATCAATTTTATTATTAGACAACCGCATGCAATTATATCAAGCACTCAGTGACAATTTCATGAAAGTTTGTGACAGGTTAAGACACTACAACAAAATTAAAAAATTAAACATGAGTTTATTACACATTCTGAGCAAGTTAAAAAAAAATTCATACAATTGTAGAGTACATCATGTTATACAATTATTACATAATACGTTTAAAAATGTTCATGAGAACACACGTCGACGCGGCGTTTCGGTTAAAAACCTTCTTCAGGACAGTTTCTCAAGATATATATAAAAGTATCGCATTCAGGTGTTCATTCTGAGGTCTAAATCATTAAAAACGGGAGAGGTGTCCTGTTTTGGGTCCACGCTCAGAACTACAAATATCCCATTTGTTCAGTCTGGATATAGTAGTAGTTGATATTATCTTTTTATCAGGTCTGGCAATTTTTCACTGTGTCGGAGGGGCCACCGATTGGTATATATACACTAAAAATAAAATATGAGAGACACTCAAGAGTACTGCTTGTAAAATCGCTGTAGCCGCGTGCTAAATGTGCTTCGTCAGCTAAGTATAGTCCTCACGGTCTCTAGAACATCTGGATTTAAAAGACCGGCCTCCCTGCTCCTCCGTGCACAGCGTCTGGGGTTCTGTTGTTTTCAGTGAAAACAACAGAACCCCCAGACGCTGTGCACGGAGGAGCAGGGAGGCCGGTCTTTTCTTCTCATTTCCCTGGTCCCAGACCGCATTTTAGGGGGCCTCCTATACTTTCTTCTTAATATATTTATTACTGCACTTTATTTTTCTCTTTCATAAAAAGGGATTTTTGGTGAAATTTGCACATGATTGTATTGCACTTTAGAACAATATTTGCACTTTAAAAAATTGTTTACACTTTGGCACTTTAGTTATAATAGGCATTCAGGATTTATCCAGGAATAATTGTACTATTACAGTACATATCATGAAATAACATCAATAGGCATAATTAAAAAATCATGTAATTCTATTAATGGATTTATCCAGTTAATATTAAATAAATTGCAAAGAATTTTTCTTCTTTTTCTCTTTTTTTAAAACAAAAAAATGTATTTACACATGTAAATTTTGTTTTTTCCGTTAAAAATGCACTGTGATTTTACAAATATGTAAACATGCATTATGTAAGACAAACTACTCTTGTCTTTCAAATGGTAATGAAGTTTTTCTTTTATGCCTATGATCACGTGATTGAAATGGATGCAATGGGGGTGTGCACACATTATGCATCTATAAAAGTAAAAATGGCGCAGTAAATAGCTGTATGTGATCAAGGGCCTGGTTGGCCCGAAACGCGTCGTCGCAGGCTGTGATTTATTGAATAAAAGAAAACTCACCTGAAAAGCTGTGTGGTTCGGGTCTCCTTCTGGGGCAGCGGCTGTTGGAAGTGGTCGGAGTTTTTGAAAAAAACCTTAGGTTTCAGGGGTGTTATAGTTAGCTAGACATTTCACTCGTACAACACCATTGAAATTCCTCCGTTATTGCTAGTTGTACTGACTATAACACGCGCGCCCGCAATCCACTGCTAATGATGTCACTTATTACATCATTCATGACATGGTCAGTGACATCACTGATGACATCACTCATGACGTCTCAAATGACATCACTGATGACATCCCTGATGACATCATCCAGTGAATGTGGTTTAGTTCGTTATTTAAATATGTATTATATATATAGTAATCTGCATTGAAGAATGAGTGGATATACAAATATCTGGATGGAGGATTTAGTAGCAGTGTGATTGACTGTTTACTTGAGTAATTTATAGAGTCTCACAAAATATATTGGATAGTGACTAAACTGTGTGAATATCTGTATCACTTTGTCAGTTGTTGTGTAAACTGCTGCACCAGTTGGTTACTAGCTATGTCAAAGTCTATATTAGTTATTGATTAGTTAACTTAGTATTTGTATGGGAGAGTGAATGTGTGTCTGGTTCAGTGGGGGGTGTGTGACTGCCCAAGGATGTGTGAATAGTTGATTTAGTAGATATATGAGGTTAAGACTACAGGACGGAGATCTAATGAGAGACCGATGCTAGTCGGATAGGGATTCTGGGTTCTGAGGTGAGTTTCTGGTCCACCACAATTCACCACAATTTACTGAGGTCCTGGTTTCCTGTGCATAGTTCTGCGCATAAGCAGAATCCCTGCAACAAAACCATATGTTTCAGGGGCGTTATGGTTAGTTGGAGATTTCACGCGTACAAAACCATTCCCTCGTTATAGTTAGTTCAGCTAACTATAACTCACGCCCCGCAATGCACTGCTGACGACGTCACATATTACATTACTCAGGACATGGTCAGTGACATCACTCATGACATCACTGATGAAATCTCAAATGAAAGTGAATTTCAAAGGTTTTTTAAATGCTAATTTCTAACTATGACGTGCCTGAACCCTATGTTTTTTTCAGCGAATTTCAAAGATTTTTTAAATGCAAATTTCTAACTATAATGTGCCTGAAACCTATGGTTTTTTAAGTGAATTTTAAAGGTTTTTTTAATGCTAGTTTCTAACTATGCCTACATAGGTAGGACATGAGAAGAAAGAGGAATAAACACACAGAAAGAAGCAAAAGTAAAACAGAAAGAAGCAACAGAAGTCCACAAAGATGAAGAAAAGTGCAGGAAGAAGCAAGACATGTGCAGAAAGAACCAAAAGAGGAGCATAAAGAGGCCTTGTTACAAAATCATCCTGTGCCCACAACTTTTTATGACGGGTACTGGGGGCAACTGACTCTGACTAACCAGGCCTAGAGCCAGTGCTATGCTAAAAGACGCTAAGACTACAGTGAAAACACCTACATACACTTAGGAAACACTATGCGTTGGCGTACCCCTGTGATTAGCATTACCCCCTCTGTAAGCCCCTAGTACATAATAGGGCAGGGGGATTAAAACTACCTCTAAGTCAGAGGAGCAGAAATATGCTACTTTAACTAGTAGTCGTGTTTGCAGAGTGGTGGAGAAAGGGTGCTGGGCGTCCAACCAACGCTCAGGAATTCTGCTGCGTAGGACTTACAGGAGGTACCAGGAGGGATTCTTGGCCCCCAAACTCCCTCAGGACTAAATGACACTTCATCCCCCATCCCGTAATCTGCCACGAGACACGTTTGCAGAGTGGTAGAGAAAGGGGGCCATGGCCTCTGAAGACGTCTTAGCAAACTCACTGTGTGGGACTTACTGGAGGTAACACGTTGGCCCCCAAGGACATGCTTTGGAGCCAACTTCCCAAACTTATACCTCCTGTCAGTCCCACACAGCAGCATTGTAAAGTACTCATACCAGGCCATGCCCACTTTGCCCACCACTCTACAAACGCGCTCCCTGGCATGCTTTTGGATGGGGATTGAAGGCCCCTTCACTGCTGGGGTCCGTTAGGGGGCAACTAGCCTACCTTTTACCTCCAGTAAGCCCCACGCAGTGGGATTGGTGAGAGGTAGACAAAGGCTACGCCCCTTTCTCCACCACTCTGCAAACGGACCCCCTGGCGCATTCTAAGTTGGTGGATTAAGTCCCCTTGAATCCTGAGGGTCCCTGGGGTCAACTAGCTCACCAGGTACCTCCAGTAAGGGCCAGACATCTGGATTGCAGAGAGGTGGTCTGAAGCCATGCCCCTTTTTACACCACTCTGCAAACGCGGCTTCAGGCGCAACGCTGCTCAGAGAATGAAGTCCACTTGTGTCCTGAGGTCCTCAGGACACAAGTGTACTTCATCCTCCGAGCAGCAGTATGCCCTGTGGGCCCCCGCTATTTCATTTTGGCATTGCCCCTGGGGCCTGGCCCACCCAGGGGCCTAATTAAAATGAAGCATGCGTACCTGCGCTTCATTTTTTAAAACATTTTGGCAGGATTTGCACACCCAGCGTGAATTCTGCCGATTTTTTTTAAAATAAAATGCTTTTTTGGGACCCCCTGAGCAGGCCAAGATGTTCAGGGTGTTTCTACCCTGCCTCCTTTTCTTGTTTTTCAACTTTTTCTTCCCTCTTTTCTTGTGAATCGGTTACCGAGTCACAAGATGGCTGTCAACAATTCCTGGTTTGGAGTGTTGACAGCCAATCAGAGTGAAACTCGTGCCCGGGAGTATTCGCGAACTATCCTCGGTGCTCAGATACCGATATTTTTTTTTTTTAATTGCTCAGCTACTACTGAATGGATTTACACCATTTAAAAAAAGGTCTCTTTCTGAAACAAGGGCTTCTTTTTTGCCAAATTTGGTGTAATTCCATTCAGCAGTTCGGGATGTAACCTGTTTCAAAATTCGTATGGAAATTTAGATGGGGAAAACGCGTTTTGGGACCCCCCTTTTTTCTCAGCCCCACTTCACAAATCCCCCCGCAACTTTCAATGCAGGAGCTGACTGGAGAGCCCCATTAGTTTTGAAAATTTCGGGAAGATTCGTCAAAGAGATTGGCAAAAGAAAAAACGCTTTTTGAATAGAAACAAGGTCCTGACTATAACTACCTACTGGCGACCGCCAATAGGTATATTTTATATATATATATATACATATATATATATAAAATCAAACAGTTGCCTGCAGTAGGGAGACCCACACAAGGAGGTAAGTAGTATCAATTTATTTCACGAAGGATGCAGCAGGAAACAGGACACATTGCTTCACTGATTTCATTTCTTCTGCCCGACGCGTTTCGTGTCAGTTAAGCACTTCCTCATGGGCCAAAGTCTTTTCTTGATAAACAGCACGGCATTTTTGAAACATCCTTTTCAAGTACAATCCCCGCCCTGTTGGGCGTGGCTCAACAGCATCATGGGACTTGTGGTGCATCGTTCTTACCCACAGTGGGTTCCGTGATGTCCTCAATAAATTTATGTTCAATTTTACCCCAGTGGGTTGTGGTGTCAATGGGAGCTGTTTTCCGCATCCGTTAATTGCTTCGTGGGCGGCTTCCCTGTCCTTAGGCCACCTCGCCGTTTGACGCTGTAGCAGGGCTGCACGAAGGTGCAGCGGGGTCCCTCCTGCGGCTCAGGCGGGCCGCCAACATGAAAATCAAACAGTTGCCTGCTGTAGGGAGACCCACACAAGGAGGTAAGTAGTATGCCTTTATTTCACGAAGGATGCAGCAGGAAACAGGACACATTGCTTCACTGATTTCATTTCTTCTGCCCGACACGTTTCGTGTCAGTTAAGCACTTACTCATGGGCCAAAGTCTTTTCTTGATAAACAGCACAGCATTTTTGAAACATCCTTTTCAAGTACAATCCCCGCCCTGGTGGGCGTGGCTCAACAGCATTATGGGACTCGTGGTGCTTCGTTCTTACCCACAGTGGTAAGAACGAAGCACCACAGTGGTAAGAACGAAGCACCACCGCTTCAGTTAAAGCCCCTGAAGAGAAGCAGATGGAGCTTCGAAACGCGTCGGGCAGATCCATTACGGAGCGGCGTCTACAAGCGGATCCCCGTCCTCACCTACACATAAATAAAGCTGCTGCTCGCGTGCTACTCACATGGTGGACAACCTTGGAGCGTGAATATATATATATATATATATATATATATATATATATACCATTAAATTTGACGAAGATAAGCCCGCGCCTCTTCTGATGGCGGGCCTCGCCGGGGTTTCGTCTTACCCCAAGTAAATCCACAAAACCGCCGTCTCAATCAATTTGTAAAGACAACAAGTCGAGGCCCACCTACTTTTTGAATTGAAATTTATTCGACGATTACACCCAACGCGTTTCGCAGCCTCAGCCACTTGCTCACGAGCCAGCAAGCGGCTGAGGCTGCGAAACGCGTTGGGTGTAATTGTCGAATAAATTTCACTTAAAAAAGCAGATGGGCCTCGACTTGTTGTCTTTACAAATTGATTGAGACGGCGGTTTTGTGTATATATATATATATATATATATATTACCTACTGGCGGTCGCCAGTAGGTATATATAGTTAGGATTTTTTCTCTATGGGTTTTTTGAAAATTCTATGTCTAATAACTTTGGCGTTTGTGGACGGAATCGGCTGAAATTTTCAGGAAAATGGCACATTTTGTTTCTGAGCAGCCCTTGAAAATTTGGGGGGGGTTCGTCCAGTGGGGGCCGAGAAAAAAGGGGGGTCCCAAAACGTGTTTTTAACATTGAGTTTTCCATAGGGCGGTTGGCCTCACTTTTAGCCCGAACGGCTGAATGGATTTGCACGAAACTTGGCAAAATTGTAGGGACTGGTAGCCCGATGTGCCTTTTGTAGGTCTCAATATATGTGCTCCAGTGGATTTTGAGAAATTAACGTTTAAAAAAAGATATATATCTGTAACAGCGGACCGGTTAGCGCTCTGGTTCGCGGACTTTTCGCGCAACGGAGCTTTGTGAAGCGAAGCTGATTGGTTCTCCGGCGTCTGTCAACATTCCAAACAGTCCGTAGCGGCCGCCATCTTGTCTCTCGGTAGGATCGAGAGACAAGAGGAGGTCAAAACAAAGGGGGAAATAACTATAAGGGGGCATAGTAGATCCTCGCTGACCCCCTAGGTTTGATGTGGAGGTTTTAAAAGGGCCCCGCGGGGCAAAAAAAAAACAAAATAATAATAATCGAACGGCTGAATGGATTTGCACGAAACTTGGCAAAATATTAGGGACTGGTAGCCCGATGTGCCTTTGCTAGGTCTCAATATATGTGCTCCAGTGGATTTTGAGAAATTAACGTTGAAAAAAAGATATATATCTGTAACAGCGCTCCGCTTCGCGTACTTTTCGCGTTACGGAGCTTTGCGAAGCTGATTGGTTCTCCGGCGTCTGTCAACATTCCAAACAGTCCGTAGCGGCCGCCATCTTGTCCCTCGGTAGGATTGAGAGACAAGAGGAGGCCAAAGCGAAGGGGGAAATGACCATAAGGGGGCATAGTAGATCATTCCTGACCTCTTAGGTTTGATGTACCATTTTGCCAAGTTTGGTGTAATTCCGTTCAGCCATTCAGGCTGTAGACGTATGTAAATGTCCTATGGAAAATTGCATGGGGAAAACACATTTGAAAGTGTTGAAATTTAGAACCAATTAAAATGTTACTTTGGTTTTGTATTTGTGTGTGATGAAAGTTAATTGGTTATGTATATATGTCAAATGAGAGGAAACCACAGCCATTTTGTGATACTACTGTCTGAGGTACATTTGTGAGGAATTTTTGGTGGTGAATTTCTGGTGTTTGATTTACACAGTACTAACACTTCTGCTACTTTTAAAAAGGTGAGTTGTTAATTTGTAAGGGGAACTATGTTGTACACTTGAAGATAATTTGAAAAATGTTTTCTGTTATTTATTTGCAGTCCTTCTGTTATACTAAATACTTGATGAAGTTAGTTTTATATTATGTATTACTAAAAACGATAAATGAAAGTGATTATTTTTTTCTGCAATTTACAGCAAGCAATTTCAAAATAAAATGGCTCACAATGAAGAGACCGTGGCAATTTCTTTTGAATTGTCCACTACATTGATTGAAATTGAGAGCACCAATAATGAAATATTGTCACAAGGAGGACATGACTTGTATGATTCCATTAGATTGATTGAAATGGACAGCACCAAGAATGAAATATTGTCACAAGGAGATGACTTGAATGATTCCACTACATTGATTGAAATTGAGAGCACCAATAATGAAATATTGTCACAAGGAGGAGATGGCTTGTATGATTCCATTAGATTGATTGAAATGGACAGCACCAATAATGAAATATTGTCACAAGGAGGAGATGACTTGAATGATTCCACTACATTGATTGAAATTGAGAGCACCAATAATGAAATATTGTCACGAGGAGATGACTTGAATGATTCCACTACATTGATTGAAATGGACAGCACCAATAATGAAATATTGTCAGAAGGAGGAGATGACTTGAATGATTTTTTTGATCAATCTCTTGATGGCGAATTTATCGAGTGTTTGGAGACCATAGAGTTACAAGAATCATCATTGCAGACTTTTAATGAGGAGATTCCAGATGAGATGATTGAAGAGGAAATTACTGATGAGGACATGTTACTAGTTGTTTCAAATTTAGAAAATTCTGAAGAATAAATTTATATTTAGAAATCAAAAATTGTTTGAGACATTATTTATTTTTATTTTTAATTTATGAGGTTGTAGCGAAGTGATTGTAGTATAAAATGAGACTTATAGTATAGAGTGCAACATTTTTATGTTACATGGTAAGTTTACTCATATTTACTTCCCTTCTGCCACTATATTATCTCCAATGTGTATTTGACATGTCTTCTTCATCTCCGGCCTCCTTTCTCTCACTGTGTGTCTCCGATGCATCTTATCGCTGGTATTTTGTGTAATTACAGAAGAGAGTAAAATAAAATAGTTCGGAACGTGAAAAGGGGGCAAAGTAGAGTACTCCTCACCCCCTAGGCCTTTTTAGGCGGTCCCAAAAGGATCAGTTTCTGCTTTCCTGAGAGATTATGGTATGAGTTCCATATACCACAATAACTTGCATTACAACATGCAAGATATCTATCTCCTATTACCAACTTTTGGAGATATTCGCGCTAAGCGCGAATATCTCCAAAAAGTAACACCTGCCCTGAGCAGTTCTTAGCCATGTTATCCAATGGGAGGTGGATAACATGGCTAAGAGTATTAGCTCGGTAATGCATGAATATCGCTGACTTTTTAGCGATATTCATGCATTGCGGCCGTTTATTATCGCATTTGCGATAAACCTTGATAATAGTAAGGTTTATCTTCGATAATTTCTGACGATGCTTAGTGGTAAAAAATTGGTTGGTAAGCATCGTTAGCGATAAATATCGCTTAACTTTGGTAATATGCCCCAACGTCTGTTAACGTTCGATTCGAAGGAAATGAGGAAGTGTTGAAAAACATTGTCTGCGCCATCTTGCCTTTTTTGAAATGCCACACTTTTGTCGTGCACGGCAGCCATTTTAGATGTCTTGACCAGACCCACTCTCTGCACGCTGTCGATTCGTAGCATGGCTCCTCACCCTCGTAAGCATCTCCCCCAGGCACTGGTCACCACCGCTCTCTGTCTTATGCATGGGCAATAAACCTTCCCCCATCTGCGCTGCTCTTCCCTGAGAATCACACTCTGTGCCCGCCCGACACCTCCCTTTCGCCCTATTCACTACCGCACCCTCTGACACTCCTCTTCCTCTGTGTCCGAATGTCCAGGCCGGTCCTAGGCTATCAGCTAGCCCTGCAGATGTAGTTTATGGCCCCAGCTGTAAAGAATCACCCCTCTTCAAAGGAGTTATAGTAGATCAAGGCCCACACCCGATGTGATCCGTCACAGCACACGCGTTCCTACTATCTGAAAACCATCCTGTATTGTGATTGGGGAGGGGACCGAGCCTGAAGCGGAAGATTCCAGGAATGACTCTTTGTACATCAAAGTTTTTACAATTATGTGTCACATTAAAAATATATAGCACTCCAACAAAGTAGTAGGAATATAAAACTTTAATAACATATAAATATATACAACAAAACAAAAACAGTAAAAACATTTAAACAACGAAGAGACCGTGGCAATTTCTTTTTAATTATCCAATAGATTTATTGAAATTGACAGCACCAATAATGAAATATTCTTGTCAGTAGCGGTCTGTTGTGCGAATAGTTCCAAGGCAGCAGAACGCGCTGAAATCTAGATGGCACGAAAGTGATGTCTAGTAAGTTGCCGCCCAGCAAAAAACGGCGTGGGGCGCCGCGGGGGTGAGTGAGTCCAGTAGGCACCACAGCTATTCTTACCGGCATTGCAGAATTACTGCTGGGGACAATGCCTGTGCTGTAGCAGGGTCACAGCAGAAACAAAAAGGATTCTGTTGAAGATGTTGTTGGTTTTCAATTTGAAAACAGTTCTGGTGTCAACTGCTATGCTAATGTAGTGGTTAATGTTTTGTTTTCTCTAGAAAATGTAAAAGAGGGGGAGGCAGTCCAAAGTTCCGTTAAAAGGGCAAAGGAAAGGATCGGTGGTTTGAACTATCAGTCAAAAAGGGGAGGGGGTGCAATAATTTTTCCTACCGGGTCACACTGTGCTTTCACCGGAAGTAAGGTCTGCAGGATTGTAGTAATTCAAAGTGAGGCTGGCGCCAGCATGGGAGCGCCGACGTCCCGCGGATACAGTTTCGTCACTCCACGGGCGATCATGGCAGTCATTCCCCATCGGGGGTCGGAGACTCCCGCGGCTCCTCTAGAATCTTCAAGGTCGTGGAGGACTACGGTGGTGGAGTCAACCAGTGACCGGGCCATTTCTTTATGTTGGGCCCGCTCTTGTCAGGTCGACCGCCATTTTGAGAGTTCGGCAGCTACCGGCGATCGCGGGGTCACATGAGCGGACGGGCTCCACCCTGCCGGGCGAGACGTTGCAGCATGGCCACAGTGGAAGAACCGTTATCTAGGTCGTTCCGAAACTGTGCAGCACTGTAGTTGTTAGGATGCCACCGCCTGGAGCGCTGAGGGTGCAGCTGGGAAGCCTCCACCTGGGGAGGCGGGAGAGGCCTGTTCGCACCGTCTCTCCCTCCCAGTGCACCCCACGGCGTCTCGCTTGAGATTTGTTATGGCCGGACCAGGCGATGAGGACGAGGGGGGGGTCGGAGGCATGTGCAAGACATCCCCCTCCAGTGTTGTCGCAGCCATTATAAAAGAAAGAAGTGTCCCGTCCGTCTTCGGGCCGGGCTTCCGGTGGATGTCGGCCGGACGCCCCTGGCTCTGGCCCCATGAACGGGTTTCTTGGTTTATCGGCTGCAGCCGGATCCCGTCGGCCTCGGCCCCCCGACCGTTGGTGGTCGGACCGGAAGAGCATGTGGCGGGACTACCTGCAACTCTCAAGGGCCACCGCGGCCGGACTGGGAGAGAGAGGGGAGGGTCGAGGAGACATTCCCCCCCCCTGCAACTGTTCAGCGTTGTAAAGGCAATCCCCTGGCCGGGTCCCGCTGGTCTCGGCCTCTCCTCCGGCTACACCCTACGTTAGGATCTCCTGGCCGAGGCGTGGCAGCAGGACCTGCCTTATATGGGCTGCTCCCGGCTGGGCGTAGCCGGAACCCTGCCCCACCTTGGAAGTTTCCAGAGTGGGGGTGGATGTTCTACTGACTTGCATTTTCCCTAGTCTATCGATTTTTTTGGCGTGGCAGGCGGTGGGACAGCGAGGGGTGATTTGGTTTCTCTTACTGTTTTTCTGGTCTCTCACCACTGGCATATTTTAACGTTTTCTTGTTTCTAGGACATTAATAGGTTTTATCATTACGTTATGTTATCGTTTCTTTGTTCGTTGTTTAATAAAAGTTCATGTTCATCAGTGGCCTACTGATTTTCGTTTTCCTATTTTTTTCTTTCCAGGTTGTTTCATGGTAAAGTTTCTGTTAACAGGATACAGTGATCACTTCGTTATTATTGCATATGTCCTTTTCACTAGGGGTGCTCTCTGGTCGGGCCAGATGACGTATCTCTAGTAAATGGTCCGGGTGAAAAAGGTGCATCAATCAGTGGGGAGTAGATAGGCATGACAGATTACAACGGGGGAGAACGGTCCGCATTACGTACCCTTTCACTACTTGCAAAGATTTTCCTACGTTTATTTGCAAACAGGGAATACCTCCAAAAAGAACTAATTCCCAAACAGTCAATGTTCGGACAATCAATCAATCAATGAGGAATGAAATAGGTACGACGTGTTAAAGGCTTGCGTTACCTACCCTTCACTATCTGCAAAGGGAGATAGAATATTCCTATTCTTCCTCGTTTGCAGGTAGAGAAGATCGTTAAGAGAATTAACTTCGAACAATTCAATGCTCGATTGAAACAATCAACAAGGGGTACTGTGAACACAAATGAACGCCGCTTATATACATACGCATTGCTATTTTCAACAGGTTGTTCCTAATGTTTCTATTTTAGCGAGGTCAAAAGAGATCCCATTAGTGGCCTACTGATTTTGCTCGATTCCTTTTGTTTTTTTACACGATTTTTCGCTATCTGCAAAGACTAAACAGAGTATTGCGACTCTGTGCTTGTTTGTAAATAGAGAATGAACCAAAGAGAACAATCAATCAAATGGAGAGAGAAGCAGGCACGACGGATTACAAAGGGGGAAAGGGCTGCGTTAACTACCCTTCACTATCTGCAAAGAGAGAGTACTCCTAATAGAAATGAGGGGTGGGGGGCAGCAATCAAAGCAGATCAGTGTGCATAAACACGAAAAAAAAAATTCTTACCACGTACTTGACATTCGACAGCTTATGATATTTGCTATTAAAAAACCATTGAAATTCACTGAAAAAACCATAGGTTATAGACCATATATAGTTAGGAATTAGCATTTACAAAACCTTGAAAATTCACTGAAAAAACCATAGGTTATAGACCATATATAGTTAGGAATTAGCATTTAAAAAACCTTATTTTACTCACACAAAACCATTGAAATTCCATATATAGTTAGTTGCACTAACTATATATTGCGCACCCGCAATCCACTGCTGATGATGTCACATATTACATCATTCATGACATGGTCAGTGACATCACTGATGACATCACTGATGACATCTCAAATGACATCACTGATGACATCACTGATGACAACATCCAGTGACTATGTTTCTGTAAAGTTAAAATATGTCTTACATATTGAAGAATGAGTGGATGTATAAGTGTCTGGACGAAGGATTTAGTAGGTGCATGACTGAATGTATGAGTGAGTGATTAAATGTGTCTCACTGAGTGCATGGGTTAGTGACTAAACTGTCTTAATTTGTGCATCATTATGTCTGTTGTTCTGTAAACTGCTGCATGTGTTGATCAGTAGCTATATGAGTAACTATATGGGTTATTGATTGATTGCCCAAGTATTTGCATGGGAGACTGAGTGTGTGTGTGGCTGGATGGGAGGTGTGTGACTCTGTACAGATCAATGTGTACTTGTATCAATGATTGTATAAGAGAGTAAGTATGTGTTAGTATATGGTTGAAAACGTAAGGTGCTCTATGTTTAACTGTATAGAGTAGAAAATGGAAGTGTGATTGATTCTTTACAGGACTGACTAGGTGTGTGAGTAACTCCATGGATGAGTGGCAGAGTGTGAGTGTCTGTATAGGTGTATGAGTGCATATGATTGTGTTGTAAACATGAGTGATTGTATGTATGAATGATTGTATGGGTGAATGAGTGAATGTGTGTGTAGACGTAGGAATCAGTGAGTACGTATGTAGTAACTAGTATTGGTGTGTCAATGGTTTCAAAAATTATACTCTGTTTTTAACACTGGGTGAAACAGAGGTTATATTAAAATGTGAGGAGATGCATTGTATTGTCACATGAATGATATCATCAGTGATGTGATCATTGATGTCAAGTGAGATGTCATCAGTGATGTCATTTGAGATGTCATCAGTGATGTCATCAGTGATGTCACTGACCATGTCATGAATGATGTAATATGTGACATCATCAGCAGTGGATTGCGGGTGCGCAATATATAGTTAGTGCAACTAACTATATATGGAATTTCAATGGTTTTGTGTGAGTAAAATAAGGTTTTTTAAATGCTAATTCCTAACTATATATGGTCTATAACCTATGGTTTTTTCAGTGAATTTTCAAGGTTTTGTAAATGCTAATTCCTAACTATATATGGTCTATAACCTATGGTTTTTTCAGTGAATATATATATATATATATATATATACATATATATATATATATATATTACAGCTCCATGGGGTTGTCCAAGTAGCTTGGACAACCCCATGGAGCTGTAATATATATATATATATATATATATATATATATATATATATATATATATATATATACGATCCATCACCTCTGCCAACGCCGAGAGTGAAGAGGCCACAGCAGGGGAACAGCCTTTATTCAACTGCCGCAGGTAGGAAAACAGTACACACCCGCTGTCGAGGTGAATGCATTTCGGCTAGGAGTTAGCCTTCTTCAGCGCCACGGGTGTAGGTGCATCATGTGGCGGCAAATCTCCTGACATAGTGTCACGCCCCATCTGATTTGTCCAGCTTTGCTCCACCCCCATCGGCCCAAATGCCTAACGCAAATGTCGTTCAGTAAGTCGTATATTGTACAACGACTACCAATCCCAGAATGCAGTTCCTTGTGCTTTTTACTGGAAAACGTTGCGTGGGGATGACAAACCGCTGTTATGATGAAAAATGATTCCACACATAGTTGCCGAAGAACACGCCGTCCCCTCCGGTCCCCAACCGTCTCTCCCTTCGTGTACCTGGTGTCCATTGAGCGGGGGCAAGGCAGACATGCTGAACCTCACCAACGTAAAGCCAAATGACTGTAACTCCGCCGTAATTTCACCACGACCAGAAGGTGGGCTCTGACAAATCCCGGAATCCCGGGTGAATCCAAACGCCACCAAAGCAGCAACCAGTAATTTCATAGCCAACTTGATGAGACGGGAGCTTCTTGGCTCGGTAGTGGAATCCGCGCTGATATATATATACACTGAAAAAACCTTAGGTTTCAGGGGTGTTATAGTTAGCTAGACATTTCACTCGTACAAAACCATTGAAATTCCTCCGTTATTGCTAGTTGTACTAACTATAACACGTGCGCCCGCAATCCACTGCTAATGATGTCACATATTACAACATTCATGACATGGTCAGTGACATCACTGATGACATCACTCATGATATATCAAATGACATCACTGATGACATCCCTGATGACATCATCCAGTGAATGTGGTTTAGTTCGTTATTTAAATATGTATTATATATATATATAGTAATCTGCATTGATGAATGAGTGGATATACAAATATCTGGATGGAGGATTTAGTAGCAGTGTGATTGACTGTTTACTTGAGTAATTTATAGTGTCTCACTAAATATATTGGATAGTGACTAAACTGTGTGAATATCTGTATCACTTTGTCAGTTGTTGTGTAAACTGCTGCACCAGTTGGTTACTAGCTATGTGAAAGTCTATTTTAGTTATTGATTAGTTAACTTAGTATTTGTATGGGAAAGTGAATGTGTGTCTGGTTCAGTGGGGGGTGTGTGACTGCCCAAGGATGTGTGAATAGTTGATTTAGTAGATATATGAGGTTAAGACTACATATTATAACAGGTGTTTGGGTGAGTGAATATCTTTATGGGTGTCGCTAATTGAGATTTCTGCTGCTGCCATAACCAGGAAATACCTTCACGCCTCACGGAACCCGCTCCGCGGGCCCCGCTTCGTTGGAGCTGCCTGCACCGGACCTGGGATTAAGCGCTGGGTGATTGCTAGGGCTGCAGGGCTGCGAGTGCAGGGAACCGGGACTCGATCTCCCAGGAGTCCCGGCAACCCCCGAGGCCGACACACCTGGCCCGCTCTCCCTGACCGCCCCGCCCCACCCTTACTACTTTAAAAACTTTGCTTGCTGCTTGGCGCGTGGGACGCTAATTGAGATTTCTGCTGCTGCCATAACCAGGAAATACCTTCAAGCCTCGCGGAACCCGCTCCACGGGCCCCGCTTCGTTGGAGCTGCCTGCACCGGACCTGGGATTCAGCGCTGGGTGATTGCTAGGGCTGCAGGGCTAGGAGCGCAGGGAACCGGGACTCGATCTCCCAGGAGTCCCGGCAACCCCCGAGGCCGACACACCTGGCCCGCTCTCCCTGACCGCCCCGCCCCACCCTTACTACTTTAAAAACTTTGCTTGCTGCTTGGCGCGTGGGACGCTAATTGAGATTTCTGCTGCTGCCATAACCAGGAAATACCTTCAAGCCTCGCGGAACCCGCTCCACGGGCCCCGCTTCGTTGGAGCTGCCTGCACCGGACCTGGGATTCAGCGCTGGGTGATTGCTAGGGCTGCAGGGCTAGGAGCGCAGGGAACCGGGACTCGATCTCCCAGGAGTCCCGGCAACCCCCGAGGCCGACACACCAGGCCCGCTCTCCCTGACCACCCCGCCCCACCCTTACTACTTTAAAAACTTTGCTTGCTGCTTGGCGCGTGGGACGCTAATTGAGTTTTCTGCTGCTGCCATAACCAGGAAATACCTTCATGCCTCGCGGAACCCGCTCCACGGGCCCCGCTTCGTTGGAGCTGCCTGCACCGGACCTGGGATTCAGCGCTGGGTGATTGCTAGGGCTGCAGGGCTGCGAGCGCAGGGAACCGGGACTCGATCTCCCAGGAGTCCCGGCAACCGCCGAGGCTGACACACCTGGCCCGCTCTCCCTGACCGCCCCGCCCCACCCTTACTACTACGTTCTTACGTATATAGGCAACAGAGAACCTCGCTGCGCGGGAGTGACCGGGAGCGACCGGGATTAAGTCCGGGCAAAGGGCGGGCCCTCTGTGGCCCTCAGAGGCCCGAGGAGACTGGACTGGGCCTGAACCCCTGGTTGTTTAGTACCCCGTTGAGCTCTCTTTGAGTAAGTTTGCTCTGGTCTATCATCTACCGGTGTTGTAAATCATTTATAAATGTCATTGTTAGCGCTGAGCACAGACACTGTAATGTCGGACAGGACTGGGGGTATGCTCAATGGAACCCTGGATAATTATTTTACAAAGACAGCCGCTGATATTCCCAAGGAAATTACTCTAGCAGAGCGGCGAGCGGAACGCCGTTGTTCTATAGAAAGCATGAAGAATAGGTCATTGATTGAGTCACCCTTACTAGTTGCCCCCATTACTGAAGGGAGTCAAAATGGGAATGATAACGTAGTTTTATTGGACAGCGTGCCTCTTGTATTTAGAGATTGTACACCGACATCCAGTACCTGCCCAATGAAAACTATGAATGGTTTATTGCCTACTAATCTTACCAGTACTTCCAATGTAACTGAGGCATTGATTACTCCTACACCTATACCATGTAAAATTATACGAAAAAGGGTTAAGAAAATTATGCCGCATAGAAATTACGGCCCACCCCCTAACAAAAAAAGGCGGAAAAGGGGGGAAGCACATAAACAAAAGTTGAGTCACTCCGACTTTGGCATAAAGGTAAAGACTATCCCTGGGAGTGATAAGGTCCCAATATCTGTTCCCGAAGTAATAGGCCCAATGCCAGCATCTTCACCCCCCACACATATAGATAGGGAGGTTAGTATTGATATTCCCCCAACAGACACTGTGCCGCAAGTAGCTCATAACAATGCTACACTGGATAGCATTGAGTGTATAATTAGGAACTATTCCCTAGCTATCATAGAGAGATTAAACAAGGTGAAAGAAAGACTAGGGAAAATAGAGCGGGAACTGGGAAATAAGGAAGTCCCTGTAAAGGCTGCAGCAAATAACACTGCGCAAACTATTACACTGCCTACCCAACCTACTACATCTGCCCCCAATCCTGTATCGAACACGTTTCCAGCTACCCCGAAACCCCCATAATAAAAATAATAAGCAACACAATCCATCTTCTAAATTGCCGACAAACAACCCCGACCCAATTCCTGCTACTTCTGTCAGCAGACCACCTAAGGGCATGGGTAATGCATCTCTGGGGATACCAACTAGGGAGGGGGGAAGTATTAGGCATACTCGGGGGATACAAAATAGGGCCCCCCTTCCAGAACTTCCACCGGAAGCAGTGCCCTTCGTGGTAGTTCTTACAGGGGGGCCTGAGCTGGAAGAGAACAAGCGGGAGGGATTCGCCCAGCTGAAGAACAAAATTATGCATTGACTGAGTTTATACAGGCCAATTGCAAGTAATATCAGCGGCGATATTGTACATGTCCGCCGCCTTCAGTGGTTGGGGGGTAGACCCAAGGATATTGAGGGCGATGTGGTGGTAGTAAATTTTAGAGACCAAAACGCTGTTCATTTTATATTAAATTGGCCTCCAGGGAATGCTAACAACCACATCATTCCCCGACCATTGACGTATTTTTATCCGAGATCCGTGGTGTTTCCACCCCAGCACCAACTCCTTCAACACCCGCAATTACAAGTAATACCTACCCTCCAATCATACAGAATGTCAGGAACCCTCCGTATGTGCCTTATTCTGTACCGGTTCCTGATCCCTACGGGTGGAATGTTGTACCTTCTAGGTTCAATACAACCGCCAATAGGAGAATGGACCATCTAAAACCATTTACGCCATTGGAGACCACAAATAGGTTCGAGATATTTAATGGGCTGGATGATTGCGCTTGAAGTTTTTTGAGTCTAGGGGTCGAGGGAAGTGGAATACATACCTTCAGTACGGAGGGCACTGATAAACGGAGCTGATGTGATGGGGATTCCTATGGATAACCCTTTAACTACTGTAACACGCCTAAGTAGTCCGACGGGAAGAACTGAAACAGAAGCCCCGAGATTGTTCGACAACATTCAGAGGTCCATGGGGTGCAATGATCCCTCGGGTTCTAATACTCTTTATGGGGAAGCTTACACACAATATAGTCAGGCCCAAATGGAACCCCTCAATGACTCGGGGGAGCAAGGATTCCCGGGTTATTGTCATGACCATGTCACTGGACTTCTCTTAGGTTGCTCGGTAAACGGAGATGAGGAATTAGGGGTATGCCCGAATTCAGTCATTACCCAAAACGATAGTTCATCTCCCATGGCACCCTGGTTGGCACCTACCAACCCCTTGTCTTTAGTTGAACCACTGAATAGGTTCTTGCACCCTCCCCATATGGGAATACAGATTGCTGGGGAAGCAAGTATTCCAGGAAAAGGATATAAGCTAATGAGTTGGAATATCGCAGGGTGGTGTAATAAGGCGGACCGCCTTGGTTGGTCGGATCTCGTTACTAAGTTTGATATTCTTTGTCTCCAGGAGACGTGGTGTACTGAAGATATCCTTCTGGATGGCTATGTTGCTTATAACTGTCCGGCACTGAGTTCCAATATGGGTAGAGCCAGAGGTGGGCTGGTGATCCTGCTGTCAGTGAGTCTCCCGGTGCGAGTCAAAACTCACATGATAGTCGGTTCACACTCACAGGTACTATGGTTACAGCACAACGGTGGCCGAAATGTTTTAATAATCAACCATTATAATAATGTGTTTAACCATTCCAGTTCTCTAGTGGTCGATGAACTCGACGCGGCAGTCGACAATTTGTGTGGGCAAACCTGTGTTCCCTTCGATATTTTGTGGGGAGGAGATTTTAATATTCATATGTGTCCTTATTCTTTCTTGAGGGTGTGTGGTTTTGGCGGGGAGGATGGGGAGGACCAGGCTCATTTTTTACATACGACCTATGGTGATCCACTTAATACTCTTCTGCTTAAACTGGATTTGCTGATATTGTCGCCCAGGAAAGATAACGAGGGCAATTTGGTACCAACCTTTGTGGGAAGGAATTCCGCCACTATCATAGATTACCTCATAGCCTCTGCAAGTATAAACTCCTTGTGTAGCACCCCGGAAGTACTAGACTTGGCTCTTAGTGATCACAATTGTCTTACAACGCATTTGTTTATGTGGGGGGAGAAGGCAGGCGTGTCTCATGGAACAGTGGCAGATTTAATCCCGCATAGACCGAACGGTCCTAGGATTAAATGGGGGAGGCATAATGAGGAACAGTTGTTGGTCAAAATCGTGTCTGCATGCCTCCAGGAGGTGGAAAGTTGTCTCGGCCCAATACAGGCCTGACAGGTATATTAGCTGGGTTTGATACAATTAACGTGATTACGAAAAAGATTCTGACCAGCAACAAGGCAAAGGGACTAGGGGCTCCTAGAGGGTGGTTTAACAGGGCATGTACAACATCCCTACAAAATTTAAAAAATGCCCTTGCTAGTAAACCCAGGGACAGGGAAGCGGTCAGTTTGCTAAGGCGTACTTACAAAATGCACCTGAATCTAAGGAAGCAGGAATTAAGGGAGGAAGCTTGGGACAACATGTCCAAGGCCGTGGAACTCCGGGATACCAAGCTATTCTGGAATACTGTTAATAGCCCATTCCTACATAACGAGGTATACCCTGTACTCTCTGCCCAAGTAAGTGAGGAAAATTGGGTATCCCACTTTTCGAGTATATTTAACCCAGGAGGGACATCCCCAGAGAGAGACACGGTTGCTGACTCTGGCCCGCCTACACCGCTTAACATTACAATCGACGAGGTGGATAACGCCATCCGGTGTAGTAAGGGAGGGAAGGCACCCGGCCCTGATGGGGTCCCTATTGATTTATATAAAGCAGATGTATTGCTATGGAGCCCCCTGCTGACCAAGGTCTTCAACGCTGTTACTATGGTCTCTGCACCACAGACCTGGGGAGAGTCGATCATTATCCCCCTTTATAAAAAGGGAGATAGGGGCGAGGCCAAGAACTATCGCCCTATCTCTCTCCTCGACTCCTCCATGAAAATAATGAGCAGGGTGTTATTGACTCGCCTGGAGGAATGGGTTGAAGACAATGGTATCCTTGCGGATTCCCAGTTTGGATTCCGCAAGGGGCTAGGCACTATAGAACAATGCATCAACCTAGACCTTATTATAGGCAAGTATACGCGTGCCAAACAGGGTTCGCTGTTCCTCTGTTTTGCGGACCTTTCAAGTGCATTCGACTTGGTTGACCATGGTTTACTATGGACAACCTTATTGAATATGGGGGCCCCACCTGAAATTATTCATTTTTTGGCACGTTTGTATTGTAATCTGTCTGCTAAGATCTGTTTTGGGCAAATGGGTGAATGTACCTCTAGTATCCGAGTAGGGTCCGGCATTAGGCAAGGATGTGTTCTCGCCCCTCTTCTTTTCTCTCTCTTTATTAATGCCATAGAGTCGGAATTGC
Source organism: Lissotriton helveticus (assembly GCF_964261635.1). Taxonomy (NCBI): domain Eukaryota; kingdom Metazoa; phylum Chordata; class Amphibia; order Caudata; family Salamandridae; genus Lissotriton; species Lissotriton helveticus. The sequence goes on along the minus strand of NC_136071.1, from coordinate 861,310,679 downwards.
GTTTAGTTAGTGCCGATGCCCCGTCCGCTGATGGTTTATCAATCCCTGTATTGCTCTACGCGGACGACACGGTCCTCTTATCCAGAACCCCTGTCGGGCTGCAGAGACTCATGGATAGATTTCTGGATTTTACCAATGGGAGAAAACTTAAGATTAACAATTCAAAAACTTTCATCTTGGCTTGTGGAAAGAAAGTTAAAAAATTAAGATCATTTTCGTTTAAAGGATCAAAGGATCCACGTGGTTGACAAATTTTGTTATTTAGGTATTACTTTTAACAGCGGGGGTATATGGTCTCACGAGATGACCAACGTCAGGGCAAAAATGGGCAAATGTGCATTTGGTATTTTTAAATTTGCATCTAAATTGGGCTCAAGGTGCATATTCGATATGTTGTACATATACCGCCATAGATGTGTAGCTCTGGCCCTTTATGGGTCAGGGGTATGGGGACACTGTAATCATAATTTGCTCCAAGTTGAAGAAAATAAATTCATTAAGAAACTCCTCTGTTTACCATCCTCAGCCTCTACCAGTTTGATCCACCAGGAGGTTGGGTTGGAGCATCTATCAGATCTTATTGGCCTTAGACCCCTACTAGTATGGAGGTCTATTTGGCTTAAAGTACAAACCAGTTTTACGAGGAAAATCATTAATGACTGTCTCCACTTGGACAAGTGTAACCTGATTCCCTGGCTCAATTACGTTTTTTCTTCATATAAAGAGGTTTTAAGTTGAATGTCCGTGAAAACCCTTCCAGTGCCTCGGACATCCCTAAAAAAGAGCTAAAGCACGTGTATATGAGGGCTAAGGCACAAAAGCGTAGTGCTGCCACCAGCCAGTACTCTACACACCATTTTTATAATACATATAATCTGACTGAATGTGGTTTTGCAGAATATTTAAAAATGGTAACTATACGCTCACACCAGTACGTCCTTACTAGATTACGAATGGGGACTGTTCACATGCTTGTTGCTTGTCCGCACATCAAGTTACATACTGTAGCCCCATGCCCGTGTGATGGGACCTCAAAGCAGAGCACTGAGCACTTTTTACTGATTTGCCCTTATTACCTACAATTCCGTATTATCTATCTGAAACCACTTTTTAAAAAATATAAGGTATTTTCTAGGAAATCAGCCATGAGCCTTTTATTTGCACTTGATGAACCTGATGTGTGTTCTTTTACTGCTGTATATATTTTAAAATCTGTATCTGCCAGGAAAAGTATGTATTTTGTAACTTAATGTTTATAAAATTCAAGTTGCTAATTGTAAGTTATGTGATGTACTGTATGCACTTTTATGATTATTTTTTTAAAAATGATCGAATAAAGTTTCTGATCTGATCTTTATGGGTGTGGTGATGAGCAAATGTATGTCTGAATGGTACATGTCCAACAAACTAGAAAAATAAAAAGGCAGTGTATGTGACATTGTTGTATATAAATAAGTATACATAAGAGTCAGTGATTGTATGAGTGACTCTATGAATAACTGTTTACTTGTAATAGCGATTTTATAACACTCTAATAATGAGTTACTATCTATATGAATAAATGAAGTGGTGTTTGTATAAGTGTATAGCTGAGTAAATGTAAGTATGATCCATTATTTGCATAAGTGAGTAGGATGACTGCATAAGTGAATAGGATGTGTGCCGGTGTGCAATGTCAATATAGGTGTATAAGTATATTTGATAGTGTTCTATTGATCATTGACAACATGTATGAGTGAATCTATAGGTACTTGATTAGATGTGTGTGAAGATCTAGGAATCACTGAGTGGATTTTTAGATACTTGCATTGCTGTGTCAATGGATTCAAAAATGGTACTCTGTATTTTACAGTGAGTGATGAAAGGTTATACTAGTGTATGATGAGGTGTATCTAATTGTCACGTGGATGATGTTATCAGTGATGTCATCAGTGATGTCATTTGAGATGTCATCAGTGATGTCATCAGTGATGTCACTGACCATGTCATGAATGATGTAATATGTGACATCATCAGCAGTTGATTGAGGGCGCGCGAGTTATAGTTAGTACAACTAACTATAACGGAGACATTTCAATGGTTTTGGATGAGTGAAATTTGTAGCTAACTATAACACCCCTGAAACCTAAGGTTTTTTCAGTGAATTTCAAAGATTTTTTAAATGCTAATTCCTAACTATAACATGTCTGAAACCTATGGTTTTTTCAGTGAATTTCAAAGGTTTTTTAAATGCTAATTCCTAACTATAACATGTCTGAAACCTATGGTTTTTTCAGTGAATTTCAAAGGTTTTTTCAATGACAATTTTTAAATGTATTAATTGTTGTATTTATTTTTTTGAGACTGATTTACTACACTTATTAAACTATTTATTTTTAGATATTTTATTTTTTAAATTACTTTATAATTACATTATACATTACATTACAAAATATAGCTTCTCAGAATGAAGTACTTTAGTTTAAATACTTTTCAAATAGGCAATAGACTTTTAAGTACAGTAGTTACAGTTGTTGCAATTGGCAACACAATTTCAAACACAATGCAACATTGAGATCAATGTGAATTTCTAGTTAAATGCAATTAGTTACTTTATGGATTACTTTTCTAACCACAGGTCTGGATCTTAGATTCAGTCATTGGACATCTCCTGTAAACAGTTGAGTAAACGCATTTTGGTTACAGTAGTGATTTTTAAGGAATATTGTTGTATTTTAAAAGTTGACAGAATTCTTTTTACATAGAATCACCAATGTTATCCTATAGGAGGAAATTCACTTAGCAGGTAAGTAGTGTTATTGTTACTTTTTCTTACTCAGTGGTGGATCCTGGATCCAGCACTGGTGCATCTCCTGTAAACAGTTGAAAGAATGCGTTTAAGTCATACAGGCGATTTTTTAAGAATATTTGTAGTTTGTGAAAATAGACACTTAGAAACTTTTCTGGTGAAAACCAGACAATGGATTCCTATGGAAGGAAATACAAATTACTGGTAAGTACGGTTAGAATTACTTTTCAGGGTCAGTGCTGGGCTAAAAGATGCAGCACTGGGTTCTCTCCTGATAACAGGTGAGTAAATCGGAATTTGTTGTTCGGATGATTTTAGGTGAATATTTTAACGTTACAAAACTCCAGTGAAACCAGTTACAAAAGGAAATTCAAGTTATTGGTAAGTATGGTTAGAATTACTTTTCAGGATAAGTACTGGGCTCAAAGATGCAACACTGAGGTCTCTCCTGATAACAGATGAGTAAATCGGAATTCTTAGTACATCCAGTAAGCGCCACAGAGCTGCGTAGCAGAGAGATGTAAAAAGGGGCATGGCCTGCACCACCTCTCTGCAACGCAGCGCAGTAGCACTTCCTAGAAGCACCTGGTGGGCTACTTGGCCCCCATGGTTCCTCAGGTTTGAAGTGGAATTTTTCCCCAGCTTAAAACCGCCACAGGGCGTGTTTGCACACATCACGTCAGGCCCCGTCCCCTTCCTTCACCACTGTGTAAACGCGCCCTGTCACTGTTCCCATGATGCACTGGGCCAGGGACAGACTAATTTGCATATAGCCAGGTTCTGAGCTGGGATGGGGCAGTGAGATAAATAACGGTGATGGATCAAGCCCTGATCTTTGGACTGGGTAAGAGTGGTCTGCTTAATTCAGACACTCTGTTCATCACCACCCCCTTTTCTGAATCTGTCACCGTTCTAAGTTGAGAGATTAAGTACCCTTCATTCCTAAGGGTCCCTAGGGTCAAACTAGCCCACTAGGTACCTCCAGTAAGCTTAACAGAGCTGCGTTACAGAGAGGTGTAAAAAGGGGCATGTCCTCTGAACACCTGTCTGCAACACAGCTCCCTGGCGCATACTGGAGATACCTGTTGGGCTATTTGGCCCTCAGGGAACCTCAGTATTGAAAGAGAATGAATTTAACAACTTAAAACGCGACACAGGCGTGTTTGAACAGTTGTGAAGGAAGGGGGCGCAGCCTGAGGTGATATGTCTGCAAACACGCCCTGTGGCACATTTTAAGTTAGAGAATTTATTCCTCCTCAATCCTGTGGGTCCCTGGGGGCCAACTTGCCCACAAGGTACCTCCAGTATGCGCCAGGAGGCTGCGTTGCAGAGAGGTGTTCAGAGGCCACGGCCCTTTTTACAACACTCTGCAATGCAGCTCCATGGCGCTTACTGGAGGTACCTGGTGGGCTAGTTGGCCCCCAGGGACCCTCAGGATTGACAAGGAATTAATTTCCCATCTTAAACCGCGCCACAGGGCGTGTTCGCACACATGTGAACTCAGGCCCATCTCCCTCCCTTCACCGCTGTGCAAACGCGCCCCGTGGCGTGTTTTAAGTTGGGGGATTAACTCCCGTTGACTACAGAGGGTCCCTGGGGTGCAACTAGCCCACCAGCTACCTCCAGTAAGCCCCACAGAGCTGCATTGCAGAGAGGTGTAAAAAGGGGCGTGGCCTCAGAACACCTCTCTGCAACGCAGCTCCCTGGTGCATACTGGAGGTACCTGGTGGTACCTACGGCCTCCATCCAAATAATTTGCATACCTACCGTGGAAGTTTAAAAGTTCACCGTCCTCATCGTCCTCCCAAGCGATAGTGGTGTCACCATTCTCCCTCCCACTTCTTAACAAATCTGCCACTCCCTACCTTCTCCCGTTTGGCCCGATGCTCAAAATTACCCACCATCCCACTTACATGTTTGGTAAATCGAACTATATATCCCATAGTTCATTTCAATGGTACAACATTACCCCAGTTGTTGCAATCATATAGAACATGCCAAAATCATTAAAAATAAACGTCCGTCTAAGCGCAATGAATACGTGAAAGTTCTTGTAGCGCTTGTGACGAACCACGATATTTCGCCGACACTGCAGATTCTATAATCACTTTCTAGTAATAATTTTTAACGAACTTGTTGATCCGATGGCTGCTATCCCTGAGTGGGGCAAATTATGAACATTCACTGTAAGAGTGTGATGCACACCTGTAAATAAATGTTTTTTCTTTTTTCTTTTTCGATTTTTGTCTCTTCAATCCACAAATGCGTGCAGATTGGTTTTATGGCATGCCCAAATGCCACTTGATACAATAGTAACAATATGGAATAGGACATCATCTTGCCCTAAAAACCAGTCGCACAGCTCGATGCCGCCATCTTGACGCACATTTATCCATTCAAGTTTCAACCCAGTAATCATAGTACACTCTTATTAAACCCTTCTTTAAACTCTTCTTTAAACATCTTTTCTTCTTATGCGAATCCACAAGCGGAATCTATTGCCATTTTTCAAGTTTCTTATATTCAAACTGTGTCCATCCAGACCTCTTGTAAGAATACGAATGATGCAGAGTTCATCAGAAGCAGTTTTTATTCTGTAAAAACCCAATGCATTTCGGGCCGCCACGCGCCCTTCTTTGGGGGTCACTATAAATAACAACAACCTAATGATTACTCAATATGCTAATCATGAATACACATTTCATATCGTCATGCAACACAGGTTCGTCTGTAAGTTATCCGTTTTGCCACTTTACCTCATTTTTCATTATGTAATCCTTTATGTAAACATTTCATATATTTTGCATAGTGCGCCAATCCCCTAACCACATCCTCCCTCACCCTATCTTCTACTTTCCTCCACCATTCTTGTGTAACTATCACCCATCTCTTGTTTATCCAAATGTATTTCCCTTCTTTCACCATTACCGTCCTTAGTACCTCTTTGCTGAATAACCACCCTTCTTATTGAGAACGTTTGACTCACTACGTGTTTTCAAAACATCTCCATCCTAATACCACTCTCAAATCTTCGTTATTATTTAATTAATCTGCTTCTGTCAAGTTGCAAACGTTAACTCATGCCTCCCGCACGCTATCAAATTTGCTTATACTACGGCCTCCATCCAAATAATTTGCATACCTACCGTGGAATTTTAAAAGTCCGCCGTCCTCATCGTCCTCCCAAGCGATAGTGGTGTCACCATTCTCCCTCCCACTTCTTAACAAATCTGCCACTCCCTACCTTCTCCCGTTTGGCCCGATGCTCAAAATTACCCACCATCCCACTTGCATGTTTGGTAAATCGAATTATATCTCCCATAGTGCATTTCAATGGTACAACATTAGCCCAGTTGTTGTAATCATATAGAACATGCCAAAATCATTAAAAATAAATGTCCGTCTAAGCGCAATCAATACGTGAAAGTTCTTGTAGCACTTGTGATGAACCACGATATTTAGCCGACACTGCAGATTCTAGAATCACTTTCTGGTAATCATTTTTAACAAATTTGTTGATCCGACAGGTGCTATCCCTGAGTAGGGCAAATTGTGAACATTCACTGTAAGAGTGGGATGCACACCTGTAAACAATGTTTTTTCTTTTTTCTTTTTCGATTTTTGTCTCTTTAATCCCCAAATGCGTGCAGATTGGTGATATGGCATGCCCAAATGCCACTTGATACAACAGTAACAATATGGAATGCGACATCATCTTGCCCCAAAAACCAGTCGCACAGCTCAATGCCGCCATCTTGATGCACATTTATCCATTCAAGTTTCAACCCAGTAATCATAGTACACTCTTATTAAACCTTTCTTTAAACTCTTCTTTAAACATCTTTTCTTCTTATCCAAATCCACAAGCGGAATATATTGCCATTTTTCAAGTTTCTTATATTCAAACTGTACAAACAATAGAAAAAGAGGAAGGGAACACAACAGACTTCGTGCAGTCGTTTTGACATCAGTGTAGAACATTGAAGCACAGTGGTTTAAGTAAAAAGACCAATGTGAGAGAAAAAGAGAGTAGGAAAAGGTAACAAGGAAAAAAAGGAAAACAAGGAAAAAAGAAAAAAAACTGAAAAAACAGGTGGGAGGCAGGAAGCCTATTGGGCAATATGCAAAGTACATTTTGATCGAATTATTAAACAACGAGGCAGTTCGCGAGTCGTGGAATGATATATATCATTATACAATTGCATCAAATGAAGTATTAAGGGTCAAGGCATCTGAAAGTGAATACTGACAATTATGTGGTGAACTGCATGCACATGGATCGATACATGGTTGTGTAGGTGGATAGGTGGAGCGACAATATGTAAGAGTTATTAGAGTATCATGTTGACGAACATAGATGGCATCCCGAATGCACAGTGAATAGGATAGTAGATAACAGAGGCCTAAGTCAGGCATGATAGGCAGAAGCAGCAGTTGTGGGTGTGTGAGAATACCTTGATCAAAATACATTTAAAATACAATTTGCAATAACGTGACATACATTATTTCAGGTGATTTGTGATTGCACGAGAAAGAAATTAGAAAGCGAAGGATTGCGAGGCATAATTACAGGAGAGCGAGGGGAACATGTGTTTTGAAACTTGCGTACAATATCTGAACTGCCTCGTTGTGTAATAATTCGATAAAAATTTACTTTGCATATTGCCCTATATGCTTCCTGCCTCCCAACTGTTTTTTTCAGTTTTTTCCTTGTTTCCCTCTTTTGCCTTGTTTCCTTTTCCTACTCTCTTTTTTCTCTTGCATTGGTCTTTTCACTTAACTACTGGGCTTCAATGCTCTACACTGATGTTAAAATGACTGCACGATGTCCGTTGTGTTCTCTTCCTCTTTTCCTATTGTTTCTTTTAAACCACAAACTCACCTCCTCATTCCCCTCCCTCTAATGCCTTATTTTTCCTTCTTTCCTCTCCCTACCTCCTATCTCTCTATCCTCCTTCATTTTTTGTCACAGGGATACACACCACCCCTTTTTGCTCACCATGAATGTATGTACAGCCCTGAGGAAGCCCCAGGCCTGATGGCCATGTAAAGGGGTGAAACACGTGTTGGCTGTCAGTTTGTTTGTTTCTCACTCACTCTCACGGACAGAGTGACAACACCTTATGAACAACCAACAAAATTAACTTTTGTCTGATTGGAATTGTTTCCTGAAGGAGTACGAAACCAGTTTTGCCCTGACAACCACTTTGAATCTGTTGAACACTTTGCCTGGGGTGGATAGAAGAGTTATCCCTCTGTAGTTTGCACACCTACTCTGGTCACCTTTATTGAGGATCTTGATGAGATATCCCTCCGTCAGTCTGAGGGCACCTTTTCCTCCTCCAAGATCCTTCCAAATATGGGGTAGAGCATGTCTATTGATGTTTCAATGTCTGCCTTCTGTGCCTTTGCAGAATGTTGTTAAGTCTTGCTGCCTTCCCATTTCTCAAATGTTTGATGGCTTGCCATATTTCTTCCTTGGTTTGTCTGCTGCAGTCGGTTGGCAAGTCCTTGTCAGCGGCCTGTATGTCTGGTCAAGTCTACTGCATTTGCTGGTTCAGCCAGATTCTTCCAAGTGCTCCACCCATCTTCGTTGTTGGCATTCGTAACCCAGGGTTGTCTTCTCAGTTTTGTCTAAAGGACTTTAAGGCTTGCTGTATCTGCCGGGTACGGTCACGGTGGACTAATAAATGGGAACTCCACAGGCTAATAAAACCTTTTCACACCTCTTTCCATTTAAGAAAAATATTCAGTATACCAAAAATAATATTTCATACTTTTTACCTCTACTTTTACCTAAATGGCCTATAAATGTTTTTTTTAAACAATATCCTTTAAAAACTCAAGTCAGCAGTGCAGTAATAAATAATGGTTGATAAGAGGCAAAAACATAATGTATGAGCTCTCGAAACTGTTATTGTGCAATCTAACATGACCTTACACACCACTCACATTTGCTGCAGCTCAATTGCACCAGTATAGCTGGTGAACAGCACCACATAATGGAAACATCTATGTTAAAGAAATTGTTGCTGTGTAGACGTAGAGGGAGCCCAACTACTGATTTTTTATTTACAAAAAGATAGGTCACTGTGTTAGAACAGTTGCTGCAGGGATCTTTGAGAATCTTTGAAAATCAGCTGGCCAACTTAAAATGTGACCATTCCGAGGTCACTTCTCAAAATGAATGAATAAACGAATTATTTAATTTCAGTTGATAAAAAAATTAATAAAACAACACAATTCAGGTGCCTTTTTAAAAAAAAGGAAAAGTGCTTTGAGCAGTAGTTGATTGGATAAGCAAATTTAAAAAATTACTAGTTGAAAAGTTAAATGGTTTGCATGAGTTCTCTTTTGGGGGTTCTAAAACATTTAGAGGGGTTGCTGTCAAACATCTTACATATGCTACCTAATGCCAGAAAGGGTGTGACACCTTCACTTTTACATCTAGCTAACAATCACCCCCTAAGCATTTGTTGAAGAGCAATAACCTTGCGGTGGAAGCTCAACCACCTGATTCCAAGGCCTAATGAGTCCCACAGTTGCCTTCTGGTGAAAGTGCTTAGTAAAAACAAAGGGGCATATCAGCAAGGGCAGTATCTCTGCTTTAGCTGCACTTTTTGCCACTAAAGCGGCGATATTTTTATTGGCCTATCAGTAAGCTGCCTCTAACAGCTGTTAGCGACAGCTTTATGGTGAAAGCAACCATTTCGGGTGCCCCTTTGCATGTCAGCGATATTTATTGCTAATGACATGCAAAGGAGGCGTTACCAACTTGAAAGCGAACGAAAGCAGTCGCAAACACACCTTCCGCCTATTACCAAGGCCCGTGATGCGATAAAAAAACGCACGCTAACCATGTTTATCGCTGGGTTTTAACACCTGCTACAATCCTGACTTAGCCATTGTTTTCTATGGGAGGTGGATTCTAAGGCTGAATCCTCACCTGCCTATTAGCGACCTTTTCCTTAGCAATGGGAATTCATCACTGGAATTTCCGAGTTATTGCTGGCGATACGCCGCTATCGCTGGTTTATTATCGCCTTGGAGATAAATGTTAATAATAACGCGTTATCTCCGCGATGTAAACCAGTGATAGCTGGCGATAAAAAATACAGCGCTAAGCGCGCTTTGTGATAATTATCGCGAGTCCTTCCAAAGTGCTTTAGAGTTTGTTCAATGGAACATCAAACCAGATGTTGGAACCGATGATTAACATTGTTGTACATTCTTGGGCCCACAGGGCTGCTAGCCCTTAAGTGGGATACATTGGACTGGGAGCAGTGGTTGACATGAGAGTATACAATTTAGCCGCATGCACTATGACTGCTGACTAGCAACCACCCCCTGGAACTTTCCAGCAGATTCTTTAACAGTGGTCTTGAAGCCAGGAGATTGTCACTCTACTCATGAACTTGATAAGTCTTACCGTAACGACTGGGAGATTTTTTTGTAGGCAGATTACCCCATGTTGACTTGTTCTAACTCCAAGGAGCATATTTACGAGAGAATGTTGCAGCGCGGAGCTGTGCCAAATTTGGCAGATCCGCGCTCTGACATTTTCAAAACACAGGAATGGGCCGTATTCACAAGAATACGGCACACCATAGTGCAAGGGCACCTGCGTTGCTGGGAATGATTGTTTATGTGCAGGAATGTGTCCCTTCCTGCACATAAACAATTACTAATGGCCATTAGTTACTTCTATGTGCGGTGCTGCTGCAGAACGCAGCACAAATAGAAGTAGCAAATCGTCATTATTTAATGATTGTAAATGTACAGGAAGGGACACCTTCCTGCACATAAACAATCTTTAATGGCAATTTGCTCTTTCGATGTGTGCTCCAGAATGCACCACACATAGAGAAGCAAAACCGAGGAGAAATAAAAGTAGAATGTTGCAAAGCCAAAAGTGACGTTTGTTTAATAAAAAAAGTGCAAGCGCATAAAATATTCAATAGCGATTCCTCCAGGTTGTTTCAACGGTGACACGGCCTTGATAAATGTGTTAGGAGCCGCTCAGGCCGATGGTCTAGCGTGGTAACTAAACAGAATGGCAGCAGCCTTATTTTATAATAGCATGTGTAATTCTCTGCCAAATATGACTGCGGAGTCAAATGTTCCAAGGTGTTTTATAGTCATTCAGGAGTGACTTCAGCTTTTAAGAGACTCCTAATATGAGGCAAGCAAAATACGTCTGACTTGTATGCTGAGAAGATGTTTAAACTGCCTTTTTGTTATAGGCAGATCCCATAGCAGTTGTGTTTGAGTATTGGAAGTGTGTCTTTTAGTGCAGTGGCCCATGCATTCTTGTATGAGCTTATTTTTTTATTCTTCTAAATTAGCTCCTTGAGGGTCTCAGTGTCTGCACTGCACAAAGAGAATACGTATTTGAAGAGCCCCGACTAGTCAACATGTGTAAGTAATACAGCCCTACAAAATTGCAAGCTTTTAGCACCAAACAATTTGTAAATGTGTAAAAACAATTTATTATTGTTCTGAAAATAATTAAGTAACACAATAATAAGAGGGGTACCTCTTTCTAAGCAGCGCAAAATTGTGAAAATGTGTTGGCTGTGGCTCTACTCTGTTTCTGTCCTCTGTTTTCCACAAAGCTCACACTACGTCAGTGTGAGGCTGGTCACAGCTTTAAAAATAGAAGGACGCTGTGTGGAAGCATTACAGTGGATCTTATATTAATCTTACAGTCCCATTTTTAGTTCTAATTAAACCTCTCTATCAGAAGAAATTCCTTTCTACATTAGCAAACATGCCACTGACAATCAGCAGTTATAAATAGCCACCTCTCTCCTCCAAAAGGCACTGGCAAAGCCAATGAGTCTGGCTTTAATAATGCACCAACTGTAAACGGGGGTATTCACAAATGCTGGTTGCATGCATTCTCCACCTACACATGTTGTTAATCAATTAAAGGCTGTCCTATAGGCATTGCAAATGCTGGGACAAAAAGCAAAAACTATTTTTTGTTGTGTAAAATGCATGGATAAAAAGAACTGAATGAGACTGACAGCATAGTTGAGTTCATTTTTCATAATAATCCAACTGGCATTCTAATGGAAGCACTTCCCAGAAGACAAATGGTGCATCACCAGCTGATAGCATGAGGTGAGAGAGTAATACGCCTCTGCGTGGGGCCAAGCCAAAACCCACTCTAATCAATCAATCAATCAGGAGTTTGTTAAAGCGCGACTACTCACCCGTAAGGGTCTCAAGGCGCTAGGGGTGGGGGGGGTTGGGGGGGTGCAGGTTACATTCCATCAAGGAGGGGGTCTGTCGAAGAGCCAGGTTTTGAGGTTTCTTGCGAAGATGGGGAGCGATGTTGTCTGTCTGAGGTGGAGCGGAAGGGCGTTCCATGCTTTGGCCGGGTGGAAGGAGAAGAAGCGGCCTCCCGATCTGGTCTTTCTGGTGCGGGGGACCACAGCGTAGGAAAGCTGGGCTGATCGTAGGGTCCTTTGGGGTGCGTGGAATTTGAGTCGGCTGTTCAGGTATGCTGGTCCGGTGCCGTGGAGGGCCTTGTGTGCGTGGGTGAGCATCTTAAAGGTGATTCTCGCCTCGACGGGGAGCCAGTGGAGTGTGCGCAGGTGCTGGGAGATGTGGCAGTGTTTTGGCAGGTTGAGGACCAGTCTTGCGGCGGCGTTCTGGATGTTCTGTAGCTTGCGGATGAGGTTTTTGTTTATTCCGGCGTAGAGTGCGTTGCCGTAGTCGAGTCTGCTGGTGACCAGGGCGTGAGTGACTGTCTTTCGGTGTTCGAGGGGGATCCATTTGAAGGTCTTACGAAGGAGGCGGAGGGTGTGGAAGCAGGAAGATGAGACAGAGTTGATCTGGCGGTCCATTTTGAGCTCGGAGTCCCAGGTTGCGTGCGTGGTCTGTGGGGGTTGGCGGGTTTCCGAGGGCGGTGGGCCACCAGGTGTCACTCCAGGCGTCGGGGTTTGGGCCCATGATGAGTACTTCTGTTTTGTTGGTGTTTAGTTGTAGGCAGCTGTTTTTCATCCATTTGGCGACGGCTTCCATGCCTTCTCGAAAGTTGCGTCTGGAGGTGTTGGGCTCGTTGGATAGGGAGAGGATGAGCTGGGTGTCGTCTGCATATGACACGATGTTGAGTCCGTAGGTTCTGACGATGGGGGCAAGTGGAGCCATGTAGACGTTGAAGAGCGTCGGGCTGAGGGAGGAGCCCTGGGGGACTCCGCAGGTGATAGGTGTGGGGTCCGAGAGGAAAGGGGGGAGTCTGACCCGCTGCGTCCTGCTGGAGAGGAAGGAGCAGATCCAGTCGAGGGCCTTGTCCTGGATTCCTGCATCGTAGAGTCTGCGTATTAGGGTGCGGTGGGAGACTGTGTCGAACGCCGCTGATAGGTCGAGGAGGATGAGGGCTACTGTTTCTCCTTTGTCCAGTAAGGTGCGGATGTCGTCTGTTGCGGCGAGGAGGGCGGTTTCCGTACTGTGGTTTTTTCTGAAGCCGGATTGGGAGGAGTTGAGGATGTTGTGTTCTTCAATGAATGTGGCGAGTTGGCTGTTGATGGCTTTCTCGATGACTTTCGCTGGGAACGGGAGCAGGGAGATGGGTCTGTAGTTTTTGAGGTCGGTGGGGTCCGCTGAGGGTTTCTTTAGGAGGGGGTTGACCTCGGCGTGTTTCCAGTCGTCGGGTAATGAGGCGGTCGCCAGGGAGCGGTTGATGGTTTGGCGGAGCATGGGTGCGATGGTGTTGGCGGCTCTGTTGAAGATGTGGTGGGGGCAGGGGTCCGTGGGGGCCCCTGAGTGGATTGACTTCATTGTCTTCAGTGTATCTTCGGTGGTGAGTGCTGTCCAGTCATCAATCGCTGGTTTCCGGGTGTCGGGGGTGGTTGGTGAGGGTTCAGTGTGTTGGTTGTCTTTGTCGAAGTTGTCGTAGATGCTCTTGATTTTGTGGTGGAAAATGATGCTGAGTTTGTCGCAGAGGTCTTGTGAGGGAGGGATGTCGGTAGACTCGCTGGTGGGTTGGGCGAACTCCTTGATGATGCTGAAGAGTTCTTTGCTGTTGTGTGCGTGGGTGGAGATTCTGTCTTCAATCGCTTTTTTCCTCGTTTCTCTGATGAGTTGATGGTGGGCGTTGGTGGCGGCTCTGAAGTTGTTGTGGGCTTCTGTGGATTTGGTGTTTCTCCAGGCCTTTTCGAGGCGGCGGCATGTGCGCCTGGACTCTCGACGTTCGGTGGTAAACCATCTGGCTTTCTTGGCACGGGTATTGTTGTTTTTTTTGAGGGGGGCTATGGTGTTGGTGCTGTCCGAGATCCATCTATGCAGGGTTCGGGCTGCGGTGTTGGGGTCGTCGTTTTCCGCGATGGTTGGGGTGGAGTTGTTGAGTGAGGAGGTGAGCTGGTCATCGGTGATTTTGGTCCAGTTTCTTTGTGGAAGCAGGTGCTGGTGTCTGTGGATGGTGGGTGTTCTGAAGGTGAAGTGGACGCAACGATGGTCGGTCCATGGGAGTTTGGTGGTGTGGCTGAAGGTGATGGAGTTTCCTGTAGTGAAGAGGGGGTCGAGGGTGTGTCCTGCTGAGTGCGTGGGCTCGGTCACAATCTGGCGGAGTCCAATGTTGTGGAGGTTGTCCAGGAGGGATGTGGTGTTGGGGTCCAGTTGATTGTCGAGGTGGAAGTTGAGGTCTCCCAGCAGGGTGTAGTTGGTGGATGCGATGGCCTGCAGGGAGATAATGTCCGTAATGGAGTTGGCGAAGGGTCCGCGGGGTCCAGGGGGTCGGTAGATGACGGTTCCTCGGAGGGCGGCGGTGGGGCTGGCCAGGATCTTGAAGTGAAGGTGTTCCATCAGTTCTGTGGACTCGTCAGAGAGTGTGCTCAGGCGGAGGCTGGATTTGTGGATGATGGCGATTCCTCCTCCTGAGTGGATGGGGCGGTACTTCCAGGAGATCTTGTATCCTTGGGGGATGGCGATGGCGATGTCCGGTCCCGAGGTGGTGTTGGTCCAGGTTTCGGTGAAGAATGCTACGTCTGGGGTTGTGCTGTCGAGGAGGTCCCAGATTTCTGTGGCGTGTTTGTGGAGGGATCGGACGTTGAGGAGGATGCATTGCAGGGTCTTCGGTTCGGTTGTGTTCTTGTGGGCGGGTTGTGCTGGATCCGTGTTCTTGGCGGTGCTGCAGGTGTGCCGGCAGCGGTGACAGCTGAAGGGTCCATGGGTGTCGGCTGGTGATGCTAGCTTGCAGTTGTTGTTGCAGCCTGGGTTGAGTGCGTGGAGTGCTGCTGGGTCGTAGCGTTGGCGGGGCGGAGGTCCAGGGTTCCTGGTGCTGGTCGCGGACGGGTCGCAGACGAGCGCAGACGTGCTTGCCTTTGACGCACCTTCGGTGCACCAGCGAAGGTAAAGGGAGGAAAGAAGGGATAAAGAAAAAAGGGAGAATAAGCAGAAATAAGGCACAAAAGAGCAGAGATGCAGAAAAGAGCAGAAAGGAGAAAGATAGAAAGGGTAAAAAAACGAGTGAAAACGGGTGAAGGAGCAGAGGGAGAGAAAGGGAAAATGGACAAAAATAAGGCACAAAAGAGCAGAGGTGCAGAAATGTGAAAGATAGAAAGGGGAGAAAAAGGAGTGAAGGAGCAGAAAGAAAGAAAGGAGACAGAGGTCCACTGGACCACCAGGGATGAGGCGCAGGGAAACCTGCGGGTGGAGGAGGGCCTCGATCACCAACACTCAAGAGTGCAGGGGCAGGGGCACCTCACTTAATGGTGGAGCTGCGAGGGTGGGAGAGCAATTTCACTGACAAGGAGTCAGTGGTCTTGCTCGCCTGTCCCCGCAGTGGCCGCCATTAAGTAGGGGTCGGGGAGGGCTGGACAGCTGGGAGGCGGGAGCGGGGAGGGGAGCTGGATTGGGCCGGTCGTGCTGGGGGGGGAGGGCCGCGGGGGCAGCAGCGGCGGGGAAAGGTAAAGGGAGGAAAGAAGGGATAAAGAAAAAAGGGAGAATAAGCAGAAATAAGGCACAAAAGAGCAGAGATGCAGAAAAGAGCAGAAAGGAGAAAGATAGAAAGGGTAAAAAAACGAGTGAAAACGGGTGAAGGAGCAGAGGGAGAGAAAGGGAAATGGGCAGAAATAAGGCGCAAAAGAGCAGAGGTGCAGAAAGGTGAAAGATAGAAAGGGGAGAAAAAGGAGTGAAGGAGCAGAAAGAAAGAAAGGAGACAGAGGTCCACTGGACCACCAGGGATGAGGCGCAGGGAAACCTGCGGGTGGAGGAGGGCCTCGATCACCAACACTCAAGAGTGCAGGGGCAGGGGCACCTCACTTAATGGTGGAGCTGCGAGGGTGGGAGAGCAATTTCACTGACAAGGAGTCAGTGGTCTTGCTCGCCTGTCCCCGCAGTGGCCGCCATTAAGTAGGGGTCGGGGAGGGCTGGACAGCTGGGAGGCGGGAGCGGGGAGGGGAGCTGGATTGGGCCGGTCGTGCTGGGGGGGGAGGGCCGCGGGGGCAGCAGCGGCGGGGAAAGGTAAAGGGAGGAAAGAAGGGATAAAGAAAAATGGGAGAATAAGCAGAAATAAGGCACAAAAGAGCAGAGATGCAGAAAAGAGCAGAAAGGAGAAAGATAGAAAGGGTAAAAAAACGAGTGAAAACGGGTGAAGGAGCAGAGGGAGAGAAAGGGAAATGGGCAGAAATAAGGCGCAAAAGAGCAGAGGTGCAGAAAGGTGAAAGATAGAAAGGGGAGAAAAAGGAGTGAAGGAGCAGAAAGAAAGAAAGGAGACAGAGGTCCACCGGACCACCAGGGATGAGGCGCAGGGAAACCTGCGGGTGGAGGAGGGCCTCGATCACCAACACTCAAGAGTGCAGGGGCAGGGGCACCTCACTTAATGGTGGAGCTGCGAGGGTGGGAGAGCAATTTCACTGACAAGGAGTCAGTGGTCTTGCTCGCCTGTCCCCGCAGTGGCCGCCATTAAGTAGGGGTCGGGAAGGGCTGGACAGCTGGGAGGCGGGAGCGGGGAGGGGAGCTGGATTGGGCCGGTCGTGCTGGGGGGGGAGGGCCGCGGGGGCAGCAGCGGCGGGGAAAGGTAAAGGGAGGAAAGAAGGGATAAAGAAAAAAGGGAGAATAAGCAGAAATAAGGCACAAAAGAGCAGAGATGCAGAAAAGAGCAGAAAGGAGAAAGATAGAAAGGGTAAAAAAACGAGTGAAAACGGGTGAAGGAGCAGAGGGAGAGAAAGGGAAAATGGACAAAAATAAAGCACAAAAGAGCAGAGGTGCAGAAAGCTGAAAGATAGAAAGGGAAAAAAAACGAGTGAAAACGAGTGAAGGAGCAGAGGGAGAGAAAGGGAAATGGGCAGAAATAAGGCGCAAAAGAGCAGAGGTGCAGAAAGGTGAAAGATAGAAAGGGGAGAAAAAGGAGTGAAGGAGCAGAAAGAAAGAAAGGAGACAGAGGTCCACTGGACCACCAGGGATGAGGCGCAGGGAAACCTGCGGGTGGAGGAGGGCCTCGATCACCAACACTCAAGAGTGCAGGGGCAGGGGCACCTCACTTAATGGTGGAGCTGCGAGGGTGGGAGAGCAATTTCACTGACAAGGAGTCAGTGGTCTTGCTCGCCTGTCCCCGCAGTGGCCGCCATTAAGTAGGGGTCGAGGAGGGCTGGACAGCTGGGAGGCGGGAGCGGGGAGGGGAGCTGGATTGGGCCGGTCGTGCTGGGGGGGAGGGCCGCGGGGGCAGCAGCGGCGGGGAAAGGTAAAGGGAGGAAAGAAGGGATAAAGAAAAAAGGGAGAATAAGCAGAAATAAGGCACAAAAGAGCAGAGATGCAGAAAAGAGCAGAAAGGAGAAAGATAGAAAGGGTAAAAAAACGAGTGAAAACGGGTGAAGGAGCAGAGGGAGAGAAAGGGAAATGGGCAGAAATAAGGCGCAAAAGAGCAGAGGTGCAGAAAGGTGAAAGATAGAAAGGGGAGAAAAAGGAGTGAAGGAGCAGAAAGAAAGAAAGGAGACAGAGGTCCACTGGACCACCAGGGATGAGGCGCAGGGAAACCTGCGGGTGGAGGAGGGCCTCGATCACCAACACTCAAGAGTGCAGGGGCAGGGGCACCTCACTTAATGGTGGAGCTGCGAGGGTGGGAGAGCAATTTCACTGACAAGGAGTCAGTGGTCTTGCTCGCCTGTCCCCGCAGTGGCCGCCATTAAGTAGGGGTCGGGGAGGGCTGGACAGCTGGGAGGCGGGAGCGGGGAGGGGAGCTGGATTGGGCCGGTCGTGCTGGGGGGGGAGGGCCGCGGGGGCAGCAGCGGCGGGGAAAGGTAAAGGGAGGAAAGAAGGGATAAAGAAAAAAGGGAGAATAAGCAGAAATAAGGCACAAAAGAGCAGAGATGCAGAAAAGAGCAGAAAGGAGAAAGATAGAAAGGGTAAAAAAACGAGTGAAAACTGGTGAAGGAGCAGAGGGAGAGAAAGGGAAATGGGCAGAAATAAGGCGCAAAAGAGCAGAGGTGCAGAAAGGTGAAAGATAGAAAGGGGAGAAAAAGGAGTGAAGGAGCAGAAAGAAAGAAAGGAGACAGAGGTCCACTGGACCACCAGGGATGAGGCGCAGGGAAACCTGCGGGTGGAGGAGGGCCTCGATCACCAACACTCAAGAGTGCAGGGGCAGGGGCACCTCACTTAATGGTGGAGCTGCGAGGGTGGGAGAGCAATTTCACTGACAAGGAGTCAGTGGTCTTGCTCGCCTGTCCCCGCAGTGGCCGCCATTAAGTAGGGGTCGGGGAGGGCTGGACAGCTGGGAGGCGGGAGCGGGGAGGGGAGCTGGATTGGGCCGGTCGTGCTGGGGGGGAGGGCCGCGGGGGCAGCAGCGGCGGGGAAAGGTAAAGGGAGGAAAGAAGGGATAAAGAAAAAAGGGAGAATAAGCAGAAATAAGGCACAAAAGAGCAGAGATGCGGAAAAGAGCAGAAAGGAGAAAGATAGAAAGGGTAAAAAAACGAGTGAAAACGGGTGAAGGAGCAGAGGGAGAAAAGGGAAATGGGCAGAAATAAGGCGCAAAAGAGCAGAGGTGCAGAAAGGTGAAAGATAGAAAGGGGAGAAAAAGGAGTGAAGGAGCAGAAAGAAAGAAAGGAGACAGAGGTCCACTGGACCACCAGGGATGAGGCGCAGGGAAACCTGCGGGTGGAGGAGGGCCTCGATCACCAACACTCAAGAGTGCAGGGGCAGGGGCACCTCACTTAATGGTGGAGCTGCGAGGGTGGGAGAGCAATTTCACTGACAAGGAGTCAGTGGTCTTGCTCGCCTGTCCCCGCAGTGGCCGCCATTAAGTAGGGGTCGGGGAGGGCTGGACAGCTGGGAGGCGGGAGCGGGGAGGGGAGCTGGATTGGGCCGGTCGTGCTGGGGGGGGAGGGCCGCGGGGGCAGCAGCGGCGGGGAAAGGTAAAGGGAGGAAAGAAGGGATAAAGAAAAAAGGGAGAATAAGCAGAAATAAGGCACAAAAGAGCAGAGATGCAGAAAAGAGCAGAAAGGAGAAAGATAGAAAGGGTAAAAAAACGAGTGAAAACGGGTGAAGGAGCAGAGGGAGAGAAAGGGAAATTGGCAGAAATAAGGCGCAAAAGAGCAGAGGTGCAGAAAGGTGAAAGATAGAAAGGGGAGAAAAAGGAGTGAAGGAGCAGAAAGAAAGAAAGGAGACAGAGGTCCACTGGACCACCAGGGATGAGGCGCAGGGAAACCTGCGGGTGGAGGAGGGCCTCGATCACCAACACTCAAGAGTGCAGGGGCAGGGGCACCTCACTTAATGGTGGAGCTGCGAGGGTGGGAGAGCAATTTCACTGACAAGGAGTCAGTGGTCTTGCTCGCCTGTCCCCGCAGTGGCCGCCATTAAGTAGGGGTCGGGGAGGGCTGGACAGCTGGGAGGCGGGAGCGGGGAGGGGAGCTGGATTGGGCCGGTCGTGCTGGGGGGGGGAGGGGCCGCGGGGGCAGCAGCGGCGGGGAAAGGTAAAGGGAGGAAAGAAGGGATAAAGAAACAAGCATTAGAAATGCAATCGGGCTCGGATTTATTTGAGTTTGAGCTAATGGCATTGTAAATGCCAATGTCTTTTTGCCATGTGTTATGGAGTGTGTGCATGTGGTGTGTAGTGGAAGTATGTTGGTTGAATTGTAATTTTACCAATGGTGGCATGCTGTGCTTTATATGAATATGTTTAAAAGTAAAGTGTACCATACTGCGATTGCTTGGTGGAAAAGTGCACTGCCGGCTGGAGGTGTGTGTGCCTGGTGGAAGGGTGCACTGACGGCTGGTGGGTGTGTGCTTGGTAAAAGCGTGCACAGATGGATGATGGTTGATGGTGTTTGTGCATGGTGAAAGCATTCATTGACGGCTGGGGGTGTGTTGTTGTGTGTGTTGTTTTCTGTGTGCTGGTGAGTGTGTGGTGGTGAGTCTGTGGGGGTGAGCCTGGGGAGTGAGTGTGGTGGTGAGTGTGTTGTGTTGAGAGGTGACAAGTGTGTGGTGTTGAGAGACTGAGGTGTGTGGTTTGTGTGTGCGTTATGTGTGTGTGGTGTATGTGTGTGTGGTGTTTTCTGCACACTCACACACTGCCCCTACACATTCACACACTGCTCACCCGCACACTCCCAATGTCACCCTGCATAGTCACACACTGTTTACCCTGCACACTCATTCTGCACACTCACACAATGTGCACCCTGACACACTGTCTCTGCAGTCACTCTACACTCACTGTCACTCTGCACTCACTGTCACTCTGCACTCCCTGTCACTCTGCACTCCCTGTCACTCTGCACTCACTATCACTCTGCTGTCACTCTGCACTCACTGTCACTCTGCACTCACTGTCACTCTGCACTCACTGTCACTCTGCACTCACTCTGCACTCACTCTACAGTCACTCTGCACTCACTGTCACTCTGCACTCACTGTCACTCCACTCACTGTCACTCTGCACTCACTGTCACTCTGCACTCACTCTGCACTCACTCTACAGTCACTCTGCACTCACTGTCACTCTGCAATCACTGTCACTCTGCACTCACTGTCACTCTGCACTCACTGTCACTCTGCACTCACTGTCACTCTGCACTCTACAGTCACTCTGCACTCTACAGTCACTCTGCACTCTGCACTCACTGTCACTCTGCACTCACTGTCACTCTGCACTCACTGTCACTCTGCACTCTACAGTCACTCTGCACTCTACTGTCACTCTGCACTCTACAGTCACTCTGCACTCTACTGTCACTCTGCACTCACTGTCACTCTGCACTCACTGTCACTCTGCACTCACTGTCACTCTGCACTCACTGTCACTCTGCACTCACTGTCACTCTGCACTCACTGTCACTCTGCACTCACTCTGCACTCACTGTCACTCTGCACTCACTCTGCACTCACTCTACAGTCACTCTGCCCTCACTGTCACTCTGCACTCACTGTCACTGTGCTGTCACTCTGCAATCACTGTCACTCTGCACTCTACAGTCACTCTGCACTCTACTGTCACTCTGCACTCACTGTCACTCTGCACTCACTGTCACTCTGCACTCACTGTCACTCTGCACTCACTGTCACTCTGCACTCACTGTCACTCTGCACTCACTCTGCACTCACTGTCACTCTGCACTCACTCTACAGTCACTCTGCCCTCACTGTCACTCTGCACTCACTGTCACTGTGCTGTCACTCTGCAATCACTGTCACTCTGCACTCTACAGTCACTCTGCACTCTACAGTCACTCTGCACTCACTGTCACTCTGCACTCACTGCCACTCTGCACTCACTGCCACTCTGCACTCACTGCCACTCTGCACTCACTGCCACTCTGCACTCACTGTCACTCTGCACTCACTGTCACTCTGCACTCACTGTCACTCTGCACTCACTGTCACTCTGCACTGACTGCCACTCTGCACTCACTGTCACTCTGCACTGACTGCCACTCTGCACTCACTGCCACTCTGCACTCACTGTCACTCTGCTGTCACTCTGCACTCACTGTCACTCTGCACTCACTGTCACTCTGCACTCACTGTCACTCTGCACTCACTGCCACTCTGCACTCACTGTCACTCTGCTGTCACTCTGCACTCACTGTCACTCTGCACTCACTGTCACTCTGCACTCACTGTCACTCTGCACTCACTGCCACTCTGCACTCACTGTCACTCTGCTGTCACTCTGCACTCACTGTCACTCTGCACTCACTGCCACTCAGCACTCTCAAACTGCACTCTAAAAATGCACTCTCAATCTGCACTCTCAATCTGCACTCTCAATCTGCACTCTGCACTCTCAAACTGCACTCTCAAACTGCAATCTGCACTCTGCACTCTGATTCTGCACTCTGATTCTGCACTCTCAAACTGCACTCTCAATCTGCACTCTCATACTGCACTCTCATACTGCACTCTCATACTGCACTCTCAAACTGCACTCTCAAACTGCACTCTCAAACTGCACTCTCAAACTGCACTCTCAATCTGCACTCTCAAACTGCACTCTCAAACTGCACTCTCAAACTGCACTCTCAACTCTCAATCTCCACTCTGCACTCTCAAACTGCACTCTGCACTCTCAAACACCACTCTCAAACTGCACTCTGCACTCTCAAACTGCACTCTGCACTCTCAAACACCACTCTCAAACTGCACTCTCAAACTGCACTCTCAAACTGCACTCTCAAACTGCACTCTCAACTCTCAAACTGCACTCACAACTCTCATGCTGCACTCTGTAACTGCACTCTCAACTCTGAAACTGCACTCTCAACTCTGAAACTGCACTCTCAACTCTCAAACTGCACTCTCAACTCTCAAACTGCACTCTCAACTCTCAATGTGCACTCTCAACGTGCACTCTCAACTCTCAATCTGCAATCTGCACTCTCAAACTGCACTCTCAAACTGCACTCTCAATCTGCACTCTGCACTCTCAAACTGCACTCAAACTGCACTCTCAAACTGCTCTCAAACTGCACTTTTACTTGTACCAGAGGACTCCTTTACCATAGCTTTCTAGGGCTTACAAATAAAGGGTATTTTTCCCATCACATGCAAAGCGAAATTTACGCTATTTGTAATAACACTAAAACATGGCAAGAATGTAAATCTGCTGAAACGTCATCATGTCGTGTTCATGTTGCAATTCCCCTACTGTGTGTGTTCCTTCTCTCGGAGCGATTTCAAATATAATCAAAGAAGGGTCAGGGGCTTCGTCGGGGAAGGTCGCCAGACATCTATGTAGGTCTGCAACTCCTTAATATGTATAGCTGATTCATTGGTGTCTGCATCAATACCACGCCTGGGCAGCAGCAAATGGCTACACGGCTGCATTAACTGAGGGCAACTAGGCACACGTGTTAAAACACCCACACGCCTCCCCTTTAGCAGCCGACAACAGACATCATCCTTTAACTCTACAAAAGTTACCAGTCGGTACCAAACCAGAATAACCGAGAAACGCATGCAAAATAGCCATTTTCAAGAAAACAAAAACATGGCTTACCACTGGCAACTTGTGTAAGATACCTCGCACCTAGTAACAACCAGCGACCACTAAAAAGAAAGGTTTGCGCCGCGGATGCTGCAGTGTGGTAAAGGTGGGCTGGGTGTGTGCAGGCTGGACATTTCAACTACACCCGCTGGCCTCTCATTTTTCCCGAGGCACACTCATTCGACATTTTTTCGGCCCCTTCATACTGTGATCTGACTCTTTGAAGCAAGTTTGGCAGTTTAATCAGGCCTCCTGTCAGCAAACCCGCTTATCAGGACAGTGTGACTGAACAAGGCTGCTCCTATCTCTTCCCCCCAGGCGTGAATGCCCATTCCCTGGCGGCTGCTGCAGGGCGCCCTTTCCATGATCACTGTGAGGCCCTCTCTGCCTCGCCTTCTCCACTAATGGCAAGGAAAACAGCTTCGTAATCGCTCCCTATTCGCACCTCTCTTCAGCCGAACACAGGGTACAGAAAAGCTCCACCAAACTATGCTACAACGAGGGGTGAATCAGCTACTCTTTGCACGGTACAAGAAAGTGAACAATTATTTCGGATGGCCGCTCGCAGTAGAACACTGAACATTGGCGTTTTCTTTTCTTCCTTGCCGCTGTTACAAACCCTCTGCTTTTTCCCTGCCACGGACGCTGGGACCCTGTGAGCTTGTGGAGTTATCGGAATACGAGGAGTTCCCTGACTACGAGGATAATTAGCGGCAGCTCGGGACTGGAGCAGCTGCGTGCTGAGCGCTGCTGAATGGTGAACGCGCCCGGCCATCTGGATTCACTTACGGAGGCACCCTGACAGCTCCTAATTATAATTAATGTACTTCTTTGCGCGAGCACGAACGAAAAATGCCCAAGATGGCGGAACAAAACTACATTTACCCTATCACTTCAAGCCT
Organism: Lissotriton helveticus; assembly: GCF_964261635.1. NCBI lineage: Eukaryota > Metazoa > Chordata > Amphibia > Caudata > Salamandridae > Lissotriton > Lissotriton helveticus. Next base: position 861,286,564 of record NC_136071.1, on the reverse strand, counting down.
ATTAAAACGACAACACAACGAAGACGAATCACTGGCCAGATGACAGAACACACTAAAGAATGTGTGGAATTTGTCTCGCCAAAGCCCTAGGAGATACTTTTTTTTTCTCTTCTTTAACATTAGGATCTCGAAACTCCTCCCACTTACGTGGGCGGAGGCCTCGCCCTAAAAAGGGAGAATAAGCAGAAATAAGGCACAAAAGAGCAGAGATGCAGAAAGGAGAAAGATAGAAAGGGTAAAAAAACGAGTGAAAACGGGTGAAGGAGCAGAGGGAGAGAAAGGGAAAATGGGCAAAAATAAGGCACAAAAGAGCAGAGGTGCAGAAAGGTGAGAGATAGAAAGGGAATAAAAACGAGTGAAAACGAGTGAAGGAGCAGAGGGAGAGAAAGGGAAATGGGCAGAAATAAGGCGCAAAAGAGCAGAGGTGCAGAAAGGTGAAAGATAGAAAGGGGAGAAAAAGGAGTGAAGGAGCAGAAAGAAAGAAAGGAGACAGAGGTCCACTGGACCACCAGGGATGAGGCGCAGGGAAACCTGCGGGTGGAGGAGGGCCTCGATCACCAACACTCAAGAGTGCAGGGGCAGGGGCACCTCGCTTAATGGTGGAGCTGCGAGGGTGGGAGAGAATTTCACTGACAATGAGTCAGTGGTCTTGCTCGCCTGTCCCCGCAGTGGCCGCCATTAAGTAGGGGTCGGGGAGGGCTGGACAGCTGGGAGGCGGGAGCGGGGAGGGGAGCTGGATTGGGCCGGTCGTGCTGGGGGGGGGAGGGGCCGCGGGGGCAGCAGCGGCGGGGAAAGGTAAAGGGAGGAAAGAAGGGATAAAGAAAAAAGGGAGAATAAGCAGAAATAAGGCACAAAAGAGCAGAGATGCAGAAAAGAGCAGAAAGGAGAAAGATAGAAAGGGTAAAAAAACGAGTGAAAACGGGTGAAGGAGCAGAGGGAGAGAAAGGGAAAATGGGCAAAAATAAGGCACAAAAGAGCAGAGGTGCAGAAAGGTGAAAGATAGAAAGGGAAAAAAAACGAGTGAAAACGAGTGAAGGAGCAGAGGGAGAGAAAGGGAAATGGGCAGAAATAAGGCGCAAAAGAGCAGAGGTGCAGAAAGGTGAAAGATAGAAAGGGGAGAAAAAGGAGTGAAGGAGCAGAAAGAAAGAAAGGAGACAGAGGTCCACTGGACCACCAGGGATGAGGCGCAGGGAAACCTGCGGGTGGAGGAGGGCCTCGATCACCAACACTCAAGAGTGCAGGGGCAGGGGCACCTCACTTAATGGTGGAGCTGCGAGGGTGGGAGAGCAATTTCACTGACAAGGAGTCAGTGGTCTTGCTCGCCTGTCCTCACAGTGGCCGCCATTAAGTAGGGGTCGGGGAGGGCTGGACAGCTGGGAGGCGGGAGCGGGGAGGGGAGCTGGATTGGGCCGGTCGTGCTGGGGGGGGAGGGCCGCGGGGGCAGCAGCGGCGGGGAAAGGTAAAGGGAGGAAAGAAGGGATAAAGAAAAAAGGGAGAATAAGCAGAAATAAGGCACAAAAGAGCAGAGATGCAGAAAAGAGCAGAAAGTAGAAAGATAGAAAGGGTAAAAAAACGAGTGAAAACGGGTGTAGGAGCAGAGGGAGAGAAAGGGAAATGGGCAGAAATAAGGCGCAAAAGAGCAGAGATGCAGAAAAGAGCAGAAAGGAGAAAGATAGAAAGGGTAAAAAAACGAGTGAAAACGGGTGAAGGAGCAGAGGGAGAGAAAGGGAAATGGGCAGAAATAAGGCGCAAAAGAGCAGAGGTGCAGAAAGGTGAAAGATAGAAAGGGGAGAAAAAGGAGTGAAGGAGCAGAAAGAAAGAAAGGTTACAGAGGTCCACTGGACCACCATGGATGAGGCGCAGGGAAACCTGCGGGTGGAGGAGGGCCTCGATCACCAACACTCAAGAGTGCAGGGGCAGGGGCACCTCACTTAATGGTGGAGCTGCGAGGGTGGGAGAGCAATTTCACTGACAATGAGTCAGTGGTCTTGCTCGCCTGTCTCCGCAGTGGAAGCCATTAAGTAGGGGTCGGGGAGGGCTGGACAGCTGGGAGGCGGGAGCGGGGAGGGGAGCTGGATTGGGCCGGTCGTGCTGGGGGGGGAGGGCCACGGGGGCAGCAGCGGCGGGGAAAGGTAAAGGGAGGAAAGAAGGGATAAAGAAAAAAGGGAGAATAAGCAGAAATAAGGCACAAAAGAGCAGAGATGCAGAAAAGAGCAGAAAGGAGAAAGATAGAAAGGGTAAAAAAACGAGTGAAAACGGGTGAAGGAGCAGAGGGAGAGAAAGGGAAATGGGCAGAAATAAGGCGCAAAAGAGCAGAGGTGCAGAAAGGTGAAAGATAGAAAGGGGAGAAAAAGGAGTGAAGGAGCAGAAAGAAAGAAAGGAGACAGAGGTCCACTGGACCACCAGGGATGAGGTGCAGGGAAACCTGCGGGTGGAGGAGGGCCTCGATCACCAACACTCAAGAGTGCAGGGGCAGGGGCACCTCACTTAATGGTGGAGCTGCGAGGGTGGGAGAGCAATTTCACTGACAAGGAGTCAGTGGTCTTGCTCGCCTGTCCCCGCAGTGGCCGCCATTAAGTAGGGGTCGGGGAGGGCTGGACAGCTGGGAGGCGGGAGCGGGGAGGGGAGCTGGATTGGGCCGGTCGTGCTGGGGGGGGAGGGCCGCGGGGGCAGCAGCGGCGGGGAAAGGTAAAGGGAGGAAAGAAGGGATAAAGAAAAAAGGGAGAATAAGCAGAAATAAGGCACAAAAGAGCAGAGATGCAGAAAAGAGCAGAAAGGAGAAAGATAGAAAGGGTAAAAAAACGAGTGAAAACGGGTGTAGGAGCAGAGGGAGAGAAAGGGAAATGGGCAGAAATAAGGCGCAAAAGAGCAGAGATGCAGAAAAGAGAAGAAAGGAGAAAGATAGAAAGGGTAAAAAAACGAGTGAAAACGGGTGAAGGAGCAGAGGGAGAGAAAGGGAAATGGGCAGAAATAAGGCGCAAAAGAGCAGAGGTGCAGAAAGGTGAAAGATAGAAAGGGGAGAAAAAGGAGTGAAGGAGCAGAAAGAAAGAAAGGAGACAGAGGTCCACTGGACCACCAGGGATGAGGCGCAGGGAAACCTGCGGGTGGAGGAGGGCCTCGATCACCAACACTCAAGAGTGCAGGGGCAGGGGCACCTCACTTAATGGTGGAGCTGCGAGGGTGGGAGAGCAATTTCACTGACAATGAGTCAGTGGTCTTGCTCGCCTGTCCCCGCAGTGGAAGCCATTAAGTAGGGGTCGGGGAGGGCTGGACAGCTGGGAGGCGGGAGCGGGGAGGGGAGCTGGATTGGGCCGGTCGTGCTGGGGGGGGAGGGGCCGCAGGGGCAGCAGCGGCGGGGAAAGGTAAAGGGAGGAAAGAAGGAATAAAGAAAAAAGGGAGAATAAGCAGAAATAAGGCACAAAAGAGCAGAGATGCAGAAAGGAGAAAGATAGAAAGGGTAAAAAAACGAGTGAAAACGGGTGAAGGAGCAGAGGGAGAGAAAGGGAAAATGGGCAAAAATAAGGCACAAAAGAGCAGAGGTGCAGAAAGGTGAGAGATAGAAAGGGAATAAAAACGAGTGAAAACGAGTGAAGGAGCAGAGGGAGAGAAAGGGAAATGGGCAGAAATAAGGCGCAAAAGAGCAGAGGTGCAGAAAGGTGAAAGATAGAAAGGGGAGAAAAAGGAGTGAAGGAGCAGAAAGAAAGAAAGGAGACAGAGGTCCACTGGACCACCAGGGATGAGGCGCAGGGAAACCTGCGGGTGGAGGAGGGCCTCGATCACCAACACTCAAGAGTGCAGGGGCAGGGGCCCCTCACTTAATGGTGGAGCTGCGAGGGTGGGAGAGCAATTTCACTGACAAGGAGTCAGTGGTCTTGCTCGCCTGTCCCCGCAGTGGCCGCCATTAAGTAGGGGTCGGGAAGGGCTGGACAGCTGGGAGGCGGGGAGGGGAGCTGGATTGGGCCGGTCGTGCTGGGGGGGGAGGGCCGCGGGGGCAGCAGCGGCGGGGAAAGGTAAAGGGAGGAAAGAAGGGATAAAGAAAAAAGGGAGAATAAGCAGAAATAAGGCACAAAAGAGCAGAGATGCAGAAAAGAGCAGAAAGGAGAAAGATAGAAAGGGTAAAAAAACGAGTGAAAACGGGTGAAGGAGCAGAGGGAGAGAAAGGGAAAATGGACAAAAATAAAGCACAAAAGAGCAGAGGTGCAGAAAGGTGAAAGATAGAAAGGGAAAAAAAACGAGTGAAAACGAGTGAAGGAGCAGAGGGAGAGAAAGGGAAATGGGCAGAAATAAGGCGCAAAAGAGCAGAGGTGCAGAAAGGTGAAAGATAGAAAGGGGAGAAAAAGGAGTGAAGGAGCAGAAAGAAAGAAAGGAGACAGAGGTCCACTGGACCACCAGGGATGAGGCGCAGGGAAACCTGCGGGTGGAGGAGGGCCTCGATCACCAACACTCAAGAGTGCAGGGGCAGGGGCACCTCACTTAATGGTGGAGCTGCGAGGGTGGGAGAGCAATTTCACTGACAAGGAGTCAGTGGTCTTGCTCGCCTGTCCCCGCAGTGGCCGCCATTAAGTAGGGGTCGAGGAGGGCTGGACAGCTGGGAGGCGGGAGCGGGGAGGGGAGCTGGATTGGGCCGGTCGTGCTGGGGGGGGAGGGCCGCGGGGGCAGCAGCGGCGGGGAAAGGTAAAGGGAGGAAAGAAGGGATAAAGAAAAAAGGGAGAATAAGCAGAAATAAGGCACAAAAGAGCAGAGATGCAGAAAAGAGCAGAAAGGAGAAAGATAGAAAGGGTAAAAAAACGAGTGAAAACGGGTGAAGGAGCAGAGGGAGAGAAAGGGAAATGGGCAGAAATAAGGCGCAAAAGAGCAGAGGTGCAGAAAGGTGAAAGATAGAAAGGGGAGAAAAAGGAGTGAAGGAGCAGAAAGAAAGAAAGGAGACAGAGGTCCACTGGACCACCAGGGATGAGGCGCAGGGAAACCTGCGGGTGGAGGAGGGCCTCGATCACCAACACTCAAGAGTGCAGGGGCAGGGGCACCTCACTTAATGGTGGAGCTGCGAGGGTGGGAGAGCAATTTCACTGACAAGGAGTCAGTGGTCTTGCTCGCCTGTCCCCGCAGTGGCCGCCATTAAGTAGGGGTCGGGGAGGGCTGGACAGCTGGGAGGCGGGAGCGGGGAGGGGAGCTGGATTGGGCCGGTCGTGCTGGGGGGGGAGGGCCGCGGGGGCAGCAGCGGCGGGGAAAGGTAAAGGGAGGAAAGAAGGGATAAAGAAAAAAGGGAGAATAAGCAGAAATAAGGCACAAAAGAGCAGAGATGCAGAAAAGAGCAGAAAGGAGAAAGATAGAAAGGGTAAAAAAACGAGTGAAAACGGGTGAAGGAGCAGAGGGAGAGAAAGGGAAATGGGCAGAAATAAGGCGCAAAAGAGCAGAGGTGCAGAAAGGTGAAAGATAGAAAGGGGAGAAAAAGGAGTGAAGGAGCAGAAAGAAAGAAAGGAGACAGAGGTCCACTGGACCACCAGGGATGAGGTGCAGGGAAACCTGCGGGTGGAGGAGGGCCTCGATCACCAACACTCAAGAGTGCAGGGGCAGGGGCACCTCACTTAATGGTGGAGCTGCGAGGGTGGGAGAGCAATTTCACTGACAAGGAGTCAGTGGTCTTGCTCGCCTGTCCCCGCAGTGGCCGCCATTAAGTAGGGGTCGGGGAGGGCTGGACAGCTGGGAGGCGGGAGCGGGGAGGGGAGCTGGATTGGGCCGGTCGTGCTGGGGGGGAGGGCCGCGGGGGCAGCAGCGGCGGGGAAAGGTAAAGGGAGGAAAGAAGGGATAAAGAAAAAAGGGAGAATAAGCAGAAATAAGGCACAAAAGAGCAGAGATGCAGAAAAGAGCAGAAAGGAGAAAGATAGAAAGGGTAAAAAAACGAGTGAAAACGGGTGAAGGAGCAGAGGGAGAGAAAGGGAAATGGGCAGAAATAAGGCGCAAAAGAGCAGAGGTGCAGAAAAGTGAAAGATAGAAAGGGGAGAAAAAGGAGTGAAGGAGCAGAAAGAAAGAAAGGAGACAGAGGTCCACTGGACCACCAGGGATGAGGCGCAGGGAAACCTGCGGGTGGAGGAGGGCCTCGATCACCAACACTCAAGAGTGCAGGGGCAGGGTCACCTCACTTAATGGTGGAGCTGCGAGGGTGGGAGAGCAATTTCACTGACAAGGAGTCAGTGGTCTTGCTCGCCTGTCCCCGCAGTGGCCGCCATTAAGTAGGGGTCGGGGAGGGCTGGACAGCTGGGAGGCGGGAGCGGGGAGGGGAGCTGGATTGGGCCGGTCGTGCTGGGGGGGGAGGGCCGCGGGGGCAGCAGCGGCGGGGAAAGGTAAAGGGAGGAAAGAAGGGATAAAGAAAAAGGGGAGAATAAGCAGAAATAAGGCACAAAAGAGCAGAGATGCAGAAAAGAGCAGAAAGGAGAAAGATAGAAAGGGTAAAAAAACGAGTGAAAACGGGTGAAGGAGCAGAGGGAGAGAAAGGGAAATGGGCAGAAATAAGGCGCAAAAGAGCAGAGGGGCAGAAAGGTGAAAGATAGAAAGAGGAGAAAAAGGAGTGAAGGAGCAGAAAGAAAGAAAGGAGACAGAGGTCCACTGGACCACCAGGGATGAGGCGCAGGGAAACCTGCGGGTCGAGGAGGGCCTCGATCACCAACACTCAAGAGTGCAGGGGCAGGGGCACCTCACTTAATGGTGGAGCTGCGAGGGTGGGAGAGCAATTTCACTGACAATGAGTCAGTGGTCTTGCTCGCCTGTCCCCGCAGTGGCCGCCATTAAGTAGGGGTCGGGGAGGGCTGGACAGCTGGGAGGCGGGAGCGGGGAGGGGAGCTGGATTGGGCCGGTCGTGCTGGGGGGGGAGGGGCCGCGGGGGCAGCAGCGGCGGGGAAAGGTAAAGGGAGGAAAGAAGGGATAAAGAAAAAAGGGAGAATAAGCAGAAATAAGGCACAAAAGAGCAGAGATGCAGAAAGGAGAAAGATAGAAAGGGTAAAAAAACGAGTGAAAATGGGTGAAGGAGCAGAGGGAGAGAAAGGGAAAATGGGCAAAAATAAGGCACAAAAGAGCAGAGGTGCAGAAAGGTGAGAGATAGAAAGGGAATAAAAACGAGTGAAAACGAGTGAAGGAGCAGAGGGAGAGAAAGGGAAATGGGCAGAAATAAGGCGCAAAAGAGCAGAGGTGCAGAAAGGTGAAAGATAGAAAGGGGAGAAAAAGGAGTGAAGGAGCAGAAAGAAAGAAAGGAGACAGAGGTCCACTGGACCACCAGGGATGAGGCGCAGGGAAACCTGCGGGTGGAGGAGGGCCTCGATCACCAACACTCAAGAGTGCAGGGGCTGGGGCACCTCACTTAATGGTGGAGCTGCGAGGGTGGGAGAGCAATTTCACTGACAAGGAGTCAGTGGTCTTGCTCGCCTGTCCCCGCAGTGGCTGCCATTAAGTAGGGGTCGGGGAGGGCTGGACAGCTGGGAGGCGGGAGCGGGGAGGGGAGCTGGATTGGGCCGGTCGTGCTGGGGGGGGAGGGCCGCGGGGGCAGCAGCGGCAGGGAAAGGTAAAGGGAGGAAAGAAGAGATAAAGAAAAAAGGGAGAATAAGCAGAAATAAGGCACAAAAGAGCAGAGATGCAGAAAAGAGCAGAAAGGAGAAAGATAGAAAGGGTAAAAAAACGAGTGAAAACGGGTGAAGGAGCAGAGGGAGAGAAAGGGAAATGGGCAGAAATAAGGCGCAAAAGAGCAGAGGTGCAGAAAGGTGAAAGATAGAAAGGGGAGAAAAAGGAGTGAAGGAGCAGAAAGAAAGAAAGGAGACAGAGGTCCACTGGACCACCAGGGATGAGGCGCAGGGAAACCTGCGGGTGAAGGAGGGCCTCGATCACCAACACTCAAGAGTGCAGGGGCAGGGGCACCTCACTTAATGGTGGAGCTGCGAGGGTGGGAGAGCAATTTCACTGACAATGAGTCAGTGGTCTTGCTCGCCTGTCCCCGCAGTGGCCGCCATTAAGTAGGGGTCGGGGAGGGCTGGACAGCTGGGAGGCGGGAGCGGGGAGGGGAGCTGGATTGGGCCGGTCGTGCTGGGGGGGGGAGGGGCCGCGGGGGCAGCAGCGGCGGGGAAAGGTAAAGGGAGGAAAGAAGGGATAAAGAAAAAAGGGAGAATAAGCAGAAATAAGGCACAAAAGAGCAGAGATGCAGAAAAGAGCAGAAAGGAGAAAGATATAAAGGGTAAAAAAACGAGTGAAAACGGGTGAAGGAGCAGAGGGAGAGAAAGGGAAAATGGGCACAAATAAGGCACAAAAGAGCAGAGGTGCAGAAAGGTGAAAGATAGAAAGGGAAAAAAAACGAGTGAAAACGAGTGAAGGAGCAGAGGGAGAGAAAGGGAAATGGGCAGAAATAAGGCGCAAAAGAGCAGAGGTGCAGAAAGGTGAAAGATAGAAAGGGGAGAAAAAGGAGTGAAGGAGCAGAAAGAAAGAAAGAAAGGAGACAGAGGTCCACTGGACCACCAGGGATGAGGCGCAGGGAAACCTGCGGGTGGAGGAGGGCCTCGATCACCAACACTCAAGAGTGCAGGGGCTGGGGCACCTCACTTAATGGTGGAGCTGCGAGGGTGGGAGAGCAATTTCACTGACAAGGAGTCAGTGGTCTTGCTCGCCTGTCCCCGCAGTGGCTGCCATTAAGTAGGGGTCGGGGAGGGCTGGACAGCTGGGAGGCGGGAGCGGGGAGGGGAGCTGGATTGGGCCGGTCGTGCTGGGGGGGGAGGGCCGCGGGGGCAGCAGCGGCAGGGAAAGGTAAAGGGAGGAAAGAAGAGATAAAGAAAAAAGGGAGAATAAGCAGAAATAAGGCACAAAAGAGCAGAGATGCAGAAAAGAGCAGAAAGGAGAAAGATAGAAAGGGTAAAAAAACGAGTGAAAACGGGTGAAGGAGCAGAGGGAGAGAAAGGGAAATGGGCAGAAATAAGGCGCAAAAGAGCAGAGGTGCAGAAAGGTGAAAGATAGAAAGGGGAGAAAAAGGAGTGAAGGAGCAGAAAGAAAGAAAGAAGACAGAGGTCCACTGGACCACCAGGGATGAGGCGCAGGGAAACCTGCGGGTGAAGGAGGGCCTCGATCACCAACACTCAAGAGTGCAGGGGCAGGGGCACCTCACTTAATGGTGGAGCTGCGAGGGTGGGAGAGCAATTTCACTGACAAGGAGTCAGTGGTCTTGCTCGCCTGTCCCCGCAGTGGCCGCCATTAAGTAGGGGTCGGGGAGGGCTGGACAGCTGGGAGGCGGGAGCGGGGAGGGGAGCTGGATTGGGACGGTCGTGCTGGGGGGGGAGGGGCCGCGGGGGCATCAGCGGCGGGGAAAGGTAAAGGGAGGAAAGAAGGGATAAAGAAAAAAGGGAGAATAAGCAGAAATAAGGCACAAAAGAGCAGAGATGCAGAAAAGAGCAGAAAGGAGAAAGATAGAAAGGGTAAAAAAACGAGTGAAAACGGGTGAAGGAGCAGAGGGAGAGAAAGGGAAATGGGCAGAAATAAGGCGCAAAAGAGCAGAGGTGCAGAAAGGTGAAAGATAGAAAGGGGAGAAAAAGGAGTGAAGGAGCAGAAAGAAAGAAAGGAGACAGAGGTCCACTGGACCACCAGGGATGAGGCGCAGGGAAACCTGCGGGTGGAGGAGGGCCTCGATCACCAACACTCAAGAGTGCAGGGGCAGGGGCACCTCACTTAATGGTGGAGCTGCGAGGGTGGGAGAGCAATTTCACTGACAAGGAGTCAGTGGTCTTGCTCGCCTGTCCCCGCAGTGGCCGCCATTAAGTAGGGGTCGGGGAGGGCTGGACAGCTGGGAGGCGGGAGCGGGGAGGGGAGCTGGATTGGGCCGGTCGTGCTAGGGGGGGAGGACCGCGGGGGCAGCAGCGGCGGGGAAAGGTAAAGGGAGGAAAGAAGGGATAAAGAAACAAGCATTAGAAATGCAATCGGGCTCGGATTTATTTGAGTTTGAGCTAATGGCATTGTAAATGCCAATGTCTTTTTGCCATGTGTTATGGAGTGTGTGCATGTGGTGTGTAGTGGAAGTATGTTGGTTGAATTGTAATTTTACCAATGGTGGCATGCTGTGCTTTATATGAATATGTTTAAAAGTAAAGTGTACCATACTGCGATTGCTTGGTGGAAAAGTGCACTGCCGGCTGGAGGTGTGTGTGCCTGGTGGAAGGGTGCACTGACGGCTGGTGGGTGTGTGCTTGGTAAAAGCGTGCACAGATGGATGATGGTTGATGGTGTTTGTGCATGGTGAAAGCATTCATTGACGGCTGGGGGTGTGTTGTTGTGTGTGTTGTTTTCTGTGTGCTGGTGAGTGTGTGGTGGTGAGTCTGTGGGGGTGAGCCTGGGGAGTGAGTGTGGTGGTGAGGGTATTGTGTTGAGAGGTGACAAGTGTGTGGTGTTGAGAGACTGAGGTGTGTGGTTTGTGTGTGCGTTATGTGTGTGTGGTGTATGTGTGTGTGGTGTTTTCTGCACACTCACACACTGCCCCTACACATTCACACACTGCTCACCCGCACACTCCCAATGTCACCCTGCATAGTCACACACTGTTTACCCTGCACACTCATTCTGCACACTCACACAATGTGCACCCTGACACACTGTCTCTGCAGTCACTCTACACTCACTGTCACTCTGCACTCACTGTCACTCTGCACTCCCTGTCACTCTGCACTCCCTGTCACTCTGCACTCCCTGTCACTCTGCACTCACTATCACTCTGCTGTCACTCTGCACTCACTGTCACTCTGCACTCACTGTCACTCTGCACTCACTGTCACTCTGCACTCACTCTGCACTCACTCTACAGTCACTCTGCACTCACTGTCACTCTGCACTCACTGTCACTCCACTCACTGTCACTCTGCACTCACTGTCACTCTGCACTCACTCTGCACTCACTCTACAGTCACTCTGCACTCACTGTCACTCTGCAATCACTGTCACTCTGCACTCACTGTCACTCTGCACTCACTGTCACTCTGCACTCACTGTCACTCTGCACTCTACAGTCACTCTGCACTCTACAGTCACTCTGCACTCTGCACTCACTGTCACTCTGCACTCACTGTCACTCTGCACTCACTGTCACTCTGCACTCTACAGTCACTCTGCAATCTACTGTCACTCTGCACTCTACAGTCACTCTGCACTCTACTGTCACTCTGCACTCACTGTCACTCTGCACTCACTGTCACTCTGCACTCACTGTCACTCTGCACTCACTGTCACTCTGCACTCACTGTCACTCTGCACTCACTGTCACTCTGCACTCACTCTGCACTCACTGTCACTCTGCACTCACTCTGCACTCACTCTACAGTCACTCTGCCCTCACTGTCACTCTGCACTCACTGTCACTGTGCTGTCACTCTGCAATCACTGTCACTCTGCACTCTACAGTCACTCTGCACTCTACTGTCACTCTGCACTCACTGTCACTCTGCACTCACTGTCACTCTGCACTCACTGTCACTCTGCACTCACTGTCACTCTGCACTCACTCTGCACTCACTGTCACTCTGCACTCACTCTACAGTCACTCTGCCCTCACTGTCACTCTGCACTCACTGTCACTGTGCTGTCACTCTGCAATCACTGTCACTCTGCAATCTACAGTCACTCTGCACTCTACAGTCACTCTGCACTCACTGTCACTCTGCACTCACTGCCACTCTGCACTCACTGCCACTCTGCACTCACTGCCACTCTGCACTCACTGCCACTCTGCACTCACTGCCACTCTGCACTCACTGTCACTCTGCACTCACTGTCACTCTGCACTCACTGTCACTCTGCACTCACTGTCACTCTGCACTCACTGCCACTCTGCACTCACTGTCACTCAAGTTCAAGTTCAAATACTTTATTCGACAACATTGTCATAAAAGCATGTGTCCCTAATCTAAACAGAATAAATAATAATCTAAAATATTTAAAAAACATATTAAATTCTATACAATTTGTACTTTGTTGACGAATAACTCATTGAAAATATGCATTTAAATAAATGAATCACAGCACAAAGTCTAAGCAATGTAAAATTTGATAATCCGATAATTTAGGGTTTTAAAGTGCGTTTGCGTATTATCCATGCCCACCCCAAATATTTTGCTACAGCAATTGCAAGGTTAGGGGCACAATTTGATTTTTAAATCCTTAAGGCCTCTAGATATTCCCTTGTCCCTAGGTTTCTACATGCTGGCTTCAACCATTTACTTCTTGGGGCGGCATATAAAGGGCATGCAAATAAAAAATGTGGGATATCCTCTACAAATGTTTTACAGTAAAAACAAGTATTTACATTATCAGGAGTCCATTTAACCGTGAAAGCATTTAGTGGTAGGGAGCCAATTCTAAACTGAAAATACAGTTTCCTATCTAGAGGCTTAGTGATCAAATCCCAGTATTGTTCGAATTTTGGACTAATTTTAACTTCCAAAAACTGGGAAGTCAACACAGAAGATTGGTTAGAGATCAATGCAGCATTATTTATCATGTCCCAGTACAATTTTTTTAATGTGATTTTAGATGGAAAATCATCTGGGTCTACTGCAGACCACAATGATTCGAGGTGCAGTTTTTGGAGTAGGTTCCTCACTTCTTTAATCCAGAGTATTTTCTGGAAAGTATCGGCGTTATCAACGTCCAAAAGAGCAGCAGCATAATGACTCAACTCAGGAGTAGTTCTTATGCGTCTCCAATATAAAAGAGGTCGCAGTCTGACCATGTCCTCGATCTTTTTCCTCCCTAGATCGTAATGAAGAGGAACTGAGGGGGTACTCTGTGGGACGCCAATTGTACACCGAAGGAATTTGTTTTCTGCAGCTGTTAGTGTATTCAAATTGGTGAAACCCCACAATTCTGATCCATAGAGACAAGCGCCCAATACTTTCATTCCATAAATCTCCATTATAGGCTGCATTGGTTTTGTGAATGATGATTTATGCTTTTGGGCTATTGCTCCTGCCAGTTGTTGGAATTTTAGCGCTACAAAATCCATGTGAGATCTCCAATTCATGTTAGCGTTTAGCGAGATGCCTAGGTAGGTAAAAGCATCCACTTCCTCCAGTAAAGCCCCATTGTAAATCATTTTCCCCTTAAATTTCTTAGCGGGATTCAAGTTCATGAATTTGGTCTTGGATTAATTTATTTCCAAACCCCGAGATCGACAAAAGTCACCAAAAGCGTTTATTGTCTTTTGTAGACCACTGGGGGTCCGCGAGACAAGCAAAGTATCATCTGCGAACATTAATACTTGAACTCGCTTCCCATCTAATAGAGGAGCATCCGTCTGAAATTGATTTAAAAAATCAACTATGCCATTGATGTAGAGAGAGAATAAGGTGGGGGCCAGAACACAACCCTGTCTCACGCCTCTCTCGACAGGGAAGGATTCTGTGACATCTCCCTGGGCTCCCCACCTAATCCGGGCATAGTTGTTCTCATGCATCCTCACGAGCAATGTTAGTAAATCAGGGCTTAATCCAAGATCCCTTAAGACAATCCAGAGTTTGTGTCGGGGAACTAGATCAAAAGCTGACCTCAGGTCAACAAAAACAGCAAAGAGAGGACCATTTATTAGGGTCACGTTTTTCCAGTATATCGTTAGAAAGTGGAATACCTGATCGACCGAGCTAGTTAAGGGGCGAAAGCCGGCTTGGTACGGGGAAAGGATATCCTTGTCGACTATCCAATTTTGTATTTTATTTTGTACCATCCTGCCCATCAACTTCTGGGCACAGTCGATAAGGCTAATAGGCCTATAGTTGTTTGGTAAGGCCTTGTCCCCTTTTTTGTAAACAGGTATTATTTCCGCTCCTTTCCATGTTGGTGGTATCTTTGCCCCTTGCGCAATGGCATTTCCAAGCCAAGCGAAGTATTTACACCAGCTATCCCTGTCCGATAAAAACACATCTGCCGGTATTCCATCAATCCCTGGCGCCCTCCCTCTGGTCACTCCATCCATTGCCTCCTGTACATCTTTCAGGGTGAATAAATCATAGGTAAAGTATACCCTTGCTGGAGGAGGAACGGTTAGCAAACCTAACTGATCTGCATATTGAGGTTTAAAAAAGTCCACCCAAGCCTCCTTTGCTACATGATTTTTTGGGCAATCAACCAATCCCCCTGAGCCCCACTTTAGTATGGCCCAGAATTCTTTCTGGTGTTTGTCAACACATGCTTCCTTCAGGTCTAACCAGAACTTCTCATCCCACCGTTTTTTTGCCTTAATTTGTGCTTTTCTATATTCATCTCTAGCATTTAAAACTCCTATTTTAGCTCTCAGCGCTTTACTGAGATTTTGCCTCGCTATTCTGCAGGATTGGTCATACCATCCCCTCTGTTTATGTGGTCCGGTACCCTTCCTCTTCTTGCTTTTCTTAAGGAATAGCTTCTGTATATTATCAAAAAACTTTGGCTGTGATTCTTCAATTACTAATTTAAAATTTGTATCATTCTTAAAAGCCTGCAATCTGGATACTTCATCGATAACCAAGCCCTCAAGGGCCTGTCTATCCTCTAAATTATTTGTCAAAGTTGACCATTTTATATGACGAAGATCATTAGATGGAACAACGTCCAGGGTCGTGAACTCCCTAGCCGACTTTTCTAGGGATACTCTTTGTTCTATGTTGAAGAGCAAAGACAAAGGATTGTGATCGCTCTCCAACCTAGGAATGACCTGCATATCAACAACTTTATGCCATCCTCTAACATCTATAAGAATATAGTCTATCCTGCTGCTTGATCTTAGGTTATCAAAGGTATGCCTACCCTGTAGATCCGAAGGGGTGCGGCCATTAGCAGCCCTCAGTCCTCTGGATAGGCATAGACTTTTGACCTGTATTGCTACTTCTGTCCACTTTTTTATCACCTGGAGGTCTAATTGAGGAATTTCTGTCACTGTCACTCACTGTCACTCTGCACTGACTGCCACTCTGCACTCACTGCCACTCTGCACTCACTGTCACTCTGCTGTCACTCTGCACTCACTGTCACTCTGCACTCACTGTCACTCTGCACTCACTGTCACTCTGCACTCACTGCCACTCTGCACTCACTGTCACTCTGCTGTCACTCTGCACTCACTGTCACTCTGCACTCACTGTCACTCTGCACTCACTGTCACTCTGCACTCACTGCCACTCTGCACTCACTGTCACTCTGCTGTCACTCTGCACTCACTGTCACTCTGCACTCACTGCCACTCAGCACTCTCAAACTGCACTCTAAAAATGCACTCTCAATCTGCACTCTCAATCTGCACTCTCAATCTGCACTCTGCACTCTCAAACTGCACTCTCAAACTGCAATCTGCACTCTGCACTCTGATTCTGCACTCTGATTCTGCACTCTCAAACTGCACTCTCAAACTGCACTCTCAATCTGCACTCTCATACTGCACTCTCATACTGCACTCTCATACTGCACTCTCAAACTGCACTCTCAAACTGCACTCTCAAACTGCACTCTCAAACTGCACTCTCAAACTGCACTCTCAATCTGCACTCTCAAACTGCACTCTCAAACTGCACTCTCAAACTGCACTCTCAACTCTCAATCTCCACTCTGCACTCTCAAACTGCACTCTGCACTCTCAAACACCACTCTCAAACTGCACTCTGCACTCTCAAACACCACTCTCAAACTGCACTCTCAAACTGCACTCTCAAACTGCACTCTCAAACTGCACTCTCAAACTGCACTCTCAACTCTCAAACTGCACTCACAACTCTCATGCTGCACTCTGTAACTGCACTCTCAACTCTGAAACTGCACTCTCAACTCTGAAACTGCACTCTCAACTCTCAAACTGCACTCTCAACTCTCAAACTGCACTCTCAACTCTCAATGTGCACTCTCAACGTGCACTCTCAACTCTCAATCTGCAATCTGCACTCTCAAACTGCACTCTCAAACTGCACTCTCAATCTGCACTCTGCACTCTCAAACTGCACTCAAACTGCACTCTCAAACTGCTCTCAAACTGCACTTTTACTTGTACCAGAGGACTCCTTTACCATAGCTTTCTAGGGCTTACAAATAAAGGGTATTTTTCCCATCACATGCAAAGCGAAATTTACGCTATTTGTAATAACACTAAAACATGGCAAGAATGTAAATCTGCTGAAACGTCATCATGTCGTGTACATGTTGCAATTCCCCTACTGTGTGTGTTCCTTCTCTCGAAGCGATTTCAAATATAATCAAAGAAGGGTCAGGGGCTTCGTCGGGGAAGGTCGCCAGACATCTATGTAGGTCTGCAACTCCTTAATATGTTTAGCTGATTCATTGGTGTCTGCATCAATACCACGCCTGGGCAGCAGCAAATGGCTACACGGCTGCATTAACTGAGGGCAACTAGGCACACGTGTTAAAACACCCACACGCCTCCCCTTTAGCAGCCGACAACAGACATCATCCTTTAACTCTACAAAAGTTACCAGTCGGTACCAAACCAGAATAACCGAGAAACGCATGCAAAATAGCCATTTTCAAGAAAACAAAAACATGGCTTACCACTGGCAACTTGTGTAAGATACCTCGCACCTAGTAACAACCAGCGACCACTAAAAAGAAAGGTTTGCGCCGCGGATGCTGCAGTGTGGTAAAGGTGGGCTGGGTGTGTGCAGGCTGGACATTTCAACTACACCCGCTGGCCTCTCATTTTTCCCGAGGCACACTCATTCGACATTTTTTCGGCCCCTTCATACTGTGATCTGACTCTTTGAAGCAAGTTTGGCAGTTTAATCAGGCCTCCTGTCAGCAAACCCGCTTATCAGGACAGTGTGACTGAACAAGGCTGCTCCTATCTCTTCCCCCCAGGCGTGAATGCCCATTCCCTGGCGGCTGCTGCAGGGCGCCCTTTCCATGATCACTGTGAGGCCCTCTCTGCCTCGCCTTCTCCACTAATGGCAAGGAAAACAGCTTCGTAATCGCTCCCTATTCGCACCTCTCTTCAGCCGAACACAGGGTACAGAAAAGCTCCACCAAACTATGCTACAACGAGGGGTGAATCAGCTACTCTTTGCACGGTACAAGAAAGTGAACAATTATTTCGGATGGCCGCTCGCAGTAGAACACTGAACATTGGCGTTTTCTTTTCTTCCTTGCCGCTGTTACAAACCCTCTGCTTTTTCCCTGCCACGGACGCTGGGACCCTGTGAGCTTGTGGAGTTATCGGAATACGAGGAGTTCCCTGACTACGAGGATAATTAGCGGCAGCTCGGGACTGGAGCAGCTGCGCGCTGAGCGCTGCTGAATGGTGAACGCGCCCGGCCATCTGGATTCACTTACGGAGGCACCCTGACAGCTCCTAATTATAATTAATGTACTTCTTTGCGCGAGCACGAACGAAAAATGCCCAAGATGGCGGAACAAAACTACATTTACCCTATCACTTCAAGCCTATTAAAACGACAACACAACGAAGACGAATCACTGGCCAGATGACAGAACACACTAAAGAATGTGTGGAATTTGTCTCGCCAAAGCCCTAGGAGATACTTTTTTTTTCTCTTCTTTAACATTAGGATCTCGAAACTCCTCCCACTTACGTGGGCGGAGGCCTCGCCCTAAAAAGGGAGAATAAGCAGAAATAAGGCACAAAAGAGCAGAGATGCAGAAAGGAGAAAGATAGAAAGGGTAAAAAAACGAGTGAAAACGGGTGAAGGAGCAGAGGGAGAGAAAGGGAAAATGGGCAAAAATAAGGCACAAAAGAGCAGAGGTGCAGAAAGGTGAGAGATAGAAAGGGAATAAAAACGAGTGAAAACGAGTGAAGGAGCAGAGGGAGAGAAAGGGAAATGGGCAGAAATAAGGCGCAAAAGAGCAGAGGTGCAGAAAGGTGAAAGATAGAAAGGGGAGAAAAAGGAGTGAAGGAGCAGAAAGAAAGAAAGGAGACAGAGGTCCACTGGACCACCAGGGATGAGGCGCAGGGAAACCTGCGGGTGGAGGAGGGCCTCGATCACCAACACTCAAGAGTGCAGGGGCAGAGGCACCTCGCTTAATGGTGGAGCTGCGAGGGTGGGAGAGCAATTTCACTGACAATGAGTCAGTGGTCTTGCTCGCCTGTCCCCGCAGTGGCCGCCATTAAGTAGGGGTCGGGGAGGGCTGGACAGCTGGGAGGCGGGAGCGGGGAGGGGAGCTGGATTGGGCCGGTCGTGCTGGGGGGGGGAGGGGCCGCGGGGGCAGCAGCGGCGGGGAAAGGTAAAGGGAGGAAAGAAGGGATAAAGAAAAAAGGGAGAATAAGCAGAAATAAGGCACAAAAGAGCAGAGATGCAGAAAAGAGCAGAAAGGAGAAAGATAGAAAGGGTAAAAAAACGAGTGAAAACGGGTGAAGGAGCAGAGGGAGAGAAAGGGAAAATGGGCAAAAATAAGGCACAAAAGAGCAGAGGTGCAGAAAGGTGAAAGATAGAAAGGGAAAAAAAACGAGTGAAAACGAGTGAAGGAGCAGAGGGAGAGAAAGGGAAATGGGCAGAAATAAGGCGCAAAAGAGCAGAGGTGCAGAAAGGTGAAAGATAGAAAGGGGAGAAAAAGGAGTGAAGGAGCAGAAAGAAAGAAAGGAGACAGAGGTCCACTGGACCACCAGGGATGAGGCGCAGGGAAACCTGCGGGTGGAGGAGGGCCTCGATCACCAACACTCAAGAGTGCAGGGGCAGGGGCACCTCACTTAATGGTGGAGCTGCGAGGGTGGGAGAGCAATTTCACTGACAATGAGTCAGTGGTCTTGCTTATTTTGATGAATTGCTTAAAATACGTCATTCAGACAGCTGAGCTATCAAGCCAGACCTAGAAAAAGAAGTTTGCATTAACTAGAGAGGTTCTTATTACAAAAATGTAGAGTAGCCATCTACTAATATTTGGTGTATTTTGTCATTTACGGGCACACTAGTTTGGGGGTTATTTATAATATGTGAGAACTGTAGAAATGCCAGTGAAATGTAAGAAAAACGGGTTTCATTGAATTCAACACTATGTTTGCATTAAGAGAAAAGTACTGTATTCTGTGCTTATTAGTTCCAGAGCACAAACAAAAAGCTGATGCTAATTTTACACCAATAATTGCAGAAAAAGAACCCAAAAATTCTTACACATTTATCTCAGTATTTGCAGTAATTTCAACATAACTGGTTGGGATGTATGACGTTACAACGCATACTTTTACAACGCATACCTTTACAACACATTTTTTACAACGCAACATCCTTTACAACGCATTCCATTACAACGCATGCCATTACAATGAATTTTCTGAAAACTACCTTTACAACGCATTCCATTACAACGCATACTACCTTTACAACGCATATCATTACAACGCATACCATTACATTGCATGTATGGTAAGTATTGGATAGTGTAGGGGTAAAAATTACTATTCTAACTCCAGGGGGTGCAACAGTAGGGTAAGTGTTGGATAGTGTAGGGGTAACAATTACTATTCTAACTCCAGGGGGTGCAACAGTAGGGTAAGTGTTGGATAGTGTAGGGGTAAAAATTACTATTCTAACTCTAGGGGGTGCAACAGTCGGGTAAGTGTTGGATAGTGTAAGGGTACTATGCGTTGTAATGGTATGCGTTGTGATGGTATGCATTGTAATGACTGCGTTGTAATGACATGAGTTATAATTGTATGCGTTGTAGTGTTTTCTGTGGTAATGATTGCGTTGTAATGGCATGCGTTGTAAGGGATGTTGCGTTGTAATGACTGCGTTGTAATGGTAGTGCGTTGTAAAAGTTGCGTTGTAAAGGTTGTTTCCCAACTGGTTGTGGTAACACTATTACGGAATTGTGGTGTGAAAGCAAAACATTCTGTTAATGGCTCCAATACCTCCTTGTCAGGCCTCCCCCTCACAGTCATTAACGCATTAACCAGGACTGTGACGGGGAGGTCTACGACTCGGAGTAATGAATATTGCCGGTAAGTAGCCGGTTGTTACCTCCTCGCCAGACCTCCCAGTCACAGTCCTGGTTAATGAGCTAATGACTGTGACGGGGAGGTCTATGTCTCGGAGTAATGAATATTACTGATAAGTAACTGGTCATTTGTGTTGCAGTGTTCATTTCTCCCAAATAGCAATGCAGTATTGCTCCACTGTACTTAAACTGAAGAATGTAGTCATAAAAGTGCTACCACTGATGCCCTATAAACGTTCTGTGTTGTTCGACGCCAGTAAGGGCATAATAACAATGTCACTGATATCATCTGGTAACTCCTGACCAGAGTTTCCGATTCCCAAGGCATTAGTAACTGTGGAGACAGAGATCGCAATAGACATACCCAGGATCACAAGAGACACCCAGACAAATGAGGAATTACCAGGGGAATCAATAATCGGGTTCTGAATTCTTCCTTATATTTCACCTATAGCTACCCCTGCTTTCAGCAGGCAGAGCGCCTAGGGAGGAATTAAGAGCTGGCAATGAGTCTGTAGGGTACAGGAACGGGTAGCATAAAGGGATAGTAAGAGACTAATAGGGCCTAGGGAAGAGTAGCACTAAGGGGTAGTAAGAAGTGTTTAGGTTTTAAGGGAGAGTAGCATTGAAGGTTAGTAAGAGCTGTTTAAGGTTCAGGCAAGGGTAAGGGGTAGTAAGGGTTTTTAAGTTGCAGGATTGGGTACAAATAAGGGGTAGTCATTTTTTAGGGCTCAAGGAGGGGTAGCATTAAAGGATACTTAGAAATGTCAGGGTTAGGAAATTGGTAGAGCTAAGGTCTAGAAGAGTTTTTAAGGCCCAGGGAAGGCAATATTAAGGATTAGCAAAGCATTTGAAAATTTGAGGAAGACTAGAGTTAAGGAGTAGTAAGGAGTTTTTAGACCTTACGGAAGGGTAATATTATGAAGTAGTAAGGGTTTTTAAGGTGCAGGGATAGGTAATGCTAAGGGGGATGGGTCTGTAGGATTCAAGGAAGGGTAGACTTGAGGGTTAGTAATGAGTTTTTACAGCTCAAGATGAGTAAACTTAAAGAGACATACAGTTTTTCTAGGTTTTTGGGGTAGATAACAGTAAGGGTATTATGATTTTCCGATTTAGCATGAGGTAGCAGTAAGGGGTAGTATGGGGGATTTTAGGGTTTAGAAAAAGGTAGCTTTAAGGGGTTGTAAGGGGATTTTAGAGCTCAGGGAAGAGTATCATCAAGGTGTGTAAGGAGGTTTTAGAGTTCAGAAAGGGTAGTGAAAATAGGGTCCAGGAAAGGGTAACATTAAGGGGTAGTAATGGGGTTTCATCGACCCGGGAAAGGGTAGCATTAAGGATAGGCTGGTTTTGTAGGGTTCATGGAAGGATGACATAACTGGGTTTGCAGTTTTTGGGAAGGTGTGTCATTGGGGTAGTGAGGGTTTTTGAGAGGTCAGGGAAAGGTAGCATTAGGGCATAGTAAAGAGTTTTTAGGTTCAAAGAAGGTACCTTTAAGTGGATACAAGAAATTTTAAGGGTTCAGGGAAAGATAGCATTAATGGGTACTAAGGAGTTTTTACTGTTCAGGGATGGATAGTGTTAAGGGGTAACTAGGGCTCACAGGGTTCAGGGAAGAGTAGTGTTATGGGTTTTTAGCATTTAGAAATGCATAGTGTTCAGGGTTAGTAAGGGTGTTTATGGCTGTTTGAAGGGTAGAGTTAAAAGGGAGCAAAGACATTTAAGGGTTCAGAGAAGGGAAGTGTTAAGGAGCAGTAGAGTGTTTTAGGGTTTAGGAAAGGATATTGTTAAGTGGTAGTTAGGAGTTTCTAGGCTTCACTTTAGGGAAGTATAGCATTATGGGAGAGTAAAGTTTTTTTAAAGTGCTGGGTCGGGTAACATTAAGGGATAGTATGGGACTTTAAGGTCTAGGAATGAGTAGCGTTAAGGGTTATGGGTTTGTAGGAATATGGGGAGAGTAGTGTAAAAAGGTAGTGAGGGTTTTTTGGGTTAAGCGATGAATAGCATTAAAATGTAGTAAGTCGATTTTAAGAGTCAGAGATGGGTAGCACTAAGAGGTAGTACATTGTGCTTGTTAAGGGAAGGGTAGCATTAAGCGGTAGTATGGGGTATTTAGGGCTTAATGAAGAGTAGCTGTGAGGGGGTAGTAAGGTGTTTTTAAGGCTCAGAGAAATGGAGTGTTGAGTGGTATTATTATTATTTTTTGTTCAGGGAGTTATAGCTTTACGTGGTAGCAAGGAATTTGTAAGGTCCAGGAAAGGGATGTACGTTGTTACAACGCATGCTTTTACTACGCATGCCTTTACAACGCAGGTTTTTCAACGCAAGTCGTTACAACGACTTGCGTTGGGGGGTGCTGGATAGTGAATAGTTTAATTTACTATTCCAACTCCAGTCCCCGTGGATAGTAGGGAAGGTGTTGGATAGTAAATTCAACCTATCCTAGAGCGCCCCCCAGCGCAATTCGTTGTAATGACTTGCGTTGAAAAACCTGCGTTGTAAAGGCACTGCGTGGTAAAAGTTGCGTCGTAAAGGATGTTTCCCCCAGGAAAGGGTGGCACTACAGGGTAGAAAGGGGTTTTTATGGTTCAGGGAAGGCTGACATTAAGGGGTAGAAAGGATTCTGTTGGGTTCAGGGAAGGGTAGCATTAATGAACACTAATGGGTTTTAGGGTTCAGGGAAGGGTAATTTAAAATTATAAAACATTAAATAAGTAAACTAATTTAATTTAATATGTAAAATTTGTAGTGAACTAAATATAATATTAGTAATGTCATTTTTAAACGTTATAATAAAATGAATAACTAAAATGACTTAATGGAGCTGAAAAGTATAAAAATGTTATAAAACTTAGACTTAGAAAGCAAAAAACTTCATTCACTTAAGGAGTTTCAACTTATTGAATCTCTGAAGTTGATGATGGTAAGGGAAGGTGGAGGCAGCTGGGACACTTTCTTCCTGGCATCCCTCTTCCCATCTGTGGCCCTTAGTCTTTTTTATCATCAAGATCTGAATGGGGTGCGCTACCAAAATAATCACTGGGGCATTGAGATAGTATCCATATTAAGAATAAAAAGGAAATTCAATCATAACACAGTCCATCCAGATGGGTAAAGAAATTCTTCCATTAGCACATAAAGACAGAAAAAGACATGCAGGGGAGTCTTCAAAAACGTTTATTCTTCACATATAGAACATCCAACCAAGCAAACGTGCTTTGTCCTTCAGCAAGGAATTCATCAGCACAGTGAAAAAGAGATATACAAAAGCTATATTTTAAAAAAAAATACATGAAAACCAACAATCACTTTTTTTAACTCCCTCTATTTTTATCTATACATACCATGTTGCAGTCATTTAGAACTCTAAACCCTTTTAGTTAGATCCTCATCCATTGTAAACAATCTAGAAAAATACAAATGTTACAAAGTTAATTCCTTTGAACCCAAGCCCCACATTCCCAAATAAGAAAATAAACTATCTAGGTGTAACATGCTCAATTTGACATTTCTAGTGGCATTTTATTTGTCTGCATGACTCAATATAGTACCTACAATACAGGTATCTTTATACGGATGTCACCATGTATGGTTTTCTGCCTGGAAGATGCTCGGTGGTTAAAATATTGCAGATCAGTGGTGGCCGTTGACAATGAGACCTCCTGTAAAAGCCAGAGGGGGAAATAAGAAGCTATAACTTCAATTACCAATGTTTTGATTCAACCGCATTGCAAAACATAAGTAACATATTTCTTTTTTTGGGGCTGTTGAGTTTCTTCTATCTAAGTGAGCTACTGCTAAAATCTATATGCTTCTATCAGCGGGCATTCTCCAATATAGGCTGGTGTAAGATGCTAGACAGATCAAACATATACTGATGAGCCATAGTATCACTCCCCTATCTAAGGGAGCTTGTATTAGATTCCACATCCCTTAACCAGCTAGCTTTCCCCATTAGTGGTTAGAGTGCCTTATAAGTCATCAACCAATATCCAACCGATAGTCCATCTGAACCATCGTAGTCCAGCATTTGTGTATGGTCACGAGTTATTGAGCCCATTTTCTAAGTTTCAAGCTTTCACACATGACCAAACTTACTAAACAGCCTATTATCTAACAATTACTCTCCAACCATAGTTTAAATCAAAATTCAATACAATGTGCCATCAAGAAAATATGTCTCCTCTCATCCCCTATTAGTTTAAGAGACCCAAAAAATTGGCCCCTAATATTCCCATCTCCTTATCGTAACAATATTTGATTTCTGGTGCATCTATTCCTTCCTTCAAGACGAGAATGTGAGAACACCATTATTCAATCCCTTTAAATGCCGCCAAATGGCCATGCAGAACCCTCAAATCAAAACGTCCAATCAAAAAAGGATTTCTTCAAATAACAAGACTCTTCCATGAAAAATAGGCACCATACTCGTAACTCCTTCCCTGGGCCATCTTTAATATCATTCCTGAATCTATTTAAGAAATGTTTACTCTTTGGCGTATTAGTTTTACTGAAGAGCTACCTTCTCAAAAACTGTTCAAAAAGTTCTATTTGCATTGGTGGAGGCCACTAGGAGGAGGTTTTCAGTGCAAAGAGCAAGCTGAGAATTGTGGGCAGTCATTGCTGTAATTCCAAGAGACAGTCTTCGCTGGAGCTTCACGTTGGTTGATCATCATGGACAGTTGCTGTCAGCATGAAGCACACATTGAGTGTTGCTGGCCATCGTGGACGGTCAATGTCAGCATGAAGAGCAGTTTCCCACTGGAGCTTTGCTTTGGCAGTCATCGCTGGCAGCAGAGTTTTGGCACAAACGGGCCTGTTCAAAGTTGAGAAGAGTCAAAACTTCATGACTTACACATTTGTCTTGTGGCGATCTTGCTGATGCCAACCAAGGGTCCAGGACCTTGGGGGCACCTCTTGGGGATCAGTACTAGCTCAAGCAGAGTCCAGCAGTATGACTCCGGCAGGTCTAGGATGGCCTAGTTTGAGTTGGCTCACTGGGCAGTTGCAGGGAGGCCCCCGGAAGCTTGTTGTGTCCCTTTAGCTCCCACAGGAGGTCAGCCAAGTGACCCTTGGAGTTAGTCTGGGTTGTCTGGGATCAAAAAAAGCAGGTCCAACCGTCCTTCCTTGGATAGTAAGAAAGTCCTTCAAGCAGCTGGGCAGTCCTTGTGGCAGCGGTAAAGTCCTGCTTCTGAATCTTCCATAGGTTCAGCAGTGTTCTCATGAGCAGATCTGAAGATCCCATTCTTATACCTGGTGCCACCTTTGTGTGGGCGAATTTGCTGACCTATCCCTAAAATCTGATTCTGGTCCGTTATTACCCTGCTCATTGCTCCAAATTTTCTACGGTAATAAAAGAAGTGGCAGGACTGATGGCAGGTTCCTTTCTGTGTGCTGTAGGCAGGGCCCTCTGAAATACAATCATGGCAGGGGACAACTCCTTTCCAGACAGCCTATCAGGAATACCCTCACACCCAGGCTCTCTTTTTCACACTGTCTGGAAGCAATACACAGACTCCAGTAGCAGTCGTGTGACCCACATTGGCAGAAAGCCACAGTTGGTTTGGGCTACAAAATGGCAACTTGCTAAAAGTGCCATTTATAGAATTGTAGCTTAAAATCCATCTTTACCATCAGAGAGGATTTTAAAATACAACTAATTTGAGTGTAAACAGTATATTTCTTCTCACAATCTGAGGTTAGCACTTATTGAATGTAATAAGGTAACCAAATCTTAGTTTATGGGAGAGATAGGCCTTACAGCATTGAAAAAACTACTTTAGGAGGTTTTCATTGTCAAGACGTAAAACGTAACCCACATGTCCTAATTTTTAAATACCATACTGTTGCGGGGATTTTGCACATACACAGAACTATGCGGACTTTAGTGCATAGGGGTTGTACCTTCCTACCATCTTAGTACCCCAAATCCCCAAACCGGCTAGCTATAGTATCTCATTCGTTTTCCTACATAATCACAAAGCTACAAATGATTAGACAACCCAGAACACAACACTCCCGACTATCTCATGAGTCGCAGTAGCAACACTTACCCTTTCACTCACTCACTCATACTTGTCCACAATAAGGATTGTCAGAGTCACTGCATAGTTCAAAATATTTATTTTTACTATTGTGTTCTATAATGCAGTATACAAGCCACTACCTGCAGCAAAATGCATAAACCTAAAACAGTTAGCATTGTTAAAATACCATAAAGGGGGATGTCATCATATACAGACAGTGGAAAAGGGCTATAATGCCTAACAACCCTCCCCTTGGTAAGTTGAGGTTTATTATATAAAGGAAGATCTCTGGGCTTTGTCAGCTGACCCCATACTTTAGAGCCCAGATGGAAGGTTTACATTATAGGAACAGCATAGCTCTTCTCCAAGGAAAGGTATCTATCCAAGTGTGTGTGAGCAACATGCATCCTTATAATATCAAAGCACAGTTTTCCAGATGTGCAGCTGTGTTTAGCATGTTTTGTCTAGGTGCAAGGGATTGACCAGAACAGAATAATAAGGGACATGTTTATCGACATTGCACATCGTGTTCAGACTAAACTCCAGGAACAGGTAGAGAACGAACAAAGCAGACAGTTCTCGTGTGAAAGACACAAACAGAGTCTTGCAAAAAAAGGTTATGTAGTAAAGTGTGCAAAAGCAGCATCATGGCAGCAGAGCTTATGCTAACTTAGCAATGTCGACAATGACCCTAATGACCATATAACAATACCTATGAGCCTTTATGGTCCACCTTAGGGGTGACCTACAAGTATTAAAAAGTAAGGTTCAGGTCTGCAAAAAGGTTTATTTTGTTAGGTCGAAATAACAGTTTAAAACCGAACTGCAGGCTGTAGTGGCTGGCCTGTGATACATTTTAAAAGGCTACGTTAGTGGACGGCACAATGTGCTGCAGCCCAATAGTAGCATTTAATTTACAGTCCCTAGCTACATGTAGTTCCATATACTAGGGCCTTACAAGTAAATTGAATATATCGATTAGGTATAGTCCAATTTTACCATGTTTTAAAGGGAGAGCACAAGCACTTTAGCACTGCTTAGCAGGGGGGTAATCCTAATGCAAACAAACATGAGTTCAGCTAAGGAAGGAAAACACATGGGGTGACCCTGCAGAAAGGACAAGATCCAACTCACAGGTTTCCAGAAATTACCAAGCATTGTTTCATGAAGGTCGAATGTGAGGAAACCTACACCTATGTGAGTATGTAAAGCTCTTCATGTATTTATTGTTTTAGCAATAGGTTATAATGATCATACATTTCCATGTTAGACTTTTTCTTTGTAAATCAGGTCCAGGATTAGTAAGCAGCAATGCAGTGGTAGAATCTGCTGCCCAATAAGGTTCTTCTTCCCTAGAACAACTGCCTTTTAGGCCTCCAGCTACTGTGCTATAGCCCACATTCTTCGAGGGCCACTAATTATGATCCAGCTTCTAACTCCTGTTTCTGTCTGAATAGAGATTACAACTTGTACTATAATATTCCCCCCCCCCCCTCCCCCAACAAGCTTTGGCAGATACAACCTGTTGGGATTTGTGTAGTGAGAATATTGCACATTCTACGTTTTGCAGCTTGGATGGGAACATGTATTATTTATTACAGGTTTATTCCCCATTCTGAGTTGGGGAGTATCTAATGGAGAGCTAACCCCATGTCTGGTAAATACTTCAGCTGGCGGTATTCTTATTTATTGAGAACAGTATTACCTTCCAATTAATAGGCAACCCTGAATGACACCTTTGGGAACTGCCCTAGCTCAGCTGAGTCAAGATTTACTAGTTAAGTCCATTTTATATTATGACACAGAGCAGTTTTAGGAACTCAACTTTAAAGAAGAAACTGAATAGAATTCCACATACTCAGTCTGAAAAAATGTGTTGATGGAGTCTTGAACTTAGAATTTATGAATCCATAGTGGTCCAGAAAACTAGATACTGCCAATTCAAGATCTGTCAGAGCAAAGAAAAAGCACATGGAAGATAAATGCATTAGGTAAAGTATCTAACTGGAATGGTTCCTGGAACTTTTTGGACATTTTGTTAACATTACCATTGAATTGGGCTTGTTGCAATTTAGAAAGATTCAAAGCAACAATCAAAAGTTACTTTGGCTCTCAGCATGGACACAATTTAAATAGAAGAACTTTGCAACAAAATAATTAGTTATTAGCTTTTTAACGAGATCGCACCGCTATGCAGATAGTTGAGCAACATACATAATGACGTTATGACAATTTAAAGGCACATCCTAAAAGAGGTTTGCAATTGGTAAATGCGTAGATCGTGAAATATGAAAGGCAGGCTGTATTTTTGGCTCAGTCGTTAATGTATAGTATGGAGCATGTGACTAAATGCCTCATCTTCACTCTGATCACAAAATCAAAGTAATGTTATCCACCCGCCTTCTAGTTCTTCACACTTTTTTTATGTTCAACCTGGCATGTACCCTTTATGGGGCATATTTACTAGCCCCTATTGTGACAGGAACGTCACCTTTTTCGACCTTCCGGTGGCGATTCAGTTTTGCTTTATTTACAAGGAAGTGTTATTAAGGCACCCTTTCACAGTATACTCAGCGTGAAAGGGGTGGGCAATGGATGTTTCGGTGGGCATTCCGCTGCAGCACCCATTGATTTTGACGCTGCCCCATATTTACAAGATTGGGGCATATATGGGGCAGCTCCAAAGTTAAGACCAAAAAAAACAGTTCTTCAATACTTAATTTCTCCTCGTTTTTGCTGTTTCTATGTGCACTGCATTGTACCACACACATAAAAACAACAAACCGCCAAGCATGATTGTTTATGTGAAGGAATGTCCCGCTTCTTGCACATAAACAATCATTTTAAAAATTACGAATTGCAACTTTGATGTGTGATGCACAAAGCAGCACGCATAGAAGTAACAAATCACCATTTAAGATTGTTTATGTACAATAAGGGACACCTTCCTGTACATAGGCAACCATTCCCACAATGCAGGCACCCCTGCACTTTGGTGCAAGGGTGCCTGCATTGGCGCTAGGCAGCTGTAATTAGGTTCAGCACAGGTGGAGACGCAGGGCTGCACCATATTTTTGTAAATATGTTTCAGCCCTGCATTTCAAAAGTGACAGAGCGATGTGTTAGCCTTCGTGGCGTAGGCTGGCGTAGGCTAACACATCGCTCTGTCACTTTTCTTGTAAATATGCCCCTTAGTGTGATGGGAGTAGGCGTGTTCTGATGTAGTTCAAGGTCTGAGCGTGCTTATTTTGTACAAACAATACGTTCAGACTTCAGAGCCCAAAGTTTTCGGAGAAGCTCTCTGCTGACCCAGAAAATGGGCAGTGTTTCAAATTACCACTGCCGACTGCCTTGTCTTGAGTCCATCTCATACCTGTTTCCTCCACGACTCAACATTTTATTTATTTATTTATTTTGAAAGTTTTATATAGCGCGGACAAGATCCTTGCAGATATCAGAGCATGTCCTGTCTTTTTATCTGACTCTTGCTGTTTTTTCATCCTGGCTTTCTTCACTTTTCTTTCTATTCCCATATTCCTCTTCCTCGTTCTTTCAACCTTTTTTGGTTTGTCTATGTTTTTCGATGTTCATTGTTTTAGCACTTGGTTACAAGGCTCATACATTTCCACATTACACTGGTAATCTGCTGCCCCATGAGGTTCTTCCTCCCTACAGAAACTGCCTTTGGGTCCTCAAACTAGTGCACTGTACCCCACAATCTACGAGGGCCAGTAATCCTGATCCCGCTTCTAGCTCCTGTTTCTGCCTAATTAGGGATTACATCTTGTACTGCAACCCCCCTCCCCCTATAAATGCTGGCAGATGCAACCTGATGGGATTTGTTTAGTGAGAATATTGCACATTCCAGGTCTTGCAGGTTGGATGGGATGGGGCAGAAAGCATGTGCTATTGCACGTTTATTTCCCATTCCGAGGTGTGGAGCATCTACTGGAGAGCTAACACCATGTCTGGTAAATACTTCAGCTGGCCTTGTTTGCATTTATTGGGTGCAGTGTTACTCCCCAAGTAAGGAATAAATACATATATTGTTTATGGCAATTCAAACTGATTGATTTTGTCAATAACAACCCCAGGAATTTACGTGCCTTTAATTTTTCATCACATACCAGTCTAGTGACAATTTTCAATCTTTATTGATTCCACACAACTTTCTATGCTGAAATCATACCATGCCAGACATTTCTCTTATGGTGAAATTCTATCTGGTGATCTCTTACCACAACTTCTAATGCCCACCATGGGTACATCTCCGGACATTCCATGTTCAGCTCTTGAATCCCTTTTAAAAGAACTATCAGATATAAAATGGTCAATTTTTGTCTGTGAACTCTGCAATTACTACCAATACTACAGAAATACTATCACTCCAGAGAGAAGTTAATAACTTTCAAACTCAACTCCAGTCACTTGAAGGACAAATCATGGATGTGCAATCCAGACTGGAGAGTACCCCAGATTATAGTCAAGCAATTGGGCATCTACAACGAAATTTTAATAATTGGAATGCCCAAACAACCGGAAAAAAGATTATTTGTTCTCTTTCCTGCAATCCGTTATTTCATCTTTGACAAATCTGTCCTTTACGCCATCACTTGAATTCCAAATAGCCCACCAAGTATGTCCTCGTATGTCCTCACACGGAAACGTCATCCACAACATAGCTTAATCTGTTGTTTAAGGCACCAACAAACAAGACAGACCCTTCTTGAAGCTAAAAAACATGGGGGCATATTAGCAACAAATAGCGATATTTATCGCTAAGTAGGGTTAGCGGCAATTTTTTTTATCGCCGCGCATCAGGGGATTTTATCGCTGAGATAACGTGCTAATAGCAACGTTATCTCAAAAGGGATAAAATTCCCGGCGATAGCGGCAAAATCCGTGAATATCGCTGAGAATACCGCGATATTCATGCATTATCGCTAACAGGGTCTTAGCCATTATATCCACCTCCCATTGGATATAATGGCTAAGAACTGGTCAGGAAAAAACAACACACGGTCCTGGCTTTGACCCAGTAAGGCTAAGCCAAATATAACAAGAGAACAATACAGTGGCCAATACTGGACTTGATTTTATATATTCAGAATCTGACCTTACCGGTCCGTTTTTGTCTTACGTCACTAGTTACATTTTTATTTTCTTCACTAGTAAAGCATTTAAATTTTTTTGATCATATCAAGGAATATTTATGCATGTACAAACAATTATAGGACTGAACATATCAAAACAGCAGCATTACACATATTTACAAAAAATTCTACACATCCTACCCACAACATTCATACCTCACGCTTACAAATATATACAAAATAACTAATGTTGACCTTTGTCAAAAAAACAAATCTTTTGTCCATATAGATGGTATTACTTTTCTCAGTTAGCAGTCTTATTTTGTCACAACTGTACTTTGAAAACAAAGCCTTGTTTTAAAGCCAAAACAAATCCTTTGCTTATTCTGATTGACAAAGAGCCCAGTCAGGTCGACGCGTTTCAAACCCCTGATTATGGGGTTCTCATCAGGACCAACAATTTCTACAACACAAAACCAAAATAAACTAGTTAAAAACTCTGCTAGGACAAATCCGGATTATAATAAACATGCCACCAGTCGGCAAAACCGCCATACCTAGTGAATATGGTCTGACACCATTGAAGAAAATTCGAAGTAGATAAGCACCAGTGTCGTTCTCACACTAAACAAGAAGCACAACAGAAGACTTTGTGTCACAAACAGAGTTTAGACATGGTCCTTGTACACTAGGTAAGTCGAACAGCACTCACCTCTTGAATTGTGAGAGGCCAGATAAACCTAATGAAAGACAGAACTGGTAAGAGCAGGTAATAGTTTTTGGAGATATTCGCGCTTAGCGCGAATATTTCCATCGCTACGCCTGTGTTGGTAATAGGCGATAGCGATGTTAGCGACTGCTTTCAGTCGCTAACAGGTTGGGTACGCCCACTTTGCATGCCATTAGCGATAAATATCGCTGACATGCAAAGCGCGCCCCAAACCGCTCGCTATCGCCTACAAGCTGTCGCTAACTGCTGTTAGCGACAGCTTGCTAATAGGGTGATAAAATTCTCGCCGCTTAGCTGCCGAAAACGGCCGCTAAAACGGCGATAATTCCCAATCGCCCCCTTGATAATATGCCCCTCGGTCCTTTACTAAACGATTCGACTCAAATCATCATCACATCAGACTACTCTCCAACAAATCTCAAAAGGAAACAATTTCTAGCCCTTCGTCCTAGACTGTGTAAAAATAATATAACATTTAGACTCTTAGAAGCCGCAAATAAGATTATCACGCATCAAGGTCAAACCATTGAATACCTAGGGGCAGATTTACAAGCCCCTTGCGCCACTTTTGCGTCACTTTTCCCATGTTAAAAATGACGCCAAAGTGGCGCAAAGGCCTTGTAAATAAGCCCCCTAGATCTCAAGAATTGGAATCCTTTTAGGAGATGTTTTGACGTTCAACGTTCAATGTCTATAGACCAAAACACCACTTCCGCCTCTACAATGCTGGAACTGGCATCATAAAAACAAAGGGGCATATTATCAAGAACGGCGTTAAAACTATTGCCGCTTTAGCGGAAGGAAACTGCTACTAAAGCGGTGATAATGGGCTTGATAATATGCCCTTGAGAATTCCAATAGAAGCCCATATTCATACCAGAACATGGGTTTCTATGGGAATTCACAAGGGCGAATTATCAAGCCCATTATCGCCGCTTTAGCTGCAGTTTCCTGCCGCTAAAGCGGCGATAATTTTAACGCCGTTTCATGATAATATGCCCCAAAAAGTCTCTGATGAATGAGCCAGATGGGAAATAGTTCCTCAGAAATGGTCTCAAGGGGGTAAACCTAAATATTGGAAATCTATGCCTTCTAAAGACACATCTAGAACCTCCTTGAAATCTTAAATTAGTAGGAATGCTGTCCATGTAACTTTTACTACTTCTTGGAATATATGTAACATATCATTTTCTCTTTTCCTGTTTATATTTTGATATGTAAAACCCTTCTCATACCAAGTGTTGATTGTAGTTTTCGTTGAAGCTATATCCACAATTTCTGAATCGTTGTTAATCATTGTTAATATTACCTTATTGTCGATTCATTTGAAATCATTCGTCATTATATATATTATGTTATGTGTTGTATGTTATATGTTGTGTATATATTGTACATATGTATATAATATATATGCATATATATATATATATATATATTTATTTTCCGTATTCATATATTCATATTCCACTGTAGCTAGCTTATGATCTTGCTAGAAATAGAGTTTAGAAGAGAAACTTGATTCTCTGCTTTTTGGTTCTGCGGTATTTCCTCCTCTAGCTGACCACCTTGTCGACTTCACAACCCGGATAAAAGTTGCTTCTGTTTACTTTGTTATGACACATTGATATTGGACAAGATATCCTTATCTGACTTTACCCTCCCTTAAAACTCCATTACATATACCTGTAATACACTTCTTGTTCATCTATCCTGACAAATTTGTTTGACTCCTTATTCTATCCTAATATCAAAATAAAAGATACAAACATCGGGGCGTGGGCTGGTGTGGAGTAGATTGAAAATGAAGATTTGAGGCAAATGCACAGACAAGTAAATTTAAATAGTTTCAGGTAATTTTTTAATAAAGTTTTTAGGTGCCGTATAGGTAACGCCCAACGTCCCAGGACGTCAACAATATACAAATGTTCTGTGTTCCTAGTGAATCACTAGATCCATCCCTTTAGGCACACCATCATCCCTAACCATGAAGAAAGGGTTCCAACAACTTTTACTGATATAGTTCTGTGGTATTTTTATTTAAATTAATCTTCATCCTTTTTATAGTTCAATTATTCATTGTTTCATCACACTTTTTCTGTATGACACATTTGACATTGTTACTTGTACATCCAATGCATTTTGGGCATTTAATTACAGCCCTTCATCAGGGAATAACACTAAAAAATGATAAGAGAATGATAAGAGAATGGAAAATAACCATGAACTTAAAGTAAAACGCAATAGTACATGCATAATCTAAACTTTTACAGTTATTTCATCAGCCATAATGATGGTCAATTGATCCTCATTGATTTAACATACATGGTAAAAGCATATCTAAACTGTGCAACTCTATATATGTAGTTGAATGTATATAGATATATGTATTTCATAGACAGATCTAGCGACTCGCGCTTAACTCACATGTCAGTTGTAAAGTCGTGAGCATCGGTATCCGAGTTCCGAGCTAAAAACAAAAAGTATGGATATTCAAGCCTCATCTTTAGGTTTTATAACCTCTTAGTCTTAAACTGATTAATATCCATACAATGGTTTGTACTGACCTTACTAGTATACTCTGTGTAACTTTACAACTAATCTTCGGCATTCATCCGTTTCAACAAGAACCCCAACAGCGTCTAGCGGGTCTAGTTTATTCCGCCATTAAGTTACAAAGTAGTTTCGATCACGTGTCTAGTGGATTTCAAAACAAACTACTCCAAAGTTTATCTTGTTCACCCGTTACTATTTTAGTTTACATGCGTATCTCAATTATTAATAAAGAGAATGTTGGAAATATAAACGTACGATTATAAACGTACAATTATAAAGGAAGATACCATGCTCCACTTAGTTATGCACTGTGAATGGATTAGGGTAGATTCAAACTGACAGTGGTGGCCTGCAAAAGAATCAATTGTCATATAGCTTAGTGGGTAGAGCTATAGGAATAGTATATAAATTACGCTGATATTCATACATAATATAATATAATCCATTTAAAGAGGGGATTTAAAGAGAGCCCACTACTGTGGGGCTCCCCCTGCACCCGGGGTCTGACCGCAGCCTCGATGCCTTCGGGGGCTGCAGATTCATCGTAGGCCCCATTTGTCTGCTCCTGTTGGGTCTTGGTGGCCCGCAGCGGTCCCTGATGTGCTTGCAGACCTCCAGACATTGTTGCTGGAGTCCACGCAGGCCCTGCGCCTGCTGGCTGGTCCCCCTAATGATACTACATACGTCTTTGTCTGCTAGGAGCCTTTAACAGGGGGGGGTCTATAGAATTTCTTAAGAGTGCCTTTTGATCACTGCGGGACCCGCCACCGGGCTCCTGACTACCGCGGAACAACCCCCAGGTGAGAGGGGACCCCTACGAACGACACCTGTCTGCTACTGGCACCCTCTATGCCACTACCACCTGCGGATTGGTCCTCTATGCTGGCAACCCGAGGCCTAGGTGGCCTTGCTGTCTGGGCCTTGCCTCACCTGCGGCCTAAGTGGGATATGACGGCAGCCTTGGGGACCCTCCCCTCAGCTGAAAAGATTGTCTTGGGGCTCTGCAGTTACTTGAGGCCACCCCGTTCCCCCACAAAGGCCTTGAACAGCATTGCTACCCCTCCGTGAGCCCCACTGTGCACCTCTGCACTGCACCCTCCCCGCGGCCTGTGGCTCTCCTAGATGCTTCCATCCGTGAGTGACAGCTGCCAGGGGGCCCACACATCGCTTCTCTGGTGTTCCCCTGCCCAGCCCTGAGGGGGTGCCAGGGTACTCTGCCCAGGTCCTCCTTTCCACATCATGGTTCTTGAGCCCCAACATGCAAACACCACTCTGCACATTGCCATGACATGAGGCATATCGGCAAAAGATACCTCCAGCAGCCAAAGCAAGGACAACCCAGTCACAGAAATTGTCCACTACTACAATGGACTCCTCCGGGCCCCCAGGAGACCAGCTCTGAGGATGCCCCCACAGCGCCCATTACTCAGGCTTACATGGAAAAGTTCTGCAAGAAATTCAAGTGAACTCAAGCATGAGGTCACTGAGATTAGTGGACGACCTGGAACGCACCGTAGATGCCCACTCGGAGCACCAGGCAACGCTTTGGCATAGAGTAACAGCCCTAGAGGAGCAGCTAATCTAATTGAAACAAAAGCAAGAAGACCTGGGGAACTGAAGTAGGAGAAACATCATGTGCATCCGGGGTCTTGCACAGGGAGTGGAGGGCACCTACATAATGACCTTCACTGCCGACCTCATCCACCCAATCATAGGCAACGATGATGCCTCTCTGCCCAGCACTGGTCGGGGATCACTGGGTGGCCCTGGGTCACCCAGATGTCCCTCTGATATTCTTACAGGGTCCATTATTTTACTAAAAAGGAGGCCATCCTCTAGGCCTCGAGGAAGAAGGCGGATATTGTCTTTAGAGACCACGTGGTCCAACTCTTTTAAGACTTTGCTCCAATCGCTCTGAAGAAGCGCAGAGATTTAAAGTACATCGTAGATAAATTAAGGGACCTCAGCATTAGATATCAATAGGGCCATCTGTTTGCGCTCATATTTACCTGGGAGGCCTGGCGCAGAGCAATTCACTCCCTGGGAGAGACAAAACAGCCCTGGGGCTTGGCGCTGGACTCAGATGGTGATGGCTCGCACCTGCCATGCTCTCCTAGCCAGCCACCTCTGAAACCATGAGAGCTGCGGTGCAGACCTCTCGCTTCTGCAGACACAAAATGAATGCAGTCTCCCAGAAGGTCAAACAGGACATCATCCAAAACATTCTCAACCAGGAGAGGGGCCCATCGCCCATCGCCCAGCCCCTCAACCTCTGTCTCTGTCTAACAAAGGATCCCTAGCTTCACCTTATTTGACAATAGATGGCTGGGTACACCCCCGGGAACTGCTTAGTCACTTCTTCAAGCTGCACTGCAGCTGGACACCTGATACCAGCCAATGGGGTCCACTACAAGGCCGATGCCCTCTGAACCCCCATTGGACTCACTGCACTGCCCCTGGTGGTGATAAACTTCAAACATAATATTCTGATACCCCAGGTCTGCTGGAGCCCCCCTGGGCTGTTCTCCACCCCCGGCCACTGCTGGCAGCGGGACTGAGAGCCTCTAAATCTCTGTCCTTCCACACAATCCCCCTCAATTCAATCCGTAGGAGAGTGGCGTATCTTCAATTGCCCCCCTGGGTGTACACTGACCATTGCAGGACTTAAATGGAGTAGTTTGACCATGTTGGCCACATGTTGCGTTGTTCTCTATCTTGCTTTTTCCTTTTCTTAGGTTGTCGAGCACACTGGGGAGACTTGTCCTGACACACCCTTCCCTCTTTGTTGTCCCCCTGATGCTACTGCCACAGGTTGACCAGCATAAATCTGCCTTTTGATACTCTTCCCTCAAGTCACAATAGCTGCTTATTCCCTTTCCCTTTAAGGATGCCAAGATCTACAGCAAGATTCTTGTGAACCGACTGGAGCCCTATCTTCTTGGCCTCATAGACCTGGCCAGGTAGGGTACATCAGGCAGAAATAGCGAGTGGATAACATTTGCCGCCTTGCGCACTTAGTAGAAAATGCCCACAGGCACAATATACCCACTTGCCTTCTCTTGCTTGACATGAAGAAGGCATTTATACAACTGGAGCTTCCTGCAGGCCTCCCTTGCTAAGATTGATCTGGGCCCTTGCCTGATCCCCAAAATCATGGAGACATATGCCATGCCCACTGCCACTATCCAGTCCACTTGGCCAGGGGCACAAGATAGGGCTGCCCATTATAGCCCTTACTCTTCGCCCTGGCAGTAAAACCCCTTTCGATTTGTATTCACCAGGCAGGAGATATAACAGGCATCACCTGTATCGGGCCCCAATCGCTCTTGCTGTTCCTCACCCACCCTGAGTATTCTTTTCCCGCTCTGGTTACCATACAAACCGCCTTTGCGAGGTCTCAAGCTTCAAAAAATATATGGCTAAATCACAAGCCCTCAAACTGACAAGTCCCAAAACCCACCTCCCTGCCTTACTGGCCCTTACTCCTTTCCAATGTGCCCCGAAAATCCATAAAGTATCTGGGACTAAAAATCACCCCAACCTAGCCTCCTGGATGCAAGGCAATTGGCCAGAATATCGGTGCTCGGTTCTAGAGAACCTTCACAGATGGAAACCACTATAGGTCTTCTGGCTAGGCAGACTAAATGTGTTCAAAATGTCCATCTTGCCTAAAATCTACTACCTGTTCCAGTCGCTGCCCATCCCTATCCTGCAGGAAGCCATCCTCATTCTCCAACGGGATATCTGCAATTTTATCTGGGATGGAAATGCCTGTGGCTCTCTAACTCCATACTGATGCCCCCTGGGGATCAGGGGGGCTGGCAAGCTCCAGTCTCCTTGAATATTACTGGGAGATCAATCTGCGCTATGTCTCAGAGTGGTTGGTTAGAGAAAGTGAGAAGCACTGGTTCCACCTGGATCTTGTGGTGGCCTGCAGACCCCTTCGGAACTTGGTATGGCTTCCTAAACATGCTCGCCCGAAGTGCCTACATAGCCATGCCTACCAAAAAGTTCCTTGGTGGTATATGTCTCCTCAGTATTAGTGTGCTTCAACTACCAGCTTTAGTCTTCCTACTGACCAATATACAACCTTTGTTGAGTCCTACCAAGTGTGGTCCATCTGCTATAAGTCAAATCCCTAGTCATGCTGTAACAATCCTTCTACCCGACAATGTACAATCCAGACCTAGGTACACTTGGTCACAACACACTTACCAAGCCTGGTCCAATAGCTATAGGTTAACCTAAAGACATACTGTTATGACCAGTTATTTCACCAGTTTGCACATTATGACCTGCTTAACATTGTATTTAAACTCGCTGAAAACAAATTGCTAAACACTATGTTCTTACACTGATATGGATGCTGGAGGATGGACACTACTGTCGTCACACCTCCTATGTTCTATGTTTCCAGGGAAGGGGGTGGGAGGGTGGTACAGGGGGTGGGTTTGTTCTTGGTTTGGTTTTTGATCAGTTATTGGATATGGGGTTACTCATACCTATGTCTTATATTCCTCCTCCCGTCATTTTGTAGACGCCACTCCTTTTTTCATCTCCCTCTATTCTTTCACACGAATCACCACAGCATCCAATACGCAGAGTTGATTTGGTGCAAAAACCTTCATTTACCCTTGGGGATACATATGTGGACTCAGCATCTCACATTTCTACTTCCCACTATGCTTGGCACAAACAAAGTCTGGGTACCTCCACCTAAGAACTTCCTAATTGCTACCCACCATGTACCTACATACTCTGATGATGGTACACAGTCTTTCTGACAATCTCAACATAATCTCCCTGAATGTGAAAGGGCTAAATCACCCAGTTAACGAAAATAAAAGGGGACATCATTCTACCACAAGAAACCAAATTAGCGGACAAAGACACTATGTTCCTCAGAAATAACTTATAGAAATCAAACCTAAACTAAACAAAACAAAACATATAATGTCAGTCTGCTCTGTTAGAACAAGAAATAAAGCAACTGGAATTGTCACATACCAACTCTCTGGACAACATCACGCTATCCCAAATTACACAGAAAAAACACAAATACAATAAAATCCTGAGTGAAAAAGCAGGAGTATGGATAAATAAATGTAAAGGCCTTAAATTATGTGAAGCTAATAAAGCAGGTCAGATGCTAGCCTCCTACCTAAAGCACAAACCAAACCAAAATAGAATTACAACAATTAAGGATTCCAGAAAATTAATTCATACTAACCCAGAGAAGATTCTAGACACTTTCCAAAATTTCTATGAAACTCTATATTGGAACGACCAAACCTTTGATCCACTTAAATGTAAGTACTACCTAGAGAAAATTAGAGTACCAAAGATTTCAGAAACTAACAAAATTTAACTCAGTGGACCGATATCCATCACCGAAGTGTCAAATGCTAATAAAACGCTAAAAGAACACAAAGCCCCGGTCCGGATGACTTTACAGTCAAATTTGATAAATCCTACTCCAATCTTTTACAACCGACCATGATGTCCCTATTCAACCACATCTAAAACTCTGGCATAGTTACAGGTACAATGGCTGAAGCCAATATTATTGTGATCCCCAAAGAAGGGAAATACCCAACACTGCCTAAAGACTACAGACCAATCTCCTTGATAAATCTAGATTGCAAAATCTATGCGAAGATATTAGCAGCACAAATTAACGTATATCTCTCCCACCTGATAAGCAATTCCCAAGTTGGTTTTCTTAGGAACTGTATGTCAAATGACAGCACGCGCCTCTTATGCCATGTCCTCGAGAAGGCACTACCGGTCATGGATAGAATAACAGTTCCCTCATTTTAATGGTTCACAGGTGGACATACATCTCTTCGTCCATATTCAATCCTCTAGGCATTTTTGTTTGGAATCTTATGATTAGGCGTGACTCCACTCCAGACTCCATCACGAACAGACAATCAATTAAAAATTGGTCAGTTTATATTTGAAGTCATAAAGGCACTTAGCCTACACTGAATCAATTCCAATATTGACAGCATAAATGTTTTACTAAAAGGAATTTATGTTTATTGCTCAAGGGTTAAAACCTATGCTAGGGTGAGATAGGAATTTTCTTATACTCTAACTGTTTTACGAAGACTTCAAAATATAATATACTGTATAACCAATATGAGACTGAACAAAGTGATTAATATAAGTCTGAAATGTTACAGAGTTAAGATTGTACAAACGATATTGTTTCCAAATGATATTTGAAACTACCTCCCCCAGAATGCATCATTATATGCTGGTGGGTGGGAAGGTATATAAATTAAAAATAGTAAATAAAAATAGTGGATGGACTAGTGGCAACACTGTGATCAAGACCGGCGGTCGAAACGCGTAGGTGAAAGGGGCTGTATGTAAGTCTCTGCTTTATTAAACCCTAATTTAATACACTGAGCGAGTGCGGACATTAAGTTCTTTTTGGTGATTAAATATATATACATATATATATACATCGTGAACAAGGCAGCATGAGTCTGCTGAAACGCGTAGATGTTTAAACTTTGTCGTGACTAAATCAGACCGAGTGAGTGCCGGATGAAGGATAATCCTATGATGTATATATATATATATATATATATATATATATATATATATATATCGTGGAAACAGTCCCTCCCGACAAGAGAGACTCAGAGGCCGAAGGGGTTTTCTGAGAAGCCAGCTCGTATTTATTCTTCTTCTGGCAGCGGTGGCGAATGCATTTCGGCTTTGACAGCCTTCCTCAGCGCCCAACGCAGAACACACCCATCAATCCCCACCTGTGTAAAATACTGTCCAGCGCTCGCTGCTCCTCCCCTAATGAAGTTGTCACACCCATAGCAGTTTGTTGCGGATGAATAAACTACAGATCCCAGCAGGCACTGTAACGTCCAGCCTGGGTGGGTGGTATGGCGGAGTGAGGCAAAACAATGGGTTCGCGCTGATTACAGGAAGGTTGTGTGCACATCCAAGTTGAAGAACATCCACGGCCGGCTTCCTTGGTCCCCTTACTCCGCAACTTCCAGCTCCACAGGAACACATGCGGGGCAGGGGCAGTCAATGCGGACTTTGCACCAATCGGTAAAATACCTAAGTCTCCCCGGAATTCCTGTGGCTGCTGGCGGTCCAAAGGAACTGTCGATACCTCGACGTATTGCAGCTGCAAGCAGTCTGATGCCAGTATTTGTCCTTTGACCTTTGGTGTCGCGGGGCCTTCCGTAATGCGTCCCTGGCAGGCGCAGCAAAATCTCGTGGAAACAGTCCCTCCCGACAAGAGAGACTCAGAGGCCGAAGGGGTTTTCTGAGAAGCCAGCTCGTATTTATTCTTCTTCTGGCAGC
The DNA here is from genome assembly GCF_964261635.1 of Lissotriton helveticus. Classification (NCBI taxonomy): domain Eukaryota; kingdom Metazoa; phylum Chordata; class Amphibia; order Caudata; family Salamandridae; genus Lissotriton; species Lissotriton helveticus. The sequence continues at coordinate 861,244,898 of NC_136071.1, read as the reverse complement.
GGTGGCGAATGCATTTCGGCTTTGACAGCCTTCCTCAGCGCCCAACGCAGAACACACCCATCAATCCCCACCTGTGTAAAATACTGTCCAGCGCTCGCTGCTCCTCCCCTAATGAAGTTGTCACACCCATAGCAGTTTGTTGCGGATGAATAAACTACAGATCCCAGCAGGCACTGTAACGTCCAGCCTGGGTGGGTGGTATGGCGGAGTGAGGCAAAACAATGGGTTCGCGCTGATTACAGGAAGGTTGTGTGCACATCCAAGTTGAAGAACATCCACGGCCGGCTTCCTTGGTCCCCTTACTCCGCAACTTCCAGCTCCACAGGAACACATGCGGGGCAGGGGCAGTCAATGCGGACTTTGCACCAATCGGTAAAATACCTAAGTCTCCCCGGAATTCCTGTGGCTGCTGGCGGTCCAAAGGAACTGTCGATACCTCGACGTATTGCAGCTGCAAGCAGTCTGATGCCAGTATTTGTCCTTTGACCTTTGGTGTCGCGGGGCCTTCCGTAATGCGTCCCTGGCAGGCGCAGCAAAATCTCGTGGAAACAGTCCCTCCCGACAAGAGAGACTCAGAGGCCGAAGGGGTTTTCTGAGAAGCCAGCTCGTATTTATTCTTCTTCTGGCAGCGGTGGCGAATGCATTTCGGCTTTGACAGCCTTCCTCAGCGCCCAACGCAGAACACACCCATCAATCCCCACCTGTGTAAAATACTGTCCAGCGCTCGCTGCTCCTCCCCTAATGAAGTTGTCACACCCATAGCAGTTTGTTGCGGATGAATAAACTACAGATCCCAGCAGGCACTGTAACGTCCAGCCTGGGTGGGTGGTATGGCGGAGTGAGGCAAAACAATGGGTTCGCGCTGATTACAGGAAGGTTGTGTGCACATCCAAGTTGAAGAACATCCACGGCCGGCTTCCTTGGTCCCCTTACTCCGCAACTTCCAGCTCCACAGGAACACATGCGGGGCAGGGGCAGTCAATGCGGACTTTGCACCAATCGGTAAAATACCTAAGTCTCCCCGGAATTCCTGTGGCTGCTGGCGGTCCAAAGGAACTGTCGATACCTCGACGTATTGCAGCTGCAAGCAGTCTGATGCCAGTATTTGTCCTTTGACCTTTGGTGTCGCGGGGCCTTCCGTAATGCGTCCCTGGCAGGCGCAGCAAAATCTCGTGGAAACAGTCCCTCCCGACAAGAGAGACTCAGAGGCCGAAGGGGTTTTCTGAGAAGCCAGCTCGTATTTATTCTTCTTCTGGCAGCGGTGGCGAATGCATTTCGGCTTTGACAGCCTTCCTCAGCGCCCAACGCAGAACACACCCATCAATCCCCACCTGTGTAAAATACTGTCCAGCGCTCGCTGCTCCTCCCCTAATGAAGTTGTCACACCCATAGCAGTTTGTTGCGGATGAATAAACTACAGATCCCAGCAGGCACTGTAACGTCCAGCCTGGGTGGGTGGTATGGCGGAGTGAGGCAAAACAATGGGTTCGCGCTGATTACAGGAAGGTTGTGTGCACATCCAAGTTGAAGAACATCCACGGCCGGCTTCCTTGGTCCCCTTACTCCGCAACTTCCAGCTCCACAGGAACACATGCGGGGCAGGGGCAGTCAATGCGGACTTTGCACCAATCGGTAAAATACCTAAGTCTCCCCGGAATTCCTGTGGCTGCTGGCGGTCCAAAGGAACTGTCGATACCTCGACGTATTGCAGCTGCAAGCAGTCCAAGTGTGGTCCATCTGCTATAAGTCAAATCCCTAGTCATGCTGTAACAATCCTTCTACCCGACAATGTACAATCCAGACCTAGGTACACTTGGTCACAACACACTTACCAAGCCTGGTCCAATAGCTATAGGTTAACCTAAAGACATACTGTTATGACCAGTTATTTCACCAGTTTGCACATTATGACCTGCTTAACATTGTATTTAAACTCGCTGAAAACAAATTGCTAAACACTATGTTCTTACACTGATATGGATGCTGGAGGATGGACACTACTGTCGTCACACCTCCTATGTTCTATGTTTCCAGGGAAGGGGGTGGGAGGGTGGTACAGGGGGTGGGTTTGTTCTTGGTTTGGTTTTTGATCAGTTATTGGATATGGGGTTACTCATACCTATGTCTTATATTCCTCCTCCCGTCATTTTGTAGACGCCACTCCTTTTTTCATCTCCCTCTATTCTTTCACACGAATCACCACAGCATCCAATACGCAGAGTTGATTTGGTGCAAAAACCTTCATTTACCCTTGGGGATACATATGTGGACTCAGCATCTCACATTTCTACTTCCCACTATGCTTGGCACAAACAAAGTCTGGGTACCTCCACCTAAGAACTTCCTAATTGCTACCCACCATGTACCTACATACTCTGATGATGGTACACAGTCTTTCTGACAATCTCAACATAATCTCCCTGAATGTGAAAGGGCTAAATCACCCAGTTAACGAAAATAAAAGGGGACATCATTCTACCACAAGAAACCAAATTAGCGGACAAAGACACTATGTTCCTCAGAAATAACTTATAGAAATCAAACCTAAACTAAACAAAACAAAACATATAATGTCAGTCTGCTCTGTTAGAACAAGAAATAAAGCAACTGGAATTGTCACATACCAACTCTCTGGACAACATCACGCTATCCCAAATTACACAGAAAAAACACAAATACAATAAAATCCTGAGTGAAAAAGCAGGAGTATGGATAAATAAATGTAAAGGCCTTAAATTATGTGAAGCTAATAAAGCAGGTGAGATGCTAGCCTCCTACCTAAAGCACAAACCAAACCAAAATAGAATTACAACAATTAAGGATTCCAGAAAATTAATTCATACTAACCCAGAGAAGATTCTAGACACTTTCCAAAATTTCTATGAAACTCTATATTGGAACGACCAAACCTTTGATCCACTTAAATGTAAGTACTACCTAGAGAAAATTAGAGTACCAAAGATTTCAGAAACTAACAAAATTTAACTCAGTGGACCGATATCCATCACCGAAGTGTCAAATGCTAATAAAACGCTAAAAGAACACAAAGCCCCGGTCCGGATGACTTTACAGTCAAATTTGATAAATCCTACTCCAATCTTTTACAACCGACCATGATGTCCCTATTCAACCACATCTAAAACTCTGGCATAGTTACAGGTACAATGGCTGAAGCCAATATTATTGTGATCCCCAAAGAAGGGAAATACCCAACACTGCCTAAAGACTACAGACCAATCTCCTTGATAAATCTAGATTGCAAAATCTATGCGAAGATATTAGCAGCACAACTTAACGTATATCTCTCCCACCTGATAAGCAATTCCCAAGTTGGTTTTCTTAGGAACTGTATGTCAAATGACAGCACGCGCCTCTTATGCCATGTCCTCGAGAAGGCACTACCGGTCATGGATAGAATAACAGTTCCCTCATTTTAATGGTTCACAGGTGGACATACATCTCTTCGTCCATATTCAATCCTCTAGGCATTTTTGTTTGGAATCTTATGATTAGGCGTGACTCCACTCCAGACTCCATCACGAACAGACAATCAATTAAAAATTGGTCAGTTTATATTTGAAGTCATAAAGGCACTTAGCCTACACTGAATCAATTCCAATATTGACAGCATAAATGTTTTACTAAAAGGAATTTATGTTTATTGCTCAAGGGTTAAAACCTATGCTAGGGTGAGATAGGAATTTTCTTATACTCTAACTGTTTTACGAAGACTTCAAAATATAATATACTGTATAACCAATATGAGACTGAACAAAGTGATTAATATAAGTCTGAAATGTTACAGAGTTAAGATTGTACAAACGATATTGTTTCCAAATGATATTTGAAACTACCTCCCCCAGAATGCATCATTATATGCTGGTGGGTGGGAAGGTATATAAATTAAAAATAGTAAATAAAAATAGTGGATGGACTAGTGGCAACACTGTGATCAAGACTGGCGGTCGAAACGCGTAGGTGAAAGGGGCTGTATGTAAGTCTCTGCTTTATTAAACCCTAATTTAATACACTGAGCGAGTGCGGACATTAAGTTCTTTTTGGTGATTAAATATATATATATATATATACATCGTGAACAAGGCAGCATGAGTCTGCTGAAACGCGTAGATGTTTAAACTTTGTCGTGACTAAATCAGACCGAGTGAGTGCCGGATGAAGGATAATCCTATAATGTATATATATATATATATATATATATATATATATATATATATATATATATATATATATATATATATATACCTACTTGCGGTCACCAGTGGGTAGGTATAGTTAGGACCTATTATCCATAGGAAATCGGCAACATTCTATTTGGAATAACTCTGGCACCGATTGACGAATCTGCGCGAAATTTTCCAACTTATGGCCAGCTCCAGTCCGCTCCTATCCTGAAAGTTTCACGATGATTTATCAAGCGAAGGCCGAGAAAAAAGGGGGGTCCCAAAACACGTTTTCCCCATGCAATTTCCTATAGGACCTTTAGCCGGAGCTACAGCCCGAACTGCTGAACAGAATGACACCAAATTTGGCAAAGGGGTAGTCCTTGGTTCAGACTCGTGCCTTTTGCTTATTTGGTTTAAATCCGTTAAGTAGTTCCTGAGAAAATGACAGTTAAAAAATGTATATATGTATGGGCGCGGTGGATCCGTGTACCTATCCGCGTACCCTAACCGCAGCCTACACGCACCCTGCCATGCACGAGTTGTATGCTAATTGGCTGTCAACAGTCAAAATCAGGAAGTGTTGGCAGCCATCTTGTGCCTCGGGAGAACCGAGGCACAAGAAACCCAAAACAAACACCGCAAAATGCGAAAAGGGGGCAGGGTAGACACACCCTGACCAACTAGGCCTGCTCAGGGGGTCTCACAAGGACCCCCAGGGCCAGTTTTTTGTATTTTTTTTTAAATGTGGGATGCGCATAGGATACGCGCATCCTACCGATAACAAAAAAAAAGAAATGCGGTGTTCTGCGATAAATATAGTAATTTGCCCCCGGGGGGCCAAATCCCGGGGGCATTATTAAAAAAAATAGTGTGGGGGGTACCCCCACACTGCCCCAGGGACCACCACCACCCGGGGCTTGTTTCAAATGGGTGGGGGCTCTCAGGCTACCCCAGCCCCAGGGACCACCACCCCCGGGGCTTTAAAGCATTAAATGCGGGGCTCTGAGGCCCCCCCAGCCCCGGGAACTGCCACCCCCGGGGCTCTAATTTAATATATGCGGGGGCTCACGGGGCCCCCCGCCGCCCTTGGGACCACCACCCCCTGGGGCTTCTATCAAATGGGTGGGGGGGGGCTCTCAGGCACCCCAGCCCCTGGGACTACCACCCCCGGGGCTTCTATCAATTGGGTGGGGGGGCTCTCAGGCCCCCCCAGCCCCAGGGACCGCCACCCCCAGGGCTCTTATTTAATATATGCAGGGGGCTTAGTAAAATTGGGTGGGGGCTCTCAGGCCCCCCCAGCCCCGGGGACCGCCACACCCGGGGCTAGTTCACATTAGGTGTGGGGGGGCATTTATGCTTTTTAAACTTACTTTTTGCCAATTCTGCTAAAAAAAATTAGTTTTTTATTCAATTCGCAGAAAAAAGTTTGTATCAATTGTGATGGACAGTCTTTTTACTATGCCTATTGGTCATGTGACCGGCATTCAGAGGAGGTGAGGATGGTATCTCTTTAAAAATCACAATATGGCGTTTGGTTGATGCTCTCTGCTTGTGAACAAGGGCTCCTGAGCCCGAAACGTGTCTATGCTGCCACTAAAAATAAAATAACTTTCACCTACCTGATCCTGTGGTCTGTCTTCCTGCTTCGCCATTCTGAGGACCGATATATATATATAGATATAGATATATATATATATATATATATATATATATATATATATATATATATATATATATATCTATATCTATATATATATATATATACATCGTGAACAAGGCAGCATGAGTCTGCTGAAACGCGTAGATGTTTAAACTTTGTCGTGACTAAATCAGACCGAGTGAGTGCCGGATGAAGGATAATCCTATAATGGTTATATATATATATACTAGCAGCCCGTCCCAACGTTGTCTGGGTATGAATTGCTGCCGGACAGTAGTATATTGTTTTGTAGGATTTCGTTTTGATAGCATTTCTTATCTGTGACAGGCCTGTGAAACGCTCCGATTCACAGTGCACTGCTGATGCACTTAAGAGTGCGCGTTCAGTAGTGTGTGAACTCGAGTTTCCCTGCTTTATTTTTCCTTGCAATATTATATAGCGCAAACTCGACAACATGGCATGAGCACAATTTACATTACAGAAGAACACATTCATTTGTGGTAGGCACGGGGAGACAAAGCGATTTGCCTGGAATCACAGGATGTTGAGCTGATGCCGAGATTCGAACGTAGCTCCCCAGCTCTAAAGTTCGCAATTCTAGAACTTTTGGCGGGAGATGTGTCTAAAAGTGTATGTCGGTGCTGGCCATCAATGAGAGAGACCTGTGCATTTTTCAAATCGGTGGTGAAAAAATATGAGTATGTTGCTGGAGATGTGGGCCGCCGTGCCACCAATGTACTTACCGGGGGAGGGTAAACACCCATTATTCCGCAACTTTCTTTCCGCATACCATCACTCCGCATACTTTCATTACGAAAGTACCATGACTCCGCAATGCCATTATAACGCATGGCATTACATTTTATATGCTTTTACCACGCATACATTTACAACAAAATTCGTTGTAAATGCATGAATGGTAAAAGCATGTATTTTTTTAATGTTTGGATAAGGTAAGTATGGGTATAGGGGTATATGTTTTGGGGTACTGAGGTATATGTTTTGGGGTGTTTGGGTATTTTAAGGGTTCAGATATCGTTTTGGGTTATGGGGTACAGGGGTAGTTTTAGGGTTTAGGTATAGGTATGGGTTTTGGGGTACAGGGGTATTTTTAGGGTTCAGGGCTAGGTTTGGGTTTTGGGCTATAGGGGTATTTTTAGGGTTCAGGGGTAGGTTTGGGTTTTGGGGTTCAGCGGTATTTTAAGGGTTCAGGGCTAAGTTTGGGTTTTGGGGTACAGGGATATTTTTAGGGTTCAGGTCTAGGTTTGGGTTTTGGGGTACAGGGGTATTTTAGGTTTCAGGGGTAGGTTTGGGTTTTGGGGTACAGAGTTATTTTCATGGTTCAGGGCTAGGTTTGGGTTTTGGGGTACAGGGGTATTTTTAGGGTTCAGGGGTAGGTTTGGGTTTTGGGTTACAGGGGTATTTTAATGGTTTTGGGGTACAGGGGTATTTTAAGGGTTCAGGGCTAGGTTTGGGGGTACAGGGGTACTTTAGGGTTCAGGGGTAGGTTTGGGTTTTGGGGTACAGGGGTATTTATAGGGTCCAGGGCTAAGTTTGGGTTTTGGGGTACAGAGGTATATTTAGGGTTCAGCTGGAATGTACAGAACCTGGAAAGAAAAAACAATGAAATATTGGGCACAACGCTCGCTTTTTTTCTGTAATCCCGCACACGACCACGCCCCCAGCACACGCCCACAGCACACGATATGAGACATGGCATGAAGGGAGGAACGTACCACACGCCCCCAGCGTTTGTCACGCCCACAGCACAACACAGACACGCCCACAAGGGACTACTTTGCTGGCACAGTTCTTTTACCTTTTAAATGTATATGGTGGGCGTCTGCATAGCTTATGTCCTTCTGCTGCAACTGCCCTTTCCGACGCTGTATTGGGTGTTGTGATTGGTGCTGTGGTTCCTGAGATTACCCGCCTCAAAGGTTTGGGCTCTCTCTTTATTATATTAGTATAGATATATATAGTGCATAGGAACTGATAAAGGACTTAAAATGGGGACTACAAGCAGCAGAGGCAATTTTAAACAGAAGGGCATTTGAAAAAGGAACCCTCCGAAACGCGTCATGCCCAATGTTTTAATGAATAAATAATGGTGCTTCATGAGCCCCGCTGTGTCGCCTCATTCTTCTTCAGCTGAGGAGGAAGCCTTGGGAATATATATATATATATATATATATATATATATATATATATATATATATATATATATATATATATATATATATATATATATATATATATATGCAGCAAACTCCTTCCCAACAATGAAAAGGCGGAGGCCAGAGGGGAACAGCAGAAAAACGCCTTTATTTTGAAATGCTTTCAGTGAGAGGCGGCGAATGCATTTCGGCAGTGTTAGCCTTAGTCAGCGCCCTTCACTCACAAAGGTCCAGTCAAAAGTATAGTTCTTGAGCTCCACCTATGTAGTTGTGACGACACACCGCTCCTCCCCTAGCAGTTAGCTCACCTGTTGAGGCTCGTTGTGAATGTCTGAACTCCAACTCCCACCATGCATTATGTTCATGCAGGTAGGCCGGTGGTGTGGGGAGTGATGGGGAAATCCCGAGTTACAGTGTCAATGAGCAGACTGGGGGTGGCTAAAAGTACTCCCACGCATCCTTCAACAAAAGCGTCTCCTCCAGTCCCCTCAGGCCGCTACAACCTTGTAGATCGTTCAGACTGGATGTGCAGGGACAGCCATGATGCTCATAACGTCCTGGAGGTGCGTACCCCCTTGCCGCACTGGTCATACGATCCCCAGGGTGGACATCGGAATTCTCGATCCCTAGAGCAATGAGAGCACTGAACTTCAGTGCCGTGCCAGAATTATCCGGGTCTCTTGAAGTAGCGGGCCATCCTTTCCGCGCTTCAGGCAAGGCGCGGAGAATATGCAGCAAACTCCTTCCCAACAATGAAAAGGCGGAGGCAAGAGGGGAACAGCAGAAAAACGCCTTTATTTTTAAATGCTTTTAGTGAGTGGCGGCGAATGCATTTCGGCAGTCTTAGCCTTCGTCAGCGCCCTTCACTCACAAAGGTCCAGTCAAAAGTATAGTTCTCGAGCTCCACCTATGTAGTGGTGACGACACACCGCTCCTCCCCTAGCAGTTAGCTCACCTGTTGAGGCTCGTTGTGAATGTCTGAACTCCAACTCCCACCATGCATTATGTTCATGCAGGTAGGTCGGTGGTGTGGGGGGTGATGGGGAAATCCGGAGTTACAGTGTCAATGAGCAGACTGGGGGCGGCTAAAAGTACTCAATCAATCAATCAGGAGTTTGTTAAAGCGCGACTACTCACCCGTAAGGGTCTCAAGGCGCTAGGGGTGGGGGGGGGTTGGGGGGTGCAGGTTCCATTCCATCAAGGAGGGGGTCTGTCGAAGAGCCAGGTTTTGAGGTTTCTTGCGAAGATGGGGAGCGATGTTGTCTGTCTGAGGTGGAGCGGAAGGGCGTTCCATGCTTTGGCCGCGAGGAAGGAGAAGGAGCGGCCTCCCGATCTGGTCTTTCTGGTGCGGGGGACCACAGCGTAGGAAAGCTGGGCTGATCGTAGGGTCCTTTGGGGTGCGTGGAATTTGAGTCGGCTGTTCAGGTATGCTGGTCCGGTGCCGTGGAGGGCCTTGTGTGCGTGGGTGAGCATCTTAAAGGTGATTCTCGCCTCGACGGGGAGCCAGTGGAGTGTGCGCAGGTGCTGGGAGATGTGGCAGTGTTTTGGCAGGTTGAGGACCAGTCTTGCGGCGGCGTTCTGGATGTTCTGTAGCTTGCATATGAGGTTTTTGTTTATTCAGGCATAGAGTGCGTTGCCGTAGTCGAGTCTGCTGGTGACCAGGGCGTGAGTGACTGTCTTTCGGTGTTCAAGGGGGATCCATTTGAAGGTCTTACGAAGGAGGCGGAGGGTGTGGAAGCAGGAAGATGAGACAGAGTTGATCTGGCGGTTCATTTTGAGCTCGGAGTCCAGGATGATTCCCAGGTTGCGTGCGTGGTCTGTGGGGGTTGGCGGGTTTCCGAGGGCGGTGGGCCACCAGGTGTCACTCCAGGCGTCGGGGTTTGGGCCCATGATGAGTACTTCTGTTTTGTTGGTGTTTAGTTGTAGGCAGCTGTTTTTCATCCATTTGGCGACGGCTTCCATGCCTTCTCGAAAGTTGCGTCTGGCGGTGTTGGGCTCGTTGGATAGGGAGAGGATGAGCTGGGTGTCGTCTGCATATGACACGATGTTGAGTCCGTAGGTTCTGACGATGGGGGCAAGTGGAGCCATGTAGACGTTGAAGAGCGTCGGGCTGAGGGAGGAGCCCTGGGGGACTCCGCAGGTGATAGGTGTGGGGTCCGAGAGGAAAGGGGGGAGTCTGACCCACTGCGTCCTGCTGGAGAGGAAGGAGCAGATCCAGTCGAGGGCCTTGTCCTGGATTCCTGCATCGTAGAGTCTGCGTATTAGGGTGCGGTGGGAGACTGTGTCGAACGCCGCTGATAGGTCGAGGAGGATGAGGGCTACTGTTTCTCCTTTGTCCAGTAAGGTGCGGATGTCGTCTGTTGCGGCGAGGAGGGCGGTTTCCGTACTGTGGTTTTTTCTGAAGCCGGATTGGGAGGAGTCGAGGATGTTGTGTTCTTCAATGAATGTGGCGAGTTGGCTGTTGATGGCTTTCTCGATGACTTTCGCTGGGAACGGGAGCAGGGAGATGGGTCTGTAGTTTTTGAGGTCGGTGGGGTCCGCTGAGGGTTTCTTTAGGAGGGGGTTGACCTCGGCGTGTTTCCAGTCGTCGGGGAATGAGGCGGTCGCCAGGGAGCGGTTGATGGTTTGGCGGAGCATGGGTGCGATGGTGTTGGCGGCTCTGTTGAAGATGTGGTGGGGGCAGGGGTCCGTGGAGGCCCCTGAGTGGATTGACTTCATTGTCTTCAGTGTGTCTTCGGTGGTGAGGGCTGTCCAGTCATCAATCGCTGGTTTCCGGGTGTCGGGGTGGTTGGTGAGGGTTCAGTGTGTTGGTTGTCTTCGTCGAAGTTGTCGTAGATGCTCTTGATTTTGTGGTGGAAAAAGATGCTGAGTTTGTCGCAGAGGTCTTGTGAGGGAGGGATGTCGGTAGACTCGCTGGTGGGTTGGGCGAACTCCTTGATGATGCTTGAGTTCCTTGCTGTTGTGTGCGTGGGTGGAGATTCTGTCTTCAATCGCTTTTTTCCTCGTTTCTCTGATGAGTTGATGGTGGGCGTTGGTGGCGGCTCTGAAGTTGTTGTGGGCTTCTGTGGATTTGGTGTTTCTCCAGGCCTTTTCGAGGCGGCGGCATGTGCGCCTGGACTCTCGAAGTTCGGTGGTAAACCATCTGGCTTTCTTGGCACGGGTATTGTTGTTTTTCTTGAGGGGGGCTATGGTGTTGGTGCTGTCCGAGATCCATCTATGCAGGGTTCGGGCTGCGGTGTTGGGGTCGTCGTTTTCCGCGATGGTTGGGGTGGAGTTGTTGAGTGAGGAGGTGAGCTGGTCATCGGTGATTTTGGTCCAGTTTCTTTGTGGAAGCAGGTGCTGGTGTCTGTGGATGGTGGGTGTTCTGAAGGTGAAGTGGACGCAACGATGGTCGGTCCATGGGAGTTCGGTGGTGTGGCTGAAGGTGATGGAGTTTCCTGTAGTGAAGAGGGGGTCGAGGGTGTGTCCTGCTGAGTGCGTGGGCTCGGTCACGATCTGGCGGAGTCCAATGTTGTGGAGGTTGTCCAGGAGGGATGTGGTGTTGGGGTCCAGTTGATTGTCGAGGTGGAAGTTGAGGTCTCCCAGCAGGGTGTAGTTGGTGGATGCGATGGCCTGCGGGGAGATAATGTCCGTAATGGAGTTGGCGAAGGGTCCGCGGGGTCCAGGGGGTCGGTAGATGAGAGTTCCTCGGAGGGCGGCGGTGGGGCTGGCCAGTATCTTGAAGTGAAGGTGTTCCATCAGTTCTGTGGACTCGTCAGGGAGTGTGCTCAGGCGGAGGCTGGATTTGTGGACGATGGCGATTCCTCCTCCTGGGTGGATGGGGCGGTCCTTCCTGGAGATCTTGTATCCTTGGGGGATGGCGATGGCGATGTCCGGTCCTGAGGTGGTGTTGGTCCAGGTTTCGGTCAAGAATGCTACGTCTGGGGTTGTGCTGTCGAGGAGGTCCCAGATTTCTGTGGCGTGTTTGTGGAGGGATCGGACGTTGAGGAGGATGCATTGCAGGGTCTTCGGTTCGGTTGTGTTCTTGTGGGCAGGTTGTGCTGGATCCGTGTTCTTGGCGGTGCTGCAGGTGTGCCGGCAGCGGTGACAGCTGAAGGGTCCATGGGTGTCGGCTGGTGATGCTAGCTTGCAGTTGTTGTTGCAGCCTGGGTTGAGTGCGTGGAGTGCTGCTGGGTCGTAGCGTTGGCGGGGCGGAGGTCCAGGGTTCCTGGTGCTGGTCGCGGACAGGTCGCAGACGGGCGCAGACGTGCTTGCCTTTGACGCGCCTTCGGTGCACCAGCGGCACGAGCAGAAAGGAGAAAGATAGAAAGGGTAAAAAAACGAGTGAAAACGGGTGAAGGAGCAGAGGGAGAGAAAGGGAAAATGGGCAAAAATAAGGCACAAAAGAGCAGAGGTGCAGGAAGGTGAAAGATAGAAAGGGAAAAAAACGAGTGAAAACGAGTGAAGGAGCAGAGGGAGAGAAAGGGAAATGGGCAGAAATAAGGCGCAAAAGAGCAGAGGTGCAGAAAGGTGAAAGATAGAAAGGGGAGAAAAAGGAGTGAAGGAGCAGAAAGAAAGAAAGGAGACAGAGGTCCACTGGACCACCAGGGATGAGGCGCAGGGAAACCTGCGGGTGGAGGAGGGCCTCGATCACCAACACTCAAGAGTGCAGGGGCAGGGGCACCTCACTTAATGGTGGAGCTGCGAGGGTGGGAGAGCAATTTCACTGACAATGAGTCAGTGGTCTTGCTCGCCTGTCCCGGCAGTGGCCGCCATTAAGTAGGGGTCGGGGAGGGCTGGACAGCTGGGAGGCGGGAGCGGGGGGGGGAGTTGGATTGGGCCGGTCGTGCTGGGGGGGGGAGGGGCCGCGGGGGCAGCAGCGGCGGGGAAAGGTAAAGGGAGGAAAGAAGGGATAAAGAAAAAAGGGAAAATAAGCAGAAATAAGGCACAAAAGAGCAGAGATGCAGAAAAGAGCAGAAAGGAGAAAGATAGAAAGGGTAAAAAAACGAGTGAAAACGGGTGAAGGAGCAGAGGGAGAGAAAGGGAAAATGGGCAAAAATAAGGCACAAAAGAGCAGAGGTGCAGGAAGGTGAAAGATAGAAAGGGAAAAAAACGAGTGAAAACGAGTGAAGGAGCAGAGGGAGAGAAAGGGAAATGGGCAGAAATAAGGCGCAAAAGAGCAGAGGTGCAGAAAGGTGAAAGATAGAAAGGGGAGAAAAAGGAGTGAAGGAGCAGAAAGAAAGAAAGGAGACAGAGGTCCACTGGACCACCAGGGATGAGGCGCAGGGAAACCTGCGGGTGGAGGAGGGCCTCGATCACCAACACTCAAGAGTGCAGGGGCAGGGGCACCTCACTTAATGGTGGAGCTGCGAGGGTGGGAGAGCAATTTCACTGACAATGAGTCAGTGGTCTTGCTCGCCTGTCCCCGCAGTGGCCGCCATTAAGTAGGGGTCGGGGAGGGCTGGATAGCTGGGAGGCGGGAGCGGGGAGGGGAGCTGGATTGGGCCGGTCGTGCTGGGGGGGGGGAGGGGCCGCGGGGGCAGCAGCGGCGGGGAAAGGTAAAGGGAGGAAAGAAGGGATAAAGAAAAAAGGGAAAATAAGCAGAAATAAGGCACAAAAGAGCAGAGATGCAGAAAAGAGCAGAAAGGAGAAAGATAGAAAGGGTAAAAAAACGAGTGAAAACGGGTGAAGGAGCAGAGGGAGAGAAAGGGAAAATGGGCAAAAATAAGGCACAAAAGAGCAGAGGTGCAGGAAGGTGAAAGATAGAAAGGGGAAAAAACGAGTGAAAACGAGTGAAGGAGCAGAGGGAGAGAAAGGGAAATGGGCAGAAATAAGGCGCAAAAGAGCAGAGGTGCAGAAAGGTGAAAGATAGAAAGGGGAGAAAAAGGAGTGAAGGAGCAGAAAGAAAGAAAGGAGACAGAGGTCCACTGGACCACCAGGGATGAGGCGCAGGGAAACCTGCGGGTGGAGGAGGGCCTCGATCACCAACACTCAAGAGTGCAGGGGCAGGGGCACCTCACTTAATGGTGGAGCTGCGAGGGTGGGAGAGCAATTTCACTGACAATGAGTCAGTGGTCTTGCTCGCCTGTCCCCGCAGTGGCCGCCATTAAGTAGGGGTCGGGGAGGGCTGGACAGCTGGGAGGCGGGAGCGGGGAGGGGAGCTGGATTGGGCCGGTCGTGCTGGGGGGGAGGGGCCGCGGGGGCAGCAGCGGCGGGGAAAGGTAAAGGGAGGAAAGAAGGGATAAAGAAAAAAGGGAAAATAAGCAGAAATAAGGCACAAAAGAGCAGAGATGCAGAAAAGAGGAGAAAGATAGAAAGGGTAAAAAAACGAGTGAAAACGGGTGAAGGAGCAGAGGGAGAGAAAGGGAAAATGGGCAAAAATAAGGCACAAAAGAGCAGAGGTGCAGGAAGGTGAAAGATAGAAAGGGAAAAAAACGAGTGAAAACGAGTGAAGGAGCAGAGGGAGAGAAAGGGAAATGGGCAGAAATAAGGCGCAAAAGAGCAGAGGTGCAGAAAGGTGAAAGATAGAAAGGGGAGAAAAAGGAGTGAAGGAGCAGAAATAAAGAAAGGAGACAGAGGTCCACTGGACCACCAGGGATGAGGCGCAGGGAAACCTGCGGGTGGAGGAGGGCCTCGATCACCAACACTCAAGAGTGCAGGGGCAGGGGCACCTCACTTAATGGTGGAGCTGCGAGGGTGGGAGAGCAATTTCACTGACAATGAGTCAGTGGTCTTGCTCGCCTGTCCCCGCAGTGGCCGCCATTAAGTAGGGGTCGGGGAGGGCTGGACAGCTGGGAGGCGGGAGCGGGGAGGGGAGCTGGATTGGGCCGGTCGTGCTGGGGGGGGAGGGGCCGCGGGGGCAGCAGCGGCGGGGAAAGGTAAAGGGAGGAAAGAAGGGATAAAGAAAAAAGGGAAAATAAGCAGAAATAAGGCACAAAAGAGCAGAGATGCAGAAAAGAGCAGAAAGGAGAAAGATAGAAAGGGTAAAAAAACGAGTGAAAACGGGTGAAGGAGCAGAGGGAGAGAAAGGGAAAATGCGCAAAAATAAGGCACAAAAGAGCAGAGGTGCAGGAAGGTGAAAGATAGAAAGGGAAAAAAACGAGTGAAAACGAGTGAAGGAGCAGAGGGAGAGAAAGGGAAATGGGCAGAAATAAGGCGCAAAAGAGCAGAGGTGCAGAAAGGTGAAAGATAGAAAGGGGAGAAAAAGGAGTGAAGGAGCAGAAAGAAAGAAAGGAGACAGAGGTCCACTGGACCACCAGGGATGAGGCGCAGGGAAACCTGCGGGTAGAGGAGGGCCTCGATCACCAACACTCAAGAGTGCAGGGGCAGGGGCACCTCACTTAATGGTGGAGCTGCGAGGGTGGGAGAGCAATTTCACTGACAATGAGTCAGTGGTCTTGCTCGCCTGTCCCCGCAGTGGCCGCCATTAAGTAGGGGTCGGGGAGGGCTGGACAGCTGGGAGGCGGGAGCGGGGAGGGGAGCTGGATTGGGCCGGTCGTGCTGGGGGGGGAGGGGCCGCGGGGGCAGCAGCGGTGGGGAAAGGTAAAGGGAGGAAAGAAGGGATAAAGAAAAAAGGGAAAATAAGCAGAAATAAGGCACAAATGAGCAGAGATGCAGAAAAGAGCAGAAAGGAGAAAGATAGAAAGGGTAAAAAAACGAGTGAAAACGGGTGAAGGAGCAGAGGGAGAGAAAGGGAAAATGGGCAAAAATAAGGCACAAAAGAGCAGAGGTGCAGGAAGGTGAAAGATAGAAAGGGAAAAAAACGAGTGAAAACGAGTGAAGGAGCAGAGGGAGAGAAAGGGAAATGGGCAGAAATAAGGCGCAAAAGAGCAGAGGTGCAGAAAGGTGAAAGATAGAAAGGGGAGAAAAAGGAGTGAAGGAGCAGAAAGAAAGAAAGGAGACAGAGGTCCACTGGACCACCAGGGATGAGGCGCAGGGAAACCTGCTGGTGGAGGAGGGCCTCGATCACCAACACTCAAGAGTGCAGGGGCAGGGGCACCTCACTTAATGGTGGAGCTGCGAGGGTGGGAGAGCAATTTCACTGACAATGAGTCAGTGGTCTTGCTCGCCTGTCCCCGCAGTGGCCGCCATTAAGTAGGGGGCGGGGAGGGCTGGACAGCTGGGAGGCGGGAGCGGGGAGGGGAGCTGGATTGGGCCGGTCGTGCTGGGGGGGAGGGGCCGCGGGGGCAGCAGCGGCGGGGAAAGGTAAAGGGAGGAAAGAAGGGATAAAGAAAAAAGGGAAAATAAGCAGAAATAAGGCACAAAAGAGCAGAGATGCAGAAAAGAGCAGAAAGGAGAAAGATAGAAAGGGTAAAATAACGAGTGAAAACGGGTGAAGGAGCAGAGGGAGAGAAAGGGAAATGGGCAGAAATAAGGCGCAAAAGAGCAGAGGTGCAGAAAGGTGAAAGATAGAAAGGGGAGAAAAAGGAGTGAAGGAGCAGAAAGAAAGAAAGGAGACAGAGGTCCACTGGACCACCAGGGATGAGGCGCAGGGAAACCTGCGGGTGGAGGAGGGCCTCGATCACCAACACTCAAGAGTGCAGGGGCAGGGGCACCTCACTTAATGGTGGAGCTGCGAGGGTGGGAGAGCAATTTCACTGACAATGAGTCAGTGGTCTTGCTCGCCTGTCCCCGCAGTGGCCGCCATTAAGTAGGGGTCGGGGAGGGCTGGACAGCTGGGAGGCGGGAGCGGGGAGGGGAGCTGGATTGGGCCGGTCGTGCTCGGGGGGGAGGGGCCGCGGGGGCAGCAGCGGCGGGGAAAGGTAAAGGGAGGAAAGAAGGGATAAAGAAAAAAAGGGAAAATAAGCAGAAATAAGGCACAAAAGAGCAGAGATGCAGAAAAGAGCAGAAAGGAGAAAGATAGAAAGGGTAAAAAAACGAGTGAAAACGGGTGAAGGAGCAGAGGGAGAGAAAGGGAAAATGGGCAAAAATAAGGCACAAAAGAGCAGAGGTGCAGGAAGGTGAAAGATAGAAAGGGAAAAAAACGAGTGAAAACGAGTGAAGGAGCAGAGGGAGAGAAAGGGAAATGGGCAGAAATAAGGCGCAAAAGAGCAGAGGTGCAGAAAGGTGAAAGATAGAAAGGGGAGAAAAAGGAGTGAAGGAGCAGAAAGAAAGAAAGGAGACAGAGGTCCACTGGACCACCAGGGATGAGGCGCAGGGAAACCTGCGGGTGGAGGAGGGCCTCGATCACCAACACTCAAGAGTGCAGGGGCAGGGGCACCTCACTTAATGGTGGAGCTGCGAGGGTGGGAGAGCAATTTCACTGACAATGAGTCAGTGGTCTTGCTCGCCTGTCCCCGCAGTGGCCGCCATTAAGTAGGGGTCGGGGAGGGCTGGACAGCTGGGAGGCGGGAGCGGGGAGGGGAGCTGGATTGGGCCGGTCGTGCTGGGGGGGGGAGGGGCCGCGGGGGCAGCAGCGGCGGGGAAAGGTAAAGGGAGGAAAGAAGGGATAAAGAAAAAAGGGAAAATAAGCAGAAATAAGGCACAAAAGAGCAGAGATGCAGAAAAGAGCAGAAAGGAGAAAGATAGAAAGGGTAAAAAAACGAGTGAAAACGGGTGAAGGAGCAGAGGGAGAGAAAGGGAAAATGGGCAAAAATAAGGCACAAAAGAGCAGAGGTGCAGGAAGGTGAAAGATAGAAAGGGAAAAAAACGAGTGAAAACGAGTGAAGGAGCAGAGGGAGAGAAAGGGAAATGGGCAGAAATAAGGCGCAAAAGAGCCGAGGTGCAGAAAGGTGAAAGATAGAAAGGGGAGAAAAAGGAGTGAAGGAGCAGAAAGAAAGAAAGGAGACAGAGGTCCACTGGACCACCAGGGATGAGGCGCAGGGAAACCTGCGGGTGGAGGAGGGCCTCGATCACCAACACTGAAGAGTGCAGGGGCAGGGGCACCTCACTTAATGGTGGAGCTTCGAGGGTGGGAGAGCAATTTCACTGACAATGAGTCAGTGGTCTTGCTCGCCTGTCCCCGCAGTGGCCGCCATTAAGTAGGGGTCGGGGAGGGCTGGACAGCTGGGAGGCGGGAGCGGGGAGGGGAGCTGGATTGGGCCGGTCGTGCTGGGGGGGAGGGGCCGCGGGGGCAGCAGCGGCGGGGAAAGGTAAAGGGAGGAAAGAAGGGATAAAGAAAAAAAGGGAAAATAAGCAGAAATAAGGCACAAAAGAGCAGAGATGCAGAAAAGAGCAGAAAGGAGAAAGATAGAAAGGGTAAAAAAATGAGTGAAAACGGGTGAAGGAGCAGAGGGAGAGAAAGGGAAAATGGGCAAAAATAAGGCACAAAAGAGCAGAGGTGCAGGAAGGTGAAAGATAGAAAGGGAAAAAAACGAGTGAAAACGAGTGAAGGAGCAGAGGGAGAGAAAGGGAAATGGGCAGAAATAAGGCGCAAAAGAGCAGAGGTGCAGAAAGGTGAAAGATAGAAAGGGGAGAAAAAGGAGTGAAGGAGCAGAAAGAAAGAAAGGAGACAGAGGTCCACTGGACCACCAGGGATGAGGCGCAGGGAAACCTGCGGGTGGAGGAGGGCCTCGATCACCAACACTCAAGAGTGCAGGGGCAGGGGCACCTCACTTAATGGTGGAGCTGCGAGGGTGGGAGAGCAATTTCACTGACAATGAGTCAGTGGTCTTGCTCGCCTGTCCCCGCAGTGGCCGCCATTAAGTAGGGGTCGGGGAGGGCTGGACAGCTGGGAGGCGGGAGCGGGGAGGGGAGCTGGATTGGGCCGGTCGTGCTCGGGGGGGAGGGGTCGCGGGGGCAGCAGTGGCGGGGAAAGGTAAAGGGAGGAAAGAAGGGATAAAGAAAAAAAGGGAAAATAAGCAGAAATAAGGCACAAAAGAGCAGAGATGCAGAAAAGAGCAGAAAGGAGAAAGATAGAAAGGGTAAAAAAACGAGTGAAAACGGGTGAAGGAGCAGAGGGAGAGAAAGGGAAAATGGGCAAAAATAAGGCACAAAAGAGCAGAGGTGCAGGAAGGTGAAAGATAGAAAGGGAAAAAAACGAGTGAAAACGAGTGAAGGAGCAGAGGGAGAGAAAGGGAAATGGGCAGAAATAAGGCGCAAAAGAGCAGAGGTGCAGAAAGGTGAAAGATAGAAAGGGGAGAAAAAGGAGTGAAGGAGCAGAAAGAAAGAAAGGAGACAGAGGTCCACTGGACCACCAGGGATGAGGCGCAGGGAAACCTGCGGGTGGAGGAGGGCCTCGATCACCAACACTCAAGAGTGCAGGGGCAGGGGCACCTCACTTAATGGTGGAGCTGCGAGGGTGGGAGAGCAATTTCACTGACAATGAGTCAGTGGTCTTGCTCGCCTGTCCCCGCAGTGGCCGCCATTAAGTAGGGGTCGGGGAGGGCTGGACAGCTGGGAGGCGGGAGCGGGGAGGGGAGCTGGATTGGGCCGGTCGTGCTGGGGGGGGGAGGGGCCGCGGGGGCAGCAGCGGCGGGGAAAGGTAAAGGGAGGAAAGAAGGGATAAAGAAAAAAGGGAAAATAAGCAGAAATAAGGCACAAAAGAGCAGAGATGCAGAAAAGAGCAGAAAGGAGAAAGATAGAAAGGGTAAAAAAACGAGTGAAAACGGGTGAAGGAGCAGAGGGAGAGAAAGGGAAAATGGGCAAAAATAAGGCACAAAAGAGCAGAGGTGCAGGAAGGTGAAAGATAGAAAGGGAAAAAAACGAGTGAAAACGAGTGAAGGAGCAGAGGGAGAGAAAGGGAAATGGGCAGAAATAAGGCGCAAAAGAGCCGAGGTGCAGAAAGGTGAAAGATAGAAAGGGGAGAAAAAGGAGTGAAGGAGCAGAAAGAAAGAAAGGAGACAGAGGTCCACTGGACCACCAGGGATGAGGCGCAGGGAAACCTGCGGGTGGAGGAGGGCCTCGATCACCAACACTGAAGAGTGCAGGGGCAGGGGCACCTCACTTAATGGTGGAGCTTCGAGGGTGGGAGAGCAATTTCACTGACAATGAGTCAGTGGTCTTGCTCGCCTGTCCCCGCAGTGGCCGCCATTAAGTAGGGGTCGGGGAGGGCTGGACAGCTGGGAGGCGGGAGCGGGGAGGGGAGCTGGATTGGGCCGGTCGTGCTGGGGGGGAGGGGCCGCGGGGGCAGCAGCGGCGGGGAAAGGTAAAGGGAGGAAAGAAGGGATAAAGAAAAAAAGGGAAAATAAGCAGAAATAAGGCACAAAAGAGCAGAGATGCAGAAAAGAGCAGAAAGGAGAAAGATAGAAAGGGTAAAAAAATGAGTGAAAACGGGTGAAGGAGCAGAGGGAGAGAAAGGGAAAATGGGCAAAAATAAGGCACAAAAGAGCAGAGGTGCAGGAAGGTGAAAGATAGAAAGGGAAAAAAATGAGTGAAAACGAGTGAAGGAGCAGAGGGAGAGAAAGGGAAATGGGCAGAAATAAGGCGCAAAAGAGCAGAGGTGCAGAAAGGTGAAAGATAGAAAGGGGAGAAAAAGGAGTGAAGGAGCAGAAAGAAAGAAAGGAGACAGAGGTCCACTGGACCACCAGGGATGAGGCGCAGGGAAACCTGCGGGTGGAGGAGGGCCTCGATCACCAACACTCAAGAGTGCAGGGGCAGGGGCACCTCACTTAATGGTGGAGCTGCGAGGGTGGGAGAGCAATTTCACTGACAATGAGTCAGTGGTCTTGCTCGCCTGTCCCCGCAGTGGCCGCCATTAAGTAGGGGTCGGGGAGGGCTGGACAGCTGGGAGGCGGGAGCGGGGAGGGGAGCTGGATTGGGCCGGTCGTGCTGGGGGGGGGAGGGGCCGCGGGGGCAGCAGCGGCGGGGAAAGGTAAAGGGAGGAAAGAAGGGATAAAGAAAAAAGGGAAAATAAGCAGAAATAAGGCACAAAAGAGCAGAGATGCAGAAAAGAGCAGAAAGGAGAAAGATAGAAAGGGTAAAAAAACGAGTGAAAACGGGTGAAGGAGCAGAGGGAGAGAAAGGGAAAATGGGCAAAAATAAGGCACAAAAGAGCAGAGGTGCAGGAAGGTGAAAGATAGAAAGGGAAAAAAACGAGTGAAAACGAGTGAAGGAGCAGAGGGAGAGAAAGGGAAATGGGCAGAAATAAGGCGCAAAAGAGCAGAGGTGCAGAAAGGTGAAAGATAGAAAGGGGAGAAAAAGGAGTGAAGGAGCAGAAAGAAAGAAAGGAGACAGAGGTCCACTGGACCACCAGGGATGAGGCGCAGGGAAACCTGCGGGTGGAGGAGGGCCTCGATCACCAACACTCAAGAGTGCAGGGGCAGGGGCACCTCACTTAATGGTGGAGCTGCGAGGGTGGGAGAGCAATTTCACTGACAATGAGTCAGTGGTCTTGCTCCCACGCATCCTTCAACAAAAGCGTCTCCTCCAGTCCCCTCGGGCCGCTACAACCTTGTAGATCGATCAGACTGGATGTGCAGGGACAGCCATGATGCTCATAACGTCCTGGAGGTGCGTACCCCCTTGCTGCACTGGTCATACGATCCCCAGGGTGGACACCGGAATTCTCGATCCCTCGAGCAATGAGAGCACTGAACTTCAGTGCCGTGCCAGAATTACCCGGGTCTCTTGAAGTAGCGGGCCATCCTTTCCGCGCTTCAGGCAAGGCGCGGAGAATATGCAGCAAACTCCTTCCCAACAATGAAAAGGCGGAGGCCAGAGGGGAACAGCAGAAAAACGCCTTTATTTTGAAATGCTTTTAGTGAGTGGCGGCGAATGCATTTCAGCAGTCTTAGCCTTCGTCAGCGCCCTTCACTCACAAAGGTCCAGTCAAAAGTATAGTTCTCGAGCTTGTGGACAAGGGCTCCTGAGCCCGAAACGCGTCTATGCTGCCACATATATATATATATATATATATATATATATATATATATATATATTCTCCAAAACTCCCTTCAACAAGGGAAACAAGTTCGCACTCACAAAAGGTTTTTAGTCCCAGTTTTTCCGTTTTATTTGTCAATGTTTTTCAGCATTCCAAATTATGGTTTTGTAATTTGGAATGCTGAAAAACATTGACAAATAAAACGGAAAAACTGGGACTAAAAACCTTTTGTGAGTGCGAATTTGTTTCCCTTGTTGAAGGGAGTTTTGGAGAATACAATTGAAGCAGGGCTCTGCTTGGAAGTTCGGCACCGGTGATGTGAGCGCCAGGGGATTACAAACAACTTTGAGCCAAATTGAAGAATATATATATATATATATATATATATATATATATATATATATATATATATATATATATATATATAGATACTACCTACTGGCGGTCGCCAGTAGGTAGTTATAGTTAGGATTGATTTCCATAGGAAATCCGCAACATTCTATTGGGAATAACTTTGGCGCCGGTGGACGAATCTTCACGAATTTCTCAAAGAAGATGGCCCGCTCCACTCCGCTCCTTCCCTGAAAGTTTCGGGGGGGGTTCGTCAAGCGGGGGCCGAGATCAAAGGGGGGTCCTAAAACGTGTTTTCCCCATGTTAATTTCCATAGGGCGGTTGGACTCACTTTTAGCCCGAACGGCTGAATGGATTTCCACCAAACTTGGCAAAATTGTAGGGACTGGTAGCCCGATGTGCCTTTGCTATGTCTCAAGATATGTGCTCCAGTGGATTTTGAGTAATTCAGGTTCAAAAAAATAAATATATCTATAAGCGCGCCCCGGTACGCGCACCGGGGCGCGCACCAGCGCGCTACGCGAGTTTGCGAGCGGAAAGCTGATTGGCTCTCGGGTGTCTGTCAACATTCCAAACAGTCCGGAGCAGCCGCCATCTTGTGTCTCGGTAGGATCGAGACACAAGAGGTGGCAAAAACAAAGGGGGAAATGACCAAAAGGTGGCAGGTTCGATTTTCGCGGGGGGAGCGCCCAGTACGCGCACCGGGGAGCGTACCAGGGGGAAAAAAGAATGACAGATTTTTTTTCGAAAAAAGCATTTTTTTATAAATTGGAGGTAGTTCTAAAAAGAACTGTTTTTTTATTCTTTTATATTTTTTTATTGTTTTTTGGAACATTTTGTACTTTTTTTGGCTTTTATAAACAATTTTATTTTTTTTTTGTTATTTTTATGGGGACAAACAAAAAAAAAGGGAATTGTAAACGGCTCAACTGGAGCAAAAAAAAACAGAAAAGAATTAAGGTTTCTTGGGGCACACGTGCTTGTCACCAGCACGGTTGATGAGCTTAATGCATTGCTCACAATAAGTAATTGTTTGCCCACAAAAAATACAGGTTGTATGTTTGGGACCATCTCCCTTGCCTCTGGACCCGATGGAGTGGGTTGTTTACTTTGGGAGGTGCTCGGAGAAGATTGGGGATCGTTCCTGGCCATTTCTCGGACCTCTGCTCTAGCATAGTTGTTAGGGTGCCGGCGTTGCATGTGGCGAATCATGGTGTTATTGCCAAACGAATATTTTTTGTTAGGGTTCCCCCTTGAAAGTTCAGTGCCACAGATTAGGCAAGTAACCCTTGGCGCATTTACTTTCTTCTGGTCCTTTGGGATAGTAAAAAACTCCCAAATAATGTGCTGCTTTGGCCTATAAGGGGTATTATCTTCTGGCAGGAAGCTCCTCCTCCCCTCCTCCTCCTCCTCCCCCTCCTCTTCTTCATCTCCACCACTGTGGTGTTGTGGAGGTCCTCTTGGTGGTGGTGGTGATGGTGGTGGCTGAGATGCTCCTGCTGCTGCTGCTACTGAAGCCATTTTAAAGTACAAATTGGGAATAGCTCTCCAAACAGGTCTTCCTCAGTCAAAGGACAAAGTGAGAAGAAGGAAAAAAGGTGGGGGCTTTCATCATTTGGAAAACAAAACTGTCCTGAACAAATGAAAAGTGTTATTTTCAGGTCACATGACTCGGGCCTTCATCATTTGGAAACCAAAACTGTTCTGAACCAATAAAAAGTGTTAATTTCAGGTCACATGACCCGACGCGCTTACGCTACGCGACCCGGGGCGCTTACGTAGCCCGTTCGTATGCGGTCTGTAAGGAGGTCTGTCACTCTGTCACAAGGATGGTGTCATCAGTGATGTCATGAGTGATGTCACTGACCATGTCATGAGTGATGTAATATGTGACGTCATCAGCAGTGCATTGCACGCGCAAGTTATAGTGAGTCCAACTAACTATAACGTGGGAATTTCATTGGTTTTATGCGAGTAAAATTTCCAGCTAACTATAACTGGTGTGAAACCTATGGTTTTTTCAGTGAATATATATATATATATATATATAGATATATATATATATATATATATTACCTACTGGCGGTATATATATTACCTGTTGCGATAGCCAGTAGGTATATATAGTTAGGACCTAGCTACCATAGGAAATCCGCAACATTCTATTGGGAATAACTTTGGCGCCGGTTGAGGAATTTGCGTGTAATGTTTTCAAAATTTTGGCCAGCTCCGCTGCGCTCCTTCCCTGAAAGTTTCGGGGGGATTCGTGAAGTGGGGCTGAGAAAAAAGGGGGGTCCCAAAACGTGTTTTCCCCATGTTAATTCCCATAGGACGTTCTGACAAGGCTACAGCCCGAACTGCTGAACGGAATTACACCAAACTTGGCAAAATTGTAGGGACTGGTACGCAGAAGTACCTTTGCTATATTTGGTGAAAATTGCTCCAGTGGTTGTTATGAAAATTAACTTCAAAAACACATATATATCTGGGCGGAGCCTAACCACACATCTCATCGTGAGATCTGATTGGCTGTCAGCACTTCATCCAAGAAATGTTGGCAGCCATCTTGGGACCAATATACATGATAGCACCTCATTAAAAAGCATTGTAGTTAATAGAGGGTTTTAGGACTTTAGTTACATTTTCAATCATTTGTTGATGGTACCATACTCATTTTAGGAATTGTGGTGTGTTCTAAGGTGATTTTACCATGTGAAAAAGCCTTCTGCTGGGATATCATGAATCATGTTTGAAAGAAAACTATTATCTCATGCTTTTCCCACAGTGGTTTGGAAGGGGATCTATATGCTAAACTGAAAGCATATTTTCTGTAAATTCACATTATCTTTCTCAGTCATGTGAGCATGAAGTCTGACATTCTCAGTAAAACATGTACATCCAACAAGGACAGAGACTGTCAGTTGATTCCTTTGTGTTCTACTTCAGCCTCTTAGAGTGTTCTAAAGAACAACTAGAGCGCTAACAGTCCTACTTATTACAAAGGTATGGCACACCTGAAGCCATCTTGATTGGAATAAAGTGGTAACTCTTAAAACATTTAATTTAAAAAGGAACAAAATGAGGGGGTATATTTTGCCATAGAAAGTATGATTAGTGCTGCAGAAAGAAAAATTAGGGCACATTTTGAGTGACTTCCCAAATCCTCTTCTATTTCATTAAAATATTCTGACGTGCAATCTCCCAAGATGGCCACCAGAGACAAAAGAGCCCAGATGTAGCCCAAATATCACCCAGATGTAGCCCAAGTATAGCCCAATGACAGAATGTCCCAGAGTGTTCTAAAGAACAACTAGAGCGCTAACAGTCTTACTGATGACAAAAGTATGGCACACCAGAAGCCATCTTGATTGGAATGAAGTGGTAAGTCTGAAAACATTTAATTTAAAAAGGAACAAAATGAGGGGGTTCATTTTGCCATAGAAAGTATGATTAGCAGCAGACTTCCCTGGTGAGCAGTAGCTTTACTACAGTGATCTAATGAGCAACTAGAGTGCTAACATTCAGAATTTATGGCAAATGTGTGACACATCTGAATGCCTTCTTGATGGAACCAAAGTAAACAAGCATTGAAAATGCAATAGATCTCGCCCTCGTTTAAGTTAAAGCCATTCTGTTTGTATTGAGGTGGCTTTTTAGCTTTGCTTTTATTAGTGTTTTTAAAACTTTCATGTAAATAACATGCATATGTATGCATATATGTATATGTATGCATGCATTTATATTTGTATTTATATAGATATGCAGATTATATATGTTTATATATGTATGTATATATATATATATATATATATACACATACATAAATGCATATGCATATATATGCATATATATATATATATATGTGTGTATATGTGTGCGTGTAGAGAGAGGTAGAGGTGTAGAGGTAGAGAGGTAGAGGTAGAGAGGTAGAGGTAGAGAGGTAGAGACTAGTAGAGAGAGATAGAGAGAAGAGAGTGAGTAATAGAGTAGAGAGTGAGTAGTAGAGAGTAGTAGAGAGCAGTAGAGAGAGTAGCAAAGAGTGAGTAGTAGAGAGTAGTAGAGTGAATAGTAGAGTGAGTAGTAGAGAGTAGTAGAGAGTGAGTAGTAGAGAGTGAGTAGAAGAGAGTAGTAGAGAGTAAGTAGTAGAGTGAGTAGTAGAGAGCAGTAGAGAGTGAGTAGTAGAGAGTAGTAAAGAGTGAGTAGTAGAGAATGAGTAGCAGAGAGAGAGAATAGTAGAGAGTAGTAGAGAGTGAGTAGTAGAGTGAGTAGTAGAGAGTAGTAGAGAGAGAGTAGTAGAGAGTGAGTAGTAGAGAGTAGTGGAGAGTGAGTAGTAGAGAGTGAGTAGTAGAGAGTAGTAGAGAGAGAGTAGTAGAGAGTGAGTAGTAGAGAGTAGTAGAGAGTGAGAAGTAGAGAGTGAGTAGTAGAGAGTAGTAGATAGTAAGTAGTAAAGAGTGAGAAGTAGAGAGTGAGTAGTAGAGAGTGAGTAGTAGAGAGTAGAGAGTAGTAGAGAGTGAGTAGTAGAGAGTAGTAGATAGTGAGTAGTAGGGAGTGAGTAGTAGAGAGAGAGTAGTAGAGAGTAGTAGAGTAGTAGAGAATGAGTAGTAGAGAGTGAGTATTAGAGAGTAGTGGAGTAGTAGACAGTAAGTAGTAGAGAGTAGTGGAGAATATTCCAAAGTTTGGCACAGCACCACTTGCACAATAAGTCCAATCAAATCATATCACTTAGAGTCCTTATTGAAGCGCTGAATCTTGGTGTATATTCAAATGCTTTTATTTTCCTTAAGTTTATGTACCACAGCCAGCTGACGCATTTCGTTCTGTACAACAGAACTTCTTAAGGGCGTTCTTATGTCCTTCAAGTTATGTCGGTATCCTGTTGTCATATAACTAGATATTTCTTCCAAATGTTAGACGAGACGTAAGTACATTCTTATTCAAAGTGACTAGGTATCAATTTTACCCACACAATTTGGGCAGACTTGAGTAATTTATAGCATCCTCAAAGTCAGTCTTTCAAAAATTCCAAAGTATAGGACATGATAATGCAAATCCAAATGTTTCTCAAGAAAAGTCATTTTCATTCGTTCGGAATTTCGGCGTTTGGGCAGATATGACCCAGGGACCCCCAGTATGCAAGGGGAATTAGTCCCCCCCTCTGCAAACGCGCCAGTGGCCTGCGTTGCAGAGAGGTGTAAAAGAGGCATAGCCTCATTACACCTCTGTGCAATGCAGCCCCCTGGCGCATACTGGAGGTTCCAGGTGGGCTAATTGGCCCCCAGGGACCCCCAGTATGCAAGGGGAATCAGTTCCCCCTCTTCAAACATGCATGGGGGCTGCGTTGCAGAGAGGTGTAAAAAAGGGTGTGGCCTCGTTACACCTCTCTGCAATGCAGCCCCCTGGCGCATACTGGAGGCTCCTGGTGGGCTAGTTGGCCCCCAGGGACCCTCAGTATGCAAGGGGAATTAGTTCCCCCTCTGCAAACGCGCCAGGGGGCTGCGTTGCAGAGAGGTGTAACAAGGGGCATAGCCTCATTACACCTCTGCAATGCAGCCCCCTGGCGCATACTGGAGGTTCAAGGTGGGCTAGTTGGCCCCCAGGGGCCCCCAGTATGCAAGGGGAATTAGTTCCCCCTCTTCAAACATGCACGGGGGCTGCGTTGCAAAGAGGTGTAAAAAGGGGCGTGGCTTCATTACACCTCTCTGCAATGCAGTCCCATGGCGCAAC
This sequence comes from Lissotriton helveticus, assembly GCF_964261635.1. Taxonomy (NCBI): domain Eukaryota; kingdom Metazoa; phylum Chordata; class Amphibia; order Caudata; family Salamandridae; genus Lissotriton; species Lissotriton helveticus. Next base: position 861,217,060 of record NC_136071.1, on the reverse strand, counting down.
CTGGAGATTCCTGGTGGGCTTTCAGGTCTTATATAGTTAGGAATTAGCATTAAAAAAAACTTTGAAATTCACTGAAAAAAACATAGGTTTCAGGCCCTATATAGTTAGGAATTAGCATTTAAAAAACCTTGCAAATTCACTGAAAAAACCATAGGTTTCAGGCCTTATATAGTTAGGAATTAGCATTTAAAAAACCTTTGAAATTCACTGAAAAAACCATAGGTTTCAGGCCTTCTATAGTTAGGAATTAGCATTTAAAAAACCTTTAAAATTCACTCACAAAAACTATAAGTTTTAGGGGTGTTATAGTTAGCTGGACATTTCACTCATACAAAACCATTGAAATTGCTCCTATATAGTTAGTTGTACTAACTGTATTTCGTGCACCCGCAATCCACTGCTGATGATGTCACATATTACATCATTCATGACATGGTCAGTGACATCACTGATGACATCTCAAATGACATCACTGATGACATCATCCACGTGACAATCACATACATCTTTTCATACACTAGTAAAATCTTTCATCACTCTTTGTAAAATAAAGAGTATCATATTTGAATCCATTGTTACTGCAATACAAGTATCTAAAAACCCACTCAGTGATTTTAGATGTATACACACATCTAATCACTTACCTGTAGATTCACTCATACATGCTGTCCATGAACAATAGAACACTATCAAAAATACTTATACACCTAATTCGACATTACACACCAGCACACATCCTATTCACATATGAAGTCATCCTACTCACTTATGCAAACAATGGATCATACTTACATATTTACTTAGCTACACACTTATACAAACACAACTTCATCTATTCATTTAGATAGTAAGTCATACTTAGTGAATTATAAAATCATTATCACAAGTATAAAGTTATCCATGCAGTCACTCACACAATCATTGAGTCTTATGTATACTTATTAATATACAACAACTGACACATACACTGCCTTTTATTTTTCTAGTTTGTTGGACATGTACCATTGAGAAATATATTTGCTCATCACCACACCCATAAAGATATTCACTCACCCAAACAACTGTTAGAACATGTAGTTTTAACTTCATATATCTAGTGAATCAACTATTCACACATCTTTGGGCAGTCACACACCCCCCACCGAACCACACACACATTCACTCTCCCATACAAATACTCAGTTAACTAATCAATAACTTAGGCATGGGCGTATTTCACGGATCCACGATTCGCGGATTTTGCGGATTTGCGTATTGTTGATCCACAAAATCCGAGGATCTGCGGATTTTTTTTTTTTGCGGATTGCGCTCGTGAAAGTCAAGGATGCAAAGGCCTCTATCCAGCATCACAGCTGATTTTCGACGGTAGATTTGGGAAGAAAGCACACCTGCCCAGCCTCGACAATGCTCACGATTGTTTTTGGGCTGATTTATGCATCACTGAATTTGAGCTTCAACTGTCCATTATAGTGGGTAAATGGCGGGAAGACGGTTCACACCGCAAGTGTGTGGGCGGGGCCAAACAGACGGGCCTTACATGCGAGCACACATGTCTCTGGTGTGTATAAAAGGTCAGAGACCGATCAGAGCAGCAGATGAAGAGAAAGAAGCTCCTGGTCACAGGAACAGCCAGGGGATTGCGCTCGTGAAAGTCAAGGATGCAAAGGCCTCTATCCAGCATCACAGCTGATTTTCGACGGTAGATTTGGGAAGAAAGCACACCTGCCCAGCCTCGACAATGCTCACGATTGTTTTTGGGCTGATTTATGCATCACTGAATTTGAGCTTCAACAGTCCATCATAGTGGGTAAATGGCGGGAAGACAGTTCACACCGCAAGTGTGTGGGCGGGGCCAAACAGACGGGCCTTACATGCGAGCACACATGCCTCTGGTGTGTATAAAAGGTCAGAGACCGATCAGAGCAGCAGATGAAGAGAAAGAAGCTCCTGGTCACAGGAACAGCCAGGGGATTGCGCTCGTGAAAGTCAAGGATGCAAAGGCCTCTATCCAGCATCACAGCTGATTTTCGACGGTAGATTTGGGAAGAAAGCACACCTGCCCAGCCTCGACAATGCTCACGATTGTTTTTGGGCTGATGAATGCGTCACTGAATTTGAGCTTCAACTAGGGCACATGCTTTATTGATATCTGTAAGTGCTTCCTGTTGAGGTTTAATTTTTGTGACAGGACCATCGTGCCAGAATGAACCCTGCCCTTCATATCCCTTGAGTGAGCTGTCCATCATCCTGTAACTATTTTAGGATGGCGCCGGCAAGCTGCCAGCGCCATCCTGAAATAGTTACTAAGTTAGCTTCAACAGGAAGCACTAATAGATAAAATAAAGCAGGTGCTCGAGCACCAGCTTTATTTTATCTATTTGTGCTTCCTGTTGAAGCTAACTTAGTAACTATTTTAGGATGGCGCTGACAGTTTGCCGGCACCATCCTAAAATAGTTACAACAACTTCAAGCTTGAAGGCTTGAACTTTTGCCCCCCGGATCCGCCGCTCGCGGATTTGCGGATTTTTGGCAAATTCGCGGGAGTTCGCGGATCGCGAATTTACCGAAAATCCGCAAAATCCGCGAGCGGAACGGATTTTCCGCCCATGCTTAATAACTAATACAGACTTTCACATAGCCAGTAACCAACTGGAGAACCAGTTTACCCAACAACTGACAAAGTGATACAGATATTCAAACAGTTTAGTCACTATCCACTATATTTAGTGAGACACTATAAATTGGTCAAGTAAACAGTCAATTACACTGCTACTAAATCCTCCATCCAAATATTTATTTTTATATATCCACTCATTCTTCAATGCAAATTGCTATATATATAATGCATATTTAAATAACGAAGCAAACCACATTCACTGGATGATGTCATCAGTGATGTCATCAGTGATGTAATTTGAGATGTCATCAGTGATGTCACTGACCATGTCATGAATGATGTAATATGTGACATCATCAGCAGTGGATTGCGGGTGCGTGAAATATAGTTAGTACAACTAACTATATAGGAGCAATTTCAATGGTTTTGTATGAGTGAAATGTCCAGCTAACTATAACTCCCCTAAAACTTATAGTTTTGTGAGTGAATGTTAAAGGTTTTTTAAATGCTAATTCCTAACTATATAAGGCCTGAAACCTAGGGTTTTTTCAGTGAATATATATATATATATACATCGTGAACAAGGCAGCATGAGTCTGCTGAAACGCGTAGATGTTTAAACTTTGTCGTGACTAAATCAGACCAAGTGAGTGTCGGATGAAGGATAATCCTATAATGGATATATATATATATATATATTCACAGAAAAAACCATAGGTTATAGACCATATATAGTTAGGAATTAGCATTTACAAAACCTTGAAAATTCACTGAAAAAACCATAGGTTATAGACCATATATAGTTAGGAATTAGCATTTAGAAAACCTTATTTTACTCACACAAAACCATTGAAATTCCATATATAGTTAGTTGCACTAACTATATATCGCGCACCCGCAATCCACTGCTGATGATGTCACATATTACATCATTCATGACATGGTCAGTGACATCACTGATGACATCACTGATGGCATCTCAAATGACATCACTGATGACATCACTGATGACATCTCATTTGACATCATTCTTGTGCTAATACGATAAACCTCTTCAGACTCTAATATAACCTTAGATACACTCAGTGTATACAGACACTCACACACTGTCACTCATCCATGGAGTTACTCACACACCTAGTCAGTCATGCAAAGAAACAATCTCACCTCCATTTCCTCAACTATACAGTTATACACACCTTACTTATTCAAACATATACTAACACATATTTACTCTCTTATACAATCCCTGATACAAGTTCACAATGATCCATACAGCCACTCACACATTCAGTGGCTCTCAAGCACAGTTATTTATATATGCCAACTCTCACATGTACTGTGTTTTACATATGTACTTACTATGACATGTAGCATTGAGATATCCATTCACTCATCAATACACTCATGCACACAGTCAACCGCCCATGTAGCTTTTTCCACATGCACTCTTGAACTCATACACCTAGTGAATCAACTGCTCACACATCTATGCACAGAGTCACACACCTCCCAGCCACCCCCACACAAACTCAATCTCCCATAGAAATACTTGGGCAACCAATTAATAACACATATAGCCTCTCGTATAGCTAATGATCAACACATGCAGCAGTTTACATCACAACAGACATAATGATGCACAAATTAAGACAGTTTAGTCACTAACCCATGCATTCAGTGAGACACATTTAATCACTCACTCATACAGTCAGTCACGCACCTACTAAATCCTTCATCCAGACACTTATACATCCACTCATTCTTCAATATCTAAGACATATTTTAACTTTACAGAAACATACAGTCACTGGATGTTGTCATCAGTGATGTCATTTGAGATGTCATCAGTGATGTCATCAGTGATGTCACTGACCATGTCATGAATGATGTAATATGTGACATCATCAGCAGTGGATTGCGGGTGCGCGATATATAGTTAGTGCAACTAACTATATATGGAATTTCAATGGTTTTGTGTGAGTAAAATAAGGTTTTCTAAATGCTAATTCCTAACTATATATGGTCTATAACCTATGTTTTTTTCAGTGAATTTTCAAGGTTTTGTAAATGCTAATTCCTAACTATATATGGTCTATAACCTATGGTTTTTTCTGTGAATTTCATTGGTTTTTTAACAGCTAATATCTGTAGCTGTAAAATGTATTCTTCTTTAAATCCAAAAATATATTTTATATGTTTATGAATAATTTTTTTTTTAAATATTTTTTTTTCTTCGTTCCCGCTTCGCGAATCGGGAAGCTTCCCGTTAGCTGACCTTGATGCCGCGAAATAGACCGCGAGCCGGTAAACGTTTCTTTACCGCAAGTGCCGCGTTAGAAAACAACATCGTGACGCCTCCCGTCCGCATGACGTTTCACGTTGTCGCGTGATACGTCATATGACGTGCTACGTTAGCGAACTGGTACGCGAAGCGAGTCGCAAAGCGCAGGTTTCTGGAAGCAAACCGGGAGGCCCTGCAAAGCGCTTAACGTAAACACAGCAAGTCATGTGACTTGGTAATAACACTTTTCATTGGTTCATTTCACTTTTGGTTTCCTAATGATGTAAGACTAGGTCATATAATCTAAAATGAACACTTTTGATTGGTTGAGAACTCTTGTTTTTCCCAAATGATGAAAATCCCTCCTTCTTTCCTCACTCTGACTTTCATCATTGTGAGAGAAAGACCCTTTGTGATCACTGAGCAATGGCTTCTTTAGTAGCTTCAGCTGGTGCTTCCCCACCACCTCCACCACATCCAAGGAAGAGTGGACCACCTGCTCAAGTTGTAATTCAACAAGAAGAAGAAGAAGAGGAACAGGAGGACGAGCACGAAGAGAGGCAGTTTTTGCCTGAGCAGCCCAGGACGTCTCACCGGAAAGAAAACTTCATTTGGCAATTTTTTAAAATTCCCAAAGGTCAGAAAAAAGTAAATGCAAGATACGTAACTTGCCTTATATGTCAAGATAGACTGTCCAGAGGGACCGACAAAAAATACAGTTTCGGAAACTACACAATGCATCGCCATATGACTAGGTGGCATCCTAACAACTACAGTGCTGCACAGTTTCGGAACGACCTAGATAATCTCCCTATTATGGCCAGAAGATCTGTTGTACCGGAAGTAACGGGACCAGAGGGCAGGGAGATGGTGCCAAATATACAAATGAGATTTGGTGATGTAAAACACATCTGCGCATTTTGCGATGGATTCATTTCCTACGGAGAAAAAAGCATCACTCTGATCAACAGAGCTATTGACTATCATATGCAAGTTTGTCCGAAACGCCCAAAATAATAAATACTTCTTTTTTTTGTTTTGTTGCTCCTGTTGAGCCCTTTACAATGAATCGTTTTCATTGCCCCCTCCAAGAAAAACCCAAAAAAATATAAAACTGTTCCGAAAAATTCAAAAACAGTAAAAAAATGTTCAGAAAAATAAAAAAAAAAGTTCTTTTCAGAACTACCTCCCCGTTATTAAAAAATTGGTACAATATTTGGAACTGTGCCAACCTCTATTTCTCTTAGTTCGCTTCCCAGTTCGCTCGCGGGTACGCGAACCGGAAGCGACCCAAAAACAGTAAGTATAAGGGAAGGAAACAGACACTTATGTTAAAAGAAAGACAGCTATAAGGGAGTAAACTAGAGATACCATTACCCGTAATCCACTGCTGATGATGTCACATATTACATCATTCATGACATGCTCAGTGACATCATCAGCAGAGGATTGCGGGTTTTTTGGCAACATGCCTTATCCACGGTTTAATAACGCTGCCTTTTGCTTTATATAAGTTTTCAAATTGTATGATATATATACCAATAGGTCGTTATGAACCTTTAGGTAGTGCTTTTCTTCATGAGGTCTGGTCGCTTCCATACTCATACAGATGTTTCAAAGATGATCAAGAAGTTTATCTGAATGGAGAGGAATGCACTGAGACGCCAGATCATTCACTAATGTGTAGGCACATACATTTACACGGTTCATGCAACAAACACCGACCAAATATGGCTTGCGTGTTGCAAGGCACGCCAGTTCCTGCTATCATCCCCACGTTCAAGTTGTTGGAAAATGGTAGTTATTTGATGCTCAATAATGAAGATTGTTCTGAGTTAATTAAAAGTATTCCTTTTATCGTAACAGTAAGTGAACGGGTTATTTGCTGCAGAAATGTTCTATTTCCTCCCACACATTAACATAGGGAGTTTTCAATCTGGCCACAAATACCAACCTTGAGACACGTTTCAACGGCATGGCAAGAATAAGAGCTCTTTTGTCTCAGAGAGAGGTGGCCTTGAGTTCGGCCCGTGAAACTTTCGTACTTCACATAGCGAACACCCATACAGAGGTGCAAAACCTTTTTCAATTAACATTTGCCTTTCAATTTCAGCAACATGTTTCCGACTATCTGTAACGCATCCTCCACAAAGTCCCTGGTGCACTTTTTTAAAGTTGTTACCAGTGGTCTCGTGACTTCATTTGAGAAAATCTTTGGAGTCATCCCTGCTTCCTTTCATTGTATTTTCTGCACTCTGGTTCGTGGATTGGCATTTTTACTTGCATTACCAGCGGACGCTCTTGTGCTTTTTTACATTTTTAAATATGGATGTCCCTCCTATGCAACCTCCGACCCTGCAGCTGCTGACACTGTTCCGCAATCGCATGCTAGAATATTATGGCACAATGCCGTTGGCGATATTAAGCACGGCATATGGATTATCTTTTCGGTTCTCCTACTTCACCTGTGTCCAGCCTGTATTTCACTGCCTGACCTGTGATTTCGATTGGGCCATTGATTTGTGTCTCTGCGGACCGGTTTCTCCTGACGTCGACTTTAATCAGCTGATGACTCCTATCATTACTCACGAGTTGGTTTGTCCTGGCGAAAGGATTATGGCTGTGGCATTGATGCATGGACTACTTGGTCCCTGGAATTTACTGGCGGCAGCACAGTCTTTCTTGGAACAGAGCTTTCTTGAAAACCCACCGAGCTGTCCTCTATTGGTGATAGAGGATCCGGTGCTGGGAGAGCACGTATGTTCTTTTCCGCTTTTAAATTGGATGGCTGAACTGTTTTCGGATGAAGACGGTGACTTCCTATTGGAGGCTGTTGCAGCTTATTTTGCATACACAGTTATGTCATAGACCTTTTTCATGTTTGATATGCTGAGTACTAGCATTTCATTGACAATTCATTGACTTATTTGTCAAGTTTTTATTATTTACCTTGCCTATTGGCTTAAGACTCGATAAAGTACTTGGCTGTTTTATTTTTCTTTAGCATTAAATTTTCCTAGTTTTTAATGCTTTACCTTGCGGACCGTCCACATATAAACTTGCAATCTGCTCTCATGAGATGGCACTTCTATTATCTTATTCAGTTCGTTTCCGGATCATGAGGAGGTGTCATCTAGGTCCTGGATATCTTTACACCGTGTTAAGTTAGCATGGGCTCATTACCGGTTTAAACGCCATTTTTCCTTTTTTGCAACTTCTGCACACGACACTTAGTTGTTGCTTTAGCTTTCCACCTAGTAGTTCATCGTGGTTTACATGAGAATAATATGTTATTGGTCTACTATCTGCTTTACTTGTTAAACTATATCTGTACAGCGAGTGCTAAAGTTTCAAGAACAACACGATACAGAATTGTTATGAGGTCTGATCTCCACGACTTCATACTCATAACATAAGTGCAACTTCTGCCAATTCTGGGCATGAGGCGGGTTTTATATTGCTTTGCCGAACACACATACACAACAGTTGATGCGGTTCACATGAAGAGAGAGCTGGTGTATGCTGATGTGATTCCTTCAAATCTAAGACACTAAAGTATGGGCACGCCCTAAACCAACACAAAGAGACCTTCTTAGCAAATAATATAATATGTGTATTAGGGAGGGTGAGATATAAGCAGCCGCGGGCCGTGGAGGGAGTTACGATGGGGCAGGGAGGCGGGGAGGGGGAGAAGCAGGGTGGAGCCCTCTCTACCTTGCCCCTCCCCCTCCCCGCCTCCCTGCCCCACCGTAACTCCCTCCACGGCCCGCGGCTGCTTATAAGTGTTGCTAACTCTTATTCATTTACAGCATGTTAACATACTGTCACCATTCGCTTTTTATGTACTAGTAACTATGCTGGTAATTTTGCTACTGATAATATGTGTACTTGTATTCTCCACCCTGCTTCTCCCCCTCCCCGCCTCCCTGCCTCACCGTAACTCCCTCCACGGCCCGCGGCTGCTTATAAGTGTTGCTAACTCTTATTCATTTACAGCATGTTAACATACTATCACCATTCACTTTTTATGTACTAGTAACTATGCTGGTAATTTTGCTACTGATAATATGTGTACTTTTATTATCTAAGGTACTACGCCTGAGAAGACGGCATTAGTAAATAAACATTTCAAATACACATCTGTTCTTCTTAACTCCATGTTCTGGTTTCTAAGAAATCTATAACGACCGACTGTTCATGAGTTCCACGTATCCTGAGGTACTATAAGTTCATATTCTGGATTGTCTAAACATTGAGAGTTTGTTATATCCAATGTGACACTGTACCTAGCTTGCTAAATAGTTTTTGATTACTAACGTGAGTTTTGGGACACCCTAATTCGCCGAGGTTCCAATCCTCTGTCCACAGTTCTGTGTGAGAACAGAAACCCTGCGACAGGGGCACCCCCGACCCTTGCTGGAGCTTCATCACACTTGCGATACAACTCCAGCAATGCATTCGCCGAGGTTCCAATCCTCTGTCCACAGTTCTGTGTGAGAACAGAAACCCTGCGACAGGGGCACCCCCGACCCTTGCTGGAGCTTCATCACACTTGCGATACAACTCCAGCAATGCGCCACCTTTACGGCACAGATACATCACGCATCTGTGCTGTTTTTGCCCCATGATGCGCCGCATTGTAAATGCAGCACACCATAGGTGACGGAACAGCGGCACAGAATGACTAACACATCCCTGGTGATGCGCCAGTCATCATAAATGTATCCCTATGCTTCTTATCTTGTTAGAGATGAACCGCCATATGTATCATCAAAGTTATTTGCATTTCCTAAATAGCGAACTTTAAGGAATAAATAGCGATTCTTTACCATTCCTAGTTTGCGATGAGCTATTTGCTAATTAGCCGAATGTAGCCCAATGAAGCCCAATGTAGCCCAATGTAGCCCAAAGATGGCCGCCAGACACACAAAAAAACAAATGTAGCCCAAATATCAGCCAGATGTAGCCCAACTATAGCCCAGTGACAGAATGACCAATCAGCTTCGCAAACCTCCGTTACGCGAAGCGGAGCGCTGTTACAGATATATATCTTTTTTTGAACGTTAATTTCTCAAAATCCACTGGAGCACATATATTGAGACCTAGCAAAGGCACATCGGGCTACCAGTCCCTAATATTTTGCCAAGTTTCGTGCAAATCCATTCAGCCGTTCAATTATTATTATTATTATTTTTTTTTGCCCCGCGGGGCCCTTTTAAAACCTCCACATCAAACCTAGGGGATCAGCGAGGATCTACTATGCCCCCTTATAGTTATTTCCCCCTTTGTTTTGACCTCCTCTTGTCTCTCGATCCTACCGAGAGACAAGATGGCGGCCGCTACGGACTGTTTGGAATGTTGACAGACGCCGGAGAACCAATCAGCTTCGCTTCACAAAGCTCCGTTGCGCGAAAAGTCCGCGAACCAGTGCGCTGCCCGGTCCGCTGTTACAGATATATATCTTTTTTTAAACGTTAATTTCTCAAAATCCACTGGCGCACATATATTGAGACCTACAAAAGGCACATCGGGCTACCAGTCCCTACAATTTTGCCAAGTTTCGTGCAAATCCATTCAGCCGTTCGGGCTAAAAGTGAGGCCAACCGCCCTATGGAAAACTCAATGTTAAAAACACGTTTTGGGACCCCCCTTTTTTCTCGGCCCCCACTGGACGAACCCCCCCCAAATTTTCAAGGGCTGCTCAGAAACAAAACGTGCCATTTTCCTGAAAATTTCAGCCAATTCCGTCCACAAACGCCAAAGTTATTAGACATAGAATTTTCAAAAAACCCATAGAGAAAAAATCCTAACTATATATACCTACTGGCGACCGCCAGTAGGTAATATATATATATATATATACATACATATATATATATATATATATATGTATATATATATATATATATATATATATATATATATATATATATATATATATATATATATATATATATATATATATATATATATTTTACCTACTTGCGGTCACCAGTAGGTAGGTATAGTTAGGACCTATTATCCATAGGAAATCCGCAACATTCTATTTGGAATAACTCTGGCGCCGATTGACAAATATGCGCGAAATTTTCCAAACTTATGGCCAGCTCCGGTCCACTCCTAACCTGAAAGTTTCACGATGATTCATCAAGCGAAGGCCGAGAAAAAAGGGGGATCCCAAAACATGTTTTCCCCATGCAATTTCCTATAGGACCTTTAGCTGCAGCTACAGCCCGAACTGCTGAACGGAATTACACCAAATTTGGCAAAGGGGTAGTCCTTGGTTCAGACTTGTGCCTTTTGCTTATTTGGTGTAAATCCGTTAAGTAGTTCCTGAGAAAATGACAGTTAAGAAATGTATATATTTATGGGCGCGGTGGATCCGTGTACCTATCCGCGTACCCTAACCGCAGCCTACACGCACCCTGCCATGCACGAGTTGTATGCTAATTGGCTGTCAACAGTCAAAATCAGGAAGTGTTGGCAGCCATCTTGTGCCTCGGGAGAACCGAAGCACAAGAAACCCAAAACAATTACCGCAAAATGCGAAAAGGGGGTAGGGTAGACACACCCTGACCAACTAGGCCTGCTCAGGGGGTCTCACAAGGACCCCCAGGGCCAGTTTTTTGTCTTTTTTTTTTAAATCGTGGGATGCGCGTAGGATCCGCGCATCCTACCGATAACAAAAACAAGAAATGCGGTGTCCTGCGATAAATATGGTAATTTGCCCCCGGGGGCCAAATCCCGGGGCATTATTAAAAAAATTGTGTGGGGGGTCCTAATCCCCCCACACTGCCCCAGGGACCGCCACCACCTGGGGCTTGTTTCAAATGGGTGGGGGGCTCTCAGGCCACCCAAGCTCCGGGGACCACCACCCCCGGGGCTTTAAAGCATTAAATGCGGGGCTCTGAGGCCCCCCCAGCCCCGGGAACCGCCACCCCCCGGGGCTCTAATTTAATATATGCGGGGGCTCACGGGGCCCCCCGCAGCCCTTGGGACCACCACCCCCTGGGGCTTCTATCAAATGGGTGGGGGGGCTCTCAGGCCCCTCAGCCCCGGGGACCGCCACCCCCAGGGCTCTTATTTAATATATGCGGGGGGCTCAAGGGGCCTCCACACAGCCCCGGGGACCGCCACCCCCCGGGGCTTCTATCAAATGGGTGGGGGGGCTCTCAGGCCCCCCCAGCCCCGGGGACCACCACCCCTAGGGCTTGGTAAAATTGGGTGGAGGGCTCTCAGGCCCCCCCAGCCCTGGGGACTGCCACCCCCGGGGCTAATTCACATTAGGTGTGGGGGGCTCTGAGGCCTCCCCAACCCCAGGGAGACCACCCCCAGGGCTTCTTACAAATGTGGGAGGGGGGCCAAGCGACCCCCCTCCTTAGAGCCCTCGATGGCCCTGGGGACCGCCACCCCCCAGGGCCAGTTCCTGCAGAGTCCCGGGGTGCCAACCCCAGGGACACTGCTGTTTGCAATGGCAGGGCAGGAGCCTCACGGCTCCCACACTGCCATTGCAAACTGCTTTGCTTCACTGAAGCGAGAGCAGTGAAACCTGCACTCGCTTCAATGAAGCAAAGCAGATTGCTTTTTCATATGGGGGAGCAGCATGTTAGCTGCTCCCCATATGGAAAAGCAATGCCGGCTCCCACAGGAGGCGGGGAGCCGGCGGGACCATGGGGGGATTGGGGACCCCCCCATGGTCCCCAAAAGTGAGGGCCAGCCCCGGGGATGGGGTCAACGGGCCCGGGACCCATTAACAAAAAATAAAATTAATTGGCCATGCCCTGCGGGATGGGGTCCCCAGGGCCCAGAATCGGCCACAGGAGGGGGCCACTTGGCCCCCTTCCCATAAAGAAATTGAAAACATTTATATTTGGGGGTCAGGCCCTGGTGGATGGGATCCCCAGGGACCAAAAAAAGTAAAAGGAAGGGGGGACCACACAGCCACCCTTTCAAATTTTTTTTTTTTAAAGATACGATTGTCCCTAGGCCCTGCCCACTCACAAACACACTGCAAACGCACTCTGTGGTGCGTTTTAAATTGGGGAATTTATTCCACTTCAATACTGGGGGTCCCTGGGGGCCAACTAGCCCACCAGGTACCTCCAGTAAGCGCCACAGGGCTGCATTGCAGAGGGGTGCTCCAGGCCACACCGCTTTTTAGACCTCTCTTCAACGCAGCCTTGTGGCGCTTACTGGAGGCACCTGGTAGGTTAGTTGGACCCCAGGGACCCCAGGATTCAAAAGGACTTAATTCACCAACTTAAAACATGCCACGCGGCGCGTTTGCACAGTGGTGAAGGGAGGGGGCGGGGCCTGAGTTCACATGTGTGCAAACACGCCCTGTGGCGTGGTTTAAGTTGGGGAATTAATTCTTTGTCAATACTGAGGGTCCCTGGGGGCCAACTCTCCCACCAGGTACCTCTAGTAAGCACCACGGAGCTGCGTTGCAGAGTGTAAAAAGGGGCGTGGCCTCTGAACACCTCTCTGCAACACAGCCCCCTGGCACATACTGGAGATACCTGGTGGACTAGTTGGCCCCAGGGGACCTCTGGATTCAAGGGGACTTAATCCCGCAACTTAAAACGCGCCACAGGGCATGTTTGCACACATGTCACCTCAGGCCCCGCCCCCTTCCTTCACCATTGTACAAATATTCCTCTAAAATCAGCCGAACTACGAATTCTGATTTACGCACCTGTTATCAGGAGAAAGCCCAGTGCGGCATCTTTTAGCCCAGCACTGACCCTGAAAAGTAATTCTAAGCGTACTTACCAGTAACTTGTATTTCCTTGCAAAGGAGTCCATTTTGTGGTTTTCAGCAGAAAAGTTTTGAAGTGTAAATTCTTTAAACGTACAAATATTCCTCTAAAATCAGCCGAACTACGATTTCCGATTTACTCACCTGTTATCAGGAGAGAACCCAGTGCTGCATCTTTTAGCCCAGCACTGACCCTGAAAAGTAATTCTAAGCGTACTTACCAGTAACTTGTATTTCCTTCCATAGGTATCCATTGTGTGGTTTTCAGCAGAAAAGTGTCTAAGTGTTGATTTTTGAAACGTACAAATATTCCTCTACAATCAGCTGAACTACGAATTCCGATTTACTCACCTGTTATCAGGAGAGACGTCAGTGCTGCATCTTTGAGCCCAGTACTGATCATAAAAAAGTAATTCTAACCGTACTTACCAGTTACTTGAATTTACTTCCATTGGCTAACATTGACAGGTTTCACTTGGGAATTCTTCTAAGTGCAGAGTTTTTGAATTTTACAAAATTCCTATAAAATCAGCAGAACTATGAATTCCTATTTACTCACCTGTTATCAGGAGTGACCTCACTGCTGATTCTTTGAGCCCAGTACTGATCATGAAAAGTAATTCTAACCATACTTATCAGTAACTTGTATTTCCTTCCATAGGAATCCATTGTCTGGTTTTCACCAGAAAAGTTTCTAAGTGTCTATTTTCACAAAATAAAAATATTCCTTAAAAAGTGCCTGTATGACTTAAACTCATTCTTTTGACTGTTTACAGGAGATGCACCTGTGCTGGATCCAGGATCCACGACTGAGTAAGAAAAATAAACGTTAACACTTCTTACCTGATAAGTGAATTTCCTACCATAGGATAACATTGGTGATTTTATGTGAAAAAGTTTCCAAGTGTCAACTTTTAAAATACAATATTATTCCTTAAAAATCACTACTGTAACCAAAACGCTTTTACTCAGCTGTTTACAGGAGATGTCCCAGGACTGAATCTAGGATCCAGTCCTGTGGTTAGAAAAGTAATCCAAAAAGTAACTAATTGCATTTAACTAGAAACTCTCACTGACCTCAATGTTGCATTGTGTCTGAAATTGTGTTGCACATTACAACAACTGTAACTACTGCACTTAAAAGTCTACTGCCTATTTGCAAAATTTTTAAACTAAAGTAATTCATTCTGAGAAAGTAGATTTTGTAATGTAATGTATCATGTAATTATAATGTAATTTAAAAAATAAAATATCTAAAAATAAATTGTTTAAAAATTTTTAGAAAATCAGTATAAAAAAATAAGAATAACAATTAATACATTTAAAAATTGTCATTTACAAAACCTTTGAAATTCACTGAAAAAACGATAGGTTTCAGACATGTTATAGTTAGGAATTAGTATTTAAAAAACCTTTGAAATTCACTGAAAAAAACATAGGTTTCAGACAAGTTATAGTTAGGAATTACCATTTAAGAAAACCTTAGAAATTCACTGAAAAAAACATAGGTTTTAGTGTTGTTATAGTTAGTTGGACATTTCACTCGTACAAAACCATTGAAATTCCCCCATTATAGTTAGTTGTATTAACTATAACTCGCGCACCTGCAATCCACTGATGATGATGTCACATATTACATCATTCATGACATGGTCAGTGACATCACTGATGACATCATCCACATGACAATATGATACATCTTATCATACACTAGTATAACTTTTCAATACTCATTATAAAATATGAAGTACCATATTTGAAACCATTGACACACCAATACAAGTTTCTAAAAACCCACTCAGTGATTCTTACATCTACACACACATCTAAACACTTACCTATAGATTCACTCATACATGCTAACAAAGATCAATAGAACACTATTAAATATACGTATACACCTACATCAACATTACACACCAGCACACATCCTATTCACTTATGCAGTCATCCTACTCACTTATGCAAACCATTGATCATACTTATATTTACTAAGCTACACAATAACACAAACACCACTTTATTTATTCATGTAGATAGTAACTCATACTTAGTGTGTTATAAAATCACTATTACAAGTATACAGTTATCCAAACGTCACTCATACAATCACTGAGGGCCTCATATAGGTATATAGTATTTACCGATTCGTAAATACCGAATTTTACTGATTCGGTATTTACGAATCGGTAAATGCTATGTAGCTAAAAAATCGGTAACAATTACCGAATCATTAAGATTCGGTATTTACCGATTCGGTAATTGCCATTCATTCCTATGGGCCAGGAGGCCCATAGGAATGAATGTCAATTACCGAATCGGTAAATACCGATTCGGTACAAGGGGGAAAACATTGAAGGGCGGCAGGGTGTCACTTTGACACCCTGTTGCACCCCTCAATTGTTTATGGGTGCACATTTTGCAGACATACATGCCCTAAGGGCATGTATGTCTGCAACATGGCACTGAAGCAATTTGCATTAAATTGCTTTTTGGGGTTTTTCTGTTATTTACCACAAACTTGTAGTTGGTGGTAAATAACAAATCCTAACATGGGATAAGCACTCATTTAAGTGCTCCCTACATTAGGAATTCGGTAATTTACCGAATCGGTATTTAAGAAATCGGTAATTTACCGATTCCTTAAATTACCGATTCGGTAAATTACCGAATCCTTAATTTCGGCCCCCCACATAAGAAAAGCCCAATACCGGTCGGTAACAGCCGAAATTCGTTAATTTGGTCCGTTACCGACCGGTAATGAGCCACCTACATCTGGCCCTGAGTCTTATATATACTTATTTATATACAACTGTCACATACACTGCCTTTTGTATTTCTAGTTTGTTGGACATGTATCATTAAGAAATATATTTACTCATCACCACACCCATAAAGAGATTTACTCACCCAAACAACTGTTTCTCCATACAGACTTAACCTCATATACCTACTAAATCAATTATTAACACAGCTTTGGACAGTCACACACCTCCCACCCAACCACACACACATTCATTCACTATCCCATACAAATACTCACTTAACTAATTATTAACTAATATAGACTTTCACATAGCTAGCAACCAACTTATGTAGTAGTTTACACAACAGGTATTCACACAGTTTAATCACTATCCCATATATTTAGTGAGACACTTTAAATTCGTCACTTAGACAGCCAATCACATTGCTACTAAATCCTCCATTCAGACACTTATACATCCACTCAGTCTTATGCTATATATATAATACTTCTTTAAATATCGAACCAAACCACATTCACGGGATGATGTCATCAGTGTTGTCATCAGTGATGTCATTTGAGATGTCATCAGTGATGTCACTGACCATGTCATGAATGATGTAATATGTGACATCATCAGCAGTGGATTGCGGGCGCGCGAGTTATAGTTAGTACAACTAACTATAACGGGGGAATTTCAATGGTTTTGTACGAGTGAAATGTCAAACTAACTATAACACCCCTAAAACCTATGGTTTTTTCAGTGAATATAGATATAGAGAGAGCTATCTATATATATATAGCTCTGTCTATATTACCTACTGGCGGTCGCCAGTAGGTAGTTATAGTTAGGCTCGTTTTCCATAGGAAATCTGCAACATTCTATTGGGAATAACTTTGGCATTGATGGACGGAATTGGCTGAATTTCTCCAAGAAAATGGCCAGCTCCGCTCCGCTCCTTCCCTGAAAGTTTGGGGGGGATTCGTCAAGTGGGGGCCGAGATAAAAGGGGGTCCCAAAACGTGTTTTCCCCATGTTAACTTCCGTAGGGCGGTTGGACTCACTTTTAGCCCGAACGGCTGAATGGATTTCCACCAAACTTGGCAAAATTGTAGGGACTGGTAGCCCGCTGGTAGCCCGATGTGCCTTTGCTATGTCTCAAGATATGTGCTCCAGTGGATTTTGAGTAATTTAGGTTAAAAAAATATATATATATCTATATGCGCGCCCCGGTACGCGCTATGCGAGTTCGCGAGCGGAAAACCGATTGGCTCTCGGGTGTCTGTCAACATTCCAAACAGTCCGGAGTGGCCGCCATCTTGTGTCTCGGTAGGATCGAGACACAAGAGGTGGCAAAAACAAAGGGGGAAATGACCAAAAGGGGGCAGGGTAGACCCCCCTGACCGCCTAGGTTTGAAGACCTGCCGAGCCCTCGAGAAAGTCTGGAAAAGGGAACCGACACCGGACAACAGGACCTCCTACAAACTTGCCACCCGGAAACACCACCAGCTAATCCGCGCCGCCAAGAGAACAGCATTCAAGGACCGGTTGGACAACAACGCACACAACAGCAAGGAACTCTTCAACATCGTGAAAGAGCTCTCCAACCCCAGCGCAGGAAACAACGACATCACCCCATCGCAAGACCTCTGCAACTCCCTCGCCTCATACTTCCACAACAAGATCACGGACATACACAGCAGTTTCAACAACCAACCAACGCACACCACGACCGACCAGCCACCCCCCCCCACCACCACCCTCCACGCCTGGACCCCGATCAGCACCGAAGACACCATCCGCACGATGAACTCCATCCACTCCGGATCACCAACCGACCCCTGCCCTCACCACGTCTTCAACAAGGCCGACGCTGTCATCGCACCCCACCTGCGAGACATCATCAACACATCCTTCGACACCGCCATCTTCCCTGAAAGCTGGAAACACGCCGAACTCAGCGCTCTACTCAAGAAACCAACAGCGGACCCCACCGACCTCAAGAATTACCGCCCCATCTCGCTTCTCCCGTTTCCAGCCAAAGTCATCGAGAAGACCGTCAACAAGCAGATGGCCGCCTTCCTCGAGACGAACGGATCCCTCGACCCCTCACAGTCCGGCTTCCGAGCCAAACACAGCACCGAGACCGCCCTCATCGCCGCCACCGATGACATCCGAGCCCTGATGGACAATGGAGAAACAGCGGCCCTCATCCTCCTAGACCTCTCCGCGGCATTCGACACGGTCTGCCACCGCACCCTAATACAGCGCCTCAGCAACATCGGAATCCAGGACAAGGCGCTGGAATGGATCATCTCCTTCCTCGACGGAAGAACACAGCGAGTCCGCCTACCACCGTACAAGTCAGAGGCCTCCAAAGTCATCTGCGGCGTCCCCCAAGGATCATCCCTGAGCCCCACCCTCTTCAACGTCTACATGAGCCCCCTCGCGGCCATCGTACGCAAACACCACCTCAGCATCATCTCCTACGCCGACGACACCCAGCTGATCCTCTCCCTGACCAACGACCCCGCCGCCGCCAGAGCCAATCTGCACGAAGGGATGAAAGAGGTAGCCGAGTGGATGACGACCAGCCGCCTGAAACTGAACTCGGACAAGACGGAGGTCCTCATCCTGGGCTCCTCACCCTCCGCCTGGGACGACTCCTGGTGGCCTCCCGCCCTGGGCACCGCACCCAAACCGACAGACCATGCACGAAACCTGGGCTTCATCCTGGACTCCTCCCTCTCCATGACCAGGCAAGTCAACAGCGTCTCCTCGGCGTGCTTCAACATCCTACGCATGCTACGGAAGATCTTCTGGTGGATCCCCACAGAGACCAGGAAGACCGTCACCCAGGCCCTCGTCACCAGCCGACTGGACTACGGCAACGCCCTCTACGCCGGGACCACCGCCAAGCTCCAGAAGAGACTCCAGCGGATCCAAAACGCCTCAGCCAGACTCATCCTCGACATCCCACGATC
This sequence comes from Lissotriton helveticus, assembly GCF_964261635.1. NCBI lineage: Eukaryota > Metazoa > Chordata > Amphibia > Caudata > Salamandridae > Lissotriton > Lissotriton helveticus. The sequence goes on along the minus strand of NC_136071.1, from coordinate 861,197,671 downwards.
CAGCCACATCTCCGGACATCTGAGAGACCTTCACTGGCTCCCCATCAACAAGAGAATCACCTTCCGCCTCCTCACCCACGCACACAAAGCCCTACACGACCAAGGCCCGAGCTACCTCAACAGCCGAGTCAACTTCTACGCTCCCAAACGCCACCTCCGATCAGCCAACCACGCCCTCGCCGCCGTCCCCCGCATCCGAAGAGCGACTACAGGAGGAAGGTCCTTCTCCTACCTGGCCGCCAAGACCTGGAACTCCCTCCCGTCCGACCTGCGCCTGACCCAAGACCACCTCTCCTTCCGGAAGAAGCTGAAGACCTGGCTGTTCGAGCAGTAGCGGCACCCCCCCCCCCCCAAGCGCCTTGAGACCCTACGGGTATGTAGCGCGCTTTACAAGTGTCACTGATTGATTGATTGATGTGGGGGGTGGGGGGTGGGGGGGAACACCCGGCACCGAGGAGCGTACCCTGGGGAAAAAAGAATGACAGAGTTTTAAAAAAAATTAGCATTTTTTTATAAATTGGAGGTAGTTCTAAAAAGAACTGTTTTTTTATTCTTTTTGTTGTTTTATATTTTTTTATTGTTTTTTTGAATATTTTTTACTTTTTTTGGCTTTTATTAACAATTTTATATTTTTTTTGCAATTTTTATGGGGACAAACAAAAAACAGGGAATTGTAAACGGCAGAACTGGAGCAAAAAAAATCAGGAAAAAATTAAGGTTTCTTTTTGCAGTTGTGGTTGTCTCCAGCACGGTTGATCAGTTTGATACTTTGCTCTCCATAGCAAATTGTAGTCCCTCAAAATTTACAAAGTATTTTATAATCTCCAAACTGGGGTTGGATTTTTGGGACCATCTCCCTTGTCTCTGGACCCGATGGAGTGGGTTGTTTTCTTTTGGAGGTGCTGGGAGAAGATTGGGGAGGGCTTCTTGTCAGTTCTCTGACCTCTGCCGCAGCATAGTTGTTTGGGTGCTTGCGTTGCATATGGCGAATCATTGTATTGTTGCCAAATGAATACTTTTTTGCAGGGTTCCCCCTGGAAAGTACAGTGCCACAGAAGAGACATGTGACTTTTGCAGCATTTACTTTCTTTTGTCCCCTTGGGATTTTAAAAAACTCCCACACAAAGTGCTCCTTGGGTTTATAGGGGGTATTATCTTCATGCAGGAACTGCCTCTCCTCCTCCTCCTCCTCCTCCTCCTCCTCCTCTTCTTCTTCACCACCACTGTAGTGTTGTGGTGGTCCTTGTGGTGGTGGTGGTGGTTGAGATGCTCCTGCTGCTGCTGCTACTGTAGCCATTTCTCACTTACTACAAACAGGTCTGCAAACAGGTCTTCCTCAGTCAAAGTACAAAGTGAGAATGAGGAAAAAAGGTGGGGTCTTTCATCATTTGGAAAAAAAAACTGTTCTGAACCAATGAAAAGTGTTATTTTCAGGTCACATGACCCGACGCGCTTACGCTACGCGCCCCGGGGCGCGCCCGGGGGCGCTTACGTAGCGCGATCGTATGCGCTCGGGCGCTTCCGGGTGCGCTTACGCCGTGCGTCATAAGACGCATCACGCGGCTACGCGATACGTCACGATGATGTTTTCGTTCGCGGCAATAGCGCTAACAGGACGCTTACCGGTACACGCACCGGGGCGCGCCGCAAGACTGCGCTTACCGGTGCGCTCACCGGTACGCGCACCGGGAGCGTTCCAGGGCAAAAAATAAATAAATAAAAAATAAACATGAACAATATCCATAAAAAAAATAGTATTACATAAATATACAAAATAGGATTCATTATAAAAAATATTATATTTCATAGCTATAGAAATTTGCTATTAAAAAATATAGTTAGGAATTCGCATTTACAAAACCTATGAAATTCACTAAAAAAACCATAGGTTTCACACCAGTTATAGTTAGGAATTAGCATTTAAAAAACCTATTAAATTCACTGAAAAAAACATAGGTTTGACACCGGTTATAGTTAGCTGGAAATTTTACTGACATAAAACCATTGAAATTCCCACGTTATAGTTAGTTGGACTCACTATAACTTGCGCGCCTGCAATGCACTGCAATGCACTGCTGATGACGTCACATATTACATCACTCATGACATGGTCAGTGACATTACTCATGACATCACTGATGACACCATCCTTGTGACAGAGTGACAGACCTCCTTTCAGTGTAATGTAACCCTTGAAACACATATTCAAAAATAGAAACTAAAATTTTCAAAAAAATGGAGATAGCCATACCAGTTACAACAACCAATTCAGTAATTCCACCATCTATATACACATCCACTCATTCACCCACAGTTCTATATAGTCACTCATACATATACTCACTCATCATATGTAGTGATATACCTATACATCCTGTTACCCACCGACAGTCATCCAAAAGTTACTCACACACATACTCACACATGCAAATAAACTATTGAACATCCATTTATTTGCATATACAGCTATACACACACTACCACCTTACTTCTAAGGAAACTTACACATACTTACTCTCTTAAACAATCACTTATAGAAACACATACTTATTTAAACAGGAACTCTTATAATCTCTCACTCTCACATATACGCACTTATATACATCAATACTCACATATACTAGATTAAAACATATATAGTTACTGATAAAGACACTAGTATCATCCACCCATACAGTCCTGCACATATGCTGTCTTCAAAACTCATACAAACAGTGAGTCAGTCATTGATGCATCTATGTGCTAAGTAATACCCCCACCAAACCATACAGACACTCATACTGATACAAAAAAAATCTAATAACCCATATACACACACATGTAGCTACTCACCAACCCATGCAGCCACACTGATACATATATTTAAATATTTAAACATTACTCGCTAATATATGTATTCACTAAGATACACTTAATAAGCCAGTTAACCAATCAATTTAAAAAAAAAAAAAAACATCCATTTAGACACTTATTTAAACATTTATTCTTCCATCGACCTTTACATATACATATATAAAACATATTTATTTTTAAGAAGACACACATTCACTGGATGGTGTCATCAGTGATGTCATGAGTGATGTCACTGACCATGTCATGAGTGATGTAATATGTGACATCATCAGCAGTGCATTGCAGGCGCGCAAGTTATAGTGAGTCCAACTAACTATAACGTGGGAATTTCAATGGTTTTATGTCAGTAAAATTTCCAGCTAACTATAACTGGTGTCAGACCTATGGTTTTTTCAGTGAATATATATATATATGTATATATTTATATATATATATATATATATATATATATAAGATATATAGATATATAGATATTACCTACTGGCGGTCGCCAGTAGGTAGTTATAGTTAGGATTGTTTTCCATAGGAAATCCGCAACATTCTATTGGAAATAACTTTGGCGCAGATTGAGGGATCTGCCTGTAATTTTCCTCAAATTTGCCTCGCTGCGCTCCGCTCCTTTCCTGAAAGTTTGGGGGGATTTGTCCAGCGGGGGCCGAGATAAAAGGCGGTCCGAAAACGTGTTTTCCCCATGTTAATTTCCATAGGTCGGTTGGACTCACTTTTAGCTCGAACGGCTGAATGGATTTTCACCAAACTTGGCAAAATTGTAGGGACTGGTAGCCCGATGTGCCTTTGCTATGTCTCAAGATATGTGCTCCAGAGGATTTTGAGTAATTTAGGTTCAAAAAATATATATATCTGTAAGTGCGCCCCGGTACGCGCAGCGGGGAGCGTACCAGCGCGCAACGCGAGTTCGCGCGCGGAAAGCTGATTGGCTCTCGGGTGTCTGTAAACATTCTAAACAGTCCGCCATCTTGTGTCTCCGTAGGATCGAGACACAAGAGGTGGCAAAAACAAAGGGGGAAATGACCAAAAAGGGGCAGGGTAGACCCCCCTGATCCCCTAGGTTTGATGTGGGGGCCATAAAAGGGTCCCGCAGGACATAAAAAATATTTAATTTGTTTTCGATTTTCGCGGGGGGAGCGCCCGGTACGCGCACCGGGGAGCTTATCGGGGAGCGTACCAAAAATCAAACTCAGTGAAACAGTAAAATAATAATTTAAAGTGCTTAGAGGTAGGGTAGCTCTGCATAGAGTTGTTGTGTTATGTGGGTGATATAAGTACCAGCATGTAGGTACCAATGCAGAGTTTTAAATTCAATGTAGATTGTCTCCTCTGTAGATAATTTGCGTGTTGTTACAGAAGTTATTGTGGTATATGGAATCCATACCATAGTTTGTCAGGAAAGTAGAAACAGAAGTGGAGGCAGGAGATGAAAAAGAGATGTGAAATACACATTGGAGATAATATAGTGGGAGAAAGGAAGTAACTATGAGAAAAATTACTATGTAACATAAAAAGTTGCACAGTATACTATAAGTCTCACATTATATTATATTCATTTTGGTACTATTTTATGAATTACATATAAAAAAAGAATAATGTCTGGAACAATTTTTAATTATTAAATAAAAATTTATTGCTCTGATTTTTCAAAATTTAATAACACTTCCAACATTTCGTCAGGAATGTCCTCATTTGGATTCCATGATTCCATTTCTTCCACATATTTCAGAAACTCTTGATCAAGAGACTGATCCAAAAAGTCTAAATCATCAATCTCTTCCTCTGGGTTGTTCTCGAGATCAATTTCGAATGAAATATTAAATTTCTTTGCTTCTCCTTCCATTTTGTTGCTGTAAATTGCATAAAAAATAAATATATCAGTAGAGATAGGGCACTGTTAGGTTAAAGTTCAGACAGGTACTTCTGAGTTTTTAACACCTAGCCTTAGGACACCCCCGCGCCGCACGGCCACCAGCTGTAGCGTGTGCTCCCCGCCTGCCTCACTGAGCCTGCTGCTGCCTGCTGACCACGCCCCCTGCCGTCGCTCGGTGTGGTCCCCTGCAGCCTGTGTGTGCCGAGTTCTTTTCCTGCTGCCTCGTTGCCTATTTAGGTATTCTTGCCCCTTTTTCACCTTTCTGTGTGCCCCCCTGTGCTGTATTCTCCCGTTGTTGCCCCCTGTGCCCCCCGCCCCGCTCCCCGCCGCCGAGAGTTCAGACACGCCCCCTTTTCTTTCTGTGCCCTCCCCGCTCCCGCCTCCCAGCTACTCCTCCCTCCCTCGCACTTCGCCATAAATGGCGACCGTGCGCACGCGCAGCGTTGAGGCGCAGCGGGCGCGCCGATTGTGCGCCGAAGGCGCGCCAAAGGTAAGCCCGTCTGCGCCCGTCCGCACCTGAACCACGCCCAGTGCCAGGACCCCTGGCTGCCGAGGACACCAGCCCACCCGCCGGACCTACGACGCCACCGAACTCCACGCACTCAACGCCGGTCGAATCCCGGACTGCTATCGAGCCACCCCGAGACGCACCCACGGACCCTTCTGCTGCCACTCCTGCAAGTTCACCTGCATCCGGACCTACACTACACCAGCACCGACCAAGCCGAGCACCAGCAGCAACCACCTCAAGTGCATCCTGCTCAACACCCGCTCCGTCCACAGACACACCGTCGAGCTCTGGAACCTGCTCGACGCCACAGCCCCAGACGTCGCCTTCCTCACGGAAACCTGGATGAACGCCACCTCAGCGCCCGACATCGCCATCACCATCCCGGAGGGCTACAAGATCATCCGGAGGGACCGCGTCAACCAGACAGGAGGAGGCATCGCCATCATCCACAGGAACACCATCCGCATCACAACCAACACCGACGACACCCTCGCACCCGCCGAACACCTGCACTCCCAGATCCACATCAACCCCAAGACGACCCTCAGAGGCACCCTCATCTACAGACCCCCGGGACCACGCACACAATTCAGCGAAGATATCGCCGGCTTCATCAGCCCGCACGCCATCCCCTCCGCTGACTACATCCTCCTCGGGGACCTCAACTTCCACCTGGAGAACAACAACGACCGCAACACCACCACCCTGCTGGACAACCTCGCAAACCTCGGACTCAAGCAGCTGGTGACCACCCCCACCCACTACGCCGGACACACACTCGATCCCGTGTTCTCATCCAGCAAGGACATCACCTTCAGCCACGCCACCGGACTCCACTGGACGGACCACAGCTGCGTCCACTTCAGCTTCAGAAGGACCACGATCCACCACCACCAGCAACAGGATGCACGAAGAAGCTGGAACAAGATCACAGCCGACCAGCTCGTGACTTCCCTGAGCATGAACCCTCTCACCAGCGCAAAGAACCCAAGCCAGGCGGCCACCAACCTCGCGAAGTGGATCAGCAACTGCGCAGACGACCTCGCCCCGCTGAAGACCCCGCCTAGCAGACCCAGCAGCAAGAAAGCCCCATGGTACACCGACGAACTCAAGAGCTCCAAGAAGAACTGCCGAGCCCTCGAGAAAGCCTGGCGCAGAGACCCAACACCGAACAACATGATTGCCCTCAAGCTCGCCACCCGAAAACACCACCAACTGATCCACGCCACCAAGAAAACTGCATTCAAGGAACGACTGGACAACAATGCACACAACAGCAAGGAACTCTTCAACATCGTTAAAGAGCTCTCCAACCCCAACGCCGGAAACAACGACATCACCCCTTCACAAGACCTCTGCAACTCCCTCGCCTCCTACTTCCACAACAAGATCACGGACATACACAACAGCTTCAGCACTCAACCGACGCACGCCACGACTGAACCACCGCCCCCCACCACCACCCTCCGCGCCTGGACCCCGATCAGCACCGAAGACACCGTCCGCACGATGAACTCCATCCACTCCGGATCTCCGACCGACCCCTGCCCTCACCACGTCTTCAACAAGGCCGACGCTGTCATCGCACCCCACCTGCGGGACATCATCAACACCTCCTTCGACACCGCTACCTTCCCGGAGAGCTGGAAGCACGCCGAACTCAGCGCTCTACTAAAGAAGCCATCAGCCGACCCCACCGACCTCAAGAACTACCGCCCCATCTCGCTGCTCCCGTTTCCTGCAAAAGTCATCGAGAAGACCGTCAACAAGCAGCTGGCCGCCTTCCTCGAGACAAACGGATCCCTCGACCTCTCGCAGTCTGGCTTCCGAGCCAACCACAGCACCGAGACCGCCCTGATCGCAGCCACCGATGACATCCGAGCCCTGCTCGACAATGGAGAAACAGCGGCCCTCATCCTCCTAGACCTCTCCGCGGCCTTCGACACTGTCTGCCACCGTACCCTAGTGCAGCGCCTCAGCAACGTCGGAATCCAGGAGAAGGCTCTGGAATGGATCATCTCGTTCCTCGTCGGAAGGACACAGAGAGTCCGCCTCCCCCCGTTCAGATCAGAAGCCACCGAAGTCATCTGCGCCGTTCCTCAAGGCTCCTCGCTCAGCCCAACCCTCTTCAACGTCTACATGAGCCCCCTCGCAGCCATCGCACGACAACACAACCTCAACATCATCTCCTACGCCGGCGACACCCAGCTGATCCTCTCCCTCACCAATGACCCCGCCACCGCCAGAGCCAACCTACACGAAGGGATTACAGACGTAGCCAAGTGGATGATGAACAGCCGCCTGAAACTGAACTCGGACAAGACGGAAGTCCTCATCCTGGGATCTTCACCCTCCGCCTGGGACGACTCCTGGTGGCCCCCCGCCTTAGGCAGCGCACCCAAACCAACGGACCACGCACGCAACCTGGGCTTCATCCTGGACTCCTCCCTCTCCATGACCAGACAAGTCAACGCCGTCTCCTCGTCGTGCTTCAACATCCTACGCATGCTACGTAAGATCTTCCGGTGGATCCCCACCGAGACCAGGAAGACGGTCACCCAGGCCCTCGTCACCAGCCGTCTGGACTACGGCAACTCCCTCTACGCCGGAACCACCGCCAAACTCCAGAAGAGACTCCAGCGGATTCAGAACGCCTCAGCACGACTCATCCTAGACATCCCCCGTCGCAGCCACATCTCCGGACACCTGAGAGATCTGCACTGGCTCCCGGTCAACAAGAGAATCACCTTCCGTCTCCTCACCCACGCACACAAAGCCCTACACAACCAAGGCCCAGGATACCTCAACAGCTGCCTCAACTTCTTCGCTCCCACTCGCCAGCTTCGATCGACCAGCCACGCCCTCGCCGCCGTCCCCAGCATCCGAAGATCCACTTCAGGAGGAAGGTCCTTCTCCTACCTGGCCGCCAAGACTTGGAACTCCCTCCTGACCCACCTCCGCCTGACCCAGGACCACCTTGCCTTCAGGAAGCAGCTCAAGACCTGGCTGTTCGAGCAGTAGCGGACCCCCCTCCCCTAGCGCCTTGAGACCCTCCGGGTGAGTAGTGCTCTATATAAATGCTCTGATTGATTGATTGATTAACAGTGAAGTTATCTTTGGGCAGTGTATGGTATCAGGCAGGAAGTAGAACTATTAAAAAGTGCATGTGATGAAGACTAAGTAAAATCATAATTATACTAGAGAAGCCTAACTTAATCCATAAATATCATAGAGAAGCGTATCTCAAGCTATAACTATAACAGAGGGACAATAAATAACTATCAGAAAACGTTTTTACTAATTAATTTAAAGTGCTCCTTACAAATTAACAACTTACTTTTTAGAGAGGTGAAGAAGAAAAAATGTGAAAATCCTTTCAAGATGTACCTCAGGTAGTTGTAGTCAAAATGGCTTTGTTTCCCTCTTTTTTCATTTATATTCATGTACATAACCAATCAAATGTCAGGAAATAATACTAGAAATTGAAAGTAACATTTTAATTGGTTGTAAATTCTAACACTTCAGATGTGTTTTTGTCATGTAATTTACCTCAGGATATTTAGACAGGCATACAGGTCAAATGGCTCAATGGAATTCCATCAAATTTGGGAAAATGGTAGGGACTGGTATGTAGTATGGCCTATTCTATATTTGGTGAACATCTCTACAGAGGTTTTTATGTAAATTAACTTTTACATTTTTTTGGGAGCGCTTACCGGTGAGCGCCCCGGTACGCGTACCGGTAAGCGCAACGGGAGTCCCCCATCTTGTGTTTCGGAAGAATTGAGACACAAGATGGAGGACAAACAACGTTGGGAATGGGTAAAAGGGGGTACGGTAGACACCCCCTGACCCCCTAGGTTTTCTGAGGGGGTCTTAGGAGGCCCATATAGGCCCCAAAAAAAATTTTAACAAATTCTCGCGGGGGGAGCGCCCGGTACGCGCACCGGGAAGCGTACCGGGGAGCGTACTTTGGTGAAAATTAGTGAAAAAAGTTAGAGTAAAATAATCATTTTGAGTGATCAGATGTAGGGTAGCCCTGAAAAGAGCTTTTGGGTTCTGGGGCTGATTTAGGTACCTACAAGTAGGTTCCAATGCACAGTCTTATATTCAGGAGGAATATTCTATTCCCCTCATCTGAGAAGTGCACACCATCTCCTCTGTAGATATCTTGCATGTTGTAACGCAAGTTATTGTTGTATATTGAACCCATTCCATAGTCTCTCATGTAAGCAGAAACAGATTTATTCACATGTTTCCGTGCTTTCTCAAATTGTGGACAAAATTGGTTGGACCAGTTCCATTTCTGTCTTTGGCATATATTGGAATATACCAAGGCAGTTTGTGGAAAAAGTGTCATCAATTGCCCAAAGGTGTCCTTTAAAACCATCTCCAGACCTACCCCAGTCAAAGTGCCTAGGTCATTTCCACACAGTGCAAAATTATGAGGTCAGGGTGTGGCAGATGGTAAAAGGTTTTCACCAATGGTATCAATTGATGACATCTCAATCCTCTTTGGCCAATCCATTTTATGTGCACATTTGGTAAATCAAGGTTGTGAAAATTTCTGATAGCTGCATTCCTTTGAGCCCAGTGAATGTAGCTATGCCCAATAATCCAGACAGAGTACATGGTGAGAGTCAGATGAAGTGTAGGAATGAAATGGCAGTTGGAACAGTAGGAGTTTGCAAAAAAAATGTGGAGTTTCAGTGCTGTTGAATCACAAGCAATGATTGGTGGATTCAGATAGTTCAAAACTGAAAGTTAGGGTGCATGGTTCTGTTCTGTGAAAGAAGTAATTTGAATGGTTAAGAAAAAGTCATTAAAAGAAATATTGCACCTCAGCTGGTGTATTGAGAGGTCAAACATCCTTGCTAAGTTCAATTGCAACATTGTAGAATAAACTTTTAACCCTGAGAGGTGAGTGAGGAGGGAGTTGCTATGGTAACAGGCAGAAAGGGCTGAGGGGGGGAAGGGTGTTGGTTTGAAAATAGAGAGGGAAGAGTTTTAATTGGTTAACATGAGGGATATGTGTGTAGAATTAGAGGTTTTCTGTGCCATTCATGGTTGCAGTGCCTGGAGTACATACCTTTTGCTCTGCTAAAGAAATATTGGTGTGTGTATCTGACACTGTTCTCAATCTCCCAAAGCATTTGTAAAGGTGAGTTATGATTCATTCAATATAGATAGAGAGTTCAGATTAGGAAGCACATTGAGTTTCTTTGCTGTTGGTTTGTGTCATTTTTTGAAAATGCATGGTATCAACATTTGCAAGATAGAGGAAATGTATTTAGTAAAATAGTGAGTTTTCAGAACTGAAATGGAATTCTTGTACATATGACCTGCGCTCTGTTTCTAAAATGTTATTGTAAAAACGATTTTGGGGCAAATCAATGGTTTTTACATTTTTGAGAAGGAATAAATAGTGTGTGCATGATTACATAAAAATATTTGAACCTTTCACAATCATGTCACCTGTGTTACCTCAGATTAGGAAGCAGACTGAGCTTCTTTGCTGTTGGTTTGTGTCATTTTTTGGGTAATGCTTGGTAGGAATGTTTGCAATAGAGAGGAAATGTATTTTGTAAAATAGTGAGTTTTCAGAACTGAAATGGAATGCTTGTACATAGGACCTGCGCTGTGTTTCTAAAATGTTATTCAAAAAACGATTTTGGGGCAAATCAATGGTTTTACACTTTTGAGAAGGAATAAATAGTGTGTGCATGATTACATAAAAATATTTGAACCTTTCACAATCATGTCACCTGTGTTACCTCAGATTAGGAAGCAGACTGAGCTTCTTTGCTGTTGGTTTGTGTCATTTTTTTGGTAATGCTTGGTAGGAATGTTTGCAATAGAGAGGAAATGTATTTTGTAAAATAGTGAATTTCAGTACTGAAATGGAATGCTTGTACCTAGGACCTGCGCTCTGTTTCTAAAATGTTATTCAAAAAACGATTTTGGGGCAAATCAATGGCTTTTACATTTTTGAGAAGGAATAAATAGTGTGTGCATGATTACATGAAAATATTTGAACCTTTCACAATCATGTCACCTGTGTTACCTCAGATTAGGAAGCACACTGAGGGCCTTATTTATGAAAACAGCGATGCGTCAGTTTTCACTGCGCACTCCTTGCGACACCAATGATGCGTCATATTTAATGTATGACGCATCATGTCGCAAGGAGTTACAGATAAGTCAGTATTTCTGACGTATCTGTAAGCGCAAAAGTGACGCATTGCTGGAGTGTGTCACAAAAGTGACGCAACTCCAGCAATGCGTCTTTTCAAATGGGGAAAGCCCCATGTGAAAAGGTTTGCGTCAGTCTTACGCCTGCTGTGAGGCAGGCGCAAGATTTTGATGTAACAGCGTCCTAAAAGAGACGCAGTGAAATCTCATAGATTTCACTGCGTCACTATTACGAGGTTTTTTACGGGGGAACACCCCCTCTGCATACATTATACCTGACGCAGGTATAATGTGGCGCAGGGGTTTAAAAAGTGACGCTTCTACCTAGATGCGTCATTTTTAAAATATGGCGCAACAAGGCACATGTTTTATGCTGCCGATGCGTCACAAAAAGTGACGCATCACCAGCGCAAAACTGACGCAGGGCCTCATAAATGAGGCTCTCAGCTTCTTTGCTGTTGGTTTGTGTCATGCTTTTTGATAATGCTTGGTATCTACATTTGCATGATAGAGGATTTTTATTTTGTGAAATAGTGAGGTTTCAGTAGTGAAGTTGAATGCTTGTACATAGGACCTGTGTTCTGTTTCTAAAATGTTATTCAAAAAACGATTTGGGGGCAAATGAATGGCTTTTACATTTTTGAGAAGGAATAAATAGTGTGTGCATGATTACATAAAAATATTTGAACCTTTCACAATCATGTCACCTGTGTTACCTCAGATTAGGAAGCAGACTGAGCTTCTTTGCTGTTGGTTTGTGTCATTTTTTTGGTAATGCTTGGTAGGAATGTTTGCAAGAGAGAGGAAATGTATTTTGTAAAATAGTGAGTTTTCAGTACTGAAATGGAATGCTTGTACATAGGACCTGTGTTCTGTTTCTAAAATGTTATTCAGAAAACGATTTTGGGGCAAATCAATCGCTTTTACATTTTTGAGAAGGAATAAATAGTGTGTGCGTGATTACATAAAAATATTTGAACCTTTCACAATCATGTCACCTGTGTTATCTCAGATTAGGAAGCAGACTGAGCTTCTTTGCTGTTGGTTTGTGTAATTTTTTTGGTAAAGCTTGGTAGGAATGTTTGCAAGGGAGAGGAAATGTATTTTGTAAAATAGTGAGTTTACAGTACTGAAATGGAATGCTTGTACATAGGAGCTGTGCTCTGTTTCTAAAATGTTATTCAAAAAACGATTTTGGGGCAAATGAATGGCTTTTACATTTTTGAGAAGGAGTAAATAGTGTGTGCATGATTACATAAAAATATTTGAACCTTTCACAACCAGGTCAGCTGTGTTACCTCAGATTAGGAAGCAGACTGAGCTTGTTTGCTGTTGGTTTGTGTCATTTTTTTGGTAATGTTTGGTAGGAATGTTTGCAAGAGAGAGGAATTGTATGTTAGCTGTGTTTCCTCAAATTAGGAAGTGGATTGTGCAGATGAGGTGAGGCATGTCCAGGGGCGCAAATGAGTTGAGGCCTGTGTCCATGAGTGCAATTGAGAGGACTTACCTCCTCTGACCCTTAGACAAGCATTATCTAATCTGTGCCCCTTGGACAGGCCTCAATACATTGAGTATAATTGATGGTAACAGGGTACAGATGAGATGAGGCGTGTCCAGGGGTGTAGATGAACTGAGGCCTGTCTAATGGTGCAGAGGAGTTGAGGTCTATTCAGGGTTGCAGATAAGGTGAGGATTGTCCAGGGGTGCATAGGAGGTGATGCCTGTGTTGAAGAGTGTAGTGGAAGAGAGCTCTGTCCAGGGGTGGAAAGGAGGTGAGGGCTGTGTCTAAGAGTGCAGTGGGGGATAGGCTTCATGAAGTGCAGTCCAGTGCACTCTTAGACACCGACCTCACCACCTATGCTCCCCAGGACAGTCCTTACCTCATGTGTACAATCTGCTTACTAATCTGAGGAAACACAGGTGATATGATTGTGAAATGTACCAAATATATTTTTTTAATCTTGCAGATACTATCTAATCCTTGTCAATAATGTAAAACCAATTCATGTGCCCAAAATATTTTTTTTAGAATTATATTTAAAAAACAGAGATAAGGTCATATGTATAAGTATTATAGTGTTTATATTGTTTGCTTATTGTCATTGTTTTGTTGTTTGGTAATAGTGGTCTATAATGATTTTTTAACTTGTATTTCTTTTGTTTTCCACAGATTAAAATCAAGATTTCAATATTTTTTTTTATTTTTTACATTTTTTATATTTGTATGGCGCACAGCTACCCAAAAAGGTTTTCCCGGCGCCTTTGACATATGGATGAACAAAAGGTATATGATGAGCATGGTTTTAGCACAGTTGTTTCTGGAAGAGCCAAGTTTTTACATTCTTTCCGAAACTTGCGTAGTTTTCTTCTTTTCTGATATGTAGGGGAAGTGTGTTTCACAGGATGGGCCCTCTGACCGAGAAGGATCTTCCACCAATTCTTTGCAATCTTTACCTGGGAACAGCAAAATTTGCTGCAGTTTGAGAGCGCAGGTTTCTTGCTGGTAGGTAGGGAGTGGCTAATGCTTGCAGATAGGTTGGTGCCGTTTTTGATTTGATCTTAAACATGTAGCTCAGGGTTTTGAAGCTGATACGGTTTTCTACCCTGAGCCAATGAAGATCATTCAGATGTTTTGACACCCTTGCGGTTTTTGGTATATTACACAGAAGTCTTGCGGCTGAATTTTGGATCAGCTGAAGTCGTTTGATGACTGCTTGGTTTGAACTCAGTTAGAGGATGTTGCCGTAGTCAAGACGTGATGTAATTAATGCGTTGACTACGGTCTTTTGTGTGGCAGGGGGTAACATCCATAAAAACAAATTCAGCCACTTTATTATGGTGAAGCATAGGCCTACAACTTTATTTGCCTGCTGTTTCAATAGTAAGGAAATATGCCCTCAAGGGAAAGGAGACGAAAAGATAATAAGCGGAAAAAATCAAAAACAGCAACGGAATTAAAGCAGTCTCCTACAACAAATACTTTAAAAAACAGGAAAAAAGCTCCTGGTAAGACAACTAAGGGGTCGATTCCGATCCGGTAAAATGCGCTCCGAATTGTCGTACGGAGAGTTTTTTCCCCATACGAATCGTACCCGTAGACGTCCCGTACGTACGACGAAGTACGATCCGTACCAGGTGCCAAACTCCGTACGAGTCGTACAGGACTCCGTACGACTCAAATCTCCGTACGAGTTTCACTCGGAACCGGCTGTACGCGACATCACTACGGTTCGCGGCTGGTTTTTACGACCCAGCAAGTACGATTCGTGTCGGGTACGCGCCGTACGACCCTTTCCTACGGGAGCCGAAAACAGTCGTAAACGCAGAGTTCGCGCCGAAACAGGTACGGAACGCCCCCCCCGGGTACGGCACGTACCCCCCATGATCGCAGGGGTATGCGCCGTACCCCTGTGATCATGCGGGGTACGCGCCGTACGGTGTGTAGGTGATCGTGCGCTTTTCCGTACGAATCGACGTGTACCGTACGAATCGCGTCCGGGTCGGCCGATCGGGATCGGAATCGTCCGGTCGTACGGCGTCCGTACGAGTCGTACGGAAATGGCTCCAGATACGATTCGTACGGACGGGGATTTTACCGGATCGGAATCGACCCCTAAGTCTTTCTTACGGAACATATGTAGATCAAAAAAAAATGTTGGACAGAATGTAGAAAAAGAGAAGGAGAGAGCAAATTTGAAGAGGAAGGAGAGATTCCGAAAAAAATGTACAACTGCAGCAGGAGACAATAATATGTATAGGAATAGAAGGCAAATTCAATTTAGGGACATTCGTAAACGAATGTTTCGCAATAGGGTGGTTTTAAATTTGTTAAAAAATATTAAAAAAGGTAAACAGAGATCTGCTTTTTATAAGAAAAAGAAAAGTGTAGAGAAAATTGTTGATCAGGCTTTTGAAGTTAAGAAAAAATTATTTATTTTAATAATCAATAGAATTAGGACACTTAACAAGACAATTGATGTTTTCAAATCAAAGAGTAAATGGAAAAGAGTAATTAATCGGACTAATTTTTGTAAAGTTTGTTCTGGAGAATGGATGCACAGTTCAAGTTGTGAGCCATTTTTTAATGAGGAGAGTTACTTTCAGGAGAATGATTTAGTGCATGCAGTTGACACCAGTGGTCGAGCATATGAGGTGAAAGACGGTTGTCCGATTGAAAAAGAGAAACTTGTGCCTAGAGAACCAGAAGAGGTGTTAACTGATGAAGTTTTAGGGAGACGTACTAAGGGTCCAGTGTACACTTGGAAGTTTATTAGTATTTGTAGTGTGCGACAGGAATCAATCGATTTGTTTTGTAATTTCTTACGTACATATAGTAAGAAAACTCTAAAACAGTAAATGAAGATGTTGCAAGACTTAGATCCTTGTAGAGTGAGAGAAAACACAGGTTTGCAAGGGCATTCACTGGCTTGTCTTTCTAGAAAAGTATGTCAGAGTGTTTTTCATCATTTTAGGATGTTAGCAGTGCATCATAACAAAATGAGGAAATTAGTGAGAAGGTTGTATTATGCAAAAAGTCCAGCACTTAAGCTTAAACAATTAAACAGTGCTCTTTTGCATTGAACTGAATTAGATGTGAAGAAGATTTGTGAAGAAATTGAGATTTGCTATTTTGGTGATAAAGAGGACAGTGTAGAAATTGACACAGAAATTCAAGGTAATGTGGAAGACAATGTACAGATTTCAAGTACAGAAAAGTTTGACCAGGAAATTACCAGGTTTAAGGTGGAATCAAGTGAAAGGCCGAATTTTACTTGTGTGTGTTGTCGACGAACTCATTATAAGCATCAAACTAGATTAGTTGATTTATACGTAAAAAGTGAAAAGATAAATAGTTATGAGTGGAAGGATTTTGCCACTTATTTGTGGGTGGAGAATTCTTTTGATTTGAGTTGTGATCAGCGTATTTGTAAATATTGTTATGATAAATTAAATCAAAACAGAATGCCTGCTAGAGCTGTTCATAATAATCTGGAGTTGGTAGACATTCCTCCTGAATTGATGGATTTAAATACATATGAGTCTATTTTGATTCAATGTGTCCATCCTTTTCAGGCAATTGTTCGCATGGAGCCTAAGATAGGGAAATTGCCTCCTTCAGATTTACAGAGAGGATTAAAGGGAAGAGTTGTTTATTTGCCTCTAGATTTCAAGAAAAATATTAATACAATTGGTGTAGAGAAAGTGGAAGAGGAACCTCTGGTTATTCTAGTTAATGGGGTTCCGACAAAGAGTAAGAAAATCTGGCAAGATTTAGTGGATGTTAGGAAAGTCAAAAAGGCAACGTTGTATTTGGTCAAAAACAATGAGTACTACAAACATGTATGTGTTAGAGCAGAGGAAACAGCTGCAGATGAAGACAGTGATTCTTCAGCTGGCCCAATTGAAAAAGTTGATGTGTCTAGAAATGAAGAAATATATGAACATTATACTGTTCATCCTTTGCATTCCAAAGAAGTGATGGGGAATGCAATTGACTTGTTTCAAATGAAAGCAGCAAAAGGAAGTCCCATTAGTGTATGGGAAGAAAGTTTGGAAGCTCGTTGTTTTCCACATTTATTTCCAACAGGTCGAGGTGGACGATATGATGATCGACCCCTTCAAATTCCTGCATCTGAATATCGAACTTTAAGATTATATGCTTAAGATCCAAGGTTTCGTCAATGCATTCCATATTTGTTTCATCTACTGTATGAAAGTGACTTGTCTGGGCTTTCTTATGCAGTAAACCATATACTGAAAAGTGGAGCACATCTGCAAAATGTTTCGGCAAGGGACTTTATGGAGAAAGTAAATCTGCAAGATAATATTTTGGAACCTCATCTAATCAATCTCATGGCATGTCAGCGTGGTACAAATGAGTATTGGTACCGTCGTCATGGGGAATTGAAATATATGCTAAGAAACTTAGGAACTCCTACATGGTTCCTCACTCTTAGCTGGGCTGAGTATGCATGGGACGACTTACTTCAATTTCTACGAGAGGCAAATGCAAATATACAAAATATAGAATTCAAAACTGCTGGAGAACTCTGTTCTTTGGATCCAGTGAATGTATGCAGATATTTCAAACATAGATTTGGAGCTATGATGTCTTTTATTACCAACAAAAAAATCCTCCCCTTGGAGAGGTTTTGGATTTCTTTTGGAGAAAGGAGTATCAAGCGAAAGGTGCTCCTCATATATATATGTTGTTGTGGATTAAAGATGCACCCAAATTTGGAACAGATTCGGATGAGACAGTGATGAGCTTCATTGAAGAGTATTCAACATGTGCTGTTCCGAAAAGTACAGAAGAAAACAGTTTAAGGCAACAAGTTTTACGCTTTCAATCCCATCGTTGTGGAAAGTACTGTCATCGAAAATTCAGAAACAAGGACAAGTTCTATACAAAATGTCGTTTCGCGTTTCCACGACCAGTGATTTCTAAAGGAAGAGTAAATAATTTGATGTCTTCTCTGCGACATACTGTGACGAGGAAATCATCGAAAAATACATACAATTTAAAAAGAAACGAAGAGTCCAAGTACATCAACGACTACAAACCAGTGATTTTGTCCATGTGGAATGCTAACATGGATATTCAGTTTGTTGCTGACAACTCTATTGCTGTGGCTAGATATGTGACGTCTTACATCACAAAAAAAGAAAAGACAGAACTGAAGGAAATGTGGGAGGACATTTCACATGAAAAGAGTCAAAGCAAGAAATTATACAGTTATAGTCTGAAGATGTTGTCACATCGAGAAATTGGAGCATATGAATGTTCTGATCGATGTCATCAGCAAGTCTATATGCCAAATCTAGAACTATCATTTGGGTGAGTCTAGGTCTTGCTGCAACACGAAACCGAGTTTTGAAATCTGTACAAGAAATAGAGTATTTGGCGGAGAAAGAACCAGAAAGTACAGATATTTTGAAGACAAACATGTTGGATACATACTATCCAAATAGAAGTCCTTACCTTGAGAACGCTTGTCTCTATGAAGTTCTGCAAAGATATATTTATAAGAGGAACATCAGAGAAGATATCAATAATGGAATATATGCTGTCATTGGGTGTGAAGGATGTCTAGTGAAGCAGAGAAAAGGCCATTTGATTAGTCATCGAAAATTGAGTTGTGAAAATCCAGAGAAAAGGGAATTTTACTATTTAGCTCTTTTGCAACTCTTTAAGCCATGGCGTACAGAAGAGGAACTACTTGGAGATTTTCTCTGTTACGAAGATTCTTTTAATGCAACCAAGGATACCATAGAATATCCGGTTTTTCCAAATTATCTGCAAATGTTGAACGAAGAGATAGAGCAAGAAGCCACAATTGCTGTAGAGATTGCTATAGACAGTTCTCAAGACAGTCAGAGTTCTACTTCATTGAGTCAGGATCCACTAGGAGGACCACTTATCCAAAATGAAGCTGCCACAGCATGGATGAGGTGGAAAGAGCTATGGAACAAGCTCAAGATGATGTAGTTAACTTAGAAGATTTGGTGAAACAACTAAACCTTGAGCAGAAGCAGATATATGACGAAGGCACAGAACAGATTGAACATGGATTCAGTCATGAGAAAAAAGAGTGCTCATGTACATCATTTAAGCCTGTCCAACTGTACGTGAGTGGAGAAGCGGGAACTGAAAAAAGCTTTCTGATTAAAGCAATTGCAACTTATCTGCAGAAAAGGACTGAATCACCGCTATCTTGTGTTGTTACCGCTCCAACTGGGCTGGCAGCACATAATATTAAAGGGATTACTTTACATTGTTTACTGATGCTGCCAGTGGAGCATGATAACAAATTGCAATACCACAAGCTATCTGGAGATGCGTGTTCCGAAGTTTCGAGAGTCCTGAAGAAAATGAAACTTCTTATCATTGATGAAGTAAGCATGGTCTCAAATCTAATGCTTGCTTCTGTGCATTTGAGAATGCAAGAAATTCTTAGAACAGAGTATGATGTGTTATTTGGAGGGAAACACATTATTGTTTTTGGAGATCTACTGCAGTTGACTCCAGTGAAAGGACAACCAGTGTTTAAAATGGTCACGCATGAAGATACCAGGAAGTGCCTAGGAAGCATTGGAAACGTTAATATATGGTTACATTTCAAATATGCAGAACTACTCCAAAATATGCGGCAGGCAAAGGATGAAGATTATAAAAATATTCTACAAGATGTAAGAATCTGAAAAGTAAGTCAGCATGGGAAAGAAGCTTTACATGGACGATTAATCTCAAATTTGTACCCAAATGAAAACATTCTTCCAGAGAATATTTTCAAGAAAATTAACGAGAAGAAATCTGGCATATGTTTGATGCCAACTCTGAAAGAATGTTCCATGTTCAACAACAAAATGTTAAAGTTAAAAAATGAAGAGATAGTGAAACTGGAAGCTATAGATAAAATAGAGCATATGGGAGCAACAATTATTTTGCCTGAAAATTTGAAATGAAAATTGGATTCATTAGAGAAGACTGGTTTTGAAAAGACTCTGAATGTTTGTTAATTGTCGTATCATTTTGAGAAGGAATTTAAATGTTGAAAGAGGTTTGGTAAATGGAGCAATGGGTCATGTTGTTGGTTTTGTGAATTACAAAAATAGAGATGGAATTGAAATTTTAAAAATTAAATTTGATGGCATTGACGAAATAGAACAAATTTGTTGTTCTTCAGCTAGATTTTTGCTTGTGAAAGACTTATATGTTCGCCGAAAACAGTTTCCTGTTTGTTTGGCATATGCAGTGGCAATTCATAAATCTCAAGGTTTAAGTGTAGATAGTGTTTTGGTGAACATTGGAAGTTCTGTGTTTAAAGAGGGTATGGCATATGTGGCGTTATCACGAGTCAGAACTTTATCAGGATTGTACTTGATTGAGTGTGATGAAACAAAGATTTGTGCTGATCTAGATTGTGTTAAAGAATACAATAGGTTAAGAAGAGAGTATGCTCCACATTTGCCTCAATATCCTCTGTTTGAAAAACGTGTGGTAGGCCGAAAAAGAAGAAATGAGAATAATTGCACTGAGGTAGTAGCAAAAAGACAGAAAGTAGATGAAACTGTAATTGTAAGCAGAAAGAAAAAGGATTCTGTTGAAGATGTTGTTGGATTTCAGTTTGAAAACAGTTCTGGTGTCAACTGCTATGCTAATGTAGTGGTTAATGTTGTTTTTTTTCTTCAAAATTTACAAGAACAGATTGTTGAAAATCGGGATCAAACATTCTGCTGTTTATTGAATTCTGTGTTTGAGAAATGTAGCAAAAATAGAAAGTGTTTCAGAAATTAGAAATCTTCTAGACATATGTTCTGGTCAAAATCAATTTTCACAGATTATTCAGCAGGATTGTCAGGATTTTTTTATGTATATGTTTGATGTTTTGGAAGATGAAGGTGTAGATATAAAAAATCTTTTTAGCCTTTCTTATCAATGGCAGCATGACTGCGACAACTGTAGTTTATCAAGTAGTACTAGAATAGACACTGAAAGATTTATATATTTGAGTTTACCAGACTGCAAATCAGTGCCTTTTAATAATCTAGTTAAAGCAGCTGATCACAATATGGTGTGTACCCAATGTAAGTCTGCAATGCTGTCCACATTATTTTTACAAACTTATGGTAAATATGTGATTTTAATGTTCCAACGATGTAGACCTGATGGAAGTAAATTGTCAACTTCTATTAAAAATTTTGTGGCTTCTCAGTTATCAATTTCAGGAAGAACCTTTGCAACTGTAGCTATTATTTATCATGACGGTCCTTCAACAACATCAGGGCATTACACATGCTATTTAAAAAGTCGTCAAGGTTGGACCCACTGTAATGACACTCATTTGACTTTCAAACAACATTTGCCTTTTGACTTAAAAAATTCATACTTAGGGGCCGATTAGGATAGAGGATTTTCCACCTCCTCCGGGCCGGCGGAAGCCACCTCCGGCCCGGAGGAGGCGGAAAATCCTCTGCGGAGTCACCAAAGACCCACCGCCGCATTATGATGGCTGGTGGGTCTTGGTTTCTGTCCGCTGCTTTTCCGCCGCGGTCGGATTACAACCGCGGCGGAAAAGCTCTCATTTGGCTGGCAGTGTCTATCAGACACCGCCAGCCAAATTAGGATGCATTTTTAAACATGCTTTTCCGCGGCGGTTAAAAGCATGTGTACTTTTGATTTTGGGGGCCCGTTGCGGGCCCCCAGGGTGTAGGCGGGTGGGGGGTGCACATGGGGGGTACCTATGGTACCCCCCAGTATTTACATGCACAAAGCGGCAGGCACCGCACGGTGCCTGCCGCTTTGTGCATGTAAATGTAAAACATGCACTTTTACCATTGCGGCGGGTGCTGCTTCAAGCAGCACCCGCCGCAATGTTAAATATCCAGGATGTGACCGCCAGGGTGGCGGTCACATCCTAATTTGCACGGAGGGACCGCCGCAGCCCATGCGGACGGTCCCTCCACCTCTGGGATGGCGGACGGACGTAAGTCCATCCGCCATCCTAATCGGCCCCTAGTGTTTTTAGAACCAACATTTAAGTAAAGGTAATTGGCCTATGAAGACGGGAGCAGTTAATAAAGGTTAGTTTGCTGTTTAAAATTATATTCTGAATAAAAGTGATCAAGATAATAAAAAAAATTGAGTTGTCATATAGGTACTGTAAGTGGATCTCATAGTAAGTGATATCAGTATCATACAAAATGATGAACATGAGTGAGTCAGAGATAGAATTATGATTATTTAAATATTGTGAAAATGTTGTATGAGCCTTTCTTTCAGAACGTCGGGAAAACTGTAATTTCAGAGTTTCTTTTAAGTAATTTGAAAATATACTCATACATCTGACACTATTTGGCCTTAAGGAAAAGTGAAGGAATGAGCAAAGAGTTATGACTGAAAAAAAGGAGTATATGAAAATAATGAAAATATTTCAGATGTTCTTGGAGCTTTTCTTCTAGAAAGTCGATGAAAAGGATTTTTTAGTGAACAGCAGAGTACTTTCCAATGAAAAGGACCTTTATGATATACTATTTGGCCTAAAGGAAAAGTAAGTGAATGAAAGATTAGTGTACATTTGTGATTGTTAAGTGTATAAGGTTTTTTTAAAAACACAATCTTTTAGATTGTGGTTTTTTTTTCCCGCTGTCATATGATGAGTAATTTGAACTCACTGTTTTAAGTGAAATTCAATATATTCTGAGAACAGCAAAAATAAACTATGTAACATGTTGTACAAGTTATTCTATAGTTTGTATTGTGTAATTTAAATTGTATTCCCATTGTCTCACACTCACTTTCCTTTTTCCACCCTCTTTCAGCTCTTTTTACTCACTTATAATGTTCTCTCACTCTCTTTCACCCCCGTTCCTTTACTCCACTTCTTTCACAACGCCTCATTCTCATTTCAACTGTGTGCATCCCCTCTCTCCCTTGCATAACTATTCAGCTTTCAGTCTCTTTGCTTTACTTCCCTTTTCCGTCTTTTCCTCCTTTGCTCTTTTAGTAATTCCTCTTTACTCACTCAGCAGTATTGTCGCACTCTATCACTATAAATCACCCACTCTCCCTCGCTTATCTTTGTTTGCTATTTTCTTTTGACCTCTTCTCTCTATTTTCCGTTCACTACCTCTAAGTCATCAGTCCCTCACTCTCCTTGTGTTATGTTCACTTGTGTTTATCTACCTTCTATCATTTCTCTTACAACAACTTCACTGCTCCTCTCTCATCGTTCTTCCACCCATTTCTTTTAGTCCGGTTCCATTACTACCCCTCATTTCCTATCTTTCAGTGTCCTTCTCTTTACTTTCATCACCGAATCACTTTCTCTCAGTACCACTGCTTTAGTCCTCTTCTCCTCTCTTTCCTTCTTTTGCTCCCTTACTCATTTTCCTTTCCTCACTCATTGTACTCCACTTCACTCAGTCCTTACCTTAGTCTCTCTGTCTACTAACTTCCTCACTCCTTTTCCCTCAATCCTTCTATATTATCCTCTCTCCCTTCATCCCTTCACTCTATGACTCTCCTTCACTTACTCTCAGTTATCTTCCATTCCTCATTCTTCTAAATGCATCCTTAATTAGACTCCTTTCCCTCTCACTCAATATCTTTTTACTTACTTCTGTTTCCTGATTTAGTTTTGCTAACTCACATTCTTTTAGTATCTTTCTTACCTTCAGTTCATTTTTCTCTTCTTCTCTTCCTTTCTGTCAGTGAATCTATATGCCTTACTCTAAGTAATTTACTCTCCTTCTATTTCTTTTTCCCTCTTTTTGTCCTTCTACCTTACTTTATTTCCCTTTCTGTGTCCTTCACTCTTACTTTATTTCTAAATACACTGTTATGATTTTTAACCTCTTCATTTGTATCTTTTATTTTAAAATACATATTTTACTAATTATAACTTATTTTTTCTTCTCTCTTTCACAGATACAAAATGTAGTAAAAAAATGTAATTAAAGTTACATTTATTATATGGTAAGTGTGACTAAAAAAACTGTAGTTTGTCATCACCCTTTGCTTTAACCTCACTACTATTTTCTCAACCTACCTCACTCCTGTTTCTTTACTCTTCTTTCCTCACTTATTCATATTCTCCATGTTTACTCCCCTTTCCCTATTTCCCCTCCTACATTCAACTTCTTTCAGTCCCTATTCTTTACTTCCCTTACCCTCTGTTCCCTTCCTTTGCTCCCTCACTCATTCTCTTTCCCTTAATCATTTACTTCACTCCTACACACACACCTCCCCCCCCCAAACACACACACACACCTCTGACATACACCACACACACACCTTACACACTGTGACAAGGAGTGGTGGACCCCCAGAACTGACCCTGTGATGCCTCCTTCATTACAGTCGTCTCCTTGGGAACTCGAACAGGACGAACCTGAAGAAAAGGAACCCGGTCCCTTTAACTGGGCGTTTTCGGAGGAGGAGGCCCAACCTCCGGACCACGTCAGCCCAGCGGGATTGGACAAAAGCCAGGAAGTCTGGTTAGGAACGTGTGACATCACCCCGGTGGAAGAGGAGAGGAGCGGAGTCGAAGGCGGAGAGTGGAGAAGAGGACGGAGCGAAGAAACCAGGCGGAGAACGGAGGAAGAGATCGAGGAAGGCGGAGAGGGGTCCCAAGGAAAGCCAGGAGGCCAACGACATCGCGAGCCGCCGTGCCACGCTCCCGGGGGAGGAGTGTGGCTCACTCAGGTACGGCAGCGTATGGCGGCCTGGGTGGGAAGCAAGCGCGTGTAGATAGTATAAATAGCCCCTACGGTCCATAGTCCTCCCCTCCTAGTATTTCTTTACCCCGCGTTTACCCCTCACTGTCTGTACTCACTATCTCTCACCCTTGTGCTGAGTGTACAGCCTCACCGGGTGTACCCCTCCCACACCACACGGTCCCAAGGTGCACGAACCCCCCCCAGAGGGCATAACACTAACGGCCCTGTTCTGTTGGTCTTCTCTTTCCGGGGGAACCCTGAGCCGGTGAACAAGACGCCTCGCCAGGACAGCCCAGAGGAGAGACGCACGGCGACAGCTCAGAGGGGACACCTACCACCGCCAAAACGGATCCGAGTCAGTTCGCAAAAGAGAGACTAACTTTCAGGACAAGAAGGACATTAATGTTAAACACTAAACGGGGCATTCCAATAAAACCTGCTTTACAACAACCTACAGGTGTGTCGCTAATCCCTGACCCACCTGCCAGGCCCACACACACACACACACACAGCCACATACACACTCCTCACACACCCACACCCACACATCCCACACACACACTCCACACACATACCCCCCACACCCACACACCCCCCACACATATCTCACATACCCACACCTCCACCCACACCCAAACACCCCACACACCCACACACACACCTTACACACCCACACCCACACCCCCACCCCCACCTACACCCACTGACTCCCTATAAGTCACCCACACTGCCTTACTTACCTTTCTTTCCTGTTTCACTCAGACTCTTTCAGTCACTCCTTCCTTTACTCTCTCTCTCT
The DNA here is from genome assembly GCF_964261635.1 of Lissotriton helveticus. Lineage (NCBI taxonomy): Eukaryota > Metazoa > Chordata > Amphibia > Caudata > Salamandridae > Lissotriton > Lissotriton helveticus. The sequence continues at coordinate 861,172,213 of NC_136071.1, read as the reverse complement.
TTTCTCTCTGTCACTCCCCATGTCTTAACCTTATTCACTTTTATCCACCCTCTTTCACCCCTCTTTACTTACTCTCACTGCTCTTTTCTCACCCTCCCTCACCATTGTTCATTTATTCCGGTTCCGTCACTACCCCTCATTCCGCATTCTTTACTGTCCTTCCTTTTACTTTCAACACCCACTCACATTCTACCAGTACCTCTACTTTAGTCTTCTTTTTCTCTCTTCCCTTCTTTCGCTCCCTTATTCATTTTCCTTTTCTCACTTACACCCTATTACACCTTCTCTGTTTTTTACTATGTAATAAACAATCCCTCTGTGTTGCTCCCTCTAGCTCTTTTTCTATTAACATTACTCTCTTTGTGTTCTTCCCTCATGCTCACTCTTTCTTTAAAAAAAATGTTGTGGTTGCGCGCCCCGGTGCGCGCCCCGGTGCACTTACCGGTACGCGTACCCTGCAGAAAAAATATTAACAGAGATTCTTTAAAAATATAGGTTTATTTTTATAAATTAAAGGTAGTTCTAAAAAGAACAGTTTTTTTTATTCTTTTTGTTGTTTTATTTTTTTATTTTTTTAACATTTTTTACTTGTTTTGGGTTTTCTGAACAGTTTTATATATTTTTTTTATTTTGTATGGGGAGAAACAAAAAACAGGGAATTGTAAATGGCTCAACTGGAGCAAAACAAAAAAAAGAAAAAATTAGGCTTTTTTCGGGCACTTATGGTTATCCCCAGCACAGATGATAAGTTTTATACTTTGCTCACCATAGCAAAGTAACTTTCCACAATATTTGCACATGATTTTAAAATTGTTAAATTTTGATTGTATGATAGGCATTGTCTCTGTTGCCTCTGAACCCGATGGAGTTGGTTCTTTCGATGTTGAGGGTCTAGATGTTGATGGGGGTAGCTTACTGCAGAGGTCCCTTACCTCTGCAGCAGAATAGTTGATTGGGTGCCAACGGATCATGTGCCGAATCATGGTATGATTCCCGAAGGAATATGTTTTGTTAGTGTTCCCCCTGGACAGCTCAGCATCACAAATCAGAAAAGTCACCTTCGCAGCGTTGACTTTTTTGAAACCCCTTGGGATTTTGTAGAACTGCCATACGAAGTGCTCTTTTGGTTTGTAGGGCTGATTATCTTCAGGCAGGAAATGCCTTGTCTGTCCCTCCTCTTCATCATCCTCCTCCTCTTCTTCTTGACCACCAATGTAATCTTCTGGTGGTCTTTTTGATGGTGGTGGTGGTGGTGGTGGGGCAGATGCTCCAGCTGCTGCTGCTACTGTAGCCATTTTAAAGTAGAAAAGATTAGAGACATATCTCCACACAGGTCTTCCTCAGTCAAAGGACAAAGTCAGAATAAGGAAAAAAGGTGGGGGCTTTCATCATTTGGAAAACAAAACTGTTCTGGACCAATGAAAAGTGTTATTTTCAAGTCACATGACCAGGGCTTTCATCATTTGGAAACCAAAAGTGTTGTGAACCAATGAAAAATGTTATTTTCAAGTCACATGACCAGGGCTTTCATCATTTGGAAACCAAAAGTGTTGTGAACCAATGAAAAGTGTTATTTTCAAGTCACATGACCAGGGCTTTCATCATTTGGAAACCAAAAGTGTTGTGAACCAATAAAAAGTGGCGCGCTGCGTAAGCGCGTCAGGACGTTTCGCGATCGTTTGCGCTCGCGTGCTCTTACGCTGTGCGTCATATGACGCATCACACGGCTACGCGATACGTCACGATGTTGTTTTCGTTCGCGGGAATAGCGCTAACGGGACGCTCACCGGTACACGCCCCGGGGCGCGCCGTTGCACTACGCCATGTCATGAGTGATGTAATATGTGACGTCATCAGCAGTGCATTGCACGCGCAAGTTATAGTGAGTCCAACTAACTATAACGTGGGAATTTCAATGGTTTTATGCGAGTAAAATTTCCAGCTAACTATAACTGGTGTGAAACCTATGGTTTTTTTCAGTGAATTTAATAGGTTTTTTAAATGCTAATTCCCAACTATAACTGGTGTGAAACCTATGTTTTTTTCAGTGAATATAGATATATATAGATCTATCTATATATATATATACAACTTCAAATGATGCATTTGTCATTGCAATAGGCTGGTATCTAGGGTAAACACTATATATTATATATATATAAATTGGGTATAATTCACCCTTGAATATTTTGGATAACGTCTGAAGAATAATATGTTCCATTCTTTGAAGTGACGAGAATGCCATTATAATTTATAATACTATCTGCTTGAGTACGTGGTTGCAAATTAGACTAGGATAATGTATTTTGAAATTTACAAATCTTTTTGATTTTCCCAAGTCTAAATATGAAATCTTATGCAAATTTGAAAAACAACATGTTACCGCTGTTCAACTGACTAAGGACTACGGATGTAGTACTGCTGAATGTCATTTTCGTATTTGCTATTCTAAGATGGCCGACAAGAATGTTGCAAATAGTCCACTTCCTTTGTTTATTTCACATTGTTTACTTTTCACGTAATGACGAACGTAATTTTAAATGTCCGTATGCCATTAACTAATTCACTCGTGACCAAAGCGGTATCCGCCGAAACGCATTGGTTTTGTTTTGGCTTGATGCATAAATAAACCTTTCAAGCTTCTGGGATTGCGTGAATTCATTTTTGGAGTGCATCGCATACTTGGATGTACAGAGGAAGTGGAATTTATACGAGGTGACCTCGGCCCTTGAGATGAACCGGCGCGGAAGTGTCCCGGCAAATCGAGGAGGTGGAAAAGCTCCATATCTATCTATCTATGTATCTATCTATCTATATCTATCTATCTATCTATCTATCTATCTATCTATCTATCTATCTATCTATCTATATATCTATCTATCTATCTATCTGTCTATCTCTTCCTGTTCTGTGCAACGAGGCACTTGGGAAGACATAGATATATATATATATATTCACTGAAAAAAACATAGGTTTCAGAGAGGTTATAGTTAGTTGAACATTTCATTCGTACAAAACCAGAGTTCAAATGTTATAGCTATTAAAACTAACTATAACTCGGGCCCCCGCAATGCACTGCTGATGACTTCACATATTACATCACTCATGACATGGTCAGTGACATCACTGATGACATCTCCAATGACATCACTGATGACATCACTGATGACATCATCCCGTGAATGTGTGTTTCTGTAAAGTTTAAATATATATTTTATATGTTATTGCCAAGGTGTATTGAAGAATGAGTTGGTGTATAAGTGTCTGGGTGAAGGATTTAATAGGTGTGGGACTGACTATATAAGTGAGTGATTAATTGTGTCTTACTGAATGCATGGGTTAGTGACTATACTGTGTGAATATCTGTATCAGTCTCTCTGTTGTTGTGTAAGCTGCTGCATGGGTTGATGAGTATGACTGTCTATAAGGGTTACTTATTGGTTGCATGAGTATCAGTATGGGTGTCATAGTGTTTATGTGTGTGGGTGACTTTCTGCCTACATGTGTGAGTGGATAATTTACTATGGGAGATGGGGGAGATGGAGATGGGGAGATGGAGGTGGGGAGATTGAGATGGGGAGATGGAGATGGGGAGATGGAGATGGGGAGATTGAGATGGGTAGATTGAGATGGGGAGATAAAGGAAATAGAGAGGGGAGAGATGGAGATATGGAGATGGAGAGGGGGAGATGGAGAGGCGGGAGATGGGGAGGTGGAGATGGGGAGATGGAGATGGGGAGATGGAGATATGGAGATGGGGACGATGGACATGGGGAGATGGAGATGGGGAGATGGGGAAATGGAGATGGGGAGAAGGAGCAGATGGAGAGGGGGAGATGGAGATGGGGAGATGGAGATAGGGGAGATGGAGAGGCGGAAATGAAGAGGGGGTGATGGAGATGGGAAGATGGCATAGGGAGATGGAGATGTGGGAGATGGAGATGGGGAGATGGAGATGGGTAAGATGGAGATGGAGAAGGGGAGATGGAGAGGGGGAGATGGGGAGGGGGAGATGGGGGAGATGGGGGAGATAGAGATGGGGGAGATTGAGATGGGATGGGGAGATGGGGGAGATGGAGCGATGGAGAGATGGGGTGATGGAGAGATGGGGCAATGGAGAGATGAGGTGATGGAGAGATGGGGTGATAGAGAGATAGGGTGATGAAGAGATTGGGAGATGGGGATAGAGGAGGTGGAGATAGGGGGTTGAGATGGGGGAGATGGAGGTGGGATGGGGAGATGGGGAGATGGAGATGGGATGGGGAGATGGCGAAAATGTAGATGGGGAGATGGAGATGAGGGAGATGGAGAGGGGGAGATGGAGAGGTGGGATGGAGATGGGATGTGGGTGATGGGTAGATGGAGAGATGGGGGAGATGATGGAGAGATTGGGTGATGAAGAGATGGGGGTGGAGGAGGTGGAGGTGGAGATAGGGGGATGGAGATGGAATGGGGAGATGGGGAGATGGAGATGGGGGAGATGGGTAGATGGAGATGGGAGATGGAGATGGGGATATGGGGGAGATGTGGGAAATGGAGATTGGGAATATGGGGGATATGGAGATGGGGAGATGGAGAGATGGAGAGATGGAGATGGGGATATGGGGGAGATGTGGGAGATGGAGATTGGGAAGATGGGGGATATGGAGATGGGGAGATGGAGAGATGGAGAGATGGGAAGATGGAGAGATGGAGAGACGGGGGAGGGGGAGATGGAGAGATGGAGTGATGAGAGATGAAGAGATGGATATGGGGAGATGGGGATTGAGGAGGTGGAGATAGGGGGATGGAGATGGGGAGATTGGAGAGAGGGTGGAGATGGGGAGATGGAGAGATGGGGTGATGGAGAGATGGGGTGATGGAGAGATGGGGATGGGGATGGAGGAGGCAGAGATAGGGGATTGGAGATGGGAGAGATGGAGATGGGATGAGAGATGGGGAGATGGGATAGAGAGATGGAGATGGAGATGGAGATGGGGGTGGAGGAGATGGAGAGGGGGAGATGGAGAGGGGAGATGGAGAGGGGTGAGATGGGGAGATGGGGAGATGGAAATTGGGGAGATGGAGATGGGGAGATGGGATGGGGAGATGCGGATGGGAAAGATGGGGAGATAGGGAGATCGAGATGAAGATGGAGGAGTTGGGGGAGATGTAGATGGGGAGATGGAGATGAAGATGGGGAGATAGAGATGGGGGAGATAGAGGTGGAGATGGGATGGGGAGATGGATATGGGGAGATGGGGAGATGGAGATGGGGAGATGGAGAGATGGAGATGGGGAAGATGGAGATGGAGATGGGAGAGATGGAGATGGAGATGGGAGAGATGGACATGGGGAGATGGAGCAGATGGAGAGGGCGGGATGGAGATGGGGAGATGGAGATGGGGGAGATGGAGAGGGGGAAATGAAGAGGGGGGAGATGGAGATGGGGAGATGGAGATGGGGAGATGGGGAGATGGAGATGTGGAGATGGAGATGTGGGAGATGGAGATAGGGAGATGGAGATGGGTAAGATGGAGATGGAGAAGGGGAGATGGAGAGGGGGAGATGGAGAGAGGACATGGAGATGGGGGAGATTGAGATGGGATGGGGAGATGGGGGAGATGGAGCGATGGAGAAATGGGGTGATGGAGAGATGGGGCAATGGAGAGATGAGGTGATGGAGAGATGGGGTGATAGAGAGATAGGGTGATGAAGAGATGGGGAGATGGGGATAGAGGAGGTGGAGATAGGGGGTTGAGATGGGGGAGATGGAGGTGGGATGGGGAGATGGTGAGATGGAGATGGGATGGGAAGATGGGGGAAATGGAGATGGGAGATGGAGATGAGGGAGATGGAGAGGGGGAAAAGAAGAGGGGGGATGGAGATGGGATGGGGGTGATGGGTAGATGGAGAGATGGGGGAGATGATGGATAGATTGGGTGATGAAGAGATGGGGTGATGGAGAGATGGGGATGGAGGAGGTGGAGATAGGGGGATGGAGATGGGATGGGGAGATGGGGGAGATGGAGATGAGGGAGGTGGGGGAATGGGTAGATGGAGATGGGGGATGGAGGTGGGGATATGGGGGAGATGTGGGAAATGGAGATTGGGAATATGGGGGATATGGAGATGGGGAGATGGAGAGATGGAGAGATGGAGATGGGGATATGGGGGAGATGTGGGAGATGGAGATTGGGAAGATGGGGGATATGGAGATGGGGAGATGGAGAGATGGGAAGATGGGGAGATGGAGAGACAGGGAGGGGGAGATGGAGAGATGGAGTGATAGTAATAGTAGTAATGTGTATAAATAATTCTTTGGGTATTTATTTAGTAGCATGGTATTAGGTTTTTAGGGAATAAGGGTGGGGAGATTTATGAATAATTTATATTTAAATGTAAAAATATAATGTAAACATTTATTTTAAAGAAATGTATATTTATAATTTGTAATTTGTAAATTATTTTATCATATATATTTTAATATATTTTCATTTGATGTTAATTAAAGATATATGTTAATGGTTTGAGCTTTTTTTGAATATCATTAAATATTAAAAAGTTATATATATATATTTAAATCAGTAGAATATTCAGAAATGTGTTTATATTTAAAATAATACTTCATTAGGAATACAATTGTGTAATTTTTGACATTTTTAAATAAAGAATAATTTTTACAGTTAAAGTAAATTTATTTATAAATTAAAAAATATAACATTTCTACAAAACATAAAAATGTAGTATTATTAATTTCATGTTTTCTAAACAGAAATATTTTCTGAAGGTTAATAATCTATTTTAATACTTTTATTGGTAACAGTTATTAAAATAATAATTTTATAATTTAATATATAAATATAACGTTAATTTGGTGTGTATTTCGATAATATTTGACTACATTTTATGCAACACAAAAATGTGAGAATATGTAGTACTGATTGTTTTTGTAATATTTTTATTTTGTAATATGGTATGTAAGATATTTTGCTTTAAAGTGGATATTGTAAATTTCAACATTGTACTGTCCAACACCTTCTCCCAATATGTTTATATTGGAGTGGGAATAGTATATGTCACCCCGTTAGTGTCCAACATCTTCCCCAAATTGGTTTAGATTGGAGTGGGAATAGTAAATGTCACCCTTTTAGTGTCAAACATATTCCCAATATTGGTTTAAATTGGAGAAGGAATGGTAAATGTTACCCCTTTAGTTTCCAACTGCTTTCGCAAATTAGTTTAGATTGGAGTGGGAATGGTAAATGCTACCCTTTTAGTGTCCACCACCTTTCCCCATTATGGTTAGATTGGAGTGGCAATATTATATGTCCCCCCTTTAGTGTCCAACACCATCCTCGAATTGGTTTAGACCGGCAAAGGAAGAGTAAAGGTCACCCTTTTAGTATTCGACACCTTCCCCAAATTGGTTTAGATTGTAGTGGGAATAGTAAATGACCCCCCTTTAGTGTCTAACACCTTTCCCCAATATGGTTAAATTGGAGTGGGAATAGTAAATGTTACCTCTTTAGTGTCCAACACCTCTCCAAACTTTTGTATAGTGTAAACATGTCACAAACTTTTCAGTGCAGACACCAGTGGCAACTTTTTACTAAAAGGGCATTTGATAAAAGACATTACCGAAACGCGTCATGCCTGATGTAAATAAATGTAAATGGTGAACTTTTTAACCCCGCTGTGTCGCCTCATAATCTGCCTCGCAAGATGGAGATTAGCCTTGGGATAAATAGCGTATGTTTGTAACACGCGAGGATGGCCCTCCCACAAGCGTTCTGGGAGTCGCTATAGATTTGCGTAGACTCCCCGACCGCCTCACACTCCAGCGGCATCAGAGGACACGCTGCCAAATGGCAGTTCATACCTGCATGAAGAGGAGCTGTTACTTCACCAGCCTCTCCGACTCTGAAGCCATCGGATGTGCGGGGCAGGGAGTGAGGGAAAATGGACACCACACCTCATAGCCCAGAACATGTGTGGCAGTTCCTGCCTGAAACGCAGCAGGGCGGGTCTCCATAGGGAGAAGAACGAACAAACCGACCAAACGGAGCCACAAGCCAGCAGAGGGAAACACTGCATGCTGGAGGATGCAGTCCTACTTAGGGGCAACAGGTGACTCCGTGCCTTGTTTTCCGGGTGACCATGACTACTTCAGTTAGATGGAAGGACACAAAAGACTAACACCGGAACTGCAGACACCAGTGGCAACTTTTTACTAAAAGGGCATTTGATAAAGGACATTACCGAAACGCGTCATGCCTGATGTAAATAAATGTAAATGGTGAACTTTTTAACCCCGCTGTGTCGCCTCATAATCTGCCTCGAAGATGGAGATTAGCCTTGGGATATATATATATATATATAATATATATATATATATATATATATATATATATATATATATATATATATATATATATATATATATATATACATTCCACCTCCAGGTAAACCGAAGGAAGGAGCCACAAGCGGGGATTGTGAGAAGAGGTTCTTTATTGGTATGAGCAGATAAGGCGTGATGCATTTCAGCGCTTTGCCTTCCTCAGACGCCACTGCCCGACTGTTGGAATGTGCGCCCAGCTGTGTAATTATCTCTGCAGCACTCCTTGATTGAACGGTGCACGCCTCCCCAATCATGTGATCGTTGGTTGCAGTGTCAGTCTGCTGGCACTGCAACTCCCAGCATACATCAGTCCGGTTAACATACGTGGGGAAAACCAAAGGACATTTTTGTGCTTTATGGCGTGTGTCGTGCTGGACGAACTTACAACAGTCTATTTAAACCGAGGAACCCCTCAGGTCCCCGCATTACCGTTTAAAATCCACAGAGAACAAATCCGCCAGGTCGTGGATCGGCAAAAGTTCACCATTTCCATCTGTGAAGTCACAGACTGCTATTTCATGCAGCGTCCCGTGCTTCCCTGTTGCAATAAAGGTGGGCTGTCTCGGGCCAATACCTTGGCAGATACGCAGATTCCAGAAAAAGGGCAGCCAAATTGAAGAAAACGGGAGCTCCTTGACGCGCCTCTGGATGACACGGAAATATACATTCCACCTCCAGGGAAACCGAAGGAAGGAGCCACAAGCGGGGATTGTGAGAAGAGGTTCTTTATTGGTATGAGCAGATAAGGCGTGATGCATTTCGGCGCTTTGCCTTCCTCAGACGACACTGCCCGACTGTTGGAACGTGGCCCAGCTGTGTAATTATCTCTGCAGCACTCCTTGATTGAACGGTGCACGCCTCCCCAACCATATGATCGTTGGTTGCAGTGTCAGTCTGCTGGCACTGCAACTCCCAGCATACATCAGTCCGGTTAACATACGTGGGGAAAACCAAAGGACATTTTTGTGCTTTCTGGCGTGTGTCGTGCTGGACGAACTTACAACAGTCTATTAAAACCGAGGAACCCCTCAGGTCCCCACATTACCGTTTAAAACCCACAGAGAACAAATCCGCCAGGTCGTGGATCGGCAAAAGTTCACTATTTCCATCTGTGAAGTCACAGACTGGTATTTCATGCAGCGTCCCGTGCTTCCCTGTTGCACTGTAGGTGGGCTGTCTCGGGCCAATACCTTGGCAGATACGCAGATTCCAGAAAAAGGGCAGCCAACTTGAAGAAAACGGGAGCTCCTTGACGCGCCTCTGGATGACACGGAAATATACATTCCACCTCCAGGGAAACCGAAGGAAGGAGCCACAAGCGGGGGTTGTGAGAAGAGGTTCTTTATTGGTATGAGCAGATAAGGCGTGATGCATTTCGGCGCTTTGCCTTCCTCAGACGCCACTGCCCGACTGTTGGAACGTGCGCCCAGCTGTGTAATTATCTCTGCAGCACTCCTTGATTGAACGGTGCACGCCTCCCCAACCATGTGATCGTTGGTTGCAGTGTCAGTCTGCTGTCACTGCAACTCCCAGCATACATCAGTCCGGTTAACATACGTGGGGAAAACCAAAGGACATTTTTGTGCTTTCTGGCGTGTGTCGTACTGGACGAACTTACAACAGTCTATTAAAACCGAGGAACCCCTCAGGTCCCCGCATTACCGTTTAAAACCCACAGAGAACAAATCCGCCAGGTCGTGGATCGGCAAAAGTTCACCATTTCCATCTGTGAAGTCACAGACTGCTATTTCATGCAGCGTCCCGTGCTTCCCTGTTGCACTGTAGGTGGGCTGTCTCGGGCCAATACCTTGGCAGATACGCAGATTCCAGAAAAAGGGCAGCCAACTTGAAGAAAACGGGAGCTCCTTGACGCGCCTCTGGATGACACGGAAATATACATTCCACCTCCAGGGAAACCGAAGGAAGGAGCCACAAGCGGGGGTTGTGAGAAGAGGTTCTTTATTGGTATGAGCAGATAAGGCGTGATGCATTTCGGCGCTTTGCCTTCCTCAGACGCCACTGCCCGACTGTTGGAACGTGCGCCCAGCTGTGTAATTATCTCTGCAGCACTCCTTGATTGAACGGTGCACGCCTCCCCAACCATGTGATCGTTGGTTGCAGTGTCAGTCTGCTGTCACTGCAACTCCCAGCATACATCAGTCCGGTTAACATACGTGGGGAAAACCAAAGGACATTTTTGTGCTTTCTGGCGTGTGTCGTACTGGACGAACTTACAACAGTCTATTAAAACCGAGGAACCCCTCAGGTCCCCGCATTACCGTGTAAAACCCACAGAGAACAAATCCGCCAGGTCGTGGATCGGCAAAAGTTCACCATTTCCATCTGTGAAGTCACAGACTGCTATTTCATGCAGCGTCCCGTGCTTCCCTGTTGCGCTGTAGGTGGGCTGTCTCGGGCCAATACCTTTGCAGATACGCAGATTCCAGAAAAAGGGCAGCCAACTTGAAGAAAACGGGAGCTCCTTGACGCGCCTCTGGATGACACGGAAATATACATTCCACCTCCAGGGAAACCGAAGGAAGGAGCCACAAGCGGGGGTTGTGAGAAGAGGTTCTTTATTGGTATGAGCAGATAAGGCGTGATGCATTTCGGCGCTTTGCCTTCCTCAGACGCCACTGCCCGACTGTTGGAACGTGCGCCCAGCTGTGTAATTATCTCGGCAGCACTCCTTGATTGAACGGTGCACGCCTCCCCAAACATGTGATCGTTGGTTGCAGTGTCAGTCTGCTGGCACTGCAACTCCCAGCATACATCAGTCCGGTTAACATACGTGGGGAAAACCAAAGGACATTTTTGTGCTTTCTGGCGTGTGTCGTGCTGGACGAACTTACAACAGTCTATTAAAACCGAGGAACCCCTCAGGTCCCCGCATTACCGTTTAAAACCCACAGAGAACAAATCCGCCAGGTCGTGGATCGGCAAAAGTTCACCATTTCCATCTGTGAAGTCACAGACTGCTATTTCATGCAGTGTCCCGTGCTTCCCTGTTGCACTGTAGGTGGGCTGTCTCGGGCCAATACCTATATATATCTATATCCAAAAAACGACCTTTTCGTTAAGAAACTATATATATATATATATATATATATATATATATATATATATATATATGAAATTAGAAAACAAATCAGAATGTTTGACTAATAAAAACTTAGGGAAATACTATTTATATGCATTTGTATGTTATACATTTCCAACTTTTTTTTCATATTAACTTTTTTATTTCAACATTATTTTCACATGTTTCATTCATGTTTATTAAATATTTGTATATAGTTTATACTAATATTTAATTTATACTTTACAATGTTTTCATTGTTTTTATAACATTGATTGATATGTTTTATATGTTGTTTTTAAACTTGTCCTGCAAAATGAAGAGCAATAATGAAAAGAATTGCCATAAAAATACATAAGAACTAAACAATTTAGGATGGGTATGGAAAAGAGAATGTTTAATTTTCGTTCCTGAACTGCACTGCACCAAAGCAGCATCTTAGGGCATCATGGGACTGGTAGTCCCCTTCTATTCCTAAGTGCCGGCACGTAGTGCAGGGGAGCCTACCACCACTGGTCAAGGAGGAGCCAAATAGAATATAAGTGAAGGAAACGAAATGCTTGGACCACGAGCATATGAAAAAGGCAGCAACGCCGAAACCGGTCTGCAGAGTTGGTCTGAATTAAAGAAACCGCTAAACAAAGCCCCGCTGTGTCCTGTCATTTCTTCAGAGCGGAGAAGTATTTGACAGAATATTTCCGCGTTACCCACGACGCGCAGGCAGGACCATCTCATACTTGAGGCCAGAAAACCATGGGACTTTCCTGATTTCACCGTTAAAACTGAGTACTTTTCTGGCCCTCCACCGTACCGTCTGCTGAATCACGAGAGTGACGAATGAGAACTGCGCAGCTGGCGGTGGATTAGAGATGGGGTAATGAACATTTTTAATGTTTAATTTTCGTTCCTGAACTGCACTGCACCAAAGCAGCATCTTAGGGCATCATGGGACTGGTAGTCCCCTTCTATTCCTAAGTGCCGGCACGAGGTGCAGGGGAGCCAACCACCACTGGGCAAGGAGGAGCCAAATAGAATATAAGTGAAGGAAACAAAATGCTGGGACCACGAGCACATGAAAAAGGCAGCAACGCTGAAAACGGTCTGCAGAGTTGGTCTGAATTAAAGAAACCGCTAAACAAAGCCCCGCTGTGTCCTGTCACTTCTTCAGAGCGGAGAAGTATTTGACAGAATATATATATATATATATATATATATATATATATATATATATATATATATATATATATATATATATATATATATGTATATATATATATATATATATATATATATATATATATATATATGTATATATATATATATATATATATATATATATATATATATATATACAAAAAACGACCTTTTCATTAAGAAACTATATATATATATATATATATATATATATATATATATATAGTAAATTAGAAAACAAATCAGGAAGTTTGACTAATAAAAACTTAGGAAAATACTATTTATATGCATTTGTATGTTATACATTTCCAACTTTTTTTCATATTAACTTTGTTATATCAACATTATTTTCACATGTTTCATTCGTATTTATTAAATATTTGTATATAATTTATACTAATATTTAATTTATACTTTACAATGTTTTCATTGTTTTTATAACATTGATTGATATGTTTTATATGTTGTTTTTAAACTTGTTTTTAATGGCATTTGGTGTAATAACACAACATTAAAGCATTTCCTGCAAAATGAAGAGCAATAATGAAAAGAATTGACATCAAAATACATAAGAACTAAACAATTTAGGATGGGTATGGAAAAGAGAATGTTTAATTTTCGTTCCTGAACTGCACTGCACCAAAGCAGCATCTTAGGGCATCATGGGACTGGTAGTCCCCTTCTATTCCTAAGTGCCGGCACGAGGTGCAGGGGAGCCAACCACCACTGGGCAAGGAGGAGCCAAATAGAATATAAGTGAAGGAAACGAAATGCTGGGACCACGAGCATATGAAAAAGGCAGCAACGCCGAAACCGGTCTGCAGAGTTGGTCTGAATTAAAGAAAGCGCTAAACAAAGCCCCGCTGTGTCCTGTCATTTCTTGAGAGTGGAGAAGTATTTGACAGAATATTTCTGCGTTACCCACGACGCGCAGGCAGGACCATCTCATACTTGAGGCCAGAAAACCATGGGACTTTCCTGATTTCACCGTTAAAACGGAGTACTTTTCTGGCCCTCCACCGTACCATCTGCTGAATCACGAGAGTGACGAATGAGAACTGCGCAGCTGGCGGTGGATGAGAGATGGGGTAATGAACATTTTTAATGTTTAATTTTCGTTCCTGAACTGCACTGCACCAAAGCAGCATCTTAGGGCATCATGGGACTGGTAGTCCCCTTCTATTCCTAAGTGCCGGCACGAGGTGCAGGGGAGCCAACCACCACTGGGCAAGGAGGAGCCAAATAGAATATAAGTGAAGGAAACAAAATGCTGGGACCACGAGCACATGAAAAAGGCAGCGACGCCGAAACCGGTCTGCAGAGTTGGTCTGAATTAAAGAAACCGCTAAACAAAGCCCCGCTGTGTCCTGTCATTTCTTCAGAGCGGAGAAGTATTTGACAGAATATATATATATATATATATATATATATATATATATATATATATATATTACCTACTGGCGGTCGCCAGTAGGTATATATAGTTAGGATTTTTTCTCTATGGGATTTTTGAAAATTCTATGTCTAATAACTTTGGCGTTTGTGGACGGAATTGGCTGAAATTTTCAGGAAAATGGCACATTGTGTTTCTGAGCAGCCCCTGAAAATTTTGGGGGGGTTCGTCAAGGGGGGGCCGAGAAAAAAGGGGGGTCCCAAAACGCGTTTTTCCCATGTTAATTTCCATAGGGCGGTTGGCCTCACTTTTAGCCCGAACGGCTGAATGGATTTGCACGAAACTTGGCAAAATTGTAGGGACTGGTAGCCCGATGTGCCTTTTGTAGGTCTCAATATATGTGCTCCAGTGGATTTTGAGAAATTAACGTTTAAAAAAAGATATATATCTGTAACAGCGGACCGGGCAGCGTCCCAGGACGCGTACTTTTCGTGCAACGGAGCTTTGTGAAGCGAAGCTGATTGGTTCTCCGGCGTCTGTCAACATTCCAAACAGTCCGTAGCGGCCGCCATCTTGTCTCTCGGTAGGATCGAGAGACAAGAGGAGGCGAAAGCGAAGGGGCAAATGACCATAAGGGGGAATAGTAGATCCTCGCTGACCCCCTAGGTTTGATGTGGAGGTTTTAAAAGGGCCCCGCGGGGCAAAAAAAAAATAAATAATAATAATCGAACGGCTGAATGGATTTGCACGAAACTTGGCAAAATTGTGGGGACTGGTAGCCCGATGTGCCTTTGCTAGGTCTCAATATATGTGCTCCAGTGGATTTTGAGAAATTAACGTTCAAAAAAAGATATATATCTGTAACAGCGCTCCGCTTCGCGTACTTTTCGCGTTACAGAGGTTTGCGAAGCTGATTGGTTTTTCGGCGTCTGTAAACATTCCAAACAGTCCGTAGCGGCCGCCATCTTGTCTCTCGGTAGGATCGAGAGACAAGAGGAGGCCAAAGCGAAGGGGCAAATGACCATAAGGGGGCATAGTAGATCGTCTCTGACCCCCTAGGTTTGATGTGGAGGCTTTGAAAGGGTCTCGCAGGGCAAAAAAATATATACCGTTTTTTTAGTTTTTTTGCGTGGAGTGCGCTCGGTTCGCGAACCGGGAAGCGTTCTGGGGAGCGCACTTTCTTGAAAATTAGTGAAAAAAGTTAGAGTAAAATAATAATTGTGAGTGATCAGATGTAGGGTAGCTCTGAGAAGAGCTTTTGGGTTTATGGTACATTTAGGTACTTATAAGTAGGTACCAATGCACATTCTTAAATTCAGAGTGAAAACTCTGTTGCCCTCATCTGAGAAGTGAACTCCATCTCCTCTGTAGATATCTTGCATGTAGTAACGCAAGTTATTGTTGTACAGGGAGCCCATTCCATGGTCTCTCATGTAAGCTGAAACAGATTTGTTTACATGCTTCCTCGATTTCTCAATTTGTGGACAAAATTGGTTCGACCACCTCCATTTCTGTCTTTGGCATATATTTGAATATACCAAGGCAGTCTGAGGAAAAAGTGCCATCAATTGCTCAAAGGTGTCCTTTAAAAGCATTTCCAGACCTACCCCAGTCAAAGTGCCCAAATCATTACCTCCACAGTGCACAATTAACAGGTCAGGTTTGGGCAAATGCATAAAGGTTTTCACCAATGGTATCAATTGGTGACATTTTAATCCTCTATGGCCAAACCACTTAATTTCCACATCTTGTAAATTGAGGTTAGGTAAATTCCTGTTTTCAGCGTACCTTTGAGCCCAATATATGTAACTATGTCCAACAATCCAGACAGAAAACATGGTGAGAGAAGGTTCTGCTGCAGTCAGATGAAGTGTGGCAATGAAATGGCAGTTGAAAAAATGAGAGTGTAAAATGAAAAAAACTGAGGAGTTTCTGTGTTAATGAAGCAGTAAGAGTGATTGGTGGATTTTGATTGCTGAAAACAGAAAGTTAGTGTGCATGGATGAGTTCGTTGAAAGATGTATTTTGAGTGGCGAAGAAAAAATCATTAAATGAAAGAATGCTCTGGATATGCAGGTGCACTGAGAGTTCAGAGTTCAATTGCAACATTGTTGTGTGAGAGGTCTTGCAAGAGGTGGTTGCTATGCAGAAAAAGCAGAGAGGGGGCAGAGGGGGGAAGGGTTTTGCTTTGAAAAAAAGTGAGGGAAGAGTTTTGATTGGGTGACATGAGAGATATGTGTGAGGAATTAAAGCATTTCTGTGCTTTTGATAGCTGCAGACTCTGGAGTGCATACCTTTTGCTCTGCTGAAGACAAATTGGTGTGTTTCTGAGACTGTTTTGAAACTCAAAGTATTTGCTAAGGTGAGAAAAGATTTCTTTAATTTAGATAGAAAATAGTGTGCTTTAAGGAGAAAATTATGAAGAAAGTTGTGTTTTTCAAATGTTGCTTTGTCTCAAGTGTTTCACAAATAGATTTTGTTTCTTTGAGAAATTGTAATTGGAGAAAATGTGAAGTATTAGTACTGACAGGGCTTTTATGTGCATAGGAGCTGTGGAGTGTTTTCAAATTATGACTTGTAAATCGTTTTTGAGAAAAAGCAATGGTTTTAATATTGATGAGAAGGATATAATGGTGTCTGCTTCTTTATAAGGTAATTGAGAGTCTCTGATGTTATTTTTCCCATTTCAATGTAAGAAGTTTGTCTGTGGAGCAAATTGCTTGTAAATATGCTCCCACCTGTGCATGGCAAATTTAGATTTTGAATGTTTCCGTTACATAGGCATGTTAAAGGTGACTGAAACATGCTGCAAAGGCAATCAAAAAATGCTTTTATGTGTCTTAAGGACATTTTAAGTCATTTCCCCATGTGCAGTGTTTTCAAATTATGAGTTGAAAATCGTTTTTGAGGTAAAGGAATGTTTTCAAAATTTATGTGCGCCATATGACCCCAAATTTCTTTTTCAGGGGTGCAGCAGGGTGTTCTTGAGACACCCCTGCACCGTCGGAAAAATTCGTAATTTGCGATGAGGTAATTGCTAATCGCAAATTGCACCTTCATTCCTATGGGCCTCCTGCTGCATGGAAATGAATGGGTAATTTGTAATTAGCAAATAGGTCATCGCAAACTAGGAATGGTAAAGAATCGCTATTTATTCCTTAAAGTTCGCTATTTAGGAAATGCAAAAAACGTTGATGATACATATGGCGGTTTATCTCTAACAAGATAAGAAGCATAGGGATAGATTTATGATGACTGGCGCATCACCAGGGATGTGTTAGTCATTCTGTGCCGCTGTTCCGTCACCTATGGTGTGCTGCATTTACAATGCGGCGCATCATGGGGCAAAAACAGCACAGATGCGTGACGTATTTGTGCCGTAAAGTTGGCGCATTGCTGGAGTTGTATCGCAAGTGTGATGAAGCTCCAGTAAGGTTGAGGGGTGCCCCTGTCGCAGGGTTTCTGTTCTGACACAGAACTGTGGACAGAGGATTGGAACCTCGGCGAATTAGGGTGTCCCAAAACTCACGTTAGTAATCAAAACCCCTTAGCAAGCTAGGTACAGTGTCACATTGGATATAACAAACTCTCAATGTTTAGACAATCCAGAATATGAACTTATAGTACCTCAGGATACGTGGAACTCATGAACAGTCGGTCGTTATATATTTCTTAGAAACAAGAACATGGAGTTAAGAAGAACACATGTGTATTTGAAATGTTTATTTACTAATGCCGTCTTCTCAGGCGTAGTATCTTATATTATACAAGTACACATATTATCAGTAGCAAAATTACCAGCATAGTCAATAGTACATAAAAAGCGAATGGTGACAGTATGTTAACATGCTGTAAATGAATAAGAGTTAGCAACACTTATAAGCAGCCGCGGGCCGTGGAGGGAGTTACGGTGGGCAGGGAGGCGGGGAGGGGGAGGGGCAGGGTGGAGAGGGCTCCACCCTGCCCCTCCCCCTCCCCGCATCCCTGCCCCACCGTAACTCCCTCCACGGCCCGCGGCTGCTTATATCTCACCCTCCCTAAAACACATAATATATTATTTGCTAAGAAGGTCTCTTTGTGTTGGTTTAGGGCGTGCCGATACTTTAGTGTCTTAGATTTGAAGGAATCACATCAGCATAGAAAAGATAATCCATATGCCGTGCTTAATATCGCCAACTGCATTGTGCCATAATATTCTAGCATGCGATTGCGGAACAGTGTCAGCAGCTGCAGGGCGGGAGCTTGCACAGGAGGGACATCCATATTTAAAAATGTAAAAAAGCACAAGAGCGTCCGCTGGTAATGCAAGTAAAAATGGGAATCCACGAAGCAGAGTGGAAAAAATAGAATGTAAGAAAGCAGGGATGACTCCAAAGATTTTCTCAAATGAAGTCACGAGACCACTGGTAACAACTTTAAAAAAGTGCGCCAGGCCCTTTGTGGAGGACGCGTTAGAGAAAGTCCGAACCATCTTGCTGAAATGGAAAGGCGAATCTGTATTTAAAAGGGTCTGCACCTCTGTACGGGTGTTCGCTGTGTGAAGCACGAAAGTTTCACGGGCCGAACTCAAGGCCACCTCTCTCTGAGACAAAATAGCTCTTATTCTTGCCATGCCGTTGAAATGTGCTGCCAAGGTTGGTATTTGTGGCCAGATTGAAAACTCCCTATGTTCATGTGTGGGAGGAAATAGAACATTTCTGCAGCAAATAACCCGTTCATTTACTGTTACGATAAAATGAATACTTTTAATTAACCCAGAACAATCTTCATTATTGAGCATCAAATAACTACCATTTTCCAAGAACTTGAACGTGGGGATGATAGCAGGAACTGGTGTGCCTTGCAACACGCAAGCCATATTTGGTCGGTGTTTGTTGCATGAACCGTGTAACTGTATGTGCCTACACATTAGTGAATGATCTGGCGTCTCAGTGCATTCCTCTCCATTCAGATAAAGTTCTTGATCATCTTTGAAAATCTGTATGTGTATGGAAGCGACCAGACTTCATGAAGAAAACCACTACCTAAAGGTTAATAACGACCTATTGGTATATATTTCATACAATTTGAAAACTTATATAAAGCAAAAGGCAGCGTTATTAAACCGTGGATAAGGCACGTTGCCAAAGCAGTCAACCTTTTGGATTTATACTGGAAATGTTAAAGGAAGAGTTACGGAGTAGGGCCTGTAAATCTTTAATAGACAACGAGTAAAATTACTCCAACCATCATATTCCTCTAACTCCGGGATAGTAGGGGTGTTTAATTTTTTAGAAGTAGCCAATCCAAAGCATTTGGTCTGGGAAATTGTTTCATTCACAAACCACATATGTTTTGGGATGAGACATGCACGGTGGAAAGCCTCAGTGCCTTGTACCTGCCAGGTTCGTGAACCCCAAACTGATGTAGATCCTGGATATTTTTACTCTGTATTACGTTAGCATGGTCTCATTACTGGTTTAAACGCCATTTTTCCTTTTTTGTAACTTCTGCACACGACACTTAGTTGTTGCTTTAGCTTTCAGCCTACCTGCGTCAAGATCTATGCCTGCTTCAAGCAGGCGCAGGGTTTTGATGTAGCTTTGTCCTATCTGATTGTAAATGCGGCACACCGTGGGTGGCAGAGCAGCGGTGCACGTTAACTGGTGTATCCCTGGGGATGTGCTAGTTAATATAAATCTGCCCCTTTACATTTAATTATGTGCAGGGGACACAGAGTAGGTGAGGTTTATCCAAGGTTAAGAAGAGATGAGTCCTGTTCAGTGAAAAATTGGAGATAGGCTTCAGTATATTATATACTTAAGTAGTGTGTTAAGTTTTTGATGACTGTTATTAATTTACTGTTGGGTAATAGTGGTTAATAACATTTTTTATTATATTTTACCACAGATTCAACTGCAGATTATTTCAAGATTTTAGGATGCCTAGCAAAGAAAGAGTAAGAAAGGCTGCAAAACGTCAAAGACAGCAGGACCATGGAATAATGCAGCAGTCCTCTAACAAAAAGATTTGTCAAGTCACCAAGAAAGCACCGGGTAAGAGTCGAAAAACAGTCATAAGAAATATGTGTAGTAAAAAAAATATTACTACAGAAAATGTTTCAGTCCAGAAAAGGAGAAAGAATTCAAATGGTAAGGAAAGGCCAATGAGAAATGTTACTGCTAGAGTAAGAGATAACTCTATGCATGAAAGTAGAAGGAAACAACAGTTTAGGGATATTCGTAAACGAATGTTCCGCAACAGGATAATTGGGAATTTGTTAAAAAATATTAAGAAAGGTCAGCAGAAAGTGGTTTTTTATAAGAGAAAAAAAATAGTTGAGAAAGTTATTGATCAGGCATTTGAAATTAAACGTAAGTTATTTATTTTGACAATCAATAGAATTAGGAAGCTAAACAAGGTAATTTATGATTTCAAAAGAAATAGTAGATGGAAGAGAATAGTTAATCGTAGTAATTTTTGTGAAGTTTTTTCTGGAGAATGGATGCATAGTTCAAGCTCTGAGGCATTTTTTAATGAGGAGAGTTATTTCCAGGATAATGATTTGGTGCATGCAGTTGACACCAGTGGTCGAGCTTATGAAGTGAAAGATGGTTGTCCAGTTGAAAAAGAAAAACTTGTGAGAACAGAGATAGAAGAGGTGTTAGGTAATGAGGTTTTAGGGAGACGTCCTAAGGGTCCTGTGTACACCTGGAAGTGTAGTAGTATTTGCAGTGTACGACAGGATTCCATCAATTTGCTTTGTGATTTTATACGGTCATTTAGTAAGAAAAGTTTGAAGCAGAAAATGAAGTTGTTGCAAGAATTAGATCCTTGCAGAGTGAGAGAAGTGATAGGTTTGCATGGTCATTCACTGGCTTGTCTTTCCAGGAGAGTATGCCAGAGTGTTTTTCATCATTTCAGGATGCTAGCAGTGCATCATAATAAAGTGAGGAAATTAGTTAGAATGTTGTATTATGCTAAGAGTCCAGCAATTATGCTTAAACAATTATGCGCTGCTCTTTTGCATGGTTCTGAAATAGATGTGAAGAATATATGTGAAGAAATTGAGTTTTGTTACTTTGGAAGTAAAGAGGAGAATGTTGAAATTGACCAAGAAGAAGAGAGTAATGTGGAAGATAGTGTACAGGTTTCCAGTACAGATAATTTCCAGAGGGAAATTGCGACGTTTGAGGTGAAATCAAGTGAGAGGCCAAATTTCACTTGTGTGTGTTGTCGACGCACTTATTATAAGAATCAGACTAAGTTAGTGGATTTATATGGAAAAAGTGAAAGGGAAAATAATAGTGAATGGAAGGATTTTACAACATACTTGATGGTAGAAAATTGTTTTGATTTGGGATTGGATCAACGTGTGTGTACTTATTGTTGTAACAAATTAAATCAAAACCAGATGCCTGCTAGAGCAGTTCATAATAATCTGGAATTGGTTGAGATTCCTTCTGAATTGAAGGATTTAAATACTTATGAATCTATTTTGATTCAAAGTATCCATCCCTTTCAGGCTATTGTAAGAATGGAGCCAAAGACAGGGAAATTGCCTCCATCAGATTTACAGAGAGGATTAAAGGGAAGAGTTGTTTATTTGCCTCTAGATTTGAAGAAAAACATTAACACAATTGGAGTAGAAAAAGTGGAAGAGGAACCTCTTGTTATCTTAGTTAATGGGGTTCCGACAAAGAATAAGAAAATATGGCAAGATTTAGTAGATGTTAGGAAAGTCAAAAGGGCAACATTGTATTTGAAAAAATATAATAAATACTATAAAAATGTATATGTTGCAGAAGAGGAAGTAAGTGAGGAAGAGGATAGCGATTTGTGTGCTGGTCAAATTGAGAAAGTAGAACCCTGTACTAGTGAAGAAATATATGAACATTATAGTGTTCATCCTTTGCATTCCAAGGAAGTCATGGGGAATGCTATTGAGTTGTTTCAAATGAAACAAGCGAAAGGGAGTCCCATTAGTGTTTGGGAGGAAAGTTTGGAAGCTCGGTGTTTCCCACAGCTTTTTCCAACAGGTCAGGGAGGAAGATATGATGAGCGACCTCATCAAATTCCTGCTTCTGAATACCGGACTTTGCGATTGTATGCAGGAGATCCTAGGTTTCGACAATGCATTCCTTATTTGTTTCATCTCCTGTTTGAAAGCGATCTGTCTGGACTGTCATATGCAGTGAACCACATCTTGAAAAGTGGTATACACATGCAAAACATCTCGGCAAGTGACTTTATGGATAAAGTCAATGTCCAAGACAGTATTTTGGATTCTCACCTGATTAATCTCATGGCGTGTTAGCGTGGTACTAATGAGTACTGGTACCGTCGTCATGGTGATTTAAAATGTATGCTGAGGAACTTAGGAACTCCCACATGGTTCCTCACTTTGAGCTGTGCTGAGTATGGCTGGGAAGACTTACTTGAATTTCTACGAGAGGCAAATGCTAACGTAGAAAACATCGAATTCAAGACACCCGGAGAACTGTGCTCTTTGGATCCAGTCAATGTATGTAGGTACTTCAATCATAGATTTGAAGGTATGATGTCTTTCATCATGAATAAGAAGAATCCACCTCTTGGAGAGGTGTTGGATTTCTTCTGGAGGAAGGAGTACCAAGCAAGAGGTGCTCCTCATATACATATGTTGCTGTGGATCAAGGATGCACCTAAATTTGGAACGGATGCAGACGACTCAGTGATGAGTTTCATAGAACAGTATTCTACATGTGCTGTTCCAAACGCAAAGGAGAAAAAAAGCCTAAGAGAAAAAGTTCTACGTTTCCAAAGCCATCGATGTGGAAAGTACTGTCGTCGTAAATTCCGGAACAAAGACAAGTTCTACACCAAATGTCGTTTCGGCTTTCCACGATCGGTGATTTCTAAAGGAAGAGTGAACAGTTTGATGTCTTCGCTGCGACATAATGTGATGAAGAAATCACCTAAAAACACATACAATTTGAAGAGGAACGAAGAGTCTAAGTACATTAACGACTACAACCCGGTGATTTTGTCCATGTGGAATGCTAACATGGATATACAGTTTGTGGCTGATAACTGTATGGCTGTGGCTCGGTATGTGACATCTTACATCACCAAAAAAGAGAAGACAGAATTGAAGGATATGTGGGAGGACATTTCCCATGAAAAGAGCCTCAGCAAGAAGTTGTACAGTTTCAGTCTGAAGATGTTGTCGCATCGAGAAATCGGAGCGTACGAATGTTCTGACCGGTTGTCTTCAGCAAGTCTCTATGCCAAGTCCAGGAGTATCGTTTGGGCGAGTCTTGGTCTTGCAGCAACGCGTAATCGAGTTCTCAAACCTGTGCGGGAAATTGAGTATTTGGCGGAAAAGGAGCCAAACAGTACCGACATTTTGAAGACAAACATGTTGGATACATATTATCCAAATCGAAGCAGTCACCTCGAGAATGTTTGTCTGTATGAGGTTCTGCAAAATTACATATTCAAGAGGAACATCAAAGAAGATACTGAGAAAGGAGTGTATGCTGTAATAGGAAGTGAGGGATGTCTGGTCAAGCAAAGAAAATGCCACTTGGTAAACCATCGAAAATTGAGTGGCGAATCTCCTGAAAAAAAGGAGTTTTTCTATTTAGCACTTTTGCAACTTTTCAAGCCTTGGCGTGCAGAAGAGGAACTGCTTGGAGATTTCCTCTGTTACGAAGACTCTTTCAATGCCGCCAAGGAGACCATAGAATGTCCTGCTTTTCCCAAATATGTAGAAATGTTGAATGCGGAAATTGAGCAGGAAGCAACGATTGCAGCCGAGATTGCCAGAGACAGTTCTCAGGACAGTCAGAGTTCTGCTTCATTGAGTCAGGATCCACTAGGAGGACCTGTTATCGAAAATGAAGCTGCCACTGCTATGAATGAAGTGGAAAGAGCCATGGCACATGCTCAAGAGGATGCGGTTAACTTAGAAGAGTTGGAAAGACAACTCAACGTTGAGCAGAGGAAAATATATGACGAAGTTACCATGCAAATTGATCATGGATTAAGTCATGATAAGAAAGAGTGCTCATGTACGTCGTTGAAGCCTGCCCGACTGTACGTGAGTGGAGAAGCGGGAACTGGAAAAAGTTTCCTCATTAAAGCAATTTCATGCTATTTGCAGGAAAGGACAGAGTCATCGCTGTCTTGTGTTGTCACTGCTCCAACTGGACTGGCAGCACATAATATTAAAGGGATTAATTACATCGTTTACTGATGCTGCCAGTGGAGCATGACAACAAATTACAATATCACAAGCTATCTGGAGATGCTTGTTTTGAAGTTTCAAGAATCTTGAGGAAAATGAAACTTCTTATCATTGACGAAGTAAGCATGGTTTCCAATGTCATGCTTGCCTTTGTGCATTTGAGAATGCAAGAAGTTCTCAAAACAGAGTATGATGTGTTATTTGGTGGCAAACACATCATTGTTTTCGGAGATCTTCTGCAGCTGACACCAGTGAAAGGGCAACCTGTGTTCAAAATGCTCACGCATGAAGATACCAGGAAGTGCCTAGGCAGCATTGGCAACGTCAATATATGGTTAAACTTCAATTATGCTGAACTGCATGAAAATATGCGTCAGGCGAAGGATGAAGTTTACAAGACTATTCTACAAGATGTTAGAATTGGAAAAGTGACCGAGCATGGGAAAGAAGCTTTACATGCACGATTACTGTCAAATTTATATCCAGAACAAGATGTTGTGCCTGAGAATATTTTTCAGAAAATTACTGAGAAGAAATCTGGAATATGTTTGATGCCAACTCTTGCAGAATGTGCCAAATTTAACAACAAAATGTTGCATTTAGAAAAGCAAGAGATTGTGAAACTGGAAGCTATTGATAGAGTAGAGCATATGGGATCAACAATTATTTTGTCTGAGAATCTGAAAACAAAATTGGATTAATTAGAGAAGAGTATATCTAAAACTGCAGGTTTTGAAAAGACTCTGAATGTGTGCTTGAACTGCCGTATAATTTTAAGAAGGAATTTACATGTTGAAAGAGGTCTGGTAAATGGATCAATGGGTAATGTTGTTGATTTTGTGAAATACAGAAATAGAGATGGAATTGAATTTTTAAAAATTAAATTTGATGGCATTGAGGAAGTACAGCTAATTGCTCGTTGTTCTGCTAGATTTTTGCTTGTAAAAGACTTATATGTTCGCCGTAAGCAGTTTCCTGTTTGCTTGGCATATGCGGTGACAATTCATAAATCGCAAGGTTTAAGTGTAGACAGTGCATTGGTGAATATTGGCAGTTCTGTGTTCAAGGAGGGTATGGCATATGTGGCATTGTCACGAGTTAGAACTTTATCGGGATTGTACTTGATTGAGTGTGATGTCACAAACATTTGTGCGGATCTAGATTGTGTTAAGGAATACAATAGGTTAAGAAGAGAGTATGCGCCACATTTGCCTCAGTATCCTTTGTTTGAGAAACGTGTGGTAGGCCGGAAACGAAGAAATGAGAACAATACTGGGGAGGTTGTGGCAAAAAGACAAAAAGTCAATGAACCTAAAATTACAAGCAGAAACAAAAAGGATTCTGTTGAAGATGTTGTTGGTTTTCAGTTTGAAAACAGTTCTGGTGTCAACTGCTATGCTAATGTAGTGGTTAATGTTTTGTTTTCTCTAAAAAATGTAAAAGAAGAGATTGTGGTCAATTCTGATCAAAGATTTTGCAGTTTGTTAAATTCTGTGTTAGAGAAATGTACCACTGATAGAAGAAACATAGAAAGTGTGTCTGAAATTCGAAATCTGTTAGACAGATGTTCAGGCCAAACACAATTCTCTCAAAATATTCAGCAAGATTGTCAGGAGTTTTTAATGTATATGCTTGATGTATTGCATGCTGAAGGTGTAGATGTAGATCAGCTGTTTGGGCTTTCTTATCAATGGCAGCATGACTGCGAGAACTGTATGGTATCAAGTACTACTAGTGTAGACTCAGAAAGATTTATATATTTAACTTTGCCAGACAGTAAATCAGTCTCCTTTAATAAGCTAGTAAAAGCAGCTGATCACAACATGGAGTGTAGCCAATGTAAATCTGAAATGATGTCCACATTATTTATACGAACATATGGCCAGTATGTCATTTTAATGTTCCAACGATGTAGGCCTGATGGAACAAAATTGACAACTTTAATTAAAAATTTTGTAGCTTCGCAGTTGTCAATATCAGGAAGGACTTTTGTAACTGCAGCAATTATATATCATGACGGCCCTTCAATAACATCAGGACATTACACAGCTTATTTAAAGTCTAGAAATGGCTGGTCATTCTGCAATGATTCTGTTTTAATTTTCAAAAAAAAATTGCCGTATGACCTTAAAAACTCTTACCTGGTGTTTTTAAAACCCAAATTTTAGGGAAATAAGCTTGGGATGTGCTCTGTGGAATTTCAAGAAGTTCTAATGGCTCCTACACAATTTGGCCTTGAGGATAAGTGTAGTTCAGAGACATAACTTCTAACCATAGGACTGGACGTCATGGAGAAATACATGCACTTTCAATGAGTTCAGAAAAACTGTTTCTTTTTATAAGCTAATTGAAGCAGCCAATCAAAACATGGAGTAGAGGGAATGTAAGTCTGCAATGCTGTCTACTGTTTTACATTGCTTTGTGATTAAAAGTGATGTAGAGAATTAAATAATTGTAGTAGTCATAGAGGTAGTGTAAGTCTGCTTCATAGTAAGCAGTATCAGTGTCATAGGAAATGTAGAACATGACTGAGCAAGAAGGGGAAGATATTACTATTCCAGGATTGTGAAAATGATCTTCAACATTTTAATTCTGAAAGTTGCGGAAATGCCAAATGACGGGATTGGCTTACAAGAAATCCAAGAGTTATAAATGGCTCTGACCAGATTTGGCCTTGTGGAAAATTGTGGTAGAGAGCAAGAAGTCATTTATTGCATGTAATGTGTTTTTAAAAACGATGGAGATTTTCTTTCAGAAAGTGGCGGGCTGAAAGTAATAACAGCACAAAAGAATGTAAGCTGTTCATAGGACATCCTTGGACGTCATGAAAAGTAAGTTAACTTTAACGAGTTCTGAATTTTGATTTCTGATGTTGTATGGGTTTTTTAAACACAATCATTTTGATTGTGGTTTTTTTTCCCCGCTGTTACATGATGAATACCTTCAAGTCACTGTTTTTAGTGAAATTTGATACATTCTGAGAACAGCAAAAATAAACCATTTAACATGTATAATTAATTCTGTACTGTTTGCATTTATGATGTATATGTAGAACTGTGTAGGAGGCATGGAGAAGGTGAGGCTTCTGTAAGTGTCAAAGTTGTTGCATGCAGTGCTGCACTTCTGCGTATTCTTTCATATGCTAGACTACATCTGCACAATGAGATACCTAAGCAAAGGAAACACAAGTGATGTGATTGTGAAATGAGCAAAATAAATTGCACGTATTTCAATTACATCACCTGTGTTTCCTATCATTATGAATCACATTGTGCAGATCAAGTTTAGGTCTGTCCAGGGAAACATAGGAGATTTGGACTTTGTTGAAGAGTGCAGTGGACATGACTCACTTCATTGGTAGACCTTCACATGTATTATCTCCTCTGTACTCTTCAACAAGTGTAAATCTCATCTGCAACCCTGAGTAGGCCTCACCTGAAACAAACCTCTGGATAGTAGACATCTTATTGGCATCCTGAAGCAATTATTTAAAATTTTAGTGTCTTGCGACACTTTTCTGAAACAACAGCAATGCAAAAGATGCACCATGTTTTAAGATAGGCCTCACTTCATCTGCATCAAGATACTGTTAGTTTAAAATGTATATCTTTAGGACTGTGTAGGGGGCCTGGAGAAGCAGAAGCTTCTGTAAGTGTCAAAGTTGTTGAAAAACTGTTTGACCTTCAATCTTTTCCCTTGTCTTTTCTAATTTTTAAATACATTTTTTAATATTTTTCAAATGTTCTCTCTTTCACAGATTGAAAGTATAAAAACAAAAAGTGAGTAATTTAACGACAATTATAAGGTAAATATTTTGTACTGTTTTCGTTACATTTCTATCACATTTAACTACTATTAGTTCCACTGCTTCATTTCTTTAACCCTCAGTTTCCTGCCTTTGCTACTTCCCTCATTCCTTTCTCTATTACCTACTTACTCAACTCCTTCCACTCTTTTTCTCAGTCCCTCTCTTCTCATAGTTCCTCACTCTTGTTCACTCACTGCGTCTCTATTACTCTTAGTGTCTTTGACTGATCACTCTATCACTACTTGTTCATAATGCTTTCTCTGTGTAGTTGAAGCACACTAAGGGTAATATTATGAACACAGCCAATAAAATTATTGCTCTTTTTATTGGCAGAAAACTGGTGCAAAAGTGGTTTTAGTGGCAGTTTTCTGCCACAAAAGCAGCTTTAGCGACACATTTCTGTCAATAAAAGCTGCAAAACTTTTATTGCCTATGTTGATGATATGGCTCTATGTTAATTACATTTCTTTGCTGTTTCAATTAATCTTTTTCTATTATTTTTTGTTTTCTGTTTTCTATTTTTTCTCTCTGTTATTCCTCATTTTTTAATCTTATTTTGAACATTCACTCACATTCTCCAAGAAACTCTTCTTTGTTAATGTTATACTCTCTTTTTTTTTTCTTTCACTTCGTTATCTATTTTGTTTTTCACAATTATACCCTCTTCTGTCTTTTCTTCGGTAAATAGATCTATTAAACAGTATCTCTTCTTTACTCCCTATAGCTGTCTTTCTTTTAACATCACTCTCTGTTTCCTTTCCTTATACTTACACTTTTTTTTTTTTTTTTTTTTTTTTGGTTAGCTCCCGGTCCGCGTACCGGGAAGCTAACCCGAAAGCGAACCAAAAGAAATAGAGCTTGCCAGAGTGCTAAACATTCTAGCAATTTTTTTGGAAAGGGAAGGTAGTTCTGAAAAGAACTTTTTTTTATATTTTTGTTGTTTTATATTTTTTTTTTATTTTTTTGAACATTTTTTGGTTTTTTTGTATTTTTTGAACGATTTTATATTTTTTTTGGTTTTTTTTGGGGGGGGGGGGAAACAACAAAAAACAGGCGTTGAAAAGGGCTCAACAGGAGCAAAAAAAAATTACTGGGGGCGGTTAGGGCAATCATGGTGTTCATACGCCAGGTTCAGTGCATTGATGCTCATGTTGCCACAAGCTAATAATGCACGACAGTGCATACATAAGTGGATCATGTGCCCAAAATTTTGTTGAATATTTGGCACAGTTTCCCGTGCCTCTTCTGGTGATAGAGAAACCGGTATTGTTGGTCTGGCCACAGGAGTTGGTCTGGGATTGTCGTGCATATCCCTTAATTCCGCCCGGCTGTAATTTAGGGGATGTTTCCTCGTCATGTGCCTGTGCATAGTGTGATTGCCAAAGCTATATTTTTTGTCCGTCCCTCTGGACAATTGTTCCTTGCATATCAGGCAGGTGACATACCTCGCGTTGACTTTTTTTTGCCCACGAGGTATTGAAAAAAACTGGCAGATGAAACTGGCTTTCTTTCTGGAAACCCGGGGCAACTCTTCTAAAAATTGTGGTTCTTCTCCCTCCTCATCCATTTCTTCCTCTTCCTCCTCAGTGTTGGTAAGGACCTGGGGAGGTGGTCCTTTCTTCCCATGAGGAGGTGGTGGTGGTGGTGGGGGTCCACCAGCTGAAGCTACCAATGAAGCCATTTTCCAAGAAGCAAAATAGGTCTTCCTCTCACAATGATGAAAGTCAGAGTGAGGAAAGAAGGAGGGGTTTTCATCATTTGGGAAAAAACAATACTTCTCAACCAATGAAAAGTGTTATTTTTAAGTCACCTGACCTAGCCTTCCATCATTATGAAACCAAAAGTGAAATGAACCAATGAAAAGTTTTATTAACAAGTCACATGACCTCTCACGCTCATGTTACGCGCTGCGGAACGCTCCCCGGTTAGCTTCTGGTTCGCTCCGCTTCGCGCCTCGGTACGCGCCCCGGGACACTTCCGGGTGCGCTAACGCGATACGTCACAAGACGCATTTCGCGGCAACGCGATACGTTGCGCTTTCGCGCCGCGGATCGCTTCCGGGGAGCTGCGTTTCGCGCCTCGGTCCGCGCCCCGGGGCACTTCCGGGTGCGCTAACGCAGTACGTCATAAGACGCATTACGCGGCAACGCGATACCGTCACTATGTTGATTTCTTACCGGTTCGCGGACCGGGTCGCGGAATCAAAGTGAGCTAACGGGAAGCTTCCCGGTTCGCGGACCGGGAGCGAAACAAAAAAAATATTTAAAAAAAATTATTAATAAACATATAAAATATATTTTTGGATTTAAAGAAGAATACATTTTACAGCTATAGATATTAGCTTTTAAAAAACCAATGAAATTCACTGAAAAAACCATAGGTTATAGACCATATATAGTTAGGAATTAGCATTTACAAAACCTTGAAAATTCACTGAAAAAACCATAGGTTATAGACCATATATAGTTAGGAATTAGCATTTAAAAAACCTTATTTTACTCACACAAAACCATTGAAATTCCATATATAGTTAGTTGTACTAACTATATATCGCGCACCCGCAATCCACTGCTGATCATGTCACATATTACATCATTCATGACATGGTCAGTGACATCACTGATGACATCACTGATGACATCTCAAATGACATCACTGATGACATCACTGATGACATCTCAAATGACATCACTGATGACATCACTGATGACATCTCAAATGACATCACTGATGACATCACTGATAACATCTCAAATGACATCACTGATAACATCTCAAATGACATCACTGATGACATCTCATTTGAAATCAATGGTCACATCACTGATGATATCATTCATGTGACAATACAATGCATCTCCTCACACTTTAATATAACCTCTGTTACACCCAGTGTTAAATACAGAACATATTTTTTTAAACAATTGACACACCAATACTAGTTACTACATACGCACTCACTGATTCCTACGTCTACACACACATTCACTCATTCACCCATACAATCATTCATACATACAATCACTCATCTTTACAACACTATCATATGCACTCATACACCCTATACAGACACTCACACTCTGCCACTCATCCTTGGGGTTACTCACACACCTAGTCAGTCCTGTAAAGAATCAATCACACTTCCATTTTCTAATCTATACAGTTAAACATAGAGTACCTTACATTTTCAAACATATTCTAACACATACTTACTCTCTTATAAATCATTGATACAAGAATACATTGATCTGCACAGAGTCACACATCTCCCAGCCAGCCACACACACACTCAGTCTCCCATACAAATACTTGGACAATCAATCAATAACCCATATAGTTACTCATATAGCTACTGATCAACACATGCAGCAGTTTACAGAATACCAGACATAATGATGCACAAATTAAGACAGTTTAGTCACTAACCTATGCATTCAGTGAGACACATTTAATCACTCACTCATACAGTCAGTCACGCACCTACTAAAACCTTCATTCAGACACTTATACATCCACTCATTTAGTTGTGATGTGATGTCATCAGTGATGTCATTTGAGATGTCATCAGTGATGTCATCAGTGATGTCATTTGAGATGTCATCAGTGATGTAATCAGTGATGTCACTGACCATGTCATGAATGATGTAATATGTGACATGATCAGCAGTGGATTGCGGGTGCGCGATATATAGTTAGTACAACTAACTATATATGGAATTTCAATGGTTTTGTGTGAGTAAAATAAGGTTTTTTAAATGCTAATTCCTAACTATATATGGTCTATAACCTATGGTTTTTTCAGTGAATATATATATATATATATATATATATATATATATAGTAAATTAGAAAACAAATCAGGATGTTTGAATAATAAAAACTTAGGAAAATACTATTTATATGCATTTGTATGTTATACATTTTCAACATTATTTTCACATGTTTCATTCGTGTTCATTAAATATTTGTATATAATTTATACTAATATTTAATTTATACTTTATAATGTTTTCATTGTTTTTATAACATTGATTGATATGTTTTATATGTTGTTTTTAAACTTGTTTTTAATGGCATTTGGTGTAATAACACAACATTAAAGCATTTCCTGCAAAATGAAGAGCAATAATGAAAAGAATTGACATAAAAATACATAAGAACTAAACAATTTAGGATGGGTATGGAAAAGAGAAAAGGAGGGGGAGGGGTCAGCACAACTTCTGAATGTGAATGAATCAGATTAACAATGCACACTAAACACGAGCTGCCGAGCCAGCTCCTAATTTAATGACCATCTTGTGACAATATGAAAACATGTATTGACGTCGAGGATCTCAGGCCTGATAGATGTGCAAGCTCAAACTAATCACTAGATGAAACAGTGTTAACTGAAAAGAAGACCTAGGGTAGCATCTAGTGAGGCTGCAGGCAGTGATGACATTGGCATTCCTTTAGTTCATAAATAAGCAAATATAGGTTCCCATATATTTTTGGGGTGGGATCGAAGAGGCATTCCTTCCCAAAAATGGCACAATGCCTCATAACAGTATGTTGCATCCTGCAGCCAAGCGTCTATATGTTTAATAATATTTAGCAATTTCATTACTTTTCTATACTTTTTTATATATATTTTTCAACATAATTGTAATATATGTTTTATAAATATATAGTAAATAATTGTGCATATATTATACTAATATTGAATTTATACTTTACAATTTTTTCATAACTTTTTATAACATTGTTTGATACATTTTACTTGTTTAGTAATTTTTAACAACTTGCTAACATTTGTTTTCAACTTTTTTAAATTATTTACCATTCATTTCTAAGAGGAGATAGTCTTTTTAAGTTCCGTTTAGCATCCATTTATTTTTAGCATTACCTTCTATTTTCTTATCGGTTTGTGCTACTTTTTGTCTATTTTCAAGGATCCAGGTTGCAGGAAGGTGCTGCTGTTCGTCTGAACAGGTAAGTTCTTTTTAAAGGATTTTTTAAGGGTTTTGAGGGTGGGGGAATTTGGAGGGAGGGAGGTTTTAAAGTTAGTTATAGTGTTGTTTGTGAGTTTATGGTATATTTAGACGTATTGCTGTTAGTATATTACACTAGTTTGTAATTTTGCTTTTATTTCCAAGTATTACTATGCTCTGCTAAATTGCGATATTAGTTATATTTTAATGCTTAACTGATACGTTAAACAAAGAAAAGCAAGCACGCTACCACACTTATTTATTAGTCTGCTCGAGATGACCCTCACACTCAGGGGACGATTACGATCTCATCTGCAAAGCATTTGGACCTAATCAGTTCCGGTATGCTTTCCGGACAACTCGGATTGGGGGAGACCAACTGAGTGGTTTGGATGCATCCGGATGCTTCCGGATATGATGCGGTTGGACTCCCATTGACTTCAATGGGAGCCTTTGTTCCGAACGAGAACACAAGCTCCCATTGAAAAAAGGGGCGGCTTGGGAAAATCATGCACCCGGTGGCGGGCACACTTGGTGCCTGCCGCTCTGTGCATGGTAGGAAAAAGGGGTCCCCTGGGCTCGTAAACCGTGTCCATAGAGCTGTACGAACTGATTCAAACAGCCCAAATTATTTCCGGGCATTGTAATCGGTTGTTCGGAACTGGGTACGATTCGGTCAGAAACAAGGGTTCCGAATCGGATTAAGCAAGTCCGAATCCAATTCGGAGCCCTTCCGAACTGGATCATAATCAGCCCCTCAGTGTGAACAAAATGCCTTTAGGTTTTATTAAAAGACCACCCACCAACTTAGGGGTCTATGAGGCCGGGCCGGTGGTAGCAACCGCCGGACCGGCGACGGACATCCACCTCCGATCGCAACCCCAAAAAAACGCTGGTCCCATTAGCATGGTTGTGACGACTGCGGCAGTGAGATTTTCCGCCTGCCACTTTTCTGCCGGTTGAAGTCCGCACGCCAGCCTAGCAGGCAGAACTGGACCACCACAATGGTGCCGATGCAGGGCCAGGCTCCGTCAACATGATTATGATGCCGGCGGTAGCCAGCCTTTCCGCGGCGGTGGGACTGCCATGAAAAGGCATACGGAGAATGTCTCGAGGAGCCCATTGCCGGCCCCCAATGTGTTGGGGAGTGTGGATGCACTGGCCCCTACATGTCCCAGTACCAGGTGGCAGTGCCTGCCAACCAGTGCAGGGGCATGCAGGACATGCTTTTATGGACATCGCGGCGGTGCTGCTGGCAGCAGCAACTGCCACAATGTTAAATGCCGAGTTTCGACCGCCGCGGTCGGATGTCAACTGCGGAGCATACTAATGGGACCTGCGGTCCTAGCGGGTGGTGTTTTCCTGCTACCACGGCGGTCAGAGTGATTTTCCGACCGCCATCCTAATAGACCCCTTAGTTGGTGCCATGCTTTATCATTGGGGTTCCACCCAAGGCACCTAGCGCATCAAGCGTGTGCTTCATCGGCTGATTACAGGAGGGTGGTTATTTTTTTCTTAAATGAGGAAAGAGGTTAATTTAAAAATGTCTTCAGGTTACCGACCAATGTGGTATATTTTAATAATGGTAACCTTGGATAAGGATTAAAAGCAGTGGTGGATATGCTGCGAGAAACCAATGAACTCAGCATGTGCCCTAAGGTATGCACGAATATCACAGTTTGTGACTTATGGTTTTATCTGTGGTTTCTCCATTTGAGTCTCTGTGTAGAATATAAAAATTGAGAAAGGGATAATTTCATCACATGGCAGAAAAACATTAAATGGAGTATGGGCACAGCACTCTCAGCACGCTTATGACATGCATGTGGTACCAAGTATAATGAAGTCTCCCTTCCCCTGAATACATTACCAGAATACTGCTATACGTGCTCTGCATTAATCAATCATGCAGATAAATCCAAGGCGCAGTAGAGATCCTGCACTGTGGCGCTATGCAGTGCATTGTGATTCAGCGTGCTGAATCACAGTGATGTATGTAAACATGCATCGCATCAGGAAATAAGTCTCATACTGATTAGTTTTAAGTGACAAAGCACACAAAGTGATTTGAGAAAAATGGCAGGGATATAATACAGTATTTAAGGTAGAAATTACATAGTTATTGCTCTGTAACACTTTATTATACTAATTTTACTTTTCCAACATCCAGCGCCCCCCTCCGCAAGTCGTTGTTTTCCGATTTGCGGAGAAATAGTATGCGGAATCACAACGCGGTCGTTGTAACGACCGCATTGTGATTCCATGTAGGAAAAAAGACTGCGGGAAAAAGACCTATATTCTACAAAAACAGATCAAAGTGAAAGGAAAAGGTTTCTTTGGTTCTATAATAGCAGATAAGACTGAGACTACATATTGTGGGGATCAATGAAAACATGACAAAAATACTGTTGAAAATGGTAAAAGGATTTGCGCTGTTGTAAAATTCAAAACATGCATAAAAGGTGCCTAAAAAAGTGCTGGATCTGTGCCCAAATTTTTTTTTTAGAAAAATGTGGTGGATTCAAGGTTGACCTTTTATGTATCCTGTTGCCAATTCTATTACCAAAGGATATAATGAGAAACCAGTTATAATTTGGCAACATCATTGACTACATGTAGTAGTGGCTCAGATCAAATGGCTAAAAGAAATACTTGGCTAAATAAGCTGCGTTGCCGAGGACCTTTTCCACCAAGTAGTGCTAAGATTGCACAGGTATTTGAACTTCTTGCAATACATTTAGGGGCCGATTCCGATTCCGGTGTGAAGGGCTCCAAACCATGTTCGGAGCCCTTCCGACCGAATCGGAACGTGTCGGGCGGATTCCTTTCCGACTGAGCCATTCTGATGGGCTCGGTCGGAATGGAATCCGACTCGGATTTCCGGATGGCTTACGACGGGCTCAGAGAGCCCGTCTGCCATCTGGAAATCCTTCAGTACTCCCCTGGTCACCTCTTTATGACCGAAGGAGTACAAGGCAGTTTTTCACTGCCTTTTGGTGCCGGTGTTACCGGCACGAAAAGGCAGTCGTAAACTGTCTCTGGGGGCCCCCAGCAGGGCCCCATGGGTGCGAGGCCGCCAAATGGCCACCTGGGGGCACCTATGGTGCCCCTCTGTTGATCCCTGCACCTTGGGGTGCCAGCCACAGGGTGCAGGGATCAACTGCACCCGTGCTTTACACAATGCAGGCATGCATTCCGCTCAGAATGCATGCTTCCATTGTGAACCCTGATTAGTCGCATTGTACTAGTAGGGCCGTAACCAACCACAGCAGGTCAGTCGGTTACGGGTCCTGACCGATGTCGGACGGACCTGAGTCCGTCTGACATCTGAATCGGCCCCTCAATTGGGAATTAAGGTATAGGGCCAGGTTTTATGGAGGTGGGGATCATAATTGTATACTGTTCCATGAAATGTTGTGGTTTAGACCATTTTTTATGTAAAAATCCAGTATATTCAGCATTCTTCTGTTTTGAACAATTGTCTTTCTGTGTTGCTATTGTTGCTCTCCAGTTGTTCTATGATGACCCATTTTATGTCGTTGGTGGTATGGACTTCTCTGAGGAAATAGTCATTTCAGACCCAGACCCTCCCTGGCTCGGCAGTCAATTTACTAATTTCCCTAAAATTGACTCAGTCACCCTAGCATTACTAGCGAACCACACTAAATCAGGTTCTCAAGCAGACCCCTGCCCTCCAAGGAACTTTCAAATGGCCCTGCCAGGGCTGGAAAAGCAGATCCTTGAACTACTAAATAACTCTCGGGATGCTGGATATCTACCGACTATTCTAAAAGAAGCCATGGTCACCCCCCTGCTGAAAAAACCAGGTGCAGATGCTTTGACTCTAAAGAACTATAGACCCATTTCACAGCTCCCCTTTCTGGCCAAGGTGTTAAAACAGCAGGTATTAAAGACACTTTCGAATTACTTGGAGAACCACCAGTTATTCCAAGCTAGACAGGCAGGCTTTAGAGATCATCATAGCACTGAGCTAGTGATGATGTCCATTCTTGACAAGCTCAGAGGTATGGCTGACAATAAACAGCAGAGTGCCCTGATTTTATTAGATCTATCAGCGGCATTCGATACGGTCAGCCATAACATACTGCTGAACAGTCTCACCAACCTGGGCATCAGCGAGCAAGCATACCAGTGGCTAAAGTCATTTCTGTCTGACCGTACTCAGAGGGTTAAGCAGGGTGAGCTGAGATCGGGCTTGGGCTCTCTGGCCTGTGGTGTACCCCATGGCTCAGGGTTATCTCCACTCCTTTTTAATATCTATCTGGAACCTCTTGTGGGGACTTTGACTCACATGGACTGTCAGGTCTTTAATTAGGCCGACGATACTCAACTCTTTATCCTGGTTAGTAACTCCCTCCAGGCTCAGGAGTCAGCCAAAAAGTTGCTCAGATTCACA
This sequence comes from Lissotriton helveticus, assembly GCF_964261635.1. NCBI lineage: Eukaryota > Metazoa > Chordata > Amphibia > Caudata > Salamandridae > Lissotriton > Lissotriton helveticus. Next base: position 861,134,759 of record NC_136071.1, on the reverse strand, counting down.
GTGAACCGGATGACGGCCAATTCACTGAAAATAAATCCTGATAAGACCAAACTGCTCGTCATTCCAATAAGTAATAGTCCCTGGTGTGATAATTTTTGGCCTCTGGAATTAAGTGCAGTCCTGGTACCAGTCCTGGTTGTAAAAAGCCTGGGGTTGAAAATTGACTCGGAATTGTCTATGTCCTGTAAAGGGTACCACGGGGGTAGGAACCTGTATAGGACTACTCAGGCAGTTACGGAAACGTGCTCCTCTCTTGTCAAAATCTTCATTACAGTCAATTGTTTTCGCCACTGTCATCTCTAGGCTGGATTATGGGAATGCCCTTTACATTGGCCTCCCCCAGAAACTTATCAGGAGATTGCAGGTTTTGCAGAATGATGCAGCCAGGTTAATTTTTACTCTTCCGAGAAAGACACGTGCTACCCCTCTGCTATATAAACCACACTGGCTTCCCATTAAACAGAGAGCGCAGTTTAAGGGCTTATGTATTGCCCACAAGGCAATCTACGTTCAGGCACCAAGGTATATAAAAAATAGTCTGGAGAAATATGTTCCTGGACGGACATTGTGATCATCTGAGGCCAGCCGTTTAGCTCCCCCAGGTACACCTCTAAATCTAAAGGGGAATCTAAAGGGGGTAGTGATGAACTGTAATCTTCATTCTCAGGGGTCTCACTAATACAAAGAACTTGGCACAGAAGCTGAAATATGAAAAGACATCTTTATTAAACTTAATTAAGTGAGACTACGTCACACAGAAGCCTTTAGCAACTGAATGAGGCAGTCTAAAGAGTACAAAACACAGAGGCCTTTTATATGCTTAGGGTTACAAACTCAGCATAAAAGAAAGGGGCAGTCCTAGCTTCTGTAAGCATGCAAAATACCTAATATGGACATACAAGATCTGCAAAATATTAGCCAATGTGAGAACATTAAAAACAGCATCATATAACCAGAACGTCCCCCTTACGTCGTGTTTCTGCCCAACCCACAAGTAAATTAATTACAGCACCTATAGGTCAATCAGTAATGGCAGGACATGTCTGTATGCAGTTAGGCCAGCTGGTGTCTGAGATTGATTTCAAAGCAAGGACAGAGGGGGGGTTCCAACACGTTGCAGTCCAAAGGGCAGAGACACTTCATGAATAGGGAAGCCTGTGTAAAGGCAACACAAATTGATGACAAATGTAAGATGGAGTCAAAATTAAAGAACCTCAGACCCTCCTTTTGCCATTACACAGGCAAATCCTAAAATTATTTTGCAAACATTTTCAGGGCTCCTAGTTATTTCAGCGACTATTGACAATGCCAGTAAAACAATAAGAATCAGTCTCCAAACACCCATTCTATGCAGTCGCACGGGAAATACCCAGAGTCCGTCGAAGCCTCTCTGGCAGGCTTCTATTGTCCATCAAATCTGCTTCTGTTGTTTTCTTCCGCATGGGCCTCTTCATTTCAGGCCTTTCCTGAAAAATGGTGCTTCTTAGTATCCGTTGGAGTGCCTTCCTAGCAAACACTCACAGCTCACTTAAAAGTCTTAATGTCCGGGAAGATGGCGATCGGAACGGTTGCATAAATGCTTGGCTCCGTGGGCCCTTCCTCCCCGCACGTATATCCTGAAGATAATCCTGAGCAAGGTTTGCTGATCTAAGTTGCTGAAGGGAAGCAATCGCTTACCGTCTGTTTCTGGGGCTCCACCGTGCAGTAGATCCGAAGAACCGTCCCCGTCTGCTTGCCGGCCTTCGTGGCGCTGAAGCCGGGGCCTCGAGTGCTGAGGGTGCCCTGCAGTGATCGTAGCATTGGCGGCCCTGGTCGGGATGAGAAGCCGGTCAGTGGGAGCCTGAGAGCCGCGAGCCGGGAGAGTTGGTATCAACCCACTCCCCATAATGGGTTGCCCCGTGAGCCCGAGATATTGCCGAGCCGGAGAGAGCCCATGTTGCCCGGTTCCCCTTGGGTGAGACGCCCAGCCATGTTGATAGTCCCATCCGGGATCCAGCGGGTGGCTCCCGGCGAGCTGCGGGGAGTATGTCCGGCCTTTTGGTGACTCTCCTTTCTGCAGCAAGCGCCGACTGTCGAGATCCAGCCGTGGGGCTTGCCGACTCCAGTGGTCGGACGAGACTCTGAAGTGGAGGGGAAGAGGAGGAGAACGAGATGGCTGAAATGGCGGATGGCACCTCGGTGTGCGCCCCTCCCGGGGACAGAGAAACTGCTGAACTTGAGACCCCCGGAGTTTGGCAATGTGGGGAAACGCTCACGCGTGGCCACGTATTGGCTGCACTGACAACCCTGCGGTCTGCCCTGCTCCGGGGAGCCCGGGATTTGGAAGGAAGGATCGCCGCCATTGCTGACCCGCCATTTTGTAGCAGACTGGGTTGCTTTCGAGTTGGTGCCGATGCGTCTCCCTCTGCTACAGTGTTATATCTCCCGGATGAGTTTACAGACTTGGAGGCGCGAATAGATTTGGTTTCCGAGCTTACTGTTGCCACACCTGTTCCGCAAGTGGTTGTCTCACTGGGTCCTTTTTCTGTCCAGCGAGTGGAGAAGCTACATCGATCCATGGTACATGAGGCCCGGACTGTGCTGCGGTGTTTCCCACATCCTGTGTTTTCCGCTCCGTGCTTGGCGGACCTGTCTTTGGACTTGAGACTGTTGGTGGTCTGGGTATTGTTGCATTCCGACATCCGCCATGCATCGTCAGTTGTCTCTCGGTGGCTGACAACTGCCCATGTTGAGCGGCTGCGCTACCTGGTCTGATTGGAACGATTGGACCTTTTGTACCAAATTGTATCTCGTCTACAGGACTCTTCATCATTGATACTATTGCCAGAAGCGGCCAGGGGTGACCTCGTTGGGATTTGGAGGGACTTCTTGCTGGTTAATGGTGATTCAAGGGCACGTCTAGTGGGGCTGTAATTGATTGCGTTTTATGTGATTGCTGATACTTATACTTTTATATTGCTTCTGTTTATACGATTCTAGTATGCGGGGGTGGGAGGGAATGGGTAACCGAATCGCCGGCTCTTCTCCTCAATTTTTTTTCTGTTTCTTCTTTTCTCTTTCTTTTCTATATTTCGGGTCTTTCATTTAGGGCGACAGGCACGCTGCTGGGGGGGTAGGCCGTAGCCTTTTGCAGGGGTGCAGGGTGGGGGGTTGGGGGATGGGTTTGTTCTGTGTTCCTTTTTTGTTTCTATGGCCCTTTGCCCTTTTCCTTCTTCGATGTCGTCGTCTTCATGTCTCCCATAGTACGTTCCCTTTCCGGGGTGGGGCTCGCATACCGTGCTTGGTACGTGACTATTGCATTTATCCTGACTTTGGTACTCTTCTCCTTTCCCATTCAATCTATGTACATCATCGGAGTGATAATGTGTTTTAGCTGACTGTGTTGGGAGCCGGAATGACAATGCGATGTCGATTTTCGATTTAATTTTTGGTTATTTAAAAATGAACCGTTTCAAATCCTTGGTATCACGTATTATCTTGATTCTCTGCTGTATCCTGGATGTGGCTTTGTTTTTAAGCGCCGGATTACTGTGATACTTCTTACTTACTTTCTGCTCGATTTAATTAGCGGCCGGCCACACTGGTTGTAGGTAAGCATGGGCGGATTTTGCGGATCCACGATTCACGGATTTGCGTATTCACGGATCGTGGATCCGCAAAATCCGCGGATTTTGCGGATCGGCGGATTTGGGGCGGGGCTTCCATGCCAGGACCATCGTGCCAGAATGAACCCTGCCCTTCATATTTATTCAAGAAGACCCCACCGTTTTGTGCCATACCTCTACTCAACTGGAGTACTTTCTACTGGATAATCAGTAAGTGCTACCTCGTTGGGTAAATGTATTGTGCTTTTACTACACTACAGCTACCTAAAGTGACAGAGAGTTGTCTACAGCGACCAGGTGTGTGTTACTATGCAATTGCGCCGAAGGGCGCAGGGGTCCCTTGAGTGAGCTATCATAGTGGGTAAATGGCGGGAAGACGGTGCACACCACGAGTGTGTGGGTGGGGCCAAACGGACGGGGCTTCCATGCGAGTGCACATGCCTCTTGTGTGTATAAAAGGTCAGAGACCGATCAGAGCAGCAGATGAAGATACAGAAGCTCCTGGCCACAGGAACAGCAGGAGGATTGCGCTCGTGAAAGTCAAGGATGCAAAGGCCTCTGTCCAGCATCACAGCTGATTTTCGATGGTATATTTGGGAAGAAGGCACATCTGCCCAGCCTTGACAACGCTCACGATTGTTTTTTGGGCCGATGAATGAGTCACTGAATTTAAGCTTCAACTAGGGCACATGCTTAATTGATATCTGTAAGTGCTTGCGGTTGAGGTTTAATTTTTGTGCCAGGACCGTCGTGCCAGAATGAACCCTGCCCTTCATATTTATTCAAGAAGACGCCATCGTTTTGTGCCTGTTGTAACTATTTTACGATGGCACCGGCAAGCTGCCAGCGCCATCCTAAAATAGTTACTAAATTAGCTTCAACAGGAAGCTCTAATAGATAAAATAAAGCAGGCGCTCGAGCACCTGCTTTATTTTATCTATTAGAGCTTCCTGTTGAAGCTAATTTAGTAACTATTTTAGGATGGCGCTGGCAGCTTGCCGGCGCCATCGTAAATTAGTTACAACAGGCCAGCAAGGCTTGAACTTTTGCCCCCGGAATCCGCCGCTCACGGATTTGCGAATTTGCGGTAAATTCGCGGGAGTTCGCGGATCGCGAATTTACCGAAAATTCGCAAAATCCGCGAGCGTAACGGATTTTGAGCTCATACTTAGTTGTAGGCCCGTGTTTGTAATTTCATGCTCATTGAAATAAAGGTTCTTTAAAATAAAAAAAAATAAAAAATAAAAAAAGTCTCAATGTCTCAATGCTGTGCACCAATATTTCCTGTGCTGCAGGCACTACAGATATTGTGCTCTTCATTAGTCATGGGCACAGATCATCTCATGCAGACCCAAGTACTATAAATCAGGAAAGAGCAACAGACTGTCACACTCAGCAACACTTTCAGGCTCCAACACTCTCTATTCAGTGTCAGAGGATGCTCGGGCTGCTCTTTCATTTAATCATAGGTACCACAATGTAGTGCCTTTTGCCAATCCTGGATCCTCCGGTGCACTGCACTTCCATTGGAGCAAAGAAAAGGGGGTGTGTGGCCAACACTCAGGACAAGGGGCTCAAAGGACTGCATACTGTCAGAGGTTACCAGCACATGACAGGTGGAAAACTGAAGCCTCAATTCTCTCGCTCTTTTGCACTGAAACTCTGGTTCTGTGGCAAAACCAGCTCCTCCTTCTTTTCTGATGTTCAACGCCTTCTGATGAAGCAAGCAGAATTCTTTGGAGATACCATTGATGGCACGCTGGCGATCGCTGTCTGGGTGCTGGGACTTTTCATCTGTTAGCTGTCACTGATGGGATTGTGGGTGAGTTCCGCAGGTTATTATGACTTAATCCCGCAGAACCTAGTGACGAAGGAAATGTGACACAGTTGTTAGTTTCCTTCAATTTAGTACAAAAACAGTTCATTGTATAGCAAGGGACTGCAAGCAAGTGGCCTGCAATCTTCAAAGGAATGGCCATACGCCATGGGACTATTGTGATCTAAAATACACTGTCATTCTCAAAGGCAATACAAAGACAAAGGCAGTAGGCAAAACAGTGCCTCTAGCCTCTTTAATTGGGTTTCCATGTGAGAGCATATCCTCTACCATCTAAGGGTAGATAGCGTCATGGGAATTATATCTGAATGGATGTCCTCACACATGGTGGCATTGTCTAATGGGGCAAACATTTCTTTCCCTCAATGATTACGTCTAGGTGTTCCTAAATTCCTTATCTACAACACCTCAACAGAGAAATCGCATAATACATATTATCAGGGACATGTAGATACCTCCCTTTAATAATTGTGCATCAGGTGGACTATGCAATACAAAAGCTAATGATCAAAATGTGGAAACAAAAGACAAGAACTAGAGAGTCCTGGTATTTCCATTATTTGGAACACATCTAATCCACCAAAAATTAAAGCAGCAGAAAAAAGGAACTAAAAACCAAATGAGAATAGGCATTGAATTTGTCATATTCAAAAAAACGTAAGGTGTCTCCTATTGAGGTGGAAAACGTATCTTATTATAGTATTGAGTCAGTTAACGAGTCCATCACTACCCTGACAGTCAGACTGGAAATCGTCAGAGTAGGCCTAAAGAGAATTCTTGAAAACCAGTCCGGTCATACAAAAGGGAATTATACATAATATGGGTGTCTCTGGTACATTACTGCAATCTGGAAGTGTGAACCTGAACAATACAAAAATAATAAAAGGGCTAACTGGTGAAAGGAATATGGAAAAGAGAAATTGAACTAGGACACAGCTAAAATCCCCAATAGCTAGGCACGATGCGACATCGGTCAGGGCAGAAGTAACAAAAGAAAAATCTATAGGAAGAACAAGGAATTACTTGGGTGAACAAAAATCAAAAATAGTTCACAAATTTTAACTCTACCACTGCCCGCTAAACCATATACGGTAACCTCAGCTAATGTTCCAGTTCCTTCTTCAGGGAAAAATGAAACCTTGTTTCCTTTATGGTACAAAGCCATACACTACTTCGGAAGTAGAACAAAACGGACTAATGTAATATAGAAATTAGGTCACCATGTACAAGAGTCACAAATCTATAATTTATCCTTACGTCCAATCAGGATACATACATTTAGGGCTGTCTGTTCCTTAAGGGAAGAGGACAGTATCGTGACTAACAGCAGGTGACACACTTTGATCCTGTATATCTCTTTTATTTTACTTCAATACTATATAGCCAAATTTGACATTCACTGGTGGAGTGTTGTCTGTCTTGTTCACAGCATAAAAAATCATATCTGTGAAATTTAGTATCAGCGCAAATTCACCCAACTGTTGTGCAGCGATATACATCACCATGTAGAACCCTTCACAACACAGGTGAACTTGTAATAGTATCTAAAGCAGCACCATAAAACAAAAACATGCATAAAATAAAAAAACACACACATGCCAAGCCATCAGATATGCGCGCTGTATATCAAGCACAAAAAGCATAGACAAAGTACAATAGCATATGTAAATAAGCGGTAACACACAACACCATTGCATGCACTTTATGCACTGTCAACCTGCAGCCCAAAACAGAATATTCAGGCCTGCTTAATTTGTCAGGCTTAAAATCCGCACCCTCCTTTTGACAGCAGATCACCAGTTAGTGGAGATTTGGCTGTCAAACACAACTTACTGTGTCGCTTCTGACACACAGAACCATCAGGAACAATTCATAAAAGGATAAAATGCAAAAATATGTAAAACGCACAAACATTTCTTTTCAAAAGAAGTCATAATAAAAAAATAAAAAAACACATCTTTTTCAACATACTGCTGACACTGCACATAACACACAAAATATCAACTGTAACCAACCATCTTTTGAAAACATGCTAAACCACCATAATTGTGACGTCCCAAAAACTCTTTCACAGACACTCTGCATGTCCCGTGCGCCAACACCTTTTGAGGCCCTGCTTTTCCAAGCAATGATTTCTCCATCTGTTTACACTTACTCCTAACTCTCACCTCACTGACCTTAAGGTCAAAATCTGCCTTGCAGGCTCCTCAGCCCTCTATCTCTTCCTCACTCTAAGGCTGAAAAAGACAAAAAACCTTCCCAACTCTTTCTAACCTGCAATAACCAACCCTATTAAAAACACATGATATATATATATATATTACTCCTGTTAGGGGCTACAATTTATTTCTATACTTAGATTATTAAAACAGTTACTGTGAATAATTCGCAGAACATAATAACACACATACCAGTTTTTAGAACAAATGCTTGTTTGCAATGGTACTCATTTCATCAACCTTAAATGAATGAAGGTCTCAGTTATGTCCAGCCAAATTTAAAACCTTCCACCCTGATATTAAACTCAAACCTCTGCACCAGGCACATTGGCTCACTGGGCCATTTAAAAGCAAACCCAAATGGGAACAACCTGCAAATGTGTATTATACCTAAATGTATGCATTTACTGAAGCCTAAAGCACTTTAAAGCTATTGTAAATGGCAAAAATGCCCAAATTTTACCCAAATTCGACTTTGATATTTGGGGCACTTAAAAATAAAGATCCTACAATTGCATTACTTATTAATCATCCTCAGAATGTTCTTTACAAATTGCAGAGATTGGACATTAGACATATCTCATGCAAATCCTGAGAAAAATGAGTTGTTCACGCCTGCGCCAAGTGAAATTCTATATGCTAATGTCCTCATTATGCAGTATAACATAACTTAAATTAAATTATAATGCTAGGAGGTCACAGTATAAGTATTAAGCTTCATGAATAGTAAAAAACGAATTTTGTAGCACTTATTTTTATAACCCAATCATTTTTGATAATTCCACATATTAAGGCTCTGTAATTCCACGAATCTGACTTCATTTTTTTTTCTTTTTTTTTTTCTATGTGCCACGTAGGCCTGCAAAGATAGCCTGGCGAACAAGGTGGTACACATTAACCAGATTTACTCTGAAATAAACTGTAAGAAACTGACCTCTTCACCCAAAACTGACCTCGCAAAGCCAATTTCCCTGATTGATCTTTATCTGAAATTGCCAATCAATGTTCAAGACATCGTTAACTTTTTAGTTTCCTTGCACTTGCCTTATCTTGTTTCAGCCTCTGTTACTGTTTCTTTCTTTTTAAATGTTTCTTCATTACATGGGTTTATTATTATTTAGCAACAGAGCCAAGAATATACTTACAGAAATGCTTATAGAGAGGAAAACCCTTAATTGAAATGTCTTACTATAATACAAAATAATGAACCTTAGTTTTGAAACCTTTTTAAAACAACATTCTGAAATGCAAAGTTTCACCCGTGCAACTGAGGGCAAAGTCCTGGCTGAATAAATATTCCTGTTTATTTAGCTTGTCTTCTCAATGTGTGTAACATAAGCACGGTGGCTGTCTATTTAAAACTAAGACATTTCAAGTTTCAAAATGCGTGTGCAATACAGCAAGGTCCAATGTATTCAGATGATGTGTTTGCCTGTTAATATCTAATACAATATATCTAAGGAAAATGCTGTAAGTTTATTTATTTTTCGCAAAACACCAAATTTCGTTTTTGGGGCTTTTTTATTCCTAGTGAATGTCAATTTACATTTTAGTTTTTAAGCATTTAGACATTTTGCTTAATAGACTGAAAACATCAAAAAGAAACTCAAACACACATTTGAGTTCATTTCAGACATAAACAGAAAGGGGTCAAACACTCAAGACACACAATACGGCGCGCTTTAGCCATGCATTTCATAAATAGCGCCAAAGCTATTCACTTACAGAAATTGCACTAATGGGAAAACCACATAGACATTTAAACACACATTTAACCCACAAACCAATACTTAGAACAGAAACAAAGGACAGCCCACAGACTGTACTTAAACCAAACCATTTGTAAATACTAGTTGTAAGTCATATTTACAAGAAACGCTTCTCAATTGTGTTCCAAAAGGCTGCAAAAACAGACTGCTACACATCCAAGAAGCCAAAACACACTCAATTCACTAGCTTTGGCTGGCAGAACACCAAAAATCGCTCTGCATATCTTCATTCATAAAATTGCACAGAACAAAGGATCCTAATATGTGTTATGTCCATATTTTAATTCCCTGGGGATACAGAATCACCAAGGAAGAAATATGTTTGTATACCTAAACCTATTTAGGTATTCCTTCTAGGAGAGCCGGCTAATTAATTTCACATCACAACATGGTACCTTCCAAATAAAGCAACACATTCCTCTATGTGAGCTTTGAAACAGGCATGCCAAAAATATTGCAAAATATACAATATTATAATCAAAGTAGTGCTTAATGTACTTTTCGTACGTGCACCGTTCAACAAAACCAAATAGAGAAAAATCTCCTCATTACCTGTCTACACAAATTGCAATTGGCATATCAAATCCATACAAATCAAAAGTTGGCCAACACAAATTCCAAAGTTCCAAAGCTACAGTAAGCCTTACTAAACTACCTTACTCTTACCAATCAAAAGGTTGTCCAAATTCTAACTGCCAAGTTCTAAATGACCTAACGGTCCTTTTTTAGAATACTCACGCCAAAAAGGTTCTCAGTCAGGAGTGGCATCATGTGGAGGTTCAAAATCAGGAAGATCAGAAATATACTGGGCTGCAATGACAAAGAATCTCCAGAATCCTTGTGCACAGAGTAGTAGAGTCCCGTCCTGTCCTCCTCAGTGGATTTCAGTCTCCTGACAAGATCACTCCTTCAGAAAGTCACTTCTCTGATGAAGCCCACGTTGGCCGTGCCATTTGAAGAACTGTAATCTTCATTCTCAGGGGTCTCACTAATACAAAGAACTTGGCACAGAAACTGAAATATGAAAAGACATCTTTATTAAACTTAATTAAGTGAGACTACGTCACACAGAAGCCTTTAGCAACTGAATGAGGCAGTCTAAAGAGTACAAAACACAGAGGCCTTTTATATGCTTAGGGTTACAAACTCAGCATAAAAGAAAGGGGCGGTCCTAGCTTCTGCAAGCATGCAAAATACCTAATATGGACATACAAGATCTGCAAAATATTAGCCAATATGAGAACAAAAAAAGAGGCTTGTTTTTTGGTGATTACTATGTCAGACACAGAGCTTACTGTTTGAATGGATCCTTCTGTGTCGGAATCACTCACTGGTGCTTGTTCTTGAGGATCTTGCTGCAATACATTTGCTGATGAATCCGTGCTTTTATTAGTCCCCTGTTGGTACAAGTGGTCGTACTTGGGACTATATGTCAAGATTCTGCCGCTTTCATAGTCCCCACAATCTCTATGCAACTTGTCAGTAAGCTCTGTGTCTGACATAGTAATCACCAAAAAACAAGCCTCTTTTTTAGACGAGTTCAGAGTTCTCAGATCCCGACGAGCGAAGGAACAAGCACAAGCCAGGAACACAACGCCACAGAGTGCACAAACCCGAGGCCGAACCAGAGGAAGACCAAGAGGCAGGGGCGCTCCAAAAGACGACGCCTCAAAGTTAAACAACGGAGCAACAAACAAAAAGCCCATGGGAAACAAACGTGGTGGCTTCAAAAGGGGCAAACAATAATGGATACCGAAATGGTAAACAGAACTATTATTAATCTTTCTAATAGACTTTTGAGCGACTCTGAAAAATCTACTTTGTGTTTGGGACTATCATTCTGCCCCACTGAACTTTTTAATTATCCCAATACTAGAATTGACATATTCAAGTTTATACGGAAATTGAAGTTAAAGAAATGGCATTTGTTGTACAATAGAAAACCTCCAGAACTAGGACGCGATACATCTAATACACTACATCTAACTGTAGGAGATAATGAAGTTTTAAACACAGTATACGAATTTGGTGAAGTGTCCGAAAGTGTAAGTCACAGCCTAGAGATACAGTATACTAATGCCATCCCTACAGACAGTGCAGCATGCACAGGCTTCAAACCCAAATCTGTTTTCTGTCCTATTCTACCTCATGACAGCATTGACACCTTTCACGAGGTGGTAATTAAAGAACTGGCAAATCACAAACACAAGGCAGGGAACAGAACTAAACATGACTTTAACTTGACAAAAATCCAGCGTGATTTTATTCTCTCCCTGGCTAAGGACGAATCTGTCATAATCAGACCCTCGGATAAAGGAGGGAATATAGTCTTGTGGGGTAGAGAGATGTATACCACAGAAGCTTACAAACAACTCAATGATGTGAATTATTACAGTATAAGCAACACAGCTGAGTATAATCATACTATCACGAGTACCTGGGCGAACCTAGAGAGGTGGCAAAATGATGGGCTCATAACCTGGCATGAATACTGCTACCTTAAAAAGGACTACCCAAAACTACCTATCCTATACCTTTTACCGAAGGTACACCAAGACCACAGGATACCACCAGGGAGACCCATAGTGTCCTCCATAGGCAGTGTCAATGAGAACATCTCCGATTACATCGATCACTTTCTCAGAGATTATGTCATCTCGCTTCCCTCACATATTGAGGATACTAAAGATTTCCTCAATAAAATTTTGAATATGCCATGGGAGGAGGGTCTCACACTAATGACTATGGATGTGAGTTCCCTCTATACCATAATAGACCACGAGCAAGGTATAGCAGCCTGCCTCCACTTTTTACAAACAAGAGACATCGCCTTTGTAGAACACACGCAAATGCTGACTGAAATGATGAGAATGTGCTTAAACAATAACATCTTCATGTTTAATGGTGACCTCTATAGGCAAGTACGAGGTACAGCCATGGGTTCTAGCTTTGCCCCCAGTTTGGCGAACCTCTTCTTAGGGGTGTGGGAGGAGGAGATACGCCAAGATGAACATCTCAGTGGGGATTTTGGTTAGGTTAGAACCTGGATCAGGTATATTGACGACCTGTTCCTAGTGTGGAGTGGGTCGACACTGGAAGCCCAGGATTTCGTCAAAAAACTGAATGAGAATCCATTTAACATTACACTCAGTCTTAACACCAGCACGACAAGTATCGACTTCCTCGACACTACGGTAATGGTACAAGAGGGTCGCCTCACAACCAAACTGCACAGAAAGGAGACGGCTGGTAATAGTTTATTACACGCCAACAGCGCCCATCCGCATAGTCTCAAGTGGAGCATACCGTATGGTGAGCTACTTAGAGCTAAGCGGAATTGCAGTGAGGAAAGCCTCTATGAGGAAGAGAAGAATAACATGTTCATAAGGTTTCGTGAGAGAGGGTATCCAGAATGGGTCCTGACTAAGGCTGTCAACAAAATGTCTGGTAAATCTAGGGACAGTACTTTACAGAAGGGAAGACTCTACTACTGTCACTAGGGTTATCACCACGTACAATGAAGATTCGAGAAAGGTTAGCAAAATACTAGCAGATAACTGGAATCTACTAAAGACTGATAACATCGTAGGAGGCACACTAAGTGACCGTCCATCCATAACTTACAGAAGAGGAAAGAGCTTAAGAGACATACTTGTCAAAGGCGACATCAGTCCTAAGGGCAGTGCTAACAGCCATAATCTAAAAGGGTTCTATCCATGTGGCCACTGTCGCGCTTGTAAATATAGTGTGATGACTAAAGAGGTACAAATACCAGGTACGAAAAGAAAACACAACATCAATCAATTTCTAACATGTAGTAGCATGTATGTTGTTTATGTTTTAGAGTGCCCGTGTAAATTGAAATATGTGGGTAGCACTGTGTGTATGGCAAAAAAGCGTGTACAAGAACACCTGCGGGCCATCACCAACATCTATACGTCCTACCCCATAGCACGTCATTTCCAAGTCCACCATCAATCAAATAATGCCTTGCTCAAATACTTCGCATTAGAACAGGTGAACGTAAGCAAAAGAGGGCGCAACAGACTTACAGCACTACGTAAAAGAGAATCCAAATGGATCATGGAGCTAGAGTCTAGATCCCCGGGTGGGCATAATTTGGACGAAGAATTGGCTATTCACCTCCATGAAACATAGAGGGGAGGGACAGATGAGTGTAAGAGCCAAGTAACTGGTTATAGCATAGAACGTTGTGAGTTTGTTAAATGAAAGATTTTGTGCATTGGTTTTAAATCTTTTAAGTCTTATTTTTAAGCTGTTTTCTTTTCCTTTCTGTTTAATTCATGCAGGAGGAACAAGCAGGGACCTATCTGAATTTAGCTGCATGGGATGCAGGATTCAGCTCACTCTTTTTCGTTTCCCTATTTATGAGAATACCTTCCTTTCTTCTCGCTCACTAACCTTGTAGAATATGATCATGGATTCAAGTATAAAATATACTACAATATAGACATTTCATGTCAAATCTATGTGTATATAAGGGGTATCTGTTTAAATATTATTGCTTAATTGCTTATTTTTCTTGCACATTTTTTGCACCTTTTTTGCACTTTCTTTCCAATGGTGTATTTTGTCATGCATTAATGATATCTGTTGTTTTGAGCCTCCTTTCAGGAAGGGCTTTACATTTTAAGTGTATAAATACGGGCACTAGTCCGAGTACAGAAAATGTTTGATTTTGATTTAAATTTATACTTAAATTTAATTTACCATGACAGTAAATGCGTGCGTTTTTTCTGCAACGCGATGAACCTAGTAGGCATTACTCGTATGGCCATCGGCCCGGGAATCATGCAACTTGTACATATGGCTCACGCTGGTAGACATGGTCCTATGCAAGCCGTGTTTTCTACCGCCCCCCTTGTTTTCTCCATGAAATGGTTAATCGGGCAGAATGCAAATGCAATATTCAAGTGATTATGTGCCCGTAAAAGATATTTTTGTCATTTTTCTCAGGGAATGTTAAAGGAAATGTATTATTTATGCGTTCGTTTAAGACATTATACTTTGAGAAATCAATATTACAGAAGTTACTTCAGCTCATGTAACGTGTATACACTGCATTTATTGTCATACACTTTCCCTTTCTCCACTCCAAGATGGCGCTTTCAGTTACAGATACATTACATTGCATCAGTACTTTGTTTATGTCTACACTATGTATGTTGAAAACTTTATTATGCACGTAATCACTTCACGAAACAGTATTGTGTGATCAAGACACGGCCGGGTGTCGAAACGCGTAGCGATTATTGTGGAATAAACTGGTGAAACCTTTCCCTCTCTGCGTGCGCATTGTAATTCTTTTTTGGCTGTTGCAATTAATGACCACCGGCGTTGGGGCTCTGCCGGCGTGTTGCGCCACCTGACCCTGCTTTGCTCTAATTTGGATATATATATATATATATATATATTTGTGTTCAAAAAGGTGCTCTGCTTTGAAGGATCACACAACTGCAGGTAAGTTTCCACTTAATTTATTGCATTAAAATGCCAATACAATTCTAGCACGCCTAAATTGCATGCTGAGTATCTAGTATGTCATCATTACAGTTTATATGCCATAAATAGGACTCCAAATTGCCGGTTGTCAGTTCCGTGTCACGTGATGTTACACGATATTGCAAACTAAGCCGTCATTGGTTACATCCCAAGACTCACTGTTATCGGCTTGTTCATTTGTCTCCAAGGCTAGGTTGCTAGGAGATCATCCAGCATTCGATTACTATTGCCGTGATTCTGCCCTAAATAACGGACATCCTTTCCTTCCATGCCCAAGTGGGCAATAGCCAACCTAATAATATTGAGAGTCCGATTTGGCATAATAATCATAAATCCTCGCCCCAGTGGGCATTCATGAAATTCTGATCCATAATAACACAGCATCACAATTGCATTGTCTGCAAAGAAAACAAGTAGAGGTGCCCCCATCCTGAAAAATAATTAAAATAGATTCTTTTTAAAATCAAGCAGATTACAGAATACACAATAGCCAACATTTTAAAATTAGTCATGCAGATGTATTGATAATTCTTCACTTACATTGAGCCCTTTGGGTGTCAAACAATCCAGATCTATAATATAGCGGGACTCTAACTTTCTGAGTGACAATTCTCGATTTCCCCCTCTCACACCCAAATCGACACAGTCAATTACCACCATCTGTACCAAATTTTCATCCTGCATATGCATCTCATGAAAGTGTCGGGCAATCGGATATTGTTTATTATGGTTCCGTATTGCGCATAAATGTTCCAACACTCGTTTTTTTGCCTCATGTTTAGTACTCCCAACATACCACTTGTCATAAGGACAGATTAAAACATATACGCTGTAAGGAGTGTTGCAAGACAATTTCTTCCTAATGACAAATTCTCTAGATGAATTGGGCATCAACAGTTTCTTGATGTCTCTACTCTTTTTACATGCTTTGCATTTACGGCAACATCTAAATCCCTGGATATTGGTGTTAGAACTCCGATCAATACTGGTCACATAATTGTGACTGAGTTCGTCCCGCAGGGATCTGCTTTTCCTAAAAGTAATCTGTGGGTTGCCGCTCAATTCTTTTTTAAGATCGACATCAGTCATAAGAACATGCCAATGTTTTTGGAAGATTCTTCGAATCTCATTTGCCTGCCCTGAGAATGTGGGGATGAATCTCATACTGTTACCCTCATCCTGATCTTTGTTAGGGTTTAATATTTCCTCCCTCGTTTTTGTTTCTACTCTTGTGACAGAAGTATTGATCATCTTTTTGTTATATCCTCTCTCAAGAAATCCCTCACGCATGCCTGCCTCCTCCTCTTTGTAAGCTGAGGTTCCGTGAATTCTGAACCCGTGTTTTAAATGTCATGGTTCCGTTACGATTTTGGTAACAATGAACCGTAACTAAGGTCGGCAAGTACGAGTGTTTTCGCCATGTTACACACAAAGTTTCACAGTGCATTTTAAGATTCTGTTCCGAACCATAGTTTTCATTTTGTGTAAGGCAGCCATTTTGTGGTTGCCCTCACATAGGCCGATGACTGCGGCTGAATGAGTCTTTAAGACTCGTGCCCTTTTGCTGGGGTGTGTGCTGACTTTTACATGACCCGAAGTGAACTGACCTCGTTGCCTGAAGCCGACCTTGCTGAGCCAGTTCTCGCCCGCTAGCTGATCAAGACTAAGATCAGAGCGCAGGACATCGTAAAGTCTTTTACTACACACAAATATGCCTTATCCTACTCTTACCTGTTTCTGTTTCTTTCTTTATGGTCTATTTATGATATGGGTCGTGGCCTTTTTATTATGGGTTTGTTCAGCCTGTCTACGGAGAATGTTGGGTTTGTCCGATGATCGATCATGGGCCGAGCAATTGAAAAGTGGGTTTTACCGTCATGCGATACTTTTGGTGTGGATACATGTGATTGGACAGTTCGTAAATGTTAGGTATTTGTCTGGAATGTGATTTTTGGCATAAAAGGAATTACTTGCTTTGAAAAATTGAGCAGTCTCCTGAGAACTCATACCGTGATGATTTCTAGGATTTTTGTTACTGGCTGCAGTCAATAAATTCGATCTTTGACGTCACCACGAAGAGTCCCGTGTCTCTGTATTCTATGACAGGTGAACCCGAAGACTTTGGGCGTACCAACCGCCACGAACAGCCCAGTTAGAGGATGGAGTTTTTTGAGATCGAGAGAGCTGCTGAGAAAATTAACTTTAAGATGAAACTATGTAGAATAATGCATAGCAAATATTTTCTGATTACCTGTATTCTGATGTTTTTTAGCATGACGTTAACTTTGGTGGGTTGGATTGTTTTTTCTACTCAATTGACTTCTACACCCATTTCCCAACCTACGACCTTTCCTACTACTACTTCTTTGCATTCTTTCCATATCTTACCCGAACACGAGCAGATTAGAAGGTCAGAATTTGTACATAATACATTTGTACAGCTACAGCACCAACATCAGCTGGTAGTGAACATTACTAATTGCTGGGTGTGTGGTCTTATGCCACATACTACAGATAGAGTTGTTCCCTATCTGATCTTACCGTTTAGTCAGAATGGGTCATTATGGGCTTTTCAGACAATGTTCATTTATGCCCTGGAAGTCTATCCCCTGCATTCCATGAGAGATAACTTGAGTAATCTAGCCTTGGTGAAGGGAGTTATGAATATGAGCAGAGATATCAATACGTACAGGACTATTCCCAAGGAAGAGTTATCGGCTTATGTTGGATGGAACACGGCAGGATACAGTGTTAGTCTGAGTGAAAGGCAGAAACGAAAGAGGTCACCTCCGATTTGGATCGTACCCCACCAAGGTCATTTTTGTCTGCAAGGTAATGGCAAAAATTCGAAGTCTCAATCTTCCCCGCCGTTTTTGGCAGCTAAGGGCACGTATTTTGTTTGTACAACAGAGCATATACATGGTTGCCCCCTGATTTTTCAGGGACGTGCTATGTTGGATACTTGTTGCCTCCTACGTATACTGCTGCTGCAGATTACCACAAGACAAGAGTTGTTAGAGGTGTCTTCAATCGGGAAGATACCGCTGGACAGGAAGTGGGAGAATTCTTTATGGGTTTCTTAGCGTTTTGGGGACCTATGGCTAACAGTAGTGGCTTACGGCAATTGACGAGGGTGGTTGAATCCACCATAAACGAAACTGCAGGTGCCCTTAGTAATCTGACAGCTGAGCTTCAAGCCTTATGACGTTACAGAATCGTATAGTTTTAGACGCCATACTCGCGGATCGAGGTGGAGTATGTAAAGTGATCCAATCGAGTTGCTGCGTTTTCATCCCAGATAATGCTTCAACGATATACGAGGCCATTTCCAGGTTACATAAGATCTCAGAGTCTATACATGTGGACGAAGGAGATTGGTCGTTAACTGGATGGCTTTGGGGACTGTTATCCGTTTGGGGATGGAAGATTCTGATGATCATTGGTGTGGCTCTAGCGGTTCTTTTCTCATGTTGTCTTTGTGTACAGTGCGGTCCTGCCATATGTGGCCTTTGTGCTACTACGTGTGTCAGGAGACCGCCTGTCTCGAGAGATGCACAGAGAAACAAGATAATGCTTCAACAGCACCTTGGTGATCTGATGAAAATTGACATCGACTCAGAGGGCAACATCGACTATGTAAGGGCAAAAGGAGGGTCTGAGGTTCCGTGAATTCTGAACCTGTTTTTTAAATGTCATGGTTCCGTTACGATTTTGGTAACAATGAACCGTAACTAATGAGTTCGGCAAGTACGAGTGTTTTCGCCATGTTACACACAAAGATTCACAGTGCATTTGAAGATTCCGTTCCGAACCATAGTTTTCATTTTGTTTAAGGCAGCCATTTTGTGGTTGCCCTCACATAGGCCGATGACTGCGGCTGAATGAGTCTTTAAGACTCGTGCCCTTTTGCTGGGGTGTGTGCTGACTTTTACATGACCCGAAGTGAACTGACCTCGTTGCCTGAAGCCGACCTTGCTGAGCCAGTTCTTGCCCGCTAGCTGATCAAGACTAAGATCAGAGCGCAGGACATCGTAAAGTCTTTTACTACACACAAATATGCCTTATCCTACTCTTACCTGTTTCTGTTTCTTTCTTTATGGTCTATTTATGATATGGGTCGTGGCCTTTTTATTATGGGTTCGTTCGGCCTGTCTAAGGAGAATGTTGGGTTTGTCCGATGATCGATCATGGGCCCAGCAATTGAAAAGTGGGTTTTACCGTCATGCGATACTTTTGGTGTGGATACATGTGATTGGACAGTTCGTAAATGTTAGGTATTTGTCTGGAATGTGATTTTTGGCATAAAAGGAATGAATTGCTTTGAAAAATTGAGCAGTCTCCTGAGAACTCATACCGTGATGATTTCTAGGATTTCTGTTACTGGCTGCAGTCAATAAATTCGATCTTTGACGTCACCACGAAGAGTCCCGTGTCTCTGTATTCTAAGACAGGTGAACCCGAAGACTTTGGGCGTGCCCCTGGCACCGCCGGGTTCTAAATAACCCGGTTCTTAAAAGCTGCCATGGTGCTACAATTCCTCCTGGCGCGCAGCAGCTCGCCATAAGGAGTGCTCTGCACCAAATTCCTCGGATGGCAACTTTTGGCACTCAGAATGCTATTGCCCGCGGTGCTTTGGCGGAATAGTCTGGTTGTTAGTAGATCATCATGTATTTCCACTACAACATCCAAAAACTCCATTCTGTTTTTACTAATATGTTGTGAGAACTTCAGATTCAGAGTATTACAATTGAGTTTATCAATGAAGTGATTCACAGACACTGCATCCCCGCACCAAATGAAAAAAATGTCATCAATGTACCGCAGCCACAGGGCAACGTTGGTAAATTCTGCCATCTCAGTGACAACCTGCTCCTCCCACCAGCCCATGAATAAATTTGCGTAGCTGGGGGCGAAGCAGGTTCCCATGGCAGTGCCCTGTGACTGCCTGTACACAACTCCATCAAAAATAAAAAAAATTGTTCTCGAGACAAAACTCGATCATGGACATGATCATTTGAGAGTGATGAAGCAGGGAGATAGATCTGGTTTTCAGAAAGTGTTGAACTGCTGTTAAGCCCTGGCTGTGTTGTATGCTGGTATATAGACTACTCACATCCAAGGAAACAAGTATAAAATTCTCTTCCCAAAGTATTCCATTGATCACTGTTAGGAAGTGAGTAGTATATATATTATTATTTTTTTTTGACTGAAAGAAACTCAGGTTTCAGGGATGTTATAGTTAGTTGGACATTTCACTCATACAAAACCAGAGAAAATCGACCGTTATAGTTAGTCAAGCTAACTATAACTCGTGCCCCCACAATGCACTGCTGATGACGTCAGATATTACATCATTCATGATGTGGTCAGTGACATCACTGATGACATCACTGATGACATCATCCAGTGACTGTGTGTTTCGGTAAAGTATAAATATGTTTTATATGTATGCCAAGGTGCATTGAAGAAAGAGTGGGTGTATAAGTGTCTGGATGGATGATTTTGTAGGTGCATGACTGAGTGTATAAGTGAGTGATTAAACGTGTCTTACTGAATACATGCATTAGTGACTAATCTATGTGAATGTGTGTATCAGTTTATTAGTTGGTGTGTAAGCGACTGCCTGGGTTGGTGAGTAGCTACCTGAGTGTCTATATGGGTTATTGATTGGTTGTCTCAGGATCTGTATGGGTGCCTGAGTGTCTATGAGGGTGGGTGGGGAGAGAGACTCTGTGCATAGATGTGTGAGTGGGTGATTCCCTGGGTGTATGGGTTCAATAGTGCATCTGTGAAGGGCTGTGTGGGTGGGTGAGTGTGTGTATGGGTGTGTTGGTTATACATAATAGGTTAGGGGGATGAAAACTACCTATAAGTCAGAGGTGCAGAAAGAGGCAAGAGAAGTGCAGAGAGAATCACAAAGGTGCCAAAACAGGCAAGAGAGGTACAGATAGAAACAAGAAAAGTGCAGAAAGAGTCAAGAGAGGTGCAGAAAGAGGCAGGAGGGGTACAGAAAGAAGGAAGAGAAGTGCAGAAAGAGGCACGATAATTGCTGAAAGAAGCAACAGAGGAGTAGAAAGAAGCAAGAGAAGTGCAGAAAGAAGCAAGTGAGGTACAGAAAGCAGCAAGAGCAGTGCAGAAAGAACAAATAGAGGTGCAAAAAGAGGCAAGATGAGTGTAGAAAAAGGTTGGGGAGGTGCACAAAGAAGCAAGAGAGATACAGAAAGAGGCAGGTGTGGTACAGAAAGAAGGAAGAGAAGTGCAGAAAGAAGCAACAGAGGTGCTGAAAGAGGCGCGAAGGGTGAAGAAAGAGCAAGAAAAGTGCAGAAAAAAGCAATAGAGGTACAGAAAGAGGCAAGATAGGTACAGACACAGGCAGGAAAGGTACAGAAAGAGGGAACATGGGTGTAGAGAGAGGCAAGAGGGGTACAGAAAGAGGATAGAGGGGTACAGATAGAGGCAGGAGGGGTGAAGAAAGAAGCAAATGAGGTGCAGAAAGAGGCAACAGAGGTACAGAAAGGCGCATGAGAGGTGCAGAAACAAGCAAGAGAAGTGCAGAAAGAGGCAAGAGAATTGTTGAAAAAAGAAATAAAGGTGGAGAAAGTAGCAAGAGAAGTACAGAAAGTGGGAATGAGGTGCAGAAAGAAGCAAGAGCAGTGCAGAAAGAACCAACGGAGGTGCACAAAGAGGCAAGAGGGGTACAGAAAGAGGCAAGAGAAGTGCAGAAAGAGGCACTTGAGGTGCAGAAAGAGGCAAGAGAGGTACAGAAGAGGCTCGAGAAGGACAGAAAGAGGCAATAGAAGTGCAGAATGAGGCAAGAGAGGTGCAGAATGAAGAGAGTGAGGTGCAGAAAGAGGCAAGTGAGGTTCAGAAAAAGGCAAGAGAGGTACAGAGAGAGGCACGGGAAATGTATAAACAGGCAAGAGAAATGCACAAAGAGGCAAGAGAGGAGCAGATAGAGGCAAGATAGGTCTAGAAAGAAGCAAGAGAAGTTCAGAAAGAGGCAAGTGAGGTGCAGAAAGAGGCAAGTGAGGTACAGAAAGAGGCAAGAGATCTGCAGAAAAAAGCAACAGAGGTGCTGAAAGTAAGGTGCAGAAAATGGGCAAGAGAAGTGCAGAAAGAGGCAAGTGAAGTGCAGAAAGAAGACAGTGAGGTGTATAAAGAGAAAGAAAGCGTCAAAAAGAAGGAAGAGAACTACAGAAAGAGGCAAGAGAGGCACAGAAAGAAGAGAGGTTTGTTCACCATTAGTACCAGTTTAACACCCACATTTAGCAATAGGTAAAACTTTCCAGCTTTGCAAAGGGCCTTCCACCACGCTGTAAGACATGATGCTGCATTTCTAGGAACATTTGAGCCGTTTGAGCAAGAAACAAGGCTTTTGTGTTCAAATCTGCAGATTCGGCAGCAGATGATAGAATATTCGGCAAATGTGAAAAAAATGTAATTATGTAAAAATTGGAGCAGCTGAACAGTTACATAATTCCAGTGGCCCTGCTCATACCTCTGACTAGGTCCAGAAGTGTTCCTCCGTGGTTCCTTTTTTTATTGTGTCTCATTGAGTTTATAGTTTAGCTTCTATGGAAACAAGGAAGACAAAACCTGAGGTGTCACTCCACAACAAAACTACAATACCACATGATTACCCTCCAAAACACATAATCCCACTCCACATAATTCCTATACACTAAATATCACAAACTTTCTATCCACATAATTTTACTGCACAACATACCACATAATTCCACTAAACACAGGGGCATTTTCTCAAGGACTTATCGCAGAGTTATCGGCACTTTATTGCAGCCAAAGTGACGATAAATGTATCGCCCAATTCACAAGCTGGTGCTAACAGCCAATATCACCAGTTTACCTGTGATAGCAGCCGTAAAAAAACATCGCCACTGATGACCCGGCAACTAATGCTAATAAGATGCAGAGTAGGCGTTCCCGTGCAAAAAGCAGTGAACACACCACTTCGCAACATTCTCAATATCCAGCAAGATTGGAGATAAGATCACAAAACAGGTGATAAGGCGCGTTAGCAGCAGGAATTTAACACATGCTCTGACCTGGTGTAAAGTCGGATGACAACCTGCACCATGAACTGGAGCTCAGCCCAGAGCCACACCAGCAGAACAACAGATGCCATGGAGCCAACGATCATGCAGCTCGGATACCCAAGAGGGCCACAATACCCACCCCCGGACCCCCCCGACAAAGATATGTGACATCAACTTTATGAAATCATGAACAAAACAATTTGCCTGATGTTGCACAAGTACAACACTCAACATGCATGTTTCGTTGGAAAAAGGAGAATCACTCAGTCATCTTTGAATTACCAAACAAAACATTTTATTCGAATTAGGCACAAAACAACTATTTGGGGGAACCATGGCAGGTCATCTCTGGACAATCTGTAAGTCACAGCCTGCAAGACAAAATTCAAGATAAGAAGGTGTGTCATGCGCTCATCAAAGGACAGAGAGAGAGAGAAAGAGAGAGTGAGAGAGAAAGAGAGTGAGAGAGAGTGAGAGAGACAGAGAGTGAGAGAGAGAGAGAGAAAGAGAGTGAGAGAGAAAGAGCATGAGAGAGAAAGAGAGAGAGGGAGAGTCAGAGAGAAAGAGATGGAGGGAGAGTGAGAGTGAGAGAGAAAGAGAGAGAGGAAGAGGGAGAGAGAAAGAGTAAGAAAGAGAGAGAGGGAGATAGAAAGAGAGAGACATAGAAAGGAAGAGAGTGTGAGGGAGAGAGAGTGCCAAGACTGTGGACCCAGGCCTCATTGCTCACCAGCTGCCCACGGTGTGCCTCAAACCATGTGCCAGTACACACTACAATCCACCAGGTCCCTTATCTGAAACAGCGTCCAGATTTAGGAATGGCCATCACCGCATGCCCGCCCCTGCACACCCCAGCCCCTCCTGCCACCCAGCAGTGACTGCCCATGTCCACGTACCCATGCAGCTGAACCCCAGCCCCTCCCTCCCCCCAGCAGAGACTGTCCACCTCTGTGCACCCAAGCAGCTGCAATCCAGCCCCTCCCACCACCCAGGGGTGACTGCCCGCCCCTGCGCACCCAGGCCTCACTGCTCACCTTCTGCCACTGGTGTGTTTACAAGAGGGCCCACCACGTTCCGGTACAAGCTCCAAGCCTAGGGCCCGCAACCTTGGCAGCCCCCACATCATGCAGTCCTGCACCACGGGCCACCAGGTCACACACTAGATTCTGGGTCTTGATATCGCAATGGCCGGGAACATATCAGTGCACAAGGCATCATCGCAAGCTGCACACCGGTTCAGTCCTTTAGGTGCCACTAACTCTGTGATCTGCGAGGCAACGGCATTTGGCAGTAGGCCCGCGCTGCCCGCTGGCTCAGGCCTATATTGCGGTCCAGCAGGGCACACAAATCCTTTGCAGTCCGGGCGGCCAGGACGGGTCATTATCACAGGCTGCACACCTGCTCAGCACCGAAGGTGGCCCTACCTCAGTGTATCCAAAGTCACTGTCCCGTGGTGGTGTGCCTGTGCTGGCCGCAGTGTGTCGGTGCCACCAAGCCTGTGACCCACAAGTCATGGACCCTCTATGATTGGGTATCGTGGTGCGGACGCCATCATGTGACCTCCGGCCCTGGGGAATGTGCTATGGTAGGGCCCTAGGCCCTCATGCACAAATATTAGGCACACAGACACACCCAGATAGAGAGTGGAAAGGAGTCCAGCACGTGCGCCCCGTGCTTTTTATTGGCAGTGTCACATGTCCTGTGACGCCGGCGCTGAATGGGTTTGGCGAGGGTGCAAACAAGCCATGAGGGAGTGGTTGTGACATGCTGACAACTAGACCTGTGATCATCAGTTCACTACAGAGAAGATCTGGGAGCGGGCTGGCCCAGCGTTTGCCAGTCCAGCATAAGGGTGTGAACAATGACCCCGGGGCTCTGGGCATGGTTCCATCCTGGGCTTGACAAAGAAGTAACTGATGCGTGTGTCCCTGCTGTGGTGCTGGCACCACCCGGTCCGCAGTCAGCAATGTGTCACCCTGTGACCCAAGTCCCACAACCTGAGCAACATGGATGTAAGGGGGAGTCACTGACCCTACATTCATCCATACTTCCACACTTGAAAGATTATAGACATGACACATCTGTGTGAAAATTAATGTTTAATGCACATTCAGTGGAGTATTGTAGTTGGTGCAGTACATGGCCAAGCAAACCCCACTTTACATTATTGGCACCTGGAGGGCCAGCCAGAGTCCTTTAGGGAATGACAAGTTCATCAGAAGAGGAAGAGTTCAGTCAGCAGTCTGATTGCTGTGTCATTGGTAACCAAACAGAATATGGCTGTCAGGCTGTGAAGACCGGTTAAGCACTGACTGCGGTAAAAACAAGAAGCCCCGAGAGGAAAGACTACATTTCCCAGCGGGCATAGCGCGAGTCACGCTTCACGTGACAC
This sequence comes from Lissotriton helveticus, assembly GCF_964261635.1. Classification (NCBI taxonomy): domain Eukaryota; kingdom Metazoa; phylum Chordata; class Amphibia; order Caudata; family Salamandridae; genus Lissotriton; species Lissotriton helveticus. The sequence goes on along the minus strand of NC_136071.1, from coordinate 861,109,360 downwards.
GAGGACAAGCAAACCCGGATATAGCACCATAGGAAGATCGGACGCTGCCGATTATTCCTTGTTGACGGCCGTTTCATTGGATTTTCTGGTTTCCTGCTCGGCGGTGGAAACGGTAACTTTTCGTTCCCTTCCTTGGATCTTGGATGTTGGTCCGTTTATTATGGACATTTGGAGATTCCTAATTCTGAGGCAAGATTGCTTTGCTCCTCTGTTGGCGAGATCACTCGTAAGCGGTCTGTTGCAGAGGAGCGCTTTTTTTTCCAAGCACCACAGTATGGGGTGATTCTAGGACTTCCCTGGCTGCAAAAACACGAGCCATCTATAGATTGGACCCAGAAGACGTTGATGCTGCAGTCCACATATTGTCAGAACCATTGTAATCAAATGTATCTAAGACCATCAACAGTATTAGCAGTTCGTCACCATATCGCCACAGCTGCGGAAAACAATGTGATTCTGCCCAAGTGCTATCAGAAGTATGAAGAGGTATTCAGTGATGCCACGGCCTAGGTGCTTCCCCCCCATAGGGATTATGACTGTCGGATCGATCTAGTCCCTGGTGCGGTGATACCATGTGGTAGGATTTATGCGTTAACAGCACCCGAAAATCTCCATCTAAAGAAATTCCTGGATAAATACCTACAATTGGGGTTCATTCGCCCCTCTCGGTCTCCAGCTGCATCACCTCTCTTTTTCATACCGAATGCCAATGGAGATCTGAGCCATTGCATTGACTACAGAGCGTTAAACGCTATTACTGTTAAAAATCAGTATCCGATGCCCCTGATACCAGTCCTCTTAGAACAAGTTAAGTCAGCAGTCATCTACACCAAATTGGACCTCAGAGGGGCATATCACCTTGTTCGGATACGGGAAAGTGACGAGTGGAAGATGGCCTTCAAGACGCGTTACGGTTTATTCGAATATCTGGTCATGCCTTTTGGGCTATGTAACACCCCCGCAGCCTTTCAGTTCTTCCTCAACGAGGTTCAGAGGGAATTTTTAGACATCTTTGCTGTGGTCTACAAAGACGATATTCTGATTTATTCCTCCAAGAATGACGATCATGTATTCCACGTGGGACAAGTTATGGGCGCATTACAAAAACATCAGCTGTTCTGTAAAATGGCCAAGTGTGAATTTCACGTGACTACCGTGGAGTTTCTGGGGGTCATGCTTACTCCTTCGGGCCAAGTCATGGCAAAGAGAAAGGTCAAGGCTATCACCGATTGGCCCCGTCCCCAGAATATAAAAGACATCCAAAGCTTTTTGGGGTTTGCCAACTTTTATAGAAGGTTTATTCGGCACTTCTCCAACTTGGTAACTCCTCTCACAAGATTGACAAGGAAAAAGACCCTGTTTCTCTGGAATGATGAGGCTCAGAATGCGTTTGATTACCTCAAGACAGCCTTTACGTCAGCACCGGTACTCACCCATCCCAATCCTGTGGTGCCTTTTATTGTGGAGGCAGATGCTTCCGACGTTGCAATTGAGGCTGTGTTTTCCCAAAGACATGAAACATCAGGATATCTTCACCCCGTAGCCTTCATGTCTCGGAAGTTAAATACAGCGGAACAGAATTACACCATCGCGGAAAAGGAGCTTCTAGCCATAAAAGATGCTTTTGTGGAATGGAGACACTGGTTGTTGGGGGCAGCCCACGTAGTAACCATTTACACGGATCACCGCAACCTACAATTTATGCGAGCTGCTCACCATCTCACTCCTCGTCAGCTGCGATGGATGTTGTTTTTCACCGAGTTCCATTTCATAGTCACCTTCCGCCCCGCCCAAGACAATAAAAAAGCTGGCGCCCTTACAAGACAAGGACATACCACGCAGCAACCCAGTACTGTTGAAAAAGCCATAATTGAACCCAGCAGAGTCTTGTGTACCATCCAAATAGATGATTTTTTGCAGAAGGTCAGGAAAAGGATACAAACCATGACATGGAGGGACTGGTTACGATTCCATCCAGAATGGCAAGTACGTCAAGGTCTCCCCATGAAGAAGCAACAGCTGTTAATCCCGTCTCAAGACTTAAGGCGTAAGGTATTCACCTGGTGCCTCCCCAAGGATCAAGGATGTACAGCAATAGTGGTTGTGGTGGACTATTTATCTAAAATGGGGCACTTCATTGCCTGCAAACAAGTACCGTCTGCAGGACTATTAGCTAGACTCATGTTAACAAACATCGTCAGATTACATGGACTTCCTAAAGCAAATCGTGTCTGACAGAGGTGCCTAGTTTTGGAACACATGGTGTGCAGAGTTACAGATTGAATCCGCAATCTCAACTAGTTTTCACCCGCAAACTGACGGACAGACCGAAAGACTCAATCAGACACTAAAACAGTTCCTCAGATGTTATGTTGACAGCAACACAGACGCTTGGGTGGAGTGGTTGTGGGTAGCAAAAATTGCGTACAACAGTGCTAAACATACCTCTACACAACACACCCCTTTCTTTAGCACATATGGTTTCCACCCTCGTTTTACACCATTGATAGTTCCTAGTCAGACCTCTAAATTCCCGGATTTACACAAAAGACTGTCACACATTCGCTCTACCTTGCTGGAAACACAGAACAATTTGCTCCGTGCTAAGAAAAGGTATAAAGCACAGGCAGATAAACGCCGTAGACCAGGTCCCACTTACAAACCGGGGCAGAGGGTCTGGCTGTCCACAAGATACATCAGGTTCAAGAAGTATAGTGTATTCAATCCTAAATACATTGGGCCTTATCGAGTGATTAAAAATGTCAATCCTGTGTCTGTTAAATTGAGATTACCAAGTCATTTTCGTATCCACCCTGTATTCCATGTTTCTCTGCTGAAACCGTCTCACTGTCCTGTGAAGACACAACCTGTGCCCATTTGGGTACACCAGGACCAGGAATATGAAGTCAAGGGGATTGTGGATTCCAAGTGGGTTCGACGTAAACTATGGTAACTCGTTGCCTGGAAGGGTTACGGCCCGGAGGAGAATACATGGGAACCGGCAGAGGCGGTGCATGCTGCACGTCTGGTTGCCACATTCCACAGGAAGTTCCCGGACAAATCAGGTGTCAGTCAGCGCCCTCCATGAGAAGGATATACTGTCAGGCTGTGAAGACCGGTTAGGTACTGACTGCGGTAAAAACACGAAACCCCGAGAGGAAAGACTACATTTACCAGCGTGCATAATTTGGCTACGCAGTGACTCAACTGTTTATGGTTTGCCTTGGCATCATTTCCAAAAATTCTATTAAGCTGATGACTTTGTGGTTCTTATATCTGGGTCAAAATGATGTGTGATCATTTATGGTACAAGATGACATTGTGCCTGGATTCGTGCTCATAAGTTTAAGTTTGGTTCTTTTATTTTTTTGTTTGTCCTAGAAGAGAGAGACGGCAGAAGGGTGCAGAAATATCGTGCCTACTTTAGGTTGGAACCACAGATATCTTTTAGGGTATGTAGGAAGGGGATAACACTATTCTCTAATGTAAAGGTGGGAAGAGAATACATTCTCCTACACTTGAACCAGTTTCAATGTGTGTTCTCTCTTTGCAAATAGTATCCAGCTGAAGGTCCTCACCTACCCTATTCTCTCTTCTGGTGATGCCATTCCTCTTTATTTTCACAGGTAGAGTGGGATTAATCACATTAAGTATACATGGTTAATGGTTATTATGTGCTTTCTAGACAATACCATTAAAATGAGACTAACTGTGTGTTCATTGTATCTTTCTTAGGTCTCCATCCACGCTGTCCCTACCCTTTCCTTCCCTCACTTGACTATCCCACAAGTCTGTGTATATTTATTCCGGACTTGGAGGCAGTCGAAAGGTGGACCCCTTTAAGCATCAGCACCAACCCGCGGAACCGAAAAGGTGGAACCTGACAATGGCAGTCCATATCGGGGTCCAAGGTGAGTGATGCAGTGTATCGGGGGACAGAGGAAGGTGATGATGCATAGGGCAGAACCAAGCAGAAACAGGCCATATGGCGAAGATGAATACTAGAGTTTTCTCCTTACCAGGAAATCAGATTCATCCGCATCTTTGTCCTCTGCTGTTCCATGTGCCTCACGTGTGGGCGGTGGTGTTCTGTCTCCAGCACTATGTGCCAGTGATACCTCAGGGGCTGGAGGTGGAATGTCTGTCGCACTGTGTGGCACTAACACTTCAGGGGGCAGAGATGTGGATGTAGTGGTAGCAGCAGCATTCATCAGCCCCAGGCCTTGTGGCAGCAATGCCATGAAGAGGGTGTTCAGGTCATTGAGGAACCCAGCTACCACTCGCTGGTGTGCAGCCGTGGCAGCCTTTCTTTCTTCCTGCATCTGCTCCATGGTCTCCATTAACCTCCGCATGTGTCCCAACTCACGGGTGACATCGCTGGAGCCACTCTGTCTAGATAGTTGTTCTTGTCTCAGAGTCAGGCCTCCAGGGATGTCAGCCATAGTTCATTGGAGGGCATGGAGGGGACTGGGGTGTTCGTTAGGGACTGTGAGTGGTCCCTGATGGGACTTAGGCACCCACGTATGGCATTTAGTTTGGCTGCCATGCGGTCGCATTCCCTGCACCTGTTCAGCCAGCTGCTTCTGGTACCCCAACACACGGCATTGGAAGGCCATGTGGTCTTTGTGGGGGTCCTGGGAGGCAGCCATGGTGGTGGGTGCTGCCTGCTGTGTGGTCTGTGCAGGGGGTTGGGTCTCCTCGATGCAGCTGGGCAGCCCTGCTCCTGGAGGTGGGCTGCGGAGGCTGTCCATGACCTCCTGGAGGGCATCAGGGTCAAAGCTCTGGTGGTCCTCTTCATCATCAGAGAAGAGAGGTTTGGACTGCTCTGTAGGAGGTTTTGGTTTTCCCTCTGCAATGTGAAGGGGAGATGCATTTTAACATTGTGTTCACATGTATGTTGCTGCATTGTACATGTTCACATTCAGACTGCATGACAGTGTACATTGTGACTGTTTGGGAGGAGCTGACTATTTGATGCGGGTCAGTGGACATTTTGACACCATCACAGATGTATGTTGGTACTTGTGCATCATCTTACATTTCCCTGCAATGCCAAATGTGCTTGGCCAGTTTCTACACACAAGCAGCACCTGTTGTGTCCTCTGTTCTACTGTGTGTGTGTTGCAGTTTGTACCACATTGTTGTCAATGTTGATGTGCTCTGCCTATTGTGTGTGTACTGCTTTTTGGGGGAGTTGCCCCTGCAGCTCTGATTTTGCTGACCCTTCTCCCTTTCATGCGGTGTGCCTTTGACTTCTGTGCTTATACAGTGCTGTGATGTTGCAGACTTGTGTACATTGGTCTCTAGGTGGGAGTTGGGGGTCTGGGGCATGGTTTGTCCGCAGATGTGCTCTTCTAAATTGTGCATGTGTGCCATTGTGCCGATCTCCCCCTGTCCCCCTAGTCCCTGGTCGTTACTCACCCTGGTGCTGTTGTGTCTGGTCATGTTGAGCAGTGTCCGGTCCCCCAACTCCTGCCACCGACTCCCCACTGATGACTATGGACACCATTTCCTCCATCTCGTCCAGCTTCTCCTGTGGCGCTGGACTCTCACCTCCAGTCTGCATAGCTGCCTTCCGGTTGTTGGTGAGTTTCTGCTTGGTTTTGCACTTCACATCATTCCAGTGCCTCTTGACCTCTTCCATTGTCCTCTTCAGCATTCTGACTGCATTCATCTTGTCCACAATGGACTGCTATATTCAATTTTTTGCTGCCAATGACAGAGTGGAGGTAACGAACAGTAGTTGATGGTGTTCTATCACCTCTGTTATCAGGATCCTGTTTTCCTGTGGACCGCCTCTTCCTACTCTTCTTGTCCTTGCCCTTCCCTGACCCTGAGGTCCCAGGCTGGTCCTCCGGGGGGCTTGTGGGGTTCTGGTTGTCCTCTGGACTTACTCCAGCTACCTCCATTGTGCAACGCTGTTTTCTGGTTTTTTTTGTCTTCTTTTTTTTTTTACTTTTATAGTTATTTTTCCCGCCTGATGTGTGTGAATTGCAGGCCTGGGGAAGATTATCGCGTATTTTTCTTTATCGCGGTTGGGCACATCGCAACTATTTTAGTGTTGGCGTTTTCTTTTTTCTCGCTGTCCCGGTGACTTTATTGGGGTCATTTGATGCGTTATCGTGAGACAATCGCATGGTACCACCGTGTTGAGAACACAACACTAACACAGCGTTATTTTCCCGCGATAGACTGCGATGTGAGAGTTGCGTTAATATCATTTTGCGATGATTATCACACGTTCTTGAAAATATATCCCACAATGTACATCCACTCTACACCAAAAAACATTTGTAAAAAACTTGTACATTTATAACGCCAATAGCTCTAACTCTCTAAAATGTGAAACCTATTACATTACAAATGCTTCTTTAACTAGTAGTCGCGTTTACAAAGTGGTGGAGAAAGGGTGCTGGGCCTCTGAACAGTGCTCAGGAATTCCACTGCGTAGGACTTACAGGAGGTATCAGGAGGGCTTCTTAACCCTAGAGTCCCTCAGGAGTAAAGTGGACTTCATCCCCCATCCTGTAGACTGCCAGGAGGTGTGTTTGCAGAGTGATGGGGAAAGGGGGCATTGCCTCCGAAGACGTCTTGGCAATCCCACTGTGTGAGACTTACTGGAGGTAACAAGAGGGGTAGTTGGCCCCCAAGGACATCCTTGGGAGCCAACTACCCCTTCTATTACCTCCAGTAAGTCCCACACAGCAGGATGGCTAGGTTCTCATAGCAGGCCATGCCCCCTTTGCCCACCACTCTGCAAATGTGCTACCTGGCACGCTCTTAGATGGGGATTGAAGTCCCCTTCACTGCTGGGGGTCGTTTGGGCCCAACTAGCCTACCTCTTACCTCCAGTAAGCCCCACACAGTGGGATTGCTGAGAGTTGGACATAGGCCATGCCCCTTTCTCTACCACTCTGCAAATGCACCTCCTGGCCTGCTCTTGGTTGGAGGATGAATTATCTTTCCTCCTGAGGGTCCAGGGGGGCCAATTAGCCCTCCTGTTACCTCCAATAAGCCTCATACAGTTGGATTGCTGAGAGTGCTCAAATGCCATGCGCCCTTTTTACACTACTCTGCAAATGCGGCTCTTGGCACTCACTGCTGCTTGTGGGATAAAGTCCACTTGTGTCCTGAGGTACTCAGGACACAAGAGGTCCTCATCGCCCCACCAGCAGTGCACCAAGAGGCGTGTTTGCAGAGTGGTGTAAAAAGGGGCATGGCATCGGACCACCTCTCAGCAATCCCACTGTCTGGGGCTTACTGGAGGTGCCTGGTGGGCTAGTTGGTCCCCAGGGACCCTCAAGAATAAAGGGGACTTAATCCCATAACCCACATTGTGCCAGGAAGCGCGTTAGCACAATGGTGCAGCAAGGGGGCGGGGCCTCCCACAATGCCAGCTTTTCTTTTTCTTCTGTTTTTGAATGGGCGCTGTGTGGCCCCGCTTCCCTTAATTTTGTTTGGACCATGGGGACCCGATTCCCCTGGGCCTCAGCATTTTATCTGTTTAAAATAAACGGGAAAATGGATGCATGCTCCCCTTTCCTGGGCCACTTCTGGCCCATGAGACCACATCCACTGGGGCCTGGCCAGTCTGGATCTTTTTGGGGGGAGGTGGCCACATGGCCCCCCTCCTGAGGCCAATTATGGCCCCAGGGACCCCATCTCCCGGGGTCTGGCATTATTTTAAAACTAAAAACGAGAAGTGGCCACATGGCCCCCCTTCCCTGAGCCACTATTGGCCCTGGGGAAGGCAATATCCCGGGCTGGGCACCCTGGGACATTGCAGGAGCAGGCCCTGGGTGGTGGTGGTCCCCAGGCCCATCAAGGGCTCCAGGAGGGGGGTTGCGCGGCCCCCCTCCCATCATGTTTGTAGCCCCAGGGAGGTGGTGGTCCCCAGGGCTCGGGGGGCCATGAGGCCCTCCCTCTATAACAAAAAAAAGCCCCGGGGAGGTGGTGGTCCCCAGGGCTTGGGGGGCCACGAGGCCCTCCCTCTATAATAAAAAAAAGCCCCGGGGAGAAGGTGGTCCCCGGGGCTTGGGGGGGCCTGCGAGGCATCCTCGCAAATAATTTATGAAAGCCACAGGGAGGTGGCAGTCCCCAGGGCTGGTGGGGGCCCATGAGGCTCCCTCGCCCACAAAATAACAACTCCCCAGGGAGGTGGCGGTCCCCGGGGCTGATGAATCACCCCGAAACTTTCGAGACAGGGGCTGACCTGAGTGAACCATTAGTTTTGAAAATATCGCGAAGATTCGGTAAACGGAGCCAATGATATAAAAATGAAAGAAACAATGCTTTTTGAATAGAAACAAGGTCCTAACTATAACTACTTACTGGCGACTGACACTAGGTAATATATATGTAGAACACACTAAAGTTAGAGCCATTTTGAATAAACTTTGGCACATGGTGAAACGGGATACAGTCTTGGGTACTACAGTAACCGAAAACCCCCAGATAACCTATAGAAAATCTAAGTACATGAGGGACTATCTGATTAAAAGTGATCTCACTACCAAGACGGTAAGTAGAACTTGGCTCAACACACATGAGGGTTTTAAGAAAGTGCTCTAAATGTAAAGCCTACAGTAGTGGTGAAAATGTGACTTCATTAGTCATGCCGTTTCAAAAGAATATAAAGATCAGAGGCAATTTAACCTGCAAGTCTAAATTTGTGGTGTACATTCTGAAATGCTCTGTGAGAAATTGTATGTTGGAAGTACCACTCTTCCAGCAAACAAAAGAATCTTGCAACATATTTGTGCAATACCTAAAAAAAACAGAGCTATCCTATAGCCAGGCATTTTGGGAAATGTCTTAAAAGCAATCCTGTGTTTTTGAGATATAGTTGCTTTGCACAAACACTCAAGTAGAGAAGAGGGGGTGATAGAAAGAATGATTTAAGAAGACTAGAATCATATTATATACTGAAATTGGACAGCAAAGAACACAACGATTTTAACATTGATGAAGAACTTTGTTTAAAAAGAAAAAAATGCCGCTGTGTCCTTGTCAAATTATTCGTGAGCAAGATCTCTGTGGAGATTGAAACGTGTTGGGTTGCTGGCAGGCTTTGAAAATAAAAAGATTGCTGGAGCGGTTTAAACCAATTGGAATTGACTCGAGTTATTAAGGCAGAGTGCGAGCGGATTTTCCTGTGGATACATTGTAGCATATATATGTATGTATGTATGTATGTATGTATGTATATATGTATGTATGTATGAATGTATGAATATATATATATATATATATATATATACATATATATATATATATATACACATATATATATAAATATACATATATATTACCTACTGGCGGTCGCCAGTAGGTATATATAGTTAGGATTTTTTCTCTATGGGTTTTTTGAAAATTCTATGTCTAATAACTTTGGCGTTTGTGGACGGAATTGGCTGAAAGTTTCAGGAAAATGGCACATTTTGTTTCTGAGCAGCCCCTGAAAATTGGGGGGGGGTTCGTCCAGGGGGGGTCGAGAAAAAAGGGGGGTCCCAAAACGTGTTTTTAACATTGAGTTTTCCATAGGGCGGTTGGCCTCACTTTTAGCCCGAACGGCTGAATGGATTTGCACGAAACTTGGCAAAATTGTAGGGACTGGTAGCCCGATGTGCCTTTTGTAGGTCTCAATATATGTGCTACAGTGGATTTTGAGAAATTAACGTTTAAAAAAAGATATATATCTGTAACAGCGGACCGGGCAGCGCTCCGGTTCGCGGACTTTTCGCGCAACGGAGCTTTGTGAAGCGAAGCTGATTGGTTCTCCGGCGTCTGTCAACATTCCAAACAGTCCGTAGCGGCCGCCATCTTGTCTCTCGGTAGGATCGAGAGACAAGAGGAGGCCAAAGCGAAGGGGCAAATGACCATAAGGGGGCATAGTAGATCCTCGCTGACCCCCTAGGTTTGATGTGGAGGTTTTAAAAGGGCCCCGCAGGGCAAAAAAAATAAATAATAATAATAATCAAACGGCTGAATGGATTTGCACGAAACTTGGTAAAATATTAGGGACTGGTAGCCCGATGTGCCTTTGCTAGGTCTCAATATGTGTGCTCCAGTGGATTTTGAGAAATTAACGTTCAAAAAAAGATATATATCTGTAACAGCGCTCCGCTTCGCGTACTTTTCGCGTTACGGAGCTTTGCGAAGCTGATTGGTTCTCCGGCGTCTGTCAACATTCCAAACAGTCCGTAGCGGCCGCCATCTTGTCTCTCGGTAGGATTGAGAGACAAGAGGAGGCCAAAGCGAAGGGGGAAATGAGCATAAGGGGGCATAGTAGATCCTTCCTGACCTCTTAGGTTTGATGTACCATTTTGCCAAGTTTGGTGTAATTCCGTTCAGCCATTCAGGCTGTAGACGTATGTAAATGTCCTATGGAAAATTGCATGGGGAAAACACATTTGAACGTGTTGAAATTTAGAACCAATTAAAATGTTACTTTGGTTTTGTATTTGTGTGTGATGAAAGTTAATTGGTTATGTATATATGTCAAATGAGAGGAAACCACAGCCATTTTGTGATACTACTGTCTGAGGTACATTTGTGAGGAATTTTTGGTGGTGAATTTCTGGTGTTTGATTTACACAGTACTAACACTTCTCCTACTTTTAAAAAGGTGAGTTGTTAATTTGTAAGGGGAACTATGTTGTACACTTGAAGATAATTTGAAAAATGTTTTCTGTTATTTATTTGCAGTCCTTCTGTTATACTAAATACTTGATAAAGTTAGTTTTATATTATGTATTACTAAAAACGATAAATGAAAGTGATTATTTTTTTCTGCAATTTACAGCAAGCAATTTCAAAATAAAATGGCTCACAATGAAGAGACCATGGCAATTTCTTTTGAATTGTCCACTACATTGATTGAAATTGAGAGCACCAATAATGAAATATTGTCACAAGGAGGAGATGACTTGTATGATTCCATTAGATTGATTGAAATGGACAGCACCAATAATGAAATATTGTCACAAGGAGATGACTTGAATGATTCCACTACATTGATTGAAATTGAGAGCACCAATAATGAAATATTGTCACAAGGAGGAGATGGCTTGTATGATTCCATTAGATTGATTGAAATGGACAGCACCAATAATGAAATATTGTCACAAGGAGGAGATGACTTGAATGATTCCACTACATTGATTGAAATTGAGAGCACCAATAATGAAATATTGTCACGAGGAGATGACTTGAATGATTCCACTACATTGATTGAAATTGACAGCACCAATAATGAAATATTGTCACAAGGAGGAGATGACTTGAATGATTTTTTTGATCAATCTGTTGATGGCGAATTTATCGAATGTTTGGAGACCATAGAGTTACAAGAATCATCATTGCAGACTTTTCATGAGGAAATTGCTGATGAGGACATGTTACTAGTTCTTTCAAATTTAGAAAATTCTGAAGAATAAATTTATATTTAGAAATCAAAAATTGTTTGAGACATTATTCATTTTTATTTTTAATTTATGAGGTTGTAGCGAAGTGATTGTAGTATAAAATGAGAGTTATAGTATAGAGTGCAACATTTTTATGTTACATGGTAAGTTTACTCATATTTACTTCCCTTCTGCCACTATATTATCTCCAATGTGTATTTGACATCTCTTCTTCATCTCCGGCCTCCTTTCTCTCACTGTGTGTCTCCGATGCATCTTATCGCTGCTATTTTGTGTAATTACAGAAGAGAGTAAAATAAAATAGTTCGGAACGTGAAAAGGGGGCAAAGTAGAGTACCCCTCACCCCCTAGGCCTTTTTAGGCGGTCCCAAAAGGATCAGTTTCTGCTTTCCTGAGAGATTATGGTATGAGTTCCATATACCACAATAATTTGCATTACAACATGCAAGATATCTATCTCCTATTACCAACTTTGAGATATTCGCGCTAAGCGCGAATATCTCCAAAAAGTAACACCTGCCCTGAGCAGTTCTTAGCCATGTTATCCAATGGGAGGTGGATAACATGGCTAAGAGCATTAGCTCGGTAATGCATGAATATCGCTGACTTTTTAGCGATATTCATGCATTGCGGCCGTTTATTATCGCATTTGCGATAAACCTTGATAATAGCAAGGTTTATCTTCGATAATTTCTGACGATGCTTAGCGGTAAAAAATTCGTTGGTAAGCATCGTTAGCGATAAATATCGCTTAACTTTGGTAATATGCACCAACGTCTGTTAACGTTCGATTCGAAGGAAATGAGGAAGTGTTGAAAAACATTGTCTGCGCCATCTTGCCTTTTTTGAAATGCCACACTTTTGTCGTGCACGGCAGCCATTTTAGATGCCTTGACCAGACCCACTCTCTGCACGCTGTCGATTCGTAGCATGGCTCCCCACCCTCACAAGCATCTTCCCCAGGCACTGGTCACCCCCGCTCTCTGTCTTATGCATCGGCAATAAACCTCCCCCCATCTGCGCTGCTCTTCCCTGAAAATCACACTCTGTGCCCGCCCGACACCTCCCTTTCGCCCTATTCACTACCGCACCCTCTGACACTCCTCTTCCTCTGTGTCCGATTGTCCAGGCTATCACCTAGCCCTGCAGATGTAGTTTATGGCCCCAGCTGTAAAGAATCACCCCTCTTCAAAGGAGTTATAGTAGATCAAGGCCCACACCCGATGAGATCCGTCACACCACACGTGTTCCTACTATCTGAAAACCATCCTGTATTGTGATTGGGGAGGGGACCGAGCCTGAAGCGGAAGATTCCAGGAATGACTCTTTGTATATCAAAGTTTTTACAATTATGTGTCACATTAAAAATATATAGCACTCCAACAAAGTAGTAGGAATATAAAACTTTAATAACATATAAATATATACAACAAAACAAAAACAGTAAAAACATTTAAACAACGAAGAGACCGTGGCAATTTCTTTTGAATTCCTGATGAGGACATGTTACTAGTTCTTTCAAATTATGAAAATTCAGAAGATGTTGCCTGGGGGTGGGTCGTCAGTAGCAGTCTGTTGTGCGAATAGTTCCAAGGCAGCAGAACGCGCTGAAATCTAGATGGCACGAAAGTGATGTCTAGTAAGTTGCCGCCCAGCAAATAACGGCGTGGGGCGCCGCGGGGGTGAGTGAGTCCAGTAGGCACCACAGCTATTCTTACCGGCATTGCAGAATTACTGCTGGGGACAATGCCTGTGCTGTAGCAGGGTCACAGCAGAAACAAAAAGGATTCTGTTGAAGATGTTGTTGGTTTTCAATTTGAATACAGTTCTGGTGTCAACTGCTATGCTAATGTAGTGGTTAATGTTTTGTTTTCTCTAGAAAATGTAAAAGAGGGGGAGGCAGTCCAAAGTTCCGTTAAAAGGGCAAAGGAAAGGATCGGTGGTTTGAACTATCAGTCAAAAAGGGGAGGGGGTGCAACAATTTTTCCTACCGGGTCACACTGTGCTTTCACCGGAACTGAGGTCTGCAGGATTCTAGTAATTCAAAGTGAGGCTGGCGCCAGCATGGGAGCGCCGACGTCCCGCGGATACAGTTTCGTCACTCCACGGGCGATCATGGCAGTCATTCCCCATCGGGGGTCGGAGACTCCCGCGGCTCCTCTAGAATCTTCAAGGTCGTGGAGGACTACGGTGGTGGAGTCAACCAGTGACCGGGCCATTTCTTTATGCTGGGCCCGCTCTTGCCAGGTCGACCGCCATTTTGAGAGTTCGGTAGCTACTGGCGATCGCGGGGTCAAATGAGCGGACGGGCTCCACCCTGCCGGGCGAGACGTTGCAGCATGGCCACAGTGGAAGAACCCTTTTCCGGGCGCCTGGAGCGCCGAGGGTGCAGGTGGGAAGCCTCCACTGGGGAGGCGGGAGAGGCCTGTTCGCACCGTCTCTCCCTCCCAGTGCACCCCACGGCGTCTCGCTTGAGATTTGTTATGGCCGGACCAGGCGATGAGGACGAGGGGGGGGGGGTCGGAGGCATGTGCAAGACATCCCCCCCCAGTGTTGTCGCAGCCATTATTCAAGAAAGAAGAAGTGTCCCGTCCGTCTTCGGGCCGGGCTTCCGGTAGATGTCGGCCGGACGCCCCTGGCTCTGGCCCCATGAACGGGTTTCTTGGTTTATCGGCTGCAGCCGGATCCCGTCGGCCTCGGCCCCCCGACCGTTGGTGGCCGGACCGGAAGAGCATGTGGCGGGACTACCTGAAACTGTCAAGGGCCACCGCGGCCGGACTGGGAGAGAGAGGGGAGGGTCGAGGAGACATTCCCCCCCCCTGCAACTGTTCAGCGTTGTAAAGGCAATCCCCTGGCCGGGTCCCGCTGGCCTCGGCCTCTGCTCCGGCTACACCCTACGTTAGGATCTCCTGGCCGAGGCGTGGCAGCAGGACCCGCCTTATATGGGCTGTTCCCGGCTGGGCGTAGCCGCAACCCTGCCCCACCTTGGAAGTTTCCAGAGTGGGGGCGGATGTTCTACTGACTTGCATTTTCCCTACTCTATCGATTTTTTTGGCGTGGCAGGCGGTGGGACAGCGAGGGGTGATTTGGTTTCTCTTACTGTTTTTCTGGTCTCTCACCACTGGCATATTTTAACGTTTTCTTGTTTCTAGGACATTAATAGGTTTTATCATTACGTTATGTTATCGTTTCTTTGTTCGTTGTTTAATAAAAGTTCATGTTCATCAGTGGCCTACTGATTTTCGTTTTCGTATTCTTTTCTTTCCAGGTTGTTTCATGCTAAAGTTTCTGTTAACAGGATACAGTGATCACTTCGTTATTATTGCATATGTCCTTTTCACTAGGGGTGCTCTCTGGTCGGGCCAGATGACGTATCTCTAGTAAATGGTCCGGGTGAAACAGGTGCATCAATCAGTGGGGAGTAGATAGGCATGACTGATTACAACGGGGGAGAAAGGTCCGCATTACGTACTCTTTCACTATTTGCAAAGATTTTCCTACGTATATTTGCAAACAGGGAATACCTCCAAAAAGAACCAATTCCCAAACAGTCAATGTTTGGGGAAACAATCAATCAATGAGGAACGAAATAGGCACGACGTGTTAAAGGTTTGCGTTACCTACCCTTCACTATCTGCAAAGGGAGAGAGAATATTCCTATTCTTCCTCGTTTGCAGGCAGGGAAGATTCTTAAGAGAATCAACTTCGAACAATTCAATGCTCGATTCAAACAATCAACAAGGGGTACTGTGAACACAAATGAACGCCGCTTATGTACATACACATTGGTATTATCAACAGGTTGTTCCTAATGTTTCTATTTTAGGGAGGTCAAAAAGAGATCCCATTAGTGGCCTACTGATTTTGCTCGATTCCTTTTGTTTTTTTACACGATTTTTCGCTATCTGCAAAGACTAAACAGAGTATTGCGACTCTGTGCTTGTTTGTAAATAGAGAATGAACCAAAGAGAACAATCAATCAAATGGAGAGAGAAGCAGGCACGACGGATTACAACGGGGGCAACGGGGGCAAAGGCCTGCGTTAACTACCCTTCACTATCTGCAAAGAGAGAGTACTCCTAATAGAAATGAGGGGTGGGGGGCAGCATTCAAAGCAGATCAGTGTGCATAAACACGAAAATGTTTTTACTTACCACGTACTTGACATTCGACAGCTTATGATATTTGCTATTAAAAAACCATTGAAATTCACTGAAAAAACCATAGGTTATAGACCATATATAGTTAGGAATTAGCATTTAAAAAACCTTATTTTACTCACACAAAACCATTGAAATTCCATATATAGTTAGTTGCACTAACTATATATCGCGCACCCGCAATCCACTGCTGATCATGTCACATATTACATCATTCATGACATGGTCAGTGACATCACTGATGACATCACTGATGACATCTCAAATGACATCACTGATGACATCACTGATGACATCTCATTTGACATCATTCTTGTGCTAATACGATAAACCTCTTCAGACTCTAATATAACCTTAGATACACTCAGTGTATACAGACACTCACACACTGCCACTCATCCATGGAGTTACTCACACACCCAGTCAGTCATGCAAAGAAACAATCTCACCTCCATTTCTTCAACTATACAGTTAAACACACCTTACTTATTGAAACATATACTAACACATATTTACTCTCTTATACAATCCCTGATACAAGTACACAATGATCGATACAACCACTCACTCATTCAGTGGCTCTCATGCACAGTTATTTATATATGCCAACTCTCACATGTACTGTGTTTAACATATGTACTTACTATGACATGTAGCATTGAGATATCCATTCACTCATCAATACACTCATGCACACAGTCAACTGCCCATGTAGCTGTTTCCACATGCAGTCTTGAACTCATACACCTAGTGAATAAACTGCTCACACATCTATGCATAGAGTCACACACCTTCCAGCCACCCCCACACAAACTCAATCTCCCATAGAAATACTTGGGCAACCAATTAATAACACATATAGCCTCTCGTATAGCTAATGATCAACACATGCAGCAGTTTACATCACAACAGACATAATGATGCACAAATTAAGACAGTTTAGTCACTAACCCATGCATTCAGTGAGACACATTTAATCACTCACTCATACAGTCAGTCACGCACCTACTAAATCCTTCATCCAGACACTTATACATCCACTCATTCTTCAATATGTAAGACATATTTTAACTTTACAGAAACATACAGTCACTGGATGTTGTCATCAGTGATGTCATCAGTGATGTCATTTGAGATGTCATCAGTGATGTCATCAGTGATGTCACTGACCATGTCATGAATGATGTAATATGTGACATGATCAGCAGTGGATTGCGGGTGCGCGATATATAGTTAGTGCAACTAACTATATATGGAATTTCAATGGTTTTGTGTGAGTAAAATAAGGTTTTTTAAATGCTAATTCCTAACTATATATGGTCTATAACCTATGGTTTTTTCAGTGAATATATATATATATATTTCCACGATTAATCCCCACGAAGCAGATTAAGAGGCGGCACACGAGGTAAGAAGGGGTTTCACCTTTCCATGTATTTTACATCAAGCATGACGCGTTTCGGAGTTATCCTTTCTCAAATGCTCCTTCAGTAAAAAAGTTGCCACTGGTGAAAGCAGTTCCTTAATAGTCTTATATGTGCTTCCATTTACCTGAAGTAGGCCTGGACGCCCGGAATACAAGGCACGGAGTCACTTGTTGTCCATGAATTAGGACTACGTCCCCCAGCATGCAATGTTTTTCCTCATGCTGGCTGTGGCTCCGTTTGGTCGGCTCGTTGTACCTCTCATTGTAGCTCCGACCAGCGATGTTCCCAGGCAGGGACTGCTCCACATTTCTGGGCTGAGGTGTATTGTCTATCTCCCCTCTCTCCCAGCCCCGTACATTCAGTCTGGGAATGGTAGTTTATTTGCATCCATTTCATACCCTCCATTAGGTTTGCCTACTGCATCTTTTTGTAGGACAAAGGTTTCAAGCCCTCTATTGGGCTTCAGGATGTGACTCTGCATGCCCGCAATTAAAATATCCTTACTGTTGCCTTTACACTACCATTCCCAGCGTGCACCAGTAAGAACTTAAACTGAAATTAGGCACACCGGAGGCTTAATGAAGCATGAAAAACACGCAGAAGAATGGCAGTTACATCGAAAACAGCCTACTGACATTGGCCTCTGATGAGAAGCAACAACGACTTCGAAACGCGTAAGGCCGGGACTGAACGAGGGATGGGAAGCTGCATGCCGTTACAAATAAAGGAGTTGTAACTCACCTTACTTGGAGTGCGGCCTCAAACTGTTGGGATCTTGGAGGAATATATATATATATATATATACACACACACACACACACACACACACAAATGTATTTTCCAGTCGTCACTAAGCTCTTAGGTCAGCTGTTCCAGTAGGTAAAGTGTTTTTTGTGTTCCTAATAATTTTGGAACTGTTTTACGTATCTCCATGAAACATTCCAAAAATTGTGCTACTTATTGACTAGTTTGTGCATGGAAAGTTTAGGGGTCTCAAAATGCTAAATCCCCATGTATTTCCATAGACTTTTTTAAGACTGGCTACCACAAAAAATGCTGAATGGAAGTTTGGTTGGAAGCTAGATATTGGTCTGCAGATTGTGCTTTTTGTGATTTGGAGAAAATCCGTTCAATAGTTTTTGCGACATTAAGGTTGAAAAAATCATTGTAAATCTGGATGGTTTGGTCTGCGAGAGACTATTGCGGCAGCGTCAATTTAAAAAAAGGGTGTTCTGATTGGCCCAAGGAGCTTTATTTTCATTGGGCCACCTTGTTACCATGGGAGTCAGACTCCCACGCGAGTGAGCACTCTGATTGGCTGCCAGCAATATCAGAAAAATCCTGCTGCCAACCATTACAGGACTCGGGGACTTAGATCCCTGTCCTGAAGTAAAAAATTAAAAGCAATATGAGGGAACAAGGTAGAGATACCCTGCTCCCTAGGACCCATATGGACCCCCTAGGGCCAACAACAAACATAAATCAGCAACAATTATTGCAATCCTGTGGGATCGAAAAAGATCAAATAAACCAAAAGGTGGCTGGGCCTCATTCATTATGTTTATGGCCGGGGGAGCCCATCTATCATGAAAATAGTTGAAGGGGGCCATGTGTCCCCCCTCCCTAAGCCATTAAAGACCCTCCGGAGCCCACCCCAGGCAGAAATCCGCATTTAAGTGGGATGGGAGCCATGTGCCCCCTCTACCCAAGCCCTGAGGCTCTAAAGGCCCTGGGGAGACCACCCCAGCGATAGCATTCCACAAAATGGGGAAAACCCACAGGGCCCCCCACTTCGAGTCATTAAAGGCCCCAGACTAGCTCACATGCTATGTCCCGGGTGGGCCCACCCTTTAGAACATAGCAGTTTCCCTGCCCACACCGGTGCAGGCAGGGAAACCTGTGCTTGCTAATGCTTGGAAGGAGCATTTTTTATCTCCTGCCAAGCTGGAGCAGACACAAAGTCTGCACCCAGCTGGCAGGAGCTTTACAAATGCTCCTGCTGGGAGGGAGCAGACATTCAATCTGTTTTCCTGCCCGCATAGATGTGAGTAGGGAAACAGATCAAAATATTGCTCCTGCCTGGAGGGCGCAGTATTAGTTAACATCACTAGGCTGAACACAACAGCTTTACGTCTTAGTAATAAAATAATGAATAGAAATCATTTAGAATTTCACAATCTACAATTGTATACTTATGCGTTCTAAGCCCTTGTATATTTATCTGCATTAGTAAGTAGATGTTTATAGAAATCAGTAACACAATCATTACAATCAAGTCCAAGTTGGCATTCATCACATATCTCATTATCTGATGGGACCCCTCTTGAATAATTTATATGCATATCCATATCATCATGTGTATGCACTTCAAAATATATCATGCTTAGATATATCACAGTAACATGAGGCCTGGAGCTCCAAAGGGCTTCCAATCTGACCATGACTGGACAAGCTTCAACAGCTATTCTGAACCCCCTTATAGGCCACTTTGCTTGTCCTTACTTCATGATAATTCTTTATCTGGTTGTGCAAGTTGCTCACACAGTGCAGAGACAGCCTTTCAGGCCTGTCCATATCTAGCTGTTTATAATTGGCATGGTGCAGATCTTGCAAATCCCTGTTAGCAATATTTGGCTTAATGCCTTATTCTAGTTCTGCTGACATGGCATTTCTTAAATGCATATAGCACCCAGAAACCCAGTCATTCTGGGAAGAAGCAGTCTGAGAGCCCCTACGGCAGGAGACCTGACTTCTTCGTTGCTAATTAGCAATGATACATGCATTTGGTACCAATAAAATAAATGTTGGTCTGTTTCTGAGCAAACCTGCTATGTCTGGTGAGTTTCATTAATTTGCTCCTGGGAAGGTGCTAGTATTTCCCCATCAGAATGGCATCAGAGAAAGTGGGACATTGGGGGACTGTGATGTCACCAGTCGGTAAGTGAGCTGTAAGCTAAATAACAAACTTGCCTTAATGCAAGTGACCTTTCAGTCTTTCAAATGTGTATTTAACACATAGTATTAATAAAAGGGGCATTAACTGGCATTTAAACTAAACAGGGGACTGTAGAGAATGTTTTTAAAATATTCACTGTATCAATACACTAATTGATATATGGAAATCATGCCAGAAACCATGAATTGTAATCCCAAGGGTGGAAAGGCCCACCCTTTGGAATTGCGAGTCGGTACCGACTGGCCGACGGTCAGAATCCAGCCGGAATGACCTGCTGGTTTCAATTCCGACCGGCTGATACATTATCAGGAGAGCCTGGGTTAAAGAATAATTTATGTGTACTTACACATATAAGAAGTAGTGAAACAGGTGACTGATAAGTAACTAAGTTACTTTATGTCAATACATTTTGACAATTGGCTAGACTCTTCGGGGGTCTTATAAAAACCATTGCAGGAGACCCTATTCTAGTATGGGGTATTGATTCTCCCCAGAAGAAGACACCCCCCCAGAATATAGTGAGTGGAGCTTTTGATTTGCGGGTTGCACCGGAACACAGAGAAATGATTTTGAAATATGCATAGATATGTCATGGATGAATTACTGCATTTAAATAGGCTATTGATCTTCAGTACTGGGCCTCTATGTTTCCTTGAAATGTTTATTTGATTTATATAACAAATGGAGCGCATTAGTACATTAGAAAACCAAAATAGTCTTGTGTGATGTCTTTGGCTGGTATAAAGCATATTGGTTTTTATGTGATGTCTCTGGCTGGTCCATGACTGTTGATTTTCCTCTTTTTAACTCATTCTATTGTATTTATCTTTCAGGGTGAATGCACATTGTAATAAAAAAATACCTCATTTCATGAGAGTGGAGCTCTGAAGAAAATCATGGTATGCCCACTAGAAAGTTGTTTAAAAACTGGCAGGAGATCCACCCTCCCCTGCCTGTTGGTTTGAAAGCTAGACTGGGGCATAACTTGAGCGTTGCGCCTCTACTTCATGGACCTTGCTGGTAAAGAGGGTGGGAGTCGCAAAAAGACTGTAAACTTGGATGCTCAGGGACTTTCAGTGGTCAACCGGTTATCCCATCTGAGTGCTGGCCATCGATGGGGCGAGATAAAGACACCAAGACACAGAAGCAGGGGAAGATGGACAGATTTACCAAACCGCTGCAGGTGCCGAACTCCACCGGGACGAACCCGGCAGACCCACCTGACAACATGGTACTCCTCCAAGAAATCCAGTCCTCCACAAATGTGCTTGAGGGCAAGATCGAAGTGATTAAGATTGATGTTAATCTGCTCCGTCAAGATCTTCGCAACGTCTCTGAAAAAGTCACGCAAGTGGAACAGCGTATCTCTGAAGTCGAAGATGTTACTCATGCATTGAGAGGCAAGGTTACAGCCCTGAAAACAACCCTGAAGGAGGTCCTCTGGAGAGTGGACGATGCAGTAAACCGAGCACGAAGAAATAACCTGCTCTTTGTTGCATTTCCGGAAGCACTCGAAGGGGCAGATGCAGGTACTTACCGGGGCACATGGCTGCTAGATACCTTCCCAGAGGCACACTTTTCACCATGCTTCATCATTGAGAGGGCACACAGAATACCTGGGGTCATGCCTCCACCCGGGGCACCTCCACGGCCGCTGATTGCTAGGCTTCTTAACTATCAAGACAGAGACACTATTCTCAGGATATTCCAACAGAAAGGGGAGATTCGAGTAGGCAATGCACGGATCATGGTGTTCCCGGACTACTACAGAGAAGTTCAGAAGCAACAAAAAACGTTTGACTCTGTAAAGGACAAATTGCGACAATTGCAAATTACGTACATGCTCCTCTTTCCTGCCAAACTTAAGGTGATCTTTCAAAGTAAAACCTTGATCTTCAGCACCCCAGAGGAGGCATGGCACTGGCTGGAGGAGAGTCCGCTGCCGAGGGTGCCTCCTGATGAGCTGCAGCGATCCGGAGGGGCCCCCTCATTGAACGTCAATACTTTTTGGCTGCACCGGCGGACGCGGAATAAGAAGAACGCGGCCCCGAACATGACACTCAGACCCACACCATACCGGCCCAGGAGGATGACGGGGACTGCAACAGGAGCGCTGAATTCTGATGGTGCCCCACAGATGAGCAGCAATGAGGGTCCGGAGATACCAAAAGACCTCGCTACACACTGCTCGGAGGATTGCACAGATTAGGACATCACTACAGACTCGGAAGGCGAACACCCCCTGCTGCAAGACATCAACCTCCTAGAATGCACTGGTGGGGCCACCAGCGGAACTGGAAAAGACACTTGGACACCATTCGTAGACAATGATGCCAATGAGTAACGATTGGCCTGGAAGAGCAACTGGAGGAACGGACAGGGAACACGCATTACACGCTACCTCGTGTGTTTTGCCCCAATTTCTCTTTGAATTTGTTCTCCCTTTCCCTCCTCCCCCTCTTGATTTCCCTTGCGTCTTCTTAAGTTTTTCATTCTTCCCGCCCTTCCCTCCGCTTCCCCTTTTCCCCCTCCTATTTGTCCCTACCCTCCCC
Source organism: Lissotriton helveticus (assembly GCF_964261635.1). NCBI lineage: Eukaryota > Metazoa > Chordata > Amphibia > Caudata > Salamandridae > Lissotriton > Lissotriton helveticus. The sequence continues at coordinate 861,086,839 of NC_136071.1, read as the reverse complement.
TCCCCTTCGTTTGTTGTATTTTTTGTGTTTGTTTTACGGATCCTGCAGCTGCCGGTTTGAGGTGTAATCTCTAGGACTGCATAATTGGGCCCTGTGAGTTTATGAGAGAGGACAGGGGGTACTGAACGCAGTATAAAGACATCGGGCCGGGAGGGTGGGTGATAGACCTCGCCAATATGATCACGAGACAGTTGATCCAGTTGACCCTTGGGGTGATTGGATGGATGTTGGTGGGGTATCGGGGGAGGGGAGGCACGGGGAGTTGGGGGTTTAAGATAACATGGCAAAATGGTACACCAACATACATTTACCGATTGCAGGGTCTGCAGCAGAGGAGAAGGGTATATGGGCCAGATGGCAGGCTGAATACTACAAACCATACAGATGGCTATACCTGATCGAGGACAATATTCTGTCCTTTCCTGGAATGTGAATGGGATGGGGAATAGGATTAAGAGAGGACTAGTGGCTGCATACTTTCAGAGGTTGAAACCAGATGTCATCCTCTTACAGGAGACTCACCTAAAAGGTACTCAATGTGGTTTCTTAGGTAGAGCCGTGTACAAAACACTGGTGCACACTGGGTTATCCACCGGAGCGCGAGGCGTAGCAGTATTAATTAGGAAAAGCCCTCCCTTCCGCCTAGAATGCACTTGGACAGGCCTCAATGGAACCTATGTAGCGGTCAAGGGGCTATGGGACAGACAAAACGTCTCCTTTATTAGTGTCTATGCACCACCCAGGCTCCAATGTCAACCATTGGAAAAACTCCCTACAATTTTGTTGGAGGCTAGCTCTGACATGCACATTATTGGGGGTAACTTTAATGATGCAATGGACCCTGCGATTGACCGCACATCGGTTCCGATAAGAGACTCCAAAGAGACACTGTTGAAGTGATTCACGGACACTTTGGCACTCACGGATCTGTGGCGCAGGCAACACCCGCAGATCAGCGCCTATTCCTTTTACTCAGGGGCCCATGCGGCCTTCTCAAGAAACGATTAAATATTTGCTCCGGCGGGAGACCTAGGGGAGAGGTATGAGGTGGAATTATTGGCAGGAGGACTCTCGGACCACTCGCCTCTGCCACTTACAGTAGGCATCCACACACACTGCAGACATAGGGAATGGAAACCTAATGCCTGGGATCTAAAATATGCACAGATTGCGAAAGACGGATACCGAACTTTATTTCAAAGAAAATGTGGGGACGGTAGACTCGGCGGTCACACAATGGGAAACATACAAACCTGTACTCCGGGATAGGGCACAAAATATCATTGCTCATAAAAAGCAGAAGGAAGACGAAGAGATAACTGAGATTGAGTCCCTACTCCTGCAGCTCGAAGTAACGGCTAACACAGGAGATGATCCCTCCCTGTTGCGTAGACTACAACTTTTTAGACAGGAATATCTTGTGTTGCCCATGAAAGACGCACAATATGCCATACAAGCATTACATAGGAGACTTTATGACGTGGGGGATAAGATGGGAAGGTTGCTTGTTTGGCTAAGTAAAAAAGAACCAGATAGCAGGTGGATGACACAGATACAGGAGGAGGACGGGCAGATCCGTGTTACCCCAGTTGCAATAGCTAACACTTTTGCAAACTACTATGAGGCTTTTATGCACAGCACGCCTTGGCGGAAACTGCGCAAATACAGGAATATTTGCGGACGATACAGCTCACCAAATTAGAGGAAGAAGAGAAGACCTACAATCCCTAGACAGTAAGTTTACAAGAGAGGAAATCATGACGGCCATTGGCCAGTTGAAAACTTGGAAGGCTCCCGGGCAGAATGGGCTCCCCCCCGGAATTCTTTCAGCAGCACGCAACGCTCTTCTGCCCGCACCTCCTCCAGCTTTACTTGGAGACACATGAGGTGGGGAGCCTCCCCAGGGACCTGCGGGCAGCCATGATAGCAGTAATCCCTACAAAAAACCGACCCCCAGACCGTTGTATCTCATTGATCAATCTAGAGACCAAAATACTTGCCTGGGTGTTAGCGAACAGACTCACAGGGGTTGTCTCCAGCCTTATCCACACAGGCCAGTCTGGCTTCATGCCCAAAAGGTCAGCCAGGTGTAATCTGAGACGGTTGCATAACTGGCTGGAATTGGTAAGTGGAAGGGATGACCCACATTTCATTTTGTCCCTTGATGCTGAGAAGGCATTTGATACAGTACAGAGGCCCTTTCTCATGTCTGTACTGGAGACATTTGGCTTCGGACCGGTGTTCCGGCAATGGATTACCGTCCTATACGACTGGCCCGTGGCAAGGGTCAGGGCTAATGGGGTGCTATCAAGGGAATTTCCTATAGGCAGGGGCACGCGCCAGGGCTGCCCTTTATCCCCTCTGCTCTTTGTCCTGGTACAGGAACCACTTGCTTGTGTGATCCGAACACACCCAGACATAACAGGCTTTCAGATGGATGGGCTGACAGAGTCCGACAAGCGCATATCCTTATATGCGGACGATATATTGTTGTATGTGACAAACCCAGATATCACACTCCCAAGCATTATAGGGAGTTGTGAACTTTACGGCGCACAGGCGGGTTATAAGATTAACTGGGAAAAATCCTGTCTATATCAGATGGGTGGGTGTGGCGGATACACCATAAGTCCAAGCCGGCTTCAGATGACTCAAGAGGGCATTAAATATCTAGGTATCTATGCAACGATGAATACGAAACTGGCACCGGATCAAAATTTCTACAGGGTGCTACAAGAGTTTCGTGAGGATGTGGGGAGATGGAAGTCGCTGTCGCTGACCCTACCAGGCAGGGCGGCTCTATACAAAATGATAGTGCTCCCCAAATGTCTTTACGTGCTACAGATGCCTCTGGGATGGACGGCTGCCTAGGGTAGCATTGGCGACATTGCAGCATAATCAATATAATGGCGGCATCTCCTTGCTGGACCTTCGGGCGTATTACTGGGCAGCCCATTTAATAGTAGTGAATGAATGGGAGCATATAGAGAGGGGTCACCCCACATACGCTTTGGAGTTTGCACAATTTATTAACCGCCCGTACACGCACTAAATATATGGGGGGGCTACTCACGGCAATACGGATCATTCTGGCAGCATGGAAACAAGCGGAAAGACAGAGGAAATGGGGCAGACAGGTCACTGGGGAAACCCCGCTATGGGTGGGAAATCGCCTGCCAGAAATTAGGAAGCTACGAGGCTTCAGGAAATGGGACTTGTTGGGCATTTCTCAACTTAAAGATATACTGCACCGCAAAGAGTTAGTCACTTTTGCTCGTCTACAGACGGAATATGACATGAACTCGACCCAACACTACAAGTATTTACAGTTGAAACATGCCTGGTGGGCGCATGGCTTAGTCACTGCTGATATCCCCGATTACGCACCCTTAGAGGGACAATTCTTGTGAGAGAGCACAGATCTGAACAATGTATAAGTACACCATATTTACAAGCACGTAGTATTAGCTTAGTGTGGAATATACAAGAGTGTCAATTTATATAGTGAAAATATATGAGTGTTTGTTTTATTTAGAATAGATGCATATATAAGTGTGGAAAACTAATGTAGAGGTTGTAGAAATGTTAAAATGAAGTTGGAGTCACACGTTAGATGACTAAGTGAAAACAAAATGTAATTCTGCAAACCATGAAAATGTGTAGGCCACATGGCATTTCACAGGAAACGAAAGATGCTGCTACACTTTTAGTGACGTGGATTCTAATGTCATTTGAGTGCAAATGTATTATTAGGCATAGTATTGAAATATATGTTTTACATAGATGTGTTATATTTTAGTATATGTGTGTTAGTTAAATATCGTTTAAACAAAGAAATTAAATGTGCATATTGCAGAGGCCCGTTTCATGTAATTTTAGTAGGCCTGAATAGAGAAAGTTGCTTCTTTGATCTGCCAGAGCTCGTTAAGGAGAAGTCGCACAGAGCACGAACGATAGGTCTGTTCAAGATGTTTTATGACTCTTAGATATGGTAGAGACTGGAATTTGGGGCCTACCGAGAGAGTGTCTGTTTGCAGGTGCAAGGGGAACTTAAATCAGAAATAATGAATAGGCCCTTGTTCAGAAGTGTCAGGCACAGGCCTGTAGGAGTCTTCAGGAATTTTAGAGGGTACCGCTTGGACGGAGAGAAGCCTGGGAAGCAAGGTCAACTTTAATGAAGAGTCCAGAGGAGCACCAGGACGGAATTTGCCGCTCAAAACTGCACCACGTGAGAGGCGTCGACATGGGCGTTCCTATTGGAAATGTGATTTGGTATTAGGGATAGCACCCCAGGGTGGAGTTAGAGCAGATGATCTGAGGAGCCTAAGAGAGCGGATGGGTAGGCAGATAGAGAACTAACAGACTTCAATTTGGAGACAAAGACTAAGGGAAGTGTGTGATCTTCTTTGGAAGTCACCACTGCTGACACCTTTTTAGGTAAAGATCTTGTTAAGTAGGGATGTCACTTAGTCTAGTGTAGGGACAGATTTAACTTGTACTTTTCCTTTCTGTAAATGACTCTCAGGTTGCAACTCACAGCGATTCTTGCAACACTTATGCTTTTTGAGATAGTTTTGATAATTTCCTTTTGCCGATTGAGAATATTCAGAGAGTACCTTTTTGTATTAATACCTGTATACCTTTTGAATATTATTCTGAGATGTTTGTATCTCCAGATACTTTTGACTTTGAATTAAAACTTTTTAACCTTTCCCAGTGGTAAGTGGTAAGTGGTTCTTTAGAGTGGTTTAAGTTCCTAATTGACTAACCTAGTAGTAGATTGTCTTTTACTCAATGACAGGTACCAACGATTCAGTCGACATGATTAGGGATCTGGTAAGGTAACTAGAGACCAGAAACCCCGCGTTAACAGTTGGTAGCAGTGTAGGATGGTTATCTTCTTGAGGAAGGTAATCTAGATTAGGTTAGCTTACCCCAAGGCCCCTAGAGCTAGACATCGAGAGATGAGCAGCGGAAGAATCGCGTGCCGAAGAGGGTGCTGACGGTGCGAGAAAAGCAGCAGTATCGGAGGAGAGTGAGTATAACAAGGGTCATGCGTGAACAGATTGCGGTGTTTTGTGTTGTATTTGTATTGTAATGTCTTGCGGAGTTGAATGCCTGTAGCGTGATCGTGAGAAGGTTGTGAGCGCGCGCAACCTGGTAAAAAGTTCGGGGTAGAGCTTAAGTGGTTCGGGTGTATCGAACATCCAGAGTAATTGTCGACCAGAGTAAGGAGGTCATGAGGTACCATTGACCGCCGCAGAACCGAGATAGGGGGAGTGCAAGAGTGAGTGTGTGAGTAACGGACGCTGGTCGAAAGTTACTGTGTGTAAGTAACCTATCAGAGAAGGCGATTGTCTGGACGTAAACGGAAAGACATTTCGCCAGTTAAGGTGACAATTACAGATTGACTGTGGGCGTACAGTCAAAGAAAAGTGATCGCTTGGACGGAAGTAATCATTTTTCGAAGTATGAATGGGACGCATGCATAAACGCGGAGACGAGCTGAAAAAGGAGGGGAACTGCTGCGAAGGGGGTCGAGTGACGTCGGCAAGAGCCGCGCTGAGATAGGGTGGATAGTGAAGAGCCGCGACGCGATAGGACGGTTGGTGTGACGTCGGCAAGAGCCGCGACGGGATTGGGCGGCTGGTGCGACATCAGTGAGAAGTCGCGCTCTGATAGGCCAGTTAGCGAAGAACAGTGCTGAGATTGGTGGATTGTCATCAGGAAGTAAACAAACCGGAGAAAACAGAAACTAGTAGATTGAAAATGAAGTGTTTTAAATGTTTGAAGGATATTTTTAAAAGAAAAAGGAGAGAGTCTTTTTACGGGCAAGAGGCACCGCCAGAGGGTACACCAGCTCATTATATGGCAGCGAATGTTGGGCTACACACTATATTATGGATTGGGGATTGGAACAAGCTTACAGAAGGGAATGAGGAAATGTCGTTCCCAAAGTATGGGACGTTTAAGTTAGAGGTGTTACATCGGCTAAAAGCAACCATGTCTGCATTGAAACCTCCGCCTAGACCGACCCAGTTTGAGGCCCTTAACGCATGGATTAGGGCGGCGCACGATAGGAATCTGAATAGGCGTCAAGAAAGGCTGACGCGATCAGTAAGAGCAGTGAGAGATTCCAAATGGGATGAGGACGCCAAGAGGTGGAGGGTACAGGCTATTGAGGTGGATAAGTTGTACACAGTGAGAGAGGTGGCAGGTGAAAAGACACTCATGGAAGAAGATGAGGAGAGCGACTCGGAGGACAACTTGATAAATAGATTATTGATAGATAGACCGCCTCCGAGAGTTGGGGAGATAGAAAGTAGAGGACTCGCAAGGGAAGATGGGGCTGCCATAGAGGGGTATGTACCACTTCCTATATCGGAATGGACACCTATCAAAGGTGGGGAGACACCTCAACATAGTACAGCACAGAGTGTAGTCGGAAGGTTTGTGGTACAGAAAACGCCAACCGCAGAGAGGGCTGAACCTTGTAGATTGCCAGATGCTCTCCAAGTACCCGTTACCATAGGACCCATAGTATCGATTTACAACCCAGAGAATGGGAGAGAGGAAGAACAGATACGGTTAGACAGTGAAAGGGTTGAGATGGAAAGGAGGAATAACACGACAAATGCCTGGAAGCAATTGCCAGGACTGGTAACGTGGAAAACCCCATTCGAACCGACAGTGAGCCCCGCAACAGAGCAGGGGGGTCAAAGAGGACCGATGGACCTAAGGGGACCACGTCCGAAATCCTTTAAAGAGTTAAGAGTTGACTTGAGAGAATGGGATGGGTCCGCAGAAACGCAGAGCAATAGGTCAAGAGCAGAAGCTGAGTGGGGAAATCGAGGCAATGGGACAGTATCTCACTGCGGGGCTAGCGAAAGTAGTCAGGGACGTGAGGGTCAAAGCCAGGAGAACAGAGGAGTAATACGTCCTAATGATGGGAGGGACCAGCAGGAGCGAGATGGTAGAAGCATGGAGTGTGAAGAGATGTCTCGGCTCTTTGAAAAGGGTGGAGACCAAATGGTACTAGCATACAGATATAGGTTTAGGTGCACTCATCACGCCCCAGGGGAGAATGTGCAACACTGGAATAGGGGGAACAATGAAAGATCTTGCCATACATCGGGTGATCAGAGGTCACAGACCAATTGTGAAGAAAGGGGGAGTAATGGAATGTCTTACCATGAACCCAGAGAATCCAGGCATGAAGGGGAAGGGGGGACTATGAGGCACAATGGAGTGTTTCATCAGCCACCCAGAGAGGACGGAACAGCATGGGACCTGGAGGGGTGGGAGCATGGGAGGACTCCACGTAACTCACCTGAGCCCAGACGTAGGACTCGGAGCTGGGATGGGAAAGATGGGAATGGACCCCCTAGAGCTAGCATACTGAAAGCTACAATAAGGACAAAAAGACTTGATGTCGCCAGTTTAAAATCTGATTTGGATGAGATCATAGATGGTACGTTGGCCTTAGAAAGGATCGACTTGTATGAACAAGATGAGTTGCTGTTCATAGCGAAAGATGTTACTCGAAAGGCGAGAGCGACTCATGAGAAACTGTCTGAACTGGCAGACAGGTACATGGTAGATTTGTCCAGAACAAAGACCCTACAGAGTAACCATAGGTTACAATACTCAGATCAAGACTTAGATGAGAAAAGAACTACAGGGTTAAAGACACACATAAGGGAACTAATAGCAGGAATAAGAGCGTGGAGGGATCTGGACAAATGGGAGGAGAGATGGTCCAAAAGGGGAACTGTTAGGCGGTGTGCGAATGGGACGTCTCCTGAGGGAAGGTTGATGCAGATGGAGGCATTCCCTTTGAGAGAAATATCAAATGGGAATTATGTACATGTGCCCTGGAGTAGAGGAGATTTAGCTGCATTTACCAACTCATTCCCGAAGTTAAGGGATAATCCAGTAGAGTGGTATAAGCAGGTAGAAAGGTTTGTAAAGATCTCGAAAGTATTGTGGATTGATTTGAACACTTTGTTTGACATTGTGGTCCCATCTGACTTGTGGACATCGTGCAAGACTAGTGTTGAATGGCCAACTACTGAACCAGTGAGGGATGCTCAGACAAATGGACCGTCTGAAATTGTCATGCAAAAGTATGAAAGGGTAATAACTTGGCTGAAAGATAAGGTACCACCCCAGGACATAGATTGGGTAAAAATAGACCGAACAAGACAAGAACCAAAGGAGACAGTTCATGAGTTCTATGAAAGGTTGTTGAAAACATTCAAACAATACAGTGGACTCGATGTAATGGATCCCAAAGATATAGGACAGTTTGTGTCAAAGTTTGTTTTGGGGTTGAGACCTGATATTTGTTTGATGATTCAGCAACATTTAATTTGTTGGCAAAACAAACCACTAGATGAAATTTTAAGGTATGCCAGATACTGTAGCGATGAGATAGATTCCAAGACAAAGAAAATGAAGGAGAAGCTGATGGTGGTACAGATGCAGTCAGACGGAAAGGGCGGACAGCAGAAACAGGGAACGGGGACAATGGGACGGAAGTCGAATGGTCAGAACAAGGATAGTGAAGAAAGTCAGAGACCTAGAATAGATTTTGCCACTTTAAAGAAAACGACAAAGTGCCACCAGTGTCACTAGGTGGGACATTGGAGACGCGAGTGTCCCTTTAACCCTGAAATCGGAGAACTAGAATTAGAACAGGAAGTTCAGGAGGTTCCAGTTCAAAGGGCGACAGTCTCAGGAAGCAAGGTGGTCAAAGGGGGGACTTCGGCTCCACGAGCTCAGTTTCCACAGCCACCGAAGATTGCGACAGGGGGAAAAGTCTATAAACAAATGCCTCTTTTTATTGAAGAAGAAAGATGTTATTACATTGACCCAATGACCGGTCAACGTGTGAACAGAGAAGAGGACTGTACCCTCGGGGCAGTTCTAGAAGTAGATCAGAGAGGGCCATTTGTTGAGGCAGAGGTAGCAGGGTGCCCGATGACATTCTTGGTGAATACTGGAGCTACTCGATCAACTCTAAGATCAGCAGTGGTTCCTGACCTACCAATGTCGGGGGAAACAATTCAGGTGGTTGGAGTCGCAAATAGAAGAATGACTAGTCCTTTGACAGAACCAGTGTCAGTGAAAATAGGGAATTACACAAATGAACATCAGTTTGTGGTATGTGATTCTAGTCCTGTATGTCTGTTAGGGAGGGATTTGTTGTGCAAATTGAATTGCACCATATACTGCACCCCTCAGGGTGTGGAGGTACAGACCGCGGTATACACCCGTTACAACGGATCTTTTACTCCGCAGACCCATTACAACGCGACCATTACTCCGCATACCATTACAACGCATTGCGCTGGGGGGCGCTCTAGGATAGGGAATAAGTATAATTTACTATCCAACACCTTCCCTAGGGTCCACGGGGACTGGAGTTAGAATAGTAAATTATACTTACCACTATCCAGCGCCCCAAGGCGCTATGCGTTGTAACGGTATGCGGAGTAAAAGTCGCGTTGTAATGGTCTGCGGAGTAAAAGTATGCGTTATAACGTCATACATCCACAGACCGCAGATGATGATGCTACCTTTAAGATTGCCAATGAGAGAACATGTATAGAACTGTATCCTACTCTGACTGTGGAAGACCTTCCTTGTGACCTAAGAGATGCTGTCTCAGCTGAAGTATGGGATTTTACTGGGGAAGAGATAGGACTGATCAAAGGGGTGGAACCAGTGAAGATCATGATAAAACCAAACGCTGAATTTCCAAGAACACCTCAGTATAAACTGTCCCAGGAAACGATTGCAGGAATAAGACCTGTGATTGACTCAATGATTCAACAGGGAATACTGAAAGAAATCGTGGGTAGTCCATGTAACTCCCCGATTATGGGTTTGCAGAAACCTAGTGGGAAGTTCAGAATAGTTCAGGACCTTCGAAAGATTAACAACATTGTGGTTTCATGTTGTCCAGTGGTACCGAATCCATCAGTGATACTGTTTCAAATACCATTCCAAGCTGAGTGGTTTACAGTGATAGACCTTTGTCAAGCCTTCTTTTCCATCCCATTAGATGAGGACAGTCAGTATCTTTTCGCATTTAAAATGGAAGATCGCGCCTTAACATGGTGTCGAATTCCACAAGGGTTCACAGATAGCCCTTCGATCTTCAGTCAGCTGTTGAAGAAGAACCTTGAAAGTCTGGTATTGCCACAGAACTCGGTTCTGGTCCAGTACATAGACGACCTACTTGTTGCGTCAGAAACAGAGGAAGCTTGTAAGGAAGACACCATTGCTTTACTGAATCATTTAGCTGAGAATTGACATAAGGTATCTCCGAACAAATTACAGTACTGTCTGACAGAAGTACAGTATCTGGGTCACCGAATAGAGAAGGGGAAGCGCAAGGTGTCTCCAGACAGGATAGAGGCCATCATGAAAATGAATGCGCCAACGACACAGAGAGAAGTTAGGATGTTCTTAGGAATGGTTGGTTACTGCCGACAGTGGATAGCTAACTTTTCACTGAAAGCAAAACCTTTACAGAAACTGACGCACAAGGAGGTGAGTGATCCGGTACCATGGGACAACGAGTGCCTAATGGCGTTCCTACAACTGAGAGAGGATTTGTGTCGTGCTCCGGCTTTGGGAATGCCAGATTATGAGAGGATTTTTTCATTATACTGCTGTGAAAGAGAAGGATGTGCGTTATCAGTGTTGGTGCAAGTACACGGAAATGCCCGTAGACCAGTTGCATATTTTTCGGCAACATTAGATCCGGTAGCCGCAGCGTTGCCCGGATGTCTCAAATCCGTTGCTGCAACAGGTGTCAGCATTGAGAGGTGTGAGAACATAGTAATGGGACATCAATTAGTGGTGTATGTACCGCATTCGGTAGAATTGTTAATGACAAGGACCAAGACGCAGCACTTGACCAATAGTAGGCTCACGCGCTATGAGCAAGTTATTCTTGCTGCAGAGAATGTGACCCTTAAGAGGTGCTCGGTCTTGAATCCTGCTACATTGATGCCACTTCCTAATGATATAGAAGGCGAAGAATGTGAAGATCACGATTGCCTATATGTGACTGAACTATGCACGAAGCCCAGACCAGATATTGTGGATGAGCCATTGATCGACCCTGATGAAATTTACTTTGTTGATGGCTCATGCTTAAGAAACGATACTGGTCGGTTGAGAGCAGCTTATGCTGTTTGCACCATTACTGGAGTTGTGGAAGCCGCTTGCCTGGAAGGAGTACACTCCGCTCAGGTAGCAGAAATCATTGCATTGACACGTGCCTGTATAGCAGGTAGCAAAAAGAGAGTCACCATCTATACCGATAGCCAATATGGTTTCGGTGTAGTTCATGATTTCGGGCAATTGTGGTCTCAGAGGGGTTACATGACCTCCTCTGGTTCGCCAATCAGAAATGGGGAATTTGTACGACTGCTGTTAGAAGCATTGCAAGGTCCAGCTGAAATTGCAGTGGTCAAGTGTACAGCTCACACTAAAAATACAGATTTTGTGTCACAAGGAAACAGATATGCAGATGAAGTTGCCCGCTATTGTGCGGAGCAAGGGTATACTTTCACGGAGGTGGAAGTAGGCGGGGCAAAGGAAAAAACAGAAGTCAATATGATATTAGAGACCGTAGATACATGGGAAGATCTGAAACAAATGCAAGAAAATGCACCTGAGTCAGAGAAAAGGTCCTGGGAAGCAGCAGGTTGTGTGAGAAGTGAAATGGATTTTTGGGTTTCAGCAGATGGAAGAGCAGTGTTACCAGAGGAATTAGTGAGTCCAATGGCACGACAAATACATGGTCCGACACACTTAGGAAGGGATGCCATGCTGAGAGTATTTAGGCAAACATGGTATTGCCCATAATTCAGGATTGCAGCAGAAGCAGTTTGTAGGAGATGTGTCACATGTCAGCAACTGAATGTAGGGAAAAGAACACCAGTTACCATGAGTCACATTGGGAGGTCTGGGGGGCCTTTCAACAGAATGCAATTAGATTTCATTGAAATGCCTAGAGTCAACCGCCTTAGGTATGTGTTGGTGGTCGTATGCATATTTTCCAGGTGGGTCGAGGCATACCCTACACGTAGCACACCGTAGCAAAACTGTTACTTAGAGAATTGATCCCGCGCTACGGGGTGCCAGGCTCTCTGGAATCTGATCGAGGAACACATTTTAACAGTGAAATTGTGAAGATGCTCTGTGCCACATTGAACATTGATCAGAAGTTGCACTGTAGCTATCGACCAGAGGCTTCAGGAATTGTGGAGCAGATAAATGGGACACTAAAGTGTCGAATTGCCAAAGTGTGTTCTTCAACTTCCTTGAGTTGGCCAGATGCTTTGCCTTTAGTGTTGATGAGCATGCGCAGCACACCCGACCGGAGGACAGGTCTCTCTCCACACGAGGTGCTGATGGGGAGGGCAATGAGGCTTCCTTCTGTACCAACTGCGACACTATTAAACATTACAGATGACCTGATCCTGGATTACTGCAAAGGACTGTCTGACGCCATTCATTCTGTGTCCTTCCAGGTGCAGGCTGCTGAGGTCCCATCTTCAAGAGAGTTGTGTCATGACCTGTGCCCAGGAGAGTGGGTGCTGGTGAAGAAACACGTCCGGAAAAACTGCCTAGACGTGTGCTGGAGAGGACCTTTTCAGGTCATACTGACCACGAATACGGCTATCAAGTGTGGAGGCCTGCCGAATTGGATACACGCTTCCCACACCCGAAGAGTTCCAGCACCCCTGGAAGAAACAGCTCCTCTCACGGATGAGAATCCAGCTGAAGATGGTGAACCATTAGAGGGGATCAGTCAAGCTGTGGGGGTGTCTGAAGAAGTTGGGAGCGTTGCAGATCCAGAAGAAGAAGGGCAAGGCGGTAGCGAAACTGAAGCTGCAACAGAAGGAGAGAGCAGTTGTGAATGTGACTTGGAAACAGATCAGGAACAGAGTGATCAGGAACCGAGCAGGAGGGAAAGCAATAGGAGAACAAGAAGTGGGGCAGCTGCTTGGCCTGAAAGAAGAAGGAGGCCGAGCCTGAAGCTAGCTCGAGAAGAAACTCTTGCTCCTATATCCGATGATTCGGATCTGGAAGAAGGTGTATCGGACCAAGAGCAGGAGGGTCTAAGGAGATCAAGGAGAGTACGAGAGCCTAGCAGAAGATACTCTACACCTGAGTGGACCTACCTCGCTGCAGATGTCCGAGGGACGCAGAGCTGGGAGGGTGAGGGAAGTGACCCTGACCAGAACTGACCCAATCATCACAGTGGAAATAAGATTCCTGTTGCCAGGAATGGAGGTCGAAAGACTGCTGACACTCAACATCGTCTATCCTCCTCTCCTGAGTGGAATAAGAAAATTGATATTTGAGACTGTTGAGTTTCCGTGTTGCTGTTCAAGGAGTCCAGTACTGGAGGGAGTCCTTCTCCGTATGGAAATATTTGAGCTAGTGGTGGAACTTTTGGGAACACGCATAGTTTCAGATTGCTAAAAAGACTTTGATAAAGAACATTTGTTAATACAGATCAAAAGGATAACCTAGTGCCAAATGGAAGAAGACAGAAACTATGGACTTCCATTTTAGTGGATGGAGAAGGGCTAGAGTTGTCTATTGCTACAGAACTTAATGACTGTTCTTGCGGGAGAGAATTGTCAGCTTCCAAGTGTGGTTCAAAGAAAGACATTGTGGTTCAAATGAAGAGAGTCTTTGTGCAAAGCAAAAAGGACATTGAGAAGAAGTAAGGGACTTTGCTGAGAACGACAAACAGAGCTACACTGTTTGAAATCATGGAGACTGGCAACCCGAACCGCAGGGCAAAATGCATAGTAGGCACACTTTTAGTGGTAGTGATTTCTCTTATAGTTTTAGTAGTTACTGTATCATATATAGTGGGACATGAGAACGAAACAAAGATAAGATCAGAAACAAAGAAAGCATCAACACAAAAGCCTATCACTGTTGCTGAGGTAAAAGGAGAAAACACTGAGAAAGAAAAGGCTTTGCTAGATGCTGAGATCAAAAGATTACATGTTGACGAATCACAGGGGAACTTTAGGTCAAATGCTTATGCCAAATTGCTCTACGAATACATTGATGTCATGGAGGCGAAGAATTGCTACGTTTGTATGCAATTACCAGCTTCTGTGGAGGAGGGTATCAGATACCATCATCTTCCAATGACGTATGGAATCACATGTAGTTGTTGTTGAGCATATTCTATGGACGAGATGGGTTCGAGTATTATTTCTCGAATTTTGACTCGACATTGCCAGAGGTCCCAAATTATAAGCATCTGAATAAGTGGGACTACTACAAGTGCGAGGACAGGTTACAGAAATTTTTCATTCCATGGAAAACGTTAGATACTTCACATGCCCGAAGAAATAATCTGACTTGTCAAGTGTCAGAAATTGAGAAAAGGTTTATAGGGCAGGTGGATACTAGATACAGGAGGCAAAAGATTCTAAAAGCTTCAGGACAATGGGAAACAGACTGGACCAAGGAAGAAAGGATACATCAAAGAAAGGGTAGCCTTGGTCCAATTGCTTTAGACAAGGAGAAACGGGGGAAACTGTGCATTCACAGGAGTTACTCCTATTATGAGAATATGTATGTAGGTCAAGTCAGTTGTGAACATGCTTTCCAATTAGAGTACTACTCCAAAGATTTTTTGAAGGAGATGCAAGCAATTCCAAATGTATATTTTGTATGTGGAAGAAATGCATATGTGAAGCTACCAGATAATTGGTACGGATCATGCTATTTAGCAATTGTCTTCCCCAAAATATACCATGTTGAGAATTTAGAAACAACAAAGAGAGGAATACCAACAAGAGGGAGAAGAGATCTAGGTGCTGAAGAGGTAGTTGGGGATGTATTCGGTGCTGCATTCCCTCTCTTGGGATTGATACTGAATGACATAAAAATTAGAAGATTGGCTACAGTCGTAGATAGGTTATCTGCCAATACTGCTAGATCCTTAATGCTGGTGGAGGGAGAGATGCAATCGATAAGAGCAATGGTTCTTCAGAACAGACTTGCTTTAGATGTTCTGTTAGCCAAAGAGGGCGGAGTCTGTAAGGCCTTGAAGGTCCAGGAATGTTGTACTTACATTCCAGACAATTCAAAACCTTTACAGAAGTACATACAAAATATTACTGCGATTCATCATGAAATTGAGGATCTGACAAAGATAAATGTGTGGGAAAAAGTAGGCCAAGGAATGGGTAATGTTGGAGGTTGGTTTGCCAACCTAGGAAAGGGTATCGTTTGGTACATATTGAAACCCATCATCATAATTGTGATTTGTGTAATCACTTTGTGGGGATTGGTGCGACTGTACCAATGGTATAGAGCAAACAGGTTGCAGAGATCCATGAGGGAACAGGAGAAAAGACTGACTGCGATGCAGGATACACAATATAAGAGTCTGAAGGCTCTAGAGACAATGAAACGTGGGGGTATTGCAACAACTTCAGTCTGAAAGATCCTACATTTTAGAGATGGTGTTTTGATGGTGATGACTCCTGAAAGTCATCAAAGGGGGGACTGAGAGAGCACAAATTTGAACAATGTATAAGTACACCATATTTACAAGCACGTAGTATTAGCTTAGTGTGGAATATACAAGAGTGTCAATTTATATAGTGAAAATATATGAGTGTTTGTTTTAATTAGAATAGATGCATATATAAGTGTGGAAAACTAATGTAGAGGTTGTAGAAATGTTAAAATGATGTTGGAGTCACACGTTAGATGACTAAGTGAAAACGAAATGTAATTCTGCAAACCATGAAAATGTGTAGGCCACATGGCATTTCACAGGAAACAAAAGATGCTGCTACACTTTTAGTGACGTGGATTCTAATGTCATTTGAGTGCAAATGTATTATTAGGCATAGTATTGAAATATATGTTTTACATAGATGTGTTATATTTTAGTATATGTGTGTTAGTTAAATATCGTTTAAACAAAGAAATTAAATGTGCATATTGCAGAGGCCCGTTTCATGTAATTTTAGTAGGCCTGAATAGAGAAAGTTGCTTCTTTGATCTGCCAGAGCTTGTTAAGGAGAAGTCGCACAGAGCACGAACGATAGGTCTGTTCAAGATGTTTTATGACTCTTAGATATGGTAGAGACTGGAATTTGGGGCCTACCGAGAGAGTGTCTGTTTGCAGGTGCAAGGGGAACTTAAATCAGAAATAATGAATAGGCCCTTGTTCAGAAGTGCCAGGCACAGGCCTGTAGGAGTCTTCAGGAATTTTAGGGGGTACCGCTTGGACGGAGAGAAGCCTGGGAAGCAAGGTCAACTTTAATGAAGAGTCCAGAGGAGCACCAGCACGGAATTTGCCGCTCAAAACTGCACCACGTGAGAGGCGTCGACATGGGCGTTCCTATTGGAAATGTGATTTGGTATTAGGGATAGCACCCCGGGGTGGAGTTAGAGCAGATGATCTGAGGAGCCTAAGAGAGCGGATGGGTAGGCAGATAGAGAACTAACAGACTTCAATTTGGAGACAAAGACTAAGGGAAGTGTGTGATCTTCTTTGGAAGTCACCACTGCTGACACCTTTTTAGGTAAAGATCTTGTTAAGTAGGGATGTCACTTAGTCTAGTGTACGGACAGATTTAACTTGTACTTTTCCTTTCTGTAAATGACTCTCAGGTTGCAACTCACAGCGATTCTTGCAACACTTATGCTTTTTGAGATAGTTTTGATAATTTCCTTTTGCCGATTGAGAATATTCAGAGAGTACCTTTTTGTATTAATACCTGTATACCTTTTGAATCTTATTCTGAGATGTTTGTATCTCCAGATACTTTTGACTTTGAATTAAAACTTTTTAACCTTTCCCAGTGGTAAGTGGTTCTTTAGAGTGGTTTAAGTTCCTAATTGACTAACCTAGTAGTAGATTGTCTTTTACTCAATGACAGGTACCAACGATTCAGTCGACATGATTAGGGATCTGGTAAGGTAACTAGAGACCAGAAACCCAGCGTTAACACTTGATGGGAGAGATAGCCAAAAAAGCGGTCTCTTGGACTTATAGAACAATCATAAACAACAAGTCAGATACACTACAGAAACTGCGCATGAAATGGGAATCAGAGTTAGGGGAGATGGATGATTTGGACTGGGAGATGACATTGATGCATCCTCGCGAAGTAGCCATCAGATCGTGCCTCAGGCTAATTCAATACAAATATCTACACAGGGCATACTATGATAGAGCGCGACTGCATTGGAAGGGCTGAAATACCCACATGCCTCCGTTGTTTAGGGGCAAAAGGCACATTTTACCATACGGCGTGGGAGTGTTCCAAGATTCAAAGGTATTGGACAACCCTGATGGGTGAGATGGAGAGTGTCCTGGGGGCAGAGATTCCACTTACCCCCTCGTTTGTCCTTTTGGGAATATCCACAGATATTGACCTCCCTAAGCCTGGGTTGGTCTTGCTGCAGCTGAGGTTGGTGGTCGCAAAACGAGACATAGACAGGGCATGGAGCCGCGGAGGGACTATCTCTTGTTGAGTGGAGGAAGAGGGTGGACATGTATATGCTAGGTGAGAAGACAACATACAGAGCACGGGCTGCTCTAAAAAGTTTTGGAAAATATGGAAGTCCTGGCTTACACACTATGGACTCTTGCTCTCAGACTCGCAATGATTGCACAAGGTTGGGTATATGGTTGGAAGGGAAAGATGGGGCTCGTCATACTGCACAGACACATGATATAACTGTTTGACTCTTCTTTACTGCTGATTGGACATGCTGCCTCTGTTTATTGGGAAATGCTTATGTATCCCACTGGTGACCATTGTTGTTATTTTGCAATGAGAAAAAATGTCAATAAAAATATTTCCCCCCCTAAAAAAACTGGCAGGAGAGAAAAGTCCAAAACAAATCATCAAGAGATAGCCCTGTGAATAAATGTAAGAATATAAATTATATATAATACGTTAAGTAGTTGCGCGCTGCTATGGAAAGTGTAGCTGCAACAAAGTATAGATGTGTGAAAATTCAATTATTATATTCCCAGAATGGTAAAAATTTGAATTAAAACTCAAGGCAGAAATGCCTGGCATTCCATATAAACAAGGAATGGACATTGCATACAATGTCCCGTGTTTCATAGAAGATATTTTGTGTTTCTTCATGTACATAATTGATGTATTAAGGATTGTTCAAGTTTTTATGTACCTCTTGTAAATGTTATCTCACAACAAATAAAGCGCTCTGATACCTTTGGGTATAGCTAGAGCTATGTAATTTTAAAACAAACTTAGCATCTTAGGGGTATCTTAGATAAGAAAAATAGGAGTTCAGTGCTTGGAAAGTAGTTGCATATGCCAAATCAATGTAGCAGTAAAACGCGCACAGAGGCCTAGGGTTTCAAAAGGCTCCTGTGCAAAATGTTGCAGCACTCTAATGGCATAGCATCTTATAAAGAAATTTCAGTTAAACTAAATATGTCAATAGTAAATACACCATACTGTAGGGGTGAACTGCTAAAAAAAAAAAGCATCCTCCCTTTTATCACACTGCAAACAATAGATTTTGACTGGCTTGGATTGCCTGGTGCTTAATAGAATGAACTGAGTCCGAGCACCAGCTGCTCAAGCTGCCTGTCCGAAGGAAGCTGTCTATCTGAGCAGAGGGAGGTAATGAGTGGTTTATCGCATTTTTTAGGTTTCTCTTAGGACATTAGAATACAGCACATGGCTGTCATATTGGACAGTTGGTAAATGTATTTAAGTGGCAGTTCAATTCATACCTTTTGAAACAGATAGCATCATAAGGGGCCCTGTGTCATTAATTGTCAGACAGGATTTATGAGTCCTAGAACACAATGCCTTCTCTCCTGAAAAGTGTAGAAGCTGACACCGGCCGGTCATAAAACACAGCTAGATAAATACGACAGGGCCACCCCAGGCACAAGCTACAAGTAAAAACTGTGGCAACTAGGTTTTAAGTTAGCATGGAATGGCACATAAAATCACATGCATTAAAGACAAATAGTCTTGAAAATTAGATATATAGTTTCATTATTTTGGATAAAAGAAAAAGGATAAAAGTAAGGACTTTCTTTCCTGTTTCTTTACTAAGAAGCGCATTGTGGATCTGATGGTAATTAATTACTACTTCATAAAGGGAGAAATATTTATTTCTAAAGGGTGAAAAAAAACTTTCTATGTTTTATTAAAGTTTCAAAAGAAGCTTTGTAGGGGTTAAAAATAAATGCATTTAAGATAAAATGAAAGTAATGAGGCTTGCTTTTCATACGAAGAAACAACCAAAGGGTTAGTGATTATTATTCAATAATGACTACATGTAAAAATTATTAAAAGTCATTGCACTAAAATCCTTTTTGCATTTTTATGATCTTTATAATGTCTAACTCGTTGCTTGTGCGCGTAGCCAATGGCCGTCGCAAGCACTACCTCAGTAGTGCTGCGCACGTCCATTGGCCGACGTGGCTCCGCCCGTGCAATTAAACTCCCGCACCGCTGCGGATTTTGCGCCGTGGTTAACGGGTTAATAACCCTAGTGTGAAAATTCAATAATATTTAGCAATGTAAAAAATTAACATGTGCAAGGTGCGCATTAGCATTTCAATGTGTAAATGATTAAATATATTTTGCACCATATTAAAAGGGTGAATATTAGTTTCTCTAACAATGCCAATATTACTATATCTTAGTGACAAACTTAAAATATGATTTCTAGTATGGCCTAATGGTTGCAGTCTCAAATACAAAGGCTATTAAAAGTAATGCAAAGAGAGTAGCTCTAGAGATGTGAATTACATTGCACACCCTAACGCACAATAGTTCTGGGTGCATTATGGCATTCTGAAAACTTACATTTTGAGGAAGTTCTTTAGCAAAAGTTACATCCTACCATTAAAATATCAGCACACAGGCACGGAGCAGGGAGGCACATTCAGTCTTCTGGAGAGTTACTTTGAATTGTGGTGGCCACATGGGGGTTACCTTGCTCAGACAAGGGACAACAGGTTTAAGTGTCAGAGGCCAAGGTCTGTATTTAGCACTAACTAGCACAGCTAAAAAATGCCAACGCAGAGAGTTTTGAGCATTTTTTAAATCTGAAGTTAGCCACTGTGACAGTCCTTAATTTAAACACGTTTTGTTAGCAGATCACTGATAACATTGATTTTATCTGAATGATTTCAGAGTCACATGCACAGACTCTCTAGTGCAAGCTAGAATATTTGTAGAAATAAAATAAGTCAGAACTTTCAAAGTATCTTAAAAAAAGTGTGTGTGATTACAACTTTTAGGGACCTGCATTAGACTATGAAAACATCACAGCATTTCCTGATGTATACATGTACATATATCACTGTGTAAATGCAAGTTTTACATTTAATTTAATCTATAGCCCTTGTAGTAATGATACAAATAAATAAACAGGGCTGTATTTTGCTGAAGGGGAAAGAAATTCCTTTTCAGCAGTTTTTGCTTCTATTTTGGTCTACAGCAAATGGTTTATGTAGAAAACATATAACACGTGTTAAGCGAACGCACGCTTGAGTGCAATTTGTTCTAATTAGGAAAAACATAGATATTTAATACCTGCTTGTACTGTTGAAGAGTAGTTTAACAACAACTTAATTCCTTTTGTATTGATAAAATTTCCTGATTCTAACATTGTAGGATAAAACACTATGGGTAATGTACAAATAGGATTATAGCATTTAAAAATTGCTCATTTATGGAAATGTTAAAATAAACTTAGCTCTGATGATGTCTGAGGCTATCATGTGCCTAGGAAAATTAGGGTCAAATTAATTCTCAATTAATATTAATAATATTCAGGATATCGTCGTTAGTAATTTTACAACATTTAAGAAATGGAAGAATTTACATAGTTGTTTCAATGAAATTATGGCCTTGATTAAGCCTTCCTGGAACTAGATTGGAAACCACAGATCTGTTTTAGGTACCATTAGCTAAAAGAATGATTGCATAATATGTTAGGATCAGATGGGGATATCACTATTTTCTTGAGAAATAATACCTTTGAAGGAGATATACAGGGTGGGGTTTATCCTACTGAATAACAGTATGAAGGGGCACAGCGTAGATACCAGAGAGTACATAAGAGTAGGGTATCAGTGTTATTGTTGCACCGTGTTTCAGGTTCAAGGTATCAGACACGCCAAAGAGAATCTAATGCTTCCACTAAGGTGGGAGATGTTTCCACTAAGGTGGGAGATAAAGGGATACATTTCACAATTTTAATATAAATGAATATGGCCCATCTGGAAACACATTTTTGCAGCAGTATATTTTTTTAATAAATGGAATTTACTCAGAAATACCTAAGGATAGGTTAGAACATGGAACTTACTGCTTGCAGCTTCAGTAAGGATTTCCTGTTGTATGCACCCCCTGTAGCGCATTTATGAATGTGTTGAGAGATGATGAATGATAGACTGCAGTTTCATAAATATGAAAGGGAAATGGCTGTACAGAACACTAAAAATAAGGTTCTAAAACTAGGGAACAAAGAGATTTGGAAAAATGTCCACTCCATAAAGTGATATTTAAAGTAAATAAGTAAATAATCAAAATAAAAAAATAAATAAAGAGGATGGTGAAAACATTCTGCCCCCATAAGGTGATTACCTAACTTTATGAACTTGTGGTTCCCTTAGAGCCTGTTGTGTCTGGCACCAGTACTATATTATTATTTATACCTGTAGAGGTAGAGTATTTTTCTCTTCTCAGTGGGTTTTAGCAGTACTGTCCATCCAGAGAGCCTCTTTGCCGTTGTGCTGGGATAGCCAGTACACTTCATTCACTGCAAGTCCCAATGTCAATGCGCAGGCAGTAAAGAGAGACTTGGACAACCTATGCCTGGAAGGTGGTAGCATCGCCTTGCAGTAGGCTGGTGACCTCCTTCTGACATCTCCATCACTTGAGGCCTGTGAAAGCCTGTGAAAAAAGACACTGTAGCTCTGCTGAACTACCTCCAGAAGAGAAGACACAAAGCCTCATTGTCAAAATTCCAGTGCTGCCAAAAAGAGGTGACTTACCTGGGTTTTGTAATATTCCAAGGTACACGCAGCAAGCCACCTGATAGAAAACAATTGTTTCAGGGAGTTCACCTCTTGCCCACCAAGAAAGTAATTATGTCCTTTTTGGGGATAATGAACAGCGCCACCAATGGGTCTCTGAATACAGATGCTATGACTAATGAACTTGTAAACTGTTTCAAGAAATTGAAAGAGACATTGTGCACTGCGCCATCAATGGGACGGCCTGACTACAAACTGCCTTTCTAACTCTGTTTCAGAGCAAAACAACATTGCAAATGAAGTGGTGTTGCTAATGGTGTGCTGACACAGCTGGAAAAGAAAGGCCTGTGAGACACAACTATGTGACTTTACTTTCTGCAGTGATTGGGAGTCGGCAGCTGTGATGGTGGAGAGGATGGCTCTCATTGTGTTGGACTATACTTGTATTGTCTAGGTGCCATATTTGTTGCGGATGCATTTGGTACGGTTGTTGTTGTCTGGATCGACACAACATTTTCTGCTGACAGGCATACGGGTTATAATGGCAGCATGTTGTCTAATTGTAATGTCATAATTAGATGCCCACCTGTTAATATGGCAAAAGTATTACAACTTTGGCCCACCACCACCCCACTTCGGCCACCCACCACCTCCATTTTTTGGTTACCCCCAAATGTACCCCCCAGGAAACATGCCCTTCTTTCAGGGAAATCAGAATCAACAATATCCTTTTTTATCCCAGGGCAGAAGAGGACGGGGGAAGAGGCGGAACCCGGGGCATGTCCAATGGGCACCGGAAGAAGAACCAGTGAGCTCCAACACCAGAAACAAAACAAGGGAACAACCGGGAACAAGCAAATAGGATCCCCATGCCCACTTGTATTCAACCTGTCTGATACACAACTTACCACGGAGGAAACAGAAGTACTTAACAAAGGCCTCTCATTTGTCCCCACTACCAGACTGGACACTTTTAAACTACATGTCGAACTCGCTGAGTTCTTCAGGAAACTCAAACTAAAAGCATTTTTTGAGAAGAAAGACAATACCAACAACGATAGGGAAGACACCCCTAATGAGTCAGGCCTCAGACTAAAATCCACCTTTATACCTCCACCGGGAAGTATTCCGGTAGAAATCCTGACATTTGAACAGGCAGTATACACAGAAGTGGAACAACTCCAACATAAAGAGACATTCAACAACCTTTCCAACAAAGACAGGAGCACCATTCAACGTCTACAAAATGACCAAACCCTCGTCATCAAACCCGCGGACAAAGGGGGCGGCATAGTCCTCATGAATAAAACTGACTATGACCAGGAGTGCAAGAGACTCCTTAGTGACACCAGGAATTACAAACGCCTCAACAGGGACCCAACTGAACAACTACAAAACACCATCAACCTCCTGGTCAAGAATGCCAAAGACAGCGAAAAGATCTCCAAACAAGAGGCGGACTACCTATGTCCCAGAGATGCAAAAACCCCGTATTTCTATATAGTCCCCAAAGTACACAAGGTTATCATCCCACCACCCGGTAGACCAATCGTGTCTGGAATAAAGTCACTACTTGAACCCCTATCACGGTTTTGTGACTTCTACCTCAACCCTTTGGTTCAGAAAACTCCTTCCTATATCAAGGACACCAAACACCTCTTAAGTGTAATCCAAGACATCAACTTTAACCCCACCTCTGAATTACTAGTAGGATTAGACATAGAGAGCCTTTACACCAGCTTGCCACAAGACGCAACACTCAAGGTACTGCACGATGTCCTCATGGCAAGCCCCTGGGAATACAACACCCCCCGCAGTTTCATCTTGGACTGCGCCACTTTGGCCCTCAAAGAGAACTACTTCGAATACGAAGGAACCTACTACCTGCAGACCAATGGAACTTCCATGGGCAGTGTTTTTGCCCCCAGCGTGGCAGGGTTGTACGTGGCACACTTTGAGCATACCTACATACAACAACCCTCCAATCCTTTCTCAGCTAACATAAAAATGTGGCGTCGATACATCGATGACATCCTCCTGATATGGGAAGGCAACCAAGAACAACTGGATAACTTCATGCTCTGGATCAACCATCAAGATTCCTTCTTACGTTTCACAAGCACCAGCAGTTCCACTGAACTAGCCTTCCTTGACTTGAACATCAAATCGAAGAATGGAGGTCTAATTACTACCACCTTCTACAAACCGACAGCAAGGAATTCCCTACTAAGGTTTGACAGCTTTCATCCCAGACACCTAAGGGAAAATTTACCTTACGGGCAATTCTTACGCATTAGACGTAATTGCAGCAACATCCAGGATTACAAATTGCAAGCCAACGACCTAACAGACAAGCTTAAGGATGGTGGCTACCCGTCAAGGATAATAAATAAAACTTGCAAAAGAGCAAGGAACCAGAACAGAGAGGCACTATTGGAAACATTTGAGAAACCTCAAGAAGAACCGACCCTGACCTGTGTGACTACCTACAACACTGCATCCAACCAGGTAGCCAACATCATACAACGTAACTGGAAGATTATCAACTCTGGCACTAGGAAATGGGAAAAACCACGTTTTGCCTATAAAAGATCTACCAACCTCAGAGACCAACTAGTAAACACTAGACCCCGGCCAAACAAAAGTAGCAGTGATAACACCATTGTCAACGCATGGGGCCTACCTAAAGTCACTGGCCACCAATCCTGCAATAATTGTAGTGTGTTCCACCTGACATCAGCTTCCAAAACATTGAACCTAGAACCTGGAAAGATCTGGACACAACGGCAGTTCACAAACTGCAACTCCACAAACTTGGTGTATTTGATAACCTGCCGATGTGGCCTAAGATACATTGGCATGACCACCCGAAAAGTCCGGACAAGAATGACGGAACACAGGAGTACGATAAGATGTGGCAAAAACATTAGCAAGCTCACAGACCACTTTCTAACTCACAACCCCACCCCCAATGACTTCTCCTGGACTGTCATTGAAAAATTTGACAACACTACCAATGAAAAACTTCTCCTACAAAAAGAACAACGGTGGATATACCGCTTATCCACTCATATCCATGGCCTCAACGACGCCATACCATGGAATTCTTTAGCTGTGTAAACTCTACATGCTGTGCGAAACAACGATATCTGTGCCAGGGTATCTCTGCATGAGCGTCCCCGTCTTCGCTCCCCTCTCCCCTTACGGGAGCACCTCTTATGGGTGCCCCCCTACTGTATGTCCCCTATGCACTTCGGTGCACTTATGAGTAGTTACCCCCATGAGTAATTATCTGACCGGGTTCCCTATAATCACCTCTGGTAGCCACCACTATCCCAACTTTAGGCCACCCACACGTCGGGCCCGTCATGCAGATAATCCCTCATGACCCCACAAAATCCTTGTGAGCGGCCGGCCCAGACCTTAGCCAATACATCGACCTCAGTCTGTATCAGTGCGCATGCGCGACACACCCGCGCATGCTCACTCCACGACAACCAATCAGCCCCTGAACCAGCACCTATACGCATGCGCTACATACTCGCGCATGCGCAATACCGCACACTACTCCCTAGCGCATGCGCGTACAGAACCACAATGACATGGCGATCAGCGTGCATCCCTCCCTCTCTTTTTACCGTACACAGGTGAAAATAAACGGAATAGGAAGTATAAATAAGAGACCGGACGGCCCCTCTCCCTCATAACGGGCGCCGCGGAAGGACAAATAGGTCCAAGGAGGAACCAGACCGAACTACTCGTGAGTAATATAGAACCACTACAGCTACAAACGGGGTAAGCAACCACCTTTTTCCCTACTAGTTGGACATATGTTGAACAATCTTTTATCCCAACAGGGTCTCTTTCTCTGCCAGGCGACCCTTGAAGCTTTTTACAAGATAAAACAGAGTGAGGACCCAGTATTACACTTACCTGTACCTCACCTTGTAAATACGCTCTTTAGCCCACCACCAAGCACTAACGGTTTCACTAAAACCCTCACCAGCTTCATGCACGTGGCATGAGCTCACCATAGCCGATTATAGGTCGTACACCACCTTATAAGCCGGCACCCTGTGGTATAACATTATACCATACTAAAATGACTCTACCATGTACGTCTTGTCCTTGTCCTATGTGTTATATGTAGTCAAGCTTGAGGGAATCCCCTCTAACAGCTACAGCGCCTTAGCGTGCGCCACACATAGCCAAAAGACCACACAACCACTTAAAGTTAAGTTCTCTTTTACTTTAATTGCACTTTTTCACATATCAAATGGTCCTGAGGAAAGCCAGCTTAAAATTCACAAGGCACTGTCTGAAACATGTAGACCGCACTAGACGTTGGAGGTCATAACTAGTACTCCATTCTACGTCTTCTTGCCTTTTTAACCGCTAACAGAGGCCCAGTTCATTAAAGATAAGCAACCCTCGGTGCTGGGACTTTCGGTATAGCTTTTTAAAAAACTTCACCTCTTTCACCCTTCTCACTGCACACTCAGCAACATACCAGCTCCGCAGTCACCTGGCGTTGAAGCACACCCGGGGCACATTCGGTGCCACTGTGGTGGGCCCGATGATGAAGCATGCCACCGACTAGGTCGGTGGGTGAGGGCTTTATAAGGAAAACAGTGTTTTTCCTTATCCTTTGTTGTTCTTTTACGTACCTACCTGAGTCTCCTATATCCTTCTTAACTAGCTAGTCCTTATTGATATTTGCATATATAATCCAGGGGATTCGGTCTAGCCTATCTAGTCCTCTGTCTCTTATTGATCTAAGCAAAAGTATTACCTGCAATAGGTTATTCCGATGAGTTCCATTCTCTAATTTAGTGTTGATATTTTAGAAAACAGCACTATGCCAAGATTAGACACTATAAAGAAAGACAGACTATATGGGTGGTACACTGGTGGTTTCTTCGTCAGACTGATAGACACTAATGTAGTGTGGGCTGGGCCTTGTTGCGCACATTGTTAAGTTAGCATAGGCTTATTCGAAGTTTAAACGCCATTTTACCTTTTTCCTGCTTTTGCACATGACACTGCATGTAACTGTTGGTTTAAGTTAGGCTGTGTGAAATGCTTCACATGAGAATGGCTTGTTTTCAGTATCCCTAGACTTACATCGTGACTCTAGTCTGCACATTTAGTTCTAAAGCTTCCAAGGTTATCATAACAAGGTAGCTGTTGTTCGAGCTGATCGGCTCACGTTCTAGCCATAACATATATGCAGCTGCAGCCAAAGTGATTCTGGCACCTTTGATAATGCACTGTAAGCATGATACACACACTCGGAAGAAGCCTGTTTTTCCAGAGAGACAGAGAGCTTTTGCAGATCCTGATGTGATACACTGCTGCTGATCTTAGAGGTATGGGGTCCCCCAAACAAGCCTAAGAGACCTATATTTTATAAAACATAGTTCCATCTAGGGAGGGTGTAATATTAGGCGCTATAAGACCTATTTTCACCATCATTGTAATATGATTTCTCCCTTTGTATTTTATGGAATTGTAACAATGCTGACCATATTATTTCTAATTGTATGCCTGCTTATGTTAGCGAAAATACTGCATCTTAGAGCACGTTGTTAAAATAAATATTTGCCCATGACTCTATTTACTCCTATTGTGGACTGGTATGAGAGTATAATGAAAGAGTGTTCCCATTTCCCACCATTCCTGAGTATAACCGAAGTCGCATGTTCTGGGTTGTCTAATCATTGGTTGCTTCGCTATAGGATGAAGAGCTAATGTGACACTGATGCTAGGTGGTTAGGGTTTCTAGGCACTAAGGTGAGTTTTTTTGGTACACCACAATTCACTGAGGTCCTGGGTCTCTGCGCACAGTTCTGTGTAGGAGCAGAATCCCTGTGACATGGCGCACCTAACGTTGTGGTCTTATTGTGAGACTCTCGAGTAGTTATTATATCAGTCCATGACCCCCTCACTATTGTTTCCGGTTGACAGTGGTGACGGATAAACCTACCTATCGTTAAATAGGTCTTTTCAAGCTTGATAATTTAAAATGGTTTCTTTTGAATTACTACCCAGTTGTGCTACTTTGCTTTGCATTGTTTCTATTCTTTCTGTGTCGTTATGGCTGCCTTTGAAATCCCGCAACACAGTCGTTTGGCTGTTCGCAATCATTTGCAGGACTTCAACGTCCCCTTGGAAGGCATGGCTGTTGTTTTTGTGGTGAGTGCCAATGCAGCTTACCCGTTTGAGTTTTCTACTCATGGGTTACGTTTTCGGTGGTTAATGCTGATACCACTGTGTTTCACACATACCCTCCCACGGCCATGCCTATGGAGTATACTCCTTATAGGACACAGGAGATTCCGATTTCTGCTTGGCAGCACCGAATTTGGTTTGATGGTGCCCTTCCCCACTCTCTAATGACAGTTAGATTAGGTCCATTGTCCATTTCAGGAGCTTCTTGGCCAGTTTTTGCTGGATTTACCCCGCACCCGGCTGCGGGGCGATGTCCCATTGCTGAGTTAAGGAGTTCATTACATTTCACGCAACATGCAGGGCGGGCCCCTGTTGTGGCGGCGCGTCCAGTTGGCCCGAACGGATTAAAGCTTAGTCCCGTTATGGTTAATGCGGTTATGGGCAAGCGTCCCCAAGATAAGGATGAAATGCCTTTTTGGCTTGCCGAGAAATTTGAGCAACTGGAGGCAGTATTTCCTAATACAACTCCTGTGGAGAAACACAGGATTCTGACCATTAGTTTGCAGAAAGACTTTGTGCCGGAAGTAACTGGCTGTACCACTTGGGGTATTATTTTCGCTGCAGTCTATACGAGATGCTTCGGCACACCGTCAATGGCTGTCCTACCCTCCGTTATTAAACATGTTCAGGATGAGCACGGGACAGAGGCGGCTGTTGAATTGGGAATGAGGCTCGTTGGAGTGTTTGACATCATTTCTGATCTCGTCCTTTCTAATGTTAAGGGAGATGCGGTAAGATTCCAGGTGTGTAATGCTTTGCGCGATGTCCCCGATGCAGAGAAACCCGTCAGTTACCAAAAAATATTACAGCGGCATATAAGACCATTGGCTGTAAGAGTTTGAGTGTTAAGCCTTTTGCCACACAAAAGCAAAAGCAAACTCATGTGGAGAAGTCTGACGAATATGATTGCCCCTCTGTTCCAAAACAAACTTGGAATAAAAATAAAAACTGTGGAAAAAGCAACAAAATCAGGGGTCCCGTCCCGCTTCACCAATACCTGTGTCTAGGGAGCGCACTTATGAATTGTGCGACCGCGCTACGATTAATTCACCTGATCGCTTTCAGGTTCCTGATCAACGTTCTCCTCGCTCTTTGCAGGATACATCGGTTTTACCTACCGGTGGAGGAGATGGCGGCAGAGGAAGTGTCGCAAAGCAAGAGCAACCCCGCAAGACGGACATTAAAGGCAAGCGGGACGACTCTCCACGTCAGAGACCCCAGTTTCAGAAAACGAAAGTTGCTGCTTTAACAGCGAGATATGCCAAGTATAGTGAGAACGCAGATTCAGAATCAGACATGGGCGCTGATGCTGTTGGACAGCGCGGCAGAGATTACCATAGTGTGAAAGGCGCTGCGTCCACTACTGAATGTGACAGCGACTGACAAGTTTGTTGTAGTTCAGACAGCTGACACTACAGTGGCTCCCCCAGAAAGACTTTTTGAAATTGTCCTTTAAATTGAAGGTGACATACAACGTACCATTAAAGGAGTATTTTGGGAGAATCTAACTACTACATATGACATTTTATTGGCGGAGGTCGACTGGCCCCACCTTTTATTTTAGCAGCTCCGCAAGGGGAGGAGGTAATCCTCCCTAGTTTCGCGCACACAGTGCTGAAAGATCAGGCCATGCGTTTTGCAGACGATTGTCTAAGTTGCTTGCAACGGCTTTGTACGTACTCACTGTGGGTGGGACAAATTTTTCCCAGACATCAGTTTCCCTTGCAGTCTATGCCACAACCTCAACCCCAATACCCCATGCGACGTGAGACGAAAGCTCCCTTGACAGAAATCCTTGAGCAATTGGAATATCAAGGTGTGATTGAAATATGTGTGTCTCCGATGAATAACCCTCTTTTTACTGTGACCAAGCCTGATGGGTTGTACCGTTTGGTATAGGATTACCGCCACCTGAACTCTCATTGTTGTACGTGTGCGGTGCAGAATACTCACAGTTCTGCTCTTGTGGATAGTCTTGTGCGCAAAAGATTTAAAACCACACTTGACATATCCAATTACTTTTTTGCCCACAATCTGTTCTCCATTAGTAGTCAATGGACAGCTTTTACCAGTGGTGGCAAACAGCTCCAATTCTGACATTTGTCTATGGGCTATAAAAACAGTCCAGGTGTCTTTGCTGCCCGCATAGTCTCTCTTTTAGAGGGGCTCGACGCAGATGCATGTTTGTATGTGGATGACATTTATCTCACAGATGACAAATTATGGCTGCATCTGTGCTGGGCAGACCGCATATTTTGCAATTTTGCAGATTTTGGCTATAAATTCAACTTTGCAAAATGACACATTGCAGAGTACACAGTGTTGTTCCTGGGCTATGAGCTCAACAATGAAGGTTGAGGTTTTGCTCCTCACTTCCTGGAGAAATGCACACAGCTGCGCACTCCTACAACACTGTAAAAGCTACAGTCTTTACTGGGCTTTTTGAATTTTGGGCGTACTTACATTCTTGATTATGCCCAGCGTATCAAGCCTCTTTACGCTTTGGTACAACCTACTTTCTCCAAAT
Source organism: Lissotriton helveticus (assembly GCF_964261635.1). Classification (NCBI taxonomy): domain Eukaryota; kingdom Metazoa; phylum Chordata; class Amphibia; order Caudata; family Salamandridae; genus Lissotriton; species Lissotriton helveticus. Next base: position 861,056,012 of record NC_136071.1, on the reverse strand, counting down.
CTTGCTGGCTGCCTGCTCATTCAGTCATTTTGCAATCTTTGCAGGCTGATCTTCTAGAATCTAAGTTCTTGCTGACTTGTGACAACCACACCTACCTGGTGATAAGAATCGTACCTGGGGCGGTGGGTTGCACGTATCTGACCTTTAATGAGGGTGACACAGTCCCTATCGCTTAAAAGTCACACTTGTACACTTCGGCTGAGTTGCGGTGTTCTACTGTGGAAAAAGGTTTGACAGCAGTGCAAATGGCAAATCTTAAGGAACGTGCACTATCGCAGGGAAAGCGCATTTTGGTTGTTTCTCCGTATCCTGCCTTGGAGGCAGTGATGAAAGCCAGTGTACCTATTTCGAAGGCTTTGCACCCATGGTGGATACAATGGGCCACATCCTTGACATCTCCGGACGTCACGTTCATTTTTGATTCCTCTTTGCAGACTCAGGAGTTTTTGCAGTATGAATTCGCTCATCCTGCTCCCCTGACCATGCGGCCACTAGAAGATTTCCATTGTATCATTTACACTGACGGTTCAGCTCAACCGGCTACGCGTTCAAGACACGCCTATTCTTCGGCCTGCGCAATAGTGGTTGGTGCTATGGTGGATGGTGAATTCAAGTCCGATGTCGTGCATACACCGACATTAGGGGACTGTACTGCCCAATTGGCAGAGCTTCGTGCTCTGATGCTTGCATTGGAGTACACATATCCTAGTGTGACTACTCCTGTCATAAGTGACTCCTGCTACTGTGTGCAATCATACAATGACAATTTATACTTTTGGACTCAAAATTACTTTCGTGATTCCAAAGGTCGCACAATAAAACATAAAATGGTCTGGGTTCGAATGGCTGAAAGAATGACTCCCACTCGTGTTTGTAATTCATACTCTTGGTCACTAGCATGTTGGAGTTCACGCTGTTGGCAAAAGTCTTGTCGATGAGGCGGCAAAAACAGCAGTTGCAACATACTCAGTAGCAGCAGCTACAGGTTCCAAGACTGATGATGACATCTTGACAGCTATTGCAGTAACAGAGAAGGGAGGTAATTACCCGAAAGGTTTCCCTTCTAAATACTCTTATCATTTAAGTCCTGATAAAGTTCCTTATGTGAGAATTAACGACGTTGGTGACAGGTTGATTCCCAACGTGGACCGCAGGCAGACTTTGATTACAGCGGTTCACAAGGGCATGGCCTCAGCGCATGCCGGCGTATCAGCTACTGTATCTCTCCTACAGCAGCTCTACTGGTGGCGGGGATTGTACAAACAGACACATGATTATGTTCTTCATTGTGACATTTGCCAGCAGATTAAACCTACTGCTGCAAGCCCGCCCCTGACGCAGTTGTACAAATCTAATAAACCACTTGCGTGTGTTTATTTAGATCACTGCGGTCCTTTCTCCTCTGATACTGCGTATAAGTACATCTTAGTTGCAGTTGATTGTCGCACGCGCTTTGTGTGGGTGTGGCCCCAAAGGAGTGCTGATTCCAGAACTGTCGTAGGGGATTTGCGTGTCTTTGTGGGAATTTTTGCATGTGGTACCTTCCACTTAGACCAGGGTCCAGTGTTTGCCTCTAAGGCTTACAAGGATGCATGCATTCATTGGGGGTCCAAGTCAAATTTTCATCTCCGTATCGGCCTGAGGGCAATAGTGTTGTGGAGCGGATGAACAGTGACTTAAAGCAATCCTTGACAGCTAGGGTATTAGGTACAGGCCGGAACTGGCTAGCCTACCACAATAGCATACAGCGTGCACTTAATCTCCCTAGAAGGTCTCTGGATGGGCGGACCCCATATGAAATGCTCTTTGGTATCAAAATGTTTGTTCCGGACCTTGAAGGTCTAGACCAAGCGGCGTCTGCCGCTCCCTTTGACGTAGATGAACATTGTACTGTTTTACAGAATCTACAAAAGACCCGAGACAGTCTTGCAAAGGATCATTTACCTTCCACATCTGATGCTGCATTACAGATTCCGGTAGTTGGATGGCTACCCGAAGTTGGTGAATTGGTCCGAGAAAAGGTCGCAAACAAGAAGGAATTTGGTCCTTCATATCGTGCTCCAGTTCCTGTGCTTGGCGTGCAGGGTACAAGAACAGTCATTTTGCCGCCACTTCCTGGCCGAAAGGAAAACAGGTACATCTCCATTGACAATGTCAAACTACACAGAGTAGCCGATTCTTCTTAGTATGACACCTGCGGCCTCTTGTCCAGCAATGCTGCGAAACTCTGTTTTGGCTCCGACACTTGCTGCTGGACCTGATGTTGCCATCAAGATGAATACAGTTACTAATCCTTTATTGAATCCACTGGCTGTGATCCTCTTGATGATACTGAGTACACATATCCCACAGATTTATCCATGCCTGATTTAGAGACCTGTGTGGTTAATCAATCACGTTTTTCATTTGACGCTAACTCTACCACATCAAAGTATCCCTCAAAAGTTTTGATTTTTGCTGTTTGGTTTAGAAAACTTTATTTAATTCCACCATGGACTTACATTTGGCTAGTGCTTTTTTCTATTTTTTTATTCATATCCATTGGATTTGTGGTGTATTTTTTCCGTCTTGTGAATGGCCACTATGTTAAAGAAAGAACTACAATTAGACTAATTGATGGAACGATGCACCCCACTCCTCATCACACAGAATGAAGAGAAACCTGACATTCGTGAATATCACAGCTTGGCCTGTCTTAGACGGGATTGTATGGGATGCTGTCAAATTCCAGATACACGGATCCACCAAGGTTATTAATGTCCTTAGTGTACTGCGTGTTTCAATGGGGGATGTGGTTAAACAAAATATTCGCTCTGATGATTGGGACCTCCAAGCCGTGGAGGCTCTATTTTCTGATTTGAAATATTATGCTGCCTTTGATGCTGAAGATTTGCATTTAGATTCTGCTAATTATGGTGATTTATTCTGTTACCAACATTATGGCAATCACTTCCTGCACAAAGCAAACACATTTAGGAATGTGGTTGATTACACACAATGGGAACATTGTCCTGCTCCCGTTGAATGCAGCCCCAAAACTCTTTTGAAAAACTTTTCATATTTTACTGATTTTAATCAATTCAACCCAGAGGCATTATATTTTAAGATGACTGAAAAGTACTCTTCCAAGTTAGACTTACCCACACAAAATTATTATATTCAAAGTCTTTTACAGACCAGTTGGCAATAGGAGGCTATGAGCTGTGGAAAGATACCATTGATCTTAAATCTGTTTGGGGTTCTAAGCATTGGCATGTGCACGGCACTGAGGCTATGCATCGTGCATGTCTCATCCCGAACCATATGTTGTTTCTGAATTTGACTATTTCACAGACCACCTCCTTTGGATTGACTACGTCTAAAAAATTAAATGCTCCCTCTATTTTTGATTTGGGAGACTATTCCAATTGGAATAATCACACCAGTAGGTCCCTTAGTGATTTACAGACCCTGTTGCAAAATTCATCCTTTAACATTTCCAGTTTGGATCCCAAAGGCTGGCTGTTATGGCAAAAAAGTGCAGATTCATGCAAGTATCGTTTTCTGGGTTTAGTCCCTGGCTATACACAAGTTAGGGTGGACCCCCGTTTTGAGACAGACCATTCTGTCATTACCTATTCTGTTGGCAAGCTATGTCAGTCCTGGCTCAAAAACTCCACCTAAGCGTCAGTTAAACTCCATTTGTCTACACTGACTGACGCCATTGACTTGAATGACTTTGTAAAAGGTCCTGCAACAGGCAGGTCCAAAAGATGGATCTATGCAGTTTACAACGAAGTTTGGAAGCTGTCCCAAATTGAAGCTGCCTCTAGGTTGCGTGCTATTGATCAAGCTAATTTAGAAAAAGTGTTTGCAGTTGTAGATAATAGCATTAACACACTTTCTTCCAGAATTTACACTTTAAATAATATTGTTTCTTCTGTTGTTGATATTGTGCAAGATGATATCTCGGTTTTGTACCATGGTCGAAATCAATTGCGTTCTGTTATGCAGTTTGCATGGACTTTACAAACGTTGAAGGCTGGGAAGGTGCCTTGGGACTATATGAACACTTCTTCACTGTTTTTACCATTTAATCTGACTGTTAAACAACAATTCATGTCAATGAAAGATGCCACGTTTTCACTTTTGACTATTGAAAAGTTAGAACCCTTACCATTTTCTATGGCCAAGACGAATTCTGCAGTTTGGCTTATTCACGGGTTGATAACGCTTCCTTTCCCGCTGTTTAAATTTGAAGCATGCATGAAACACTGTGAAATAGGCAGGTATGAATCATTAGGTAGCGCGTATCTCCATGAATTGTGTCCCTTCCATTCACCTATAGGTGTCTGAGGGAGGGAAAAGAAGTTTGTTTGAAAGGTGAGGATTGCACTTCCACCCCAGATCACTCATTAGTCTGTAGGAATTTACAATTGCACGGTTCCTGTAATACTGACGCGCCGAATTTGGCATGTATTTAGAAAGGTACACCCGCCTTCATGTTATTAGCAAACAGTAGTTATTTACTGTTAAGTAGTGAAGATTGCTGTAGTATGCTGGCAGGAATTCCGTACATAGTTACAGTTTCCCAATGTGTTGTCTGTTGTAAAACTATCCTGTTTCCTCCTCCACAAGGGAAGCTCGATGTATCCATCTGGCCTTCCATTCCGACCTTGAAAGCAGAGTTCAACAAGATGAGTCGAATAAGAGTGCTTTTGTCTCAAAAAGAAGTCACCCTTACATCTGCGTGTGAAACATTCGTCCTTCACGTGGCTAATACTCATACTGAGGTACATGCATTATTAAACAGAGATCTCCCCCTGCATTTTGTGGCGTTGATTCACACTATCTTTAATGCCTACTCGGCCACGGGCATGGCACACTTTTTTAAAGTAGTAAGTTCTGGCCTTTTAACCTCATTCCAAACTATATTCGATGTAATACCAGCATTTTTTCATTCTATTTTTTCCAGCCTCTTTGGTGGTTTCCCGTTAATTCTCGCCTTGGGTGCCGGTGTACTGCTGTTAATTTGCTTACTCCAAAATGGCTGCACAATCTGTGCCCCACGATGGTCTGCCCCGGCTGCTCCAACTTTGTAACCGAATGCTTGAATAGTATGGATCGCTACCTCTGGTGACTCTGAGTGTGGCGTATGGTTTGTCTTTCCAGTTTTGGTATTTTACATGCGTACAGCCAGTTTTCCACTGCCTAGCTTGCAGATTTGAATGGGCCCTGGTTTTGTGTTTCTGCAACACGGTGTCTCCTAACCCAGATTATGAGCTACTAATGAGTCCCTTAGTTGCTCATGAACTAGACTGTTCTGGAGTCGGGATTATGGCCTGCGCAGCGGCTCATGGGGTCCTAGGCAAATGGAACATAAGGACTGCAGCCAATGACTTTCTGGCACGCAGTTATCTCGAAGAACACCCGAGTTGTCCTCTGATGGTGCTAGAGGCTCCGGCTGTTGAGGAACATGTGTGTTCTTTTCCTTTACTGAATTGGATGGCACAAATGTTCACTGACGATAACAATGACTTCCTATTGGAGGCGGTTGCAACGTACTGTGGCTATACTCTGTTGGATTGAAATTATGATTTTTTCTGCTTCATAGACATGTAATGGACTGATGAATTTTTTTTCCCCTTCATTTTTTTTTCTCTATCACTTTTCAGGTTACATGTGTTTTGACACTATACATCCCTATTGGGTTTTACTATTTTTTTGGTTACTAATTTGGAATTTACCCCCAATTATTCACTTTGGCGAAATTTTGAACTTGGTTCTGTCTCATTCGAACTTGAACTCTGTGCTCTAAAAATTGCCCCCGCTATTGTGCGTTCTCCGATCAAGGGGGGTGTAGTGTGGGGTGGGCCTTGTTGCGCACATTGTTAAGTTAGCACAGGCTTATTAGAATTTTAAACACTATTTTACCTTTTTGCTGCTTTTGCACACAACACTGCATGTAACTGTTGTTGTAAGTTAGGCTGCATGAAATGCTACACATGAGAATGGCTTGTTTCCAGCATCCCTAGACTTGCATCGTGACTCTAGTCTGCACATTGAGTTCCAAAGCCTCCAAGGTTATCATAACAAGGTAGCTGTTGTTCGAGCTGATCGGCTCACGTTCTAGCTATACCATATATGCAGCTGCAGCCAACGTGATTCTGGCACCTTTAATAATGCACTGTAAGCATGATTACACACACTCGGAAGAAGCCAGTTTTTCCAGAGAGACAGAGAGCTTTTGCAGATCCTGATGTGATACACTACTGCTGATCTTAGAGGTATGTGGTCCCCCAAACAAGCCTAAGAGACCTTCTATATTTTATAAAACATAGGTCCTATCTAGGGAGGGTGTAATATTAGGCACTATAAGACCTATTTTCACCATCATTGTAATATGATTTCTCCCTTTGTATTTTATGGAATTGTAACAATGCTGACCATATTATTTCTGATTGTTTGCCTGCTTATGTTAGCGAAAATACTGCATTTTAGAGCACGTCGTTAAAATACATATTTTAACTTTGCCGGTGTCTCTATTTACTCCTGTTGTGTACTGGTATGAGAGTATACGAAAGAGTGTTCCCCTTTCCCACCATTCCTGAGTATAACCGAAGTTGCATGTTCTGGGTTGTCTAATCATTGGTTGCTTAGCTATAGGACGAAGAGCTAATGTGACACTGATGCTAGCTGATTACGGTTTCTAGGCACTAAGGTGAGTTTTTTGGTACACCACAATTCACTGAGGTCCTGGGTCTCTGTGCACAGTTCTGTGTAGGAGCAGAATCCCTGTGACACTAATTACAGAGCAGGGTATGCCATAGCAATAGCAGACAACAACGTTGAAAATGCAGCTCTGCCACTTGAAACATCCACCCAGTAAGATAAGCTGTATGGTGTAACAAAAGCATGAATACTAGTCAAGGGGGAAACTGTTAACATGTACACTGACTCACATTATGCTTTGTTCTCATTTGTGGCTAGCTGTGGAAGTATCACAGATTCATAACAGAAGCAGGTTCCCTTATTTAAAATGGTCTTTTAGTAAGGATCTTGGCCCAGATGTAGGTAAAATAGATTTACCGATTTTAAATTACCGAATCATACCGATTCGGTAAATAAAAATCGGTAAATCTAAGGGGTTGAGATGTAGGAACATCCAGATGTTCCTGCTACCGAATCGGTAAAAATCGGTATTTACCGATTCGGTAAATACCGACCGGTAATGGCCCATTCATTCCTATGGGCTTTGAAGCCCATAGGAATGAATGGGCCATTACCGGTCGGTATTTACCGAATCGGTAAATACCGATTGACACAAGGGTGCAGGGGGTGTCACTTTGACACCCTCTAGCACCCCCAAAAAAGATTCGGGGGCCATGTGGCAGGCATACCTGCCCTAAGGGCAGGTCTGCCTGTCATATGGCACAGGTGTGCATGCACACATGTGCATGCACACCGGAATCGGTTTTTTACCATGAAGTTGGATTTCATGGTAAAATACCGATTCTGTAAGGCTTGTGGGACTCAGAAGAGTCCCACCTACATATCAATAAAACCGAATAGGTATAAATACCGAATCGGTATTTTACAGATTCGGTAAATTTACCGATCGGTAAATTTACCGAATCTGTAAAATAATGTGTCCCTACATACCGATTACTGAATACCGGTCGGAAACGGCCGAAAATACCGATTTTCGGCCGTTACCGACCGACCTACATCGGGCCCCTTGTTAAAAGCAAAAATAATATACACGAGGATAGTGGTAATAAAATGTGAAGCCTACACACGAGCTAATATTAAGTTAGCCAAAGGATATGCCATCGCTGATACAGCATTAAATGAAAACATGTTACAGCCGGTGCAGATGGGACTAATGAATAAAGCATTCCCAAAAATACAGCTAATTCAGAGACAATTGTTACAAGCTAATTTAAAGGAAGCACAATGGTCTGCAACACCTGATGAACATAGAGAGTGGATTGATGATGGATGTGAGCCAAATAATGAAGAGAGTATGGGCCTGCCAGGATGAGATGCCTGTGCCCCCACGCAATATATTCCTTTCCCTTACAAGACTAGAACCGGGACCATCTGATATTGCACAAGGGAGGATGAATGCGCAGATGCATGTTGCTTCCCAGTGAATGGATTTAAATATTTACTGGTGTGTGTAGATACGTTTTCAAAATGAATGGAGGTGTGTCCAACAGGGAAGAATGATGCAGCAACTGGGGTGCAGTGCTTCAGGATGGCCAGCTCTCCAAGGTTAGGGGTCCACCAGGGCATAAATAGCGATAGAAGGAGATCACTTAGTGACTACATTTATGCTAAAGAGGTTGTTTTTGGGAATAAAGTATAACATGCATACCCTATACCACCCTCCAACTTGAGGCCAGGAGGAGTAAATGAGCTCCAAAATAAAAATACAAAAATAGATTATTAGTAAAGGCAACTAATGGAACAGGCCAGAAATTGCCTGATGCTCTGACTACTGCCTGCAATGGGGAAAAGACTTCTAAAGCGATTATGATGACATGGTCCTGTTGAGAAAAATAAAAGCTGTTTCATTCAGTTCTATGTGGACTGGACCACAGACGGTGAACCAATGCCATGAATGGATTGAGGGGACACAATACAGGGCAGCACCACAATGCCTGAAAGGTCAGACCAGACCATTTCTACGATCTATGAGGGCCCTTCATAAAGTATCAGAGGGACGTGACATAAACTGATGCTGTAGAGTGAAGTACACGACGCAGTCTCGAAGAAAGGTGATGGTCTGCAACTGTAGAAAAATAGACTGAAGAGGACAAGGCAGGGCAGGTCCGTGAAAACGCCCCTGAACAAGACAACTATGGACCAGGAGGAGAAGCAGATGACCGCTCACTGTATGCCTTGAAATTACTGACACTTGCAGAAAGGGCCCGGGAACTGAGTGACTAAGTGACAATGTAGCCTTATGAATTGCATAGAGAAAACAATATTTGTTGGACACTTCATTATGAGTATGCTGCCGGTATCACAACATCCTACTGATATAATAATGATCTCATCAGGATGCATCAGGGTGACAATACATGTGTTTTATGCAAACACTGTATAATGCCATCCAAAGATATGTAACTAATGTTTCCTCATAAGTACATATATATAAATATTTTTGGTTTTACACTAATGTTGGATAGGTCTATCCAAAAGGGAGGATTGTTGAATAATATATATGTACATCCATATAAATTCATGTGTATGCACTTCAAAAGATATCATGCTTAGCTATATCACAGTAACATGACGCCTGGAGCTCCAAAGGGCTTCCTATCTGACCTTGACTGGACAAGCTTCAACAGCTATTCTGAACCCCCTTAGAGGTCACTTTGCTTGTCCTTACTTCATGATAGTTCTTTATCTGGTTGTGCAAGTTGCTTACACAGTGCTGAGCCAGCCTTTCTGGTCTGCCCATATCTAGCTGTTTATAATTGGCATAGTGTCAATTTTGCCATATTTGGCTTGATGCTTTATTCCTTTGCCCCCCGCTGGGCACTAATTTGGCACCTCTTGCCTCTGGCCATCGCCATGGGTAAGGCTGACTCTAAGCAGCACTGGCTCACATTCGTACACCGTAGACAGACGCGCCAGGAGGGTGCCACTGCCGACGGGAGCGACCAGCCTGCATCCGCGGAAATGGCCGCCACTCGTGAATATCACCTCAAAGCCATCATGTTGGAGGTCAAGTCTGTGGTATCCTGGAAGTGGTATCAACTAGAACAGCTTTCCTCCTGCCTGGACATGGTCAAGTCCAGGGTTGACTCACACGACAATCGCCTGCTGTACGTCGATACAAGAGTATCCGACACGGAGGATGCCGCCACTCAGGACCGTCAAAACTATTACAAATGGACAAAATCCTTGAACTGATCAGCTCCAAGAATGAAGATTTGGAGGCTCGCTCTCGCAGGAGTAACCTCCACATTACTAGTGTGCCGGAGTCCACTAACATATCACGGATGGAGGACTTTGTGGAACAGCTGTTTCGGGACCTATTTGGGGACGTTCTCTCTCAGGTCTGCATTGTGGAGAGAGCGCATCGCTCGCTTGGCCCTTGCCCTGCCCCTGGTCTTCCTGCCCGTTCAATTATTGCAAAAATACCCGATTTCCGGGACCGAGACACAGTTCTTCGGGCTGCCAGAGAAAAGGGTGAGATCCGGCACCAGGGTAATACGCTGTCATTCTACCCTGACTACACCCTGGCTGTGCAAGCTGTCCGCCGTGAATTCCTGCCCACAAAGCGCATACTGCAAAAATACGAAGTCTCCTACTCCCTGGCCTACCCGGCCAAGCTGCGGGTCAGGCAGGGATCCAAAACACTGGTCTTCCCAGACATCAAGGGTGCCGTCCCCTTTGCCAAGACCCTGGATCTTACCCATCGCACGAACCCAGCTCACTCCCAAGACTCCGACGCAGTTAACCTTAGCGACCCTGACTGAAAAGTTTTTCTTGACTGTTTTCTGGCTATGTGTCTCCCTCCATGAGGCTGTGTATCAGACTGTTTGACATGATTATATTGCTGCTCCTTGGTTGTCCGTTTGTATACCTTTTGCCACTGCTCCAGTAGGCCTGGCTCACAAGCTCTTCTCCCTCCAGGCTTCGATGCTTTCCTTTAAGTCTACAGATATGTTCGGCTTGGCCCCCCTGCCTCTTCTGGCAGGGGTAGGTGCTGGGCGCTGCCATGCCCCCACGGGATGATTCCCACCTTTGTTATTGACTTTCCCTCTCCCAGTTTTGGTTTCCCCGGGTGGCTGTGGGTGGTTGCTCAACCTGTTTGGGGGTTGGTGTGGGTGAGGGGTGGGGGAGGTATTGGCTGATGCACCCTCCTTTTGAGGTGCTACTGTATCTAATTGCAAGCTTGTTGTTTATTCTCTGTACGACCTGCATTATCACACTTCATTTTGTTTGGTGGGTTTGTTTGGGTGGGGGTGTTTTTTTTTTGTTGGGTTGCCTTGTCTTCTTCCGAGATGACATTGTTCACATGTTCAGACTTCTCGTACTCCTCCTGTTTGCATCACATCACTGTGCTACATGTTCACCAGACCGCCTTTGAACGACGCACTGCGCCCATCTTTACGATGGTGATCCCTGGTCTGGCACTGCCTACCCCCTACCTCACTCACTCACGCTCCCCCTCCCTTGCTCAGACCTATGTTCTTGCTGGCACCTTCGTCTTCCCCACATGGCTGCTCCGCACCCTCTTTCTCCAGGCTACCCGTACTGTCCTGCACTCCCAGTCCTGGATGCTGGCCTTATTTGCTGCCCTGCGCTCCACTTTTCCTCACACCAACACAGCATGACCGACACCATCTGTTGGACCTGGAATATCCGCGGTCTCAATGACCACCGCAAGGCCTGACTTGTCCACGCTCACCTACTCCGGCACAAAGTAGACATCTGCCTTTTACAAGAAACCTACCTGCTACCTGCGACCTCCGCTAGACTTCAGTCCCGCTACTCGGGAGAATCTCCCTCCTCCTTTTACTCGCACTATTCTCTGGAAGTGTCCATTCTGATACGTAAAGGTCTTCCTTAGCACAGAACTCAGGTACTCATTGACCCTGATGGACGATACGTTATCCTACATGGCTGTTTGCTATCCCAACCATTGATGATTGTGGCAGTGTACGGCCCTAATACGGACAACCCTGATTTCTTTACACATGTCTGGCACCTTATCTCATCCTTAGGACCTGCTGCACTCCTCTGGGGAGGGGATTTCAATGTTACTCTTTCACCAGCCCTGGCCCGTTCCTGCCTCAATACCTCCCACCCATGTTCCACGGCTCTCCTTAAATCCATACTCGCCGACAACTCCCTGTATGACACCTGGTGTCACCGGTGGCCTGCGGCCCGTGAGGGAACTTGCGTCACCGGAGCCCATGGCTGCTGGTCCCATATTGACCTCTGGATCACCACTCCAGACGTTCTCTTTTGGCTCAATTCTGCTGATCATATGGCGCGCACTCTTTCTGACCACACATCAGTCCAGCTCACTCTTCGTCATCCCCGCTCTCTGTGGCTGTCCTTTACTTGGCGATTGCCCCCAAATGCGCTATGAGACTCTGTCTTATGTAACGAAATTCAAACTGCAATCACCAATTATTTTGAATTGAACGAAGGTTCTGTAGATTCACCCTCCACACTGTGGGAGGGCTTTAAAGCTGTGATCCGCGGCGAGAGTATTTCTAAACAATCCGGGGTTCTGCACTCTATACGCAATACTCTTGATAAATTAGAATCGGAGATCAAGTCCTTGGACTCTGCCTACGCGGCCAGACCCATCTCTGATACTCATGCCCGCCTTCATGAAAAACATTCAGAATTTACTGATGAGGCCAATAGGGAGCTTTCATTCCTTGGCAGAGAGGCTCGGGCTCGCCGCTTTGGTGAGGGCGATCGGCTCGGCAAGACCCTGGCAAACCTCCTTTGCCCGCGCAATATATAGGGGACCCCCTCTGAAAGAGCAAAAAGGTCAGGGAGAAGAGGGGAAATACAGAAACATCCAGACAAGAATCTCACTCGCGACCTACGATCTTGTTACATTAACATTAATTCAATTCTGAAATGTGAGGCACCAAGAAACTATTCAAAGACACAATCAGTTCACAGAAATATATTCTTTTAAGTAATTTCTTTTATCAAAAATGTTTTCATCATCTTATTCTCTTTTTTACATTTCTTTTACATATATTAAACAATAATACACAGATTATTCAAAATTGAAAACCTCCTTCGCCCTCCTCGAGCTGCATCATATATTATGGCGCTACAGGATGGCGGCCCCACTTGGACCACCTCCTCTGAGGAAATGAAGACACGCTTCACTGACTACTAAACGCAACTCTACACTGCAAGCTCCACTCCATCGCGTGAGGACTTTAATCAATATTTTGACACCCTCTAACTTGTCTGGCTCAAAAACTATTATCGTAATTTTGTAGACAAGCTCTTCTACAAAAGAGAAATATTTGCCGCAATTAACGGTTTTCCTGGTGATAAGGTCCCGGGCTTGGACGGTCTTCCCGCCTCATTTTATAAGACCTTCGCTTCCCTTTTGGTGCCGTATCTGGCCGCTATGTATAATGACTCATTTGACAGTGGTCTCCTCCCACCATTGCTCCGCGAGGCGATGTTAACGCTCCTCCTTAAGCCGGACAAAGTCCCTGAATGCCGTCACTCCTACCGCTTCCTTTCTCTAATTAATACGGACAATAACATTTTCGCTAAATTACTTGCCTCGCGTCTTCGCCTCCTCTTGCCCCTCATTGCCCGCCCTGATCAGTCCAGTTTCATTCCTGGACGCGCCACTTCCCACAATCTTCGGACCATATTCTCCGTCCCACATCAAATTAACCCTAGTCTCCCCGCAGTGGCAGCTCTACTTGACGCCACCAAGGCTTTTGACACTCTGAAGTGGCCCTTCTTATTCTTTCTCCTATCGCGCCTTGGCTTCAGCAACATCTTTATACGTAAAATGTTGATCCTTCACACTCTCCCCTCTGCCCGCCTTCGGATCAATGGACAGAATTCCAATCCCATTCCCTTTGGGCGTGGCACCGGCCAGGGGTGCCCGCTCTCCCCTATGCTCTTTGCCATTGCGATGGAGCATCTTGCTGCCAGACTCCGGCAACACCACATTCAGAAAGGCATTGGCTTCTCAGCCTGTGCCCTCTTGGTCTCTATGTACGCAGACGACATTACGTTATATGTCCACCACCACCAAGAAAGCCTCAGTCCCCTTATACGTTAGATTATTCAGGTTTGGTGGATACTCCGGTATCAAGGTGAACTGGAGTGAATCTGTCCTATTCCCCCTTACTGACGCCACTATACCATTCACTTCGGACTATCCTTTTGTATGGGCATCCGGCCCTACTCGCTTTTTAGGAATCTGGCTGAGCAGAATACGTAGATGAACTTTGAAGGGCCAACTTCGGAAGTGCGGTGGACTGGCTCGAGTCAAAAATACCACTCTGGAACCGGCTCCCCCGGTCACTGGCTGGTAGTATAGCCATTGCTTAGATGGTTGTCCTCCCTAAATTCCTTTATCTTTTTTTGAATGTTCCTGTTCCCCTAAATGCCCACTTTTTCCGTAGGATTCGCTCTTGATCATATCTCTTGTCTGGGCTGGTAAGCAACCCAGGATTGCATACGATTTCACATTTTTTTGTCAAAAAAGTGGATACCATCTATCGATCCTTCCCACAAGGGTCTCCCGCTCCTGTTGATCTTCTCTGATTTCTTTTTCTGCACTCACTGGCAGCTATCCCCAGTATCACGCAGGAAGAGTTTACTTTACTGAGCAAGAAAATTAAATCGGGCTCCCCGGTCGATCCTTTAAATCCCACTCAGTTCAGGGATTCACTTTCTCTCTTCCTAGCCCCTTTGTGCCTTATGGTTAACACCTATTTAACTACAGCTGTGGTCCCTGTGCTGTGGAAACAAGCAAGGGTATCTCCTATACTTAAAAACCTTTGCTTGACCCGGCCAAGCTAGAAAACGTTCGGCCAATATCCTCCTTGCTTGGGTGGCTAAGATTGCGGAGGTCCATGTTAATAACACACTAACGAGGTACCTGAATATGAACAACATCTTGGATCCCTCTCAGAATGGTTTCCGCTCTGGTCACAGCATAAACACCATGGTTTCGTATGCAGATGATACATAATTGGTGGTGGCCCTCTCTGATTCTATGCAGAATGCTACTAGGTTTAGGAGCGGCCTGGCTGTCGTTGCAGAGTGGATGACCACTAACTGCCTCCAGTTGAATGCTAACAAAACAAAGGTATTGCTGGAATGGGAAGGATAGGCGTCTTTGGCGTGAGCAATGGTGGCCATCTGCTCTTGGTCGTGCTCCCACGCCTAAGTTGGTGGTCAAGAACCTGGGGGTATGGATGGACTCCTCCCTCAGTTTCCAAGAACACGCAAAAAAAGTTGCTGGCATCGGTTTTGGGCTCCTTCGGGGACTTAGGCCATTATAGAGGTTTTTTGATCCTCCCACGCGCCAGCTGATTGTTCAATCTGCTATTTTATCCAGAATTGATTATGCTAGCTCGCTCCTTTTGGGGGCTAACCAGACTGAGGTTATGCGTTTGCAGCGTGTCCAAAACGCTGCCGCTAGAGCAGTACTGGGGGCCCCCGCTTAAGTGCTCCCCTCCGTATGCCATCCGGAGATTACTTTGGCTACCTGTGGCCAAACAGATTCAATTCAAGGCTCTTTGCCTGTCTTTTAAGATCTTGAAGCTTGTACCGCCTGGCCTTCTAGCTAATTTGCTAGACCAGTATGTCCCGACTCACCAGCTGCTCTCTTTGGGACAGCACCTGATTAGAGTCCCACGAGTGAAGTGCCTTCGGATCGGGGATCGATCTTTCCGTTGTTTAGCAGCTAAGCTATGGAATTCCTTGCCTCCCCAGATTTGCAGCCTGGACTGCCTGTTGGATTTCAGGAAAGCTATCAAAACTTTCCTTTTCCCCTCTGCTTAGCCTTCTGCTATTCTGCTGTTGGTTTTTTGTGCCTTCCGGTTTGGTTTCCTGCCTCTTGGTTCCTTCTGATGCTGGCAGCGCTGGGATGCCTCTTTGCTGAGGCAGCTGTGCGCTATATAAATTCAGATAACATAACATAACATTCTTACCCTCCCTATGTCAGACGGCGGCATGGATTCTCCCAATTTTAAGCTTTATGCCTTAAGTGCTCAGGCCAGTTTTTTACATTTCTGGATTCACCCCACTCCTTTTCAGCCGCATGTCGCGGTTGAAGCCGACCTCGCAGCCCCTTGGCCACTGGACACTGCCCTGTTTGCCCCAGCCGGACACCCACGCACTGAGGTGGACACGGTTGAGACCATGCGTTGGGCCTGAGTGGGACTACGTCGCATTTCTAACGCTCTGATACTATCAGCTAACTCGATGCTGATCGTTCGACATCATGCATTCCCTCCCCTCCAGCCCTCTGGTATGGCCAAACATGCTGCCCGTCTGGGGCTGGCGAAACTGGCAGACCTCTACCCTGGAAGCACCATCTATTCTCTCCCTGCCACCTCTGGCCCATGGACAATCTGCTTTTCTACCAGTTGCGGGCTGCCAGTTGCGGGCTATCTGTAGGGAGCTGCATCCCACGTTCCCCCAGCCTCCTCCTCCTCCTCCTCCTCCTTCCCTTGACTTCATAAATTCGTCCCCCAGCCCCTGGAAGTTGGTTACCAAACTTTATGCCCTCACGCTGGCGGCCACTTCCACCTCCACTGATCGCTCCTGTGTGGCATGGAGGGAAGATCTTGGCATTGATTTCCCCCAGGCCGATTGCCTCTATTGTTGCAACCAAACAAAGAAATTATCACTCAACTATCGCCTGCGTCTTATACACTTTAAATACTTACACAGGCTCTATCGCACCCTGTTCAGCTTCATAAATTGGGTTGCATCCCCAGCGATGGGTGCTTGCGTTGCTCTGCCCCTGCCGAGGACTTCTCTCATCTTGCCTGGTTGTGCCCAAGGGTGTCTGACTTTTAGCAGGAGGTCTGCGCTGCTATTTCCGAGATCACCTCCACTCTGGTTCAGCCCGACTCACCGCTATGCCTCCTAGGCTTTGTTAAGTCTTGTCCTGACACCTCCCGCTGCTTATTCGCCATGATGCTTGTCCTTGCGCGGCGTAGGGCATCCATGTGCTGGGGTCGCAGACCTGCACCTAAGTTTGCCCACTGGCTCGAAGATGCATCGCGCTGCCAGACTCTACTGTCTGAATTCTGGGACCTCAGGCCTGCGAGATCTCGCCCACTCGACATATGGGGCCCCCTAGTGACATACCTTCATACTTGCTCACATCGGAGCCAGACTGCCTCTCCCGCGCTCCCCACCATCATCCTGCCCGTGGCGGCCGCTGGTGCTGGTCAGTAGGCACCTTCTTCCCAGCCTTCATCCCCCCGTTGGGCCTGCTCCTCCCCCTGCAGTGTTGTCTCTCCATTCTACAACTATATAATGGTCAATGGTGTTTTTGCTGTGTTGTACAAGATATTGCTCATTGTCGATTGACTTTTTGGACCTCAGTCGTACTCCGCAAATGCTCCAATGTATATGGTGCTCTGATTTGATGCATAACTGTACTCTGTTCATGCAAATTTGTCAATAAAGGTTTTGGAAAAATAATTAATATATATATATATATATTTGCCTTGATGCCTTATTTTAGTTCTGCTGATATGGCATTTCTTAAATGCATATAGCCCCCAGAAACCAGTCATTCTGGGAAGAAGCAGTCTCTGAGCCCCTAAGACAGGAGACCTGACTTCTTCATTTCTAATTAGTAATGATGCATGCATTTGGTACCAATAAAATACATTTCGCTCTGTTTCTGAGCAAATCTGCTATGTCTGGTGAGTTGCATTCATTTGCTCCTGGGAGGGTGCCAGTATTTCCCCATCAACCACTTTCAAAGCTATCAAATATACCAAAGTATTAAAACAATTTAATCATGCAGTGCACTCAGCTATTTTCTCCCCATATTACTCCTATTCATTTCTCACTGCTGAAACCACCTATTTGACACCTGCATATTTTTTGTGGGCATAAGATAATCATGAATTTATAGCAAATGAAAAAAATTTATATAAAAACCATATCAGAAACTCCACCATCGTGACCTCATTGTCTATATCTGCTACCCTATTACCTTATGTATGTCAAAAGCCAAGATTGCCAAATTAGGCAACAATTTACACAGCAAATTACCATAAAGTAGATCAAGTGTGAGAGAATAGGCATGCACATAAGCTTGCAGTGTTAATGCCAAATCACAGCTAATTTAATTTTCATGTAGTTCACAGGTATGCTGATTATTTGTAAGGTAACACTTCTGTTCCCCCTACTAGAATAATTCATGTCATAATAAATGGATCTTCAGTTCTTGATCCAAGTTGAGTCCTGTCGGGTGAATACTTTCTAAGGAGATTACATACAAGGATTCCAACCTGCGTAGCTTTACTTTCATGTCGCCCCCTTTGATATTTTGTCGTACCGTGTCGATTTCATGGTAAACTAATGAATCAAGGTCAACCTTAGGATATTGCTTTTAAGTAATGTGCCACAGGATAAGGTAGGTCCATATTATTTATCATCTGCTTGTGTTTCAAAATCCTCTTTTTTATAGCAAAGATCTTACTGCCCAGATATTTGTTTCCACGGGGTCATTCACTAACATATACCTTATAATTAATATTGCAGTGAACAGTTTGAAAAGTTTGATTTGAATATTTCTCTACTGATATGCAACACTATACGGCTGTCTGCTGATACTGTTCTTGCTGTCTGCTCTTGCCGTACACTCCACTGAGATGACTAACGTGATCTTCCTACTATTAGTAGTTATATATAATCCTGCTTTTCAATTAAATTAGAATTTTCATTCTTTTTTATAACTCATACATATGTCATGTGATGCATGGTTTTCCTTACTTTCATTAACTGTTATGAACATTTAGGGCCTAATTACGATGTTCGCCTGACAACGTCAGTCCTGGGACCGACTGACCTCCAGTCAGCGGTCCCTACCGCCTAATTAGGATTCCTACATTTCCCGATGGAAGCATGCATTACGGCCTTAAACCGGCCGTAATACATACTCCCCAAGGGAAATGGGAGGTGCTGTTCATCTCTGCACCGCCCCTTCGGCCCCCAGCCGGATGCTGCACACACAAGGGGGCCCTGTTGGGGGTCCCCAAACATGCTATCAGACATGGTAAGCCAGCATGGAAATCATGCCAGAAACCATAAATTGTAATCCCAACATTGGAAAGGCCCACCCTTTGGAATTACGAGTCGGTACCGACTGGCCAACGGTCAGAATCCAGCCGGAATGACCTGCTAGTTTCAATTCCGACACGCTGATACATTATCAGCCCGTCGGAATTGAAACCGACAATGGGGGTCGCACAGCCTCTGACCGAAGGTCGGAGACTGTCCGACCTCCATTGTAATCGGCCCCTTAGTATTGTTTTTAGGTCTCGCCTGTCGATGCGCATGCGCATCGAGCTTGCGAGACTATTGGGGCTTAAACAGTCTTTAAACAACTTGCAAGGAATCGTGGCGATTCCTTGCAGTGCCCGTGAAATACAAGCTTAATGCGCATGCGCTTAAAAGCGCGTGCACATGCCCCCAGCCGCCTGCCTGCCCCTGCTGCTTTCACACCCTCTCGCCGTCTGTTCCCCCTGCTGCGTCATCAAAGGCTTTCACGGCCGGCCGGCCGTGCTTTCAGTTTCACTGCCGGCCGGCCGTGTAAAGTGCACTTCAAAGGCCGCTCTCCCTGCTCCGCCCCCTGTAAGTGCTCTTGTTTTACTCTTCAGCACACACTTTTAGAAAGTGCATGCCTCTGCTCTCAATCTCCTTCACCCCTGAAATCCCCGCTCCTCTGGTCTTTTAAACCTCCTCTCCACCGGTTTCCATTCTTTTTTCGAACATTGGAATGCCTCCCAAGCTGCCCCCCCCGCCATTCAGACTTCCCCGCCATCATCCGCTCCAGTTTAACAGCCACGCGGGATATTAGTTTCACTTTCACGGCCGTGTCATGCTTGTTGGGACTTTCATTTTGGTGAGTGAGTGAGCCTGCAGTCATCAGCCTTATTTAAGATTAATTGATTTTCTCAAAATAACAAGATGTTTGACCCTCTCCAGACTACTCGAACCCTGTTCCGCAGCTTCGAAGGCGAACTCTCTTGACGCGCCCTCACTTTGCTTTCACCGAGGCGCCATCTGGAGCATGATTACTTTCCCGCTTCAGTTTCCTATCAGGCGCCATCTGTCTTTCCTTAGTTTATGGCTTTCCTATACCACTCGCAGGCACCTACCCCCTCCCTTCTCTCCCTCCCTCTTCGTCCGCTCCAGTTTAACGGCCACGCGGGAAATTAGTTTCACTTTCATGGCCGTGTCATGCTTGTTGTTTCGGCCGTGTGTCTTGTCTTCATTTTTTCTTTGCTCTCTGACGATCACAGCAGACCAGCTAATGTCTCGCTCTACCCTCCCCACACCAACACTTTGTCGCTTTCAGCCCGTTCTTGCAGATCAGCTCAAGCCTTGCGATGCTCTCCCCACACCATAACTTCCTATCGCTGCTTGGTTTACTTCTCCAGTCACTTCGCTATAGCCGCCTGCTAAGTAAAACAGGTAACAGGAGGCTACTTCTCTGTGCTTCCGAATTGCTGGAGCACATCAAGCCTTAAGTCTTGGGCTTGCCCCGTGATGCAGCCCCAACAACCCCGTTCCGGCATCACTGCCCTGTTCATCCCACAGATGGCTGATCCTCCACTCCTATCGCACGCGGACAGTGCAGTCAGCAGCAGGTACATACCAAACAAAACAGGTAACCGGAGGCTGGATCTCCATGCTTCCCGGACTAACTCCAGTTCCGTAGCCTTTTTCTAATGTTAACGCATGTATACCCCATAAATTATGTGTTCCTTGACTCACAATGCTAATAAACCTACCTAACCTTCCAGCGGAGCCACTTGAAGGAATGTAAACCGTGCAAAACATTTTCTTTCGGGTCACTGTGTTAAAAGTATCTGCTGCGAAGCTCATTAAACCAGTTGCTAAAAAGTGCTTGAGAAAGTATTCAACAAACACAGAGCCGGTTATTACTTAGCTCTCGCTTTCTTTTAATGAAGTCTTAGTCTGTTTCTCTCTAAGAACAAATTAAAACAAACTTCGGCGTCTCTACTCCTTTAATTATGTAGGCTGGCATCTTTCTGTGTGCAGCCACATTTGCTTCTTTCCACAGAACACTGTTAGAAACTCCTTATCAAAGGAGTTTTATTGCCTCCTTATTCAAACCGGAGTCGAAGTCAAAATGAGTGCATGGAAATGCTGCACAGAAGCAGGGTATTTAGAAAGTCAGCAGTCCATCTAACCTCCTTAGGATGCGATTTTGCTCCCGCATGCCCCATAATTATTCTTTCCTTACAATACTACGAGTACAACGTAGATTTACATAAAACATGTTTATTTACTACAAACAATACATAATTGTCATAAATTAACAAGCACTGGCGTTGCCAATAGGTCTCGCAGTAGGAAAGTTGGAGCTATTGGTTTTGTAAATGACAAAGCCCTTTATGTTTTTAAAATAAAAATACAAATAAAAGGCATTGTTATTTGCAATTGTAATAGCTCCAACTTTCCTACTGCGAGACCTATTGGCAACGCCAGTGCTTGTTTGAAGTGTGAGTACCTCATTTAAATGGCAGAGTTTCTAACTCATTTATCAAAAATGAACACAACAGTAAAACAACTGCAAGAATCACAGGCCCAAATGTATTTTCCGGTACAGCCTCAGCACAATCATTTTTTTGCAACATATTGCATCAAGGAGGCATCACTGGGAGTGGATCAGTATAAACACCCACAGGTTGTGTTGCAAAGCCTAGTCTACTAACCTTGCATCACAAACTAACATCTACTGAAACCATGCACAAACAAGGGAGAAAGTGTTGATTTCTCTTTAAACCAAAGTATTGTATGTGTACAACAGTGCACAGCACACATCCAATCTGTCAGAACATTCCACTTTTGTCTCTACACAAGAATTTGTGCTTGAAGAGTATGCTTCCATTAGAAATCTAGTTTTAGGCCGGACACACTCACATCTGCATCATGTTGCAAAGCTGTGTTTCAAGCACGGCAGTCATTGTGTATTATCACCGTGGTGAACACCGGCAGCAGGCCAATCTTTGTACACCGGTTGTTGCACTTTGTTTTTTTTCTTTTACACAACACAGCAGATCAAATTTTGATACTCCACTGCATGAAATCTGGGTAAATCTGTTCCACAGAAAATAGATCTTGAGACGTTACCATTTAAAGAACTCCTCATTGACGTAAACAGTGTTTGTGTGCGTCCACTTGGTTATTTTTACACGCATTCAATCAAAGCTCCCCCTAATCTCGGGATATTTAGACCATTTACTCCTACTGAGCCTCGGGCCCCTGTGGTACCACAATTCTATAATGTTGACAATCACTGTAGGAATAGGCCCAATGTTGTGACACAACATAGATTTGATTTACTCTCGGGCCTAGAGGCGTGTGACTGACGTGAGGACTCTGAGGGACAGGGAGGGCTGACCTGAGATGTATGGAACCCGCACAAGTAACAAGCATTGGAAATGCAATAGGTCTCGCATAGAAAAGTTGTAGTTATTGGTCTTGTAAATTACATATTTTATTTATTTGTTGGTTTTTAAAATTGCTAAATTGATGGCTTTGTCATTTACAATGCCAATAGTTATAACTTTCGCGAATGTGACACCTATAGCATTTGGAATGCAACATGTTTTGTATTTACGTCACTTAGATGGCAGCTCTGGTCGTTAGGCCACATCTCTAGAGAGCAGGAAAGTGCAGCAGGGGAGAGAAGCAGAGCAATGCAATAGGTCTCGCATTAGGAAAGTTTGAGCTATTGGTATTGTAAAGGACACATTTTTTATTTATGTGCTTGTTTTGAAAATAGCGAAATTAATAGCTTTGTTATTTACAATGGCAATAGTTTTATCTTTCGCAAATGTGACACCTATTGTAACACAATATGTGTTGTGAGGGTGAGTGAGGGTGAGGGGTTGAGGGTGAGTGAGGGTGAGGGGTTGAGGGTGAGTGAGGGTGAGGGTGAGTGAGGGTGAGGGGTTGAGGGTGAGGGGTTGAGGGTGAGTGAGGGTGAGGGTGAGTGAGGGTGAGGGTGAGGGGTTGAGGGTGAGTGAGGGTGAGGGTGAGGGGTTGAGGGTGAGTGAGGGTGAGGGGTTGAGGGTGAGGGTGAGTGAGGGTGAGGGGTTGAGGGTGAGTGAGGGTGAGTGAGGGTGAGGGGTTGAGGGTGAGTGAGGGTGAGGGTGAGTGAGGGTGAGGGGTTGAGGGTGAGTGAGGGTGAGTGAGAGTGAGGGTGAGTGAGGGGTTGAGGGTGAGTGAGGGGTTGAGGGTGAGTGGGGGTTGAGGGTGAGTGGGGGTTGAGGGTGAGTGAGGGTGAGGGGTTGAGGGTGAGTGAGGGTGAGGGTGAGGGGTTGAGGGTGAGTGAGGGTGAGGGTGAGTGAGGGTGAGGGTGAGGGGTTGAGGGTGAGTGAGGGTGAGTGAGGGTGAGGGTGAGTAAGGGTGAGGGTGGGTGAGGGTGAGTGAGGGTGAGTGAGGGTGAGTGAGGGTGAGTGAGGGTGAGTGAGGGTGAGGGTGAGGGTGAGTGAGGGTGGGTGAGGGTGAGTGAGGGTGAGTGAGGGTGAGTGAGGGTGAGTGAGGGTGAGGGTGAGTGAGGGTGAGGGTGAGTGAGGGTGAGGGTGAGTGAGGGTGAGTGAGGGTGAGGGTGAGTGAGGGTGAGTGAGGGTGAGTGAGGGTGAGGGGTTGAGGGTGAGTGAGGGTGAGGGGTTGAGGGTGGGTGAGGGTGAGTGAGGGTGAGGGGTTGAGGGTGAGGGGTTGAGGGTGAGTGAGGGTGAGGGTGAGGGTGAGGGGTTGAGGGTGAGGGGTTGAGGGTGAGTGAGGGTGAGGGTGAGTGAGGGTGAGTGAGGGTGAGGGGTTGAGGGTGAGTGAGGGTGAGTGATGGTGAGGGTGTGGGGTTGAGGGTGAGTGAGGGTGAGGGTGAGTGAGGGTGAGGGGTTGAGGGTGAGTGAGGGTGAGGGTGAGTGAGGGTGAGGGTGAGTGAGGGTGAGGGGTTGAGGGTGAGTGAGGGTGAGTGAGGGTGAGTGAGAGTGAGGGTGAGTGAGGGTGAGTGAGGGGTTGAGGGTGAGGGGTTGAGGGTGAGTGAGGGTGAGGGTGAGGGGTTGAGGGTGAGGGGTTGAGGGTGAGTGAGGGTGAGGGGTTGAGGGTGAGTGAGGGTGAGTGAGGGTGAGGGTGAGGGGTTGAGGGTGAGTGAGGGTGAGTGAGGGTGAGGGTGAGTGAGGGTGAGGGTGAGTGAGGGTGAGTGAGGGTGAGGGGTTGAGGGTGAGTGAGGGTGAGTGAGGGTGAGTGAGGGTGAGGGTGAGTGAGGGTGGGTGAGGGTGAGTGAGGGTGAGTGAGGGTGAGTGAGGGTGAGTGAGGGTGAGGGTGAGTGAGGGTGAGTGAGGGTGAGTGAGGGTGAGGGTGAGTGAGGGTGAGGGTGAGTGAGGGTGAGGGTGAGTGAGGGTGAGGGTGAGTGAGGGTGAGTGAGGGTGGGTGAGGGTGAGTGAGGGTGAGGGTGAGTGAGGGTGAGTGAGGGTGAGGGTGAGTGAGGGTGAGTGAGGGTGAGGGGTTGAGGGTGAGGGGTTGAGGGTGAGTGAGGGTGAGGGGTTGAGGGTGAGTGAGGGTGAGTGAGGGTGAGGGTGAGTGAGGGTGAGGGTGAGTGAGGGTGAGGGGTTGAGGGTGAGTGAGGGTGAGGGTGAGTGAGGGTGAGTGAGGGTGAGGGGTTGAGGGTGAGTGAGGGTGAGGGTGAGTGAGGGTGAGGGGTTGAGGGTGAGTGAGGGTGAGGGGTTGAGGGTGAGGGGTTGAGGGTGAGTGAGGGTGAGGGTGAGTGAGGGTGAGTGAGGGTGAGGGGTTGAGGGTGAGGGTGAGTGAGGGTGAGGGGTTGAGGGAGGGTGAGGGTGAGGGTGAGTGAGGGTGAGGGGTTGAGGGTGAGTGAGGGTGAGGGGTTGAGGGTGAGTGAGGGTGAGGGTGAGGGGTTGAGGGTGAGTGAGGGTGAGGGTGAGGGGTTGAGGGTGAGACAGACAGAGCAGACGGCGCAAACACACACAGGAGGCTGCACGTACGGCAATCGCAGAAGGCTCACGCACACAGCGTGCATAAGGTATACCTACATAGCAGATGACGAAGTGAATGTACACACAAACTGTGCCTACAACAGTAAATGCATTCCTTTAGAGAACACACACTTAGAGTATACAAAACATGGCGCACGCCTGCGGGCATAGTCACAAATAGGCACCCATACAGTCTGCGAGTACAGCAGACGCATGCACACAGCAGAAGGCAGCCTGCATAGAAAGACACGAGTGGAGCGCACACGCAGGGACATTCACAGCGTCCACATGCACAGAGCGGGGTCACAGCTGACGCGGCGCTCGTGCAGGATACAATACACATGATTGAAGAGAGAGACAACTTGGAGGAATGCTTGTAGGTGTGTGTGTAGACGATGAGGGTGTGAAGCAGCAGGAATTTAATCTCCTATTTTTTTATATGAAATGTTGAGTTGCCCATAAAACCGTGTCTTGTTAAAAGGGTTATAAAAATAGTTATGATTAAAATCCGTGACTCGCTCAGTTTTCTGATTGACATTGTATCAGCTGGGATAGATAGTCAAAGCTGTCTAGTAGAAACTTCCAGTAAATTAGTATCGGGAGAGGCGGCATAACATGATTATTCGCTCTGCATAGGAGCTCTTTAGATGATGCAGTCTAATAAAAAAAATAGAGGTTTGCCAATGACATTTTGCTCCAAATTCAAAGATACAGCTAACTGCTGATTTACCTTAATCAGTGACACGGTGAAGCATGAACGCATGCGGTAATGACGGAGATACAGTTCTTGACCCGAGTTACAGTTTCACGTTTCTTACTGGGGGTTGTTTTGCAACTTTACAGATTGGAATAATAATAATCCACTTTGCTGAACAATATAACATGTGAATTCACCACGAACCTATTGCAACTCGGTGTAAAAAGATAAAATCCCAAATCAAGACACAAGTATTGTTGCAAAAGGTGGTGTGAAGCAGCAGGAAAAGACAGCACCAACCCTAACGAAAACGAGTCAAAAGAAACACGAGAGACGGCGGAGGGCATTGCTGTGGGGAGGGGGGAGGAGAAATGCGACACGACGGGCAGGGGAGGGGGCGGAGCGGGTAAAAAAAAAACAAGACGGAGAGAAGGCAGAGAAGGGGAGGGGGAGGAGAAATGCGACACGGCGGGCAGGGGAGGGGGCGGAGCGGGTAGAGCGGCATGTGGGTGTGAAGCAGCCGGGGCCTTTGAAGTGAAGCTAAGCTTCACTTCAAAAGGTGTGGGAGGAATGCGGCTGAGGGAACAGACGGCGATTTGGTGATGTGCACGCGCATTTTAGGTCAATGCGCAAGCGCATTGACCTAAAAGCCACGGGCACAGCACCAAATCGCCGCAGTTAGGTAAACTTTGTTTAAAGCCCTATAGTCTCGCTCTGCTCAATGCGCATGCGCATTGACAGGCGAGACCTAAAAATGAGTCATAATAACGTCATCTCTTGGAACATTGCGGGACTGGGTGCTAAGTTTGAGGACTGTAATTGGATCAGATATATAAAGCAGTATCAGATAATCTGTTTGCAGGAGACCTGGTCTGTTGAATGTAACTATTTCTTAGAAGGCTATAAGGCATTCTATGTCCCCGCAACTATATCCACCAGGGGAAGACCTAAGGGGGGGATGGTCACGTACATCTCCGTTGCATTGTCTTGCAAAGTACGCAGAGTTTCATCTTCTAATTTCGGTATTATTGGTCTAACTTTAATTGGAGAAAACTGCATAGCTGGTCTGGTCAATTTTTATAATGCTGTAAATTTATGCTCAGCCTCTAGTCAGATATCAATGCTGAATGTTTTTATTTGGTGTCAATGAAACAATGCCATCACAATCTTATGATCATGGGTGACTTTAATGTTCACCCCTGTGGTGACCCCCTATTGAAAAGTATTCTGGATCTGAACTGAGGGGGAACTCTTTAATGACTTATTGAACGATCTGGATGTAATACCGACTATGGCATTGATGGATCCCGCCAAGAGTTTTGAGATCCCCACTTTCAAGGGGCATGGAAAGGGGACCTTTATTGACTATGTATTAATTTCATTTGCAATGCAGCCCTTTGTGGACTCTTTTAGCATTGAAGATAGTGAATTTAGTGATCACAATCCGCTAACTGTTCACTTGAGGGGCCCGTGGATAGCCAAGGAAGGACCAATCCACATTACGGGCAGGGTGAGCACAACTGATGGGAGACGCCGATTGAGATGGTCGAAGATCACGCCAGATATGCTGTATACAGATATTAAAGTCACTTGTGCAGACGAAATTAGGGTATGTACTCAAGATGACACTCAGCCAAGCGAGGTCCTCAATGTGTTCCAAAGTCTCTCTGACAAGGTCTCTCAGCTGCTGTCGGCACCATCAAAAAAATTAGAGAACTTGGGACCAAAATGGTTTAGTCATGACTGTTCTAAAGCTGCAAGGAACTTAAGGATGTCACTAGTAGCAAAACCAAGAGTAAAGGCTACAGTCCAACTATGCCGAAAGGAATATAAATCTATTATTGCCAAATGTAAAGAATCTCTAAGGGAAGAGGCTTGGAATGAGATTCTTGATCCCACCACCTTGCGGTGTAGCTCTAGATTCTGGGCCGTTATGAGGAAACCTTTCCGGGTTCAGGAGCTGGCTGATGGTTTGGAATGTCACATACTAAAGGGGGAGTGGGAAGAATACTTCAAACAATTATATTGCGGCCCGACGGATGAAGACTCCAACCACGTACCCTTTACCAGTGGTGAATGGATTAGTATAGATAGAAGTGAGGTCATCGAGGGTATTGTGGGGCTAACAGCCGGGAAAGCACCCGGCCCTGATGGGATTCCTCCTCACTTATTTAAATCTGAGCCAATCTTTTGGGCACCAATATTAGAGTCTGTTTTTAATACTGCCATAAAAAGTGGTTGCCCACAATCATGGGGGGTCTCTACGATTGTCCCGGTTTTTAAAAAGGGGGACAAGGGTAGCCCACATTGTTATAGACCCATTTCATTAATAGACTCTATGGTTAAAATAATAGGAAGGATACTACTGCAGAGACTCTCAGACTGGGTGATGGAAAATAACATCATGTCCATCTCTCAGTATGGTTTCTGCAGTGGCCGTTCAACAATAACTCAATGCCATAACTTATTCCTAATTTTAAGTAAGTACACTGTAGCTCAAATGGTACCATCCATCTCGCCTTCATGGACTTGTCCTCAGCCTTCGACTGTGTGAACAGGGGAAGGTTGTGGCAGTCCATGAGGGCGAAGGGTGTAGACAGTGGAATTGTTGATTTTCTTGTTGATCTTCACAGTAATACTAGAGCAAATGTCAGATATTCCCAAGATATGAGCGTAACAGACAATTTTAATATTAGAAAGGGTGTTCGTCAAGGATGTATCTTGGCCCCATTTCTTTTTAATTTTTATATTAATGATCTAGATAGCGTCTTACAGAAGGTAGCGGCTGACTGTCCTAGAGTCGGCAGGCGCGAAATTCCTGTTCTCTTATACGCAGATGATGCGGTTTTAATATCTAGAACTGAGAGGGGCCTTCAAGCTTTATTAAATGCTTTTAATTCATTCATGACGGATAGAGACCTTTTGGTTAACAACTCGAAATCATTTGTCATGCAGGTAGGCCAACAACCTAGCAGGAACTTCTTATTTAAAATTGACGAAGCAGTTATCCCTATATCAAATACATTGTCCTATCTTGGGGTTCTTTTTGATACCAAATTAAATTGGGGGCCACATCTTGTAAAAAAGAAAGGAGAATTAGTCAGAGTGAATGTCTCTATTTTTAACTTTGCATCAAAACGAGGGAAAAAAACTACAGGTGCCATGTTGAAACTTTATAATGCCAAATCAATAGCAACTGCCACATACGGTAGTGAAATATGGGGGTATGTCGGTGGTGAACAGCTGCAGACTGCCCAGAATTTCTTTCTAAAACGTCTCCTGTGTGTACCCGTAGGTACGTCCAATCTTGCAGTTCACGAAGAACTGGGGGCTCAATATCTAAGTGACTCTTTTTCCTTACGCCCCCTGACATGCTGGATAAAACTATGGTTGAATCAGGATATACCACTGACACATCTGATTGTGAGGGACTGTCTGATCCAGGATAAGGTATTGGACATTCCTTGGATAAAATACCTGAAATCCAGCTTTACTAGGCTTGGTCGTCTTGACTTGTTCGAACACCCAAACCGGATTGTCAAGGGGGATCTTGAGGTACTGAAACGGGCCTTTCTTGAGGATAGGAAGATCCAGAGGGAAGGAGTTGAGCTCCAGAAACAAAGTGTGAGAAAATTTGTCATGCTTAAAACGTGCGAAACTACTGAGCCATATTTACTGGGCTCACTAAGTTCGCATGAAAAGTTCCTGCTAACAAGGTTTAGGTTGAATCTTTTTCATCATCTGCTGATTAGGCCAAAAACTGATATTTTTAAAAGGATCGCAGCACCCTGCGGCTGCGACGGAAAGTCTCCGCAGGACATGCTGCATTTTATATTTTTATGTAGATTTTATGAATACCCACGCAAGCGCTATCTGGTGACTCTTTTAAAAAGACTTAATTTTACTCAGATCAGACCTGCATTGCTGTATTTACAACTTTTACACAGTGACAGCATTCTCCAAATTATGGAATTTTTAAAATTGACTATCAAGTTGAGAAATTGTTTGGATCAGTAGTGGACCTTTGTGATGAATGTATTCATTCTTTGTGATTTCAATGTAATGAAGATAGCACATCCCTGCACCTTTTGCACTTTGTCAGATATGTGTTTATAACTAATGAGCTTTGAATTGTGATGTTTTCTTATATGTACTTTTATGGTTTGAACAAAAACCGAAATAACGTTTTTTATTGATTATTGATTAAAGAACTCCTCATTGCCTGTCATTCAAGATCAGTATCTTTGCTGGGATCCATAGCATCTGGAGCAGCAAAAGTGTATATTTGGAAACCATGAAATGGGGAAGAATAAGGATAGAAAGCCCAATCCTACTAGATACAGAGAATCCTATTCCCTCTTCTTGAAAAAGCAAAGCAAATAAAGAATCTTCTCTTATCTCTGCATCTTCTCACACCCAAATATATGGACGAGCATATGCAAGAAGAACACATAGCTAGTAGGAGTTTCTGTATCAAATGCACTCTTCATTCCAGATGTTTTAAATGTTACAATAATCTGTAAATGAAATGGAATCAATCATTTCCTTAAAGGTAAGTGATGATACTATGTCTTCTGTAAAATCTCCGATGATGTCACTATTGATGTGATTGATGAGGTTCTATACAAGTTTGCCAATTTTGATTGGAGAAATTATTGGTGAAATAATTAATAATTTGAAAAAAACATAACAGGAGGGTTATGGCTTCATACCTCTTTAGCTGGTAAATTATTGAGGTTTGAGAATTTGGGTCGTAAACATAGCATCAACTCAACTTTTGTTTTTTTTATGATACAGCTGAGTACTATGATTTCCTACACATCCTAAACTCGAACGTTGAGGTTATTTCAGTGGATATATTTAAATATATAACTAAAGTGCTAAATGCAAGAATTTGCAAACTCTGTGGTTCTGAAATTCTGGACCCTACTGTTGTCCCGGTATCGAGGCCGATATCCGTGTCCCGAAACATCAACGTACCCTGACGAATTTGGTGTCGACGAACCGATAATGATTAGGACATCATTCCTATGTATTTGCGTCATGATCGAGGCATGCTAACACCCCTGAATCGTAGTTTCCGTCCCAACCCCCAGACTCCATTTTGTAAACGGTATCCATCTTGTGTCTTGCCCTCATGATAAGTCAATTAAAGGTCGAGCTTGATCTAAAAGGACACGTCCACCTTCCCTGACTTCCCCCTGACCTGTCCCAACTGACTCCCTTGCCTCCAGCCAAACCTGTTTAGGCAGCTCCTCGCCCAGTGGCCAAACCCGATAGCATCAATGTACAACATACCATAAACCATTCACCGCGCACAGATCATGTTTTCTACACACATACACACCTGTCCACGCTCCCTGTTTATGGCCAGTTTTATGACTAGGAGGTGCCTTCCTTTATTGGGGTTTCACCGATATCTGATGGGAGTTCCGGGCTTGGCTGAGTAATCTATCACGAATTGGACATCTAAAATACGGGCTTGCCTACATGACTTCGCTCTTTTGTATTATTGTAGAAATATGTGTATAGCCATATCATAAACTCAAGAATTCTTGCCTGCAGCTATTATTTTTGTATATAAGGAGAAGGCTGGTTCTGTAAAAACGAACAGTCTCCTGAGAACACATGACCCGTGTTTGTCGTGCTTCTAGGACACCTGTTACTTGGTAGCTATCAATAAAACTTGATCTCTGACTCGACTAGAAGACTCCGTGTTTCTGTGGTCCGGAACAGGGAGAACTCAGAGGTCTTCGGGTGTTATCCCCTGGCACCAAACGGGTTCCTAAAAACCCGTTACCTCAGTTGGCGCCCAACGTGGGGCGGTATCAAGCGGCGACGGTCCAAGCCAGATGTTCGTGAGGAGCTTCGTGTGAAAATTCCGGAGGACGGCCAGCCACTTCAGCGACCCCTGTATGTCGACGTGGTTCCGAAGGTCTTTACTGCGAGGTTCCCCGCGTCCCGACGGCTACGAAGGACTGCTGCCCTGACTATCGCCTTGTTTTGGACCCAGTGATCCTTGGTAGAGCAAAACGATAGACGAGTCTTCTAGCGACGTCACCGATCTTCAAATACTTCAGTTAAGTATAAGTGGAGCGTCTCCCAGTCCTTAGTTTGTCCTTAGTTTTTGGTATCCTTGAGATACGCCTTGATTTGGTACTTACAAGCCCCAAAGCCGAAGGACTTGTGTATTCACGAGAAATATCGTAACAGATAATCCTTTGAAGTTTGAAGCTAGACTAGTGAGCAAAGATGCCTGGTTTTAGCAGACTTGGAAACTTGTTTTGTCTTGGTTGTAGAAAGGACTCCCGATTAGAGGATTCCTGTCCGGTTCCTCCGATTGGAACTCCAACATACGAGCTCTACGTAAAGCACGGCGTAGGTCCTATCACATATAATGAAGTGTGGATAAAATACACCCGCAAGGATGGTGTTTTAAAATGGCCCCAATATGGAAGTTTCGACTCAGAAATATTAGATAACCTAGAAGTCAAATTATTTAAGAGAAAAGCCCGGCCGGCGATGTTTGACTCTTTTCGCTTATGGCGCAAAGAAGCCAAACAGAAAGAAATAAAGTTAGCAAAAAGGAATAAAAGAGGTATGTCAATGGTGCAAGCTGCCGTTGCATACAGGGATAACGAGGAAGAGCAAGAAAACGAACAAATACTTAGGAGCAAGAAACTAGCAGTAGATAAATGCTACCCGATGTTACCAAATAAGGGACAAGGTCAAGAGGAAAGATCCGAGAAAGATCCATTAATGTCCCACTTATTAAGCTCACCTCCACCGTATGCGTTAGACGCTACTACAACGCCAAAGCGTTTTTCTATACCACGCCCCGGCGCACGAAACACAGCTCTTGCACACACGCCAGCTACTCTTCAGCTGGTTCCTACTTCTCCGGCGCAGCCTTCTCAAAGGCCGCCATCTTTGCTACATACTCCATCTACTTCTACCACTTTGCCTACAGCTCCAACTGTTCCCTATGATACTACGTCTGTCACTGTTTCAACTTCCTCTACTATTGCCTCTACTTCTTCTTTGCCTCAGCTGTTTTTTCCGATGCACTTGCTCCTCCGCAAGCTTCTCCTTCTATTAGACAAAGAGTGACAGGTACCGTCACTGGTCTGCTTTCACCTTTCTTCGGGTCGCCTAGAACGACCCCTAAAACAGAACATAGACAGTTGCGTAGTCAACTGCCTGATTACGAGGAAAGACGAGTGCTGAATGAATTAGCACGCCAATGGATTACGGACACTGTTAGATATGATGTTCAGTCTGTTATGGAAGTTTTCCGTCAATGGAATGCACCCACTCAGAGATACGTATTCGAAGAAATGTGTGTATATCTAGGCGAAGATGTAAAGACAAATGATCCCAAATATACAATGAACGAACTATGGCGTACACGCTTTAAGTTCTATGAAGGTATGATTATAGGTGCAGATGTTGAGAAAGCGATAGAATTATTGCTCTCTTATAGGAGTAAAGGAAACGTCTCTAGATCATGTCATGAAGACGATGCACCAGACGGGAAAAGAGCGAGACAGTACCCCATGAGAGAGGTTCCTCCGGTTTGGAGGGAAGGTGATGCGAATGCGAATCCACCGATTCTGCCTCATTTCCAGCGTGTATGGGTACATGTCCCCTGGAAAAGATCCGATGTCTTAGCACTAAAGCAGACATTGCCTGATCCTCGTAAAAACCCGACTGGGTATTATAAGGAGTTATCTCAAACTGCAAGCTCATGTATAATGAATTTAGCGGACATAGACATGTTGTTCGGGAACGTTGTTCCACATCCTCTATGGAGCAAAATACGTCATACGAACCATGACCAAGAACTAGGTGACTCATGGGTGAACATTGCCGCTATCGATGCTAGACAAATTGGTGGTTCTAAACCTGAGCCGTTAATAGCTGAACTTCCCGGTAGAATTATCGCGTACATGAAAACGATAATGCCCGAGGTACGCGTAAACTGGGACAAGCTATCTGCGTGCAAGCAGAAGAAAGATGAGAATGTGTCTGACTTCTTCACAAGATTTGAGGAGACTTTCACCGATCATAGTGGTCAGGATATGGCTACCGAGGGTGGTCAAAGATTGTTTGTAGACAAGTTCGTACATAATTTAATCCCTGAACTGTGTAATAAACTAAAAGATTCAGAGAGTGCTTGGGCTGTCTCTACGTCAGCTCAAATTTTAGCTACAGCCCAGTACTATGAAAATAGGCGCAAAGACGAGCTAGATAAAGCCGACAAAAAGACGAAATATTTAAAAACTAAAGTTCTTCTCCAGCAAGCTTATCCGCCTCGTACGGCTAGTCAGCCCAATTATCAACCACAACAGCAGTATTCGAGAAACGCGCAAGGAAACGAGTTTTCCCACCAGCGTATTGCTTATGGCCCGAATCAATGTGCGTATTGCAAGGAAGAGGGTCACTTTAAAAGTAATTGTCCGGCTCTTGCGCGACGTCTGAGCGGTGCTTCAGGTGTAAGGGGAAGAGGTGTTCAACATGCCCCTAGAGGTAGGGGCCGTGGTAATTTCACGCAGAATACAACTTCTTTTCCGCCTCAGAATTCGATGAACAGCTTTGACCAACAGAATAATGCATCATCTAGGTCAGCTCAGTACTATGCTGACGACTATTACACCGAACACGAAAATGAGGGTAATGATTGCTAGGACAGCCATGGACAAAGAGAGGGAGTTGTTTCAGTTCCAGTAGATCAGAATGGACCTTATGTTGAGGTGATCGCCTCAGGAGTGTCAGAGTCATTTCTGCTGGATACTGGTGCTACAAAAAGTTCTATCATGCACTCAAAACTTCCTGGCGCACCTTTGTCCGGCGAAATGAATGTTTCAGTAGGTTTCTCTGGCGCCCCTGTTAGAAACCCGATCTCCAGTCCTGTATCTCTTTCTATTGGCCCATGCGAATTAGAGGCACCCCTCATTCTTACCACAGGTTGCGGTGAAAATTTGTTAGGTTTGGATTTGCTAAAAAGGTTATATGCGACTTTGTACTGTTCACCATTGGGAGTACAGCTTACTTTAGGTAAGAAAATAGTTTCTCCAATGTATGTGTCAAAAGAAAATATTGCAACTGAATTGTCGTGTCTTCCTGATGTACTCTGGGCAAACGGTTCTAATGATGTAGGTCGTTTGGAGATAGCACCGTATGTCATAACGTTGAAAGCCAACGTTAGGTTGCCACGTATTCCCCAATACAAAATATCTAGCGAATGTGAAAAGGCGTTATTGACGATTGTTTATGACCTGATTGATAAAGACGTCATCGAAGAAACAACAGGAAATGTTTGTAACAGTCCAGTCTTACCGGTTTTAAAACGTACCGATCCTTCACAGCCCCCTGTGTATAGGTTCGTGATCGACCTCAGAGAAGTGAACAAGATAGTTATCCCACAGTTTCCAGTTGTCCCCGATATTACTGCTTTATTGACGATGGTTCCAGCTTCAGCAAATTGGTTCTCGGTGATCGACCTGAAGAACGCTTTCTTCAGCATCCCGATTGCTGAGGAGAGTAGAGATATTTTCGGATTTAATTTAGGAGGACGAAGCTTCCGCTTCAAGTGCGCTCCTCAAGGCTATTGCGAAAGTCCTTCAATATTCAGTCAGGCCCTGAAAACACAACTAGACACAAATGTTCTACCGAATGGTTCAACTCTGATTCAGTACGTAGACGATCTGCTGATCGCTGCAGACACTGAAGAGATTTGCAAGAAAGCTATGTTACCATTATTGCATCACTTATGTGATATGAAGCACAAAGTCTCTCTTTCCAAACTACAATTTTGCCGACAAGAAGTAACCTACTTAGGTCACATCTTGTCGAAGGAGGGAAGGAGACTGACACCAGAAAGAATACAGGCAATCGCAGAACTGAGTGCCCCAAGGACACAGAGAGAGGTTCGAGCCTTCTTGGGCATTACATCGTACTGTAGACAATGGATACCGAATTTCTCACTACTAGCTAAACCCTTGCTGGCACTACTCTGCAAAGACACGCCAAATCCTATGCCTTGGTCTGAAGATTGCCAGACGAGTTTCCACGAGTTGCGTGATGCATTGTGTTCGGCTCCTGTGTTGGGAAACCCCAACTACAGCAAGCCTTTTACATTATATGTCCATGAGAAGGAAGGTTGTGCCTTATCAGTTTTAACACAACATTTTGGGGACAGACAGCGCCCATGCGCGTATTTTTCGGCAACTCTAGACCCTGTGGCTAAAGCCCTACCAAGTTGTCTGAGGGCTACCGCCGCAGCAGCTGTCTGCATCCGACAATCCGCTGGATTAGTCATGAATAATACTCTGATCGTTATGGTTCCACATACAGTAGACATTTTACTAAACAGGACGAAGACACAACACCTTACCAGCGCTCGACTATCCAGTTACGAACTTACACTGCTAGCAAGTCACATCCACATAAAGAGGTGTGATACACTGAACCCCGCAACGTTATTACCCATTCCGACAGGAACAGACGAGATTGATAAACATGACTGCTGTTTTAGGACAGAAGAAGAGACAAAAGGGAGAGTAGACTTACAGGACACTCCCCTTCCTGAATGCAACGATACTTTATGGGTTGATGGTTCATGTTTCAAGCTGCCGAATGGTGATACGACTGCCGCATATGCCGTAACGACATTACACACCATTATAGAGACCGCGCGCATTTCCCATAATTCTGCACAAGCTGCAGAGCTAATTGCGCTTACCAGAGCATGTGTGCTAGCGAAAGGAAAGCGAGTGAATGTGTACACTGACAGCCAATACGCCTTTGGTGTGGCTCACAGTTTTGGGAGATTGTGGCGTGAACGTGGATTTCTTACGTCACATGGTGCAAAGATACAACATGGTCAGCTAGTTAATGAGCTCCTCCAGTCACTGACCTTGCCACTACAAGTTGCCATTATAAAATGCAGTGCACACAAAAAGATTCAGGATGATGTTGGCCGCGGGAATGCATTTGCAGACGAGGTTGCAAAAGAGACTGCAAGGAACACAATGAGTCGGATGTATGTTGTAGGTCCCGCTAGATGGATTACTGATGTGGGAATGTGTGAGGACACCATTGAAAGCGTGAAATCTATACAAGCCGAGGCAACTGAGAAAGAGGTGAATGAATGGAGAGAAAGTAAGGGTAGGTTAGATGCGAATGGTTGTTGGGTCGAATTGTCAGAACACCAGCGATGGCTATTACCTAACACATATGTACTCGCAGTAGTAACAATGGCTCACGGATTTGCACACATCAGTTCGAGAGGAATCTGTAAAGTATTGGCCCCAGTATGGCAAAATAGCAATATCCCGAAATATGCAGAGAATGTGATCAGAAACTGTATGGTGTGTTTGAAGTACAATCCCGGTAGGGGAATCCCAACTCCAGCTGGTCATTTTGCGCCTCCAACGTATCCGTTCGAGGTTTTGCAGCTCGATTTCATTCACAATCTGAAGTATGTGCTCGTTGTTGTTTGCGCTTTCTCCAGGTGGGTGGAAGCGTACCCCCTTAAGGACAATACAGCCTTGTCAACTGCCAAAGCCCTTGTCAAAGAGTTCTTCCCGAGATTTGGCATGCCTAGAATCGTCTTGAGTGATAATGGAAGTGAATTCGTAGGACGCGTGATGAAGAGAGTGTGTGAGTGTTTAGGCATCCAACAAAAATTCCACTCTGCGAATCACCCCCAATCAGCTGGATTAGTAGAGTGCTACAATGGCACTTTGAAGCTCAAATTAGCCAAAATCCAAGCCTGCACAGGTCTTAAATGGCCTGACGCCTTGCCCCTAGCACTCTTGTCAACCAGAATGACAGTCCATTCCAGATTAGGACTTAGCCCCCATGAGATAGTGTTTGGCCGCCCAGCCAACGTCTGGGGCGTGCCAAGGCCAAACAAACTTAGCGAAATAGAGCACCCCGTACTGCTTGACTATTTGTGCGAATTGACAACTAAATTGCGTGTTTTACACCAACAGGTTCACAGTTCCTCTCCGCCAGCCTCTGACGATCCAGGTCACTCCATCGCACCCGGCACGTGGGTCTTGGTGCGGAATTTTCAGCGCACAAACAACGGACAGCCGAGGTGGACCGGACCTTACCTGGTACTTCTTTCCACGAGATCAGCGGTTCGGGTGAAAGGCAAAAAGAACTGGGTGCACGGGACCCATTGTAAACGGATCCCTCTGCCCCTTCCATACGACCTGTGGGTCAACGAAGGAATTGCCGACTCCGAGACAGAATCCATACCTCGTTTCATCCCTTACAGCGATGCACGTCTAAAAGAAACTGGTACCGAAAAGGAGAGTGATCATATTTTACAAGGATTTGTGCCACAGTCTATGCAGTTGGACACTACCGAACCTGAGACATTGTTTGAAGACCACACCGTGCCAGGAAAACGACGGTACAATTTAAGATCTAAACGAAGAGACTAAATAAAAACGAACGAATGTGATTTTCCCTTCCCCCAAGAATTATTTTTGATTTTTCAGCTCTCACTCTCAGGAAACTTGCTCATTTTTGATTTTCGAACCGCCATCCGGTTCTGCTGCTAGGGTCGCGGTTGAAGGCTGGGGAGTGCAACTGGGGACGTTTAGGTCAACGGTTCTGGTTGGTCCAAGGGAGTTACCCCGGACTGAACAGAGCGCACCCCCTGGCAGAACCAACCTACCACCGCGGGCAGCAACTAGAGGATGGAGTTTCCTAGGGTAAAGAGACCTACCACACTCACGAACGTTGAAAGACAACTATGCACTGTACTGGCCAAAAGAAAGTTTTTGATAACATGTATTTTAATGTTGTGTAGCATAACGATGTTTTTGACTGGCTATACTCTATTCGTATTCCAAGTTACCTTTTCAAATGACACCCGGCCACAGCCTCCTCCTACTATCTCTCCACACTACTTTCACCCTCTACCTGAACACGAATCTGCCAGAAGACTCGAATTTGTAAATAACTCATTCATTCAACTCCTACACCAACACCAGTCCATCATGAACACATCAAACTGTTGGATATGTGGACTCATGCCACACACGACTGATAAGGGTATCCCATACTTCATCCTGCCATTCAGCTATTATGGTTCTCTGTGGGCTTTCCAGACCATATTCCTATTCGCCTTAGAACCATACCCGACACGTTCTACTGAAAGTGACTCCAGTAACAAGGCACTAATAACAGGGATAAGAAATATGAGTAGAGAGTTCGACACCTATCTTACGATTCCCAAAGATGAACTCACTCCGTACATTCGTTGGAACGTAACTAAATATGGGGTTTACCTGAGTAAGAGCCAGACAGCAAAGAAATCCCGCCCAGTTTGGATAGTACCCAACCGAGGTCACTTATGTTTACAAGGTATCGGCAGGGATCCCAAAGCACAATTAGGAAAGAGTATATGCACGGAAACCTATGTATTCGTTTCTCGAACTTCCCCTATACTATTAGCAGCCAAAGGCACGTATTTCGTCTGCCATGACCAAGCCCACACCTGGTTGCCCCCTGACTTCTCAGGTACATGCTTTATCGCATTTCTGCTGCCTCCCACCTACACGGCCAGAGCAGATTACCATCGGACAAGGACAGCTAGAGGTGTCGTGAGTAAAGACGACACCGCGGGTCAGGAATTCGCTGACTTCGCAAAGGGTTTTCTGCCATTTTGGGGGCCTATGGTGAACAGCAGGAATATTCGCCAGTTATCGAGGATAGTTGAATCCGCCGTGAGTACAACGGCCGGGGCTCTTGGCAACTTGACGACCGAACTTCAGTCGGATCGACTTATGACCCTTCAGAACCGAGTTGCCCTAGATATCATACTCGCCGATCGTGGTGGTGTGTGTAGAGTGATCCAATCTAGTTGTTGCATTTTCATCCCTGATAACGCACCGACAGTGTACCAGGCCATCTCTAAGTTACACGAGATATCTGGTTCCCTTCACGTAGAAAAAGGGGACTGGTCCTTACTAGGGTGGTTCTGGGGACTGATCGCCACCTGGGGATGGAAAACACTGATCTTCATTGGGATGATCTTAGCACTTCTGTTTATGTTCTGCCTATGTGTACAGTGCGCTCCGGCACTATGTGGCCTCTGTGCTACCTCATGTGTACGGAAGCCTGTGTCAAGGGACGAACTGAGCAACAGAATGATGCTACAGCAGCATCTCCACGAATTCCTTCATACAGATTTAGACTCGGATTAACATGAATCATTGCCTTATATGAGGGCAAAAGGAGGGTCTGTGGTTCTGAAATTCTGGACCCTACTGTTGTCCCGGTATCGAGGCCCGATATCCGTGTCCCGAAACATCAACGTACCCTGACGAATTTGGTGTCGACGAACCGATAATGATTAGGACATCATTCCTATGTATTTGCGTCATGATCGAGGCATGCTAACACCCCTGAATCGTAGTTTCCGTCCCAACCCCCAGACTCCATTTTGTAAACGGTATCCATCTTGTGTCTTGCCCTCATGATAAGTCAATTAAAGGTCGAGCTTGATCTAAAAGGACACGTCCACCTTCCCTGACTTCCCCCTGACCTGTCCCAACTGACTCCCTTGCCTCCAGCCAAACCTGTTTAGGCAGCTCCTCGCCCAGTGGCCAAACCCGATAGCATCAATGTACAACATACCATAAACCATTCACCGCGCACAGATCATGTTTTCTACACACATACACACCTGTCCACGCTCCCTGTTTATGGCCAGTTTTATGACTAGGAGGTGCCTTCCTTTATTGGGGTTTCACCGATATCTGATGGGAGTTCCGGGCTTGGCTGAGTAATCTATCACGAATTGGACATCTAAAATACGGGCTTGCCTACATGACTTCGCTCTTTTGTATTATTGTAGAAATATGTGTATAGCCATATCATAAACTCAAGAATTCTTGCCTGCAGCTATTATTTTTGTATATAAGGAGAAGGCTGGTTCTGTAAAAACGAACAGTCTCCTGAGAACACATGACCCGTGTTTGTCGTGCTTCTAGGACACCTGTTACTTGGTAGCTATCAATAAAACTTGATCTCTGACTCGGCTAGAAGACTCCGTGTTTCTGTGGTCCGGAACAGGGAGAACTCAGAGGTCTTCGGGTGTTATCCCCTGGCACCAAACGGGTTCCTAAAAACCCGTTACCTCAAAACAAATTAATTGATTTCTGAAAAGTTATAACAACAACTCCATCATATTTTTTTCTTTTTTTGCATTTGAGTGCTTTATTATACTGGAATTGCAGTGATATTAACATTTGTACAAATGCATAAAATCTTTATTCTCTTCTAATTATAGAGATGTAAAAACCTGACCTAATATAACAATCTCAATGAACTTGTTCATTTGTAACCAAACGTTTACACAATGCAAGAAAAGCTTAACAAAAACAAATTCAATAAAATAAATGCTGCAGCAAGTATTTACATGTGTGTACCAAAAAATATCTTTCCTCCCACCAAGAAAAATGTTACTTTACAGAATTTTAAAAAAAACATCTGTACAATGAACGCAACCTCAAAATGTAAAACAGAAGCACCTTTGTTACCTCCCTAATACGAAATGTAATCCACAAAGTGCCATGGTTGCATTTGGGAATACATTATTGTTCAGCTCCACATTCTGTAACAGCAAAATTCAGCAGTAACTTTGTTGCCTATGGCTTATAAATCATTCAATTAAAAAGAGCTGTTAATAATCAGTAACAGGTTATATGAGCAACAAGGTGGTCTCTGCTTTACAAATATAAATCTAGTACTTGAAATTGCATTTGCATTCTAGATGTGTGAGATGAGGCACAAATAATACAGTATTGCAGGAAACAATATGACTCTCTTAAACTTGTCTAGCCCTCTATTCACTCCCTGTATAGTGTTTATTTTGTAGTAACAGCATATGAATTAATGTTCTTGATATGTCAGATATTACAAGGTTTTTCCTATTAACAAAACTGTTTCTTCAGTATACATACATCATGGTCAGATAACAGTTTGTCTCAACCCCAAACTTGCAGAACTTTTTTCAGAACAACACTGATATTTTGGATTTACCTGTAAAGCCCACAACAAAGGCATTTAGGAATGGAAGACGGCAGAAGATTTACATAAGAATTTGGAATATTTCAAAGAAATCGCATAAGTTCACAAATAAAGATGGATATTAGCAAATCATATGTTGCTCTCCATGATGTTGTATATTTTTTACAATGATTTTATGTGAATAAGGTTTTTGGTGTTACACTTAAAGAACCACTGACATTTTCAGAAAAAAAACTTGCAAAGTGTTTCTTTGGCTCAGCTCAATTATTATTTAATTCATTATCCATAGCCCCCTGCTTTTTGTTCTAAATACTCATGGAAGACAAAAACTGATTCTGCAATTTCATTTCTCTTTACCTCCTTGAAAAGTCACAACACTCTTTGATAAACATCATGGTCTTCAATGGCAACATTAACTGTTATCTTCAACACGTGTGTCATCATGGCAGCATTAGTTTTAGAGGGGCCAATTTGGGTGAAATAACAAGGCAGATGGCTGGTAGTGTCACTGCAAAAAGGTTAGCCTTTAAAGTCTTATCAGCCTTTAGATGGGTGCTGACATCTTAGCTGTGTGTTTAGACTTGGGTGAGTGAGTGTAGTCCAAATGTGTTTAATATATCTCTGATTGAGGCAATGCTATCTTAAGAAAAGATGGGAGGTAATTTCAATGGAACTATTGCATGGTAGTTACATTAAAGTACTGATGGCAGTATGTAGCAGTACAATACAGTACACACTATAGCTCAAGATTTAATGTGTAGCTGAGGACCGTTTGCAAAGTTATCCTGTATATGACAGTAGCAACATAAGTAGAACGTGTATTGCTTTTTTGTATGTTTCCATACATTTCAGTCTTACAAAAGAGGCACTGTCTCTAAGTCTGAAGGCAATAGTATATCTTAAAGGCTTAGACTTCAAATCCAATAGGAATATGGTCTTCAGTTGGCATATTAGCTGCTGGTAATAACATGTAAAGTGCATTTTGATGCACTTTGCAGTTAGTCCACTGACCAATCGGACAATTTGGTTCTTAAGATGAAAAATGTGGTACATCATAGATGCTCTCTCATGTACCAAGTATAATAAAAGGCGTATATATTATCATTATGCCACTGGAATAAATACTGTAGTATGGTTCTTCAACAGATGCTACACTAACTCAAACAAATACTTATTTCAGTTTTTTTGTGTTTCCTCTCAGTCTTCATATTGGACTACTGTAGGAGACAAGTTGTAGAGGTGCCAAAGAGTCAGAATACATATATGTACCGTGTACAATGATTTTACAAGAATTAGACAATTGAAGTGCAATTTAAACATATAAA
Source organism: Lissotriton helveticus (assembly GCF_964261635.1). Lineage (NCBI taxonomy): Eukaryota > Metazoa > Chordata > Amphibia > Caudata > Salamandridae > Lissotriton > Lissotriton helveticus. The sequence goes on along the minus strand of NC_136071.1, from coordinate 861,013,194 downwards.
TAACAAAAACAATAGGTATAAGATAATTGCGAAATGTAGTTACATTGTACTAGGCACAGTTTTTACCAATGTTAATTTCTTATTGTACAGATAATGAAATATATCTCGTCTGAAGTTTCAATGGCTTCAAGCTACCAAAATTTGCAGGAAATGCATTGAGCACAAACATAAGGCAACTTAGTGCAACTCTCTATGTGAGAATACATATACTGTAGGGATTGAGAATGTAATTCTCACCTACTGAGATTGATACTGATCGTAATTGATCTAGAAAATGAATCGTTTTCCAGTTATAGTCATCATTTCCCTTTTGCTTACCTGTGATTTGTTAATAAAAATGAAACAAGTCATTAAAGAACTATTGAAATGGAAACAATTTTTGTTCCATAATGATTCAGTTATAATACAAAAAGCAGATGCTGCTTTTCTTGAAATAAAATGTAGGCATTTCTATATAATAGACCTAAGCAATTAATTCCATCTTGGATGGATATTGGGTGTTAGAGACCCTAAAACTTTAGCACAAACATACAAAGTCACCCTTGCTTTCTTGCATAAAGAACTAAAAAATGTTATTGCAAAACTAAGAACAGAAGTTACAAATATTCTACATATGAATACTGTAGTAGATGGAATGTGAATGTTAATAAATCACTGTTTTAATAAATATGTTAGAAAATGTAATTGAACTTTGAAGAATTGTGGCTCAGTGGTTAGAGGCGGCAGACCCGGAATCTGAGATCGACCGTGGACCAGGGTTCGATTCCCCGCCTCGGCGGGTCTCGGGCTCATAAAATTCCACGGTCTCGACAATTCTCGCTCCGGTGCCTACTCGACTCACGGGGTCACACTCTGCGACTCTGGGCAATAGCTTGCTTAATCTCCACATCGGCCCCTCGCGGCGGGATGCCTGGCTTTCACCTTGTGGATACCCTGCCGGGGTTTCTCACAGGGGAATACCAGGACGGGTTCCCTAAGCAAGCGCGGAGATGCCCCAGGGTAAGTCCTGCGCTATATAAGTTTCATACATTCACAAGAATTCCTGTTGAGTTTTTATTTTGGTCCAAAATACACTTATCTTTATAGACTCACTTTTATAAATCTTAAAAGACTCATTTAACTTAAAAGAATAGTGATTGACTACTAGAGATCTCAAATTGATGTAGGACATGGTTTTAACGTGTAATGGTTGCACTTAGATGAAAAAAACCTGCAGATGTGCATCTTACTTAACATGCCCAGCTCGACAACAAGCTATGAATTATTTTTGCATTGGTGACACGTTAATTTAGATAATAAGAAAGCTGTAAATTTAAGTTATACAATCTGAAATCACAAAGGAAGATACTAGAAAGGCTTGATTGTACAAATATTTCTAATTGAATACATGTTGTTAGTCAGTGTAGTATTAATTCCAGTTTTACAATAAGTCGGAAAGACACTCCATTTTATGTCCTTCCTGAACCTCCAGAAAAGGTCTTGTTCCTGTTACACTGTGTTTTCAAACCTTGACTTTAGTTTTTGGGATCAGTTTGAGACTGCCAGGATTGGATTTCAGAGGATACATTATAATTTTGTTAAAAATGAAAACATGACTTCATAATAGTACAGACTATTTAACCACTTCATCGAAAGCATGTCCTTTGACTGCAAAAGAAATTCTTTTCTGAGTAAATACAGCTTGAGGAGTTAACATATCACAGAGTTTTAGGCAGAGAACAGCAGAGTCAAGCAACTTCTGGCTGTGCACTTCTAACATGATGCTCTACTCTGGAACAAAACAAATGAATCAACAAAACAAACATCAGCATTTTGATTGTTTAGGAAAGTATCAAACCAATGCCATGTTTCTTGCATCGTTTGCCAGAATGGAACATTTTAATGCTGGTATAACAAGTAGCAATAATCTATTTCTCTCCTCTAGTTACATCTATAAATGTTAATGATAGATACAAGAGAAAAACATTTCAGTTGGGCCACCTTCAGGGGCAGTGCTTGCATCTATATTTGATACCTTATTGCCCATATTACCCATCAGGTGGAGTGGAATCTCTGTAGGGAGAATACCATTCTGCCTGATTCCAAGTTTTATCCAATGCTGAGCTGCACATGTTGAAAATAAACACTTTTCCCTGGACATTTTCCACCTGCTTAAAGAAAGTAGAAAATATCAGCTAAAAAAACTAGATTAGGGAAACACATGCAATAAAGGACCGAGTATTTCCAGATTAACTATGTGTTCCACAGTACGGGACTGTAAACGTGTGATACCTCTCACTACCTATAATTACAGAGCATCTTGGAGTGAAGGCCTTATTGGGAGATTCATTTATTGCACACAGTGCCATAGCTTCAAGTTGGTTTGGTTTATGTTTGGCGGCAGTTGTATTTGTTTGCATTAGTGTACAGCCTTGTTTATACATACACATTGCCATTGTTTAACAAATTGTTGACTGTGTACATGTAATCTAAAAAGAGGGCCTATTTCCCCTAGAAAGAAGATCATAACCTGGATTAAATAAATGTCTCAGATCTGCAGACCACACTATCAGCTTATGTAATTTTAGTTCAATCAATGGACAGATAAAGCTTCGTCTAATAAAACCATGAATCTAAATGTTTTTCATGGAAGCTCTTTAGAAAGAGTGAACTACATAGGTGATATCTCTTTCTTGTGTTGATTATTAGAAAGTATCAGAGCTGAGGAATTCAAGAGGAGCTTGTCTTTGCCAAAAAGTATTGATTCTTTTGGCATTCAAATTTCAATGTGTTTAAACGTTGTGTATTAATAAAGAACTCCAGTTCCTTTTAAGAATCAGACTTTTCAGGCCGTTGATAGACTAAAAGGAAGACTAAAAACACAGGAATAACATTTGAATGCCACTGGTTACACCAACAAAATACTATTCATGGGGATATTTGCATATAAATGTGATTAAGGCTAAAGCTGGTCACAGCAGAACGTTAACAATTACTTGTTTGATGTCTTAATAGTGCAGCGTTGCATCACTGCTTATGACAGTTGTGAGTGTGCAGACCATTGTTAGTAAAACCGAGAACCAGAGAAGGGGGACACTATCTGAACGCATCTGGGTTCTAACCACTGGCTTCAAGGCTGCATACAAATAATTGTTGCAGCTATATTGAATGAGATATTTTGACAGCAAACTCGAAACAACTCTCCATACAGTTACGCAATATCTTTAGGTTTGCTTACCAAATAAATTTTTTGTGGTTTTGTGGTTTTGATACAACTTGGGTGCATTTTGTACATGTACTTTAAGACGGAATCGAAAAACAAATGCCTACATATTCATGTGGGATAAAGTGCCTCATAAATGTGCATGTACATTTCTTTTGGCTTCAATTCACAAAGGGAGGAACAGGATGTGAGGACGGTTCCTGCTCTGGTATTAGCTAGCCATCCCTCATTGCATTTAACGACAAGGACTGTGTACTTGCTGCTCTTGTAGGCATTGGCACACATGACCAATGTAATTTTAGGCTCAGGGATCTGCTGGTGCTCACATGCTCCCACCCACCCCTACATGAGCTAGGGAATGTATTAAGCTGTACAGGTCATAAAACCCATGAATGTTAACACCATCAATTGCTTACCCCTAATTTAGTGGTAAGAATGTAATTAGGAGTTCTGTTGCTTATGCTTTACTCAAACTGTGGAGTACAAAGTACGGAAAGATGACAGGGCAAATTTCTATACCATGTCAGCATTGCACACTCACTTGGCCACAGTTTTGTCCCAAACTGGGCTGCCTAAGTGCAAATGATTGCACACCCTGCATAGATAATTGCCTTCCTCTGTCAGTGGGATCCAGCGATATTTTAATATTTGCCACAATCCCAGACCTTCCCCTCCTACAAACACTAGGTACTCAGGATTTTACACAACGTTTACGTAAATTACATAATTGCAAAGTACTTAGCACATAAGCCAGTTCCCTTTGCGAATGTGAGAATGTGCAAATTGCTTCTTTAACTTCCCTGTCTTCGCGCAGAGGAAGAAGATGTTTTTAGATCTAGCACTGACCTCTTGCAATTTCAATGCATGTCAACGCGGAGAAGCGGCTGAGCTTACTTCAACGTCACTAACAGCTATAAATATAGCCCAATATTATAAACAGGATACTGCTAATTATGCCTTAACAGTCGGGCCATTATATGAAAGCCGATCGGCTAACGTATATGGCTGGATTGACTAATTAGCATAAAAAACAGACGCTTGAATAACACCATGCATGTTCAGTGCCTCTCTCTGTCTGTCAAGGTGCTGTGGTGCCCATGCCCAGAGAAGCTGTTTGTGACTGATGTTTTTAGCTTCAGTTGAAAGTGAGGAACAAACTTCAAAAGTCAAAGAAAAAAAAGAAATGTCAAAACGAATTTGATTTTCCTCTTTGGTCTTTTATCACACTGTCTGTCTATTTGCATTATATGGACACATTTAAGTCTCCATGGAAAACGCAGACTATTAACCTTTGGACTAAATAGAAACCCTGAACCATTTTGCATATAAAAATGTGCCAACTTTTTGGGCAGTTAATTTGGAGATCTCAAATGAGCTAATTTCAAGACTGACAAACCGAGGACTTGCGATGTCCTTGCATGACACAAGTCATCGCAAGCACTTAACTGGGATTTAAAAAGCCATGGAAGGGGTGATTCGCACCAGCTTGCGTGGCTTTCTAAAAAACAAAGAAAAAAGTGCACACCAAAGCGCATTGCGCTGGCTTGGGTTACAATGCGTTACCTTGTCCCAGGGAGTCGTTCCATGGACGGAGTATGGGCGTTCCCCTGCATCCTCTCACGGATCACATTCCGAGACTTACAGACACTTGTAAACCTGAATGTGTCAAATGGTGCGCCCCTCAGACCCAGGCGTAAGGAAGAGAAATATCTTGATATCTCCTTGTTACTTCGTTTTTCTGTGTGTCATGCATTTTGCACAAAGTAAGAGGAAAATGTCTTTCAGAATTATTTTTGTGCAGGAAGGTGTCCCTTCGGGCACTAAAACATTCCAGTTCGTAATGCGGGCACCCTTGCAGCATGACGCAAGGGTGCCTGTGTTACTGCTAGGCTGCACACACAGCGCCAGAGCAAGCATAGAGCAAGAGTGCACCATCTATATCTTTAGTAGTTATGCTCAATTCTGCTCTCTCCCTTTCACGCAACGCCGCACAGCAAGTTCCCTTCTTGCAATGCGTTGCGTGAAAGATTGTTAAATCTGGGCCTTTGTAGATATTGAGGTAAAAAAAAATATTTAAATTGTTTAATTTCCAGGAGAAAAGCACAGTTTCATGTCTGACCACAAAATATCTTCTAGAAAAAAACACCTATATTTGTACTTTGCATCCATTGCATTTTAGTTATTATTCGGAAAATAAATGCACAGTGGAGAACTCTTCAATGATCGCAGCGAAATTCTTTGGGAATACTGACAGAATTTTGATATCCCCTATTCCATGACGAAAGAGCTTAAGTCTGACAAAAGTGCTTTTAGCCACCTGGTGGCAATTAATTGACAAACGTAACATGAATAGTGACCAATGTTTTATAGAGCTGCTTTGACAGCTGCATTGCTGTGAAACATACTTGTCTTAAAAGACAAAAAACAACAACTTGATAACATTTAAAAGTGATGTGACAAGCAACATTTGGTTTGGTACATTTGCATAGCAACATGTTTCAGTGATTTTGTTTGCAAGGCACTTCTGCAGGCAGCAAAACATCAGGTAATCTTCGGCTTCAGAGTTCTAGTCGCTGTCTCGCAATGGAGATGGTGGTGAAGCGGCCACACTTGATTTAAACGTCATTTGGATATTAAACAATAGTCGTCTGTGACTGAGAAGGAATAACGTGAACAAATGTATTTTTAATGCAGTGACGTCAGGCTGACACTCCTCTTTGAGCAGCATCACAAAGTTTGTAATTAGCTTTTTTTCTGTAGTGTCTGGTTGTATTTTTATCATTGTTGTCTAACAGTTAAATAACCTCAGACATGGGAAAATAGGCTATGTGCCCTCTATCAAATGGGGCTTCACAAATGAACCTATGTCTAGGAAAGTGAATTGGGTTGGGCTGACACTATTAGCCACTCAGAGCACAAGATCAGTGTGGTAACATGGTACGTTTACCCATAGACCAGCACTCCAGGTCAAAGGTCATCAGACCATTAGCAAATGTCTGGTCAGGATCCAATGTGGGCTGTGAAGCTAATACAAACCATAAGTGATCGCAACACAATATCACCATTTTTTACCTTGTCTTGCATCCAAGGTAAGTAACACTGAACACATCTTTGTTCTGGCAGATGAATGCTTCGCCAACACAAATGGTTTTTTTCAAATTCCGGCATGGTGAAACCATAACACATAGGCTGTTCACATCAGATGAGGGAATACTCTTGTTTTAAGTGACGAGGACCCACTGAATTCGTATTTAATACTTTAAATGCCCAAAAGATTTGAACTTGCAGTTCAACACAACTCCATATTGAAGGCATCCGTCGGGGCTGGTGAGAATGTAACCACAGCTATGTACAGTAACAGTTCAATTTACAACCAAGAAACTGGTACCAGATCAAAGAAAGCACCACAAGCGATTCCCAAGCTGCTATGATATTAATTGCATAACTCCCTTTTTGTAGCTAAGTAAAAAAAGACCTTCTTAATAACTATAAAAAACGAAAGCCAAGTCTTTCAAGAGCTCGAGAGTCTTCCAGGAAAGAGTTCTTGGTGTAAAAGTCCCTGGTAAAGGGCTGACTAGGCCACCATTATCTCAAAGGCAGTTCCTGGTGAGCACTTTTAAAGAATAGCATTCATGTCCGTTCTGTGACTGCCCAGCTGGCTGAGGGTGGAGCTTCCCACCACGTCGCTAACAGAAGAGGAGGTTGTGATGGTGTTATGCTGGATGACTTGCTGTTGAGAACAGGTAGGTACAGGGCTTCCAGCAGGGCTGCTCTCAGGACCTGGTGAAAAAAATGCACAGGGAAAATTAAATCTACAGTATGTCTCAATGAAGAAAATTAGTGCATGACAGTGCTTAAATTGAAAATCTGGATGCAGCCACTACGGCATTAGACAAGTTTGCTTAAGTTCCATTTGATTAAAAATTTTAGAACTAGAATGTAGCCATTTTGCACATATGATGATCTATGTAATGAAGAGCAGTTACAGTTTGGGTTCAGTGCAGTCCAAGCTGGAACAAGTTAAAACATAGTTAAAACATAGGAACTTTAAAAAGTCAGAAAAAAATAATTCTCTTAAAAATTAAGCTGCAGCTCAGCATTTTGCTAATGAGCAAGGAATTGAACACATACATCTACTAACACATTGGCCCTTAGAACGATGTTGGGAGGACGTTGCGGATTGGGAACCGACCTCAGTTTGGCGGTTCCGACTGCATCATTTGGATGTGACCACACACAGTGAGGTCGGAAACATCCATTTTCCTATGGGAGCTTGTGCGGTGGGCGAAAAATGCCTGCAGCATAAGCTTCCATAGAAAAATGTTTCCAATCATCCCTGGACCATATGGCTGATGTTTAGGGAGGCATCATAGGGTCCCCCCAGGCCTAAATGTGGAGGGCCAGGGTGAAGGGGCCCTTCTAGAGCCCCCAAAGTCAGTTTCTGAGAGCCAATCCATGTCAGAAAGGCCAACATGGATTGGCCGTCGGAAACCAACATCATAATCCCAACGGCGGAAACGCCGCCCTTATTGGATTATGAGGTTTTTCTGACTCACTGTCGGAAGCAGGTCGAATTCCTCTGCTAGTTCAACCTCTGATTGCCATCATCATAATACAGCGGTCAGACTTTAAACCTACAATGTCGGTTGGAAAGCCTCCGATCTGTGGTCGGAGATGTTCTGACCAACATCGTAATCAGGGCCTAAGTGCAAAAAAAGCCCATCTGTTTATGGGAGCTCACCACTCTAACTAGCAAACCATGTTTTCTAAGTGTGTTGATATAAACATGTGACATGGTATCCTAGCCCAAAATCAGGTATATGCATAAGCCTAATGTACAATCATGTTCACATAAGAAGGACTTTTGTAGGCTCTTGTATTAGCCTCACTGTCAAGCGCGTAGTGCTGAAGGATTTAAATTGGAAGCCAGGTAACAAAACATAATTGCTTCAGTCATGGCTAATTTTAGACAAGGTTCTTACACACGTGGTTTGCACTACGAGTTGGCGGAACTCACGGAATTTGACTCAGTGGAATTTCACAGAGTTCCTAAAAACTCCACAAGATTCCACAGAGTTCCGTCAATGGGAGGAAATAGGCACATTGCGCTGATCAAGCTGTGATTTAGCACCAGGAGTATGTTCCGCACTGAAAACTCAGCACAAACTGCACCACTTTGTGTGCCTGAAAGCACAGCTAGCTCTTCAAGTTGATTTTGCTGGCACTCGAAGAAATGTTCTACTCATGGAGCAGCCTTCTGACCACGAACAGTCACAACTGGCTGTGACTGCCTGCATTGGAAACATTTCACCAGATGTTCTCCTAGCAATCAAAAATCATGCTAAGGGACATCGATCCTCGCTCGTGCTCACCAACTTATGAGTTTGTCGCATGCGCAAAAAAAATTCCACCACCCGGCAATTGCAGGAATTTGGCCAGAACACCACATTACAAGAGTAACGCAGAGTCACCAAAATCCCACCAATTCCGCAGACAGAATGGAATATCTTCCCCACCACAACTCTGCGCTATATATTAAAAGCATTTCCAAAGAGACACCTGATAACAAAGCCATCAGCAAAGAAACACCTAATTGCCGATTTTTTTTTCAAATTTGGGCCCATTCCCAGGGTAGGAGATTTGAAAAATGCCTCTTCAGTTAGGGCACTATAAATCATTGCAAACGCATTGAAAGCAAGATCAAGTGTATGGTTTTAAAATATGTTAAGTCACACACACCCACATCAAACAGGCAACATAAGACATACCATGCAGCCCAACTAAAATTTGATGGATACAACATGTCTAGTTTGGGCAAATGAAAGCTATGTGAGATGTACTGCGTGGGCTCATACAGGACTGTGGGATCATCATTCTGCCAAGGAGCCTTCAAACCTTCAATCCGCTGAAGTGTGTGCTGGAGAGTCGGTGGCAGAAGAGGACTATCTTGGGTTCTTTTACCCACAAAAGTGTATAGAAAGGGTGGCAAGTCCTGTTCATGGGCTTGAGGTAGGGGCCTGATGCTGGGGTTTTGGTTGCTCCATAGTCTTTTCTTTTATCTATTGGACCCTTCTATTTGCATCTGGATGCTTAGACTTGCCTACTGGCCCTCAAAACCATCAGATAGCCTGGGAGTGTCACTTAATTTACGCAGAGTCTCATTCAGCCAGGCATTAAAAGGGCATCAACTTATCAATGATCATCTTCTGATGCCGAGGGACCCATAGGTGCTAATCACATCATCTCAGGCAGATCCAACTTCCAGTTGTTATAGACCCCCAGCCAACTTGGATCATATCAAGCTGGATGTCAGGCAACCATAGGCTAGACATCAAGTAGCCTACAAAATGCTTAGCTAATCCTTAGCCAACCTCAGCTGCAGTGACGCAGCTAGCCACGTTGCTGCCCATTGAGGTCTCCGCCTTTCCCGCCTCGCTGCTGCATTGAAGAGAGGGGGAGGGAGCATCCTCCCCCAAAACTCATGCCGCCCAGGGTGGACCGCCCTCCTCCCGACCCCCCTTTGCTGCGCCACTGCTCAGCTGGCTCTCAAAATTGCTCAGGGAACAAAAGTCAACTATTAGACCAAACCCCTAGCTGCAACGCAGATTGTCTATTGGCCTCCAAAAGCCCTCAACTAAGTTCTATGCCCACTATGGCAGCATCCAGCTCCTCTCTAATGTCTTCCTTGTGGACATGGTCAATGGCATGACCATTCAATAATATGTAATGTGCGAGGCAAAAAGGTGTATTTGTATAGTTAAACTAATAATGACCCGATATATGTCACACAATACAAATTTAATTTCAATTTAATGGTTTTAGTAGCCAATTCAACAGCATTCTTTTTATCAACATCCTGAGAATTAAAGTTGAATTTAGCACTGGAAGATTTCAAACATATGCCAAGCAGAATAAATGAAGATGCTTATGTTTATGGATGTGTTTGCGTGTGAGTATATTTGATTGTCACGAATGAAGTTGTTCATGTTTTTGTTGGTCTTTTTTCTATTTTTTAATGGAGCTTAAAGAACAACACTATCATATTTTAGTTATTCCTATGGCCTATTAGTGAAATGACATAGCACCATGCCTCCAAATTTCTTCGGATGGCCTGATGGCTTGCTGAGTCTGGTTGCCAGGTGCAGGGCCAGCTTTAGAACTGGTGGCACCCTGTGCGACAATGTTTGGTGGCTCCCACCCTCCCATTGGCTACCTCCACCACAGATTTCCTCACCACCAGCCTTTAACAATGCCAAAGTCTCCATAACCACTCTCTCTCTCTGATGCACATATAGCACTCTCTCTCAGATGCATATATCGGGCCACTCATACCAGAGTAGGATGTCAGCACATTTTGCATCTCACACACATTACAGAGACAGATAGGAAATGTTACATACAACAGAGGACTACAAGGTGTAAAAGTCCCATGTCAGCAATACTGGTAGGTGTATAGTTTAATAGTGCTTGGTCTAGAGAAGCATAAACTCAGAATTTAAAAAGAAAAACCATAGTTGGGGGTTCTCTTTAATAATGAGAATAGATTTCTACCCAAATGAATCCTTTTTGCAATATTAATCTCTGCTAAAATCTATACTGTGCAGCCTGCATGCAGTTCTTTGACAAAAGTTAACAGCTGTGTATTAGAAATTTAACTTATACATTGTAAGTAAGAAATTGATGTCTCTTTTAAAAGCAGTAACCCACTGACCTAGTTATGTTCTATGTACTTTGTAATCTGCACAGTACTTGTTTTTTGCAACAGGCATATTAACTAACCCTGGGCGTAGTTCGCATAGTACGCGTAGCTATGCGAAGTGCACTTTGCACTACGCAAGCTACACGTAGCTACACGAACTGCGTAGTGCACTGTGCAAAATGCTGTTCGCACTGATTGCACAGTGCCGGATGCTTGTCCGCACTGTGCAATCATTGCAAACCGCATCATGCACAATGCAAGTAGTCATTTTTTGCCGCTCAAGTAGATTTGTACTCGAGCGGCAGCTTTCTCAACGCGGACTGGTAGTTTGTCATCGCGAGCGGTCGCGAGCATATGCGACCACTCGCAATGAGAATCCTGACCTCCCCGTGTTGAGAATCTTGCTGGGAGGTTTATTTTCCACGCTTGCGATCGCAACTTGATGTTGCTGATCGCGAAGGAGGAACGAGTCTCGCAGGGATGTTATTTTGCTCGCTCGCGGTCACCAACTTGACGTTGAGGGCCGCGAGCAAGCAAAAATTGCCTGCTACGCACTTTTGCACTGTGCTATGTGCACTTCTCGTAACGCGTAGTTTGCGCAACGCATAGTCCTACGCAGTGGCGGCTGGTGACATTTGAAAGCAGTGGGGCATAAAGGTTGGGCATGACTTTTAAGCCGCAAGCAAAGTGAGCAAGCAAAGCTAACAAAAGTGGGTACAGGTTGGGTCCTCCTCTCAAGAGAAAATTGGAAAAGGATAGGCAAATGGTGAATTTTAAAGCAAAAGTATTCTGAAACAGACCACTGGGCTGCCTGAATAGCACACCTAGTCTGTTTATGTAGGCAGGTGTGAGGTGGGGACAGAGGGCCAGAAGTCCCTTCTGGTATCTAATGCTGCAAGCGGCCTCCAGCCCTCCCTTTAACAGACCAGCAGTGAGAGCACAAACCGCACTGGTGGTAACTGTGGACTCTGCAAAAAGCAATAACGAGCGTGAGATTAATGTCATTGAACAAACAAACAACACAGCAAGTGATTAATGTCACAACACAGCGGGTATTAATGTCCTTAAACAGACACTGAAACGCCTCTTACATGGCACGGGCTGAGCAGGAAATAAAACAAGCATATTCCGTGGTGAGAGCACATGCTGCCACCCTTCACTTTTCAATGTGATACAAACTCCCAACACCAGTGGTTTCGGGTCCACTCACTATGGTGCAATGCCCACCACACTGCGAGCCGGCTTTGCGCTCCCGCTCTCTCAGCACCAAGGTTTGAGAGACAACTTAGTGCTTAGCAATACCCCAGTCCCCAAACGCTCGCGCAACAGGTGAGTTTATACACTTTTAAACTCACACTGCCATGAAGTGTTTAATACAGTGCTTCGGTAACTTCATAGCGCTTTTGCTGTGATATAGCGGTGTGTCACATTAGTTTTTCAGCAAGTTAAAGTCCGCATCCAATCCTGCATGAAATGAGGAAGCTCTCTCCATGCAAAGATACGTTTTAGAAACATACTTTCTCCCAAAATTAGTTTTAGTGCTCTTAAAAAGTGGGAGGTTCGCCTAACCTTCTTAATTCCTGTACAGAGTAAAATAAATGCTGGTTTCCAGTGCTTCCAAAAGACGTTTGGGAGATGGAACTTACACACAAATTAACTCTTCCAGCACCCACACCCAGAAGTACCCAAAACACACACACTCACTCTTTATTCTTTACAACTTCCTGATACATTCGACACCACCAGTTTTATACGTGGTCACAATACTAGTGAGCAATAGAGCAAGCGATGCCGCTCGTCTAGAGGTCTTCTGTCCGTGAGTTCTGCCCTTTGCTACAGGAGTAGCTGCAAAGACTGTCTCCTGCCTATCGGTTCAAGCGCGAGGAAAAGCCCAGCTTCGTGGCCGCAGAGGAGGCGAGAGGCGCGGCCCCCGGGACTGCGAGGACCAGCATTCACCACCTACAGCTGGGTCCTCTTCCCGCGTGAGCCGCGCCCCCTCCCAGGGCCACGCCTCCAGTGAATCATTCTTTACCTCTCGCGGCCCCCGCTACGCGGGGGCCGCTCGTCTAGAGGTCTTCTGTCCGTGAGTTCTGCCCTTTGCTACAGGAGTAGCTGCAAAGACTGTCTCCTGCCTTTCGGTTCAAGCGCGAGGAAAAGACCAGCTTCGTGGCCGCAGAGGAGGCGAGAGGCGCGGCCCCCGGGACTGCGAGGACCAGCATTCACCACCTACAGCTGGGTCCTCTTCCCGCGTGAGCCGCGCCCCCTCCCAGTGCCACGCCTCCTCGTTTTCAAACAGTTTTTAAGTAAGCCCAGTAACGCGCATCGCGGGGCGCGCGCGGGTCGTAGCCCGGGCGAAGCCCGGGCCAAGGGCGGGCCCGTTGTTGCCCGTTAGTGCCCGGCAGAGACCGGACCGGGCCACCCCCCTTGGTTTCTATTGCTAACCTTACCATCTTACAGCACACAGGGTTTTCCATATGTCCACCATGCCTGGTAGAACCAGAAGTAAAACTAAAACCAAAACTGCCCTGGCTGTAGCTCAAATCACTGGACCGATAGACCAATTTATCTCACAGACAAATGAGGTAATTGATCATAGTATCTCTCTTCTCGAACGTAGAGTGTCTCTGGACCTCATGAAAGCAAAACGCTCGTCCTTGGGTCTCCTAGCAACTGCCGTATCCCCTATCCAACAAACCCTACCTACCTTATCCCTTCCCTTACCTGAGACTGTTCCTGATACCAATACAGTCCCATGCACAGTTGATTTATCAGTAACCCAATTTGAGTCCGATTCTTTATCATCAGATGACTTAGAGGCCACCCCCGATCTAGTAGCATGTCAAACACTCGAAAGATCAGCATCAGCTATAGATAATCATCTTCGAGGAGTAAGGGAAGGAGCCATTCCCAAACAAGGTAGCATGAATCCTTCTGATAATGCAGTAGCTCCTGTCATCCCTACGGGATATGAGAGGGAATCCAGGAGGGACCGATCCAAACAATCAACGCAACTTGCACAACCAACGACAATTATTTCAACAGATAACAATTTCTTATTTCCTCCTATTCTTATTGAGGATATAGATGACCCCTGTAAAATATGTAAAACCACATCCCAAATACTAACTTCAATTAAAGACCTTCTTTCTCAGCAGCTGAAACCTATACAAATTAGTATAAGGAACTTGGAAGCTCAATTAGCAATCCTATCAGCCACGTATCCAAGTACAAACTCACATTCAGCTAAGCAAGGAACAGGAAACGTTACTCACCCCACAAAAGCACCTCTTCAACCACAACCAACTATAGCAACAAAACAATCTGTCCCGATCATTCCACCCTCTCAAAAACCAAAACATAGTGTTCCAACACAAAACCGGCAAGATTCAATGCCTAGTGTACAAAAGCCTAAAACCACTATGGAGTTGCCCCAACACACGCCCAGCACAGGTCCGGTAAAAATAGGAATAATGGGGAAAACAGCAGGCAATGTAACCATAAAGCATACTATAAATAAATCGACACCTATACCCTCCAAACCAACGGTCACACCCCAGCTGATATCTAAAAAGACACCAAAAAAGACACCAAGAGTTAGGCGCCCAGTGCACCTCCCACCAGAGGCTACCCCATATACAATCATTCTTACAGGAGTACCTGAACTAACGGAAGGTATGACTGAAACTGCCTGGTCACTCAAGAACAAGGTCATGCAGTGGCTAAGTATAAACAGACCACTAGAACCATACCACTCAGGAGGGATCTCCACAGTCCGTAGAGTAATATGGGTAGGTGGAGAACCTAAGTCGATCCACGGAGACTGCATTATAGTAACTTGCAGAGATCCATCTACTGTGGATCACATTTGTTCCTGGCCCTCATTGGAGAAAAAAGGTGGAATAGATGCCCAACACCTTTCTTTCTTCTATCCACCATTGAATACTCATCAATATATCTCTACCTTGAATTGGCAGCACGCCCAAGAAGATCAATGGAAACAGGTGGGATATAGCTACGGTCACGGAAATAGAAATAGAACTAGTGAATGGCACAAGCAGCCCTGGCAAGGCAGACCCTATCATCCACTGGAGGGCTGGCAGGGTTTTCCAATAAGAAACCGTTTTGACTGCCTAGAGATGGTGGATTGACCGTCAAGGTCTCAAAAATCTAAGAGCAAGAACATCCATATCATGCTTTCTCCAGTAATCCCTAGATCTCAGTCATCCCCACCTAAAACCGGAAGTCAAGTAAGACAAACTTCGCTTATTAATATAAACTCCAAGGTCTGTTGTTGTAGATACCTGTCATACCACTACTAACGAAGTGATGACCAGAGTTCCGGTTATCCTTGTGGATAGTATAGATCTTAACTCTCACCAGTTAAATGATTTGAGAGATACTACTAACTCTCCTTTGATCTCGACAGAGAGTTTTCCTAAGGAACTTCCCGTCCCACACGTATCCCCTGACCCCAACAAATTGAACCTTTCCATAATGTATTGGAATGTTGCAGGACTGTCCTCCAAAATAACGCTAGAGTTATGGTCTGAAACAGTAAGGGAACATCAGGTACTGGGTTTCCAGGAAACATGGTCTACTATTCCAAAACATTTAATGGTATACAAAACCTTTTTCACCCCAGCAGTCCAGGGAACCATGGGCAGGCCTAAGGGGGGTCTTGTGATTTATGTCGCCAATACTCTCCCCTGTCTATCCATCAAAATACTAAAAGAACTCCCGACCTATCAAATTATGCAAATAAATTTTACAAACGACTGCACCTACATTTTTATTAATTATTACAATAACTTAACTACATTGGATAGTCTGACAATCCTAGTAGAGATTGCCACTTTCTTAACAGCCCTGCAAAATGATTTTAACCAAAACACAGTACACTTAATATGGGGCGGTGACTTTAATCTTCCACTGTGTCTTAACCACAAAAATGGAAACTGTGGGCTGCAAAACGAACATGGTAATCCCATGCCCCATTTTGCTCACTCGACCTGTGGAAACAAGTTAAATGAGATTCTATTTTCTTTAGATTTGGACTTTGCAAATGAGCTAGTAGATCCACAGAAAGATTTTTCTCCAACTTTCCATGGAAGAGGCTTCCTAACAACTATAGACTACATACTGTCCTCCCAATCGCTTAAGGGGCAACTAACCAATTTCGTAACAGGGACAAATGCAATGAGTGACCACTATCCAATCAGTGTAAGAATCACCCCAAAAATGGCTAATGCACACTCCGCAAAAATGAGTCTCTTAAATCAAAACTCATTAACCATGAACAAACTGAATGGCTATACAGTCAAATGGGCCAAGATTGACCCGGTGGAAGTGACAGAGAAGATTCTTGAAAAATCTAAGCCTTGGGTACTTGAATGCTTATCTTCAGATACCACACCTCGGTCAATCGTTAATAGCTTTCAGAACATCTTAGAAACAATTGGTAAGGAACTCTTTGTCAAGTTAAAGAACATTAAGCCCTCTACTACGAGATGGTTCGACGCAGCTTGTCGAAAAGCCCTCTCAAGCTTGAAAGAAGCCTTACATAGCCCCATGAGAAATCACGTGGAAATCTCCAATTTAAGAAAACTATATAACTTAGCCAGACGGGAACGCAAAAAAGCAATTAAGCAAGACCTATGGACACAACTCCATGACAGCAGCCAAAGGAAGGATAGTGCCCTATTCTGGCAAGTTATAAGATCTCCTTTTCTGGCCGATAGCACAGAAGGCCAGCATCTAGATGTAGCAATCACGGAGGATGACTGGGTCATGCATTTTTCTAAAATCTTCGGTCCATCCTCTCAAAATGCAACAGAAACAGGATCAGAACCAAGTGAAGCCCATACATCGAAGAATAATATCTACCCGATAAATATCCATTTTCAACACAGCGAAGTTATTAAAGCAATTAAGGCATCGAAACCAGGCAAGGCTCCGGGCCCCGATGGAGTTCCAATGGACATTTTTCTCCACAACATAGAACTCTGGTCACCGATAATTACCCAGGTTATGGCAGCAGTAACATCGGATGGGCTTTATCAGTCATGGTCGACGTCAACCCTGTTACCCATCTTTAAAAAAGGCGACCGTAGCGACCCAGCCTGCTACAGGCCAATCTCCCTTCTGGATTCCATGGGTAAAATTGCAGGTCGAGTGCTCCTGGACCGTTTACAATCTTGGGCCCAGGAAAATAACATCATGACCGACCTGCAATATGGCTTCCAGAAGGGGCTTGGGACCGTGGAACAGGCCCTGAACCTTGTCCTGTTGACCGGGAAATATGTTGGCGCCAAAGGAGGTAACATCTTCCTTGTCTATGTCGACCTCAGTGCGGCATTTGACTGCGTCCACCACGGAAAACTTTGGAAAATACTCAGTGACCTTGGAGTGGATCCTCCTTTAATAGTCTTCCTCCGTGAACTTTGTTCTAATGCTTCAGGGCGAGTCAGATATGGTACCAACGGAGAGTTGTCCCGCTCATTTTCAATAACAAAGGGAGTAAGACAGGGTTGTGTACTGGCTCCCTTCCTGTTCAACCTTTACACCAATGGACTAGAGCAGGCCATGCTGGAAGGGAGCCAGGACCTACCCCATATAAACCACCGTCCAATACCGACCCTGCTATATGCAGATGATTCAGTCATACTGGCCCGTACATTAAATCAACTTCAGAAACAAATCAATAAATATAGCAGCTTTATGGACTCACTTGGCCTGAAAATCAATATAAAAAAGACCTTTACCATGCACATTGGCCCGAGGGTCAAAAAACATAAATCAATATTGGTGGATAACACAAAGTTGGAAAAAACTTCTGTATATCCTTATCTAGGAATTCTCGTGGATGATGCTTTAAACTGGCGTCAAGCTACGGCCACTAGAAACCTCCTTTTTCGGCGTGCAACATCGGCCCTGATCTCTTTTTCGAGAAAACTGGGGAAACCTGCTCCACCTGAACTCTTGAAAATATATTATGCTAAGTGCCACAGTGTGGCTACTTATGGAGCAGGCGTGTGGGGGTACGGCCATATAGATCACCTACAAGTAACAGAGAACGGCTTCATCAAATATGTGCTAGCCCTCCCGCATAGCTCCCCGAACTTCGCTTCTCATAGCGAGCTTGGCATGGAATACATTACAGACACCATCCGTTCCCAACCTATCTTACTGTGGCAACGCATATGGACCAAACCCGAGTGTCATTTAACACGATCCCTCATCATAGACTGTTTAGCCCTAACCAACTGGCACAAGATTCCATGGTTGATCTACGTGCGGAACTTTTTTACTGACCTTGGCTGCAAGTCTTATTTCGATGAGCCTGCTGCTATCGAAGATATCTCTAGAAAACAGCTAAAGTCAATGTGTTTGGCCCACCTGAGAGAGCTGCGAAATCAGGCAGAGATTACAAAAACTACGAATACCCAAATTTGTGTAATACAACCTCTCAAAGGTATGCAACCCTACTTGTCCTATTTTTTGTCAAACCACGAGAAATTTTTATTAACAAGATTTCGCTTTAATACTTTTTTTCGTTTAGTTTCCTTTCCCGCAATTCACAATTGGTCCCGCACGCTTATGAACTGTCCATGCGATGGAATGTCTCCACAAACAACGATTCACATTACTCTGTTTTGCAAATATTATAAATCTCCGCGTAAATCTTGGATTATTCCACTTCTTCGTTCCAGTGGTCATAGACAGTGTCATTCTGCATTTCTCTTTCTGCAGTGTTTGGACTCGCCACATGTAGCTAAATCCATAGCGACTTTCTTAAAAGCCACTATCACAATACGTAAAAATCTTTCAAACTGAACAGAAACACTTAAATCATAAGTTTTTCCTTAAGTAAATTTTTTAACTTTGTCTTTTTAAATTTATGTTTGTGATGAAAAAAAATTCTATGTACTTTTTATGATTATACAACTGGTAATCGAATAAAAGTTATTGAATTGAATTGAATTGAGCAAGCGAAGTCCCACTCGAGCTGAAGTCACTCAGGACAAAGCGGAGGTCCTTTACCAAAAGCTGCTGGACCACAGAGGAAGTGAAAACACCAGACCTCCGGGCAGCGAGCGCGAGCTGGTGATGAAAGAAAGGTCAGGGATTACATTTAGAGTCAAAGGCGGGGAGAACTAGGTCAGATTTCTATATTGGAGGCCAGATTTAATTTCTCCTGTTTCTGATCTTTAAAGAGGCGTGGTCTACAGA
Source organism: Lissotriton helveticus (assembly GCF_964261635.1). NCBI lineage: Eukaryota > Metazoa > Chordata > Amphibia > Caudata > Salamandridae > Lissotriton > Lissotriton helveticus. Next base: position 860,994,064 of record NC_136071.1, on the reverse strand, counting down.
TGCCGGAGGGGTGCTTTTTACTGCTGCTTATACAGTACATGACAGGCAGTCTGTGGTCCTTTGACATTGCTTCCCTTGAATACCAGGGTATCTCTCTCTCTCTCCCCACAGGTTAACTTTTTTAAAGTCCTGAACTTGCATTAGCGCTAATATGTCAAATAGGGAAACTTGGGATTTCCAGACCGGCCACGATTTCAGAAACGCCAGAAGGACTGGGGTAGAGTCAAGCATCATCATGGCCCTATGTCCGTCTGCCTCAGTTCTCTTCACATTACAGAGGCCGAGGGCCATCAATCCCAGTCCACTCAGAGCAGGAAAAACATGCGTTCTCACGGGACGGGGAGGGTGTTGTTGACATTCAGTGGACGATCCTTAAAATTAACACTGCACTGGCCATAGATGGCCCGTTCCTCGCTCCATCCGAGGACTCCGTTGGCTGCAACAGGATGTTAGCAACATAATGCATATGTATTTAAGTACCCCTCGAGCTATGCAAGCCCCTTGCATTTCCTTTGCAGTCACGCCTTCGTGTCACCTCCCCCCATCCCCCCGCTGCGCGAAGTGCTGCAGGGGCCCCAGAAAAGTGTATTAAAAAAATGCATTCGGAGCAAAATGTGCATTTCCTTCATAGGTCTACTGTGCTAAGAGGCGATACGCACATAGCTCACGGCAACAGGCCCCTGGAGAAAATGACGACAGGCCTCTCGCGCACAAGTGACTCAGGGCAGGCCGGGCACGGCGCTGTGACCCCCCCTACCCCCCCTCCTGCTTCCTGGCACCCTGCGGGCATCTAAGTGGGGTGCTCGCTCGACGCGCTGGCATCCTCCGGGCCGGGGGCCCCGGCCCTCACTGTGTGCGGTGTTGATGGTGTGCGAATGCACATTGGACATGTCACACCCTGCCTGCGACACTGATTAACATGTTGAGAAACATTATCACGTCTACGGTTATTGGCCATTTAATAAATGTATGTAAGATGTATTAACAATGCCTGCATGTATGAATGCGAAGCAACAGAGCTCCGGACACGGTGGGGCTACATAAATCTATAGAGTTACGGGCGGGTGAGGGTACGGAAGTGTTGTGCGGGGGACGGCAAGGGTAATAAAATACAGAAAACTTACCTTCCTCAGTCTGGACCTTCGCTCCTTCTCCACACCCCGGATCGGATCACGCGATGTGCCGTCGCCTCAGAGACTCGAGTGTTCCATCAGTTTGGCTTTGAAATGTACCAGGCTGCGTGGTGGAGTCTCGGCCAATCCTGGCGCTGCATTAGCAGCACCACTGCACCAGGATTGGCTAAGAGCAGGGTTAGTGCCTGCCCATATGAGACCGAGGGGTCCCGGGTCCCTCGCACTCTGAGTCGCTGTTGGGGAGGGAGGGGAAGGTAATATACAATGAGCGCATGTGCGGGCAAGTCCAAAACATTAGTCGCCAAACATTGACACGCGCACATTGCAGCTGCGCTGTTTCTGCAGACTGCTGTGCTGCGCTGTCAATCACTGCCGCAGCCCCGCCCCCACACCTTCTGCGATGTCGGGCTTGTCCCGGTCAGCTGAGCTAGGGGTTGCCGCAGAGAAGTTTGCTCACGCTCCGATTTAGAATATACATTTAACCTTCCTCAGCGTGACGGTCGTCCATGGCGAGTGGGGCAACGCCCCAACGCCCCCAATGGACGCACCGCCACTGATCCTACGCCCAGGGTTAGTATTAACCCTCTGCCCTACTATAGTGAGTCAAAACCCCAATTAAACAAAACTCCGATCTCTCTTCAGGAAGACCTTTAATCACAGGAGTTAGACTGACATTTTTTTAATTGCCTGGAAATTGCTGGATGCTTTAAAATAATACTAAACTTGCAAACATGGCGCCCCCGGATGGCAGCACCCGGTGCGGTGGCACCGGTCGCACCGCCCTAGAGCCGGCCCTGGCCAGGTGTATGAATGCAGCAGTGCTGTCATTGATGTTTGAACACTTGAACAAAACTATACTAAAATACATAAGAGGCATAGGCCATGAGATACATCAGTGGAAATACTCTACTTGGGTCCCACAAATAGGTTGAAGTGAGGTGGTTGTATGTGATTTCATAGAAAAACTATTGAAATAAACAAACTATTTCACAGGTGATGGGCAACTGTTAAAGTAGGGGGGGCTTAAATCCTGTTGATAAACTGTGAAAGTGAAACCAGTGATCACAGTATTTGAGAACTATTCTATAGCCAATTGACTACCATCACAGAATATATGATGCAAAACAGCAGATTCCAATGCCCACATGCATCAAAGGGAATTGCATTCGCAAACGGTGCGAATCGCAAAATTCGGCCGTTTGCGAATGCAATTTCATTTTTTGGGATGCATCATTTTTTTTTGTTTTTCGCAATTTAAGGAATCGCAATTATGTCGCGATTTCTTAAATTGTGAGTGCATTTAAGAAATCGCAATGTGTTATTTCTTAAATGCAATGCATGAATAATTTATTTTTGCGAATTCGCAAATTGGAAGAGGTAAATTACCATGAAGTCAACCTTCATGGTAATTTGCGAAAACTTTCAAAAATGCACAAAAGTGCATTTTTGAAAGTTTCATTTTACACACACACATGCCCTTGGGGCGTGTGTGTGAAAAGTGCACTTAAAGGTACATTTCAGGGGTGTAGGGGGGGGGTCCTTTGTACCCCCCCTACACCCTTGAAATAGCATTCTCTTTTTGCGATTCCTTAATTGCGAATCGCAAAATGAGAATGGCTTCCCATTCATTCCTATGGGCCTCTAAGCCCATAGGAATCAATGGGGAGGGATTCCTTAATTGCGATTCGCAAATTGTGAATCGCAATTAAGGAAAAATAAGGAATCGCTAAAAATATTGCGATTTTTTTAATGCATAGCATTTTGCGATTTCTTAATTGCGATTCCTTATTTTTCGCAATTAAAAAATCGCAAAATGTAACAATGATGCATGTGGGTGCATGTGTATTGTGCTTAAGTTAGCACCACACGAGCAGTTCATGGTGACCGAGGCTGAATTGGGTTATCACAAACAATCAGTAACAAATAATTGCATCATATCTCTTATTTTGTATCATGCATATAGATGTTAATACCAATCATATCCAGCTGCTCTCTGAAACAACATTCCATCAACAAGAGAATCATAGCATTACATCAGTGGAGTCATAATTAGGGGTATACAAAGCAATTTACCACAGAAATGTGCTAGTGCAGGTAGATGCTACATAATGGGATGATAGTTGTGGAAATACTTCACAAAACAAAGGGGTGTCAAAAAAGAACCCTCTTTCAAACGCATATTTTTCCCCACAAAGGAATTGGTAAAAATATATACACATTCATGGCTTAGAATGCCATTGCACGGGTGCATAGATTTAAGACCCGTTGGTGGGATGATGAATCTGGAGGTTTTATGGACAAGACTGCTAGAAATTGTCACTTTCACACCAAAGCTGGAATCAGGAAAAAACGGAAAGACTAGTTCTCATTAAAATTACGGACACAGAATCACAGATTAATTTCGATTGGCCTTTGTGAAAGAAAAACATTGATACTTTACACAGTTTTTTACCCTATCGCTTTATGTAGATCAATTATGACTCACAATTTTGTATTTACATCCAGCTACAGTTTTCAAATGATGACCTTACCCAAGCAAATAATTACATGAAAGTAGTGGGTTTGGGTTTAGAGGACAATCAATGTTATAGACAGAGGCATATAACGCATGGGTCCGATTTAGAGAGAGAGAGAGAGTCATACATCTACAAGTGCAATTCTGGTCAGTGACCTGCACAGCTGCAGATTTAGGACCTTCTGTAAATCCCTAAACTTAAAGTTAAGCTGGGAAACTTGTGAGAGTTATAGCTTTCCAGGCATAATCCTAGACTGTTTTTTTTCTGGCTTTGGTGGAACCATTCCCCCAATTTGTAATTGTATGCATTGTAGAACCATGCTTTACTCGTGGTGAAATGCCCGCCCAATTGTGCAGTGCAAATTGTTTCTCCATGGGGAACCCATTTTCAACTGTGCAGAAACCCCTTGTCCTACACTCCCAAAAATATTGTGTGTATTCCACCCCCTTTCCATCCTGGAAATGGGCTTCCTCCTCCCCGTCACGAGTAAATCTCTGAAGAATTCCAGTGTGTGAAAGAGATGGACTCGAGTTTTAGAGTATCCACACCGGTGATCCCAAACATTCCAGGAAGATACACCTTGGAATAACCACTTCCAACCCTGCTCGTGTGTAATGTTACACAGACATTGGGTGAGATACAGTGCATTACAAAAATCATTTGTGGGTCTAAGGCTTGTAAACAGCATGCAGTTGTAAATCCAGCCATTTGTGTAAAGTCAGTCAGTCTGGAAAGCACACTTGGCTTTGTGTATTAGACCCCGTGTGTTCATGGTGCGGCGAAGCTGTTCTGTATTGTGCAGCTAACAATCACCAATCTGCTTTTCTAAAAGGAGACAGTTAGCGTGTGGTAACAATACTTATAAAACCATCAGAGAACCAAATACACAGAAAATTGGGACATCCTTGCCCATAAAGTAGCTAAACCTTTAAAAGAAAACTCAACTTACCCGAAACGTGGCAGCATTTGAGTAGTTGTACTCACCCTGTATAAAATGGAAAATGCCACTTTTAACTTATTATTTTTAAAACTCTTTAAGCAGCTTCTCTGCAATAGTTCTCCCTGTCCTGTTAGCAAGCGTCTCAAAGATTAAATAATCAAGGGAGCGACTCCATCATGGCCAAATGGCATCACTGTCACAAATGTCATAGTTAGCGGACTACTGGCAATGGAATAACTTATCATGATTATTTAAAGTGATGTCAGATTAAAGTGTGGGATATGCTATAATGTTACAGCAAGCAACTGTTGATCAGTTTTCACAGCTAGTGCTTGTTCATCAGTGCCCACAGCTAGGAGTTGTTGGTGAATGCTGATTGATTTGGTTGACAAAAAACTACAACTGTGAGTTTCAGGAGCGATCAAGTAGTACATAGCATTCACAAGCTGCAAATTAAAATCTGGTTTTAAGGGCCCCTTTTCCTCCTTTACTCCTCTGTGCAGCCTGAGAGTCAATTGCATAATCCGTATGCTGCTCAACAACACCACTGGCAAAAAGTGATGAAAAACAAGTCAGCAGTTGTAGGTGTGTCACACTTGAGGCAGAGATATTTCTTCAGAGATGCTTTGAGTACAATCCCCAGGTACTGCAATTGGTCTTCAAGTGCAGGGAAGGGTAATGGACTTCTCATGAACTGGTCTTGTAAATCGTAAATCGTATATGTTTTGAAGAGTGTGCACCCTCAATATGGACCCCAGAATATCAGTGTGAAACAACGAGTAAAACAAATTACAAAAAATATTGAAAGGTATAGATTTCCTATACCTAACTCTACATATATGTACCTATAGAGTACATATATCTTCAATGTGCATAGTTGTAAAGTTAGGAATACCAAATCTATACTTCCCTATATGCATTAAAATTTCAAGATTTTGTCCCTCGATATTCTCTCCTCGATATTCTTGTTCCACAATATTCTGGGGGTCGATATTCAGTGATACAACCTGTTTCAATCATATCAAACAGGAATCTCTTTTTGTGATACCCTTATGCCAAAATGGACGCTTCACAGGGAGCAGAGAAGTTGATTAAAGAATTTCAAGCAGATGATCCTAGCAAAATATAATTTTATACAGCTTGAACTACTCTCTGTTGAAAAAAACACACCCGAATGCAAGTGAGGCCAGTGCAGTTTGCCAAATTGTTAAAACCTAATACAAACATGTAAACTCTCATGTCTTTCAAAAATATGTGGGATCATGCTCCATTAAAAAAAAATATATATATATATAACATTTTCTACTGGTTGCTTAGTACAAAAGAGATTATTTTTTTCATGAAGCAAATTTCCTTAAAGGTCTGCAGAAAATTTAACACCACTCAGCAGAATATGACTATTTTTATATATTCTGTCTAGTGGTCCCCAGGGTAGTTTGCTCTTGTGTGAAACAGCCTACAATTGAAGACTATGTGAGCCAATAAACAGCCCCTGGCTGCTTTCCATGATCTTGTTATGTGATGATTTGAGCAATGCTGTATCTGAAGTAGAACCGTGATGGTAGTAGATAGTATACACATTAGCACCACTACCACCACTCTCTGTGGACAGACTGTCCCCCCTACAACCCTACACCCTAGATAACAAATAACAGGGAAGGTAGCCTTCAATTTATCCCAAACCCCTTTTCCGAACTACATAACCCAACGCACATGAAGATGCCCTGCCATGGTGCTTTTTCGTCTCTCAGTAGCATTTGTGCATTTATGATACTTACTTAGATATCCCTGTGATTCTTTTTGCATGTTTGTGATGGGACAGTCTTTATGCGTTAATAGCAACTGTTTCAGCTGTGAAACCTCATTTTTCAACATGGAAACTTCATTCTGTAAAAGGAAAAGAGACTTTCAGTCAACATGCTCTACAAACAACCATCACTCTTCTAGATGAGCTTATCAAGGCAATGTGATAAGCTGATAGTATCATTGTACCCAACATCAATCCATCATTTACTTGATGGACAGTAAGCAAATGATGTGTAAGTAAAGCTTTGACTAAAAGTTATGTGCCTGAGATAGAGTACATGTCATATCATGAATGTGAAATCTAGCAGTGGTGCAAGGAGTATGAATACTGCCACATGCAAAAAAAACAAGCATTACTGCCTTTGGCGTGCCCTCTCCTTCCAATAAAAGGGCCATATTTGCCATTGTAAGTTGGAGCCACTACGGCAGTGTCAAACTCCGTCTACTTGCATTCTACTAGTCTATTGGTTGGTAAGTGATAAAGGTAGTAGTATCTTGCCATGGTCTGACTTTAAATCATGAACAATATCTTTAATGGCTTGTTATTTTAATAAACGTGATTGGCTTTGCCATACCATGTAAGTATATATAAAAGAAGTGTAATGTGACAGCTTCCCTATATCTTTTAGTAAAGGGAAGGAAGTAAGCCATATTAAAACACTGGAATGTTGAGCGCCTTATTGAAGACAATAGAGTAGCTCTGAGCTTCCAATGGGTGGTAAAAGTCTGGAGCACCAACATTTCAATGTTTGTTTTTCACAGCAACAGCTTTGAACATAGGCCTCACAAAGCCTTTGTATTTCTAATTAGAACAATCTGGACTGATGGGGCAGAATGTTCTAATAGCCTTATAGCCTGCCGTAGCTGGTCTATACCAGCCTTTAAAGGCCCACTCCCTTATTAAAGGCCCTCTCCTTCGGCTCTGGCCTTTAATGCTGGAGCAGGCCTTTAATGGCTGTATAGATAGGCTATATTATTTCAGCACCCAATTGACAAGCAGCAGAATCAGATAGCTACCCTATCAATTTCATGCCATGCTCTACTAATGTTTTTGGAGTAAATTCTATGGCTAGGCATGAACCTTGTGTCATTGTTGCCTGGCTTCTTACTTAGATGAGGGTTTTCTTGATTCTGATGTTGCCTGTCATGATTCCTATCAACTGGAGGCATTCATAGGATATCAACAAAGATCCCAATTTCATTATGGAAAGGCCAATTACAAACAGGTAGTTTAAGATACCTGTTCACCTCTTAATGGACTCTTGTCTGAGCCACTCTTCATCCAGGTGATGATAGGAACGACAACCCTGACTACTATGCCACCTAACATTGTGTTCTTTGGTGTGGCTCATACCCATGACATGTTCACTGAGTGAAATGGTCAAAGATGAATAGTATTATAAAATGAGTACTTAAAAGATAGTGGACATATCTTTCGCCTACATTTAAGGTAACAAAGAAGAAATCTCAAACAAGATTAGATTTGCCCAAAAAAACATTCACTAGACATGTGTTCAATTATTTATTACGGTTATGCTATGTGTGTTTGTACATCACACTATCACCCGTGAGGGTATACTGGCAGAGAGCAGGTGTGTCTGCCTACCCCTGCCAAGGGTAGGTTGTTTAATTGAAAAGGCAGGTATTGAGCTTCTTGAAAAATTGAAGAAGAGAGGAGAAAGCTCTGATGTGGAGTGGGATGTAGTTACACACTTTACGAGCAATGTAAGAGAATGCCTATCCTCCTGATTTGGTTCTGTTTATGCATCATGTGTGTGGTGAAAGGAGTTGCAACTGTTCAGGAAGGTGGTGCCTAACTTATGTAGTACCTTGAGTGTGTGAGTGAGGAGTATGAAAATAGTGGATTTGTGTATCAGGAGTCAATAGAGCTGCCTCGGGATGGGTGTGGTGTGAGCTCTGTGTGGGAGGTTGAGGATGATTCTGGCTGCCGAGTTCTGTGAGATTTCTAGCCCTCTTTCTGTTACAGAGTCTAGAGTGGCAACGTTTCGATTCATGTCTATAACACTTTGGATAAGAATTCATAAATGTAATTAACTGTAGCATACAGGATGCAATAACCAATAATATCAAAGGTAAATACTGAGCACGTCCATCATCGAAGGCTGCCAAAACCTGACCTCAATGTAAAATGGGACAAAAATCTACACTGTTCACATACCAAGGGATGGAAAAAGTAACATTAAATCCCATCACCCTTGTCCTCGAAACCCATACCAATTTCTCAAAAAAAACTTTGACATGTGAAAACACGATCTGTAGGCCTTTTGAGTTTTCTCTGGCTGATGCTGAGAAGAATCTCCTCATTAGTAGGTCAAGATTGTGTCTGTGTTTTCATTCATAATTTTATGTTTTTTTTGTAAACAAAGTTCCTGTATGTCCGACTTGTGCAGAAAATGCCTTCACTGTAAATAGTGGCTCTGTGTCCTCGAGATATATAGTACACACCTGAAGCTGCATGTTTGTCTGGGTGAGTTCCTCTGCTTTCTTTTCCAGTGACATCACCCAGACCTTCCTCTTCTGTCTGCACCGTGTGGCAGCTGCTCGGTTCCTTTCCAGAAATTTCCGCCTCCTCTCGTCTGGATCCTCGTCCACGACCCGCCTTCGGCGGCCTCCTGTAGGCTGAGGGGACTGTATTGTCTGGGTGGGCTGCATCTGCTGCGTCGCTGGGGAGAGCTGGCCAGAAACATGGCAACACACATAAATGGCAGCCATTGGAGTACTTTTAAAAGTGAATATGGCAAATATAACACATTCAAATATAATTTCCAAACACTTCCTGGAGGCAGACAATCTGACAAAAGAGAGAGAGGGTGGTGGCAATAGACCCACTCACAATGCCAGATCAGCATTTACTATACTTTAATAAGTAATACTTCAGCCTCTGAGATTATATTCTGAAGTAGGAGCAGGTAAACGAATCTTTTCTCACACTTTTTCTCATGCTTTGTGGCCTAGAATGAATTTACAGAGTTGTATCAGCAAAGAATCTGCTCTACAGAAACTTGTTGATGTTATAAAGTCGTTTTGCAACTTTCCAACATTTTGATATAGAAATGTGTTCAATTGGATCACTTTCCATGAAAACATTGCTAAGGTTTGGTAGAAGAGCGTTCATCGTGTATGTTTAAAATTGCCTGACGCTCCCACCTTCTGAAGCCAATGTGTGCATTAAAGTCAGTGGAATTTTTGTATCTGTGTGTTCAACCATTTCACCTAAGCTGCTATGATTATGAGAGAAAGAGAATAGGGCATTATTAAAATTCGGTATTCTGTCATTAATCTCTGGGTATATTCTAGGCAAAAAACTAGGAAGAAAGAACTTATTTCGTTTGAGGCTACATTATTGAATGGTTGTTTATTTTTTAGTTCTTTTTTCCAGAAGAGCTATTAATTCACTACTTTGATTGGCCAGCAGGTTGAGCCCCACACATCGGCCTCAGCATTCACTGTAACTGATTACTAAAATCCTATGCTACAGAAGTCAAAGCTGGGAAGCAAAGAGGAGTTTCATCATGGTGTTGCAATGTCCGAACTACTGATCAATGCACCCAGCTTTAGAAAAACATGGCTGACAACTCGTCATCTGAAAGCAGTCGCTTGATATGATATTTGAATCTAACTATGTGATACTTCCAGTTTCACCTGTACAACTGTAAATTATAATAATAACATCTGAATTATTTTGTACTTTAAACATCCAAACCCCATCTATTCCTTTATTCACTTATATTTCTTTAAGTGTGTGTAGGAAAAGTTGTAAACTGCATCGTCAACGTTTGGTGAAGCAGCAATTTGTGTACTTTAAGATTTGGAAGAAAAGTCTCCCGCTGAAAGATGGGTTTTTGCTACGCTTCTTCCTTCTATCCTAATATTGCCCGAAGATGTTCCAGCTATTTTTTTAAATTTCAAACTTCAGAGACGCACATGTGAAAATCCTTCACCACTTCGCATGCCATGTATCACTCTGGCCACCTGGATTTTAAAACCCATATCCCAATACAGTTCATACTCCAGTCCATTGAATGTCAGACTCAACCCTCGTCTTTCAACACTTTAACCTTTGCAAATTACTTTTCTGCACAATGTGCTCTGTGCTATAGAAAACCTTGAATTAAGTAACCAAAATAAGAGGGCAGTGGGAATCGAAATCCACAGTAAAGCATGTTGCATATTTTCACCCACAAACACGTGGGAAAGAAAGATAAATTGAAAACTGCCTGTTGTTAGTATTTCAACTCTAATGCCAGTGCAGCATACAGCCTTCTCTACAATCAACTCAGTCACGTGTGCAACACGTGATGCTAACAATACCTGAGCAGGAGGGGCCATGCGTGACCCGTGGGTACATATTGCCCCTCCTGTGCATGTCTGAAGTAAACAAGTTCATATCCCAATCCACGTCACCTAGCATTCCCCCTACCCAGTTAACAACAAAAATGGCCAATCATGATTACAAAAAACACAAGCATTAGAAATGCAATCGGGCTCGGATTTATTTGAGTTTGAGCTAATGGCATTGTAAATGCCAATGTATTGTTGCTATGTGTTATGGAGTGTGTTCATGTGGTGTGTACTGCCAGTGATCTCCTTGTGAGTGTGAGAATATTGCACCGTTACTGCCTGTGTTGTCGTTCTTGTGAGTGTGAGAAGCTTGCACCTCTGCTGCCTGTGGTCTCCTTGTGAGTGTAAGAAGCTTGCACTGCTGCTGCCTGTGATGTCGTTCTTGTGAGTGTGAGAAGCTTGCACCGCTGCTGCTTGTGATGTCCTCTTGTGAGTGGGAGAAGCTTGCACCTCTGCTGCCTGTGGTCTCCTTGTGAGTGTAAGAAGCTTGCACTGCTGCTGCCTGTGATGTCCTTCTTGTGAGTGTAAGAAGCTTGCACTGCTGCTGCCTGTGATGTCGTTCTTGTGAGTGTGAGAAGCTTGCACAGCTGCTGCCTGTGAGTATGAGAAGATTGCATTGTGCATCTCTGTGCTGTGCCTGTTCTTTATAAGGGACTCTTGCTCTGTTGCTGCTGCTGCCTTGGCACAGTACCTGCTGTGAGTGTGTGAGGGAAGCTTGCACCGCTGCTGCTTGTGATGTCCTTCTTGTGAGTGGGAGAAGCTTGCACCTCAGCTGCCTGTGGTCTCCTTGTGAGTGTAACAAGCTTGCACAGCAGCTGCCTGTGATGTCCTTCGTGTGAGTGTGAGAAGCTTGCACCGCTGCTGCCTGTGAGTATGAGAAGATTGCATTGTGCATCTCTGTGCTGTGCCTGTTCTTTGTAAGGGACTCTTGCTCTGTTGCTGCTGCTGCCTTGGAACAGTACCTGCTGTGAGTGTGTAAGGGAAGCTTGCACCACTGCTGCTTGTGATGTCGTTCTTGCGAGTGTGAGAAGCTTGCACCTCTGCTGCCTGTCGTCTCCTTGTGAGTGTAAGTAGCTTGCACTGCTGCTGCCTGTGATGTCGTTCTTGTGAGTGTGAGAAGCTTGCACTGCTGCTGCTTGTGATGTCCTTCTTGTGAGTGGGAGAAGCTTGCACCTCAGCTGCCTGTGGTCTCCTTGTGAGTGTGAGAAGCTTGCACCGCTGCTGTTTGTGATGTCCTTCTTGTGAGTGTGAGAAGCTTGCACCGCTGCTGTTTGTGATGTCCTTCTTGTGAGTGGGAGAAGCTTGCAACTCAGCTGCCTGTGGTCTCCTGAGTGTAAGAAGCTTGCACAGCTGCTGCCTGTGATGTCCTACTCACTACTCACTACTCTGCACTCACTACTCACTACTCTACTCACTACTCTACTCACTACTCTACTCACTACTCTGCACTCACTACTCACTACTCTGCTCACTACTCACTACTCTACTCACTACTCTACTCACTACTCACTTCTCTACTCACTACTCTACTCACTACTCACTTCTCTACTCACTACTCTGCACTCACTACTTTACTCTCTACTCACTACTCTACTCACTACTCACTACTCTACTCACTTCTCTACTCACTACTCTGCACTCACTACTCTACTCACCTCACTACTCTACTCACTACTCTACTCACTACTCTACTCACTACTCTACTCACTACTCACTACTCTACTCACTACTCTACTCACTACTTACTACTCTACTCACTACTCTACTCACTACTCACTACTATACTCACTACTCTGCACTCACTACTCACTACTCACCTCACTACTCTACTCACTACTCTACCCACTACTCTACCCACTACTCTACTCACTACTCACTACTCTACTCACTACTCTACTCACTACTCACTACTATACTCACTACTCTGCACTCACTACTCACTACTCACCTCACTACTCTACTCACTACTCTACCCACTACTCTACCCACTACTCTACCCACTACTCTACCCACTACTCTACCCACTACTCTACTCACTACTCTACTCACTACTCTACTCACTACTCTGCACTCACTACTCACTACTCTGCTCACTACTCACTACTCTACTCACTACTCTACTCACTACTCACTACTCTACTCACTACTCTACTCACTACTCACTACTCTACTCACTACTCTACTCACTACTCACTACTCTGCACTCACTACTCACTACTCTGCACTCACTACTCACTACTCTCCACTCACTACTCACTACTCTGCTCACTACTCACTACTCTACTCACTACTCTACTCACTACTCACTACTCTACTCACTACTCTACTCACTACTCTACTCACTACTCTACTCACTACTCTACTCACTACTCTGCACTCACTACTCACTACTCTGCTCACTACTCACTACTCTACTCACTACTCTACTCACTACTCACTACTCTGCACTCACTACTCACTACTCTGCACTCACTACTCACTACTCTCCACTCACTACTCACTACTCTGCTCACTACTCACTACTCTACTCACTACTCTACTCACTACTCACTACTCTACTCACTACTCTACTCACTACTCACTACTCTACTCACTACTCTACTCACTACTCTACTCACTACTCACTACTCTACTCACTACTCTACTCACTACTCTGCACTCACTACTCACTACTCTGCTCACTACTCACTACTCTACTCACTACTCTACTCACTACTCACTACTCTACTCACTACTCTACTCACTACTCACTACTCTACTCACTACTCACTACTCTACTCACTACTCACTACTCACTACTCTCCACTCACTACTCACTACTCTCCACTCACTACTCACTACTCTCCACTCACTACTCGGCCCTCACTACTCTTCACTCTGCCCTCCCTACTCTGCACTCCCTACTCTGCACTCCCTACTCTGCACTCCCTACTCTGCACTCCCTACTCTGCACTCCCTACTCTGCACTCACTACTCTGCACTCACTACTCTGCACTCACTACTCTGCCCTCACTACTCTGCCCTCACTACTCTGCCCTCCCTACTCTGCCCTCCCTACTCTGCCCTCCCTACTCTGCACTCACTACTCTGCACTCACTACTCTGCACTCACTACTCTGCACTCACTACTCTGCACTCACTACTCTGCCCTCACTACTCTGCCCTCACTACTCTGCACTCTGCCCTCCCTACTCTGCCCTCACTACTCTGCCCTCACTACTCTGCACTCTGCCCTCCCTACTCTGCACTCTGCACTCACTACTCTGCCCTCACTACTCTGCCCTCACTACTCTGCCCTCACTACTCTGCCCTCACTACTCTGCCCTCACTACTCTGCACTCACTACTCTGCCCTCACTACTCTGCCCTCACTACTCTGCCCTCACTACTCTGCCCTCACTACTCTGCCCTCACTACTCTGCACTCTGCCCTCCCTACTCTGCCCTCACTACTCTGCCCTCACTACTCTGCCCTCACTACTCCGCCCTCTGCCCTCCCTACTCTGCACTCTGCCCTCACTACTCTGCACTCCCTACTCTGCACTCCCTACTCTGCACTCCCTACTCTGCCCTCCCTACTCTACACTACTAGCCAGGCTGCTGTACAACATGGCTAAACATATCCCTGACAAAACCAACAGATTTTGTATAGGAGAGTCCTATTTGCTTTGCCAATGCTTGTTTAGCCTACCTCAGTCAAAGAGCAGGCGCGGGTTTGCCGGCGCGCACACAGAGCTCAAAGGAAAAAAACCACAGCAGTGCACACGCTCCCAGCACCATCTGCCTTCAATTACCGGCACCTCGGACAGCTGGTAATTGAGGATTTATGTATTCTTCTGCTCGTGTCCGAACACTTTATGCAGGAAGTGGACATTGCAAAAAGTCCAAAGCCCTATGGCGTGCTGCCTTACTTAAACACAGCCTTGCCTGGACCAATTACCATTCACATGGCAGAATACCACACGCAAAAACCGCGCGCTTTCTGGAATGCGGCAGCCCACAGCCCTTACTGAACTTTTTTTTTTTATACCATTAGAGCTCGGAAGCCCCGCCCCACTTCGTGTGACGTGGAGCCCGAGCCCTAATAAGGACACTGATATGTTTACTCTATCCCAGATGCTGAAACCCTTAACCAAGAACAATAGATTTATTGCGAAGTTTGAATTAAACTTCACAAATTTATGTTGCATGTGTTTATTAATGTGTAGACTCTAGGTACTGATTGATTGCTCTCATTCTCGCTGTTGGGCACATATTTACTGCAAAGATGTTGGCTATGTTGTAGAACATCAGAAGATCAGACAACACCCACCATATTTACACACACGGCGAAGCTCTTTTTTCGAGACATCAAAGAAAAGTAATTGATGTGTCTGGACTCCTGAAGCGTTTTCTTTCCCTGCTGCATTCCAGTCCTCCCACTGCTCACTCCCACACTTTCCACACATTTCGAAACCTTGAGGTTTCACAGTTCCTCAGGTGATTTGCTGTGCATCGAGCGAAGGTGGTTTCGTTCCTGCCTTAACCCTAGGGAGGGCTGCCAAAGCTAAGAACGTTTTCCAAAACGTACTGGTTTAAGAGACCAGGAGAATTTCTCGCCTTGCTATTCCTATAATAATTTCAGGTGACGCGGACTACCACTATTAAGGCCTTCTAGCACTTTCTCTTTCTAGGTACCTTCTTGTGAGGACTTAGGAGTGCCATTAATCAGTTTTGTTTCCTGTTTGATTTTTTTTTGTACGTAGGTAGTTTACTCACTGTATAATTTAGAAGTGGATTGTGTAAGTTCTAAATTAGTCAGTGACCAAAGATCTACTATCGTGTTAGTTAGTGTGAAAGTGACATCAATTAGATTTTCTCTGTAAAACTAGGGTCGCCTGTTGTAACTCCCATTCAGCTAGCAGAGAAGCACTGTAGTCCCGAAAGTATTATTTATCTGTCTTTTTAGTACTATGAAAAGTCTCTTCCCTATGAGATCCAGAGACAGGCAGCCCCAGCGGATTCCTGGTCCACATCTCCACAAAATCTGAATTTTATCCCAGTAGGTTTCAGCATTCTCTATTTTGAAGATAAAGGCCCTAGGAGGTAGCCCATTACTCCTTGCTAGGATCATTCTAGCAATCAGGGTTTCTTTCCATAACAAGTACAAAAGTACACACCACTAGTTCAGCTTTAGGTAAGACTGCAAACAATATTGCACAACAACACCATTGAAGAGGTTTTCAAGAAAGATGCTGAAGACTAAAAAAACACCTACCTGTGATTGTCCTCCGGGATGCAGTGGCGGATGTGGCGAGGTTTGGTGATGTCCTGGGTGCGTGTGGAGATGCGAGTGGGAGTGGTGGTGCGGATGGCTCTGCTGATGGTGTGGCGGTGGGTGCGGATGGTGTGGGGGATGTTGGTGCTGCTGATGCTGGTACGCATGATGAGTCGGCAGTGTCTGATGCTGATGTGGATGTGAGTGGATATGGTGGTGCGGTGTTTGTTCTTGCCGAGAGTTCATCATCTCCATCATGTGGCCCATTGAGTTCATGTTGCCATTTGACATGCCTGTTGGATGATGAGACAATGCTGCCTTCAATCGCTAGAACAAAAACAGAATATTGAGATCTATTAGGCTTTCAGAAAATATCTTCACAATGACATTGCCTGAGTTCATTTTCACAAATACTCAGGGTTCTATAGTATTATGACAAAGAGGACAGCACTTTTTAGTGGTCTGTCTATGACACATGCTTGATTACCACTTCTGTTCCTCCACTCATCATCCCACATTTTTAAAACTTTAATTGTAAAATTATTTTAACAACAGCATTACTAAACAGCTACAAACATTGTACCACTTTCAATGCCACATAACATTACATTGTGATTTTCTAATAAAATACACATTTTCACTTATTCATGCTTTATTTCTTTAAGAACTTGCATTTTATGTGAAGTTAAAGGTTATAATGTGCAGACTACCTGTACCAATTTAGATCTTATGCTTTAACCTTTCATTGCTTTTTTTAATCAATTTTACATCTGCCCATACTGGACCTGAGATAGATGTATGACAGTCCTGCACTCTTTTTTCTCTGAATATTACTCATCTCTCTGTAAAATGGTGTTGTATGGATGGGTATCACAGTCCAATGAACTTCAGTAGTTGGTGAAAGTTGTCCTTGACAGAAGCCAATGTAGTGGAAAAAGCACAACTCCAATTCAGGCATATTATAGATAGAAAACTCCTCTCCTCATTGTGTCTATTGATGACACATTTACCCCAATGATCACCATGCTATCATTGTATTCCCTCCCATGTGTTTGAAGTACTAATATTCTTAATTCATAGACCAAAGCCTCCACTAAGCCAGGGGGTCTATTATCCCTGCTCAACCAATATGGAAGTGAGGAAGTACATGAAATACATAGTTGTTTGGCTAAAACAGGAGAGGCACAGAGGTCAGTGGAATCTGACAGAGGTTGGTCACAAGGCCAAACCAGTTTCACTTCAGGTGTGGTTGCTCTGTCAATCCTAAAATAACCCTTTCCATGCACATGTGAGACAGTGGCAATCATAAGATTCTGGAAAGTTTCGAATTTTAGTGCTCTATATCTATAGAAACAGGAATGGAAGCACTGAGACCTTATGATTAATTCAGTATTAGAGTCTGGTCTTCCCACATACATGATCTACCTCTGTACGTTTGTCTAGGCTGCGGCACGCACCTGGTTAACAATGCTCCTTGACTACTGAGTGTAAGAGCAACAGGAGGGGACCCATAAACCAAGTTGGGATGGGTGTATAATGCAAATAGGAACAGTTCCCAACAGGTATTATTTAAAAGACAATTTTCACAATGTATGCACTTCGCATTACAAAAAATAACCAACAAGGAGTCACTAGAATTTTTTGAAAAAGGTATTATTCACCAATTATAAAAAGAGGGTTTTTTCTTTCACATGGCAATACAGTTGAACAGCACTGTACAGAGGGAATCATGTGACAACCCAGTGGCACTTGGTGAGTGGTGATATATACAGTGGGTGACTGTGAAGGTGTAAGTGCTAAAGTGAACAGCGTTGGGATCTTCATCAGGACAGGGTTGTCGATATAGCCTGGCTATATCGACAACCCTGTCCTGATGAAGATCCCAACTCACGGGGATCGAAACGCCGTCGACCTTACAGCATAATCATAAGACGCATATTAAGTTTTGTGCTCCTGTTAAATTCCTTTAATCATGTTCTAAGTGACTACAACTTGATCTTATTTGGAGCCATCATTGTTTTATTATTTGTCACTATGCGCCGATCACGCTGTTCACTTTAGCACTTACACCTTCACAGTCACCCACTGTATATATCACCACTCACCAAGTGCCACTGGGTTGTCACATGATTCCCTCTGTACAGTGCTGTTCAACTGTATTGCCATGTGAAAGAAAAAACCCTCTTTTTATAATTGGTGAATAATACCTTTTTCAAAAAATTCTAGTGACTCCTTGTTGGTTATTTTTTGTAATGCGAAGTGCATACATTGTGAAAATTGTCTTTTAAATAATACCTGTTGGGAACTGTTCCTATTTGCATTATACACCCATCCCAACTTGGTTTATGGGTCCCCTCCTGTTGCTCTTACACATATTACGAGCAGCTGCATAGCTGCGAGAGTTGTACCTCAGTGTACCTCACTTATAGTGCCTCAGCAAATAAGGCATTCGTCTGTGTATTACCCTCTGGCCTACACAAGATGTCCAAGGAGTCCCTGACTTATTCAGAAGAATATATCCAGTCACGGTTGACCGGTCCCTCATTACTGTCGGGAACGCCACTGACCGCGACTACATCCACTGCTCCCAACACCTCCCGTGCCCTCCTGGACAAACTAGAAAAGCTGAAGAAGAAACAGATCAGGACTGATCTACACGCTCGGATGCTCACGGACTACCTACGCTCAGGCGTCATCCCCTTAGGACTTCAAATCCGCAATACCCCTGCTATCTTCACACAGGACCCCATGTTTAGAACCAACTTTAGCTATTTAGCGACCACCTGCTCCCGTCACTGGATGGTCCTTGGTATAGACACAGCTATTGAACACAGTCGATCGGAATTACAAGAAATCGACGAATTAGAGAAACTTATTCTGGCGGACACAACCATAATTGATGCTCAGAGCCTCTTAGAGAAGATTAATGGCACCATCTCCACCTTCAACACCTTTGAAGTCAACAAAAAAGTGAACAAAATAGAGAAAGACATCAAAAACTACAAAGTGGAGAACACATACCCATACCTTAACGAGGAGTTTTTCAAGACTCAACAGAACCCCCCCAGAACACACAATTGGGGAAGAGTTAGAAACAACCAACGGGTCACCTTCTCGGTCTCCTCTAATAGCTCTGTGGACGACACTGACGCTTCTACGTCTGCTTCCACCTCTGGACCCCAACCCCTCTTGCCACCTGGTTTTTTAGCACGAGGCCGAGGACGCGGACAACCGCCACCGCAAAACCGCCCAACCAGGGCCAGACAATACCAACCACCGGTACCAGGCAACCGTCAAACACGCAATCGGTACTACCAATGGGGCCCTCCACAATAACTGAGGACATAGCAGCCATCACCACCTCAAGAACGGATGACTCAGCCGCCAACATCGCTGGAATGACCATCCCCATTTTCAATTTGTCTAACCACATTCTAACACACGAAGAAACTACCCTTCTGTCTCGAGGTCTCTCATTTGTACCAACCGTCAGAACCAACTTTTTGGAACTACAATCTAACCTTCTAAAATTCTTCAGAAGAATTCGGTTGAAACATTTTTTTGCTGACAAACCAGATTATAGAACTGATCAAATCTCTCCTTTCCGGTTACCCTCCACCTTCAATCCCCCTTCCAACCAAATGACACCTGAAATTCTGGCGTTTGAACGACTAGTCATGAAGGAAGTAATGGACCTCAAAGTCACACCTCGGTTCATTCCTTACAACCTTCCCTTAATTGAAAAAGAAGCTCTCAACTCCCTTCAAAACAATCCCGAGATTGTCATCAAACCCGCTGACAAGGGTGGCGGGATTGTCATTTTAAGTAACATCCAATATGACCAAGAGATTGAACGCCAACTCACCAATACCGAACATTACCGCATTCTCTCAAAAGACCCCTTGATTGACATCAGACAAAAGATTCTCTCAATCACAACTGGAGCCAGAGATCGTAACATCATAACCAAGAAAGAATTTGAATATCTGAATAATCCACACCCGAGGACACCGGTCCTATACGTCCTCCCTAAAATACACAAGGATGCTAGCAATCCTCCTGGACGCCCCATCGTGTCGGGATGTGGCTCCATACAGGAACCCCTGGGAAAATACTTAGACTCGATCATCAAGGAGTTCGTACCTGTCACTGATACTTATATACGAGACACTGTGGACCTGATCAATACCATAGAAGATCAAGCCTTTGATCTTAGCAACCAATTACTGGTGAGCATGGACATCGAGTGCCTTTACACCAACATCCCCCACCGAGAAGGACTCGAAGTTATAAAGAACCTCTTACTCTCCAGACCTCAGCCAACAAAAATCCCGACTGACTTTGTTATGGATCTCCTTCGTGTGGCTCTACAAAACAACTATTTCCTGTACAAAAGTACTTATTATTTGCAAATTAAGGGAGTATCCATGGGCGCTTGCTTCGCCCCGAACTTTGCTATTTTATTTGTACACGACATGGAGAAATCCTTGATCCTTAATTCCATCAACCCATACCGGCCCAAAATCCATCTGTGGCGCCGGTATATAGATGACATTTTACTGATCTGGAATGGAGCCTCCGATAACCTTCTTCCTTTTGTTGATTGGCTCAATACCGCACAGGAACACCTCAAATTCACCAGCGACTACAAATCCAATGATCTACCATTCCTTGACGTCACTATTCATGCAGAAGATGGTGCCCTTGGTACATCTCTTTTCCGAAAACCAACGGAACGTAACACCTTGCTACATTACTCAAGCCACCATCCGAGAGGCCTACGTGACGGACTTCCCTATGGCCAGTTCTTGCGGATCCGCCGGAACTGTAAATGGCGAAAAGACTACTTCAGGGAGGCAGACATATTGGTCAACAAGCTCATCAACAGAGGCTATCCACGACGTTTGGTTACAAAAGCAAAGAAACGGGCTTGGTACAACCACCGTGAAGACCTACTGATGCCAAAAAACCACAAAAAATCCATGACTAGAATCCCGTTTGTCTCTGTCTTCAGCCCGGACAGCAACAAAATCGCCAAAATAATCAAGAAAAATTGGCCGATCTTACGCTCCGATGAACAATTCCATGAACCGCCCTTATTTTCATACCAAAAGGGCAAAAACATCTCTAACCATCTTGTACATGCCATCACCTGGCCCACCCCGGAAGCGAAAAAGCACACCATCACAGCCGCCTGGGGTTTGAACCCAGTGATCGGACACTTCAAATGTCAATCCTGCAGTGTCTGCGATCTGACTATCGACACCAAAGAATTCATCTACAACGGACACACGCACCAACTTACCCACCATTCAAACTGCAAAACTCAAAATGTCATCTATGCCATCCGTTGCCCCTGCGACCTCATCTACATTGGTCAAACCACCCAAATGGTGAAACAACGGATAATCCAACACAAGAGTAGGATTAATTGTAAAGTCCTTACTGCTCCCTTGGTCACACATTTCATGGAAAAGTCTCATGTTGACACAGATCTCAGATGGATGGTCATTGAAAAACCCACATTACCCATCAGGGGGGGCAATATGGCCACTCTTCTAGGTAGAGCAGAATGCAAATGGATTTCACGTGTTGACTCGGTCAACCATGGGCTGAACACTCTTGATGAGTGGACTAATACCATTACTGTTTAATTTCACCAATTTGAGGACGCCCACCCACATATCCTGATGTAATTAACCCACCGGTTTCAGACCAAATGCCCAGCTGGGCATTTACCTCATGTAACCACCATCTCTGCGTGAGTGCGATTTTATCCCCCTTTACTTGATGTCAATTAACCCACCGGTTTCAGACCATATGCCTAGCTGGGCACCAACTTCATGTAATCACTTCAAACCGTGCTCCTTCACAAACCGGTAATTTAGCAAAATGCCTAATGTGTTCCCGTTTACCTATACTGTAATGTTTTTTACCACCAGTCACAATGCAGGATCAATTGTTCCTGATACTCTAACTTCTTCTTCGGTCCCGCCGCCGAGCGCAGCTCCGCCTCCACGCGGCTACTTCCTGTTTGTCCATGTTGCCTGGCAACACGCTGACACGCTCCAACCCCGCCCCTTCCCTGAACAACGCCCCGCCCCTCCCGCGGACTCGGCTCTCATAACTTTGACTGAGGCCACCGAGCCCCACGTAGCTCCGGCATTAATTGCTAGCTCGACTGGATCCAAAGAGCCCTCATCGCCCCCAGCCGCCCTGATTCATACAGGTAAGCTTGAGATACGCACACACCGTGCGATCTCCTCACGATCCAGTTAGCTGCCTTTCCCGCCATGGTTGGTTTCTCATCCTCGTTACTTTTCCCTCCCCGCAGGCGCCGCTCGACTCCCACGCTGATCGGATTCTACTCATTCACGATCAGGTAAACCCACCTCACGATCAGATAATTTGCCCGCACAGAGACGGCTCCTCCCGCCCTGTGCCCCGAAACTTAATTCATTCCTTTTCTATCTGCTCTCCTGCAGCTATCAACTCCTGAGCGATCACCTGGACGCTAAGTCACCAACAGGCTCCCGCCTGGGTGACTATGTAAGTTTCCACTCCTTCTTGCGTCCCATGCCCACCAACCCCCCCCCACACCCCGCCACCATTTAGTGATCGCCACCTAGTCACGCGTTAGCAACACCATAACCGTACTCCTGTCATGTCACTAGTCACTTAATTTTTAATTTAAATTTATTATTATTCCTCCCTAGTCTCCTACTGCCTGCTGTTAGCCCCAATTCGCGCCACACCAGCACAGTCCTCTGCCCATACCCCACCAGCGGTGCACGCCCTAGTCACTCCTTACCCCCTCCCTACTACCGCCCTCCCCAGTTCCCCCTTCTCAATTGCCCTTCTCTCTCCCCTTGCAGCACTGGCTATATCGACAACCCTGTCCTGATGAAGATCCCAACTCATGGGGATCGAAACGCCGTCGACCTTACAGCATAATCATAAGACGCATATTAAGTTTTGTGCTCCTGTTAAATTCCTTTAATCATGTTCTAAGTGACTACAACTTGATCTTATTTGGAGCCATCATTGTTTTATTATTTGTCACTATGCGCCGATCACGCTGTTCACTTTAGCACTTACACCTTCACAGTCACCCACTGTATATATCACCACTCACCAAGTGCCACTGGGTTGTCACATGATTCCCTCTGTACAGTGCTGTTCAACTGTATTGCCATGTGAAAGAAAAAACCCTCTTTTTATAATTGGTGAATAATACCTTTTTCAAAAAATTCTAGTGACTCCTTGTTGGTTATTTTTTGTAATGCGAAGTGCATACATTGTGAAAATTGTCTTTTAAATAATACCTGTTGGGAACTGTTCCTATTTGCCTTGACTACTGAGGGCGCTCGGAAGACCTCCAGGAGAGTGAGTGCAGTCACAGACTGCCCCAACCTTATGGATGCCATTCATGTCACCCATTATGGGCCAAATTGCAGAGTGCCTGTGGCGAAAACCTATCAGTGACCCTGCTGAAGCGCTTGATCTTCTTTTGTAGGGAACATTGATGTGTCCCACAGGGTGGTACAGATCAAGACTGGCCTCCCCCACATGTTGATCCATGAGGCCTCCCTGAGTCCCTCTGAGGTTGCTCCTTTCAAAGTGTGTTGAAGAGTACATTAACTGTGGACCATCTTCAAGGATTCAAACAGCGAAAATGTGGCACAGATTCTCTGGCAAAGGGACTCCAACATTTGCATGTGGTGAATCCAATGGCATTATCCTAACTCATTGATTGGTGATGGTCTAGGATGGCGGTCAAATCAACATAATTGAACTTTGCAGGCCAACATAAGGTTATCAGCCAATATACCACACATGTAACTGACCAATATTTACACATAATGAATGTCTCAGAGAAAGTTATTGTTCATAGGATTGTTCATATTAGACTTTTTACATGTTAATATGAACCTGAATGTATTAATCCACATTACAAAGGACCTACTTAACATTCATTTAAAATTCTAGAGCAGAAACACTTGTTCCTATAAAGGCTTTCCTGTTTCTTTCTAAATATCTGCATGTCTATGATTTGCTTTAGCTTCAGTGACGTGGCAGTCTAAAATCAAACTAGAACCTGATGTGCTTTACCAATGTATTTAGTCATTTGATGTGAGTTTTCTCTAGCCTTTAGTACAATAGTATTTGAAACTTTTTACTTTCATAACCGTGTCTCTCACTTTTAAAACTGGAAATGTTTAGTGTGTAGCTTTTATGTCTCTTACCTTTTATCACATGAAAATTGCTGTGCATAACTTGGAGTGCACCCCCTTCAACTTTATATACATTTTCCACTGTATACCTTTTTCAACTTGTGTAGAGCAAATGTTTACCTGCCACTGTGTGATGTTCAGAGGATATTAATATTGAGCTCCTGAACCATTCGTAATGTGTTACTTTTAGTGCCAAGATGCCTACATGTGACAGTGTGTAATTAAATGTATAAATGAGTAAATTATTAACATAGCTTATACCATGTATTTTACTCACATTGGGACTGATTCACGAAAACATTTAAGTGTATATCAAACAAAGGCGGCCCGTAGTGGGAGTGCTGCTGGGCGCTGACGTGGGGCGGGGGAGGGGCAGGGTTGGGGTTAGTAAACTATGGATTACGTCCGATTAGACGTGAGTAAACATATTAATAAATAAAACGATTTTCGTTGCGCGTGCTGCATCGGCACATGCGATGCAGTGCACGCAACTAAATTCGTTTTATTTATTTATATGTTTACTTACCTGTGTTGGGCCGTATTCCGTAGTTTACTAGCCCCCACCCTGCCCCTCTCCCGCCCCACATCAGCACCCGGCAGCACTCCCACCACCAACCGCTACTGATCCTCATATACAATTAGCACAAATAAAAAGAACGGTGTCCTCTTTGTGCAGTTGTACAAATGAAATTGAAAGTTTTGGAGCAGATTCTCAAAGACATGTAAGAATATGTCAAAGAGTACTCCTGTAATAATACTTGGAGTACTAATAAATGCTTGTGTGAATCGACTGAAATATCTTGTGTAGCTTTTACATAACGAAGAGTTAAACTTTAATAAATGTAAATATTTTGTACAATTTGTTTTGTTTCCTTATTTAGAAACGTTGTCACAAATACAGCAGCTAAAAGCAGCCATCAAATTATTATTTGTGGTGTTGGAAGTCCAATGCTACAATATGACTAGCCGAAACTCGATTTAGTGATGTCATTGTTTTCCAATTGGAATACTTTCAAAGGAAAATAACCATTATGCGTACAAGAACATTGGATTACCTTTTCAACATTGAAGAGCCATTATTTTTAATGAAAACACTGAGAGAAACAACATTCTCAGCAATGTGCTAATAATATGTATTCTTTAACTGTGATAACATTTAAAACAATGCCACTTTTGCACAGTATGATGTGTACAAACAAAATAAACAATCATGCATCTTGGACTCTGTAGCTTTTACAAATGTGTGCCCTTTACATATTGTAACTTGCATGCTTTATAATTGGCTTTTTCACTTTAAACATTTTCATTGATACATAATAGCTGTTTTGACTGTTTCTTTCATAAACTTCAAACTGTAAATGTAGAGCTTAAAGACAGTGTAATCTGGACGGTGTTTAATATTTGACATAACTATAGCATTTAATGACTCATAATTTACAGCAAATAAATGATCCATCATTCATATTATTTAAACAGTAACTATTCAGGGTGTAATGTTTCTGGCGTATGACTTTTTGGTTTTTACTGAGCACACCTCCAGAAATACTAACTTTGTAAATCAGTACTTTAGTGTTGAAAAAATCTCCCCATGTTATGTTTACTTAAATTGTGCGATTATGCTACAATGAGGAGTCACTTCGTATCATAACTCATGAGCATAGCTAATAATAAATGTATATGCGACGAATTATGTTCCTTGATCCTCAACCTAGCATTTGCATGTGCCTTTTCTAATAATTATGTATATTGATCTTGGCATTATTCCAGAATAATTGACGAACAGTGATATGAGTACTGTGTTGAAGGAAACTTGAGCTATACTCGGGTTGGCAAGCAAATAACTGATGGATTTGCAGTACTTCCATTTGTATGCATGTTTGCAATATCGTCCTGTGCATGCTATACATGTGACACCTTCCAGATCAAAATTATAGACGACATGCACGGTCAGCTACAATCCCAACATGTGAAGCCCATTAAAATCATTTCTTCATAGAATATGGGATGTGATTTCATTCGATTATTTCGAAATTGTATTCTGACTACAAAGGCATTGCTAAATAGGGCATAAGTGGTTTATCTTGAGTGCAAACTGCATAGCTACCCCTTTCAAATCCGAAAGAAAGCAGAAAACTAAGAGTATATAACCCATTTATTATTCATGTACAAGGCTGTGGCTATTACCGTTTAATGGGTTTCAGCAGCATACTGTAAATTGTTTTATTTTCGTTCCATAATCCATCCTAGCCAACCCATTTATCTGCAGATAGTAAAGTAACAGAGCCAGCTGAAAAAACTGACATGCAGCTGGTTTCAGTCGATAGAGGTCATGTCACTTCGGTCTGTGTATTTTACAAGCGCCTTGCCTGCTGTCCCCAAAGGGAGGGTGGAACAGCTGTGCTGAATCTCAGGCCTGGGGTGGAACCAGCTATCTGCTGGGCCTCACCCAGTCCCAGCGAGGAAGCTACTTCTCCACCTAGTTCTTATTAACCACCAGCTATTTTACTATTCGTAATTCATAATGAGGTCAGTTCCACAGCACATAGCAGTCATCAGCGTACAACTGAATACCAACAGCAATGCAAAGCATATGTATGCCAGGTGTATTCCTAAATTAACGCTGTCAAATGAAAACATGTGCCAAACTGCAAACATTTTGATTAGCATCAGACCAAATTCAGGCATTTAGAGCCTAATTTAGCAAAGTTTAAATCGCCAAGAAAAGCTTGGAAAGAATTGTCCAGATTTACATATAGACACAAATCTTTACATTAGGCTACATGGAGCAGAGAAGCCAGCAGATTGTGATTATACACCACCTTTCAGGGAAATTAATGGGAGACAAACTGATTTCCAAGAGCATTCTCAATAAGGAAAGCTATCACTAAAACCACGAGACAGAAAATGTGAAACAAAATGCATCAACTGTGAAGTTAAAAAACCACACCCTTTGTGCACACCTGCACAGACTTAAGCCTGGGAGGTGAACTCCGCTCCAATCCCTCGCAGTATGCAGAGTTTTCTGCAGTGGGAGTTCCTAAAAACTCTGCAAAGTGGAGGTTTGTTCCTCACTCGCACTCGTCAACATCAATTTGGCGAGCGAGGAAAATACACCTCCTGGTGAGATTTTTCCTCCCTCGCGCTCTTCAACGTCTAGTTAGTGAGCGAGGAAAATCAACCTCCTGGTGAAATTTCTCAACGCAGGCGGTTGGATTTCTCAATGCTAGTGGTCGCATATGCTTCGCAACCGCTTGCGTTCAGAAACCTTAAATTACCCTCCAGCAGAAGGAAGCAGCGCCCTCTTGCGCTGAGCATGGTGCCACTTGCGATGATTTTCCAGCAAGGGACAATCACCCGGCGCTGAAAATCACTTCGGACAGCATGACCCTAATGTACTCCACCGCTTGCGGAACGCGTACCTTGGCGGAGACTTTTTGTCTCGCAGAACTATGCAAACTCCGCCCAGGCATACACAGAGTATGTTTAACTGTGCTACCGATCAATATTCAAACACCAACAATATCATTCACAAATCAAGAATAAAGATAGCATTTGTTCAGAGAAGAATAAAATTACAAACAACAAAAAACATAAATCAAAATCAAACACTGCAAGTAAAGTAGAAGAAGTGTAGGATGCTGAAAGCAGGCCACTGTGGCATTTCTTCTGTCAGTGTATTGGAAGGCCTAAACTATGACAGGAGGATTTTTTGCTCTGAATTAATGTGGTCAGGAGTGCTTGATGGCAGGTTACATATATCTGTTGAATGTCGGGCAGCAAGTGAGTTATGAACGTCTAAATAACATGTATCTACATGCAAATGTATGTGCATTTCTGGAGGTTTTTTTTTAAAATGTTGCCTTCATAGCAGAACATATGCACATTGCGCCTTACTTAGGAAAGGTAAGGCAACCCCCTAAAAAGCAAATAACTTGAAGGTCAGGGAAAAGGGGGAAAAACAACAAAAACTACGAATAAGTATAATCCCTCTAAAACTATATTTCTTTACATAAGGCTTTTATAAGCTCATACCTGGGGCACAAAGAACACTCTATTGCACACAAAACTGATATTTCTTTGGTTTCATCTGTGTATGTAGTGTGGTTCTGGGGTGGATAGTATGTATGTATAGAGTATAAGTGATGTGGAGTGAGCAGAGGTGTGAATGTGTATGGGGGATTGTGAGTTTGGATATTGCAATTAGTTGTCAATATCCATATGTTGATTTCAATTGATACAGATTCTCTGTACTGTGTTTTGCACATGTTTTGTCTATAAAAAAGATTGTTATATTTTTATAAAGGTGGTCAATTTTAAATACTATATGGCTTTGTATGTAATAATATAAAAGATGAATGATCAAAAATGAAGAAAAAGAAATAAAATGTGAAAAAGAGAAATATCAGTTTTGTGTGCAAAAGAGTGTTCTTTGTGCTTTAGGTATGAGCTTATTAAAGCCTTATGTAAAGAAATATAGGTCTAGAGGGATAGTACTTATTCGTAGTTTTCATTGCGCCTTACTTACCTGTGGCTCACTTGTAGGCCACCACTTGTGAAACTGCTGTCTGGTCTTGGTTATATGTAGTTGTGGTGTCTTGCGCTGGAGTAATGCGGGCTGCATAGTTTGAGTGTCTCAATTACCACTTATTAATAAAGTAGAAGGACCCACCAGACACCCTCTTCAGTCAGCAACAATAGAGGGAAATTGTGGCTGAGCCTGTTTACCGTATAAGTGTAGGGTGGACAAATTGAAGGGGAAATCAAAACATTTTAAAGCACGCTGATGCCTCAGGATGGGCTGTAAGGTTAGGGCAAAGCAACCCTTTTGTAATGTGAGGGTGATATTTGATGCAGTCTGCCTATGCACTGTCAGGTTTTAGATGCACTCGTTACCTGGGAAAGTTCCTGGTTTTTTTTTAAGAGAAATTCTCCTAGGTAGCACTCTCTGTGCTTTGTGTTTAACCCCAGTCTTCCATCTTTCTTTACAGATGTCTTTTTCAAAGATTTTCTCACCAGCTCTGGAGATTGTGATTCAAGTTACACACAGCAACATCATATTGGCATCTAACAGTAGTGGCCACTGCATAATGCATTCACTTAAGGTTACAGTGAGGTTTATTATATGAAGGGTCAGGAGTAAAAGATGAACAGCATGATATATCTTATTAAAGTCGGTGCACAAAATCAGAATTCATGCCATTGGGCATATTTCGTTTTTTGTGAATAACACAGAATCACTTGTAATTCTTCCATCTTTCGCCCCATGCAGGCGTTACCTATAAAATATGAAATGGCACGATAGGAGGCCCACATTTTAATTAACTGCAGGCGAACTTTACTGCAGGATCCATAGTTTGACTGTGCTAGCAGTGAAATCAAAACACAGGCCACACATGTTCACCTCCTTCCTGCAGTTTCATGTTTCGAGTTTGGGGATACCATGGTATTAGTTGATTGCCCGGTCTAATACATAGTCATTGGCCCCTGAAACAGGTGGGGTGATTATTAATTGCCTAGGAATGCTGTTTCCAATCATCATTATTGCGTAGTTTCCTCCTGTCTATAATTGGTCCAAAGTTCACCTCCATCTTGCAGTTGAGGGGAATTGAATACACTCTTGATTGGCAGGAACAACTCACAAAGAAGCAGTTGTCTGTGACTTGGAGATGAACATAGAAACAGTTGAGCATATCGTGGGTTTTCCATCAGGTAAACTTACTGGCTCCCTTATTGATGACAGACTAGCCCGTTGATTGGTGCAGCCACATGCTCTGGAAGCCTAAATCATAGTTTAATTGCCCCTGGTATCATGCACGGCTTGGGGAATGGAATTTGCTGTGGATTGATACTAAAGGGCTGTCACTGACACTGCTGTCGTACTTCCAGCCCTAATGCTGAGTGCCGCGCTCAGCAGTGACCATCAGTAATAGGCTACTGCTGAACAGGGTGAATTTGAAGGTGGATGCAGAATAGATTCCGAATAGTAACTGATTACAGTATGTTAAATAAATAAAAAACATCATTTTTAACAAAACACACAATCATGGAATACTATTCATAAGCTACATTAAGTCGCGGGATGGGAAGGCAAAGCCAGACCATTGAAGGGCCTGTGATGAACGCCTACCGGGGGTGGGATCACCAGGAGAAGGAAGGCGGTAAGCCAGCGAAAAATCGCAGCAAGCCCACGAAATTGGAAGCAGGCGATTCAAACCCCCAATATATATTGCAACCTGCAGGACTCTTTAAAATATTGGCGACAACAACTATTGAAATGTAGGCCAGTGCCACAGTACCTCTAGCCACCATTGGAACTGTTAAACACCTAAAATATGTTTTCTCTTATTTATTAGAATTTCACGGACTATGATTTATTTTGTATTTAGTCACAACAAAGCATTGTACAGTTATTTGTTCACCTAGAGCTCGGTACACAGCAATCGTGCATTCATTACATTGGAAAGAAACAGGACGAGAGAACAAATTGTCTTGACATTTATCAAACGTTCATGGATAAAGATACAAAATATGATGATCTTTTTACTGAATTGCAATGTTTGTAACTCCCTCACACAGCTTTTTGGAAAGTTCAGTGGGATGAGTAATCGTTCAATGACCGGACATTCGCAGCCCTAACCTTGCTAAAGCCAATTTAAGCATTTGACGCTTGTATGGCTGTATCATAATAACCATTAAGTTGAAGAGTGGTAACACCTATTAACTGAGCTTACAAAAGGCAGATATATATTATGAAGTGCTTTTTAGGCTCAAATTATAATTGTGCGCGTTGTATAAATAGTTTTAGTATATAGTAACTACCACAAGTATCACAATGGTTATTTTAGTTATAGTCAACTAGGTCTTTTGTGCAATTTGACATTTAATAGGGGAATAGACTTGTACGCTTCTGAATGGCAGATCACCACATGACTCTAGCTAATCATAGATTACCACAATTAAAATTTCTGCCACTTCCGTCCACCAATGGAGCAGCACTACGATTCCACCACTTTTATGATTACCTTTTGCTAGTTTCTTTAATCTCATATATTTTTTTTTCAATCAATTTTTGATGCCACAAAGAATGATTTTCTTTGTGGGATCACTGAATTGATGATACTTTATTTCATGATATGGTATGAATGACTGGACAGAAACAAAGGCTTGTCATCGGATTCATAGGATAAGTAGTTGTCTCGCATTTCAACCAACAGTTTTCTTAAATGTATCTTGAAAAAATAATCTGTTCTGTACTTATACACTTTTGGATGTGCCTACTGGGTCTTTCATATGTCACACCCAAAATAATTGTGTGCTTGAAAATCAGTATGCCTCTACTCTGAATCCTAGAGGTAGAGGCAGTACATTCCCTTAGCGTTGCATTAAAATTGTGATTTCATATATCTCTGTTGCCAGTAGCAACACACTAGCATTCAAAGATATGCAACTATATAAAAAAACACAAGAATATATAATTCGTTTAGTGATATTTTCTTTCCAAGTTCTAGCTTTTACAGAGCTTAACCCCTCCCATGCTCATGACGAGCTCAGCTCGTCATGAGCCACGGCGCTCCGGTGCTCATGATGAGCTCAGCTCGTCATGGCCCGTGGAACACTCAGGTGCGAGGAGAATTCCCCTCCTGTGCTGAACGTTCCACGGGAGCCAATGCACCTGTGACATGCTCAGCTCGTCATGAGCACAGGAGTGCCGTGCCTCACGACGAGCTGAGCTCGTCATGAGCATGCGGGCGCTGTGCGCGCCCCCCTCCCCCCCAGCACAGCAGGTGAATAATCCCTGCAGCGAAGGGATTAAAATATTTCACTTTCATTCAGTTAGATAACAATCTGAATAAACATTGCCTTGTCTTGGATAATACTGAGAAAGAACATTTACCTGCCTTGCAAATAGCCTTCCTGGCCCACTACCTCTACCCTTGAGACCCATCATGGTGAATACTGGATGAAGTGATACGGTTATTGCTCTCAGAGGTCATTGTCTTGAAGAAAAATGTGTTAAAGAGCGGCATCTTACCCTGCCTTTTCTGGTAGATTACATTTCCATTGATATAACAAGAAACATGAAAAAAGGAAAGAGAAATATCTAAGTCATTTTGAAGTTGGGAGAGTCCACGAATGACTGATTACAGGATTCTAGTCTGTGGTACATGAATTTCAATAGATGTGAAACCTTTCTGACCACCAAAAAAGCATATATGAGCTGCTCAGCCTTTACGAGTGCTTGGAACACTTGGAGCCTTTTAGTCGTGATAACACCTGTTAGCTTCAATAAGCCCTCTCAGGGTTCATGGAACTCTGTTTGGTCAGTCTGCGTCCTTCACCCTCTGTAGAGAAAAGAGCTCTGGAAAATGTGTCATTGAAGAATCATTTGAGTGGTGCCACCAGTACATCCCTCAACCATGTGTCCAATGTCTGCTGTCAGGAAGTAGCTTCCTGTGCCTAAAGCATTTGCCTATTCTTCATCCATGCTCACTCTATGTTCCCAACCAGACAATACAAAGACAAGTGTGCGCATTACAGGCAGCCGTGGTCTGTGCAGGTAACAGTGGTGGGGCGGTGAGGCTGGGTGGAGGGGGTTTCGAGGGACGATGCCGAGGGAAAATTAAATAAATAATTAATTTTCGCTCAGCATCGTCCCTCCAAATCCCCCGGACCCACCACTGTTACCTGCACGGACCGCAGCTGATTACAGTTAAAGCTGATTACATTCTGATGTTACAGGTTTATACCCATGAGTGCAGGTAGATCGAATATAATTTATGGGCACATGAATGAAAAGATCATCTGTGGAAGCTCATTAGGGTTATGTGGAGCCGAACATAATGAAAGCAATGCCAAGACAGAAAGAGGATAGGATGTGTAAACTAAGGTAAGATGTATGGAGGTAGTTCAATGAAAACAGGCTGAAGAAATGGGAAAATAAATGAACTTACTCGCTGGCTGTGCTCATGTATCCTTACAAACAAATGATTAGGAAGTATTAGATTAAAAATGTATCACAGAAACATACACACACATGGTGCCCTCTCTGCCCTGCACACCTTCAGCATACTCCACTCACCATCACTATGATCAGTCCTGTGCCTTATTTGAGTGCCTACCCTTAATGAAAATTGTGATCGTCGCCATACACCTTTTGATGTCTCATCTCACCAAACTGGTAAAATATAAACATTTGTTTTTCAGTGTCAAGACCCCCTTCATTCACAATTCTCTGCAATTTTGTGCTGGGATTATTTTCCACTTAATTCTGGACATTTTATTTTTCAGTATTTGTTTCAAAGCCATTTCCCTGCTCATATGTGATTACTTGTCATATCAGTTTATTTTTTAAATCAGATTATTCTTTCCTATTACTTCACATTTCCAACCTGAACATGCTTTAATAGTAGAAAAGTTTTTTTTAGATATGTCATAAGAAGGCAGCTATCAGTGATTTATTGTTACTAAGGGGCAAATTAGGATGGCGGGCGGCATTTGTCCGCCCCCCATCCCAACGTAAAAAGGGACCGCCCGCCATAAGGGCGGGGGTCCTGTGGAGGCCATTAGGATGCGCCTGCCACACTGGCGGGCGCATCTCACATTTTTAACATTGCGGCGGGCGGTGCTGAAAGCACAGCCCGCCGCAATGCTAAAAATGCATGCATGCATTTCAATGCACAACGTGACAGGCACGTTGTATATTGAAATGCAGGGGGGTACCATGGGTCCCCCCCATGTGCACCCCCACCCCCCAGAATCCTTGGGGGCCCGCAACGGGCCCCCGCAAGTGATTCCCGCACGCCTCGTTGCCGCCACGGAAAGGCAAGTGTCCGCCCCCATTATAATATGGTTGTCGGTGTCTAGCAGACACCACCACCGTATTAAACTCTTTTCCACCCGGTCAACTTGTTGACCGGGCGGAAAAGCGGCGGACGGTCTTTCCGTCCGCCGTGGTCCCCCCGCCATAGTAATATGGCAGGGGAAATGGGTGGCGGGCAGAGATGGATGTCGGGCGGATCGCCACAGCCATTCGGGCAGTGGCGATCCGCCCGACATCCTAATGGGGCCCTAAGTGTCTAAAATATACATAGAATGGGATTACTCTCACCCCTCATGCTTTTGGCTGCTTGGTTTATCATTCCCCTTTCCGTGGAATTCTTGCATCGCAATACACAAGGGACCATTTTACGTCTAAAAAAGCTCACAGGATCATCAATTCAATTCTTTATCTCACATAGCATTGTGTACATAGAGGAATCTTTTTTTTTTTAACTGAATCATGATTTTGTTTAGTGTTTTAGTCAGGACTAAAAATGCAAGCCAGACCATGGGCTTTGCCAGTGTTTGTTCAGTATTTGCTCACAAATAAACATTTTTTCTTCATTTATTTTGTAGGGTTTTATATAGAGAGGAACATGACCCAAGAGGGCATCAGAGCCCTTTACAAATAGTCAGGAACAAATGAGAAGGAGACAAGTAGGGCAAAACAAAAACATGATTATGAGAGATACAGGCGTTCACACATGTATCTATTTTAATTATTCATTTTAGGGAAAACATGAGCATGGTGAGACTCCTAAATCGGTCTCTATGCCACACCTTAAAACTTGCTCCTTAAAAGGCACCTTCACATTCCTGATTTGAATTATCTATCTATCTATTTATCTATCTATCTATCTATATCTATCTAGCTACCTAGCTAGCTAGCTATCACAGGGTATTTTCTAAATCTTTGCCTATCTCCTACATATTCCCTTAGAATTGACCTCTTTCCCTCTGTTTTGCATTTTCGTCCTCTACTTTCTTGAGTTATTGTCCTGCAGTTTATTGCAATTTTAAAAGTTAAAATCTAACATTTTCTGTATTTTGCATTTTCTGAACATCATCGAATGATTCTGTTGTATAGTTCAAGTGCCTCTAGTAAAGATTTATCTGTTACAGGAACCTCAAGTTTACACAAAGTACAAGCTACACGGACTTTAATTGGGCACACCTTTACATTAATTTTCAGTGCAACTATGGTGCATGTACCGCCAGTCTTTTAAACAAAGTTCATATTATGGCAGTGTGGCACACATTGCCATGCCAAGTTATTTTGTAACAAATTCTTCGACAAGACTGAACCATGAAAGAAAGAAAAGGAACATTTTAATTTCGAGGCCGTCCCAATTTTCATCATGTTTTGCTGTTCTCATGGGGGGCGGAAAACGGTAGATGTTTTATTCCATGCCAATTTAGTGTCTATTAATTCATGTAAAGACAGCCTGGGAGCTATTTGGCATCAGAGCTGTGCTAGAACACGATGAGAAAGAAGACACTACAGCAGGCCTGCCAAGTATCACGCATTAGGAGTGACACTAACGCATTTCAGCGTGGTGATCCGCATCACCGCACTGAAACGCAAAGTCACGCATAATTTGCATAGTGCCTCCTAAGACTTCAAGCCCCAAACTAGCACTGCTAATCATGCAGCATTGGAATGGCAAACTGACGCTGTAGTGGCAGCGCGCCCTGGAGCTGATACCGGCAGCTTGGGAGCAGCTGCGACAATGTCGCAACCATTCTATTCAGACACAGCGCGAGGGTGCGGGATGTAACATCCTCCTCCCGCCCGATGCGACGTGAGCGGGTGGATGCAGTTCCTGCGAAGTAAATTGTGGGAGGCTGCCTGCAGTGGGAATGAGCGCTGCTGTTAATTCAGGATTTTTTTCCCAATATGTAAACCCTGTGTTCTGACCCACCAAACCAACCCCACGGACCGCGGCGGCCTCTGGAACCCAGAGCACACCCGTTATTGTGCATGCCCGGGCGGCGTGCTTTGTTCCGAGAACCGTTGTGACCATGGCTGAGCTCACACAGGTGGTGCAGGAATCATGGTGCTCGCCTGGCTGGCAGCGCTTGATTGCACCTGCTGCTGCCGGGCCGCCTGAGCTCTGTGGCTAAATTATGGCATCCCCCCGCCGGCTAATAATTATTTCTGAACCGGGGACCTGGCCGGCCGAGGGTCAAGAAATGGAATCCGAGCCCACGTGCACCATTCAGCCAGAACAGCACCACGAGCCATTGTTACAGTAGAGGCAGCGCCGGGGCCAGTGGCAATGAAGGTGGGTGCAGCAAGCATTGCTTTGTTTGCAGTATGTTTAACAGCACAGCGGGGGCAGACAATATCTCACGCCACCGGGACCCAGCACACTCGGCCGCATCGCCACCAGCTGGGATCAGCTGCCCAGTGACATGATGGATAATCAGTGCCTGAGAAAGCATGTAATGTATTAAATAAAAATAATCAATTACATAGAAGTTGCCGTTCCAGTTCTGAGCTATGTGCACTTTCATTTCTGGTGCTTTCCGATGTTTGTTTCCTCCTTCAGCCTGTGCCCCAGCCCGGCCCCCAATAATTGTTGCAGTCACCTGGCAATACTAAAACTTTCCTTCAACACGTCCTCCATGTCCGGTAGAGTCTGAGCAGGTGATATTTAGGTCAGGTCCGCCTCTCACAAACACGGCTAACAAAGGACTGCCAATCTAGCAATTTTTAACACAATCCATACTGGTTTGAAGTTCGCTAATTCACAAAAAAAGGTTCTCATTATTACACTAAATACAAATATGCATGCCACCTCACCAGCGTTACGACTAGGGAGAGACTGACTTTTCTACTGTACAGCAGCTGAGAGTGCATGATGCCGGCTGAGCCAATGAGTGTAACACACATAGAGACAAACTTCTTAAGGACAGCAGCAGTTACATTTTTTTTCCTAACCTAGGTTGTGCAGTGTAGTGTTTTGACTTTACTAGAGAAAATGTAAGTCGTTATTAAATGAATACTACCGCAGGGATTTATCACAGCAGAGATGTCCGATAACCCTGTTGAAAGCACTTGAATGTACCAATGATACATTGCATATCTCCAAAATTACGATCAGTTTACAAGGGCACTAGCTTAGTTAGTGCCCTTCCATTTCTGTGATTTGTAGCAGTTTGAATATTTTCTTAGTTTCTTCATGCTCAAATGAGTGTAATTTCTAAAATGTACATGTTTCCCTCATCTTTACTACCTACTTTTGCTCGCGAGAAAGTGTCACTCATAGTGGTTAAAATGTCACTCATAATTACACTGAAATTATAGAAATGTCACACATAGCAATCTGAAACCTTGGCAGCTATGCTACAGCACTATGCTAACGAGCCACATCACACGGCGCTCTCCGACAAGTATCTGTGCGCTTGAACCGCAGGGCTGGAACGCATCCTGCCAGCAAGGCAGACTATGTCTTCCTCACAGGACTGCCTGGTCTTTACTGCGCAGCCGCGGCCGAGCACCTCCATAGCCTATTTTCAGAGTGGCCCAGTGAGACCTTCTCTTACCGGGACTTATTTCTGCAGTCTAGCCACGGTATGTTATCAGAAAGAGCAAAATACAACCAGGCAGCTAATTTTTCAAATGTTCTCCTGGCTAGTGGTAGCGACACATAATTTATCATACTTTGATGTCGCTTCAGCCGGCAGCTAAAAATAATTATCTGTTTAGTAATTCAATTAGGCTGCTTATTTATCGGCGTGGGTGGGAAGGTGGAGGGTCAGGACTGGTTTGTCTGTGACCTCAAGAAAGTGCGCGGCTGACCCTTGAACTCTGCTTGGAGTGCACCGACTGCGGCGCGTGGGACGCGTTCCTTCAGCTGATTCGAGCAGCGTCTCGAGCTCCGAGGTCGAAGTCGAAGTCTAGTGGGGAGGCTTTACAACGAAGAGGTCAGGGGATATGCTCTTGCTGACCAGAGCTAAGAGAATTTCAATTTGTTAATGCAGTCATTTCTACTGCTTTCGCTCCAAGAGGCAACCGTTCCTGTTTCCTATAAAAAAATAAGCTGCCCTAAATTTCTGTATTCTGTACACGAAACGCCTTCTTACTTTTCATCATCTATAAAAATCGCACAACACTGGGCGCATGAAAACAAATATTTACTCAAAAACATGACGGCTGATTCATCAAAATAGCAGGGATAGTTAAATGACGTCACACGCTCTCACCCAGATTTACACAAAAAGTGTTAAATCTATTCCCTGCTCCCCCCCCCCCCCCCCAGCTGCTGAGGGACTGGTACTTCGATCTGTGGGGCGGGTTCCCTGATTTGGTCCTGCCTGTATGGCGGGGGGGGGACGACTCTTAGCCTGTTCCTGAAGAATGCAGGCAAACATAAAACACTGAAAATACTACTGTGATATACTGAAAACATCACCCACTTAGCCCTAATAAAAGGTTACTCACTAAACATATTTAGGGTGAAGTTCGCCAATAGCATGTTGGTCAATCATGTATGTAAGCGAGATTTAAAAGGGATAACTAAGCACAAATGCAGTATTCAAAATGTTAAAAATGTGCACAGTTGCCAAGTCGCTCCATAGTTTGTGCGTCACGTTCAGACAGTGCACATATTTTAGTCAAAATATCAGTGCATTTTGAGACTTGTAGTTTTTTGTTCAACATTGAAAGAAAAGACTCAAAAATATAGTATATAGGCATGCACAGAGAATATGGCTTTTAGGCATGGCTGGCTAAAGGAGATACAGAGAGCCATGGCTGAACTGTTCTGACTGGACCAAGGCTGATTTTCATGTGGTTGATCTCTGTCTCAAGAGGGACTGTGTGTGAAAAATGATGGACTGGATCATGGCCTAATAGGTTGCAGTGGCAGATACTTTTACAAACATTACACCTATCGCCTGTGTGTTTCCGCAGTGATACACACACTAAGGGCCCCATTAGGATGGCGGGCGGATCGCCCCTGCCGGGCCGGCGCTAGTCACCGCTGGCCCGGCGGGGGCGATCCGCCACGGAAAGGCATGCAAAGTTTGCACGCGGGGGCCCGATGAGGGCCCCCAGGGACTCTGGGGTGTGGGGGGGTACCTATGGTACCCCCTTGAATTTCAATGTAGAACGTGGCAGGCACCGCGCAGTGCCTGTCACGTTGTGCAAAATAACCATATTTGAATTCCATGCTGGATGTGCCTAAGGACTGAAGCCAGATGTCCCTGATTTGGACAAACTAGTCCGAAACCAGTCTGTGGTTGCTTGTGTTCCAATGTGGTGGGGATGTGACCTAGCCATTGTGGCTGGACTGATCCTATTTGAGAAGGACAAAGGCTGATTTGCATATGGCCGTTCTCTGTCTGAAGTGACAAAGTGGGTGAACAATGATGGACTGAAATGCAGGCCAAACGTTTCCCAAAGGCGGAGACTTTTACAGGTATTCCACCCATCACATTTGCCTTTCCACACATAACATTGGACCAGTTGCCAACTGGGTATGATACTATGAAAAAAAGGAAAGAATGAACATTCATGTTTGTCAAAAATTCTTGGACACTGTAGTCCATCATATAGTTTGCTTTCTTTACAATGTATTTTTAGTTTCACATATAGGATTTATTTGCAAGAATAGAGAGCACCATAGAGCATAGCTCTTGAGCTAGTCTTTCATTACACTTGAAAGGTTTGATGTGCTTATTTGTTTTACAGTGTGTATATTTATTGTGGTGAATTGAAAAGAACGACTTCACATAAGTTACGTTTACATTTTTTAGCGGGTGTGCCCTCAAGCCAATCCTTATATGATTCAGACTGGTTGCAGGAATTAACAGCTTGTGGAATAAATGTAAGTATGCGTGTTTGTCATTTTTGGGAGCACTGACGGAAATATTTTATGTGATTGGGGCTTGGCATTAAACAGTTTGAAGTTCTGTAGCTATGGTAGTGCCAAGGAGTATAACCTATGGAAAACAATTAGGGCTCTTGGACTCCTGTGTATATTTTTATGTGTTTTGCCAGGGCCTTCTTGATCTCTCAGACTAAAGGGGGCAAGTGCAGTGCGAGGGGTACAAGAAGGCAAACTAGGGGCCTTCCTAATAATGTACGACTATGAGAATCTGCACCCTTTTTACATGCTTTCTTCAGCTGCAGCTTTCCTTTGTAAGGTCACTACTTCGTATATTCGTTTGATTACTGCAAATTTTTGACCATAAGGAAACAACAGCAATCCTAGGTATGTTTTGCTCATTGCATATCCCATACACAATGTGTTTAGAAACGGGCAGTGAATCAATAAGGCCACACGCAACTGGTCGCAAAAGAGGCTGCCGATAGAGAATACAAACTTAAAATTGGATGGACAAGTCTATGGTTCGTGTTGGAGACATGGGACCAGATTTTGTCTGACAATTTACAGCAGTGACAGATATTTTTGTGGGGACATTTGCACTGACAACTAGTGAAAGATCGCATTAACACCTTTTAAGCACTGCTGTGATGTAGCATTTTCACCTACAAGTTTCGTTTAGCAGACAGGAAACAAAGAAGGGAAAACCAAACATCTTTCTTAATTTAAAGAGACAAACCATTTAAAAAGTAACACATTTTCTGTAAGACCACACACCAAGCACGTAGCTCCATAAAAATGTACCCTTCTTCGCTCAAGCATTCTACTTATTTGTATGTTTAATAATATTAGACAGTAAACACAACCACACATTTCAAAAATTCTTGAAACCATTAATGCTAGTGTACATGTTTGGTACCCTTTGAAGCCTGCTGAATAGTTTCTTGTGGAGACCAATGCAAATGATGTTGCAGTACTCGAGGAGTGCCAAGGCAAACGCTTTAGTCAGCTTGATTATGGACTGTGGAGGAATGGGAGGCTTTTCAGAGGGCATAGCTACATGCCACAGTGTTTGCTCGAGGAGCAGAGGTGATGACAATGTCACATTGAATTCTCAACTTTCTTACTTCGGGTGAGGTTGAATCTCAGATTACCAGACTCTGTTGTTGTGGAGCCGTAAAAATGCACAGGAATTGCTCCTTCATCCTGTCAAACACATGGACGAAGCATGAGTTAATGTTGGATGAGTTTTTAGTACAGGTTCCTGAGTGGATGTGTATTTGAGAGTTGTTGGCATACATTTGGAAGTTGTGTGGCACGGCCCAGGTAACTGGGTATGTGGATATTTCAATTCACTTCATTCAAACTTAATAATAAAGTTACTAATTCTAGGTGCTTGAAACAATTGTTGGATGGTACTCAATGTATAGGCCCAGGAAGTATAAATTGCTGGGATGGTCGTGCCAGAATTCTAATTTGTGACCTGTCTCTTAAGCGCTGATATCAAGTGCTTAACAAATT
The DNA here is from genome assembly GCF_964261635.1 of Lissotriton helveticus. NCBI lineage: Eukaryota > Metazoa > Chordata > Amphibia > Caudata > Salamandridae > Lissotriton > Lissotriton helveticus. Next base: position 860,952,645 of record NC_136071.1, on the reverse strand, counting down.
GAGCCATGTTGTCAGAATATGCTTAATTGAGTCACAGCAGAAACCTAAGGCCTTCATTTACTAAAATTCTACAGCAGGATACCATCACTTTTTTTGTGGTAGCTCAATGCAAAATCCATTTTGGGATTTACAAAGCAACGCAAATCCTCATTTTTGTGGCTTTCGTTCAAGTGCATCCGCCCATGTATTTTGATGCAAACCCATATTTACAAAGACTTGTGTCGGAACCCCTTTCAGAAGACCATGCTGCACATCAGGGTTACTGGGCCCAATCATGGTGGATGAGGCCTTTTATTCCTGATGTCCTGGAGTCTGACCTACTACAGATACCACTGAACTGGACTAAGTACCCCTTCTGCACGTGTCTCTCAGTGGTAGTTGAGGTCAAGCAGTCAAGGCTCCCTCGGGGGATGTATGTACAGGTCAGTGAACATGACTCATAACTCAAAGTGCAAACAATAGGAACAATAAATCAATGTCCTGCCAAATGCTTGCTTTTATAAGAAAAGTAGTATTTTATTTCTAACTCGCAACAAAGTATGACAGTCATAACCAACAACACCATCCCCCTTGAGGTTGAGACTCTAGCAGTTGTCAGGTGAATCTCTGTCACACTTTCCTTCGTGTAACATGTTCAGGGTTATTCCCCATTTACAGTTGGTCGCAACTGGGGATGCAAGTATTAGGGTTGACTCAAAAGTTCCCTTTTGACTATTCAAGACTTCAGTCTAAACTGTCTATGGTGTCGCAGCACCTTCATCAGTGAATCCCTCGGGCCCCAAAGCCCTTAGAGAAAGTCTTACCCACTCCTGCAGCATGGAAGCATTTGGCGTACAGCGGTTGACCTCACCCCGGGCACTCACAAGTTCAGATTCTGCTTGGAGAAATCAGGCTCCTTGCGAGACATGCAGCAGTGTCAGGTGGATGCAGGCTCACTCTTTGGAGTTGAGCGGCCACTCTCCCCAGTGATCTGAGCAGCTCTCAGCAACGGAGTAAGTCAAGTCCTCTCTGGTGGGGTGATTTAGTCCCTCGATTCCCAAATGGAATTCCATGAGGGCGTGTCGTACTCTTCGGTGTCCTCCTGGTCAACATGGGGTCGGTCGGGGCAGATCCTTTGGTGCAACTAGACACACCAGTCACAGCCTCAATTCAGTCCCTATCAGCCCCTTCTAGCACACAGTGTTACCACCGTACCTTCTGGGCACAAGGTAAATTCCTCATTTGTGATAGCCCACACTACAGCAGCCCCTTCTGGTGTACAGGGTCACTGCTCAGGCATCAACGATCCTTGGCACGCTGGTCACACAACTTCTTCACCGGTAGCCCCCTCTGGCATAAGGGGTCACCGCAATGAGGCCGTGTCGACATGGAGCCCTCCACACATCGCTCAATACTTGGCTCAGTCAACGGCGGCCCTCTCCTGGCACACGGGGGTAACCAAAAACAATCTTGGACACAGGCTGCAGCCCAATCATTGCAAGCCAACTCCTGACACCTGACACAGGCAGTCCTTATGGTAGGGCTCCCCACTGGACCTCGCTCCCTCCAATGCTTTCTTCTTCCTCACAGGGCACACTGGTCTTGGCAATTAGGCGTACAGTGGTGCTCCGGGCACCAAGGCAGGTGTTCTTGGTTTCCCTGGGTGATGCCCCCTCAGCCAGCAAGGAGACAAGCCAGCCTTGGCCCCCAGTCCTGGTCACAGACAGAAGCCTTGCAGAGCTTCCCCTGTTCACACAGCCCATCTTGCTGCATGGCAGATGACAATTTGTTGGGGACTTAACCTCCCCTTCTTATAGTTCTTTTCCAGACACCAAATGTAATTTAAGATCGGGTCTTTGAAGTTTTATGTTGAGGTTCTTCTTCTTTTGGTGTGAGCACTTCTCTTTTTTATCATTCTTCATGAAGAGATCAGCCACAGTAGGCACAACTCTGAAGCAGATAGTCCACAGCACAATTCTTTGGAGTGACCAGAGTTCACACCTAGATGTCAGCCCTAGTGATGTGTGCATCAAAAGGTTCATCACAAACCCCCAGCCCTACTCTTTAGAATTCTCTGAACAGCCCCATCGTCCTTCCTGGGAATTGTCCAGGCCTATTCCTTGTTTATCTATCACTGAGAGAATCAAAGAGCAGTTTTTTAAAATGAATTGTAAAAAGAGCCTCTTCCTTTTCCCTTCAGTGTGTTCCCAGCCAGCTCACAGGAATGCAACCATATACAAATCTCCTCCTCATGTCTTTACCAGGCAGGGCTTGGCTTTCCAAAATGGATTCCAAGGTCATTCATACAATGAACCATTGCAGGCACACTCCCTCCATGTACATTCTCAGCACACTTTCAGTTGAGCGCTAATATCTCTATGGATTTTATCCTCAGATGTACACATTCATTCAGCACACACACTCGGTCTGCATGCACTGTTCAGCACTTACACGTCTCTATCTTTAACCTGGATATGTTATTTCAAACACACACACTGGAAGCACACACAGTAACTATGTGCATGCTGCCCAACACTTCACTCTTCATATTGTACTCCACACAAGCACACATACAATCAGCACATGCTTTCTCCACACATGTACTGCACAGCACTACATCTCTCATGTGAACCTGTAGGCCGCACTCCAGCGACACAGGGTAAAAAGGTCCTGTTCACTACTACTGATCACTACATGGTATGCAGACTCCACCACATTTGTGGTGCTTAACACCCAGTGAAGGCAGTAGCATTCCAACCCAATGAGGGTAGCGTTTTGGGCACCGATCCCGGTCCAATAAGGCTGCAATCCGCAATCCGTGAGACATGCCTATGTCATGGCGCACATACACTCAAGACCTGGCTATTCGACTGAGTCCCTCGGTCCTTGCAAGCACCTGGATGCCCTCTCAGGTGATTAGTTAGGCTATACAAATCGACTGATTGATTGATTGATTGATATGCACAATCCGTGTTTACTCTGACAAAAATCAGCATTAGGGATCAAGACAACAGTATGGCTGGGCACTCGTGGCAGGGATACACCTCTCTTACCATGCAGAGGACTTTTACATCCCAACAAATTGTAAACATGGGTTTGCACCAAAATGGTAATGTATGTGCCATTTTGCACTACTTATAAAAGCATGCAGCAGACATGGGGCATTCAAGACAGATCTAATTTACTTTTGATGGCACAAGTGTTTTTTCTTCATAAAATGATCATTCAACAAAACGATTTCTTTGAGAATGTTAACTAATAAACTGAAAGGTAATTAGAAAATAAGGACTGGATGTATCATTATACAGGTCGCAAAAATATGTCGCAATTTCTGACCAGTACTGGATTTTGTGAACAGACCAATATACAGTTAGGTTGGTTCGTAAAATTTAAAATCAGAATGGGCCACAATACAACCTCCCTAATTACTATTCATTAGGTTGAGCGAAAATTGCAACTCATTGTGATTCGATGCAATCACATTGATGGTGTAACACAAGGGTCAACAGACCACTATATATGTGATTGCATTTAGATAAAGAATTTCTTTTTAAGCAGCCCGATTTCCATAAATGAACCTGAGTTGCTTACACAAGAACAATTGTTTTGTTTTTAGTTTCTTAGAGAGGTGGCTGTGGTCCCCGGGGCCATTGTCCATTCCCCAAGCAACTTGTTAAGCAATTCACAAAGGGGACTCCCTCCTTTTACAAATGAGTTACTGCTACAACTATGAGGGGGGGGGGCGTCAATAGCTTTTCAATGGTTTGTGACCAGAATTATGTTACTAGTTAAGTGTTTGGAAGGGATGCCTACTACACCCCCTTCAAAATACCGAATATGTATGTATTCACAATCCACTTTTAGGAGTCAGTAAAACTTTACTGACTCCTAAAACGGGATTGATACATAGGAAAAGTTTTTTCTGTGCTCAAAACTCCGATATGGCGAGTTTTCGACTGTTACTACATCTGGCCCTACATTATCTGCAAGTAGACATGTACTTGTAAAATATAGGAAATCACACTGTTTTTTAAAAGTTTTTATGATTTTCCAGATTTTCACCAAAAACAGTATTACGCTGCCCAAACTATTTTCCTATCAAAGAACTGGCATTATCCACTGCTCAAACATCTCTTCACCTCCACCCCATTTGGCATCATCGACATTGCTTCTCGACTGTCGTATTCCTCAAGGGCCTCTCTCATGTTTTGTCCACTGCCTGAATTTCGCACCTAGGAAGTCTCTACTGGCATCTTCGCCTGTATTACGTTGCTGAAATCTCTCTCCAGGAAGCGAAATACTGGCCCTTGATTTTCTGTAACTGTTTCTCTGTCTCTATCATTTTCTGGCCTACCTTTTCAAAACCTTTTTTGTTGTTGCAGTTTTTATATAGTGCAGACTCGACCTGAAGGTATTGGAGCACTTTACATCAATACCAGTTATATTACACAAGGACACATTCATTTTCGGTAGGCATGGGGAGATGAAGTGGCATATGTATGAAACGGATTTTGAGTCGCAAACTCTGCGAATTGCAAAAAAGCAGCGTTTGCGACAAAAAATTCGCAGAACGCAATGTATAAGGAAAATCGCATTGCAATATTAAGGAATCGCAAAATTTGCGATTCCTTAATTTTGTATAAGCATTTAAGGAATCAGAAATTGCGATTCCTTAAGTGCTATGCAACAAGCACCCACGTTGTGCGATTTCTCCTTAAGAAATCGCAAATTACCACCAACTTCAAGTTGGTGGTAATGTGCGATTTCTCACAAAAATGCACTTTTTGGCATTTTTCAAGGTGCCATGTGGTGCACATACATGTGTGGATAAAGCATTAATTCCTATGGGCCTCCTGGCCCGTAGGAATGAATGGGAAGGTATTCCTTAATTGCGATTTCGCAATTTGCTAATCGCAATTAAAGAATGCTAAGAAATCGCAAAAAAATCTAAGTTTTTAAATACATTCCGTTTTGCAATTCTCAAGTAGCGATTCTCAAAAAATCGCTATTTGAGAATCGCAAATACGGATTTTCATACATATGCCCCTAAGTGATTTGCCCAGAATCACATGATGTTGAGCCGATGCCGAGACTCAAACCTGGTTCCCCAGCTCAAAGTCGACAACTGTGGATGTTACACCACATTTTCTCCCTTTACACTTAACAGCAACCATAGCTTTAGGAACCACTGCGCAAATACTTCAACTTCTTCCCACAATGTTTTTTTTTTTAACGGGGTTATTACAAAAAAATAATTTCAGCTTTTTAGAATTGAGACGTTAAGATATATGTAATAAACACATTTATTAACCCCTCTGCTGCGCTGAACGTTCCGCGCTGGTGCGGAACGTTCTATTGCGTGGGCGGGGCCGGAACGTTCAACGGACGTGCGCAGCACTACCGAGGTAGTGCACGCGACGTCCGCTGAACGTGGCCAGCACTGAAGGGGTTAAGGAAACGTTGGATTGATTATGAAGTTGCTTCAGACTATCCAGAATATGTTTGTGGTTTACAACACTGGTTTATAAAGTCTTACTTTTCTTGTCTGTGCTTACATTATACTGTTGTGTGTAAATGAGCTGTATAATTCCCCATATAAATCACCTTTCTCTCACACTCTTCAGGCTTTCCTTCAGCCCTCTATCCTGGGGATTGGAATCCCATCTGCTTCACTGCTTTGAGGCTAATTGAAGGGCAGTGATTTTTTTTCCAAATGGAGGCATTAATTACTCCATCCGCAGTCTCTGGGGATTTGTACTGCCAGGGCAACACTTCAGCATTAACAGGCGATCTGGCATCTTCAGTTTTGTCTCCATTACGATTTAAGACATTTGCAGATGAGCTGGAAAATAAATACTTTTTACTTGAGTACATTTTAAAATAAAAAGCCAAGTTTTACTTCTTTGATGGGATCCCTTTAAGGAGATTAGCTATACACCTAATATGCAGAAAGACTCCTCTGGAGTCGGGCATGACATAAAACCGAGTTAAGTGTAATCAGAGTACTAGTGTTTTTTCAGCGAACTTGCTAAATTGTATTTTGCCAGCAGTTTCACACTAGGAACAGAAAGCATGAGAGGGCGTAATTTTTTTTTGTGCTAAGCGCTTTGCTTAAAAAAATTAGCTAAATAAATTGCACAGTATTCTGAGGGTTTATGCAACCGAACGTTCCAGTATGTACATTTCCGCAGGTTGCCTGTGTGAGGAAAAACACCAGGGGCCGTATTACAGATAACTGCACCAGCGCTAATTGTTGCTATGTGCCCGAGTATGCGCCCGGCGGCATTACAGAGGATCAGTCTGTAATGCTCTGTGTTGTTGGCATAGACTTTGAACTCTGTGTTTATGGGCGTTTGCATCTGTGCGCATATTGTATTAGCGCATAGACGCAAACGCACATAAACACAGACATACTCGGGCGCACGGTGACAATTAGCACTGGCGCAGTCATCTGTAATAAGGCCCAGGAACTGGATTTCCTTCCTATACCTTGGAAATGAGAGAGCGGCTAGTCAGAGACAGGGTCTTGACTGGTGTATCGGGCAATCAGGCAGTGCCTGTTCAGTGTGTGGACTGTTTGTTTGGCTATTTGTTGCCATTTTATGGTCTGCTGGGCCAGTTTTTACTGTTGATTATCCTAGTTTGAAACAAACATCAACTTTGTTAAACTCAAATCTATTCAGTGTTCGATTAGTTAAAAACACTTAAATGGTGTGGGCCACATTTTCAAGGTTCTGCATTGCCGTTGCGCCATGCAAGGCAATGCAGTGTGAAGCCTAACTTAGAATGAGATTCACCAAGCAACGCAAGGCCACCTTGCGTGGCTCTGCGTGCCTTGGTAAATCTGGAGTAACGCAAGGCAGCGCAAGTCATGCTACCCTTCCCTGGGAAGGCGTTCCATGGGTGGAGCGTGGGTGTTCCCACTCATCCACCCATAGATTCTGGTGTGTTCCCAGATAAACCTGGGAATGCACCAAAATTGCCCAAGGGAGGCACAGCAAGGCAAAATATATTATTTCCCAGCATTGTTTACTCTTTCAAAGTGTGCTGCAGGGGAAATGTACTCTGGGGATTGTTTTTGAGCAGAAAAATGCCTCTTCCTGCACAAAAAACAATCCTGCCTAATATGCAGGAACCCTTGTACCACAGTTCAAGGGGGCATGTATTGGCACAAGGCAGCACATTGTGTACCAGCGCAAGGAGAAGACCTGCATGTACCATATAATGTTAAATATGGTGTATTCCTGCCCTCTCCCTTTCACGCAGTGCAGAAAGGTGTCTTGGTGTGTTGCTTTACATGAAAGTATGATAAATCTGACCCTCTGTCTTTACATTTTCAAAACTGCCCTGATATGCCAACATAGGTCACTTTCCTAGCTTTCTAATTCACTAATAGGGTCCTTTTATTATGGTGGCCGGGTCTATTATCTGTCCCAGTCTGGCCCTGAGTAGGTAAAGTGCGAGTGCCTGGTGTTACCAGTGACATCTTGCAATGGGTGACTATCCTTAAACAAGCGAGACACCAATTGTACATGCCTTTATCGTGATTGAAGTGTTTGGATGCTTGCTCATTTGAAGCAAAAGCAACACAGAATTATAAATCCCAGGGACTGTAAATAAGAGGAACCTTGGCGGTGAATCATTTACTGGTGCATTGGTATGCCTGATAACCTTGAGTGAGGGATGGGTAAATCAGACAGGGAGATAGTGTGTGAGTTACTACACTTTTATATTTATTTGTTTATTTAAAGAATCATACACCTGTAAGTGGCCCATTTGGTAACATGGAACCACATGCACAATGACGTTTTTTGGCCTCAAACTCTCCGATTCAGAGTTGCAACCAAAAAACAGCTTTTAGCAATGTACTATTGAAAAGTTACTAACTTCCAAGTTGGTGTGGTAGCCCATTCGCAGAAGGGAAGAGGTCCCTTCAGGACTGCTTACCCTTTCTTAAAGTGGAAAAAGGTTTGTTTGGGAATAGGCAGTACTCTAAAAGACCACTGCAAACTATAAAACAAAAAAAACAAAAACGTTTATTGAAATGCAATCACAGATATGGTGGGCTGCTGCCCACAGCAGGCCACCATCATTGTGATGGCATCCAATAGTAGCAAGACACAGTTTATGACTTACCTCAATATTATTTATGAGGTCTGCCATATTCCAACCCACTGTGATTCAGATTTGTAAGAGCAGACCTATTAGTACATAGGTCAGTTCTTTAAAAATCTGTACTGGTCGTAAAAATACTGGTCACATTTGCACCTAGTATTTTGCGGTCAGATATTGGTACATTTGGCCCTAGTTCTTCTATTAGTTAATCATTTCATTAGCACAACAAGTGTGAATGTAATATATTTCCTACACCAACAATCGGGAGACAATGGCAGCTGCCGCAGAGCAGACGGCTGCAGGTGGGAACTCTGGGGGAATGACATGCTGCCTAAAACGCTTTTCAAGAGGAAGCTGACGTTCGTGTTGTGCCACATGTTGAGTGGACTGTTCAAAATGGTTCAAATTGAGTCATTGCACTGTCAAATGACACAGATGTTATTATTGTGCTACTTAGATTTGTTGCAATGTTCATAAGTCAAAGATTGACAGAGTTATGGGACACTATGGAACAGGAGAGAAAAGGCACTTAATCCTGCTTCATATTCCGTACAAGAAACTTGACCCAGAGAATCCCAGTATTCTTATCAAGGCGCATATTCTTACGGTTGATGAAACTATGAGCAAAATTGGAACAAAGCTTGGAGCTTTAATTGCTGAAGCTGTGAAGTTTTTTAAAGGATTTTCTGAGACAGAAAAAGAATGTGACTTTAAAGACACAGAAAATATGTTGTGCATTTGTGGAAAGTGAGTTCTGACTCTCACACATTTGACTATCTTCGGTACAGTGAGTTCAAGAGATCAGTCCCCCTAAGTGACCTTCCACTGATGATGTCATATTCTATGCGTCGACAAATTAAAAGAGCGTTCTACTTGATCAGACGATGTGTCAATGTTTTGGATCATGCATATGTTGAGAAAAATCTGTGTGAATTTCTTTGGGAAGATATTGATGGGGTGCTAAAACCTATGAAAGTACTAAAGCTACTACCCGCAGAGAGTACATGTACCTGCAAAACCTATGCAACAAAAAGATGTCCCTGTGAATATGCTCTTCTCAAATGTTCAATGTTCTGCAAATGTACCGAGCAATTGGTGAAACAAATAAATAAAGCAAACTATGCAAATGTGTCTAAAACAGGAGTGATAAACAAAAAAAACTCATATTCAGATCATAAACATTGTTTGGTGTATACATAAAAGAATTTAAAAAAATCATTATTTGTTTAATTTCTATATGTTTCTTATTCCTATATTACAGCTGCCCTTTTGGAAAATGGTGGAAGGATTGCTCTGAGGAGTTATTTTCTGTCTCTATAAGAATACTTGACCCCCAAAACCTATGTTTTGAAACCAAAATGAAGTATATAGGTCTCATGATTCCTGAAATATAACATCATCACTGCAACACACCCACCATTTTTAAAAATGTCATCCAGAAAAACTCGGCCCGGATCATCAATGCCTACCTAAGCTAAATTACCTCTATAATGATCCAAAAACATAAATCAAAAATGAAAATCTCTGGACAACATTTTTGTTACGGAGGTATACCAGGGGACCGGGATTATTAAGTAGGGCTGCAAACAATAGGAAGGTGGGAAAGCACTCAGGACTGTAATGCAGGACTTTGGGGTATGTGATACATGGCAGAAAAGAGCGTGTATACTTTCCATAGTAAGAAGTATAAGCATGGGTCTAGGATTGACTTAATTTTGATTGGGGTATCCTGGCAGACAAAGTAAGGGAGGCAAAATATATGCTGGTGCATTGCTCAGACCTACTGCCATTTTCTAAGCTCTGATATTTCCTAAAGGGTGAACAAATGAGAGATGAACTGTAGACAGATCTTTATTGTTATAAAAGGACATTTTGCGGGTTTGTGTTGGTGTAGTTTGTATGCCTGTAAGATGGATAGCCTTAGAAATAAAACTGGAAGATAAAAAGTCCGGAAAGCTAAGGAAGAGGGAACAAAGTTAGAAGATGAATTGAAGCTATGCAGGAGAAGATGAATTGAAGCTATGCAGGAGAAAAAACCTGAACTAATACAGCAATTGGCTCAACCACAAAAGGTTATCAAGCAACTAATAGAAAAGAGAACCAGGGAAAAGTGGCGGGCAAGCAGTTTAACACACTTTGGATATGGGGCGACGTGTAGCAAACTGCTGGTGTGGAAAGCAAGAACAGACAGGGTGAGAAACTAAACTGTTGAGCGTGTCACTGATGACTATGGAAATACAACCCAAGACCAAGAGAAGGTAGACTCTGTAGTCTGTAACATATTTCAATCTTTATACACAGATGAGACTCGAGTGGACCACTAAGAAATTAGGGTGTGGTTGGCAGATAGAAAACTTTCTAGTTTAGTGGATGCTGATAAACGGTGGCTGCTGGAGAAGATTACATCATAAGAGGTTTTGGCACAGTTTTACAAATCCTGTTGGGAAAAGGCGGCAGGACCTGATTGCTTCTAGTTGTGCTATACAAGAAACTGAAGGAGATCACAGCAGCACTTACTTAATGTGATCTTCATTAATGGGAGCTGTTAGAAATGGCGTCTCTAGTTGGAAGAGATATGCACCCTGTCCAAGGAGTAGGGACCAACAATCCCAGTCAGGGTAAGTGTAGCACATACTAAGTTTACCTGTGCTCACCCTCTGGTAGCTTGGGGCAGTCAGGCTAAACTACAGAGGCAATGTGCAAAGTATTTTGCACACAAACACAGTAATGCAGTGAAAACAACACAAAAGTACTCTACACCAGTTTTGAATATAGCCAATGTTTATCTGAGTAAAACAAGAACAAAACAACAAAAATCCAACATACACAAGTGAAAATATAATTTCAAAGACTAAATAAAAATGCAGTACTTAGAAGTCTACAGGTCCAACTGGGGCTATCTGGTGGTGCTGTACTGGCACCCAAACGTTGGAGCGCGGGCCGGGTACAGGAATCATGCAGACCCCTTACAGTACCGTTGATGCATCGGAAAACAAAGGTGATGCATCAGGCAAAGATGGTGAGGCGTCGCGGATGCAGATGAGGCGTCAGTTCCTTAAGGGAGTGCAGGGTCATTGAAGCTTTGCTGCTCTCGGACGATGCATTGCGCAGAGGAGGTGATGCGTCACTTGCTGTGTGAGGCCTCGGTTCCTGAAGGTGTCAATGATGCACTGATGTTGAGAGCGCAGAGCTTCCATTCTTCGGCGTCGAAGACGAACCGCTGGACAAAGGTGATGCACTGATTGAGATTTACACAGGGCTTGGGATGCGTGGGAGTCGTGATGGTGCACTACGGACGTCGGTGGCATGATGTCGAGACTCACGCTACGGCCGTTCTACAGAGGAGCTGCAACAAAGTCGTGGCTGCGTTGAAGTCGAGGTTGTTGCGTCGCGTACTCAGCGAGCGGTGTCTATGGCTTCATTACAGGCAGTGGCAATGCGTCGGTGTCAGAGGAATGCGCCAGTTCCGAACTGATTCTTTGGAGTTGATGCGTTGGTTTTTTGGGTTGTAGCATCAAAACACCAAAACCTGGTTTCTAAGGCGCCTCTTTGTAGGTTCAATGCTTTAAAAACATGTGCGAAGTACTATAATTTTCTACATTTTATACACTCCTCTTCTTTCTTTTTTATAAGATAGTCGAAAAACGTTTTCCGCCTTTCGTTAAAACCCAATTTTTACACCTGACAGTCTCCTGAATGTTAAATGCTAGAGTCCTTTTAGCTTAACTCCGTATACATTCACAACCACAGTGATTTCCTGAGTTAGCAGCAAAACGTGGTAGACAAAAATGCGAAAGACAAAATGCTGACTCAGGAAATCACTCTGATTGTGAATGTATACGGAGTTAAGCTAAAAGGACTGTAGCATTGTATTCTTTATCCCCCAAAAATTGGGTTTTACCTAAAGGCGGAAAACGTTTTGCGACTACCTTATAAAAAAGAAAGAAGAGGAGTGTATAAAATGTAGAAAATTATAGTACTTCTCACACGTTTTTAAAGCATTGAACTTAAAAAGAGGCGCCTTAGAAACCAGGTTTTGGTGTTTTGATGATTTTTGAGTGGAGGGCGACCTGGCGTTCTTTTCCCTCTGTAGCTCCTTTTTGAATATATGTGTTCTTGGTTGTAGCACCAAATTCACCTCCAAGGGTCCAGGACTGGGTTTGGCACCACTTGACAGGTCAGGGCTCACAGCAAAAGAGTAGCAGATAGCAAGATGCAGGTGAAGTCTTTGATGTCACTTAGACTTCAGCAACAGTAGGCTAGCTCATCCAAGCCCTTGGATAACCTTAGAAAGCATGGTTTAGGGAGGAAAGTCCAGTCCTCGTATCCTCATGCAAGAAAAAGCAGGTCAACACAGAAAAGCAAAAAGAAAAGGGGCAGTCCCTCCTGGCAGCACAACGGCTCTTCTTCCTGGCAGAATGTCCTCAGTGCAAAAGTGTTCCAAATATATGGTGTCAGAGGTCCAGTACTCATACCTCTTTTGGCCTTTGAAGTAGGGAGAGTTCAAAGAAAGGTCTTTGTAGAGCTCAGGCCCCTGTCCTTAGTAGCCCTGGCTCCAGACACAGTACAGGGGTGTATGCAGCTCTTTGTGTGGCGACAGGCACAGCCCTATTAAGTGCGAGTGTCAACTCCTCCTACCAATCTAGCTCAGGAAGACCCATCATCCTGGTGATGGGCCATCAAGATATGCAGGGCACACTTCAACTTCCTTTGTGTGCGACTGTCTGAAGGGAATTCACAAAGCCCAAATGTCATCCAAGCCAGACTTGTATTCTAGGGACAGACAGGCATAGAATGGATAAGTAAGAAAATGCCAACTTTCTAAAATTGATAGGTAATTGGGCAACCCAATCAACCCTGGTGGTCTTGGGTAGTAAAATTGGAAGGCAAAGCTGCCTACAAGGGATTTATTGAAACGAAAAAATTATAAAGATTCTAGAAATATCTTTATGAAGTGATATCTAATGACACTCAAGAGAGCACATCAAAGTCGTATTGAACCAATTCAAAAATGTATTACAATAACCGGGTGATAAATTGTAGACAAATATATTTCAAATACCATAAAATAACAAAACAATGACATTGACATTAAATCACCAAAACAGGTATATTGGGGATAAAGAATACAATGACACAGACTAAAATGACTAAACAACAGAGAACAAATAACATTGAATGTAGAGAAGTGTCTTAATCATCAATGTGTATATCCATCTCCAAAGAGTAGAGCCATGAGTATGTCCTATACATAGGGTACAATACTCAAAGATAAATCAATTTTAACAATCACTAAAGAGAATGGATTAGTCATCTACGTTTCTGTCTTTGTTGTAGCAAATCTTTGAGACCATCTTCAGGACAACTTTAATTCTTATGTAGGTTCTTGACCCCTCTATTTCAAAAGATAGGCTTACATTTATCAGAAATTGTTAGAACAAAAAAACAAACACACCTGGCGATAGTGAACTAAATCTGAAAAGGATGTGACCATTGATGGAGGTAGACATTAGTTAAATAAAAAACGTTTTTAGCGAGATCAATACTCTTTTGCATAAATGAGAGAATTGACAACTGACAATATACAGGAAGGTGAACCTCGTGATGAAGGGTATTATGCCTAAGATATCTTTTCTTTTCAATAGCATACCTCAACAGCATGCCAATACTTTTCACACAGGGGTTGTCAGATAAGATGCAAGGGAGACTAGTATAATTTATTTGGACCTCAAACGCTCTGAGATTGCCCTGGAGAAAGATAAGGAGGAAATTGGAGAAGGGAGGGCTAGCCTGTCCAGATATACAGATGTATTGATTTGCTTTTCATTTTAAAAACTGTCGTTTGTTGTTGGCTGATAATGATGACACCCGGATGGGAAGTTGTATGGGAGTCGGATTGACTAAGTGGGTATTCGGGCTTCCTATATAGATTTGGGAATCCAAAGTTTAAGAAAAAAGTGTGACGGATGGTTCTATGTTTTTCTTAGCAGTGTGGTGTAAGATGAGGGACTGTTAGGCATAAATTATTCATTCAGAGCTTGCTCCCATTTGGAAATCACCAGGGACTCCTGGTTTTCTAGATAACAAGTTAAGTCTTCCAAATGTGAGTTGTGAGAGCTAGAACAAAAAATTGGGGCCAGCTAAAAGAGGGTCCTAATTTTATCTCGTGGGACACTATAATGATACAGACTGGCGTGGAGCACTAAGTTCAAGTACTGCCAGTTAAAATCATGGTGGGATAACGATCAATGGGGTGAAAGGATCATTAGGAGTATGAGGAAGCAATGCAGGGTCCTGTCCCACTTCCCAAAGAAACTGTAGTATGGTTTTGGGAACTGGTAAATGCTGATAACCTGAATATGGAGATACCGGAGCATGCATGGGAAAGATACTTGTCAACGTCGGAGCAGAAAGACTTATGGCAGGTATCCTTGAATTTTCTCTATAGTACTGTAAAATATGCTGCACTGAAGAAACATCTCTGCACAGGATTTATTGGACTCTGGACGAATTGTCACAAATAACCAGAGAGCTAGGCATAATATGTCGGAGGTGCGGAGAAATTAATGCTAATGATAGCCTTATGTTCCCAGTGCTCAATTTTGTAAAAAAAAGTTAGAGCCAGGGCCCTCGTCACAAGGCCCCTTCAGCTTGCAACACCCATTGCCCCCATCAACACTGCCATTGATAATCCAACACAACTAACCGTCCCACTGCTACAAGTGTGACAGTTCTGACTTTTGATATATATTAAAAAGGAGTAATACCTGCCGCCCCAGCTATTCCTATAGATTTAGGTGGCAGATATTAGTTATTTTAATGTATATTGAAGTATTAAGCAACTGCTGTTGTGCTCATCACAAAATTAGCCAAAGAGTACCACCATGTGGCAGGCAGTGGTAAGTGCCAGTGGTGACATTAAAGTGCCACCGGCTCAAATTAAGCACTGTATGTTCATAAGCTGCCCGGCACTTCAGAACTACAGAAAGACAGTACGTGGGGCAATATCGAATATCCTGAAGTGAAGAGTGGAGCTAAGCCAATATATTGTTCTCTGTGACGTAGACTGTCAGCTAAACAAGTATATAGCTGTCAATTTGAAACAGCTAGTCTTTTACAAAATGTACATTGCCAGAAGAGAGATTTGTATAAAGTGGTTATCATGCAGTCCTCCAATGGCCAACGATTAGTTCTGTGGATAAAATTTGCAAGCTGGATAAACAGAGTTGCCCAAGTGAGAGAGTTTATGCCTTGTGGACTGAATAAAATAAATGGAGGGGATGTGTGTCCAATGATTAACTTAATGCTGATGGTATATCCATGGCAATGTGACTACCTGGTAGGCAGCATCCAGCAGAACTCTATTCTGATTAGCAGGCGCCAGTACAGCATTGCCATCTGAAGGTGAATGAGGATAAAATATTTGTTTTTAAAAAGAGTAAAGATATTTCCAACACCTAGATGAAGAAGATACATCACCAATCTATAATGTTAGGAATGTAGTATTTTGTAAGTGAGATGCTCCTCACTTTTTTACTGTACTGACAAAAGATCTCTACAATCTAAAGAGAAACTGAAAAAAAAGATTTCTAGAATAATAAGAGACACTGTCCTGTCATTTGGAAGACAGTTCATGTAGACAGGAATGCTGATGAAGAAAGGAAACATTTGTTGAGTTTTTAAGTATAGAGCTGCTATAAAACTCCTTTCCCAGAGTGTTCACTAAATGATTGTAGAAGTACAGCACACAACATAAAATGGGCTGCCAACCAACATGATGGTCGTGAAGCATGTAAACTTAGAGTGTTCCCAGGCCAACTGAATTATTGCAGTGATATATGACGGGCTATCAGGACGGAATAAAAGGCATAGCAGTACAGGTCACCTGATTCATATGCTAAGGCACTTTTGTGCATCTAGTTATGGATCATACCGCATTGCTTAGTTCACTTTAATTGTAATCCTAGCAGGCCCGAGTATAAGCAAAGCTTTCTAGCTAGTAAACTCTCAACCAGATTTAGGACTGTTAAATGAAACATCAGGGCATTAGCCTGCTTTATGAGTGATCCTTTCTGAGGCGAGTCAGCTCTGAGCCTTTGCTTGGGTAACCACCCCCCACCCCCTCCCTCCTGGCTTTTTTATGCTTTTAGACAAAGTAGAAACCATTTGACTTCAATCCTGTCATGTTTAATCAAAAGACTACCACATTCGCCCGCTGGATACACAAACTCGTTTATAAAGGTATGGGGTATATCTCAGGGCCTCATTAAAATTCCAATGTATGAAGGTCAAATGGCCTCACAGCCCATGCTGTTCAGGGTCACATTTATAATTCATACAGTCTGAAGTAGTATCCTCGTTAAAAAACAAAAAAAATCATAAACTTTACATTCATGAGATGAAACATAAAGAAGCAAAGCTGATCCATCTGTGTCTCCCATGTAGCAGAACAGTATTATGGGGCATCCATAGGAAGCGAGAGGCAGGCTCCAGATTAATAGCTGGCCAGAGCAGCTTGCCAAACCAGTAGGCAGAATCCTCATCATCAACATCATCATCATCTTTATCATCATCAAAGAATGTATTTGCATGCATATTAGACACTACCAGAGGGTCTCTTGGAGCGGGTCTTTGTAATACCTAGAAAGGGAGTGCCTTCAATGCTGGGGAACAAATTTCGGAGATTCTGGGAGCGAATTTCTCAATGCAGACTTCTGGCAGTAAAAGGCTTGAACAGCAGAAGTGCACCTGGACCTTGCCTAGCTGAAGTGGGAGATGAAACAAAGGTATACACTGGGAACGACTGCAATGCACAGGCACCATATGCCATAATGCTAGTAAGCATAATGGCCCAGTCAGTTTCTTGTTTGGGTTGTCTAAGACAGTCATAATTGAGTTGTAGTGAACCCTTTATAAAAACCCTGCTGCACTAATGTTTGGTAGATCCCATTTGGCCATTACATAAGTAGCAACAGCACAGGTATTTGTAAAATGTGACAGAACCACTTGGTGGTATTGAGAACGATAGGGCACGACAATTCGAATATCTATTTCATTATTTTGTGTTGTTTTGAGAAACACATTCTGACATTGGATCCATCAGGCAATTGCAATCATATACGTAATAGAAACCTATCAGTGAACCCTAGTTCTACACATGCAAATACAGACAATTAATATCCTCCAAGACATTAAAGATGTAATAGATGAAGAATGCAGTTGGTGTTTTGTATCACGTAAACTTGAACTGTGTTATAGGCCGAATGGAGACTGGTGACAGGCTAATCAAAGAATTGCACATAAGAAAAATAATTTCTGAATTGTCGGTGACTGGTTTTGTAGTCTGATTTATGTCAAAATCACCTAATGGGGAAAGATTAACTAGAACTCCGAAAGCAATGTACATTAAAAAACATATGCCCAAAATAGGTCCAAGAAGAAAAAGATTCAGACAGATTTGGTATATATATAATATACATTTATATACAGTTAATCAGCATCGAGCTCATTTACATCAGCCATAGTTCTAAAAATTAGGCATGCATGTTTCCACTGGACGTATGTTGGATACGCCTGATCAACATATCTCTCAGCAATGCTGGGCTTCCAAGAAACGTATTTATAAGTTGCAAAGGCTACAAGACTAGGTGGCAAGAATTTCCTGTAACTTTTGCCTCCTCGAGCATACTGGAGACAGAGTGGGTCGATTTCCTCCATTCCCACTTCAACGATCGGGAAGCAAATATTCCCCACCTAAGTCTCCCCTCCGCGGACAAAGCGGCACAAAAAGAGGGCGACCGGGCATTTGTTCTGAACACTGTAAACTCCCCAACGAAGGAATGGCCCAACGTCGATCATAAAATGGCACTAACAACAGAGTGTCTTTTGATCCAAGGCAGCGACAATCCTACAACAGCCCAGAAGGGTGAAATAGAAAAAATGATAAAAAAGGGATGGAAGGATGGGGCTCCTGGTCCAGGTGGAATTCCTCAAGCTCTGTTCAAGGAAGACGCATCCTTTTGGGCTGCGAAATTAAGCACCCTATTTAATTCAAGCCTGCAAAACAACATCATACCGCCCTCCTGGCATGGATCAATCCTCGCACCGATCTTCAAAGGAGGGGACAAAAAATCCCCAGGGAATTATCGCCTCATCGCACTCATCGACAATGAAGCAAAGTATTTTGCGGGAGTGTTGCTCAACTCACTAAGGGCAGGGGCGGATGACAATTCTATAATTCCTCTGAATCAAACAGGCTTTACTAAAAACACCGGCACCTCAGTCAATCTCATGACCCTCTCCTGCCTGATCGACCAAGCAAAGTTCTGTTCTTGCCCACTTTACATGGGATTCATTGACTTCCAAGCGGCCTTCGACAACGTTAACAGAGGTAAGCTCTGGCAGAAGTTGTCCAGATTTAATATTCCAGCTGACCTCCTAAGAGCCATACAACTCCTACACCATGACACATGGGTCAGGATTAAGATCGGGGATGGCTCTAGATTATCCCGCCTAATTCCGACGAAAAAAGGCCTAAAACAGGGTTGTGTCTTGGCCCGACACTTTTTAATCTATTTCTAGCCGACCTTCCTGAAATCCTCAATAAGGTCAATTTCCACGCTCCCAAACTATCCGGTCTGTCGTTGACAAACCTACTATATGCTGATGACGTGGTTCTTCTAAGCAAAACTAAGATCGGAATGCAAAGGCTCCTGGATGCTACCTACGATTACTCAAACAAGAACGAGCTGCGCATTAACAACAGGAAGACGAAAATCCTAGCAGTTCATCCACGGAAGGCTAAGAAACTGTCTTGGACTCTGAACAAGGAAAGCATCGTCGAATCAAATTGCCAGAGGTACCTTGGAATAATTTTTAACAATAATGACAAATATAAATCCCACCTAGAAGAACAAAAAAGGAAGGGTGCGGCACTTGCTTTTGCAATTGGACTAATTCAAAAGAAACTACAAGGCCCAACGCTCGCACCTACAATACACATTGCTCAGGCAAAAATCATTCCTACCCTAACCTACGGTAGTGAAGCTCTAAAAGGATTGGACAGCGGCCAACTGGACATAATCATTACAAAGATCTATAGATCAGTGTTCAAATTACCAACCCATACATCACCGGCACAAATTAGGTTGGAACTAGGCATCTGCAATCAATCACTCGCCAGAGCCATGTACTTTCTTGTGTGCTGCCATAAACTGAGGTCAACAAAGGAAGGAAGTCTAGGGCACCATCTGTGGGCCAGCATTGACAATAATTCATGGCGAACAGGACACGACTACTGGTCAAAAGGACTAACAACCCTATGTCTAAATGACCTCTGGAACCTGCACGCTAGTCAGAAGGAATTCAAAAGGCTAGCGAAAACAAGTACCAAACAATTTTCAACAGTGGAAGACAAAGCTACCCTTGCAAAAAGAAGCCATGGGTGGATGACCCTTCAAACCTACGCCTCGTTAATCCCACAGCCGTACCTAACCATATCTTTCAGTGCACGAACGAAACGAAGTTTTTTAAAACTAAGACTGGGTGTTATCAACCTATTGGTTCACTGGCCAAAATGGAAAAGAGAGCACGGACGAGATCTATGCCGACTTTGTGGGATTCACAAAGAAGACATAACACACATCATTTGTCTGTGCTCAAAACTGCAGACAGAGAGACGGTGCCTACTCAAGCATCATTGGAATATAAAAATGATCAGAAGCTGTAGAGCAGCAGTTTTGGCCTGCTTTGATCCTAGGAACACTAAACTTAACTGTGCCCTAGTAAGATTCATGGAGCGTGCTGCAAAAAAACTCTGTGAGGTGTCCACAGTCTGTGACTCCCCATCGGCATAATGCTTTAGCAAGCTTCACCTGTTATTGTTACCCCTACTGGTTTTTATGAACATTACATTTTAAATGAAGTTTTGAAATTTTTTCTTCTTTTTTAAAATTTTTGTACTTGCAATGGTTTTTTTAAATCACGCAATAAAATAAATTTGTGTTCGGTTGTTGTCTGTAACTTTTGAAAGAACAACCAGTTGAGGCCTACAAAAAAAGCACCTTATTACATCCCAGCAGATGGAAGATTTCAGTTCAAAGTGTTCTGCACTACTCCGAACCTGGCACCACAATACATGCCATTGAGGAACCTGTGTCGAGAGCTTAGATAACTATCAATCAGCCCAGGGGCGCAACTGGGCCCAAACTTATGGGGGGCAGGGAGGCTAACACTCCCAGCCAGGACTGGCCCTAGCCCTGGTCGCACACGGTGCAACATACTTTTTTTGGCACCCCTGCCCCATTTCCTCCTCCATGAATACATACTTTTTATTTATAACCCTATTTAGTGTCAAGAGGAGGTCTTTGCAGGCTCTTTAAACAAAATATGGCTGGCA
This sequence comes from Lissotriton helveticus, assembly GCF_964261635.1. NCBI lineage: Eukaryota > Metazoa > Chordata > Amphibia > Caudata > Salamandridae > Lissotriton > Lissotriton helveticus. The sequence goes on along the minus strand of NC_136071.1, from coordinate 860,932,154 downwards.
TTTTTCTTTTGGCAACTCTACTTTATATTCCTTTTCATGAAATGCATTCTCACATTACGGCAGTAAATGTAAAATACCAATGTAAGAAATAGGCAGAGTGGGGGCCCAGGGATACTGGAACCCCAAAAAAACTAGTCCTCGGTAACCAGTTTACAAAGGTATGTAAATATGCAAATGGTCTTTGAAGACCTGGGAAAACTCTGGCGTGCCAGAGATAATATTCCAGACACTGCCCAGCATTGCCCACAGCAGCTTGAGCTGCTGCAGCAGCCCGGGCTGAGACACACAACGGGGGGGGCTGAAGCCCTATTAGCCCTATGGGTGTTGCACGCCTGAATCAGCCTGCCATCAAATGGCTGAAAGAAAGTGGGATTCCAGGGAATCAAGGGCCACAGGATGTGGTGAGCCCTAAACTTGCCGTACCTAAGGGGAGAACTCGACTACAAGAACTTCACAAAGCATGTGACAGCCCAGCCACTGAAATGCGCCCTTAAAAAACGTCTTGCAGGAGACAGATTGTAACTGTAGAATATCGGCCACGCTACCCACATTCACCCGACCTTTCTTTAGCCATTTTTCTCCCCACTTTATTCTGTCAGCTTTTTAGCAGCCCTGCATGATCAATTTTTTCTCCATTTTTCTAAGGAATACTCATTTTATACCACTTTCGAAGACTTCATATTTTTGAACAAACATTAAGGCACAGATTTACTGCGTTGGTTTGCATTACTTTTGTAAGGTGGGATTTACTATCCAATGCATATCGGGATTTGCGTTGGATAGTATCCCAAAGTAACGCAGAGATGTATGATGCTATGCCTTGCATTACTTTGCGTAAAGGGGGCATTCCATGGCCGTTCCCATGCAACCACCCATGGATTTTGACACAAATCCCTGTCTACAAGGAAGCTTAGACAGGGATTTGTGACAAAATCCTGCACCTTCATAATGAAGCTGGCGTCGCCACTGGGTAGTTATTATGAGGACTATGGATACTCTGAGCCCTCTGCCTGGTTGGGAGGGTCTCAGAGGGACCCTCCCAACCAGGCATCTGCCACTCTGGACCCAAAAAGTAAAAAAAAAAAGAATTTTACTGTAAATTTGCAGAGGATTGTTTTTTAAAGCCCCCTCGGGGGACCAGGGCCAGTGGGTCGCCAACATCTTTTTATTAGGGGGAGAGTGCATGGGGTGTCAATCCTGAGCCTCATAGAAGCCCCGGACCCCAATCCCAGGGGGTGATTCATTTTTCAGGGGAGGATGGCAGTGTCAGACCGGCCTTTGGGGCAATCAGGCAGTGCCTGATGGGCTGGTCTGTCAGATCACTGTGTGGGCTGATTTCTTAGCAGGTTGTGGCCTGTTTTAGGGCCAGGTGGGCCATTTGGTTCTATTGATTTCCCTGATATTATCACAGGCATTGCCTGCAATAAACACAAATGAATGCACTCTCTCATACCTTGCAAAATACCCTTAAGGCCTCTCTTTATAAGCTAAAAACTGGACTGATTGGCAAATGTGAGCCACTTTTTTAGCTATCTTGTTTGCTATTGGGGACCACTTTTATTTTGGTGCCCAGGCCTGTTTTTGTCCCAGTCCAACCTTGGAGGGCGGCATGTGGCCCCCTCTCCAAGTCTCATATAGGCTCTGGGTACCCCATCCCCCAGGGCCCAGAATTAAATTTAGGGTAAAGGGGCACATGTCCCCCTTCCCCAAGTCTCATTGGGCCCCTGGACCCCATCCCCAAGGGCTAAGTTTTACATTTTGGAGAAGGGGTGTGAGGTCTCATGTCTAGAGCCTCAGAGGCCTCAGGGACCCCGTCACCCAAGGCTGAGTTTTACATTTCAGGGAAAGGGGCATTGGGCTGCTCTCCTTGAGCTTTAGACCAGCTCCAGGGACCCTAACCCTCAGCCCCAGTGAGGGCTGAGGAATGAATCCGGCTCCTGTCACACCCAGGTTGGGTGTTGTCTGCAGCGCTCAAAGGGGCCGAGGGGGCCTTGGGTCTGACCAGTGGTCCCCAACATAAACAAGTGTGGGTGTCTAGGGTTGGAACCAGGGCATCCACAGGCAGTTCTTGCTAGAGTGCTGGATGGGGAGCAGGCAGGGGCCTTGAAGCTCGGCCACGACCCCCAACATTTTAGCATGTTGTAGGTGCCCCAGGTGGGCACCCACTGTATAATAAACACTGGTTCTCTCTGCCACCCAGAATGCCGACCCCCAGGGGCCGCGTGGGTCTTGGTGCTCTCCCCCCCAGTCCCCAAACCTTGTCATGTTGTGGGTGTCCTGCGTGGATACTGGGGCATCCTTAAAAGATATATTGAACTAAAAAAGGAATAATAAATGAGAGCCAGAAGTGCGCATTTTATATTCACTGCTCCAGGGAAGAAGCACAGTAAAATGCCCTGTGAGTGCTTTTAAGTGCTTTTAAGTTATATCTTTTATTTCTGGTGGTGCACCTAAAAAGGGAATCACTAACTATTTTTTTTCAATGATGGGAGGGCTACAGATAACCCTGGGCGAAGTACTACGCTACGCTCGCGTAGTTTGCACTACTTCACACTACGCAAATTGCATGTAGCACGGTGCAAACACGTGGCAGTCATTTGTTGCTTGCTCGCGGTCCTCAACGTCAAGTTGGCGACTGCAAGCGAGCAAAATGACATCCCGGCGAGACTTTTTCCTCATTCGCAATCGCGGAAAAATAAACCTCCCGGCGAGATTTTCATTGATGGGAGGTCAGGTTTCACATTGCGAGTGGTCGCATATGCTCGCGACTGCTTGCGATGAGAAACTACCAGTCCGCGTTGAGAAAGTTGCCGCTCGAGTAGAAATCTACTCGCGCGGCAGAAAACGACAGCTTGCACTGTGCAAGAAGCGGTTTGCACTGATTGCACAGTGCCGGATGCTTGTCCGCACTGTGCAATCAGTGCGAACAGCATTTTGCACAGTGCACTGCGCAGTTCACGTAGCTACGCGTAGCTCGCGTAGTGCAAAGTACACTTCGCATATTTATTTTATTTATTTATTTTAAAACTTTTATAGCGCGCTCTATTACCACGGGGTATCCTGGCGCGGTGAGTAGTTTAACATCAGGAGTGATAGATCGGGAGCAAGTCTGTTAAAGTGGGGCGTTAAACAGGTGAGTCTTGAGTTGTTTCTTAAAAACAGTAATGGTTGAAGAGGCTCTAAGGGATAGGGGGAGGGCATTCCAAGCATAAGCTGCCTTAACTGAAATAGATTGGCCACCCAGTCGAGCGTATCTATATTTGGGAATGATCAATTGGCATTGGTTGGCCGATCGCAGGGCACGATTGGGAATGTAGAATGAAAATCGTTTCTGCAAATACGTCGATCCCTGGCCATGAGCTGCTCTAAATGCCAGCACAAGAATTTTAAACAAAATTCGGTGTGGTACTGGGAGCCAATGAAGGCTAAGTAAGTGGCTCCGCACGCTCGACCTCCTGGGGAGCGAGAAAAGCAGACGTACTGCAGCATTTTGTATCACCTGAAGGCGATGAATCATGTACCCAGGCAGGCCGCTAAATAAGGCGTTAGCATAATCGAGCCGAGACAAAATCAGGGCTCGAAGAACAGTTTCCTTAGCTGCCCTGGGGAGGAGAGGGAAAAAACTTCTCAGGGCTCGCAGGGTACCAAAGCAGATGCCAGTCAATTTTTTGACATGGTCCGAAAACTTCAGGTCCTGGCCGAACCATACCCCCAAGTTCTTAGCTGGGCCTCCCATCGCACTAGGGCAGGGCAGGTCTGAGGGCCAAATCTGGTCCTTGAAGTTGACAGGGAAGGAGCCAAAAAACAGAACCTCAGACTTGTCTTCGTTGCACTTAAGTTGGACTTGTGCAAGCCACCGAAAGACTTCCGACAGACAGTGCTGGATTGTTGATGGATCCAACACACCCTTAGGCCAGGTGAAAAGCAGCTGTGTGTCGTCAGCGTAGGCCATAATTTTGGCTCCCAGCTGTTCCGCCAGGTAGAGTAGGGGGGTCATGTAAACGTTAAACAATAAAGGGCTCAACGTAGACCCCTGCGGAACTCCAGTTGTCAGTCTCTTTGGGGCCGAAGAGTAGGGGGGCATCCAAACCTGCTGAGTTCTATCGCTCAAAAACGATGATAGCCAGTCGAGGGCCAGCCCTGAGATGCCAACGGCTCCCAGTCTTGCAATAAGCAAGGCATGGGGCACCGTATCGAAGGCAGCAGAGAGGTCCAGTAGAATCAGGACCGCTCTGCCGCCCCCGTCCAAGCACTCCCGAACTGCCTCTGAGACCTCAACCAGTGCCGTCTCGGTACTGTAGGCCGCCCTAAACCCTGACTGGGCAGGATGTAGGGCGTGAGAGGACTCAATGAAACTATCCAGCTGTTTGAAAGCATAGCTACGTGTAGCGCTACTATGCGAACTACGCCCAGGGTTAGCTACAGAGAATGCAGAAGCTTCCTTGGGTCATTGAATACATGACTGCAGAAGAGCTTACCACGTTTTTTTTTTAAACACTTTGGGCTGGGGCTGTATGCTCTTCAGCTGGAGTGCAGGGACTCCTTGTGGATGGTTCTTTGGCTGCACTTCGTGGCCTGAAAAATGTTAAAAAAAGACTCAAAGACGCCCACTTTTTTTATTGCTTTATTAAAAATATTTTGTGGCAATCACTATTATTGAACATTTTAATGTGTGAATTTATAAAATCTGCATTGGATTATGGTTATTGGTGACTTTTACACAAAGGCAATAAGTCATATTTGATGATGTGCTGACCCCTTGATAAAGCCAATAGGCCTTTTACTTTCTATATTATGGTGTTTTCATCCTTTGACAAAGCCAATAGGCATGCCTTACTTAAAATAACACCTTTTATATTGTTACATGATATAGTCAGCCATGCGTGGCTGGTGGTTGGGCGCCCCTGGGGGTATTGAGCACAGGGCCAACTCCACTCCATGCCACACATGTTAGTTAAAACGTACTCACTTAAATGAACATAATCACTAAAATGTACCAGTTATAGTTTTCTCAAGTAACTATACCTCATTCCCTATACTAAATATAACTCACACCCTCACCATGCACTGCTATTTACCTCCCATATTACATCATGCATGACATGTTCTATGACATCGTTCATAACATCACTACAACATCTGAAATGACATCATTGATGACAACATGGTGCATGGCACGGGTTATAGTTACTTTTGGGTACAAGTTATAGTTACTTGAGATAACTATAACTAGTGAACTTCACTAGTTTTGTTTGATTAAAGCAATATGTTTTAACTGACATTTTCACTTTACTATGACATCCCTTGTAATGTAAAGTAAGATATTATTTAAATTCCTAACTATAGCATCAGTTTAACGTTTGTTTTTTTCAGTGAATAACTTATTAAAACTAGACCTAAAAAATAACTAGTGGGGAAAGTAAAATTACAGTTTTGCTATAAAAATGACTGGGGTTATGATGATTAGTCTTGTACTGTTAAAATAGAATGGGACTAATTAGAAGTGTGAGAATTTAAATCTTCGGGCTATTAAAATTAGGGAATGGCAGTGAAGATAAAGACGCAAAATATAGATTGTTGTCATCTCCGCATAGAAACAGGTGTTTAAAAAGAAGTGAAAGGAATTAAAATCAGATAGAGACATATAAAATGAGAAGGTGGCAATTAAAATAAATTGGGAATTCAAATCAGAATTTAGCTAAGCGAAAAGTGGTGAGTTAATTTAAGCAGGTCAATGAAAATTAGAATAGGTCAACTATAGATATAGCAGACGAAAAGTAAGAAAAACATTGAAATACATGAGACATGGGAAAAGTAATAAAATTAACAAGGTGATAAAACAGATCTGGGGTCGATTAGGAGGTGAATCCTAGCCACGTATGAAAACCACCTCTCAGTCATGGCTGACGTCTGTAACATATTGTCGTCAATTATGTGGCATTTTGCAATAAGCGCACCGGTTGTAGAATTATTGACCATATGTTTACTTCATTCCTTCCATCATTACAAGTTACGGTGAATAGGTGAGGTATTTACCACTTATTAAAAAAATACCATCATGCTGGAATTAGGTATTTACCTCCTATTCTGACTTTTTAACTTGCAACTAAGGTTTAACATGTGGAATCGGGTCTTTACACACCGGGTTCCACGTGTTTTGCCTTTTTTATGGACCCTTTCCCCCAATAAATGTTAGGTTTGACCTGCCGGAATTTATCAAGGGCAATCTGTGAGGGTTTGATAATTATAAGGTAACTCGTAAATGCGATTCATGTACAAACTGGTTTGCACAGGGCTCGGAATATAGTCTTGCACTTGTAGTCAGGGCTTTGGAGTTCAAACACACAGTTTCCTAAAACAGACAAGGCGTTATAGAAAAAATAACATTACACCTTTTACAAATTTACGATATAGAATGTCACATACATTCTCATTCTCAGGGGTATTCTCCGGGTATTGTTTTGATCTCCACTATATTTCACCATAAACACACTTAATAAACATTTCAGTAGTGCAGATTACATAACCTTTGCAGTACAATTTTGGGCTTTTATTTGTACCGATTTATTAGTGCGAAAATTACATTTGCAAAGACCAACCAGTGCAAAACAGCATCTGTCCCGACCTAACGGTGCAACAATGACACTTGCAATGACAGTGTCAAAATGCTTTTTTTATTGTCTTTCAGAAGCTGGTTGTTTCAATGTCGTTTTAACATCAATCATTCATTCAAAATGTCGGTGCAAAATTACACTGGTGCAACGTTTTGTAATGTATCCTAAATAGTGCAGAACTAAATTTCATTCTGGCTCTTCAATTAGTTTATTCACTGCAACTCCTAAGATTAACCTTAGAGGATGGGAGCTTCGTGCACTCCCCAAACCCTCCCTCAGATCCTTTATAAAGACACATCTCCCCACCATGCACAATCAGAAGGATAACTTCACTCACAGTAGACCTGAAAAATAGGATGCTAAGGGAAGTATGGTGTGTATACGCAAAGGTGTCTCCATTTCTCCCACATCCCTTTGCTTCACAGTGTTTAGGCTCAGGCACAAATATGATACAACTGCCTCTAACACTAATACCAGACGAGTAACACAGATATGACTTGGCAGAGCACATCTCTGGCATAGAAGAAGACTAGTAGCCGAAAGCCCCTTTTGTAAAATAAAATTTTAAAAACTACATACATTTCTAGACATGCAGGAAGAATTGTAAATTGAAAAAACGATATAACTTGAACCACCAATGCAAAAAAAAACACTGAAAACCTTCACAATAATCCACAGTCTTCTCCTGGTTTGTGTACTACATGCTATAAGAACAAGTATATTGGCATATGTGTGCTCCAAGATATAATCCTTCAATGAATACAAATTAAAAAGCCTACTACACGTTTTTATAGGTTGAAATATTCATAAAAAGAGACTATGAAAAAGTCAGTATTAAGGAAGGCACTTTGGTGACATCTTTGCGGTGTAAATGTATGTTGCCCTTGTTAAAGCAGTCTACTAGACAACAATGGGAAATAAATAGGTACGGGTAAGTGATCATTCACATTCTGGGACTCTAGGCCGAATCTGTCAAATTTGACATTTATTGGGAATTGTGATAGCTGTTTTATTTTATTTTTCTGCAGTTAAATCAACACCTCTGCACTGAGGCTGGAGTGGGAAGCCCAGCTCATTTTCGTTTTACAAAATATGAACAAAGGGAAACCTCTTACACTAGCAGCCCATCTTGAAGCTGCTGAGTTTTCCATTTCCCAGAACATCCACCCAAAAGGCAAAACGTCAAAGTGATGTTGTGTATCCTGTGCAGATCAAATCAAGGTTTAGACTCAAAAAGAAGACTCACTTCTCTGTAACATGTGGTGGTGAATAGGCTTCCCACATAATATAACATATAAATTGCTGCGTAGGTCTCAGATTGTTATTCCTATGCCCCTTGCCTACTCTCAACAGTTTACCCCCCATTATAGCTAGGAAATTGCATCACTGAAGCTATATCTGAAGTCTTTTAAATTAAAACTCTTTAATTTGCTGTGTTTAAGAAAGTGTATGCAAAATTAATATTCTGCTTGTGAAGTTAACAACTTGGGGCCAGATTTATCAATCTTTAATGCAACGCAACAAGACAATTTGCTACGCAGCATGAACGGGAGAGCGCAGGAATGTGCTATATTTACCAATAAATGGTGCATCCCTGCTCTCTGAGCTGGTACACACTCTGCTGCCTAGCACCAGTGCAGGCACTCTTGAGCCATGGTGCAAGGGATCCAGCAGAGCAGGCAGGATTGTTTTTATGCAGGAAGGGAAACCAGGTGACTTTTCCCTCTTTCTAAGTGTGCTGCAGAATGCAGCACACTTAGAAAGAGGAAACAACAAGGAGACATAACGATATATCTCCTTGTTGGATCTACCCAGGGAATTATTATTATTATTATTATTATTATGTTTCTTATATAGCGCCTGAATCGACCCCCGAAGGGGTATCTCCGCGCTTGCCTTGGGAACCCGTCCTGGCTTTTCCCTGTGAGATAGCCCCTACAGGGCATCCCCAAAGTGAAAGCCAGGCATCCCGCCGCAGGGGGGCCGTTGTGGAGATTAAGCAAGCTTAATGCCCAGAGTTGCAGAGTGTGAACCCATGATTAGGTCAGGCACCGAAGCGAGAATTATCGAGTCCATGGACATTTGAGCTCAAGACCCTGCCGCGTCGGGAATTGAACCCTGGTCCCGGGTCTGACCTCTGCTTCAGGGTCTGCCTGCTCTAACCAGTGAGCCACACTTCTCCAAAAAAATAAACAAAATCTAATTTAGTGAAGCAAATGCATTCCCAGGTTTACCAGGTTTACCAGTCTTGGTGAATCTGGGAATGCACCAACATCCATGGGTGGAAGTGTGGGAACACCCATGCTCCACTTATGGAATACCTTCCCAAGGCAGAGTGAGGCAAGGCAGTGCCTTGCACTGCCCTGCGTTACTCCAAATGTGCCAAGCAATGCTAGGCCACATACGGTGGCCTTCTGCTGCTAAGTAAATCTGACTTAAGAATTGCGTTGGACTTGCGACACCTTGCATGAAGCAAGGGCAACTCAATGGTATGATAAATCTGGGCCTCTGAAACTTTGTGAGGTTGCAAAGTATGTCACAGTCGTACAGCTCCTCCTCTCACCTAAATTTAATGCAAAATATATTTTGTTGTATAGATTGCTGTATAATGTTTTTAGTAACTGCAACTATTCCAATTCCAGATGTTCCCAAAATCTAACATTTTAAAAATATTTTTTTACAGTAAGTAGTGTAGTAGTGGCAAGAGGATGCAGGGTAACAGCCAGAGCTACCGGTTTTGGAACTGGGGAGCCAAGTATGAGTAATGGCGCGGCCAACATCCTGTGATTCTGGGCGAATCAATAAAGCTCCCCGTGCCTACAAAAACAAATGAATGTTTTTTTGTGTAATGTATCTTGTGCTCATGTAAAGCGCTACAATACCTTCGGGACCTGTTTGCACTATATAAAACAGCACAAAAAAAGTAGTAGCACAGGATGGCAGATTGGTACACTTCTAATTCAAGCCTGATCTAGCTCCTTTACATCCATGATTCAGAAAAGGGGGTCCCTTGCTCATTGCACCATCAGGATTCAAGCAAGCCGGGCCGACGACGCCTGAAATGGCAGAAACCGGTCCCCGGAAGCTTGTTTCCTTCCCAGTACAAGAATTGGCTTGGTAGTTTGGTTTGCCCTGTTCCCATCATGCACTGGGACAGGAACAGACTAATTTGCATATAGCCAAGTTCTGAGCTGGGATGGTGCAGTGAGCTAAAAAACGGTGATGGATCAAGCCCTGATCTTTGGACTGGGTAAGAGTGGTCTGCTTAATTCAGGCACTCTGTTCATCACCACCCCCTTTTCTGAATCATTTTGTCCACCATAAGCGTGGAAGGGTATACTCAGATGTGAGTCCCTTGCTCATTGCACCATCAGGATTCAAGCTAGCCGGGCCGACGACGCCTGAAATGGCAGAAACCGGTCCCCGGAAGCTTGTTTCTTAACCAGTACAAGAATTGGCTTGGTAGTTTGGTTTGCCCTGTTCCCATCATGCACTGGGACAGGAACAGACTAATTTGCATATAGCCAAGTTCTGAGCTGGGATGGTGCAGTGAGCTAAAAAACGGTGATGGATCAAGCCCTGATCTTTGGACTGGGTAAGAGTGGTCTGCTTAATTCAGGCACTCTGTTCATCACCACCCCCTTTTCTGAATCACCTTTACATCCATGGGCATATTTCCCAATAGCCAATGCAGGGCAGTGCAGAGGAACGTGGCACAAATGGGACTCTAGGAAGCTTTGATTCCAAAATTCCAGATATATAACATACTAGAGACATTTGTATAGCGTCGAAAGCCTAATGTGTCTTAGGCATAGCAGCATCAAGGTAAAAACCGCTCGCAAAGGGGCAGATTCTCAGAATCTGCCCCTTTGCGACCGGTATTTTTGCATTTGGGATGCATCATCCCAAATGCAAAAATCGCAAATTAAGAAATCGCAAAATTGCGATTACTTGCATTTAAGGAATCTCAAATTGAGATTCCTTAAATGCAATGCATTAAAGTTTAAAAAATAGCGATTTCGCTAATAGGGATCGCAAATTACCATGAAGTTGAACTTCGTGGTAATTTGCAAAAACTTTGAAAAATGCACTAAAGTGCATTTTTCAAAGTTTCAAGTTGCACTAAGGGCATGTGTTTGCGCAACATATGTGCACAGATTAATTTCAGGGGTGCAACAGGGTGTCCTTTGGACACCCCTGCACCCTTGAAATCGCATTCTCAATTTGCGATTCGCTAATTGCGATTCGCAAACTGAGAATGTCTTACCATTCATTCCTATGGGCCTCTAGGCCCATAGGAATGAATGGGGAGGTATTCCTTAATTGCGACTCGCATTTTGCGAGTCGCAATTAAGGAATTTTAAGAAATCGCTATTTTTTTAGTGATTTCTTTATGCATTGCATTTTGCTATTCCTTAATAGCGAATCGTTATTTTTCGCTATTAAGGAATGGCAAAATGGGTTCTTGATGCATCTGGGGGTAAGTGTTTGCAATACAGATACTCTTCATGACTGCAGACAGTGCTTAACTTGCATCAGTGGTTGCCAGCGCTAGACACCAACAATCATTTTTGGGGACCACGACTTATTTTCTTCACCAGACTTTCACTCAGGGCAACAGAGAGAGCAGAAACAAAAATAGGAAATAGCAATAGAAAGTTAGGAAAAGAGTGACCAAGGGAAAAATGGGGGTGAACGTCCCTAGATGAGTGAGACAAAGGGGAGGTGTAAGGAGGTAGAAAAAGAGGCATGAAGTGGAATGAAATTAGAAAGTTTTGGTTTGCAGATCTCGTTCATTTGGAAGCACCAGAGGCGAGCTCCTAAGAAAAACCTTGGGCCCTGAATGAATTTTATGACAAATTAAGCATAGTGTATATGTGAGTCTTCAGATGAAGTTGAATCAGCCAGCTCACCAATCAGCCAATCAGCTCACTGGCATGCTAGGGCCGAGTCTGTGCTAGGGGAAATCTGGGTATTAGTGTTTTATTTTATCTCTGTGAGCATTGGAGGGATGTTGCTCATTGCTAGTGGTTAACTGAGCCTGCTGGCTTGGCATCAGAGGTAGGGGAGGGGCACACAAGGCTAGGTGGATCAAGCACCTGTGACAATAGGCCCAGGGGCACTTACCGGTTAAATCCAGCCGTGTCGCTGACACTTAACTGGTAAAAGGCACTCTGTGCAGGATAACATGCTGATCCTTACTGATGAATTTGTCGCCTTGCGACAGCTGAGTAAACAGTTTGCAAAATTTCTGTGCAAGCAGAGCCAGCAAGTTACACCCATAATTTCATCTCTATTAACAAAACAAACCAGGACACAGTTGTCACAGTTCCCCATTTTGATTACCCAGCAGAACGCAGCCCCAAAATTATAGCGTGTCACTGGAGTACGTGGACTCCAGCCGCAAAGTGGTGGCTTGAAGTCAGCCAGGTCCTGGGATCTCAGGGGGTTCATAAGACAACATTCCCTGACGTAAAAGTGAGCAAATACATGTGAGCGGACGTAAGACTCAGTTTGTCTGGGCAGAGCTGAAATATTTCCAAATAAAAAATAATTACATGATACTGCTCGGAAAAACGAGGCCATGTAGGAAGCATAGGTTCATGTGGAGAGTAGAAGGATTTAGTAGCAGAAATTGAAAATGTCATATAGCGGCGTCTATATTTTCAACTTGAAGCAGCGGAAGGTTCTTATCCAGTCACGTCTATTTCCTTTGATTTATAGATATATATTCCAAGTCACACAGCCACATGGGAGGCCGACATCAACACCAGACGGCGCTGATGCCAGCGACGGGATGTGGCACCCATCATACATTCAAACGGCAAGCGTCCGGAAGTCCAGGAAAGAGGTGGCTCACCATCTGAGGCTATGGAATTTAATGTGCAGACCGAAAGGACACACATTAAATCACAGGTCCTCAGATGGTGTGCCACCAATTCCTGGATCTTGGGACTGGTGCAGTTTGTGTGTGTGTGTGTGTATATATATATATATATATATTTTTTCACTATTTCACCCTGTATGCCGAACACTCGGAGGGTGCTTCCGTGGGTGGGGGTGAGACCCGTTCTGGTTATACAACTAAAATACAGGTCGGAACACTCGCGGGATGATTAAAAATGATTTATTCCTGCAGACGCGTTTCGGCGTTATGCCTTCTTCAAATGCAATAAAATCATTTCACACCATCTGAAGCCATGTGATTTAATATGCAGACGAAAGGACACACATTAAATCACATGGCCTCAGATGATGTGCCACCTCTTTCCTGGATTTTAGTGCTTGTGCAGTCTGTGTGTGGGTGTGTGTATATATATAGAGATTGATAAAGCCTGCTGCTAAAGGTGAGTCAGTCTTTAGTTGAAGTAGGATGGCCCAACTCACCGGTTGCAGCTCACCAGCAGATGTCTGTGACTCTGGTGGGCCAGCTCACACAAGCCTTAAGGACCTGGAAGGATCACATGGAGATTGGTCTGAATTCACTCAGAATGTTTTTACCTGGGCGACAAGACGTACCACAAATACATTTAACGTGCGGATTGCAACACTTATTTGATAAAATGTATACACCAATGAATGATGGAATTAATTACACTTCATGTTCAGATCTGTAAACCATGACGACCATAAAACAGACAAGTACTATGCTGTCCACCCTCCCTGCAGAATGCAGCACACACAGAAAAAGCAAAAACAAGGAGAAATAAAAGTATTTCTCCTCGTTACGCCATTTTTATGCCTGCTATTGCATGGCACAAGTTTCAGATCCTTGTAAATCTGGGGCAATGTCAAAAAGCAATGAATGTTGCAGTGGAACGCACACAACAACACCCATTTTATGTCCCTTTCACTCAGATACCTGCGTGAAAGGGTACCATATTTACAAAGCGGCATTAACCTCTTGCCTGCGGGGCTGATTCCCTCGCTGTGCTGGGGGGGTGCGCACAGCGCCCCTGTGCTCGTGACGAGCTCAGCTCGTCATGAGCCACAGTGGTCGTGTGCTCATGACGAGCTGAGCTTGTCATGACACCCGTTTCTTTAGAACGCTCGCACAGTAGGGGAATTAGCCCCGCGCGTGAGCGCTCGTCATGACCACATTGGAACCGTGGCTCATGACGAGCTGAGCTCGTCATGAGCATGGGAGGGGTTAAGCCACAAAAAGTGGCTGAACGCCAATTTGTAAATATGATGCAGGGCATTGCGTCACCGAAACATCAGTAAAAGTGACTTTCCAGTGGTGCACAAACATGCCCCATAGTATTCACAAATAAGCATCACTTTCTCTGTATGCAAGTACACAAAGGAGAAGAAAGACTGCAGATTCCAGCGCAAGCTCAAACATATATACATCCTAGTGGGTCAATGAACGTTCCAGACACACAGCTGGCACACTACTGCAAGAATGGTGTTAGGATTATTGATGCCACAGGCAAGAATGTATTGTGGTCCATTACCCTGTTCCCCCATCAGACACAAGTGCCCCATTGGGAGCTCCCAAATGCAATCCATCCCTCTTTGCTGCCCTCTGCTGGCTGTGCAGTAAGGCAGTTTCTCTATGTTACCTTATGGATTTACCAGCCCTTACCTTATGCGGCAGGAGTGAATTAATATTAGTAAGGCCAGACAACCGTAGTTCCAAGTCCCTAAAATGTGTCTAGTTGAATTGGGCACCATATGCCTGCATAAAACGACGCTTTGTACAAATACAAAGACGGTAGCATTATGTAATAAAATGCTAGGTGTAAAATAACAATGATAACCCTAAATATATAATAAACTAGTAACAGTGCTTGCGTGGTAGTGTCCGTCCTGCCAGAGTATATATCTGTTTTCATAGAGCTTCTTCCCTTCCGTCCAAGCATAATGACATTACTTAACATAATATTCTTTATAACGTAATGTTCATGTTGCTTTTTGTAGCCTGACTTACTATTCCAATGAAAAAACAATAGAATCGAACTTCCGGAGTAGAAAGGTGTGCCGTGCAGTACCTCACATTACTTAGAAATAATCGTGAACGGGTAGCAGGCTTGCAACAACACCGCCCTCTACCGAATATTAACTGTCATGGCAGTCTGCCAGAAATAACACCTGCGTCTGGAGGTGGTGACACATTTCTCGACCACTGCTGCTGGATCATGGTGCGGGGAGTGCATGAAACAGACTTGCGAGACTTATGATGCAGACACAACACAAACACAGGGGGAAAAAACGTTTTCAGTACGAATTATTTTCTTTTTATATTTTATAGAGGTGAGACAAAAAGACAGGCATAGTACCATAATTGCCTGAGCTGTCGGCAGTGCAGTAAAACAGCCATCCAAAAATATCATTTCTGAATCTAAAGAAGGAAATATTTAGGTGGACATGTATAATTACACTGCTGCAAGGAGGAATGTGGATTTCAGCACAGCATGGTATGTCTCGGCAGAATTAGACTTGCCTTCTCTACTGTTCTTTGCCATCAATATATTTAAATGTCCATAAAGGAACTCTTCTCTCTTTCAGACTAAACAGAATTTACTTTTTGCATTTCTCTCCATAGATGTTCTGACAACGTCATGCACCATCTTCGTGCCTCCCATTTTAGCTGTCTTTTTTTTTTTTTGTTCAAAAAGGTTTTTATTGGTTGTTTCAGCAGTAACAAACAGTAATTAGAACCAGTAGTACATCTATGTTCAGAAGTGTACAGTTTGAAAGCGCCACATAATGCGTTACAACAGTAGTCAATGGAAAATTCAAGAGTACGGTAACCAATAACTCTCGCCGAAGGTAACAGAACATGTATCGCACACTCATCAAGCATTTAGAGACAGATATTGTATAGCCCTGGCTACTCGGTAAAGGGTACCATGAAAGGCGATACGGTGATGGGAGAATGCAAGTGCTAGTGCCTGTGAAGCAAAAACAGTGGTCGACTATCTTAAGGTGGCTTATGCGTCGTAAAGTAATTGTCAAGGGTTGACCACAGTTTTCTCGTGGGGGGACGCCACGGCGTCTGTTGAAGTGCGATGTTATCTGCACCGCGTAGACTGATAATCCAGTTCAACCACCCTGAGAAGTTGGCCTTATTGGTATCTTTCCAGTTACTAAGGACTGTCTTGATTTTAGCTGTCTTTAATCATTTGCTTTGACTGTCTTTATTCATCTAATGCCTTGATATGGTCTCTATTTCTGTTCCCCTTCTGTTATAGGGACCAGCTTTTCATATACCTTCTGATGTTAGCTGATTCAGGTCTCATATGAGATGAGATGAGCCTGGTAGCTAAGAGGTGTGAATATCAGCCTCTAGCAGCCTCTAATATTGAAACAAATAAAGATATGAAGAAATAGTCAAATGGTGAGTTGTGTATTGATGAGAGGGTAGAAACGTTTAAGCGCTGTTCCATTCAGAGACCTGTGGGCCGAGGCTGTCTTGGAAGTGACCTGAATTTCACCAGGAGTCTTCAATCTATTATTAGGACAGTTGTGCTATGGCCAGCATCGGTTGCAATTTAGCACTTTTCGCAGCTATCAAAATTACATTTAATACATTTAACTCAAACTACCCTAAAACAAAATTTATTTTTTTATGAAAAAGGGCAATATTTTGAGTTTGATCTGTACTTTTACCATGTGTACACTGCACATGAAAAAAGATCGTGGGCCCTATCCACACGTTTAATGCCGAAAATACCTTGCGTTCTTCTCCGTGTCCTCTCCTTGCTCGCTGCAGCCCAGGCTCCCAGCCTCCTTTGCGGCCAATCCTGACGCTACTTTCATGTTAGAGAGCAGCATCAGCATTGGCCTGAGCACTGGGAATTTGCACTCCCAGAGAACCTGGCAGCCTGTGCTTTGCTTTCTCCAACTCAGAAATGCAGCTGAGTTGGAGACAGCTCAGTGCCAAGTGGGGTTGACCATCCTGAGACGACCGGCCAAACCCACATGCGCACTTATTACAGTGCTGCCCACCACTCACTCTCCTGACTGCCCGCGATGTCCCTGCCTCCAGGATGCAGCACGTACAAGTTGAAAAAGAAAACAATAATAACTTGGTTTATTATTGGTTGTTTCCTCAACTTTTGAGGGTGGCTGTGGGGGCGATGCTCCTCCGTCATAGCAGACTGTATGTTTTACTGCACAATAAACTAGAAAGATGTAGTTCAGCTGTTGAATAGCAGAGTATCTCCGCACCTCTGATCAGTCAGAAGGTCACCATGGAGATCTTACTTCAATACCTCCAATGATAGGCTCCAGTGTGTGTCTACATCCCTTGACCTATCCATGAACACGTTGGATACCACGGTGCAGTGCGCAGGCTTAAGCAGACCCTCCAGTTTATCGCGATTTCGCGATTCACGAAAAAATCGCGAAATCGGCAGATTACCGCGATGGCCGCGATAATAACCATATTGGCCGCGATATTTACAAGTGAGACAGCAAAACAAACAATGCCTGGCTGTGTGCGCCTCCCTCCCCCCCACTCGTGTGTCAGCAGCTTCCCGGGACACACACAGACAGTCAAACTAAGCCTCATTAACAAGTCAAAGGTCTTTAAATGACCTGTGAAGTACTCGGGTGCGGCTGGCAGTTCAAAACTGCCAGCCGCACCCGAGTACTTCACAGGTCATTTAAAGACCTTTCACTTGTTAATGAGGCTTAGTTTTTCACGCCCCGCCTGTTATCCTCGGCTCTGGCAGGTGTCAGGGGCTTGCGGTGGTGCAAGCTTTCATCAGACAGTACAAATACAGAACAAGCAGCAAATGTGTAAAGTTCATTACACATATGAGAGGGAGAATGGTCAAGAGTTCTGCACGCTTCTCACACGCACATAAAAGGCACAGCTAAGGCTAAAAATGTCCAGATAACGCTTGTGATTATTGTTCCTGCTAAACGGAGAGGTGTGGTAAATAAATATTTAATTACCGGTTCTATTTTTGACTGGATACAATATAAACAGATAGCTCAATAAATAAGAGTCAAGATACGAGGTAGCTAGAGTTGACAGGCTTTAATTAAGCATAAAGGACTGGAACAGGACAGCCTGTACGGGAATGGGATGGCAGGGCCCGGCAGCTGCCGGGGGCAGGATCTGGGAATGGCTAGCAAACTTTAATAACAGTGCACAATATTTATAGTTAAACAAAATACATTACATTCAATACAGGGGGCGTAGCAGTAGGCGGAGTTTGTAGCAGTCGCGAAAGATAAGGCATAAAGTGGGTGTAACAAGAGGTGTGTACAGGGCGTATACATAGACATGTGATGCAAACGTAACAGAATATGTCATAAAAGGGGCGGAAACATGGAGGGGGCTACCTGAGCAGCTGGGACCTTTAACCTAGTGGTGCGCGCAAACTGACAATGACGTGTTACTAGAGAGAACTGGGGGCTATGACTTCTGCGCTAGAAGAGGAGACTAAAGTCTGGAGTGTCAGAGCGACATGTACCTAAAGCCTATCTAGTATCTCGTGTTTAGAGAACATGTTGATGGAATCCAAAAGTTATCAGGGCAAAGGCTAACAGACATTAAGACTGGTGCATGCATTATTCTATATGTAGTGTGTGTGCGAGGAGTATTCTATGAATATTAATACAGTATTTCTCTTACATGGAGACATAAAGGCTAGACCATGACGGAAACTATTGATGCGATTCAGTAGCTTAGGAATGCAGAGAAGGAGGGCTGGACTGATAACTAGAAACATAACATATTCTTGGCAGACTGGGAGGCAGAGCCAGGCCGAGCCGGGCACTGCGAGGCATGAAGTAAGTGAAGGGTCAGGGATACAGGTGGGGGCTGTATCGCTCCTCGGAGAGGGTTCAGGAGACAGGAGCTGAATCTGAGTCCGGGCCCTTTTGAGGCCTAGAAACGGGGATAATTCAATGAATTAACGTGCACACTGAAAAACGTGGCAACGTAGCTTTACATAGGCCTGATATTCGTTATATTTACGAAAACTGGAAACTGGCATACTAGAGATGGACACAACTGTAATTGCGTCTTTAATCGATCATAGGGGAATACATGCATATCGATCATGCACATATAACATAGGATGGGGAACACGTAGGCACATATGACATGGCAAAATTTACTTTTCCACATTCCCTCCTTGTGCCCTACGTTTCCATCAGGAAACATCTATATTCATGATACCATCTATCATTTCATACAGCATCATTTGCTCGTCTCGAATTGTCTTGGAGCGGGTTTTAGGACTAGGAATACAAGAGGTAGCACAAATGCCGCAAATCGCAGGGCCACATTGTATACAGAGGCAGCAACTGAAAATGATCATTACTGCAATACCTAGGAATGACAATACTTTCCATCCCCAGGCAGATATAATACTCCAGAGCCAACTGGACCATGTCCAGGTGCCCGGATTCTGGTGTAACTGATGGGCAATTTTATGAAGTCTGGTTATAGCTGAATAAACAGACGGCGCGTTATTAGGAATGAAAATGCAGCAACTAGATCCGATGACTCTACATGCTCCTCCTCTATCGGCCAGTATGACGTCAAGAACGAGACGATTTTGGAGCACGACAAATCTCATAGCAGATTGCTCTTCGGTTAAGTTACCTAGAGCAGAAGTAGTCTCATTCACTACTGCTTCAAGGGTTCTGGTTAACCTACGTATTAACTTACTATTCTGGATAGGTCCTATAAAAAAGAAGAAACCTTTATTGAAATCTGTATACTGTTCTAGAGCAGTTTCAGTTTGATCGACAATTGGGGACTCAATCTCCCTTCTATGTCTGATGTGTACTAGATGTGTGTTTCTATGATAATCAGATGGGGCTAGAAAAACTGGTGGCAGTAGGAAGGCAATGTAACAGGTTCCATCCCAATCGAGGGGCAGACGAACATATGCGGTCTGACCACAAACAAAATAAGAATGACGTGAGGCTTTGAAAATAGATTTCCCACTGTCACTATACTCGACAGTAGTAGTACAATCACTATGTCCTACATGTGCGGAACCATTCTTTCTGACACATAATTCGCCTTTGACTGGTAGTACTGAAATAGCAGGTAAGTCTGGAGTAGTATCAGACTGAACATTCAGGACCATAAAATTCGAAGAATAATTACCTAAATCATATACTTCATTTTCTAGATCTAACCCTGTTCTATGGGGGAGACCTTGCTTGTCTGGGAAACATGTTCTATTCAGAAGGGACATGTCATTGGAAGATGATGTTAACATGGACCATGCTCCACACGAACCATTATGTGAAAACGGATAAGGAAAGAGTGGCAGAACTCCCTTCGGTGTCTGGAAAGGGGGGAGTCGACCACACACCCAACAATTAGTAGCATTGCTGGTCTGGTGTGAATAGTGTAACATTCTGATGAATGTGTTATTACGCATAGCAAGACGATAGGATAACTCGTGAGGAGGCAGATCACTAAATGTGTGCTCTACTGTAGCATTAGAAAACTTATTTACATGAGAAATTGGAAAACATAAATGCAATGCATAACTTGTGCAGGTAACCATCAAACTTAGAAACAATAAGAAACTTAGAAAAACGATACATCTGATAGAGTTTTGACTAACTCTCTCACTATGGGGGTCTATCTCATACATGTCAGATACCTGTCTAACCGTTTCACCCGAGAGGGACTTAGACAATTAAACTGGCTGACTTATTTTACTAGACCGGAGCTTTAATTTATACTCCTGCTGCGGAGTTTTCTCTAACAGAGGAACTTTCAGTTCGCGGATTGAAATTAATGTCTGATTTAGAGTCTTGTTTCAGGCAGTCTCTAGTAATGGAACAGTCTTTGGAATTGTCATTAAAAGTCTTTTGTCTGATTCCATGAAATTTCTTGATATGCGACAGATGGACCCATCCCTTGCGGCCTTCCAACTTCACGGCCGTACGGGTGGTCAGAAGGACTAGTCTCGGCTCCTTCCAGCGAGGCTCCAGCGGACTTGAACGATCAAAGTTCCTGACCAATACGAGGCTTCCTGGAACGATTTCATGCGGTTTCACCTCGGTATTGTCTGGAAATGCAGCGGCAACCTGTGAACGACAAGAGTGTAGGGCAGACATCAAGGAAGCTAGGTAATCTGTCAGCATATTACTGGAAACATCTGTAATACTGCGGGGTCTAGGTGTACCCCACATGTTTGGGGGGCGGCCGAATACGACCTCATAAGGGGACAGACCTGATCTGGAATGTGCGACCATGCGCATAAAGAATAAAGCAACTGGCAGGGCAACTAGCCAGTCTACCCCTTTCTCTTTACATGTCTTAGCAATACGGATTTTCAGGGTCTGATTATGTCTCTCTACGAGACCGGCTGCTTCAGGATGGCGTACACAATGGAACTTCCACTGGTACCCTAACAAGAGGGAAACGTGTTTCATCAACTCAGATGAGAATGGCTGGCCGTTATCAGAATACACGACCCTAGGGAGTCCATAACGGGGGAAGAATTCACGAACCAACTGCTTGGCAGTGGTCGCTGCTGTATAATCTGGAACTGGATATGCTTCTGTCCACCTGGACAAAGCGCATACAACTACAAGGACATACTTGAAACCTCGACATCGCTCCATCTGAATATAATCCATCTGGAGGACTTCAAAAGGGTGGTCAGGAGGTTGGAATCCACCTTGTTCCACCGGGACACTTTTACCTGGATTGAACTGACAACATATCATACAAGTACGGACTTTCTGCTTGGCTGCAGCTCGTAAGTGCTTGTTGAACCAAAGGTTCTGGATACTGTCTAACATGGCTTTTTCTCCTAGATGTGCTGGACTATGTGCGGTATTGATAATGACTTGAACCATAGAGTCGGGGAGAAACCATGTGGCTTTTCCCTTCGTCACCCATCCCTTATCTGTCTGGACCCCTCCTTGTTCGGACCATTTCTTGATTTCTTCAGGAGTAGCATGTAACTGTATGTCTATGACATCTTGTGTAGGGTCCTTAACTGTCATACATGTAGTCTGTTCTGGAATGGATGTCTGTGTCTTGTTAACTGGAGTGTCTGGTGTCTGAGCTGTAAGCTTGGCTGTTCGATCTGCTAGATCATTACCTTGGGAGATGATATCAGTAACTTTCGTATGTGCTTTGCACTTCATGATAGCGATAGCTGTCGGTAAATGTATTGCATCTAACAGAGCTTGAATGAGGAGACCATGCTGAATCTTGGTTCCATGAGAAGTCATGAAACCTCTCTCCTGCCAGAGTACTCCGAAGTCGTGTACAACTCCGAATGCGTAACGTGAATCTGTATATATATTTACTTTCAGGTTCTTGGCACGTATGCAGGCTTGGGTCAGAGCAACTAGCTCTGCTGCTTGAGCAGACAGGGTGTCAATACGATGTGTTTCTATAACTTCGGTTGTTGTATAGCTCCTATATATCCTTATATCGTGTTAAGTTAGCATAGGTACATTTGAGATTTAAACGCCATTTTTCCTTTCTTGCAACTTCTGCACACGACCCTTAATTGTTGACTTAGCTTTCAACCTAGTGGTTTGCCGTGGTGTATGTGAGAATAATATGTTATTGCTCTGATATCAGTTTTGTTTAATAAACCATGTCTGCACGGAGAGTGCTGAAGTTTCAGGAGCAACACGATATGGAATTGTTATGAGGTCTGATCTCCACGCCTTCATAGTCATAACACAAGTGCAGCCTTTGCCAACTTGGGCTTGAGGCGGGATTGATATTGCTTTGCACGAGAATTGTTAACACACTTGATGCGGTGCACATGCAGAGAGAGCTGGTGTATGCTGATGTGATTCCTTTCATGCTAGGACACTAAGGTATGGGCCCGCCCTAAAACAACCCAAAGAGACCTTCTTAGCTAATAATATAATATATGTGTTAGGGAGGGTGAGATATAAGTGTTGTTAACTCTTATTCATTACAGCATGTTAACATGCTGTCACCATTCGCTTTTTATGTCTTAGTAACTATGCTGATAATTTTGCTACTGATAATAAGTATACTTGTATTATCTAAGATACTGCGCCTGAGAAGACGGCATTAGTAAATAAACATTTCAAATGCACATGTGTCTTCTTTACTCCATGTTCTGGTTTGTAATGATAATATAACGAAAGAGTGTTCATGAGTCCCACGTACCCTGAGGTACTGTAAGTTCATGTTCTGGTTTGTCTAAATATTGGGTGTTTGATATGTCCAATGAGACACTGTAGCTAGCTCGGTAAGGGGTGAGTTGGTTGCTAAGGTAAGTTTTGGGACACCCTAATTTGCTGAGGTTCCACTCCTCTGTGCACAGTTCTGTGTGAGTACAGAAACCCTGCAACATGGCGCCCAACGGTTTCGGTGGTCTTATATCATGACACTCGAGTAGTTTATCGTTCATGCCTTAACCCCTTCACGTCCGTTTCCGGAAAACGGGGTGTTGGTGAAACCTACCTATTTTTTGAAATAGGTCTTTATTCAAGCTTGCTTCTTTCTTAAACGGTTTCTTTGAATTACTACCCAGTTGTGCTACAAAGTATTCTTTGTGTGTTCTTGTTTCCAGTGTTGTCATGGCGGCGGTGGCTATTGCGCAGCATAGTCGCGTAGCGGTACGCAACCATCTTCAGACGTACCAGGTCCCAGTAGATGGGATGGCTGTGATTTTCGTGGTATGTGCAGATCCGGCGTTTCCTTACGAGTTGTTTTACTCTTGGGTTACGTTTCCGGCTGTGGACGCTAATTCTGGTTTGTTCCACTCCTACACCGCCTCGGATGTCCCGGCTGAATATACGCCGTACAGGGCATTGGAAATACCTATTGATCATTGGCAGCATCGAGTTTGGTTTGATGGCGCCCTCCCCCACTCTTTGTCCCCTGCGAGGTTAGGTCCACTCTCAATTCCAGGTACAAATTGGCCTGCGTTGGGTGGCTTTACCCCGCACCCGAATCACGGGGCTTGTACCCTGGCAGAAATTCGCAGGCTACATGTAGTTTCCATTTCCGTGATTCGTGCTTTAGTGCAATACATCGGTCGTCATCTTCCTGGTGGTCCCCAGGGGGGTGCGGCCGCTCCCATGGAACGAGGCGGAATGCGTCTCAATCCAGTGATGGTTAATTCGGTTTTTGGTGCGCGTCCTGTTGACAACGATGACTTCCCATTCTGGCTAGCAGAGAAGTTTGATCAACTGGAGTCGGTTTTTCCGAATTCTACTCCTGCTGATAAACATAGAATGTTAACGATTACTCTACCGAAGGATATAACTCCTGAACTTGTTGACTATGAAAGCTGGGGAAAAACTTTTGCGGCAGTTTATACGAGGTGCTTCGGCACCCCGTCTATGAATGCCCTGCCTGAAATCATTAGACGTGTTCAGAATGATCACGGTCCAGAGGCAGCGGTGGAATTGGGTATGCGCCTGTGTGGTTCATTTGAGATTGTAAGTGATCTCATTCTCTCCAATGTTAAAGGAGATGCAGTTAACTTTCAGGTGTCGAATGCTTTGGCTGCTCTGCCCGATGCCGACAAACCCCGCCAGTTAGCAAAGATTGTGGTGGCCGCTTATAAGACAATTGGCCGCACAAGTAGAGGTCTGAAATATTTTCCTGTGACGGATAAAAAACAACCTCAGGGACAATCTGCAGTGACAGATGTCCAGCCCAAGTCCAAAAAACAGGATTGGCCTAAAAAACAAGCTCCTGCGCCGGCAGACAGAGTTTATGTTTGCGCGATCGCGCGATGATTAAATCACCTGATCGTTTTCAGGGTTCTGATCAACGCTCTCCTGGTTCCTTTCAGGAAACATCGGCCCAGAAGACCGGTGGTGGAGGAGGGGGTGGACGTGGACGTGGTGGCCAGCAAGGACGTGGTCAGTCCCGCCAGACAGACGGCGCAGTGAAGCAGGAGGATTCTACGCCTAAGCGTCCGCAGTTTGCGAAGAAGAAAGTCGCGGCCTTAACAGCGCATAGATATGCCACAGATAGTGAGAACGCGGCTTCGGAATCTGACGTGGGCTCTGACCTTGCTGGACAGCGCGGCGGAGATTACCATAGTCAGAGAGGCGCTCCGTCCACTACTGAGGGTGACAGCGACTGAAGTTTTTGTTGTTATAGAAACAGCCGATACGAGATTGGCTCCCCCTGAAAGACTTTTTGAAATTGTCCTGTTAATTGAAGGTGACATACAGCGTACTGTCAGAGGGGTATTTTGGGAGAACCTTTCGTCTACGTACGACATTTTGCTTTCCGAGGCTGACTGGCCCCCACCTTTTGTGCTCGCAGCGCCGCGAGGGGAGGAGGTAATCCTTCCCAGTTTCGCGCACACTGTCTCAACTGAGCATGCGCAGCATTTTGCAGAAGAGTGGGCTCGTGCTCTAGCACCGGCTCTCTACCGCAACCAATGTGGTTGGGACAAATTGTCCCCGTGCCACGAAATTCCTTTGCGGTCTGAGCCGCAGCCTCAGCCTCAATATCCCATACGGCGTGAAGCTAAAGCGGCCGTCGCAGAAATCCTTGAACAATTGGAATATCAGGGAGTTATTGAAACGTGTGTGTCACCGATGAATAATCCCCTTTTTACTGTGAACAAACCTGACGGATCATATCGTTTGGTTTTGGATTACCGGCATTTAAACTCGCATTGCCGTAACTGTGCTGTACAGAATACCCACGGCTCTGCCCTAGTGGATAGTCTCGTGCGTAAGCGTTTCAAGACAACGCTTGACATATCCAATGGTTTTTATGCCCACAGATTGGACAGCTTTAGCTCCCAATGGACCAGTTTTACGAGCGCTGGAGTCCAAAAGCAATTCCGGCGTCTTCCAATGGGCTACAAGAATAGTCCTGGTATATTTACCGCTCGTATTGTCTCTATTCTGGAGGCACTCGACCCTGATGCTTTTTCGTATGTGGATGACATATATCTCACAGACGACGATATTTGGGAGCATCTGTGTCGTGTAAATTCTGTTATTTGCAACTTCGCAGACATGGGTTACAAATTTAACTTTGCAAAATCGCACATTGCTGAACACACAGTGTTGTTTTTGGGCTATGAGCTCAACAATGAAGGTAGAGGTTTGGCTCCTCACTTCTTAGAGAAGTGCGCACAATTGCGCGCTCCTACAACACTGAAAAAATTACAATCTTTACTGGGCTTTTTGAATTTCGGCAGAACTTACATTCCGGATTATGCCCAGCGTATCAAGCCTTTGTATGCTTTGATACAACCAACTTTCTCGAAATCATGCTGGCTGCCTGAGCATTCAGCCATTTTGCAATCCTTGCAGGCTGATCTGCTCGCTTCTAAATATTTACTGACTCGTGATAACCACACCAACCTGGTAATAAGAATAATTCCCGGGACGGTGGGTTTCACATACCTCACTTTTAATGAAGGTGACACAGTACCTATCGCTTACAAGTCACACTTGTACACTTCGGCTGAGATGCGGTTTCCCACAGTGGAAAAAGTTTTAACTGCTGTACAGATGGCAATTCTAAAAGAACGAGCTCTGTCACAGGGGAAACGCATGCTAGTGGTAACACCCTGTCCTCATTTGGAGGCAGTCACGAAAGCCAGTGTACCAAATTCAAAGGCTTTGCACCCTCGGTGGATTCAGTGGGCTGCGTCATTGTCATCCACGGATGTCATGTTTATTTTTGACGCTTCCTTACGGTCGCAAGAGTACTTGCAGTATGAATTCGTTCATCCTGCTCCTCTGGCGATGCGACCTTTGGAGGACTTCCATTGCATCATTTACACTGATGGGTCGGCGCAGGTTGCGCATGGCTCTAAACATGCCTACGTTTCCGCATGCGCCATTGTGGTCGGTGCTATGTTGAATGATGAGTTCATTTCCAGGGAGGTACACACGTTGCCCCTGGGCGATTGCACCGCACAATTGGCAGAGCTTCGTGCTCTCTTACTAGCTCTGGAGTACGCAGATCCAAGTGTTACTACTCTAATTGTAAGTGATTCTTACTACTGTGTCCAGTCTTACAATGAAAACTTGTTCTTTTGGATTCAAAATGATTTTCATGATTCCAAGGGTAGCACAATAAAACATAAAATGATCTGGGTTCGAGTAGCAGAGCTTAAGGCTATGTTGCCACTCGTTTATGTGATTCATACTCTCGGTCATCAGCGCGTAGGAGTTCACGCTGTTGGCAACTCGCTTGCTGATGAAGCAGCGAAATCAGCAGTATCTACATACTTAGTTGCAGCAGTTACTAGGTCTAAAACCAAGATTGATAGCGACATCTTGGCAGCGATTGCTGCCTCTGAGAAGGGAAGTAAACATCCTGCGGGATTCCCTTCGAAGTATAAATACCACTTAAGTCCCGAAAAGGTTCCTTTTGTGACAATTCCTGATGTTGGGGAACGGCTGATTCCCAACTCGGATCGCAGAGCAGACTTGATTACAGCGGCTCATGAAGGTGTGGCGTCTGCGCATGCGGGCGTCTCAGCCACTGTAACGCAACTACAACAACGTTTCTGGTGGCGGGGACTGTACAAACAGACGCGTGATTATGTCCTTCTTTGTGACATATGCCAGCAGATTAAACCTTCAACTGCTACGCGTCCGCCACAGACTCAGTTGTACATTTCTAATAAACCACTAGGCTGTGTTTATTTAGATCACTGCGGTCCTTTTTCATCTGATACTGCGTATAAGTACATCTTAGTAGCAGTTGACTCATGCACACGCTTTGTGTGGGTATGGCCACATCGCAGCGCTGATTCACGGACTGTCATTAGAGATTTGCGTATCTTTATAGGGATTTTTGCCTGTGGTACCTTCCATTCGGATCAGGGTCCGGCTTTCGCCTCTAAGGCGTATAAGGATGCCATGACTTCGATGGGGGTCCAAGTCAAGTTTTCGTCACCCTACAGACCTGAGGGTAATAGTGTAGTTGAACGAATGAACCGTGATTTAAAGCAATCTTTGACAGCCCGAGTTATAGGCACTGGCAGAAACTGGCTGGCTCACCTCTATGGCGTGCAGCGTGCTCTTAATAATCTCCCTAGAAGGTCTCTGGGTGGGCGGACCCCATACGAAATGCTCTTTGGCATCAAGATGTACGTCCCTGACCTTGACGGTCTAGACTCTGTGGTTCGCGCCACTTCCTTTGACGCAGATGAACATTGCAATGTTTTACAGAATCTACAAAAGACCAGAGACACTCTTGCAAAGGAACATTTGCCCTCCACACCGGATGATGCGTTGCAGATCCCGGTAGTTGGCTGGCTACCCCAAGTTGGAGAACTGGTTCGAGAGAAGATCGACAACAAGAAAGAGTTTGGTCCCTCCTATCGAGCTCCAGTCCCAGTGCTTGGAGTGAAGGGCACAAGAACAGTCATTTTACCACCACTTCCAGGTCGTAAGGAAAACAGGTTTATTTCTATTGACAATGTCAAGATACACAGAGTGGCCGATTCTTCTTAGCATGACACCAGCTGTTTCCTGTCCTTCCATTGTGAGAAATTCAATTATGCCCACTGCTTCTAATAATGAACCTGAGGTGGCCATCGAATTACCTGCTGTTTCCAGTCCATTATTAAATAATTTACCCGGAACTAACATTGATGAGACAGACTATACATACCCCACTGATTTGTCCATGCCTGACCTGCAAGCTCGTTTAGCCACGGAATCCAGATTTTCGTTTGACTCTGCTTCCCTTGCCTCGAAAAAACCCTCTCAAATTGCGGTATATGCTAGCCTGTTTAAAAAACATTTTTTGATTCCTCCTTGGATATACATTTGGCTGGTCCTTTTTTCGGTTTACCTTTTTATGTCAATTGGTTTTGTGTTTTATTTTTTTCGGATTATGAATGGACACTATGTCGAGGAGAGAACTTGCATTACTCATTTAAATGGAACATTGGCCCCACTTTCCTCTTCACATTCTACACACAGATTAAAAAGAGACTTGACTTTGGTTAACATCACAGCATGGCCTGTTCTGGATGGAATCGCGTGGGATGCAGTTCGTTTTCAGATTCATGGCCCAACGGAAGTCGTTAATGTTCCTAATGTACTAAGAGTTAATATGGGGGATGTGGTGAAACAAAACATTCGTTCTGATGATTGGGATGTTAATGCTGTGGAAAGTTTGTTTTCTGATTTGAAATACTATGCTGCTTTTGATGCTGAGGATTTATATTTAGAATCTGCTAATTATGGTGAATTGTTCTGTTACCAACATTATGGCAATCACTTCTTACACAAAACATCTTCCCGAAGGGATGCTGTTAATTTTACTCAGTGGGAACATTGCCCGGCACCTACACAAGGGAGTTCAGAAACGTTTCTTAAAAAGTATACTTATTTCACTGACTTTAATCAGTCCAATCCCGAGTCCTTTTATTTTAAATTTCACAAACAACCACTGTCCAAGGTTAGACTTACCGATACAAAATTGTTGTACTCGAAGGCCTTCCTAGATCAATTAGTTACTGGGGGCTATGAATTATGGAAGGAAACAATAGACCTTAAATCAGTTTGGGGTTCAAGGGCCTGGCAGGTACGAGGCACTGAGGCTTTGCACCGTGCATGTCTCATCCCGAATCATATGTTGTTTTTAAATGAAACAATTTCCCAGACCACATGCTTTGGATTGGCTACATCTAAAAGGTTAAACACCCCGTCTTTCCCGGAGTTGGAGGAATATGAGGATTGGAGTAATTTTACTCAATTGTCCATTAAAGATATACAGGCTCTGCTTCTTAATTCCTCCTTTAACATTTCCAGTATGAATCCCAAGGGTTGGCTGCTTTGGCACCGTAGTGCTGATTCTTGCCAAAAAAGATTTTTGAATATATCTAACGGTTTTAAGACTGTTAGATCTGATCCCCGGTTTGATTTGAGTCATACTGTCACCTCTTACTCTGTGGGCAAGTTGTGTCAAGCTTGGCTGAAACATTCAACTTTACCTGCGGTTAAGTATCACCTTTCCAAACTGAATGCAGACGTGGATTTGAATGATTTCATTAAAGGCCCAGCAAGTGGCAGGTCAAAAAGGTGGTTATATGGGGTTTACAATGAAATTTGGAAACTCTCACAGATTGAGGCCGCTTCACGCCTTAGGGCTATTGATCAGGCGAATCTTGAGAAAGTGCTTGCAGTTGTTGACAATAGCATTAACGTGCTTTCCTCTAGAATTTACACATTAGATAATATTGTGTCGTCTGTTGTTGATATTGTGCATGATGAAGTGTCAGTATTATACCATGGTCAAAATCAATTACGGTCAATCATGCAGTTTGCATGGACACTTCAGACTCTGACAATGGGTAAAGTTCCCTGGGGATACATGAACGTTTCCTCTTTATTTTCCCCGTTTAATTTGACAGACAAACAACGCTTGCTTTCAATGCGTGATGCTTCCTTTTCTATGCTCCATATTGAAAGATTGGAGTCTTTACCTTTTTCTGTGGCAGAAGCCACTACTGCTACGTGGCTTATCCACGGTTTAATAACACTGCCTTTTGCTTTATATAAGTTTTCAAATTGTATGAAATATGTGCCAATAGGTCGTTTTGAACCCTTAGGTAGCGGTTTTCTTCATGAGGTCTGGTCACTCCCATACACATACAGATGTTTCAAGGATGAACAAGAAGTTTATCTAACAGGGGATGAATGTACTGAGACGCCAGATCATTCTTTAATGTGCAGACACATACAGTTACACGGTTCATGTAACAAGGACCGACCGAATATGGCTTGCGTTTTACAGGGCACGCCAGTTCCTGCTATCATCCCCACGTTTAAATTGTTAGAGAATGGTAGTTATTTAATGCTCAATAATGAAAACTGTTGTGGTTTAATTAAAGGTATAGCTTTCATAGTAACAGTTAGTGAGCGAGTTATTTGCTGCAGA
The DNA here is from genome assembly GCF_964261635.1 of Lissotriton helveticus. Classification (NCBI taxonomy): domain Eukaryota; kingdom Metazoa; phylum Chordata; class Amphibia; order Caudata; family Salamandridae; genus Lissotriton; species Lissotriton helveticus. Next base: position 860,901,710 of record NC_136071.1, on the reverse strand, counting down.
AATGTTCTTTATCCTCCCACACGTGAACATAGGGAGTCTTCCGTTTGGCCACAGATACCGACCTTGGGAGCAGAATTCAGCGGCATGGCTAGAATAAGAGCTCTATTGTCCCAGAAAGAGGTGGCCTTGAGCTCGGCCCGTGAAACTTTCGTGCTTCACATTGCTAACACCCGTACGGAGGTTCAGGCTCTTTTAAATACTGATTTGCCTTTGCATTTCGGAGCCATGGTCCGTTCTATCTTTAACGCATCCTCCACAACGGGCCTAGCACATTTTTTTAAAGTTATTAGCGGTGGTCTCGTGACTTCCTTTGAGAAGATTTTTGGAGTCATCCCTGCCTTCTTCCATTCTATTTTTTCATCCTTATTTGGAGGGTTCCCGTTCTTACTTGCATTAGCGGCTGGCGCTTTGGTGGTTTTCTGCCTTTTTAAATATGGATGCCCTTCCTGTGCAAGACCACGCTCAGCTGCTACTGACGCGGTTTCGCAACCGCATGCTTGATTATTATGGCACACTGCCGTTGGCGACTCTAAGCACGGCGTTTGGATTATCTTTTCGGTTCTCCTATTTCACCTGTGTCCAGCCTGTATTTCGCTGCCTGACCTGTGATTTCCTTTGGGCCATTGATTTGTGTCTCTGCGGACCAATATCTTCTGACGTCGATTTTGATCAACTGATGAGTCCTATCATTGCTCACGAGTTGGTTTGTTCTGACGAAAGGATTATGGCCTTGGCGGTGGCACATGGACTAATGGGTCCCTGGGATGTGTTGTCGGCAGCGCGAAATTTCTTGGAACGAAGTTTTCTTGAAAACCCACCGAGCTGTCCTCTGATGGTTATAGAGGATCCGGTGCTGGAAGATCACGTATGTTCCTTTCATCTTTTAAATTGGATGGCTGAACTGTTTTCGGATGAGGACAGTGACTTCCTCCTGGAGGCTGTTGCGGCTTACTTTTCATATACAGTCTTATCATAGACAATGCCTCAAATTGACATGCTGATTGATAGCATTTCCTTTATTTTATTGACTTTTGGTCAAGACTTTTTATTTTTGCTTGCCTATTGGCTTGAGCCACATTATACTTGTGGGCTAATTTTTGGCATTAGTTTTTATATTTGAATTTTTATTCATGCTCGTTTATAATTGGATTCTGCTCTCATGTGATGGCACTTCTGTTATCTTATTTAGTCCGTTCTCGGATCATGGGGGGGTGTTGTATAGCTCCTATATATCCTTATATCGTGTTAAGTTAGCATAGGTACATTTGAGATTTAAACGCCATTTTTCCTTTCTTGCAACTTCTGCACACGACCCTTAATTGTTGACTTAGCTTTCAACCTAGTGGTTTGCCGTGGTGTATGTGAGAATAATATGTTATTGCTCTGATATCAGTTTTGTTTAATAAACCATGTCTGCACGGAGAGTGCTGAAGTTTCAGGAGCAACACGATATGGAATTGTTATGAGGTCTGATCTCCACGCCTTCATAGTCATAACACAAGTGCAGCCTTTGCCAACTTGGGCTTGAGGCGGGATTGATATTGCTTTGCACGAGAATTGTTAACACACTTGATGCGGTGCACATGCAGAGAGAGCTGGTGTATGCTGATGTGATTCCTTTCATGCTAGGACACTAAGGTATGGGCCCGCCCTAAAACAACCCAAAGAGACCTTCTTAGCTAATAATATAATATATGTGTTAGGGAGGGTGAGATATAAGTGTTGTTAACTCTTATTCATTACAGCATGTTAACATGCTGTCACCATTCGCTTTTTATGTCTTAGTAACTATGCTGATAATTTTGCTACTGATAATAAGTATACTTGTATTATCTAAGATACTGCGCCTGAGAAGACGGCATTAGTAAATAAACATTTCAAATGCACATGTGTCTTCTTTACTCCATGTTCTGGTTTGTAATGATAATATAACGAAAGAGTGTTCATGAGTCCCACGTACCCTGAGGTACTGTAAGTTCATGTTCTGGTTTGTCTAAACATTGGGTGTTTGATATGTCCAATGAGACACTGTAGCTAGCTCGGTAAGGGGTGAGTTGGTTGCTAAGGTAAGTTTTGGGACACCCTAATTTGCCGAGGTTCCACTCCTCTGTGCACAGTTCTGTGTGAGTACAGAAACCCTGCAACACGGTTTCAGTAGTCACTGCATACGCGGCTACTAGTTCTCCTGTACTAGTTCTCATACATGAACCATCCACATAAAGTGTAAGGTCGGGATCAGGTAATGCAATGTCTGTCAGGTCTTGTCTTGGCTTAGTCATAGTGTTAATGACTTCCACACAGTCATGTGTGGCAGTATTTGAAGTAACTGACGGTAACAGTGTAGCAGGATTTAGAACGTTGCAGCGTCTGATTTCTATGTGTGGCTGGAACAGTGTCAATTTGTAACCTGTTAAACGTGCAATTGTCAAGTGCTGAGTCTGTGTTCGGTTTAAAAGAACTTCCACGGAATGTGGAACTTGTACTGTCAGGGAGTGTCCTAACACTATGGAATCACTTTGTCTGATTGCGAGAGCTGTGGCTGCAACTGACTTGAGGCATGCAGGCAGAGCCTGGGCTACTGGATCTAATGTGCTCGAAAAATAAGCACAAGGCTTGTACTGTCCGGCTTGATCTTGTGTGAGAACAGATAATGCAGTACCATCACGTTCTGTGACAAAAAGTGTAAAAGGCTTACTGTAGTTCGGTGTAGCTAGAACAGGTGCTTGGCATAAAGCTTTCTTTAATTCATTAAAACTAAGTGTATGTTCAGATGTCCAAGGGAGGACAGTCGATACGGCTGCCTCCTGTGTCGTTAACTGTATCAGTGGCTTTGCTAGAAATGCATACTGAGGAATCCATTGTCTGCAATAGGAAGTGAGGCCGATAAAAGCTCGTACCTCCTTCTGTGTCTTGGGCTGTGGAAGACTCGCTATTAACTGGATACGGTCTGGTGTCAACTGCCTACCCCACTTGGACAGTAAGTGGCCTAAGTAGATCACTTGCTGGACACAGAACTGGAGCTTCGAAGGGGACACCTTGTGCCCCATCTCGGCTAGGAAATACAGAACTGTAAGTGACGCTCGCTCGCAGTCACGTTCAGAACGGGCTGTGATCAGTAGATCATCGACATACTGGAGCAGGGCAGTGTCAGTTGGCATGTGAATATTGTCTAGTTGTCTCTTAAGTGCTTGACTGTAAATACTAGGACTTTCTGTGAAACCTTGAGGAGCTCGTGTGAATTTATAGCTCCTTCCATTTAAACAGAATCCGAAAAGGTACTGGCTGTCTGGATGAATGGGGACACTGAAAAATGCATTCTTGAGGTCTATTACAGTAAAAAATGTAGCTTCGGGATCAATAGCTGTCAATAAGGATGAAATATCTGGGACTACTGGATACTGGGGTATGATACATTTATTAAGTTCTCGAAGGTCAATCACTAATCGATATACTGGAGGTGCATTTGGATCAGTACGTTTCATGACTGGAATGATAGGAGAATTACATACATTGGAGTCAGTTTCTACAACCACTCCTTGAGCAATGAGCTCGTCAATAATTTTGGATAAGGCTGCTACAGCCTCAGGTGGCAATTTGTACTGTCTGATTCGTGGCAGGACAACACCTTGTTTCAGAGTCACACGATGGGATGTGATTTGCATACAACCAACATCAGTTGGACCTTGTGCCCATAGATGCTGGGGGACATTCAGTAATCTTGGATCAAAATCACGTAATACATAATGACCTTTAAAGTCCCTTAAGAACAATCGTATTCCTTCTGGGGAGCATCAAATTACTGCACCTAATTCTTTCAATGTTTTAATGCCTAACAAATTTTCTGGACATGATTTCGTAAGTAACAAATCAGTAGTTCGGGACAATGGACCAACTTCTAGGGAAACTGGCTTTAAAATTTCGTTAATAATAGGCTTTCCTGAAAATCCAAGGGAAACATTTTTAGAGCCTGAGAGCGGAGCCCCTGGAACCTCGTCATGACTGATAGTAGTCCTACTTGCCCCTGTATCAATCAAAAACTTTCTGTCTTTCCCTAATACTTGACTGTGTACATAGGGACCCTCTTGATCTACAGGTATCTCGATGAGAGGCAAGCCTACCTCCCTCTCTAGGCTGTTTCATGAATACTGTTGATACTCTGGATACTCTGTCTGAGCATACTGGTACATCTGCTGTGTAACATGCTGTGTTGCAGCGATAGGCTGCGGTGCTGGAACTGTCTGTTGTGCATTCTGTAGTGGCTGAGAAGTCGGTGAAACTTGCTCTTGTCTAGGCGGACGTGGTCTTTCTTTAGTTTTACCAGTGGCTATGTTGTGTTTCAGAACTGCACACTCGTTTATAAAATGACCTGGCTGTTTACAATAATTGCATGTCCCTTTAACGGGAGCTGCAGGATGACTGGCTTGATTCGGACCCCTCTTCTGACTGTCTTGTGGAACAGATTGTGCAACTAATACTTTCATTTTCGTATCTTTCATACGTTTCCTTTCGTGTTCTTGCTCTTCCCTGATTCTATTCTGGTGATACTGGAGCATCTGGAGCATTTGTGACGGGGTATTAGCTTGCCAGGTACTTTCGACTTTCAAAACTCGATTTTTAACTTGTGGGCTTGAATTCTCGACTAGTTTAGTAACAAAAAGATGAGGGTATGACTCGCTACCTGTCTTTAAACCACTGTTAATTATAAAACATTTTTTAAATCTAGAATAAAAATCACTAGTGTCTTCATCTAGTTTCTGTTTACAAGCTGAGATTGCATCCCAATCTTCCTTTTTCGTGGCTAATAATCTTGGCAAAACCTGAATCAATAACTCGGGCAATTCTTTACATTTATCCCCAAGACCGGTACCTGGTACTCGTATTTTATCTTCAGCTTCTAGAGCTGTCCAATCAATCTTTTTCTCTCCCACCTCCCATTCTTTTTCCTTGAGTTTTTCATATACCCCTGCGGGCAACAGGACTTTTAGCATTTTAATAATATCTGGATACGTATATTCTCCCATACGGAGCATGTCTTTTAATTCTCGATGGAACCCTGCTGGATCTTTGTCGTGACAGGGAATTAACTTCTTCATCTCTAAGAGTTCCATCTTTGTGATAGGAGTGTAAACAAATACTCGTTGCATTTCACCACCCGCTGTCCTAACTGGGTGTACTTCTCGTAACGGATGCTGTCTATCTATGTAAAATGGTTTACTTTCTGGAGGTGAGACGTGAATAAAATGCGGATTCAGAAACATTCTATATTTGTGGCGCTGTTCTAGAATGACACTAATTAAATCGGTACCTAAACCTTTCCATTTATACTGGAGTAACTCGTTCAGAACATCATGTAACGGACCTGGATCGGAATGCTGTCCCTCATACAGTGTAATGAGGTGCTGGATCATATACATACCCACCAGTCGCTGTTCGGCTGGGGGCAGTTTCAGAAACATTTGTGCCACTATTTCGTCTGGAAAAGTGGTAGAATCAGTAATCCATCGGACTGCTGATCGGGCTAGTTCTTGTTCATGCATGGTACTAAGTTCACTATAACCGATACGTGATTTCAGAATGTGATCGGTAGCTTGAAATACTTGCTCGAGAGAACCTTGTTCTGGTGCTGGAGGAGGAAAAACTTTCTTGTGTTCTAGGCGTGAATGTCGGTCGGGAAGTCTAGTTCTACCTACATACGCTATTCTGGTGGGATTCTCGTCGTCTACCTCTTCAGTAGAAGAGTTGTCTTCTTTCTCACTTACTTGTGCTTTACGATTGTCGTGTAACCTTATTATTTCCTTACGAATTTTCTTGTACATACTTTCTATACTACTGAGTGTCTTGTGTCTACCCTCGGCTATATTATCACTCCACCTTGTCAGAACTTTCATTTCGGTCGGATCTTTAGTCGGACAATCTTGTTCCCTTATTAAACAATTGATTAGAAACTTTAATAGCATGAGCTGGGTCTCAGCTTTCCTTAGAGACATGATTTCACCAATACTTTCTGGATCGTCTCCTGTACGGATGAAACGATATATTCTGTCTAGATCTTCTTTCATATTCGGTAGGGTGTCCAAATACTCGGTCACCCGTCTTACACGCAATGAATATATAACCATATTATCATCGCCTGGGACTGGATCATAACGGCATTCGGTAAGAGCTCGCTTGATATCTGCAACGGACTGATATTTGGGCGTACGCTGTAACGCACGTTCATGTAACTCGACTAATGTTACACGTTTGTGTGGCGGCGGGGTACCAGGAGGACCTCCTCCCGCGGCCCCTAAACTGGAATCGTCGACGGATACTCTTCGTGCTGGCAGAGTGACTGATGTAGCGGGAACTTGTACTACGGGCTGGACCGGGGGTACCGTAACAGGTGCTGTAACAGGTGCCCCGGTGGCTGGAAGAACAGGAATTACATTATTTACAGGAGCTGGCAGAGCAGGATTTGCATATTCTGGGACTGTGTCGTCCAAATAGGACGAGAGAAAAATATCAGCTGCGGTCGGTTTGTGACGTAGCTTAATCGGAACTAATGGCGGCGGAAAATTACATGGTGCTTCCGGGGTTGCTTTTGGCAAGCCCTCGGCAAGAAGAGGATACATACCCTTAATGAGGGCATTTCTCTGTCTGTCTGACTGTTCGGCTTTAACTCGTTCACCTATTTCGATTAATTCCCTTTCTTGGGCTCTTTCTGAGGATTCTCTACTTAATTCTGACTTTCTCATTTCTTTTTCGGTTCTTTTATGAGATTCTTTGCGCCATAACTCGATGGCATCTTTCTGAGACTGTCTGGATTTCTTTTTCCATAATACTTCTTCTACTCGCATGATGCACTCGGCATCCCATGTACCTGATACAGGCCATCTATATTTCTCTTCTAGATCTTTAGTATACTCGACCCATAAGTCTAGATATAATATGGCACTTATGCCATGCTTATGATACATAAAATGACCTGGACTGTCCCTAGGCGGGACAGGAACTGCTTCCTCGAGCAGACCTTTTCTAGTTTTTAACTGACGTAACTTAGAGAACAGAGGCATGACTAGACTGGAGTCTAGAAACAATACAATACACAATAAACACAATAATAACTTTAAGAAAACAAATCACTCATACCACGACATTGAAAACACATGAAATAACATTTAAAAATAACGGTTCGGACAAAATACTACCTGGAATACTGAGAACAGAAACACATGAATTTCTCGAGAACAGAACAGATCTTACTGGAATGACTAGATGCACTGCTAAAACAGTACGAAACTTACCGGTCTCATAAAGAGACACGTCAGGACCCGCATCCACCTAGGTGGACACTTCGTGTTGGATCTGTGTACCCAAACCCACGGACCAGAGACAAATTAATTGACCCTGTCTAGATACTACCCCAGCAACGGTACTCACCGGGCAGCAAGAACGGAAGGCCTCGGACTGGACTGGACTGCTACGACGACGGACGGACGAACTTCGGACTTCAGTTACAGGTGGGCCTCCGGATACCTCGGACCTTGGACTCTCGGCTTGGGCTCTGGTCGGGACTCGCCGCGTTCCTCCACCGCCTCGTCTGGATGCTGGACCGCAACCTCCGTCTCCTCCGTGGGCCTGAGGGATACTTGAAGCAGAAATATCTGCACGTGCACGGTATGGTTCCGTCACGGCTGCAGAGGATCAGGGGGCCTGCGTGGCTTCTCCGGCGCGTGGGGAAAGGGCAAGTCCCTATTCGGGCGCCATTATGTGGTAAATAAATAATTAATTACCGGTTCTATTTTTGACTGGATACAATATAAACAGATAGCTCAATAAATAAGAGTCAAGATACGAGGTAGCTAGAGTTGACAGGCTTTAATTAAGCATAAAGGACTGGAACAGGACAGCCTGTACGGGAATGGGATGGCAGGGCCCGGCAGCTGCCGGGGGCAGGATCTGGGAATGGCTAGCAAACTTTAATAACAGTGCACAATATTTATAGTTAAACAAAATACATTACATTCAATACAGGGGGCGTAGCAGTAGGCGGAGTTTGTAGCAGTCGCGAAAGATAAGGCATAAAGTGGGTGTAACAAGAGGTGTGTACAGGGCGTATACATAGACATGTGATGCAAACGTAACAGAATATGTCATAAAAGGGGCGGAAACATGGAGGGGGCTACCTGAGCAGCTGGGACCTTTAACCTAGTGGTGCGCGCAAACTGACAATGACGTGTTACTAGAGAGAACTGGGGGCTATGACTTTTGCGCTAGAAGAGGAGACTAAAGTCTGGAGTGTCAGAGCGACATGTACCTAAAGCCTATCTAGTATCTCGTGTTTAGAGAACATGTTGATGGAATCCAAAAGTTATCAGGGCAAAGGCTAACAAACATTAAGACTGGTGCATGCATTATTCTATATGTAGTGTGTGTGCGAGGAGTATTCTATAAATATTAATACAGTATTTCTCTTACATGGAGACATAAAGGCTAGACCATGACGGAAACTATTGATGCGATTCAGTAGCTTAGGAATGCAGAGAAGGAGGGCTGGACTGATAACTAGAAACATAACATATTCTTGGCAGACTGGGAGGCAGAGCCAGGCCGAGCCGGGCACTGCGAGGCATGAAGTAAGTGAAGGGTCAGGGATACAGGTGGGGGCTGTATCGCTCCTCGGAGAGGGTTCAGGAGACAGGAGCTGAATCTGAGTCCGGGCCCTTTTGAGGCCTAGAAACGGGGATAATTCAATGAATTAACGTGCACACTGAAAAACGTGGCAACGTAGCTTTACATAGGCCTGATATTCGTTATATTTACGAAAACTGGAAACTGGCATACTAGAGATGGACACAACTGTAATTGCGTCTTTAATCGATCATAGGGGAATACATGCATATCGATCATGCACATATAACATAAGATGGGGAACACGTAGGCACATATGACATGGCAAAATTTACTTTTCCACAGAGGGAGAGCAGATTTTTTTTTCTAAATTAGAAAAAAAATCTGTTTTTCTTTTTTCTTGCTCTAGTACTGCGAGACCCCGGGGTTTCTCTCTGGAGGATGCGAGCGGCAGTTACTATCGGCTTCCTGCACGGAGGATCACAGACCGGAGGGAGAGAGAAAGAGGGGTTGGAGGTACGTGTGAGGAGAAGAAAGGGGTGAAAGAAAGGAAGAGTGGCTGGGGGCACATGTGTGAGGAGAGGAAAGGGGTGAAAGCAAGGGAGAGTGGGGCGTTTAGAAGGAAAGGGTAGGGGTAAAAGAAAATGGGAGGCTAAAGGTGAAAGGTGGAGCGCAAAGGTAAAGAGGGGGAGCAAGAATGAAAACTGAGGGTATGGGGCAGGTGAGACGAGAAAGAAGGGGTGAAAGAGAGGGGGGGTGAGCAAAGAAGTCATAGAGGTGGGAAAGAAGGAAAGGGTAGTAGGGGGTGAGAGAAACTGGGCGAATGAAAGTGAAAGGTGGAGAAAAGTAGAGAGGAGTGAGCAGGAGAGAAAGAGGGAGGGTGAATGCGCGAGAAAGAGGGCAAGAGAGGAAGGGGAAGAAAGACAGTGTCTGGAAGAACGAAAGTATGAGAGTTAGAGAGAGAAGAGAGGGTGAGGAAGGGAGAGAGGGAGACAAGAGAGAACTAGAGAGGCAGGGTGCTAGAGAGATCCGAAGATGGGAAGAGAGAGGGACAGGGGATAAGAGACTGGGCTGATGAGAGAGATATCGATAAGGAGAGAAAGATGTGTGTGTGTGAGAGAGGATGAGTGAATGAGGCACAGAAAGGAAGGGGCATGAGAAACAGAAAGCTGAATGGGACAGTGGAAAGAGTGTAACAGGAAGGAAGATAGAGGAGCTAAAAGCGGCAAAACACAACTAAGAGAGGGAGAATTGGGAGTCAGAAAGAGTGTAAGGAAGGACGGGTGACGGATGGGGTCACTGGAGGCCGCTTTATCAAGGTCCAGGGCCAAATAAAATGCCGCAAAATTGCCGCTAAATTTCCATTTTTGTGCCGCTAAATTTCCATGTTTGTGCCGCTAAATTTGCTAATCCATGCCGCTATATCCTGGGGGGTCTGCTTAAGGCAATAATGTCTTGTATACTTGAATGTCACAGAGGTCATTACATTTATCAAAACTATATTTGTACCCCAAGAGAGATCAGCTGCATCAGGTAGAGGTCGGCAAAGTATCTTGTTCAAGGCAGAGTCCAGAATAAGATAATACACTGCAAATTGTTTAACCCTCTTGAGCAAGCTCGTATATTGTCACTTAGCCCCTGTAAAGCTAGGAACATGGTAGACACAGAATGTGCTGCCCCCAAACGGTTCTAAGGCATGATACACCTTAGTAATGTTTAGGCAAAGAAATGCAGTTTGACCATTATTACAGGCTTTGGGTTACTTTTCCCGTGGGTTATTACACACACAAGCACTGCTGAAGCTAGGTATGCACTAGGCTATCTGTAGTAACTTGGCCGCTTTACCTGCGGGTGACTTTTACAGCTACAGCATTAGCTAGGATTCCTTTCCCCTGGATCTGAGGAGAAATTCATGGAGAAGCCAGGAAAGGTAGTGAGTTAATAGATCATTAAATTCACATGGAGAAGAAAATTCCTCTTTTTCACATGAATGCAGGTTGATGCTTCTCCTTATAAAAGAATGGGAATAATCGGTGAAGACAGTTGACGGCATAACTGGGCGGTTGTGCTTTATTGCTGGGGATTGATGGAAACGTGCACTGTTTATACTGAATCCAGGATCCCCCTCACATCAGATGTGATGACAGGAAGTGTTGACTGCCTCCCCTCGTTGCCCAGCAACGTCCGAAACCAACACATGGTCATGTCCTTGGAAAGGTGCACGAAAATCCATTTGAGGAGGGTTTCATTAAATGACCAGGAAAAGGAAAAGGCCAGGTCATCAGAACACAAAGGCATGAGAGCAAAAATCCATCATCGCAGGCATTCAAGAAACTGGCGCCAACAAAATGAACCACAGAAATGTGATTTCCGAACTGCTCCATATGGTCGCTAGACAGTAAAAACAAAGAAGTAAAATAAAATGGCGCCTTTTGAGTGAGAGCACGAGAAGGTGCTTCCTCAGCACCAAAGGTAGCAACCTTTGCAATGCAGAGAGCACTGCTATATAAAGACTGCTTCCATGCTAAAGCAGGGTAGCTTTCTATACATGAGTAATAACACTGCTTCCATGCTAAAGCAGGGTAGCTTTCTATACATGAGTAATAACATTGCTTCCATCCACCTTTGATGACACAAACTCTTGTGGGTGAAAAGATCATTATTTTCTCGTTTTCCTTTATACTTTTTCCCCTTTGAAAAGAGCCATTGAGCGGCCAGTGAATCTATACATTATAGAAGAAGCCACCCAGTCACTGGACCAATGGTTGACCGGAAAAGTAGGAGTGAACAGATGAAATCTATGGAACTATTCGTACATCAGCTTGAGGTGTTAAAATCCTGCATGGAAACTGCGGCATGGACCTGTTACTTGGAGGGCAGATGCAGTCGACTAGTGACTGAGGATTAAAGGGTGACAAAGACTGAAAGACTTTTGAGCTTCAGAACATTGGGTGCGCTGATGTGGGAGAACGGCATTATGAGGCAGGCACGAAAAGGTTGGGTCTAATCTGGTTGCCAATGTGGTGTGACCTGGATGCCATCTTGTGGCAAGAGGGGCTGAGGGTGGGGGGTGGGTCAGGAGTAAGACAGTGAAAAATGAGAAAGAGGTCAGATGGGAAATTGTGAGGGGCACAACAGTGTTAGATAAAAGGGTACAGCAGGGAACACTGGAAGCAATGCAGCATTATTTTATGGCTTATTTGCATGGCTCCTAGGATACTCAACTGTAAGCAACATGTTCAATCACACACCTAAAAACGATGGAGATCATATCTTCTCTCTGCACTTTATCAAAGAGTAGTAAGTATGAGATGATTATTCTAATAATTTATTTTCCTATTATAGTCGCGTTTTGCCATCAGAAGGCACTTGTTATAAGAAAAACGCATCTCATTACAATCTTGGAACAAAATGATCTGTATGTTGATGTCATTGTCATGTGTCTACTAAGTTAAAATGTTCCACTTACCAAATCCTCCATGACTTTACCTTCAGGAGGAAGAAGCCGTATATGACCTCTGCTTCCATTAATCGAACTGTCTACACAAGTGGTGCCCGACAGTCCAGCCTTTAACTTCCTTACACAGGGAGGTTAATGGATCTGGAGAGGGCAGGAGCAAATTCCACACTGGTGGCAGCCATCTCACCAATCTCAAATTTTTTAACCCACCTCTGAGAAACCAGTGGAGCTGGTGCACACAAAATAGGCCACACTTGCACCTAACATTACTGCAGATATGGCCAGTCCCGAGGTCCTACCCTCACATGACCTTGTCTCTTGCCACGAACCATCGGCATTGCCATCTTAGGTGGGAGCCCAATGATGAAGCATTCCACCAACTAGGTTGGTCTGTGAGGATTCTTTTAAAAACCTAATGGTTTTTCTGAGACTTTAGTTATGACATTAATGACAGTGGATTTGCATGGTAGTAAGCTTGTTCTCATTGTTGGATATAGTAATCAAGGGAAGAAGGACGAGCTTTCCTCTTTCATCTCACTCTCTCCTTTGTTTGGTGTATATTTTTTAAAGACTGTATTTGCATTAAAAGATCTTTGTTTTTTAAGTCTATTTGTATTATGGAGGATCAGCCTGCTATTGTAACAAACTGATTTGTTTTTATTTTTTATATGGCAGAGCCAGTTGTAAAGCAAGGCAAAAGTTGGAAGACTCATAGTGCGCCATCAGGAAGGAGGTGCATACTCTCCTGATCACAAAACAGCAAATATGGCACCACAGCCAGGAAAAGGCCGCATCAAAACATAATTTCAGCTAAGACGCAATACACCCACATTTTAGAGCATACAGGTGATCGACAATTTTCTAGGTAGAGAGTTTAGTCCTAAAATCCACTAAATTAATTTCCGTGTGAATTAAACATGCACAGGTTAGAAGAGACACATTGGATGTCACTGTTGCAACCTCCAGGACAAGATGGTCAATATGATTTAAAATGGGGAGAAAAGGACAGCAAGGGGTGATGTGGAGGGGCAATGATTGATGCAAGCCTTTCAGCTGGAGAAGTGCAAGCATGCAGAATACAAGGAGTGAGATGAGAAGCAATGGTAAGAGAGAATCTGGTATTATTAGGAGTTAAATGAAACACATTTCTTTGAGAGGGCAGATAAAGCTGCCAGCAAGATGTATTTATTACACCCTCAATAGGACACCTGTGATTTATAAAATACCACTGGAGAGTAAATGGCTGCACTAAAACTCATTACCCTAAGTACAGAAATCAATTTTTAGATGTCAGCCCAGACCTGGAATTGCCATCAGCATTAATGTTTACTCTGGGGATAAAGAATGGCGTCCCCAATTACTTATAACAACACATAAACCGCTGGTACGCCGTCCATGCGCGATACACGTATCCTGGTCATCTGTCAACTACTTTCTAGTCTTCTTATTTTCATTTGTCTTTTTTATTTATAAATATCATCAAAACTGGGGCAAAGAATATATTACAATTGCCACACATTAGAAATTGGCATGATAGAGGGTGTTCTGTGGCACAGTGTATTTTAACAAGTTAGAGGGTAGATGCAACCAGGACTCTGTGACACGTGTCTGCCCCATAATTCACTCAAGAAGGGCGCACGTTGAGGCCTTCAGGGACCAAGTTGTTCCAAAGACAATTTTCAAAACGTGATCCTTTTCGAGTTATTCTCCATAGTAACTTCAGGACAAAATAACAACTTTTATGTTCAACAGCCGCTGTGTGCTAGTGCCAGCTGATGGTCTTCCAGGCGCAAGTCCTACAACTTATGACTCTGCCACTACAGAAAAATAAACTGATGAGGCCAACCCCGCGATGGTAAAGGCAGCTTTTGCATTGCTGATTTTAGATCACATGCATGTTATTTAATATCTCTCTGCTCACTGGTATCAATAATTCTGAAACGTACTTCTTCAAGGACTTTTAAAACCCACAGTTGAAAGAGAAACAACTCTGGGACAAATTGTAGGCAGAGTGGGAACTACAGCAAGAGAAATGCAAATAGGTCTGCATTGTTGATGTATAATGATGACTTAAGTTCATACAGTAGAATCGTCGCCAGAGCCTGCCTTGACTAACTTGAGTCACATCTGGACTGCATCGGGGAGCAAAGCTTTTTGAGGCTACCAGAGCCATGGTTAGTTAGGTCTGGGTGTAGTTACAAGTTAATATTGTTTCTTAGCGGGTGCATCAATTTACCAATTTTATGACAATCGATTAAACTGCTGTTGGGGTGTTTGTGGCATTGTGTCGCTTGTCTGTTTTTGTTGTTACTTAGCTACAGTAATTCAGAGTAGACTGTCGCGTGCACAACTAATGATCACAGGGTTGGAGGAAAAGCGTAACTACTCGCTCATGCCAAAAAAAACAGCATAATGTCTGGCCACGGAAAGAAAGCTAACACTACAGCACAAGAAAATGTTTTTTCTACCTCAAGCGACCTGTCAAACATGATGTTATGGTAGCCGGCATTATGCTAGCCAATCTGATTTGTGGATTCAATTATGTAAAATGGATGGTTGCGCTTTCTCTGAATTGGCAGCACGCAAACTCTTTACTTCCAGTCACTGTCCAACACACAGGCAGAGGTCAGGCATTCTGAAACTACTGCGTTATTACAGAAATGCTGCACTGGTGGCAAAAATAGCGAATTCTTTAGAGCCATTCAGCTCTCTGTGTATTACACAAACGGTATTTGTATCAGGGTAATATAGAACCAAGCAAATGCAGTGTCCTTTTCACCAGATTATACCATGAAAAATGGATGATATACATTTTCTCAACTTTTTTAAATCGAACGATGTAAAAAAGCTTGGTTCAAACTCAATCATTCATGCCTGTATTTCTTAAGTGTTACAAAAGTGTAAAAAGTACAAAATCCCCCAAAAAATGTTATCCAAGAATTACTGTTTCTTTAAAAAAAATCTCTATTGCACATAGGGAAACATTTATAAGCAGAAAACGTGTTATGTAGAATTAGCAGGGCTTCTAACCCTTTTTTGTCCATTTGGACGTATTGGAGACATCATTTTGCATTATGGAATGGGAAAATCTATACATACTACGTTCTGCATTAGACACAAAGCAACATAGTGCAAAAGGGATTTATCCTGCTTTTTCTACCGATTGCAAAGTGTATCTAATATGGCGCAGTGGTATATCCAAGCCCCATGTGAAAGGGTCTGCAACAGTCTTACGCCTGCTGTGAGGCAGTCGTAAATATATTAACGCAGTAGCTTTCTAGAAGTGGTGCAATGAAATGTCATAGATTTCACTGTGCTACTTCTACGAGGCTTGGGTGCAGGGGAACGCCCACCCTGCATACATTATACCTGCCGCAGGTATAATGTAGCGCAGGGCTTCACAAAGTGACACATCTGCCTAGATGCGTCACTTTGTAAATAGGGTGCAATGTGGCGCATTTTTTACGCCGCCGCTGTGTCACAAAAAGTGATGCAACTATGGCATAAAAGTGTTGCAGGGACTCATAAATAAGCCCCAGGATCTTAACATATTGAGATCTTTAAAGGTGAACCAATGCAGTCCAATCAGAACAAAGTTAATTCACAACAGTGTTTTGGCGAACGAGAAACCCAAGAAGAAGAGCGCTTTATTTGATAGACACCAAAATCCCAAATGGAGATGCAGCTGAAGAAAATACCTCATAAATGAGGTTATCAATAAAAATGAACATGCCTTCCGAATGACAGGCGACGACCTAACGTTTTGCCCCGTGCCAGTTTTCCTTTGATTGCAATGTTACTTTCACATCACAGACGCCATTTTATTGTTGGACAACTTTATTGCTACCATCAACCAATCACTGGCATCTAAACAGCATAATCCCACTGGAAGAGGGAAAACAGCGGTATAAGAGCACAGCAATGGAAAGGACGCATTCATGGAAGGAAGCCCAGTAAGGGCAGGGGGTTCGGGGCAGGTGCAAGAAACATCTTGCATTTTCAACCTCCACAGTGTGTAAAAAGGGAAAACAACTTGAGGAGCAGAGCGGCAGAGGTCACATCTGGTACAACCAACGCCCTGACGGGTACATTTCCTACAGGGACACACAGCACATTAACATGCAAAACTTTCTTTAGTACATTGAACCCGTGTTCTGTGTTTTTTGTAGGTTGACAATCCCAATGCTGCGCTTGCGACAACATACTACGGGGCTATGTTTATTAGATTGACATACAACTTTGAATTACGGTTTGAGTTTGGTGGTTTTAACAACTGTGATGCTTTTTAGCATGAAAGCCCTATATTTGTTGCATCACCTGCTTTAAATTTGGTAGGGTCCGCTTCATTGATGGGTATGGTGGAATGTATGACGTTACTACGTGAGCAAATACCATGCGGTAGGTTACAATGCGGTTGTTACAAGGACCACGCTGTTACCACGCGTGGCTTTACATCGCAAGTCTTTCTACGACTTGCGCTAGATGGCGCGCTGGATTTAGGAATAGTATAAATTACTATTCCTACTCCAGTTAGCGCAACAGCAGGGAATGTGTTGGACTTAAAATCCAACACATTACCTGGTGTTGCACGCCACCTAGCGCAAGTCATAGAAACGACTTGCGATGTAAAGCCACGCGTGGTAACAACGTTGTTACCTACCTGCATGGTTACAACAACGTGGTAAACGCTGTTTCACGTATGGTGTAATGATATAGAGTGCTGGGTTTGGAATATCGAAATAGATTGCTGTGATTGGTACAATGACTAAAGCACTCCGTTCTTTTGTGACATGAGAGTGTTCTGCTTGAGTCTTTATTGATCATTTGGGATAGACTCATGAGCTTAGAATCAAACGTGCATAGCAGAGCGGGGGAAGGGTAGAGGATGCAACCAATGAAATGAGAAAAGAGTGGGGTAAAAGCGTTTTGATGCAGATGGACAGTGTAGCACGTAATTGAAAATATATGTTTTTTTATTTTATTCTGAATTGGAGGCACCATGTTTACGTGGGCTTGATTTGGGAGTTACCAGGGGTCTCAGCTGCGACCCTTGGCTTGCCCCTTGTGACCCCTGGACTCAGAGATGGCAAAATCAGTGCTAGGAACACGGTGGCAGCTCCTCCTTAAGGACTTCAGTTGGGGATCCACTGTTTGATTTCTCTCTTGTTTTTTTACTACGGTAATGGTGAATAATATCTTATTATTCAATATTAGTGCAATATAAAATGAAATACCTTTACCTGGAATATGACGTTTCCTGGCAGCTGAGGTAGGGAAAAAAATGCTTTTAAATGTGTGTTATGAGCACGCTTGCAGGGAGTATGTGTTTATCTGAGACAGCGCGTGTGTAAGTGTGAATTTGTATGCATGTGTATACATGTGTGTGTGAGTGAAACTGTAATTAATTGTGGGTCCAGAAGGGTGCTGGTTGATGGTCTGAGCTATCCAGAAGGTGTGGGTTTGGCAACCCTGTGCTTGATGGGTGGAGTGTTGGTCTCTTGAAGGTCTTCACTAGTCATAAACCCGGAACTCACGTATATGCTGGTTTTTAGTGTACCACGTTCAATAAACTGCTCTCGCGAACATGTAGTTTGTGATTGAAAGTGGGCCAAGCGGCTTGGTTTTGAATAGTTTGGATTATGATACTTTGGTGCACTGTGTTTGGTTCACCAAACTGCAGATTTATGTTTGGAACCTCAAACTAGGGTGCAGTGTTTGTTACACGGAACTACAGTGCTAGATTTAGTACACTGAACTACATTCATCTGTGTTGTACCTGTAACCACGGCCCCTTGATGTGCACTACAGTCTGTTGAGTATTTTGAAAAGAAATGATGTGGTGCATTTGGGACATTCTAATACCGAGCTATGCTTGGAAGCCAGCACTGCAACAGCATTGTGCTGTGGTTGGTTCTTTGAATTGCTGGGCTGCATTTCACACATTGCACAATTGAGCTATTCTTGGACAACAAAAATACTGTACTGTCTTTAGGACTACGAACAGTAGGGCTGTGCTTTGAACATCACACTACGGCATTATGTTATGCACATACATCTACTATGAAGTTTGTGCATAGAGCAACAGTGTTGTGTTAAAACAGTGCACAATACTTCCATGCTAGCCACATACGTGCATCGTAGTGTTTTGTGCAGGGAGTAATAGTGCTGTGTTTGGAACACTGCACGATGCTTACATCTGGCTACATACATACATGTACTATGTAGTGTAAAGTACACTCCGGAGCAGTGCTGTTTAGAACACCACACGATGCTTTCCTAGATTCATACATACATGTACTATGTAGTGTGAAGTACTCTCCCGAGCAGTGCTGTGTTTAGAACACCACACAATGCTTTCCTAGATTCATTCATATATGTACTATGTAGTGTGAAGTACTCTCCCGAGCAGTGCTGTGTTTAGAACACCACACAATGCTTACCTAGATTCATACATACATGTACTATGTAGTGTGAAGTACTCTCCCGAGCAGTGCTGTGTTTAGAACACCACACGATGCTTACCTAGATTCATACATACATGTACTATGTAGTGTGAAGTACTCTCCCGAGCAGTGCTGTGTTTAGAACACCACACAATGCTTTCCTAGATTCATTCATATATGTACTATAGTGTGAAGTACTCTCCCGAGCAGTGCTGTGTTTAGAACACCACACAATGCTTTCCTAGATTCATTCATATATGTACTATGTAGTGTGAAGTACTCTCCCGAGCAGTGCTGTGTTTAGAACACCACACGATGCTTTCCTAGATTCATTCATATATGTACTATGTAGTGTGAAGTACTCTCCCGAGCAGTGCTGTGTTTAGAACACCACACAATGCTTTCCTAGATTCATTCATATATGTACTATGTAGTGTGAAGTACTCTCCCGAGCAGTGCTGTGTTTAGAACACCACACGATGCTTTCCTAGATTCATTCATATATGTACTATGTAGTGTGAAGTACTCTCCCGAGCAGTGCTGTGTTTAGAACACCACATGATGCTTTCCTAGATTCATACATACATGTACTATGTAGTGTAAAGTACACTCCGGAGCAGTGCTGTTTAGAACACCACACGATGCTTTCCTAGATTCATACATACATGTACTATGTAGTGTGAAGTACTCTCCCGAGCAGTGCTGTGTTTAGAACACCACACGATGCTTACCTAGATTCATACATACATGTACTATGTAGTGTGAAGTACACTCTAGAGCAGTGCTGTGTTTAGAACACCACACGATGCTTACCTAGATTCATACATACATGTACTATGTAGTGTGAAGTACTCTCCCGAGCAGTGCTGTGTTTAGAACACCACACAATGCTTTCCTAGATTCATTCATATATGTACTATAGTGTGAAGTACTCTCCCGAGCAGTGCTGTGTTTAGAACACCACACAATGCTTTCCTAGATTCATTCATATATGTACTATGTAGTGTGAAGTACTCTCCCGAGCAGTGCTGTGTTTAGAACACCACACGATGCTTTCCTAGATTCATTCATATATGTACTATGTAGTGTGAAGTACTCTCCCGAGCAGTGCTGTGTTTAGAACACCACACGATGCTTTCCTAGATTCATTCATATATGTACTATGTAGTGTGAAGTACTCTCCCGAGCAGTGCTGTGTTTAGAACACCACACAATGCTTTCCTAGATTCATTCATATATGTACTATGTAGTGTGAAGTACTCTCCCGAGCAGTGCTGTGTTTAGAACACCACACGATGCTTTCCTAGATTCATTCATATATGTACTATGTAGTGTGAAGTACTCTCCCGAGCAGTGCTGTGTTTAGAACACCACACGATGCTTTCCTAGATTCATACATACATGCACTATGTAGTGTGAAGTACACTTCGGAGCAGTGCTGTGTTTAGAACACCACACGATGCTTTCCTAGATTCATTCATATATGTACTATGTAGTGTGAAGTACTCTCCCGAGCAGTGCTGTGTTTAGAACACCACACGATGCTTTCCTAGATTCATTCATATATGTACTATGTAGTGTGAAGTACTCTCCCGAGCAGTGCTGTGTTTAGAACACCACACAATGCTTTCCTAGATTCATTCATATATGTACTATGTAGTGTGAAGTACTCTCCCGAGCAGTGCTTTGTTTAGAACACCACACGATGCTTACCTAGATTCATACATACATGTACTATGTAGTGTGAAGTACTCTCCCGAGCAGTGCTGTGTTTAGAACACCACACGATGCTTACCTAAATTCATACATACATGCACTATGTAGTGTGAAGTACACTCCGGAGCAGTGCTGTGTTTAGAACACCACACGATGCTTTCCTAGATTCATTCATATATGTACTATGTAGTGTGAAGTACTCTCCCGAGCAGTGCTGTGTTTAGAACACCACACGATGCTTTCCTAGATTCATTCATATATGTACTATGTAGTGTGAAGTACTCTCCCGAGCAGTGCTGTGTTTAGAACACCACACAATGCTTTCCTAGATTCATTCATATATGTACTATGTAGTGTGAAGTACTCTCCCGAGCAGTGCTGTGTTTAGAACACCACACGATGCTTACCTAGATTCATACATACATGTACTATGTAGTGTGAAGTACTCTCCCGAGCAGTGCTGTGTTTAGAACACCACACGTTGCTTACCTAAATTCATACATACATGCACTATGTAGTGTGAAGTACACTCCGGAGCAGTGCTGTTTAGAACACCACACGATGCTTACCTAGATAAATACATACATGTACTATGTAGTGTTAAGTACACTCCGGATGAGAGTTGTGTTTGGAACATCACTCTATAACTATATGATATGCACCTACATTTACTTTGCAGTGTTTCAAGCACAGAGCATGCGTATATTCTAGCCACATAATGCACTATTTCGTGCTCTTTACAGAGAGCAGCAGTCTTCATTCTAGCGTCATATGATATGCACCTACTTCTGTTTTGCAGTGTTTCATGCAAGGAGCACCGGTGCTGGGCTTGGTACACCACAACACGGTTATATGCTTGCCACATAATTGTCTGTGTGCAGTTTGCGTGTGGAACATTGCGTTGCCGCGCTGTGCATTTCTCTATTTCCTTCCCAGGGGTGTCTAATACTGATTGGCCGTTCGGCACGCGCCAGATGGCCTCGTTTCATATGGGTGCACATTAGAGGCAAACATGGGTTTCTGCCTCTACTCCTAAACAAAACAATCAACAGCTTTGGTAACACTGAAAAGAGGGCCACGGCGAGTCCCAAAACACCAGATACAAACTTCCAAACGTGTAACGTGATCCCAAGCAGCACATGTTGTCCAAGCTGCCGTGGTTGCCATGGCAAGTGCTTTTCTCTTATTAAACAGCGGAGGGAGTAATTGCGTCCAGCCCTTCCACATGTGGCCTGCGTGGAAGGCCGACGCACCACACCTCGCCTCCTCGCCAATACTCCCTGAAACACGCGTCATGCGCAATTCCCTCCGTTTCAAAAGAGCGGGCGGGGCTCTGCCCTGCTCTGGAACCACCGGACCTCTGTAGGATTTAGCTGACATTTCTTCAAACAGTGTCACGGAGTTCTGAAAGTTTAATAGCTACAGCTGCGTTGTTTTATTACAGCTTCATATCCCAACATTGGAAGTGACCAGAATAAAAAGTGAAGAATTCAGGGCGGGGTTGTAAAACAAACATATATGAATGAAACCAAAATATAAATGTACTCGTGTATTTCTTCCCTCTGTTCCGCTGTTTAAAGGTTATTGGAAAAAATGTCAGAAAAAGTGTACTTTGCTGACAGATGCCTGTTGTTGGCGGCCCAGGTGGTTTACAGGGGGTTCATGGTGTGACGGACTAGTGATATTTCACTGTAGTGGTTCAATCAACCACACGATAGTCGTGCTCTTTATTCAGAGGTTGACTGAAGTTGGCCACGGAGTGCCAGGCGCGCATCTCTCCAGACAGGACTTGCTTTGCTACCGGGGTATCATTATATGGAAGAAAACAGCAATTATTTACTAAGGTTCAATAAAGCTCCCCTGCTGTGTAATTGTGGCCTCGTGGTCAATGGTGGTGATATATAATTACATAGTGCCTACCGCGAACGACAAGTTACCTTGGTGAGTTCGGGTAGAACTCTCAGAAAACAGAACCCTACCACCTCCAGTTTAGAACATTCATGAAACCAGAACTGTCCCAGTACAATATATCTTTTAATCATCTGGATGGCACAGTTAATCACAGAAAACCTGTGTCTATTCTGCTCTACCACCCACACTTGCCATCCAAGTTTCAGAATCTGCATCAGGCGACCAGTGACATAACAAACAAGCATTTGCAAATAATTAATTTTCCCTCTGTATCATCCCTCGAAATCCCCCCCCCCCTTACCCGGCCCCACTGCTGTTACCTGCACCGACCGTGGTTGTTTATCCTTAATCTGTGGTTTTCCAAGCCACAACCTTTACAGCAAGTGTGCATAACAAATATTCAGAGGAACTTGGGACTTGATCCATTGCAGATTACCACGATAAACACTGATTAAGTTAGTTCAATTTACAATCATTGTATGTAATGTATCTCACACTAATATCCTGAAAATCTTGAATAGATCCAGCCATCTTGACCAACATTAGACTTCTTTGCAGTAAAACATGCCCCACTATGCCTTTATTGTTGCATCGCTAGATACATTTGTAAAGCACACAGTCAAGTCCTTGGGCATCTTGGCAGTGGTTAACAGATGCTGTTGTTACTCAACTCAATGAAACTCATTTTATCGACCTCAGAAGAATGAAATTCTGAGTAGGACCACCAGGAATCGAGGTTTTGACAACTTGGTTAAACACTGGTCCTTTAAGTGGATGCATTACTCTATTTAGCCACCTGACCCGACTGGGGCTTTTGGCAATTTCAGAAGCTCGAGACATGTTCAGCTGGTTCTCTGATTGGCTTAAACAGAAAGCAATGATTCCCAGAAGATCAATGCCACCTCCCTCAGTAGTTAATACAAAGGAAGAAATCTCACCTACTGTTTTTGTGAGCTGCGATGATATTTATCAGTTTAAAGAAACAAAGGGGGAAAGCTGTCCAGAGGCAATCAAATACAATTCTTGAAATTTTCAGCAGACTCTTAATTCATGGTAAAGACTGATGAAATATAACTTTAACAAAATAGCATTATAAACGTTGCAAGAAACATTGAATCATCATACTCATCTTTATTCTGCCATTTATATGACCATAAAAGCACATTAAAAATCACATACAAAGTATTACAGTACCATAAAATCACATAAAGGAGAAAAATGCCACAATCAAGCTTAAGTACCGCACTGCCAATACAGTTATATTAAAGCTAACAAGATCACTGCTGCACAAATGTAAGTAATAATTCAGTGCATTTACTAAAATCACAATGCATATTTCTTCCGTACTTTCAGTGCTTGAGTAATAAAATTCAGGACTGAGAAACATATCGCAGTAGACTCAAGGCACTGTAAAAACAGCAAACCCTCTTGGTGTGTATTAAAAGATCTTCCACTAAGCATGTGACAGAGGAACCGTATTCTAAAAGAAGCGTACAGAGTGCAAAATAACAAGATGTGCTTTGTTGACTGAGGAGACCTCCTATCACGTGGCAACATGGTGATGACACAAACCAGGTACCTGTAACATGAAAGGCCAATAAACAATGTATCATGTTGACGCTTAACCATGTCAAATAGAATCTAAGTTCCTGCGCTTTTATCCAGGTCAAGTAAGGCTCCATGCCTTGAGTAGTTACAGGCGGCCCATAAGAATGAACCGTGACCATGTCCAGTGCTTTCAAAATCCTAGTGTTCTCTTTATATACATGGAACATTTTCTTGAGCAACTCCTTGAAATGTGGGCTGATATTGCCTGTGCTTACAAAAAGGCTACTCAATCCAGATCTCGAAGGATACTGTTCACTTTTTGAAGCCACGGAATGACTATCATAGAACTTTGAGCCGGACAGTCTTCCATTACTCTGTGTGTGAAGCACATTTCAGGTGTGGGCCGAATTTTGATCCACTGCAGAATTGGAGACAGTCCTACTATATCTTCCAAATAACCTACCCCCAATTCATTGTGAGATATCAAACTCAGGTTAGATTTAGTGGTCCCTAGTAGCCTATTTGAAAATGTATTTTCTGTGGCATGTAAAGTCTTTACAGTCGTGTGCCCCCATAAACTGGCCCCACATGTTCCCGCCGAGAGGCACTTGCTTTTATAAAGCATAGTCATCTCTTTGGGAGTGGTAGTTCCTAGTTTCTTGGTGAACCTAAAAATTGATTCACCAGAAGCCTCCATCAAGTGGGCCCTCTGAATTATTAATCTTTCTCAATTCATGTTAGCATTAAACAGTATACCCAAGAAGCGAAAGTTCTTTGCTTTCAGGATAATAGTCTCCCCGATAAAAAAGGTTTTAAACAGGTATTTCTTGGGCCACAGGTCAAAATATAAGATTTTTTATGATTTACCTTAAGCTTCAGCCCCAGCATAAAAATTGAGTCATATTGTGTGCGGAAATTGAGACCCCGTACAGCATTGTTTTGGGTCCCATGAGACACAAAGGCTTATTGAAGTGGTCGCCAACGCCATTTTCAAATCTTTATTTATTTTATGCCAGGCAAGGTCTGATTCACTGCACCATAATTGTATTAATGATTCTTGACACATGCAATTTCGTTGTGCAGCCCTGCCTGGGCTAACCACTAACACTTTATCGAGTCTCCACTCCAGTGACTCCTCACATACTTTCGTCTTGTTTTTATAATGAGCCATCAAGTTTGTTTTTATGGGACCAGGGCTACTTCTGAAACTTCTGTCAAATCAGGGGTCTCGCCGTCTGCTGCATGATTACCCACCATTTGACACCCTTCTGCCCGGATAGTATTTTTGGCATTCTTGTTATGTTAATAGAGGAGGCCTTATGTGATTCTGCTTTTCAGCCCTTAGCCTTTACCAGTTTAGCATGGCAAGTGTACTACAGATATAGTTACCACCAAAATAAGCCCTTAAAATCCCAATTAAAGTAATGTAGAATTCCACCTGGTGAAAAATGTATTTACTGAGAAATCAGACACTAATATCCCACGACTTCATAAGCAATACCTGATAATTTAATTAACGCAACTTTGCTTCAAAATCACCAGACTTGTGTCTCTATGCTTTTCTCCGACATTTTGAAATCAATGGCATAATAATCTAGTGACTTGGTAAGTCACAGCATTAAGTGTACATTTTACACTACTAAACTAAATAGAGCAACGTGTCATTTTCTTTTTCTGTACTGTTTTTAGGAGCCATGCAGGGCAAAGCTCTCATATGTTGATAAGCATATGAGTCCTGAGGTATAGAAATTTAGGGTCTGATTTGAGTAGAAGGCATTACACGTCGGAACCAATAATCTAGATTCAAACATTTTCGGATGAATGCCGAGAAAACTGAGATTCTAGTCTTTGGTCTGCAGAATTCTATCTGGTCGAACGCCTGGTGGCCGGCAGATGGTGGTCCTCTGCCCGTCCCAGCTAGTACAGTTAATAACCTGGGGGTAACTTTTGATGAGGGTCTGACCTTTGAAGCCCAGGTCAGCTTAGCACCTGTTTCTACAACTTGAAAACCCTTAGAAAGGTGCTTCTGTATATTCCATCTGAACTGCATTGGCCCACCATCATTGCACTAGTCATTTCCCGGCTTGACTACTGCAATGCATTGTACCTTAACATCAATGTGGCCTCCCTGAACAGGCTTCAGGTCATCCGGAATGGGGCAGCCAGGCTGATCCTCAATATTCCCAAGCATCAATCAACTAGGGAGGGGTTCCTCGCTCTGCATTGGCTCTCCATTGGGAAGCGCATCTCTTTCAAAGTTCTTAGTACAATCTATAAGGCCTTGCACAGGAAAGGCTCGCAACAGCTGAAAAAACATGTTCCTATGGAACACCCCCAGGAGTACCCTGAGATCCTCTTCCCAGAGAAAAACTGATCTCTCCTAAATTCCACAGGGTCAGATGGGGCGGACGCTCCTCCTCTGTGGCAGCCGGCAAACTCTGGAATACCCTGCCCCCCTCTATCTCTAATGCAGAATCTTTTCCTGCGTTTAGAAAACTACTGAAGACATGGCTTTTTTCAACATAGTTGGCAGATCTGTGCCCTTCTTCTTCTCTCTGTCATCTCAGCGCCTTGACACCCATGGGTATTAGTGTGCAATATACATTTTTATCCTATCCTTTTATCCAATCCTATTCTAACATTATGAATCATTTACTGGTTCTTAGGCATAGGCTAACACGAGTTATACATTGCATTTTATAAGTATCAGAAATAAGGCAGGATTTAGATTTATCACAAAAACATTGCAAAGGGTGCAAAACACCTTGTCAAATACATTTGAATCGTTTTTGCTATATGTGTAATACGTAATGGATCAAACAGACTTGGCTCAAGTCTATATCATAAAAAAGAATTTGTACCCGGATAAACATGGATAAGACGTTGTGAAACCATATGCAACACATACTTTTCTTCTAAATATATTTTGTAAATAATGTTATTGGCATTATTCCAATGGAACAAGTAGAAACGTAGAACTAAATGAAGAACAAAATAGTACAAGTAGAAATGTAGAACAAAGACTAATTGTAAACAACATGCCCCGCAGCTCCTCCAATGACATAGGATATAATAAAGATATATGAACAGCACAGTACCAGCAGCAATATTGCAGATAACTTTCTGAATTCTTGCAAGTGATTCGTAGAGGATTTTTATGGAAAACTAGAGCAAGCTGGTTTTGCATTACTGTTGCTTCTTATGTACTAAGAAAGGGAACAAACTGGTTATGCCTTAAAATACAATAATATTTAAGATGTTAAAGTAGAGGATTCTAATTTTATCCATGTCTTATTATGTAAACAGCGAAAACAGTGTCAAGTCAGTTTCCTCCATCCTTTGCCCCGGGTCAAATCCAACAGGCTCTATGTATTCCATTCCATAGTACACAAGCAAGAACGAGTCTGGCATCTGTCACAGGAATCAGATTTCAGAGACCTGGAATTTGTATAATGATCCTGGATGCAGTTTTCCCAAGTCAGGTATAAGAAGTCCGGCTTAGGGGAAAAGACCTGGAGAAATTGATAGTCAATGTTTCCATTCAAATGACAGCTATTGGCTATAAGAAGAGTTTAATTTGAGCTGGTGGTTGCAATTGGGGTCCACCGCCGCTTATTTTTACGGACAAACACTTAATTTTCCACAACAGATTTTAATCCAGCACATTAGAGTGAAAAACACGAAAGAGTGAAAAAAAGGGGTAGGAGAAAGATGGAAAAACTGTGACAAAGAGAGAAGGCAAGGATGAGAAAGCACCAAAAAGAAGAAGATATAGAAGCAGGAGTGTCTGGGGATGGATTAAAGAGACATGAGATGGGGTCAAGAATACACAGCCCTGGTATTTGGCACCCTGACCGTCGAAACCTTGGACCCTGGCACTTATTCTTTTACAAAGTGAGCACTTCCTATCTGGAGTCAAGCCTCAGGAAAAGTTGCAGGTCCAAAATGTAGTCGGGCATACTGCATCAGCAGTTTGCGCAAAGGTCTTAGCACAATGCTTAATATGTTAAATATTGGAAAAGAAACACCGTAGGGCAAGGATCAGGTACCATTATCCAAACTTCAAATTTGGGATCCTAGAATTTTGATGTGAAGCTTCAGGTGACAGAAACAAAGTTACAAAAACCATGAATAGGACACTCAGATTCCTATGTCGGATGTAAATAATTAAACAAGAGTCTTCATCTGAGAATCATGCATTGGAAACCATTAACTAGATAGCAAGACTCACGCTCTAGAAGGCCACAGGACTCAAAGCCAGTATTCTGGAGGAGGAGTTAAGACTTATTATGAATAGAGGTAGAACATATCAGATCAGGTTTATGAATTATGGTATAAGTACCTTATCAGGGGTGGAGATTTTCATACTTGTTTGAAGATTACCTGGAGCGTCGGGAACATATATTTCTTTCACAAAGTCCAAGTTAGGAATGTTATGGTTCATAGATGTCATTTTTTTTATTTCTAGGAAACAAAGGGGTAGATGTATCAAGATACCCTTTTGCGATTCTCAAATAGCGATTTTTAAGGAATCGCTATTTGAGAATTGCAAAATGGTATGTATGTAGAAATTTCTTTAAATTCCTTAATTGCGATTAGCAAATTGCTAATCGCAATTAAGGAATAATTTCCCATTCATTTCTATCGGCCAGGAGGCCCATAGGAATGAATATAAAATTATTCTCAATTTGCAATTTGCTAATTGCAAATTGAGAATAATTTCAGGGGTGCAGGGTTGTCTCAAGGACACCCTGCTGCACCCCCCCTGAAATTGACATGTGTGCGTCACATGGCACCTTTACAAATTGCAAAAAGTGCATTTGTAAAAGAATTCGCAAATTACCACCAACTAAAAGTTGGTGGTAATTTGCGATTTCTTAGCCTAAATTCGCAAAACTGAAATGCTTAATACATAGCATTTAAGAAATCGCAATTTGCGATTTTTTAAATGCTTACGCAATATTAAGGAATCGCAAACTTTGCGATTCCTTAATATTGCGAGGCTTTTTGCATGATACATACCATTTCCCGTTTTTTTGTCGCAAACGCTGCTATTTTGCGTTTCGCAGCGTTTGCGACAAAAAAAAAACGCTTGAAACATCTGCACCAAAGACTTGCTTGCGACTCAGTGCATCAGCTATTACACTTTTTATCATTAGGTGCAGGAAGGAATAAAATAGTAATCCAGTTTTAACTGGTGGTTTTGCGTTATGATGACAATTGTTAATTGCCTATGCATTTTACCTTTAGCTCGAAAACACTTGCTCAGAAATGGATTTAAAAATGTAAATGTAAAGAATGCTTTTTTACAATCCTTTTTCAATGAATATTTAGACGTTCGTCTTCAACTTGGCTTGCGGTTACTTGAACTGACTTCTAAGTTTCCAATCCAAGTCAATTTGAGTTTTAGAGCTCAGTCATGTTATTGTTAAGCGGAGGTATGGTCAACGTTTACATTCCAAACTTTTAAGTGGATGTGTTTTCAAGATGACGGCTTTAGCTAATATTTGAAAAATAATGATTTTTGAATTAAACCTCTTAAACTGCTTACCTACCATGATGTCTTAGGCATTTGAAGGGTCAGGGCGGCTTCTCCGTTAAGGCGGAGGAACGTCGCCCCACAAAAAAATTACCGCCAGAGATAGAAAAATAAAAGGGTAATAAAGTTAATTTATTTTCATTTTATTTTTCAAAACCTCGTCCTGAGCTGAGCGTCAGGATGAGGGGCGGGGCTTTCGGATTTCTGCTACTGCCAATCAGGCAGCAGCAGACGGCAGTGATGGGCAGGGCCCTTTAAGTTTAAAGTGTGCATGTCTTTTTAGCCAGCTGTCTTGCGATGGCCAGCCAAGCATGCACATTTTAAGCCTCTCTAACCCAGCCGTCTTGGACAGCTGGGTTAGAGACAGCATAGAGGTCCAGTGTCCGCAGGAGCGCAGAAGTAGGCTGCTGCCTCCAATCCTGGTGCTTCTTTCATGCTGATTTAGTGCAGGGCCAGGATTGGTCACTGCAGTTTCCTGGGTCCAGTGTCGGAGCCTGCCTGCCTGGAGAAGACCTGAGCGAAGAGGACGTGGCACCAAGAAGGTGGAATTATTTTTTGTTTACTTATTTTTTACTTTTATTTTTGGCCCCCCACCCCACCAACCTCCGTACATACCAGCCACCACTGTGAAAGGGTGAATGACTTGGGATACATTAAAGTAGATAAGGGGTGAAAAGTACAATAAATTATTGAAGCAAAAAGAAAGGGAATGAGAGAGAGAGATGAATTAAGCAGAGAGGAAGAGTGTTGAAGAATGTATTTAATAGTAAGAAGTTCAATATATTGTTGCTAATAGTTATTAAAATGGTGAATTATGCTACCCCTACATTCACGATCGACTGGTTAGAATATTAGATGTTAGAAATTGGCAGGTCTTTATTTATATGTCCCATAGGATGATATTATAAGGGAGTGTGCGTGTTAAACCTGGATTTGAAATATTTTCCTCAGGTTCTATAAACCGGTATTTGGAAAGTTTTTCTAATTTCTGCAGGGTGAGAAGTTTATAATTGAATTTTACTAGGAATAGAGATGAAAAAATAGGGCCCTGGACGTACTGCAGCTAATTAACAGATTTTGCCAAGAGTAATTTAAGTTTGTTTACTCTGCAAGTCTCTTTTTCATAATTTGTGGTTGCTCAGCCATGGACTTCCCCAGTGACTCTGGACATGCTATTTTACAGTATTATGACTCTTTTCGTCCATTCCTAATTTTCACAAAAAAAGCTGTCGGGTTCTCCGTGCCATGGCTCATGCTTTGAATTTTTTAGGGACGTGACAAACAGAATATTTCATTCTGTTGACCACAAGTGCTAATTTATCTTTGGTATGTAGTGCGCCATGGCCATTAGCACGTCTAACCAAGGTAAGCCCTACCCGTCTACAAGAATCACGTTCTTCAGATGACATCAGTGGCACAGCGGGAATTTGTTCCTTACCACATACGAGCAGGACGCACGCCACTGGGATTCTATGATGTCAGCTTTGACGCTCCACCCAGGCCTTGATGAGCTGCGTGTGGAACATGTCAGCTACGCCCCTTCCCTGCAGTGCTTTTGCTAACGTTTCATGACTTTATGATAAATTGCTTCAAACTAGGGACATGCCTTTCCATTAACCTCAGTATTCACAGTTGATTCCCAAATGAAGGTTTTTACATGTGGTGTATCTTTTCATCGAGGGAGGGGAGAATTGCTGAGGCGCCCAGGGGGTATGTTGCAACATAACTTCTGCAGGCAAGCATAACCTAAAATTAATCTCAGGCTTGTAATTATAAATGAAGCTTGTGTAGAACCAAAAACATGATCATCTTCAGCAAGTCAATTGTTCTTTCGTCCTGTGGAATTTGCAGATCTTGGAGACAGCATCATTGTGGTTATCTTCATGAATCCCTTAAAACAACCATTTATTTTTTAGACTTATTTTATTCTTCTGGAGAAAGCTAATTTGTTTAAATCTCCGTGCTATCCTAGCACTTGCCGGAGTGAAAAAGGACACTGTAAAAATAGAGCAAATATGTGCAGCAGCCATGTTCACTCATAAGAGCAACATAAAGAAACCTTTCGATAGACGTTTCTCCTGACTTTTGGTTACACCGGGCCTTACCATACTTGAAATCCTGACTTTACTGTAATTCAGTAGCTTCTTACATGCACCATACTTGTAATTCTGACTTTCTTGTCACTCAGTAGCCAGTGATATGGGTGATTTTCTGCCCTATATAACTTGATAGCTCAAGGCAACATCTCTCTTCCTTGAACATCAGAGTGAAAAGACTTATCAGGGCTGTATGTTGAAATTTTAATCTCAGATTTTTCACCGATATTGTTGAGCTTAACAGAAGTATTGCTCCTTCATATAACTCGAAATACTTTAGCATTCACATTTGGGGTTCTATAATGGTTAAACACAATGTACCTAAATGTTACGCAGCAGGTAGGTGGTCTAAAAGCCCTTGAATGTTTTTCATTTCTTCCTTAAACCTAGAAGACTCAATTTGCCCAAATGTACAAAGAATTGGCATCTGGAAGTTTATATGTGTAGTATTCGTACTTTTCCATTTGTGTGTCGATTTCCAGTATGGAGCTGTGCTGTACAGTCATACTGAGATGCACATCTCCCTATAGTGCTGATCACGCATCAAGGCACTAAACAGTGGTCACAAGGACATGACACTATGCAAGCGTCAATGTACAAGACGTGAGGATCTCCAAGCTTAAGGACTCAAAAGAAACGTGAGATGGGACTTGTACCAGTGGCATAGAGAGAAATCTGGTAAGAGGCTTATGGATATGGAAACTAGAAAGGCACTGTAAGGGTAGGTACGACAATAAGGGAAACCTTGGCATTTTTAATTCACAATATTATACTTGGTGTTAAATTGACAGGACTTGCAATTTAAGGGCGGAGGACTGAAAGAGAGGAGGAGATAGAGTTGGTTGATTGAGAAAAGCAATCACTGGTACGAGAGCGTGTGGGTGTTAGAACTACAATATGAGTGACACAATAACTTCAATGCTACAAGATTCGTAGCATTGAAGTTCACTATCAGTAGGACAGTGCTGCTGTGATGTGCCTGTTGCAGGGCTCTAACTCTGGTACAGAGATTGGTACAGTGTCATCTACACATTCATACCTTCTCCCCATTTTATGCATATATGACCAGAAATACCATTGCATGAAAAGAGTGGGAAGAATGGTGCCATAATGGCATACAGATAGACTCTTCCACTAAGAGTTTATGCCTACGCGTGTTTTTAAGAATAGTCTTTTTTGTTTGTACAAATCAATTTCCCCTGTTATGGCAAATCTTTGTTTGAGAGAGTAATTAGCAATTTATTTATTCTCTATGTTGATGGTCTTCAATTCTGATTACATAATGATGTTCTTTGTTGAAATCACTAAATAATTCTAAAAATATTTGAACAAGGTTTGAACAAGGTATTGAATTGTGTATATTTGATTACTGTTTTAAAGATCAGTGGCCTCTTTCGTTGTAGCACCAGGTTTATCTGTAGATAAGTTATTTCACCCTTAGAATGTGAGAGAGGGTTGATCTGGGGGTCCGTGTTGCACACTGACTAGAGATGGTGATGCTTACCCTTTGTTGACCACAGGTGAGCATGCATGTCCCCATTTGCTATTGCCGCTGTTTGAGTATGAGGGATGGGGTCAACCCTGGAAGGTAAGAAAATGACTGACTGACTGAGTCTAGCTGATTGCCACATAGTGAGTTGCTATGTAGTGGCACCAGCAGGAACTGGCCGCCCCTTAACTTTTGTAAAACTCTATTCTTTTTATAGCTAGGCAAATTGTTTGAAACAATGATGTTGAAAAATATTTACTTTAATTCTTTAGTTAAAAACATATTTAGCGTGTTAACGTTTAATTTGAAAAGGTATGAAATTCGAATTTTGATCATTCCCTTTACTATACATTACTTCTTTTTCGTTAGTTTACAAGTAATCTGACATGGAGATGTTCAAATGTTCCTTAACATGAGTAGTGTATATCACTGGATTAAAATTAAAAGCTTCATAAATTGGTTTGTTCGCCCAAATCAATGACCACCAGTATGTAGATTATGATCGTAAAAAAAACATACCCCTCGAAAAGACTTTACAATTTGTAGAAGACGACCATGGGTCGAATTCATAAAGGTAAACTCACACTTTAGTGTAAGGTCACGGTTTTTGCAATTCACAAAGGAATTTTACGAGACATATCTTTATGAGTGCAGAGACTCCTCGCATAAAAAGATAGGCAGGCGAAAAAGATTCTACTCGTACAATACCTTTGTGTAAAGCAAAACATCGTAAACTAACAGTTAAGTGTAAGTTTACCTGTGTGAATCGGGCACCAGGTGTCAGCCAACCAGTGAAATCAAAAGTCTTTTATCGGTGTATGTTGATTTTGTATTTGACAATATCATCTTGTTTAAGCTCGGGAGAAATGGTAGTATTATTCCAAGGTTGAGTTTTTAAAGTAAGGAGTGAGGGATATTGTGGGTCTGAAGGTCAGTGCCCTGAAACTGGGGGCCAGGACACCCAGGGGTCATGAAGAGAGGCCCACGGGGTTGTAAAGCTCTTATAAGGAGAAGTAACACTTTCTCTGCCACTTCAGATTGTCTCTGAAACAAATAGCATTTTGTTTGTGTATAAAATCTGTTTCTTTAAAGGGAAGAATTAAATAATTTCAAATATTTGAAATGCTAAACATGTTACATTGGGAGATTGCCAGGATCATACATTTTGCCACAGTTTCTTGGACAATATGTAGCACCCACACGTCTAAATTTACTCAATTAATTCAGTCTTGCTTGCAGTTTATTTTTATTTCATGGGCTACGTTTCTTAAAAGAAACACAGACCAGAATTGTGGATCCTTTCTTTTAAGGAGCCCTGCCTTTTCTCACTCGGTGTGTTTTGTGTGGCATATTAATTTAGATAAGTTTATCAGCCCTGCTCAGTGTCAGTTTTTATCTTCGTTTTTTGAAAGAAATGCCATTAAGCCCCTTTATAACGTCTTAGGTAGCTCACAGTCAGCGCGCAGATAAATTATCTCAGTTTAAGCTGTGTAGTCCCTACTCAGTTAATTTGTGCAAGGAGGTTTTGGCATGAAAACGGTTGAAGACCCACAAATTTAGTGAACAGTTTGACATATGTAGTTGCCAATATTATTATTATTTTTTAAGTTTAAATAAAGTTGTTTGAAAAAATAAACCTTTAAAATTCTTATTTTTTCAAACTCGTTCTGACCGT
The DNA here is from genome assembly GCF_964261635.1 of Lissotriton helveticus. Classification (NCBI taxonomy): domain Eukaryota; kingdom Metazoa; phylum Chordata; class Amphibia; order Caudata; family Salamandridae; genus Lissotriton; species Lissotriton helveticus. The sequence continues at coordinate 860,867,223 of NC_136071.1, read as the reverse complement.
GATTTAGATCTTTGACGCCATTTTCTCCAGTTGTTACTTGTTCTGGGCAGATTTACAATACTATCTGCAGTCCTATCCACAAGGTTCTGAAAATGTGGTAATGTAGATTTATAGGTAACATACCCTACAATTTTGGTTTCCTTTTTGCTTGCCCAACCCCATTTAAATACCACAAGCAAAACAGACCTTGCCACAGCAATTTAATTCTACATTTTATTTACAGATAACCAACATGCTGATTTAGTTGTTCGGTTTCTAAGCCACAACGATGGAAGGCAGCACAGTCCTGCGATGGACGCTCGAATCCTATTAGAAAAGTACATCATCCCCACTATAAATTGTCATAGATGAATAAGGGGCCATAATGCAACACAGTATGCATACTGCTAAGCATTCAAACTAAAATCAGGGCGTTTCTTCTGTTTGTTGCAACCACAGCGTTTGAATCACACAAATCATGTAACTTGGATCGCTCTCCGTTAAAAAAAACAGCAGACATCAAAAGACACGTACAGATTACTTGTCATTCCGAAAGCACAGTAAAGGAATATTTGGAATATTAGTCACTGTCAGGGTATTTAAGAGTTTCAAGACTTTGCTTTTCACCCTCTCATGCAGGAGCATGCTGCAAGATTAATCAGCTCATGAATTCAACCAATATTTGTTCGCTCTGCATCTTTTTGTATGTTACCAGTTTGTCCGGAAGAACTCAAAATAATGTTTACTTGGATGCCTCATTGACAATAATGAGTATGTAAATCAACCAAAATATATTCAATCCCATTAAATCTCCTCTTTGTGTGTCTCCCTTTATACATAGCTAGTCCTCCCCGTCTCCCAAAAATAGATATGTAAAGTACCAAGAGTTTTATATATATGTGACCAAGACTGAGTCAGGTTGAAACACATCATCCGTTTATATATATATATATATATATATATATACAACCAAGTATTGTTTCAACTATTTTCACAAACAATACTCCACGGCCACAGCACTTCTTTCAGCTTGAATTTATTCCAACATCCACGTCGCTCATTCCATGCTCATATTATTTACAGTGGAGAAACTGTTAAAGAGATCAGTAAACGGTGGGAGTTAACCTCACGTATGAGATATATAGAAGTCAACCGAGTCCCACATGGCTTACGTATATTCACGTTTCCCACCTATGAATCCCCCTATCCAGGACTCTTAAAGGAATGGGCAGACTTCACAGATAAATCTTGCATGGGGACATCCAGATATTGGTTAAATATGCTGAAATGGATCTGGCTCATATTAGAAATAAGATCAAAGATCTCAAAAAAGATCTTGAGTGTGAAAACGATCAAACCTCATTGAAGGAATTACAAACAAAATGGTTGACAGATTCGCAAAATATGAGGAAGAGGTGAAATTGAAAAAGCAACAGAAATGTCAGCATAATAAAAGAGATTATACTGAGGAGTTTTATTACACTGAGGGGAGAATTCTGACCTTTGTGAGAAAATATGACAGATATAGGAAGGATATGCGATAGGAGGACATTCAGAAAAAGCAAAATCGCATTTCCACGGAGTCCAGTTTAAATGTGAGCAAAGATAATGAGGAGTTGACCGATGCGACAAAGTTGGTTAATGAATCGGGTATTCACAAAGAAAATCATCTCTCAGACAGACAAACCAAGAAAAGACAGACCCCTCCCTCAGAAGAAGAGGCAAGGGAGAGAAACAGGCAGAAACAGAGGTGATGGATCAGAAGAGGGGGATGGTAAATGCCGCAATCAGGAATGGCTTCCCGACGGAACAAAAGAAATTGAGCCCTAGAATTATGGTTATTAATTTCTCCAACTGCGAGTTGATTGAAAATGAAAGATCTAATATTGGGGTTGGGATTGTTTATCATGAAATTGAAATTGTGCAAACTGCTTGAAATGTCTAAACGAAAAACTGTCATACAGGTAACTGGTGTACCCCAATGTGACATTAAGATTGATGATGTGGAGGGATTATTGGCTCTAGAGGCCTCAGACGACATGGAGGTAGAACTCAGTCAAGTCCTTGACACTTTAGCAATAGACATGAACATCCTGAGTGGGAGTGGCTTCAAACCCAAATCCCGCCTCATCTCATCCTTACCTCATGACAACATAGATGTTTTTCATGATATAATGACCAAAGAATTGATTGCTCTTAGAGGGAGGGTTAAGAGGGAACCGAGTCCCAGAGAGCAGCCTTGACAATGTTGAAATCAAACACCACAATAGTGTTAAACCATTTGACAAAGGGGGGGTGTGGTTATCTTCGATGTCATCATGTGTGACAAGGAGGAAATGTGATAACTCAATTGGTCTGACTGTTATGAGGTTACAACATCTGAAGTATATAAGACCTCTGTATGCAAGTATTATGATTGTCTGAATGACTGGCGTGACCAAAAAGGATTATTGATCATGATGAATATGGCTTCCTGAGGATGGATCATCCTAGGGTGCCATCAATCTATGTATTGCCCAAGGTCCATAAGAGTATAACAAACCACCCAGGGAAGCTAATTGTTTCCGCTAATGAGGGATTCCTCGAAAACACAGCCATATACATTCACTCCTTCTTCTTCCCATTTGTTGCTGCCTTACCAGCATATTGCATGGACAGTGTTAATTTTCTCACCAAGACACATAATGTGCACTAGTCTGACTCATTTCTTATGATCACTATGGTCGTCACATCCGTGGGGCAATAGAATCAGACTACTGAGAGAACTTGAGTCGAGATATATATTAGACCTACAAACTAAATTCCTATCCAAGTTAAATAAGGATGAGTAATTAAAAGTGCATGTTAGCTGAATGTTCCTTTTGTCCCTCCTTTACCTTCTCTCTCACATCCCATTCTGCTAATAACTGATGATGGGTAGTCCATATACTACTGGAATGAGAGGTGTTTTTCTGTCTGTATGTCATTCTGTTCTTGTACAGGTCTGTGCCACATGAACTCCTTAAGTATATGATCCCCACCAGAACCTTTCCCTGATTGTTATGTAAAACACTCTAGATGTTGATTAACCAATGCAATGTGTGATGGGCCCTCTCCCACAATATGTACATGCAACAATAGATTAAAAATTATTATATAAGTCGTTCAGGATGACCAGCTGCCCACTAGGGCAAGATTCGCAGTCATCTATCTCCTTCTTAATATTGGGAGTGTATTGTTGATTTGCTTATATTGTACATTTGTGCACTATGGTTTATGATTGTTTGATTTTTATGTCTGTTGTCGATTTTTGTCACTTTATTTCCAGTGGTGGCTCGCATAGGGCGTGCTGCGGGCAGTGGGGCAAACAAAAACATCATACAACGTGTGGCTCAATATGGCATTTTTTTTGCAGTGCTGTCAGGCGGGGGACTAAAACGGGTGGGTGGTTTCATAATTAACATTTTCCATTTTAACTCCCAAAAGAATATTTTCTTCTTTTTTTGACGTAAATCCATGATGTTGGTTTTGAGAAAGTAGCACTTAAAAAGTATTCTGGTCTGTGCAAGAAGAAGTGACATTTTAGAGCTACCTGGACAACACTGTGCATTCAACACCATGCTTGGAAAATAAAAACAAAAAGGCCAAAAAAGGACAGGGTGAGCCAACCCTGACCCCCACACCCATGTGGAAAGACCCCAAATGAACTGGCATTAAAATTCATATCAAGAAAACGATTTGCAAATCCTAACCCTACCTGATGTCAACAAACCTTTCAGGGGTCTCAGGATTTGTTAACCTGGCACTATTCACAAATCATGTAAAAACGTTTTTAAAATAATTAGCACTTGGCCAGGCTCTGCTGCACATGGGCTTTTGCTGTAGGCAGAGGGGGTTGGCCACCGATCGTAGGATGTACTTAGGACCTGTCCATATTCCATGCCCTGAAGCCATTTCCCACCATACACAGCCGAAGCCCTACCCAGAAGAGGTTGGCTATATGGCAGCCTGGGTGCAGAGCCTGGCCAAGTAAATATATTTAAGAATCATGTCATGAAAATATCTTAGCAGGAATATCAACTACATAAATATCACGAATGTAAGCATATATAAGTATATATAGAATTTCTATAATTAACTCCATACCTTGGCAGTATATATATATCATCAAGGTACACAGATGTTGATTTAAGAATAGTACACCTATACTTGGCTTCTTCATATTTGGTAGTCCACTACTTGGGATATTTTTGCTGTACAAATTTTTATACTTGATATTTTGACACACAAACGACACCAGACCTTTACACACCTGAAGGATGGAAGCAGGTTTTGATTGTCCAGAGCTCATCTCTCTGGAACATTTTTTTTCCGGAGTTTTATATCGTGCAAACTTGACCCTAAGGTATCAGAGCACTTTACATGAGCACCAGTTGCGTTACAGACGGACACATTCACTTTTTTGTTAGGCATGTGGAGATTAAGTGATTTGCCAAGAATCACAGGATGTTGAGCGTCCCTGCCGAGACTCGAACCCGGTTCCCCAGCATCGTGTTCCCCAGCATCGAGGTCAACCACTCTAGCCGTAAGGCCACGTCCTCTCCCCAACATTAAGGTCCCCAGACTATTATAAGAACGTTACCACCCTCAGGTCAGAAAGCGCTTCACACTGGACTTCTGAGCGAGTTATTCAGCTTCAGCCAAGCTTGCAACAACAGGGGCATGAATGAAAAATACAAAACTGGTTCTGAGTATACAAGTTTGCCTACACCCTGACCCTGTCTGCACTTGCTGAATTTCAGTTGTCTGCTCACTGTCCTTTATAGGTCAGAAGGCAAAATAAGGCACTAATCAAATAAATGCAAACATCTAAATATTGAACTGTTAGCGCCTGTGCTGATTGTGATTCCCTCCTTACAATAATTTCCTCAAAATTTACTCATCTGCTTATCTGTGCACCTCTTGCCATGCTTAAAAATTAACCAAGTGTGGTATGAACTACAAGATACGTTGGATTTTTAGTAATGCAATGTACTTTCATTAGCATGTCACAAAACCTCTTTTATATAACCCAGTCCCTCCTGAATGTGGTTACCTCCTGACTGTCTGCTATTCATTTAATTAAACCATAGAATTGCTTCCCCGCTTCCCGCTTCACAAATCTGTATATTTTTCTGCAAGTCAGCCGGAAAAACTAATTAAGAGATATGAACGCACATAGTGATATACATTCAGGCATACTTATGTAGCATTTCTGACAATTCTCACGCAGCCCCATATCGATCATAAGATATGTTTTCTTACATGGTTTATGCAATTTTCGCTAGTATAAATAAATCGAGAAAAATCACATTTGGAAACTTGTCCTAAGAAGAAACCATGCACTTCCTGAAAGAGCGATTTTCAAATTATGCAGCAAGACGCGTAATCACTCTTTCCTTGCTGTACGTCCAAACTTTTTGGCAAGGTTCATTTCCGCTTCTCGCAGGCGCTCATAAAACATGCGCAATTGTGCAAGTGACACAGGAACCGGCCTCTGATTGGGCGCGTGCTGGCGCGGCAGCCCTGTACAGAATACACAAAGCCCGCTCTTTCACGCCACATCACGCGCAGCGCCGCGCGGACAATGGCAGGGCTCATTACCCGGACCAGATTTATTCTGTGAAATGTGTTCACTTGCATGAAAAGAATGCACTGGGGTAGCTACGTGCAATGCCATTGGTTTATAATATTTTCTTTTCTTCGTTTATACATGTGAATTATTAGGTCAATTCTGTCCAAAGTGTTTAGAAGCCTTGCACAACATGTAAATCATTCTGATAGAAAGAGCCAGGTTATTTCTTTGCAACGTCTTCAATAAAACCCACCAATTTTGTTAAGCCATTCAAGGCTGAAGTGACTATGCCTAACAAAAAAATAAATAAATAAAGCCTGTGAGATGGAATGCTAGCAGGTTGCTGTTCTATCAGGAAGTCCTCTCATGCATAATAGTATGATACCTTAATGGCCCTGCGCATGAATATGTAGCCTCACATTTGAGGTTGGAAAAATGGCACTTCCAAATGTGTGACCGCATAATCTGCCCAGGTCCTAACGCATAATTAGTGCTCCTGGTATTATGGTATTTTTTGTTTTCACTTTTCAGTCTGGATTTGTCCATATTTATTTGTTGCTAATTTTATATGTATTTATCCATATTTTGGGGGGTTTTGTGAAAAAAGGAAGTTGAAACCATTATATTTCCACATTTATTTTATTGATAAATGTGTAGTCAAGTTTTAACGCCTGAGAGGTTTCAATGATATGAAAAGCCACAGGTGATAAATCAATGCACTTATATTAAAACATACCATTTCAGTATCAACCATGTGCATATCTACTGCTGTTTCAGCCTCTTTCCTAAAATTCATTTCTTTCTTAACCCACTTGCTTCTCAATCGCACAGCTATTGGCCTGGCAACCATGATTGACAGCATTTAGAATCACTCAAAAAACAACCCAAGTTCCATTTTTATCCACATTAAAAAATATATACAGGTAGGAAAAAAATGGGTTTCTGTCTGTGTTTATCTGTCAATATCAGTAAAAACGGAAAGCAGGGAGCCCTACTCATAATTGGGACCTGTGGCTGGCAGAAGGCTGACAGTGAGTGCATATGCTGCACTTGAATGTTTGAGGAGGCGGTGAGGGCGGAGACTTCCGTCCATATCAAAGCAACGGCATGTGCCTGCTTCCCTTTTCTTCAATGGCTCTCATCAGCCAGTTAGGCATTGCTTAATTTGAGCTGGTGGGACCCACTGGCACTCATTTTTAGGGATCAGCACTTATTTTTCCTCATAAGATATTGACCACAAGCAAGAGAGAGGCAAACACACAAATGGGGTAGACGAAGGAAGAGGAAGATAGAAAAAAACAGGGACAAGGGAGAAAGCAGGGACTGTGAAGGTGCGATAAACGGGCAGCAGTGTCTGGTAGTGGTTTAAAGAGGCATGTGATGAATTCAACACTATGCAGCCATGGCATTCATCGCCCCACTTTTTGAAAGCACCGCTGGAGCAGAGCTTTGGGCACCAGCATTCATTCTTTTACAAATTGAGCAATGCAAGTAGGTGTAGTAATTGGGTCTCCTGATGCAAGCATGTTTCCGTCTGCTCCACTGTGGATGGGTTTAACCCCTTGAGTGCTTGTGACAAGCTCAGCTCATCATGAGGCACAGTGCAGCTGCACTCATGACGAGCTGAGCTCGTCACGGCCGTTGGAACGTTCGCACGCGGGGATAATTTCCCCGCTGTGCTGAACGTTCCAAAACGGGTGTGGCTGTGACGAGCTCAGGTCGTCATGAGTGCAGCTCCACTGTGCCTCATGACGAGCTGAGCTCGTCACAAGCACAGTGGCGCGCGCGTGTGCCCCCTTCCCCCGCACAGCGGGGGGGGGAACACCCCGCAGTGAAGGGGTTAAAAGAGGCCGTGCATGACATCGGATAGAAATACATTTCTATCGCTAAGTTAGGGACAGAGATGTGCTGTTGGTCTCCAGCACTTATACATTTCAAGAGCTGCGGCGCACAAGTCTTTAATGCAGAGAGCAAATGTTTCTGTCTGTATCACGCCTTTTCCTGCAGCAGTCCTGCATATAAGGCAATAGTGAGGTACTTCAAGTACAGATTACTATGTATTGCTCTGCAAAACAAGGATGAACTAGAACTTGTATATGCCATAATCTTTGGCGTGTCCACAAGTGCAGACACTGCACCAAGACAAATGCAAGAATGCTAGTCAATTTCCGCACATGCATTCTATTTTGTTTATCCATAGTTTCTCCCTCTCAATTACCACATAATCATGATGTATTTTTCCTGGTGTTGATAGATAATGGGAAATGTTTGGAATTATGGATGCATTCGGTGACACAGAGGCCTGGGAGCGAAATGTTGCTACTGTTCAATAGAAACCACTATTAATGCCTGTTTCATCTTGATGTGTTGAGGAGATACCTTAATGTGAATATTTTGATTCAGGTACACCAAATTGTACTGTGGATCAGCATTTCATGATGGAATGGAGGCTTGGTTGTAGAGTATCTAAAGCTTAGTGATACATATTGGCCATAATCCTCTATCACTAAAATCATAAAAACACGCAAAAAAAATGTTTTCCACAAGAGAATCAGTGAATCCACTGGTAAGTGGAAATTTGCGGCAACATATTGCGTTCCAGATGCAGTGACAAAATTATCAATTTGTGGGAAAAGTTTAATTGAGGGCCCAGATACCGCTGAATGGCCACTGCATATGTAGGACGACATAGCCTTACCCTGCACAAATGGCATGCCCCAAAATGGAAGTAAATTTAGTAAGGACTTTTAAGTGTGGTTTACTGACGCTCTGCATGTGTATTGCATTAATTCCCCAGAAAAGGCACATGTTCCAGAAGTAAGCCTGAATAATAAATAAAAAGATTCAGTCTAGCAACAAAGGAGAGGTGACGCCTCTTCACAATTCTAGCTAGTTGCCGTGTTCAAATCTCAGAGTTAAATCATTTCTGTGTGAAAAGAACAAACATATTATGCCAGGTTTTTTTTTTAGAGATTTCTTGCTTCAAAATTACAAGCTTTTTTCATAGATGGAATTTAAGGGCGGTAGTAACTTAAAGGTACACTCAAGTAGAAGGATCGCAGGCAAGGCCCAGTCATTATAGAACAAGCAGCGCTGACAGAGCAGAGGGGTACACATGCCCAGGCACGCTGATCCCAGATAACAGATGCATGTCACTATTTTCTGTTTTTGCAAGTCCCCCTTATGAAAATAGGGATGTTCTCTTTGGAAGAGACAGTCGAAATTCGAGACAAAATACCATTCAGGAATCTCCCTTATTGCAATTCAACGAGGCTTTTAGGAAGCCAGAAAAGTTAAGTTTACCTGACCCCTGTTTGTCTCTGACCCAGCACTACTGTCTTCTTAGAGGGCACGGCCTGTTAGGGAAGCTTCTTGAGTTACTCTTTGGCAGCCACTTTCCTTTCAAATGCTTTTTAAGGGTATGGAAATTGTAGTTGAAAGAATACTAGCTACTTTATATCCTTTGATCAGTACTTTTAAGTGGGATGAAAAGGGTGAGGGGAATCTCTGTAAGGCGCGTGGCCAAAGAAGTTTAATTAGGAATATTTTCCTAGAGAGGGTGCCTATGTTACTAAGGGTGTGACTGACAATATACAAGGTATAATCCTGTGCTTCACACAGTGAATGGCCTAAGCAGTATTTTTGTTCATCTCTGAGTTTTCTGTTATTGCATCCAGACATGCAACACCATAATAGACAATTGCCTAACACATGTCTGATCTACTGGCTTTGCCAATGTTTGTTAGCAGAATCAAATAAATGATTAACCGCAATGATTTTGTTGTGAATAACTACGATTGCAAATGATTCACTTGTGACAAAATAAGACTCAGAATTAAATATTTCTAGGGTCTGTGGAAGCGGTGGTGGCCTTCAGAACGCCTCAGTCACTCCTGTTCTCCCCTCACACAGCTTTCATCTGCAGTCTCTCACTCTAGTAAATGCCTGTGCCCTTATCCTTACCATATCGCACACATCATCTCTTACCGCACCACCTTTTCACTCACCTCCTTCTGCATGTGCTTCCTTGCATCTTCTCCACTAAGCTATCTACCTTACAGACACAACCCAACCACTCATCTGTAAGCTCTAAATTTTGTTTTTCTTCGGCACTGTCAATATTTCAACAGCTGGGAACTTCCTTCACACATTTTCTAATAGAATCACAATTACAAGTGGTACATATGTGACCATTGCTCTCCACACACTGCTGAGAGGCCAAGGACTGGATGTGCATGCAATCTGAACAGTTCGATGAACCACTGACAGGCACTGTGAGAAGCTTGCACTGCCTTCAACCTCAGTTCAAGAGTGCTCAATTGTGCACCATCATGAACATCCACTGAGAACCTGAATTGACCCAGGCAACTACAGATGACTTAGTTCACATTATGCGCTATATTAGTCACATGCTGCATGAAAAAAACTATGAAGACACAACAGTTATACAAAATATATATTCTTAGGGAATGCAAGATGAAGTAAAACAGTTGAAATGGAGACAGAGACTCCTTTGTTGATATTAGTAAACCTAAGGGTTTTTACAGTTATTGTTAAGAAATTGGTTCATGCTTTTGTCTGTTAAGTTAAGGCCATGAATGTACGGCCCAGTAATGACCAGTTTCAAAGTCCGGTTTGAAATACTGCCAGATTCAAGACTGAATGGGACCTGACCACATAAAACCCTGGTTTTGAGGTTGTTCCCATGGTCTTGGCTATATAGATTTTAAAATATAAAGGCGTAGTGGGAAAGTTGTACTAATCATCTAGGGCAGCTGTACTAAAGAACACCTTTACCCTTCATATATTGAATTGTGACATATTCAACCAAAGCTGAAACACTGGGTCAAATATTTTGTTCATGACTTGTATTTACAACAGAACATCATGAGTATTTGAAACATTAAAGTCAAAAGAAATCATCCACCATATTTGATTTCACTTTGTAGGGGATGTTGGTTTTGCAATTGTCATTGACACAGCGGCCCTTATAATACTTGACCTCCTGCAGCCTTAGGCGTGGTCTTTCCACTTCACCCTGATCTGAAGATTAGCATACAAGGACTCCCCTCAACTTAATGTGATCCTTCCCTACAGGAAGAACACAAAGAGTCAACCTCCCACCCTATAAGTCAGAAGCCACAAAACTAATATGCGGAGTCCCCAAGGATCATCTCTCAGTCCAACATCAACATACTCTACTACATAGATGACACTCAACTGATCATTTTCTTGTCAGACAAGACCTCAATTACAAAAAACAACTTAATCACATACATGAATGTGCTAATTGCATGAAAGAAATCCAACTCCCTCAAATTGACCACTGACAAAACTGAAGTGGTGATCTTCACAAGGAAAACCTCTGTTTGGGGCTCCACCTGGTGCCTAACTCACCTCGGCCCCTCGCCCCCTCCCACTACCCATGCAATAAATATGGGAACCATCCTGGATGGCAAGCTCGACAAGACTGCCCAAGTAAACACAGTGACCTCCACCTGCTTCCACATTAATAGGATGCTCTGAAAGATCTTCAAATGACTACCAGAAAGCACCATAAACATGGTTGTACATGCCCTGATCACCAGCAGACTCGACTATGGCAACACACTCTACGCAAGCACCACAGAGAAGTTCTCAAATAGAGTCCAAAGAATTCAAAACAGGACTCATCCTCAACCTACCTCATCCCGCTCTCATCACCCCACGTCTCAGAGCATTATACTGGCTCTCAATCTACAATTGCACACAGTTGAAAATGCCCATACAAGGCACTACACAACACTGGCCCTGTAAACTGTAACAGCCATATACACTTCTACACACCTCCTTGACAACTCCGCTCAGCCGGACACTGGCACGGCACACATAACCAGCATCTGCAAAGCCACAGCAGGAGGCGACACCTTCTTCTACGTCTCCCACAAAACATTGAATGACCTCCCTCACTTCACCAGAGACTCCTCATCGCTTCTGGAGTTTCACAAGAAGAAGTCTCTTCGTATAACCTCACCAAGGTGACAGCCGCTTATTCGACCTGCTTACCCTCAGGGGTGATAAGCGCACTATACAAATACACGTAACAAAACATTCCATAAGATTTAACCACTTAACCGCGGCGGCAATTCGGCTGCGGTGCGGCAGTTTAGCAGAGTGGGTTGGGCCGCGTCGGCCAACGGATGATTGCAGCACTACAGAGGTAGTGCTCGCCAGGCCCGGACTGGCCATAGCGGGCACCGGGCAATCCCCCGGTGCGCCGCATGGGTGGGGGCCGGTTTTGGGCCCCTGGGGGCCGTTTTTGTTACAGGGCCGTTTTTGCAGCATAGCTGCAAAATCGGCCCTGTAACAAAATCGGCCAAAAACCGGCCCGGGAAAAGAGCTCGGCACAACCTCCAACCCCCCCGAGTGGGGAGGGGGGCCGGCCGAGCACTTTGCCATGGCCGGTTTTGGTTCTCAGTCCGGCCCTGGTGCTCGTGACGGCCGTTGGCCGACAAATGCAGCGAAGGGGATATGGAATTTCAATTTTAAATAATTGACTTCCAAGAGGTACACAATAAAGAGGCCAGTAACTCAATAATGGGCTTTGGTGGAACTTCTGCTGAATATATAGTAAATGTTGTGCTTAAACACCACTACTTTCTAACCATTCTATTTTGTGTTTATTAAAAAGACACTTAGAGCAGCACTACTATCAAAAGATGGATGTACACAATTTTATCAACAACTTTAGTTTACTAGTACCATATAACAGTTAATAATTTCCCAAAACATCTCCTATTTAGGTACTCAGCACTCCATATAAGTATGAACTGTCGACTTTCGCTTATGATTTTTATAAAGTCATTCATCTTTTGGGACCCACAAAAATCCTGAGGGTTACTTACAAGAAACATTTGAAATCATACATCACAAAGGTTTGTAGGCAGGAAACACTCATATATTAATCCAATAATCCGATAGACAATTCAGCATTCAACCCAATCAAGAATCATTCCATTTGAATGATTGGCAACAGCCCAGCAACTGGTACCTGCCAACTGAACAGCATTTGCTGAGAGTTTGCTGAGGTCGGTTTCCTTCGAGCTCTCTCAAGGCAATGTTAAATAGTTGCATAGCTTGCTGTAAATAATAGTGCAAGTCATTGGCAAACAAAAAATGCACCATGCAGTCAGACCTAGCAGCTCAAAGTGATAGGTCTTTTGAGGCCTCAAAAATGTAATTTACTGCCACCTTTCTGTTTAAAAGCCTTGAGGAAGCTCATGTGGCAAAGAATCGGGTAATAAATCTACTAGGGGAAGTACCCTGACCCGGGATTAACAGTATTTCTCCAGACGGATTTCCTCCTGGTTCTAGTATGATACACACAATGAGGCGTTAGTGCTGCTTTACTTTAGTGTAGGCAGTTTGCCTGACATTGGGCCACTTGGTCACCTGTCAGCATGTTTTACTGCTCTCTTTGTTTATTTTACAGAGGATTTGAGACCTTAACATTATTTTAATAGTTTTATTTATACAACTATTATTTGTTTCCTATTAACATGATTTTGTTTCTATTGTATCTTGTCGTCATTGCTTTGTTCTGGGTTGTATTATTATTCATAACCTTGTTACACATTTATAGTACTGTTTGATTCAATCTATTACAAAATACTCTGGCACAAATTGCTATAGCAGTTTCATTGAACAAAAAATAAGTTCAAGTTGAATGGGGGCAGCTCACAAGCAACATCAGAAAATCTGTTTTCACTTAAAAGGTAGCATATGCACAGAACAAGCCTCAGAGGGGAGTAGTGAAAACATACTTCGTATAAAAACAACACAACTGCTTCAAATCAAAAGCTGCAAACGACTTATCTCGATAATACGTTTACATGTTTTAAACAAGAAAAAGGCACAATAAAAATAAGTAACCACATGAACTCAACAATACCATAATCTGAAGTTAAAAGAGAGGAAACATAAAGAACAGTTAAATATCTAGAATGGCTGAATCCACCACTGTGTCGAAGAGTGTCTTAAAAAGGCTCTATGTTTGCATCTTTGTGATAAAGTTATAAAGAAAGTAGTTTTATTTTAATTACGGGACAGACATGGGTTGGAAAATAAAGAAAAGCTTCGGGACCAATAAAAACGACTCACATGAAGCAAATGGGAAGTTTCAATTATTCGAATATTTTTAGGTCCTTTTCATACGAGACAGGCATTATCTGTAGAATGAAAATAAGCGAAGATTCCTATGTGTAGCTAGTCTTTCCAGAACATTAGAGTTGGCCAAACAAAAGGCTGTGAATATTTATGGAGAACAAAAGGGGCCAGATTCACCCAAAAAGTAAAAAATCTGGACAAAAGGATTTCCAACCTTGCCTCGGTGCAGTCTTCTGAGGTTTTGAAATTCGTAACAGGAAAAAAGGTTTCAAGGGGTACTCCTGGGAAACATTTGTCATTTCCATTGTATCATGTGAAAACATACTTTTGAAAGATTGTCTGTGGGAAAATCATCAGCGCTGATGAAAAGGCACTAACTGCCTTGAGCAAAACATTTTTCCTCGTGGAGGAACCCCTACCACGAGACCCTAAGCACTTATGGGGTGCTTCCGCTCCCTTCCCACCAGCAACAGGATTTAATTCTGCTTCAGAGAGACCTTTTCAATGTTGAGAAGAGGTATGGGAAGAGTTTGTGAATATTCACAAATATATGAGTGTAAAACTGTTTTCCAAATTCAGAAAAGTTGATTTTGCACTTGTAAATATATTTAGTCACACCAATATTTGTTTAAGCAAATCTACCACCAAGGGTAAGCAGTGAGGGAGGGCGGAGTGGGGGGGTGGTGGTAGGGCTAGAATGCACTGTGCAATTGTGATCAATCACACATACACAATAACACACATCCCTATATATCTTTGAGAATCGTGCACATGGTGTGTATAGGAAATTCACTATGTCAACATAAAGAGGGATGAAACATGACAATGGAAGAAGCAAGAAGGCTAATTACACAAGGATAGCACAAACGATCTACCACTTGGCTTCCAACATGTGTCTACAAGGACCTGCTTACGATTCAAGCTCTAACTTGAGCAGTTTTCAGAGCACAGCTCTAAAACAGGGATGGCTAATAAAGTGGAACTAATACAAATCTATTGCAAAAACAGGACAAGAAATGAAGTCATCATTGGGGCTGGGGAGAGTGTATTGCGTTTTTGGATGAGTTTGGTAGAGCACTTTAAGTTATAATGCCAAGTCAAACATTAATTCAGAACTCAAGTGAGAGAAGATAGAAACCAGAGCTAGTTCTTTCAGTTTGGAGCAGAGAATTTCTGGCTTAGAGGACTCTACTGTCTTTTTAGTGAGACTACTAAAGATAAGAGAGAGAGAGAGGGCTCCCGTTGACAACTCACGAGGCCCATCTTCACCTTCCTCAGACTCTTCCTGCCTCTTCCGTAGTGCTCAGTGTTTCCCTATCAAGCTGAAGTAGAAAAGTAGCAGTTGACCTACTAAAATACCACAATGGCCAAAATAATATAAAATACTGGCACAACAGGACCCTACTGAAAAATATTAAAAAATTATAATTTCGCTTAGGTGATATGTTGATATTTATTACAGTTCTGTACATTTTAAAGCAAAAAGGTTCATATAATACTTGCAGATATTTTTTATATTCTGCATTAAGGTACTACGGTGCCTAAAACTGACCCTCATCACCCACCAACCGCATTACCATGGCACGATGTCTGTGACGCATCTGTCCACTAGGCTTTTTTTCATAACGCTATAACCAAAGCAGTTCTAAAACCAAGACAAGTCGTTCTTGTGATACTATACAAGCCCAATTTTTCATTGGCCCTTAGATGTCTTTAGACTATAGAAACCTTAACTCCACTGCAGCATCATGGATACAGAAAATATGATGAAAAAAACATTCTGTAGTAGATATAGGCATTCAAGGGGATGTGCACTGGCCTTTTGGGCACTCTGGCACTGCCAAATAGGCAAATTAAAACTGGCCAGTTTCCACTGGGCCAAAAAAAACACCCATACCGTGGCACTTTCAAGCAGGCCTTCCTGCGTGCCAGAGTGCCCAAGACTCCCAGTCCAATCAGTACAGGTGTACACCGTCTGATGTGACAACAATACAATGTTTTTTTACACTGAAGATTATAAACCCGAGCAACTTGATAGACTTGTATTGAGTGTTGAATGCATCCTGAAAAATTGAGCATGGTCTTATCCTTTTGATCAGGCTACTTGCCATTTTCTACCACTTGGCGTCTTGAAAGGTGCCTTTATTATTTTGGTGTGGAGCTCCTGCAGACTGGAATGCAGGAAAATTGGCAGAAGTGCTGCTACTACTCCCATCCAATGCAGTTTTACATACTGGTATGTCAGAGTATCGCAAAAGAAAAATATCGTCCTACAAAAACAAGCATGTAGTCAGAATATTGACTACTATTTATTTATATATTTTCAGAGTTTTATATAGTGTGAACATGACCAGTCAGGGTATCAGAGCACTGTACATATAGCACCCAGGTCATATATACAAGAGAAAATGAAAGCAGGAATATGCAGGGAGCAATACAAATACAAACACAGGTATACCAATCAGCCTGGTAGACCCTGAATTCGGAGGTGTCCACATGAACATAGTCAAGCTGAGTGACTTTAGGACTACAAGTAAAGGAATCTATTCATCTGAAGCTTTTTTGCTTCTTTTTTGAAGGAGGTAGTAGAGGGATTAGTCCTAATTTCAAGTGGCTGTGCATTCTTGGGGCTAGACCGGAGAAGGAGCAGTTGTAAGAACTCTTTTGTTGAACTTCTGTGGTTTCAGCAATAGGGAGTTTGTGCTTCTCAAGGAACGCCTACCACCCAATAGTTCGAGTTTTTGGGCCAGGTAGCCAGGTGTTTGCAATGAAGGGCCTTATGTGTCACACAAGCTATCTTCAACTGGATTCTTGCTTCAAATGAGAGCCATTTTAGATGGTTTAGGTCTGGTGTAATGTGGTCAAATCTTCTGGATCCTGTAATGAGCCTAGCAGCTGAGTTCAATGTGGCCCTTAATGGAGGCAGTTTTACTTTGGGTAAGGCTGCAAGAGCAGGGCTCCTGAAATCTAATTGGGAGATGACTAGAGATTGGACTGCTAACTGAAATTCATCCGGGGGCAAGAAGGACTTGATTTTCTTTAGTGTGCTCCATTGTTAGTTGGCTCCCCTGGTGGTTGCACTTATATAATCTTGCATATTTAGGTATTTGACCAATGTTATACCTAATGATCTAGTGGAGTCAATAATGTGAGGGGCGCAGTTGAGAGCAGTGAGCTGTTGGAGCCATTTGTCAATGGGGGCATAGTGATTGTGAGGGGCAATCAGGGGGAATCAGTTTTGAGAGTGTTAAGCATGAGGTGCCTGCGGGTGAGCCATTGTTGGATTTTCAGTCAGGTGCTTTTGAGCATGTTGATATCTTCGGATGATGACATTTTCAAATATGCAATGGTGTATCATCAGTTTACATGTTTCAATGAATGTTTGAGAGCTTCAGAAGTTCAGTAAGAGGTTCCACGAACAAGTTGAATAATTTGGTGACAGCATCAATATAACGTCGGTGAGAGCTAAAATATCCTGATGGTAAGTATAAATAGGTAAGCAATATTTTCCCTGCTACTCCAGCTTGCAACTTGTGCAAAGTGCTGAAACTCATTGATATGACTGTGATGTCACTCCTCCATGACCCATATGTGAGTGATTGACATATTTTAGAGTACCATATGAACACTGCCAAAATTGTTTTTGCAACAGAGTGTTGTACATTACATGGGGCATTTGTAAATGATCTTAGATTGTGTACTTCAAATTGGGAGCTACATAAATACATTTCACACATTACAATCTTTTCGGCACATGTAGATTAAATGATATGTCCAGAGTTGATGATGCCAAGCCTATCGTTAAAGACCGGATCGAAGCTGGGTTATCCTCATGTTGAAAGTTCATATTCGGATGCCATTGTCAATCCTAGGAGATCTCACTTCTCTAGTGGGTGACAATTCCAGGCAGATAAATATGATAAAAGAGTGTTGCCACATGGACCTAGTTTTGGACAAAACAGCAGTAATTAATAAGTGCTCAGGGACTTTTCAAGTATGACTTCTTAAACATGGAGCTGTGATGCTGTGAGGAGAAATATAATAAAAGCCTTGTGATCCTATTTTGAGCCACATAATGGACTCGATTATAACCCTCAAAAGGTTCACAACTGATCAGGTGACTGTATGTTGCCATAACATTTGTTGAAATAAAGAAACACACACCCAGGACTTATTTTGAAACAGGAAAACCTGAAACCACAGTCTTTTCAGACTCCTTCAGAAGTAATACTGGTATTAGCCATCCAAGGGGGCAGCACAATCCTAACCCACGAACATTCAGAGAACTTAGTAATATGTAATTAAAAGGAGAACCTACATTTCTTAGGAATGCTTTCCAGAAAAATAAACATGAATTGTCAGTAATACTTGGCTTTTTACCACATTAACATTAATGAATTGTCAAACAGCTTGATGCAAATTGTCACAGTGTGGTTTAGCAGTCATAGAGAATGATTACTTTAATTAATAATGTGTCAATATTTATGTCTCTGAAACGTCCCCTGTTTTTTTTAATGCCTAGGCTAGGGTATCTTCAGCAGTGCCACCAACTTCATTTTTTCAAACAACCCATAGTAAAAATACATACTCACATACATTCAAATTGCGTTGGGTCAGCCCTCTTCATTTCTTGGTCTGTTCAAGAGACATTCACATTTTTATTTCGCCAACCACAACAAACAGCAAGGGTCAACTCACTTCATTCACTGACTGTCTTGCATTGTGATCACACGTGCAGAGATTCTTGGAAAGGAATGCACTATAGTGACAGGACAGGTTTGCCAGAGCTGCTAGGCCACTCCTTTGGTTTTATATGTAATATGTTTGCCAATTTTGTTTGTATACTGCACACGTTTACCAAACAAAAGTATATCTAAGAATATTCATCGCATGCTTTCGAAGGTAAAAATGAACGACTTGATTAATGCTTGCTTATTACAAGTCCTCATAGTAGCATTTGTTCAGGGGTGGCTCCTACGCTATGGCGGAGGATTCTCCCCACCGCCGCCAGCAGTGCAAACAAACAAAAAACTAAAAGATACTGACCTATGTTTACTATCCTTTCATTTTGTTTACTGGAGTCTTGGGGGGCGAGGCCAGGAATATAGGCATACACGGGTAGTGGTACCCACTGTTATCAATGTGCATTATGGTTTGGCCCGCCGTCTCAGGCCGGACAAGCTGTCAAACTCATTAATGCTCTCTCCAACGCAACTGAATTGCTGGGTTGGAGACAGCAAAGTACAGTCTCCCTGGGAGCGCATTTCATCGGCGCTCAGGCCAATCCTGAAGCTGCTCTCATGCAGCAGGTAAGTTTTTGTTTCCATCCTTTTTTTTGTTGTTCATCGTCTTTTACCACCCTCTCCCCCTGGCCCTCTCCTCTGAAACCGGCCACTACTGCATTTGTTGAGGAGCATGCCTACAGTAATCCACGTCCAGTAATCACACCCAATTTTAATTTTTCTGAGTGGGCGCTCTAGGAAAAATGTGCCAATTATCCTAGAACAGTTGGAGCTTTGCTGCCTGTAGTGTTCTTGAGCAAAGAAGCGTTTTCCTCCAACAGGTTTTCACCCACGGAAGAAGCACAGCTAGACCTAACCTACCAACAGGACCTAACACATTCAGTTTTACAGCGCACTCACCGTTCTCTTAATGGATTGTTGACTCGCCTCCTCAGTTTCGCTTTTCCATTTAATCAGCTGTGGTTTGCTTTTATTGGTTTATGTACTGCCACACACTAGAGATTTGCCCTTAAACAGCCTCCAAGTTCGGTTTAGCAACGTCTCACATTACAAGAAGTAAATGAAGAAATAAAATATAGTTCCAACCATCTGCCTAATAGAAACATCAATGATCATTTAGGAGTGGGGGGTGCAATCTAGTTTTGCAATGTGTGCAGATTCTTTCTCTGCAAGTTCACGGTTTGCAGAGCTTTTCTAACCAAAATGGCATGTGTAAGCAGACATTTTGCTGCAACTTTACCTTATGCAGAACACTTCTATGTAGAATGGGAGACAACCTTTACAACGCAACTTTTACTACGCAGTGCCATTACGACGCAACTTTTACAACGCAAACCATTACAACGCATTGCGCTGGGGGGTGCTCTAGGATAGGGAATAGGTTTAATTTACTATCCAACACCTTCCCTACTATCCACGGGGACTGCAGTTGGAATAGTAAATTAAACAATTCACTATCCAGCGCCCCAAAGCACTATGCGTTGTAAAGGCATGCGTTGTGAAAACCGCGTTGTAAAGGCATGCGTTGTGATGTCATACATCCATGTAGAATGGCATTGTGCAGTGGAGGCAGAACACTGTTTTCTGTGAAGTATATCTAATGCAGTATATTATTTTGTGTTATTGAAGGGCATGTGCCCCATGCGTGTTATTGAAGGGCATGTGCCCCACGCGTAGCAAAAGTGGCGATTTTTGAAACTTCAAAAGATGTGACATTCGTCATAGACCTTCATGAAGGGTTGCCATTTTTTTTAACTCCTTCCATGCTCATGATGAGCTGAGCTCATCATGAGTTGCGCCGCTCACATGCTCATGACGAGCTCAGCTCGTCATGTAACGCGGCTTTTGAAAAAAAGCCGCACAGCGCAAAAATGACCACAGCACGCATGCGGTTAAACATTGTACCTGGGTATTTTATGTGGGATTTTCTCAGGTGGCAAACAAAAGAGACAGAGTATAGATCAGAAAGGCTTAATGATAAGGACTCTTATTCAAGCTTCATTGGAAATAGACTCACTGAAAATAGACTACCATCCAAAAATCTTGGACACATGACTGTAAAGCATGTCATCTGATTGGCTTCAGCATGGATCTACCTATGATGCAGAATTCTTGTGATCGTCCACCTGAGCATTTTAATGAGTTGCACCCAAGCTGTTTATGCAGCATTTAAGGGTACAGCCAAAGACTTATCTGGAGATGGTACTTCAAGGAAAGCATATGCTGAGCTGCATGCTCTGATGCCCAGTGTAGAGAACAAAATCACTCTTCTGAGGAAAACACTTTATTCTAGACATGTATTGATCCTCAGTAATTGTAGTGAGTGCAAAGAAGAGTCACCAACGAGTGGTACACCATGATAGATGCATCAAACACTTAGTACTTATGAGTGTTCTTGGATTGTCATAAAAAATACAGATTTGTCCAGAGATATTTCTACAATCGCTTTGGAATGTGATTCACATACTGATAAAAACTTTGGACAAGACAAAAAAGAGTTTAAAAGAATAGCACTTCAAGTTAGATGCACTTCTTGTTCTAGATTATTGATAGGCATTCTAAATGAAGGCCGCAAAGAGTCAAATTAGGAAGACAGTACAAGCAACATATTGGTTTAAGATCAGAGTACTGGTGTGCATTCTAATGAAGACAGAGCATTGTTGGGGCATGGTGCTCCAGCCTAGACATGCAACCAGTTCCAAGCATTGATCATGTGATCACTGCTTGATCACTGAGGGGTGACATTCCAAGATAGGCATGCAACATGCTCTCAGCAGTAATTAGTATTTTAGTGAAGACACACCAAGCTTCCAGGGATGGCTCTCATAGCTAAATATGGAGCAGGTTGTGTGTGCCAATGAACATTCTAGGGTTCAAAGGGCCATCCAACTAAGTATACATCAAGTTCTAAGTTACTGATGGCTTTTCTAATGAAGACAACATCGCCGCAAGATTGTACATCAAGCTTGCAATGCAACATGCCTACAGTGCACTGATGAACGTTTAAATGAAGGCATCAAGTAGTTGTCCAACATCAGCACTCTAATTTTAGCTCGAAGTTATCTTCAAGCACTAATAAGCATTTTAGTGAAGAAAACAAAATGTTCCCATGAACAGCACTACATGATATACATGTAATGAATACTGAGCACAATAATAGTCCTAGGGAACGGGGGGGGGGGGGCTCTGTAACCTAATCATCCTCCCTCTGTGTGCTTTTGTTCACTAAAAGAAACTGTGGTTGCCTTAAACTCAATGAAGCAGGGCAAACCCCCATGCCTCAATAATATAGCAGGTGATCTTTTTCTCTCTAAGCCAGCAATATGGATACCATACCTGAATGCTCTTATTAGCTGTGGGGGAACCTATGCCTGAGTCATGGAATGGAGCCATTATCACCCAATATACAAGAATTTACAGATAGACAACCCAGGTAATTATTGGCCACTTAGATACATCGTGAAAGATCTAAACTAGGCATGTTCTTGCCCGTCATCAGACTTGGATGAAATACCACCAGGTATTGTCTGATCTCCAGGGAGGTTTTCATGAGAAAACAAGTACGATGGACCAAGTGCTTTCAACAATATGTTAGAAATATATTCTACAGCAAAAAGATCATCTCTATATGGCCTTCATGGACTTGAAGGCCGCTTTTGATCTAGTCACAAGGAAACGCCTGTATGAAGTTGTCAGGCAATATGACATCCCGAAGATCTTTTACAGTTACTAATCAAATTACACACTGGCACTTATGCTCAAGTTAACTGGAACAGCCATGGGGACCTCACTGAGAAGATCTCTATCAACAGTGGGGTCAGACAGGACTGCGTCCTTGCTCCCACGTTGGTTTATTTGTTAATAAATGGTCTTGTGGGATGGTTGAGTGGCTGTCCTGACTCCGATGGGTCTCCAAGTTCTTCTGGGTAAATTTCAGAAATTCTGCATAAACAAAGGTCTTGAAATTAATGTGGGCAAGACCACATTTATGGCCCTGAACGAGGTCGCTAAGAAACTGATCAAGCTAGTCATGAGCTTTGGATACTTAGGTGTCAGGCTCTCATATAAATTATCTTGGAAGCTCCAGCTAGAGAAAAGTAAATCTCTGCTGCGCCATAGATCAGCAGTAACCCTGACGAAATACAGATTGACTTCAAGTAGGGCATTGTTCCCGGTTCTTGAGGTCTACAGAGAGTTGCATTGGGTGGGACTTCATATGAGGCGGAATTAGGGGGCTACGGTGACACGGGTTCTTAAGGTGACCATTAAATTTACCTTGTAGGACCCCTATGCTTCCACTGAGATGGGATTTGGACATTCAGAGGGTGGACCATATTGCCCAACCCCAGTGCTCATTTCTTACAGAATGTCCATCAAGATGTTAATTATGCTTGGCAAGAACTATCCCATGCCTTGGCCAAGGCAGTCAACGGCTCTGCCTTAGTTTACATCTGGCAGAGGTATGGTAAGACCCAGAAAATCTGTCAAGAAACTTAGCCACCAAGATCAAGTCTCCTGATTGGGACTATAGGCTTGCGGAAGTCCAGCGTGATTCTCGCCCAGAGGGTTTGATTGATAAATTTCTAACATACAAGTGTCTACCTCTGTTTGAAACATTCATCGACAGGATCACGCCCCATACAGGCACATTTTTATATTTTCACTTCAGAATTGGCTTGTTTCCTTTAACTCGCTGACTGCTAAATGGATGAAGAGAGAAGATGTTGAAGGGGTTTGCTCCTTCTGCCCAGCAGCCAGGGAATCTGTGATTCATCTTGTATTTTTCTGTCCAAACTATATTCTACCACGCCTTAAGTGGATCACTCCAATTTGTCAGAACTTAGCCGTAGGCCATTGTCTAGAGCCTCTGCGTATCCTCAGTCACGAGACACACAAACCAATAGTCTTTGCCATCTCGAGATTCTTGAATTGAGCATGGTCACTAAGGTCTAGAAGCCTCAAACTAACCGCCCAGCCCTAACAGCTCACCCTCAAAGTAGGCAGTATACATAACTGTAATGTAATGGGTCCCACAGTAGCTGCCCCTGTGTCACTTCTACTCTCACAGGATGATTCTCTTACTCCATACAGCTGATTCTGACAAAGAAGGTTTTCTTTTTTATGTTTTGATGAATTATATGATGTGAATGCACAAAACACTTTTGCTTATGGCCACTACTTTGAAGGAGCCACACTTGGGAGTGTAACAATTTAAATCAGAGCACCTGATTTCATAAAAATGCTCCTTTGGCTATGACATTCCTTAGAGTTTGCATTGGCACAAGGGTTTCCCCGTATTCCGGATTGAAGTATGTTCTAAATTATGCTAAACTAGAGTCTCGGCAGTGTGAAATTATGTTTATTGTTATGTAACGCTGGTCCTTTATAAGGTCACTTGATTACTCCTTGCTCTAGTCGGTCAAGGAAGCCATGGGCTGCCTAAGTGAGACCAAGGGCGTGCCTGTACCCCGATGGGAGCCTGCATGTTTTGCATACATCAACCATTATTGCCTAAGAATGTTTAACTTCAACTTTTATTTCTGATGGAAGCTTGCTTGAACTGCACACAATTTTAATTTCCCAAGAATGTTTAATTCCATTAGTGTAATTTTCTGTTGCTCCGAATAGGACAAGTCTGGTGTCCCCTTTAATTGACTGTTGCTGTATGATGTACAATAATTTTTAAAGAGTTGTATTTATTGTGTTTTATCCAACTTCGTTTTTATTATAATTAAAAAAAAGATTATATTTTTATGTGTACTTTTATGCTTATATTTATGTAGCCGAATAAAGTTATTATTACTACACGTAATGAATTCACATGCCAATTGCCATTAAAGAGAATGCAAGAAAGAATCTTTCGGGAATGGTCCCTCAAAGTTAGCCATGCAGCGACCTCTATATTGAGTCATCTTGGCATGGCACTCTCAATTAAGGCACTACATTGAGTCATCTTGGCATGCACTCTCAATTAAGGCACTACATTGAGTCGTCTTGGCATGGCACCCTCAATTAAGGCATGCAACATGCTCGAGCCTGTGAATGCAGCTTTCTAGTGCAGACTTCAAAGGTTCATACAAGGATGCCACTGCAACCCAGCAGCTGTCTGTGCAGGTAGCAGTGATGTGGCGGTAGGGCCGGGATAGGGGGGATTTCGAGGGACGATGCAGAGGGAAAATTAATTATTCATTTAATCTTCCCTCGACATCATCTCTCAAAATCCCCCCTTACCCGGCCCCACCCCCCATCGCTGTTACCTGCATGGACCGCGGCTGCTACAACCGAGCATGATTCAAGGTAAAATACTAACAGACAGTCTAGTGTCCAGGAATGGAACTCCAAGTTCAGAATGCAATGACCTCCATGCATTGATGAGTGCTCGAGTGAAAAACTACAAGTGTGTTCCAGGCATAGCATGCTCAGGTACAGAGACAGCATGCCGGTGCAGACTCCAAAGAGTCTTCTTCGCAACTGAGAAAGCATTGAAGCGGAGACTACCAAGAGTTTTTGAGGTATTTCTTTGACTGCTGTCAAATAACCATCTAGATTTTGCAATAAAGCACATGTTGAACTGCTCCTACACAGAGCCACATTGATCGGACCTGTGGAAGGTTGCCCAGTGGCTAATTTGAAGCAAATGGTTTCTTCTTGAGAAGGACAACTGAGATTGTGCAGGAAGTCTTTCTCTCTTTTCACCCTTGTCAGGCACTGCCAAACACAATAATGAAAGGTTCTCCTGGGGTATCAAGAAAGCTTCCAAAAATAGTTTCACTTTGTTGCTCAACATATTGTGGGTGGAATTTCCATGGAAATATAAATATTTGGAAAGTGGTTGCATCCCTTGATAAAAACAATCAGTATTCGCTGAGTGGCTCCTCAGCCATAAATGACTCAACTTTTTTTATCATCAGTTGATTTGTGTTTGATGTAAGTGCCGGTTGTCTCTGCTCAGTGTTAGCATAACGAAGTACCTATTATTTCCTAACAAAGTAAGGTAGACAAAGTAAAATGTGACATCAGATAATATGTACAGTGGAATATACCACAGAAGTAAAGGAGATTGTTTTTCAGGATTGCTTCAAAAGTGCAAGCGGACAATTCATTAAATACCAAGTGATAATGGTGTTCGTTAGCCTGTGATGCTGTTATCCATCACGTGGCACCTTTCCCAGACAAGATTTGGTTCTGTTTTGCTCAGGTCAATTTATTTAGCCTTTTCTCACCTCATTTTTTAAATTGGTCCATTCGCCATCAATGAACTGATTGCTCTTGCTTCAATTTACATTTTCTTATCCAGATAGTGACCATTAATCCACCACTGGTTGAAACGCCGTCAATGCCTGTAGCAATAAATACTGGTTGTTTCAGAAGCCTCTGGACCTGAACCAGAGACCTCTGGACCCAAAAAACGTTTGCCCATTATCTTTTGGATCATATACACCACTGCACTATACTCTGTTTTTCACTCACTCTGTGATCACCGAAACACTGAGCACTTTTTATTAAGCTGCAAAATATATGTATGAAAGTCTACTGGCGGACTCTCTTGTCCTTCGTTGATGCTTTGAATTTCTACATTGTTTGTGGTTAAATAACTGTTTATTTATTTACCTTATTGTTGTAATTTATCGCACCACAAGGAACCTCTATTCTTCCTGAGTTTATAAACCTCTGCTTCCAGGTGGTTCCTGGGCTGCCCCCTTTTCATGAAATGAATATCACAAACAACAAAAGCTTTTCAAAGACTGATTGTACGCATGTTTGCACCTCTGCACGGTGTACTTGGCGCTTCTCTTTATTCTACACACGAAACTTATATAAAATACCTGGTTTCTGATTTCCTAGGTTTGACTTAAAACCTAGACAACTTTTCTTACATTTAATATTCTTTGTTATGTTGGATACCTACAAAGATGCATTTTATGGATCATGGAATCTGGGTTTGAGAGTTGATTTTTCCTCTACAGGTTATACTTTTCTGGTGTGTACACTCTCAAAAGAATTGCATTGATTTTAAGCTTAAGAACGATGGGCATTTACATTCTATAATCTGATGTGTCATGTTTTTAAATTCCAAATTCCAAAATAAATACGTAAATAAAAATGATACGGTGAAGTTCTTGTTGAGAAAATATATTCGTACATCTACAAGCACTGCATTGTCAACATTTACATTTACTCCTCCACAACGTCATACAGTGACATTCTAAGGACATACTTTACACTTATTTTAGCACCACATCAAGACAGTTGCATTGCCAGTTCATTTAAATTACACAGATTTTACACATTGGCCTTGACCCTAACCGTAATCCTAATCTTAGTTCAGGGGATAAACCTGTCCCTGCACCTAACCTTAATACTAACCTAAGCCCAACACAATTTTCCACTCAAAAACCTAAACCCAGCTCTCACCGTCAGCTAGCCCCAACCTTAACATTAACCAAAGCCCAAAAGCTCAAACACAATTCCCATCTCTTCTTGCCCCATCCCTAACACTAACACTAGACCCAACCCTAACCTCGAATCCTAACGCTAATATTTTATTATTACAATTTTAGGGCTCTGTTGTGGGCTTTCTTGGGGTCTAATTACTCAAATGGGTCATCACTCACATCGTGAGTCGACACTAGAAGGCTGATTTGGTCACAAATTAGGTTATAGGCGGTGTCTTATAATTTCCATTTTGTAGAAGGCATGTAGACTTTTCTTGTTTGCTAATGAACTCCATTAGGGACATTATGGCTGTTTTGCTTTTAAATTAAACGTTTGTTCTTTTATTGGATCCCGGAGGACACATACAGAACCCACACAAAGAAACTCTATGGGAACATTAAAACAAATTGCTTCAATAAGTTTACTAAATAATAAAATCAAATGTAATATATTTGTTTGCACGTGCTATAGACAGCATTCTGCACCCATACATCTATGTGACTCCAAGTAATCCTCATTCAAGATTTAAGAAAGCCTGATGAAATGAGACCCAGTCAGTGACAGAATATTCTGGGCCACAATTTTATAGATTTTCGTTGCCTGGGTCACAATTGTGTTAATTTTAATTGCCAACCTGAGACCACAGCAGGCATGTTTTTTTCCTCCGCATGACAGGTGCTTTTGGTATAAAATGTGTGGCTGTTTTGAAGTTGCCACTAAAACTTGAATATTGTCTTTTCTCATTTTGACACACACAACATGACAATCTATTTTTGAAAGGAGCAAAGCAGGCAGAGTCATTAAAAAATCCATACAAAATGGTGACATTGCATGGTGAGACGCAATTTCACTAGCTACAGAGTGTTCATGAAGGCACAAAAGTCTAACCATCCAGTTTTGGAATGTGTGCTTTGCACCATGCTAAAAGTACATGTCCTAAAATGTGAATGATTCCATTATTTACCGGTAAACTTCATTACCCCGAGTTGGTTCGCCTCTCATCCAAGCTGACCCTCCCTCCCTCCCTATTAACATGGAGCCAACAATATAAACAGGTTGTAAACAGGCAGGACGCCATGGAGGGAGGGTCATTTATAATGGTAAAAGATATAGTAGAAAGACTAAAGTGTCTGTAGCTGATCCCTTGAAGATAGACTGTCCTGAGGTAAGACAGCCTCAAATAGTATAGACTAGGACGAGGAGCACTTATGAGGGGGTAATGGAGAATTCCATTAAACTCAGATCAGGGCCATCTGAGGTGTGTTATGGAATTGAGAAAACAACTTGGAAAAACTGAGTGTGCTGAAAGTTGTCAGCCAGCTGAGACCTGTTAGGTCTGCACCTGCCACAGCAGAAGCATGGATCTCAGCATAGGGTGCTGGTCACAAAAACAGGCTGCCAACACGCCTGGAAAATATTCTTTCACTTTCTGTTTTAAGGGTTGGCCTGCAATGAGAAGAAAGGGTATCGCGATTGAGTCCCAGAAAACTGAGGTACTGAGCTTTTCATTTTTCAACAGTCCAAATGTTCATGTGACTAAATGAGACTTTGTAGGGAGGCGTCCAACCCTCGTGCATGAATAGTAGCATTGTAACCCAATGAGGTCACCGCAGAAGGAAAAGTGAGGTAAGAACACAGCTGAATCTACAGGCCCTGCTGGTGTGGGAGGTACCAGCCAACACACTCTTAAAGGCACAGGAAGGTTTCTGTGAGGCCATGGCCTCCTCAGGTATGTGCAGATATGAGGGCTATAGTACACTATAAATGTAGTCTGAATAAAGCTAACCTTTATATAACACTAGATTTAATTCTGTGTTGTTTGACTGCAAGAAAAGCATCTCCTCCCAAGACATTAATGGTCACTGGGTTTATTGAAAGAAATAACTTACCCTAATAAACAAAGACTGTTTCTTTATGGCTTCTCTTAAGCCTGTTGGAACCTATTAGAAATAAGTCAACGTAGTGTGTCATGTTAGGGTCTAGGTTAATTCCTGCAAGAGTACTTTTTATAGCCCGGAGCCTGCCCGTAATTTATATATGAACATTCGTCCCAAGTTTTACAAATAAAATGCGCTCAAATACTTTTTTGAGACATCCGAGCCACCGTAAGCTAGGAACGTGAAGCAGAATGTGCCATAGTCGATAAAAATGGTGCTTCATCATATGCACCGCAGCCTTACTTCAGACAGTGTTATGACCGCCAGCACAAGATGGAGACACGCTGTACAGTATTTAAGCATAATGGCTTTATTCCCTTGTGTGCTGAACTCAAGTTGCTGATACGCACTTACCAAGCAAAAACATTTGTCCTTGGTTTTTAACGAATATGCAGTGTTTGCCTTCGAACTTTCAAGTTCTATTATTCAGGTAAAATTGGCCCTGAAAGTTTCCAAACATGTCCGCCTAATTTATTCCCCTCAAACAGAGTGCGCGACTCCCTGCATTTGCCAGTGCTGAGTGTCAGTTTAGCACGTGTCCTTAAATATTTATGGTCTGAGTGCTTTTTCCAGATCCGGTTTTACACGCACTCGAGTAGCTCACAACACATTTGTTTCTTATATTCTTATAATTCTCATTCTCAAGACATACTTTCTTCTTACCTTCCATCTCAGGGTATCACTTGAATTCTTTGTTACTCCCTTATTCATTTTTTGTGTAACAACTTTTCAGTCTCTACTCATTTTCTTGATTCCAAGATCATTCCGCAGGACACATAGGGGACTACTTTTGTATTTAGTAAATCAGTGCATTTCTCAACATGTGCTTCCGCAGGAGCAGGCACACATCATTAGGGTACCTGTGACTGTTCTTTTAAGTCCTGCTGGAGGCTCTACTAAGTCCTGCTGGGCTCGTTCCTTTCAAATCCTGAAGGGCCCCGACACTGTACAAAACCCTACACGAGCTTCTCTCTGTCCAGTCAGGAGTTGGGATACCCTAACAATGGCTAGTATTTCTTTCCTTTTCCCATGCATGCTGTTGGGTCTCCCAGAGATGTGCTGGTGTGTGTGTGTGTGTGTGTGTGTGGGGGGGGGGAGGTGCGGGGGGCATGTAGAACTCAACATTTTAGGAGGGAGCGCAAAATGCACTCCAGGTAGAATGGATATCTTCCCAGCAGTTCATTGAAATGCTAGATCAACATCGAGCGGTGGGGAGGTGGGTTGAATGTCTTTTCTAATTTCCCACCTACTTAGGAAGAGGGGTATTACTTTTTCACCTGCTGCGAAAATGTACCAGTTACCTATATGGGCAGGAATGTTCTACCATAAGGACCATTGTCTTGTGTCTAGTACCATTGCCAGTTTCAGTGGGAATCGAATGCCAGACACTAAGGGCTGCAACCCAATGCATATTTAACCTGTCATTAAAGGGGCACCCTTAAAATCCTCAAAATTACATGATCGGACCTTTAAATATTCACATTTACATTTTCACCTATGTTTACTTCAGCAACATTTACACTATGTATTTCACAGCATACCATTTTACATTGTCATCAGTTACGCTGTCCTCTAACAAGCGCAGTTAGAGGCTAGCTTTAAAAGTTGACACTAGGGTTATTGTCTTGGTCAGGATTAAAACTGCAAAGTTTCTTGTTATTGTCGCAAGTATGTGGTACAGGTTAGTTGATGGCGTTAGTTGTTGAGGTTAGGGTTATGGTTTGGAGTTAATTGTAGGGCTAGGGTTAGAGGCAGGAGTTGAGATTAGATTTGGAAGTCATGCTTTCGCTAACCTTAAACCTAAGAAAGCCCTGTTGTGTGCTCTAGATTGGTTGTCGTTAGGTACATAAATGCCCATGTTTATGTAATGAAAGATCAGTCTGTTTGAATAAGGTGAAGTGAGTGGCTGAAGTGCATAAAAAAATATGGGATATATGATCCTGAGTGTAAAGGGGTGGGGAGAGTGAGTGTGGAGGGGCGGGGTCAAAGACACACCTAAAAAGAGCACACTATTCTGTAACACCTTTTTGCTATGTCAGGTAACTACTTATAAAATAATGTGCACACCTTAAACGGAAAAGACATGCAAGTTAAAATAATCAGTGAAAAATGCACTCTTTTCTGGTATAACACATCAATTGGTTAATGTGATCACTCCAGATGTCTGTGTATGTAACAGGAGAGTCACTGGATTGTGGAACAGTGACTTGTGTATTTATAATGCTACAAGGTCCCAGCTTGTGAGAGAGAATACTGTGAATATGTACAACATTATTGTAAAATTGCACTACACACAATGATATACTGCCACAAAATATATAAAAATATTTAAAGACCATAATAAAACAAGTGGTTTCAAAATATATACTTTATGAGAAAATGTAAATGTTGAGAGCCCCACTGAAGACCATGGAATAACTTATGGCTAATAATGGCTGGTGTAGGCCTTTTGCTCAAAAATTCCAATGTTTATTTTTATGTCTCCCTATTTAATTTATTGCAATCTACCCTGAATGAGTGGAATGTTCTAATACCCTTATGGCCCATGTGCCTCATGTTATACTGGTTGTTAACAATCCTTTCCATCACTATAGGACTTTATATGTGGCAAGGGCCTATAACTCTGGTCAAGGCCCTTAATAACTGCAATAGCCCTCGAAAGTGGGCTATGAGCCTACAGTAATACACAATCAGACGGTGCCTAATTCAGCATTATTTATAAGGGTCCATTAGAAGGGCGCACTCCAGAACTCAGCTAGTATCATTCTTACATTAGAATAACTCTTTATGACCATGAACAGTCCAGTGGATCCATCAATTAAAGCCTACACTGGCTCCCAAGCAGCCTTTACCTTTACTGATTAATCAATTGCACATTACATTTCTTTCAGGCAGTAGACACCCTGACAAGAAGGCTTGTCCTTTCTTCATTAACTACTTGTCGCCCTCTCCTCTTCTCAGCACAGAAACCCACTGCCCTCGCTTTTATCCAGAGACACCCGAAGGTCAGCATTAACCATCCAGGGACAGTTGTTTTGAACTAAAAGTATGGGAACTGTATCTGTAAAATTAAAAAAGTATAAGTACGTCATAGCCTATTGAGCCTGCCCACTTCAACCTCTGGGTCAGTGGTGCATGGTATTAAATTAAAAAAGTAATTTCTCACTTGTAATCACTGCACATGATGCTGCCATGTGCACCAGCCAACTTAGCAAGCAGAGTGGCCACTGTCCCTGAGATGAAGTATGATGAATGTGGACTCACGGATTCACAGATGCAGTAGATTCCAACTAACTGTGTTAGAATGAGCTTGTTTGACCTCGGCGTGAATTTCCATCTGCGCCAAGTCACAGGTCAGCATCAATAGGTGTGATTAAGAATAGGTACAATCAAGGAATGCTAATTACCTTGAATTACCTGAAGGGGAGGGGAGGCCTGAGTCCTGCTCTCACACAATGACCCGTCATAGTATGCTCACTGAAGATGCAGAAGACTCTCATCCGTGCAGCCTACTTGCAGCTGTTCAAGAGAGTTTGCATTCATCCTTTGCTGCTTGGGTACCAGAAGCTGGTTGCAGTGGTTGCCTTTGCCCCAACCAAGCCTTTGCAGCGCAGATTTTCACCTCTATGTATAGCCAACGGGTGGGTGCTGTATTAGAAATACACAGGGTCTGAGATCCCACGTTACACAAGTGTTAGAGACAAAGGTGTAAAATAGTGAAAATGTTTAAATTCCTCAAAAATACAAAAAAAAAGGGACATGCCCCAACAAGTAGGCAATGCTTCAATCTTGTGTTTTCTTTTGCAACTCATTACAGGTGTGCTAGTTCAGCGGCAACACAAGAAGTGCATCAGGACTACCACTCCCAGAATACATTGCGTTTTAATCTGCATCTCGGGAATGTATATCTAATACGCCTGCCGTATAGGACAATTACCGTAATGGTAGCCAAGAATGATGTCATGATTTGGGACTAAAGCAGAAGGCTAGTGGTTGGATACCACTTCAGAAGAATGCAAAGGCTATTTATCTTGGAAAGAATTTGGCAGCTGTAGTGCACACTTCAACTTATGCTGACCACCCCTAGCAACTCCATAAACACTGGAGAGCCCTTGGGATTTCAGCAACCAAGCAAGTAATTGGCCTATTAGAGGTACTGTAACTTTTTCATGACAAATACAAACGATCCGACTTATCTTTCGTGGTGTTAGCAGTAAACCCGCGCATTATGATTTAAATCCCACAGGAAAACCACTGACCAATCACTGGCTTGGACCATGTGAAATAACAAGAGCTTTCAACTTGAATTTATGTTTAGGTTTGCTTGAAGCTCAAACGGTTTACCAGCTGCCTTTATACTGAAAAGTTTTAAACTCACGACAAAATAGAAACCTCTGTAAGACATGTAATCAGGGACACTGGAACTCGGTGTCAATAAAGTGCCAAACTATGGGGTAGGATTGGTGACATTTTGCAACAAAGATGCGGTATTGTGTGCCCCATTTTGGAACACTATTATTTAGCCAGCCTATCATTTTAACACACCAGTATTGTCTGGACAAAACTTTCACCTCATTAGTACCAGTTTCACACCTCAGTGCAGCAATCAGCAACTGAAAGGGGGCCTTGTAACCTGTGTAAATGGTCTGCCACTACTGAGCGACACCAAGGGTGCTAAAATGGAGTTGAAAATCTGTAAATGATACAGTTGACTGCGAATTATGTGGCGAGGGAGATAAATCCGTTAGTATGCTCAAAATGCGGCAGCCTAGGTATTGCATAAGAAATTAGGGGGCATATTACCAAGCGGCAGCGATAATTATCGCTGACCGCCCTCAGTGTGACAATGTTTATCGCTGATAATTATCGCCATGCTAGCTCTGTATTAACAACGCATAGCGCAATGGTGATAATTATCCCAGCGATAGCGATGTTGTCCATGGAACATCGCTGTTTTTTCAGCGAGCGATGTTCCATTGAAAACGGCGATAACCTTGCTGATACGACCCTCAGGTCGTATCAGCATAATCCACCCCCAATGGTAAGTATACCCAAGTCAGCCTTTTTGCATACGTTAGTTTTTCAAAAACTAACGGCAGCAAAAATGCGTGGGCCTCCTTGTAAATATCGCGATGTGCACATCAGCGATAATTTACAAGGAGTACTGCCCAGTGACACCCACTCTGCATCTCATTAGAGATGCAAATCGAGGCGTTGGGAAAACGGGTGCTAACATGCGCTAATGCATGTTAGCATCCCCTTGTAGATGGGGCGATGTCATTTTCGCCCCTTTTTTGTCTTTTAAAGCCAAAAAAGCGGCAAAATGGCCCTTGATAATATGCCCCTAATTATGGTCCAGGAACCCACGTTGTTTAATACTGAGGTGTTATGGATAGGCAGGGTGGGACCTTTATGGTTCGAAAGTTACTTCAGGAGCCTGCGCGCCATATTTTGCATGGTGTCTTGTCTTTTTAGGTCTGGCTTAACATTGCAACAGTCTGAAGACCTATTGCTACAAAGTCTTTAAATGGACATGGGGTGCGATTCGGCTCTTGAGTATTGTCTCACCTCTTGTTACTGGAAGTTTGGGGCATCATTCCACCCCCTGTGGTGTGCTTGCATTCCAGTGCACGAGGGACTTGTTTTACATATCAGAAGTATACAGTCATCAGAAATTAGGGGTACATTTTTACTAATGCTTTGCAGCATCACGAGTGCGACAGAAACAGATGCAAAGAAGCACAAAGTATCAACAGAGATTTACTTTCCAGCGTAAAAGGGGTTTGGAACTGAAAATGTGGCCTTTTCATAGCACCATGTCCACTTTGCGTCAAGGTGGCGTTTCTGGGGGCGGATCACCACAAATACCATTGACTCAACCCCCCCATTTTATTGAATTAGCCTGAACGGTCTTTGTGTCAACATCTAAAACCTAGAAGAAGCATCTGCAAACGAGGAAGAATGCATTGATTTCCCCAAACATGGGATACAGGGTGTGAGCACAATGCAAAGCACATATACGGTGCATCTCCCCCTTCTGTTGCTGCCTTTGAATAGAAATGTGTACTGGAAGGGTATGCTTGCAGTACAAATCCTATAGTGGAGCGCACAATCGCCTCCGCACCATGGCGCAAGGCAGTGTGTGGCGCAAATCTGCCTGTCTGTTTACCGATGCAGGGAGTAACATGAGTAGCAGGCCAATCTTAGTGGATGTGGCTTTCAGCTATGTTTTCACCTTCTAGCAACGTAGCACAGCACACTTGGATGTCACCCTGCATTGCATGGAATCTATGTAATGTGGGCCACATTTTTTGTTTTGCTTGTATTTTTCACTGCAGTAGCCTTTTATCATTGTTTTAAACAAGAACCACATTTTGCATACTGGAGTAATCCATATGCCCCGATCAACAAACTTTGGCAACGCCAATCTGTCTTGCTTTAATACTCCAACACTGGTATGTGCACACATATTGTTTGCAAAGTTTATTCCATTAACCTCTTCGATGCAAGTCAAATTCCCCCGCAGTGCTGGCGAATTTGACGCGTGCGCAGATCGGACGCCCACGTCCACCGTGACATTGTTAAATCATGGCTATTGGTTTGCCAATGTTTCTTGCATAATGCAGCTGAAGCCTGGGAAAGGTAAGCTAAAAAATTAAAGAAGATGCAGCATTGTCTGATTTTGGTGTACAGGTCTAAATCGTTAGAAAGTTATAACAGAATAACACTCATGAAAACAGAGAGGAGTTGCTACTGTGCAATTCACCTTTGCAAAGGTTATCTGATGCAAGTTTTGCCGTTATTGATTTTCCCCCCAAACTTTCATGTTTAAGTTAAGTTTCATAATAGCAGAATTAATGGCACCCCCTCAAATTTCAATAAGGTCAGGGAAGGAGGGGAATGCAAAAACAAAGCACAAATAGATTTCCCTCTTAGACCATACTCATTCAACCATGAGATACTTCATCTGGTTATATATCATACATCTCAGAAGTACAATGGTGACAACCACACAAAATACATCATTTCATATTTTATTTGTTCAAATAATTTTTTCTCTATTTTTTTTGACACGGCCTCTTAGGGTCCATTTTGTTATTTTTTATTTTTTTTCATTCTTTTCCTTCGTAATATCTCATTTCATTTCATTACAAAAACACATTGTTACATAGTTCATATAAATAGAAAAAAGCAAAACATCATATATACAATATACAAAAATACAGAATATAAATACGCCCCCTGGATTCACATCACTCATACATCATACATATTACCACATTTTCATCCAAACTGTAAACATTCTAAGTGCGGAATTTCATCTAGTGTTTTATGACATACATTGGCAGAGATATTCTTTGTCAATTAGAATCCAGCCCTGTACAGATTTTGTGTGGAATGTTTACAGTTTGGATGAAAATGTGGTACTATGTGTGATGTATGAGTGATGTGAATCCAGGGGTTAATATTCATTCTAATCAAACCCTGCCAAGATGGAAAAATTATGCACACTTTTCTCTGCACGTTTATATTTAACAAAGTTTTTCTAAGCAAAATGACAAGTTAATTTCGGAATTTGTCTTTGCGCGTTCACCATAAACTTTACCACAAATCGCTGTAATAGTCAAGATTTTCATGTAAATGCACGGAGTGTAAAGTGTTATAGTCTTGTGAAGTTGTAAAGTGTTCCAAAGAACTTCTTGAAGACTGCGTAAAAATCACAATTTTGATTAGCCCCTATTCGAGGCTGTTTTGTAATGGCTATCTCCAGAATTACAAAAGACGGGCAGCTCAGGTGAGATGCCCACCCATCTAAACATGTAAACCCTGGGGAACAGGTGGAACAGGACAAATACTGACATTCTGGAATAATTAACCACAGTACAAAATGTCAGAATGTTTGAGTGGAGGGAAGTCACTAGAGCCTCAGTAATAAGGCTGAGTACTCATCCACTCTGGAGTTACCAATATCAGCAACTGTTATTGGCAGCTCTGGAGGAGGAAATGGGATCCTGAGTGTTCCTGTGAAAAATACGAATTACTAGGGGAATTGATCATTCTGGTTTCGGTTCCCTAATCAAATTCCTCTTTTCTCACCAGAATTTCACCTGGAAACTTCACATGCTTTTTCAGGCCCCTTGGACATTAAAATGTCACTCAGAATGAAGGCCTATTTGAGATGGCATGGTATGCCAGTGGCTAAACAAGTTGCATGCCTTCCTTCCCATCACCTTTTGAGCGTTTGATGTGACACCTTGGGTGGCCAAGGGTAAGCCGAGATGTGGGTCCCTAGCTCACTGTGCCATGGAAACTAGACTACACCCAGTCAAATCAAGCCAAAACCGGGCTTGGGAGGCTCAGGGTTCAGACACAACCTGGCCTGGCAGTTCGGACATAGCTGTTCCTATCGGAGCAGGACAAAGACTGATTTGCATATGGCTGGGTCTAATCTGAGGTGGCACGGTGGGCAAAATAACAATGGGTTGGAATGCTACCCTAAGAGATTGCCAGTGGTTAGCCTTGTTGCAGGCCTTCCTCCCATCACCTTTTTTTTGGTTGATATATAAGGAACAGAAGTAACATAGAAAAAAACGCTTTTATGAAAAAGGAATTCAATATACAGAATACCTTTCAGCTTAAATTATGCAATCTACAACATTTAGGCTTAATTTATGTAGAAACGAGGATCTTTATAAGTTGATATGCACACATAAGATTTTTGTAAAGCAAGTAATTTTTGGAAATTTGCTAAAAATTCCATTGCCCATGCGAGGAAAGAGGTACATTCTGTAGAGTGTTCATAAACGCCGGATGAGCTGTCTTGGAACTATTGGTAGATAATAGGAATTAGATTCACAAAGAGTCTCTGAGCACATGCCCAGCAGTCGTAGGGGAGTCTATGCACTCAGGGCGGATTTAATGAGAATTCTTCTTGCTGAGAATCCTCAGCGAGTGCAGAGGTGCCCCACGAGTGCGGGCCGCCGCCAAGAGTACAGAGGCCCTCTGTGAATCAGGTCCTAGATTTTTATTGTTACCTAACTCAATGCTCTGCGTTTTATCAAGCTCAGAAGGCTGAACGGCTGAGTGGAACTGTTGGATCAAACACAGATGCCTGGAGTGGATATAGAAGTCCATTGAGGCCCCATACCTGGTTACTTGCCAATTTTCTATTGGTGAGCCTTTCAAAATTCCACCTGTGGGCATAATACTTCACAGTCCCTAAAAGACTCAAAAGTATTTTTTGCCAAAGCATGATTTCTTCTGCCATTCATAGAAAGAGTGGTACTTTATTTTATTTATTTATAAAGTTTTATATATGGCGAACAAGATCCCGAAGGATATCAGAGCGCTTTACAAAAAGGATGGAAGGAGGGTAACACATACAATATCGACATTAAGTAGGAATAAGAGCAAGAATAATCACATTAATACAAGACGCATAGGTCAAAGGAGAGTAATACAATAAGCAGATACATAGCAGACTGAACGGGGGGCACACTATCAGATAAAGAAGAGCAGCATCCAATGATGGTCCAATGGTTGAAGGATCAATGATCTTGAGCAGGTGAACCTAGCCCAATTAAGGTAGGAATTGTTAATTAAGAATCTTTTGACTTCCAGTTTGAAAGCAATTGTTGAGTAGATGCTGCGTGTTTCCGGTGGAAGAGAGTTCCATATCTTTGGGGCAACACCGGAGAAGGCTCTCTGGCAGGTTCTCTTTTTCCTAAAGATTTGTGGTTTCAGGAGGAAAGTGTTGGCGCTTCTTGAGGCTCTACCCCGCAGGATAGTTCAAGTTTTTGCGCTAGGTACCTGGGAGTTTTCAAGTGGAGGGCTTTGTGCTCCAGAATAGCAATCTTTCACTGGATTCGAGCTTCGTAGGGCAACGATTTAAGAGATTTTAGAACTGGGGATATGTGCACATTTCGTTTGGTACCTGTAACCAGTCTGGCCGCAGCAGCCAGAGATGCCCTTAGTGGAGCCACAGCGTATTTGGGAAGGCCACAGAGTGAAGCGCTGCCGAAGTCTAATCTATGTAAGATGAGTGCTTGAACTACTTGCTTGAAATCAGATTGTGGAAGGAATGGTTTGATATTTCTAAGTGTTCTCATCAATTGGTTTGTTCCTCTACACACGTTGCTGATATGATTATTCATGTTCAGGTGCTTATCTAGGGTGATTCCAAGAGATTTGGCTGTGTCTATAATGAGGGGGTGCAGTTGAAAGCCATGAGGTGGCATTTATTTCCATTCTATTAAGTGTACAGAATGTGCAGTGTAAAATACAACCAGGAAATTATACATAGCATATAGCACATTTTAAAAAAGATTATAAAGTACAACACCTATGCAATTTAGCATGCAAGAGGCATCCTTTTATTCCGGCCCAGGCACTGTGAACAAGGATGTACCTTGACTTTTAAAGATTCTGAATGTTTGCACTGCAGGCAACCAATCATCTTAATGCCTAAATTGGCCTACACACCGACTCTACCTGTGTTTGCACAGACCGGTATGAGTATGCATGGAGCCCTTAACGCTCCCAGTTTAAATGTGTATTTTTAAGAAATGCCGTCTATGCTGTTGCAAGCCCTAAAGCAGAGTCTTTGTGGCATGGCTCCAAGGCTCGCAACTTTGCCACTACTCCTGAAGGAATTCAATAATATAGCCATGTAGCCTGCTGCCGAAGGCATGCTCCAGTTCTCAAAGTCCCTGAACCCGAATTATAAGCCAGATCTACAGGTGAGGCACTATAAAGAGAGAGAGGGCCTTTAATAACTGGTATAGCCTGTGGAAGGAGGGCTTTTATAAGCCAGAGCTACAGGTGAGGCACTATAAAGAGAGAGAGGGCCTTTAATAACCGGTATAGCCTGTGGAAGGAGGGCTAATAGGCTATTAGAACCTTCCACTCACTGAGGGTAAAATGTTCTAAATTAAAAAGGGACAAACTGAAACACTAACATTGGAATGTTGGAGCAGAAGGCCTGTACCAGCCATTATTAGCCTTGAGCCACTCAATGGATCTCACAACATTCCAATGATATAATGTATTTTATGTGGATAAAAACCTGTGAAATGTTTTTTAAAAAGGCAAACTTGCAAGGGTAGGTAGTACACACACCACATCTCTTGAAGAGGAGCAGACATTCTCTGCTTAGCATTAATGCTGAGTGATCCGCCTCTGACCTCTCAAATAAATGTACCCATGAAAAATGCCTAAAAATAATTCTTTCTCTGATGCAATGAACAGATGCTTTTTGAGGTCTTCCACTCCAGAACTAGTATCTCAGCCAGTGTGCGAGCCAAGGCTACCATATGGTATATATACATTTATATATTTCAAAAAAGTTCCCCAAAAGCGAGGCCTCTAGTGGGTTACCTTGCTGACATGCAACCTGGGACATTAATCAATTCACCCCCCATTGGCTTTAGGAAGGGATTACGCATGGCTCAATCAGTTCCCCTGCTGTTCTCGTCCGATCATGAAAGTTTAGGCCTGAACTGATTCTCACCAAATCACAAACAGCATGCTTTTTGTCTAAATGGAAACGTTGAATGGAAAAAACGCTTCTCCCCCCCCACTTTCTCGGCCCCTAAATGACAGATCACCTCGAAGCTTTTTCAAACAGAGCTGAGGTGTATGAGACCATTTTTTAAAAAGTTTTGTTAACAAAGTTATAAGCCAACCTAAAAATACTTTCCCTATGGAAACGCAGACCTAACTTTCGGCTGAGAACCCTCTATTGCATGACGGGTGTGTGTGTACTTGTGGTTGAAAAGAGAGGGAGTGCCCTTTCCAGTGACACCTCTGTGTTAGATTACATGTGTGCATAGCAGGATGTGTGGAGGAATTGACCTCTCCACTGACACCCCTCTTTTGGATTACATGTGTCCATAGTAGAGTGTGTAGTGTGTAGAGTCTCTGCTATGACCACCATTGGTGTGCATTGGAGGGTGTGTGGCAGAACTACCCTCTCTACTTAGGTCTCTCTCTTGCATGAAAGATGTCTATAGTAGGGTTCAGAGAGAGACTGGCCTCTCCACTGTCTCACATGAAAGGTGGGTGTAATAGGGTGTGTGAAGGGAGTGGCCTCTTCACTGAGACCTCTCCATAAGAGGATAGATAGGCACACCTCTTGCCAAGATGAATGGCCTACTTAGTAGAGTGTGGGGAGAGAGTGCCCTCTCCATTCAGATCTCTTCTCAAATTGTAACGCATGAAGAGAAGGCTCTGATAAACAAATACTATTTCTAGTTAGACTGCTTCCTACAGTGATAAGTGTGCATAGTACTGTGTAAAATATTTACATTTGTTTCCATCACAGAATTTGTCTTAAAAAACCCTCTCCATAACTAGGGAGACAGTATGCCTTTGTACTGCCTTCTTATATAGCTTTTTACTTAATTCCAACAACAACAGCAATTCTTCACAGTAAGCAGTAATAGCAGCCATTTTTAAACCTCCAACAGCCAGCCAATCAGAGTTCTTGCTCATCTGGGACTCGCTCACGGACAAAACGGGTCTCTCCATCGAGCACAGGACTCCATTTTTGAATTTGCAGGGCTCTCACAAGACGCTTGCGGACCCAACCATCCAGATACACAAATATTTTATAGCCTTAATTTTTCAAAACCTACTGAACAGATTTACACCAAATCATAGAAAGGAAAATCTGTATACCAAGATCTAGCTTGCTGTCAAATTTGGTGCAATTCCATTCACAGCAGTTTTTGCAGTAGCCCTGTTTAAAGAAGTCCATGGAAAATGCATAGGCATTTTGCATTTTGGGACCCCCTTTTTTGTTGGCCCCTACTTGACAGAATACCCCAAAACATTTCATGCACAGCTAGTCAAAAAAGAGCACTTTAAATAAGTTTTGTGGCAATTCATCAAACAGTGCCACAATTATTAGCAACACAAAAAACGCATTTCCTATGGAACAGCTGACCTAACTATAACTACTTATTATTATTATTATTATTATTATTATTATTATTATTAATAATAATAAACTAAATTTATAGTGAGCGCAGCTACCCTAAGGGGTTTCCCGGCGCCA
Organism: Lissotriton helveticus; assembly: GCF_964261635.1. NCBI lineage: Eukaryota > Metazoa > Chordata > Amphibia > Caudata > Salamandridae > Lissotriton > Lissotriton helveticus. Next base: position 860,825,334 of record NC_136071.1, on the reverse strand, counting down.
ACCAGGTGGGAGAGAAAGAAACATAAAAGGAATTAAAGATTGAACAACCAAGTCTTCAAACTTCTGCGGAATCTACCATACACAGTTTCCTCGCTTAGAGAGATAGGTAGAGAATTCCATACGGTAGGTCCCACGTAGGAAAAAGACAGATCGCGCATGCGAGCGAGGTTGATTTTAGAGATCGTGAATCTAGTCTGCAGGGCAGAGCACAGAGGGCGTGAGGGTTTGTAGCGTTGAACTAGAGATTGCAAATATTTCGGAACCATTCCAGTTTTAATTTTGAACATATAGCTCAAGGCTTTGAATTTAACTTGATTCTCCACCTAGGTCACAAAGAAAGCCAGAGACTGAAACAGTCTCAGGTGCATGACATAGCAGTCTGGCAGCCGCATTTTGCACCAGTTGAAGTCTTTGGATCGTAGCGTTGTTGGAGCCCAGATGGAGAACATTGCCATAGTTCAGCTAGATGTAACTAGGACTACCGTTCTCTGAGCAGAGAGGGGTATCATCCATAACATTGTAGAATAATAAAACAAGTGGAAGCCACCTTGGTGACTTGTTTCATTGAAAGATGATCGTCAATGAAGAAGCACAAATTACGAACCTGATGTACTGGCAGGGGTAAGGCACCCATTTCAGAGGACCAATGTTGGTGTCCCCAAAGTTTGTCTTTTTTCCCTAGGGTCATGACTTCAGCCTTGTCTCCATTTAATTTGAGCAGATTGGTTTGCATCCAAGATGTGATTTTACTCAGACCAGACTGAAGAGCAGAGGGTTCAGATCCCTTAGACGAAGAAAGGGAGAAATGATCTGCGTGTCATCGGCATAGGAGAATAAGGACAGCACAGCCTCTTCGACAACATTTGCCAGAGAACGGACAATTACATTAAATAGCAGAAGGCTCAGAACAGATCAATGGAGAACTCCATAGGGTGACAAATAGGAGTTGGAGCTGGCTACTGCAGAAAAAACCTGAAAAGTGTGGCCAGTTAAAAAAGAGCTGAGCTATGGGGTACAAGCCGATACAAAAGGGGATGATGGACGGAGCGTTTGAGCAAATCAAACACTCACCCCCAGTCAACTGATCTGGGTTTAATCCATCACCATTCTTTAGCCCACTCAGCCACCCCATTTCAGACATGGCCATATGCAAATCAGTCTAACCCTGTGCCTCATGGGAACAGTCCAGCCCGAACTGCCAAGCCATGTCTTCCATGGACCGGAAACAAGCATCCTGGGACCGGTTTCTGATTCATAATCCTCATCAGCCAGGCTATCTTGAATCCACCCCCTTTTGTACCGCTATGGGGTACAAGGTCAAATTGAACTCCAACTCATATCTTCAGCACCTACGCTTGAAATGCCAGATACGAAATCCAAAATGCTAAAATAGAACAATTTAATTCATTCAGCACATATTCACTAAGCTCCTCGGCACTGTAGGAGTGAATAACATAACATAAGATTGATAACAGGCTGGAAAAAGAATAGCTTAAGTTGTAAAATCCTATTGACCAAAAAGTCAGAGTTTCAGTTCTTTCCTGGACGCCTCAGGGTGCATGTATACATAAAAGAACATATGAGCTAAACAAGAAAACCAAGCTTTAACACCACATGGACATCTGTTCCTGTTTGTATTCCTGGTGTGGAGGTGTTTGGGTAACTTAGAGATCCTTCTTTTGAATGAACACCTAGCTTCAGGCTCAGCTTACTAGATTTCTTGCAGTTGGATAAGGTGTGCTACTTCCACCATATTGGGTTGTACATGTTATAAACCAAGCCCACTGCTTTGTGAACCCTTTAAAACTCTGCAGCTACGCACGAGAGTAACAAATGGCCATTATGAGTGAGGATAAATATTCCCCCTTTTGACTGCAGGAATCATGACTGTTTGATCATATTACTCACAACCAGACAAAGAAATCAATTAGTAGACTTTTGGGTCATTGAACAGAAAAAAATGGCCTGCATTACAAGAGATTCATAAAGAGACCAACCATTGAAAGCATAGAATTGGAAACAGAAAGTTGCCGAGAGGAGGAAACATTCAATTAAATGAAGCCTAATAGTATAATTAAAATAGTTCTGTGAATAGTACACTGTTCTCAAGCACTGAAAATATCAGGTGGCACTGTTACCCCCAATGTAATGATTTTTAGTCCCCACTATCAGAATGTTGTACAATATGGTATCCCTTGATTGGATTTGAACTCATGGCCTGCAAACCAACATATATGTAAGAACTGAGTATTTAACATACTGGTCATGCACCCAGCTTTCTATTCACTACATTTTTTATTGTAGAACTGAAGATCTAAGTTTTAACCTGGGCCATCACTTCAGTGCATTGTTGTGTTGTCACCATATTAATTTACGTTTTTATGCATTCATTTATTCATTTGGTATAGTATGATAGATCACCTAGAATGAATAGAAAGAGAAAACAAGCATTGGCAAAGCCAATAGGTCTTGCCTATGTGAACGCTATTGTCTTTAGCAATGTGTTATAACCTTGTTGCACACCAGTGTGGCTGCTGTTCATCATAGCTACGTTTTAGTAAGATGGGATTGGGGGATTCGGGTAGATTGAGATGGGGTAGAGTGGAGTGAGGTAGATTCAAGTATAGTGGAGTGAGGCAAATTGGGGTATAGTGGGGTGGGTAGACTGGAGTAGCGTGGGATAGATTGGAGTGGACTGAGTACAATGGAGTAGGTTGGAGTGGGGTGGATTGAGTGGAGTAGTGCAAGTGTTGTGGAATAGAGTGGCAATTCGTAGAGAAATTTAGAGTGGAGGTCGTAGAGTGGAGGAGCATGTCCTAGAGTGGAGTGCTATAGAGTAGAGTAGAGTGACGTGGAATGTCGTAGTGCGAAGTGACTTGTTGTAGAGTGGAGTGAAGTGGCGTGGCGTAGACTGGAGGAGCAGAGAGAGGAGTGTTGTAGAGGGGATTGGTGTAGAGTGGATTGATTAGTGTGGAGCATGCATGGCGTGGTAGCACACTGCCATTACAGATAGCACATTTTCAATTGAGATGACCACTGCATTTGCACAGACACACAGTTTTATTGTGCACAAACAATAAAGTGTGGAAATGTCATCACCTAGTGTATTGATGTGTCTTGATCATATTAAACTATCTGTTTTCAGCATACTTCTAAATTGCAAAAATGTTGCTTCATTTGTACTTTCCTGATTCTGATATATTCTGAAATATCAGCACAGTTCATTTACAAACATTTAAATGTTGTTGTTGCAAGAAAAAGCCTTTTCATTCACAGCAAGATTGTCACATATATTTTCTCACTCTGAGGTCAGAGAAAGAAAACCCAAGCACCCTCTGAAGACAGAGCCTGACATTTGACATTTGACCTCCATCTTTGAATTCACAGCAAATGTGTCAAGATAAGAACAAGATTTTAAAGGCCAATTTACAAAAAGCGAGTTTGTGGAAGAAGACAGTAAACAGGTAAATAAAGCCAGAAAACAGAAAGCAAGCAACTGTGAGTTACAATAGCCATCTTATCTTTTAATGCTCACTACTAAAAGCGTTTTGGGGAAAATCTTTGACTTTATAAATGGTGTGTTTAGATGTACTCTAATAAAAGAATTCTCCACCCTACCCATGGCATTTATGCGCGCAGACTTGAGAACTGACTCGGATAAAGACCTACTCGACCTGTTATTAATAGCTGCAGTGAAAATGGTCCTTGCCAACTGGAAGGACACAAGCAAGACTTCATACAAAGGCTGGATCAACTGGATCACCCATCTCAGAGGAGCGGAAAACATAGCACTACATTACTCTCCCTGGAAACCGGCGTCCAGAAGGATGTGGAACTCTCTCGACACATACCTAGACTCTTACGAACCTCCATGAAAATAAGCTATACTGTAGTTACACAGCCAGGTACCCTCTTCGGATGTACCTCTGGGACAATTGTACTTAACTGTTTTAAACACTGTTACCTTACCTAGGCTGCTGCAGTGGGTGAGGCCTATCAATACCGGTCTGCCCTTGTGCCAACATCTCCATTGAATGTCAGAAGTTAAGATAAGAACCGTCACTCTCTTTTCTCTTCTCTTATCTTTCTTTCCCTCCTTTCCCTTCTTCTGCCTGACTTTCTTTCGTTTTCTAGGATAACTTATGCTAATCCTATGACAGAATTTATGTTTTGCCCTAGTATAAAAAAAATCAAAAAAGCATTTTTAAATAAAAAAAAGAAACAGGAGGTTTCCAGTTTAAATTGCATATTTAGAAAAATAAATGGGTTTGAGATTTTAAAAAAAACACACAAAGCCAACGGTAGGCAGTGAGTGCAATGCATTCCCAGGGAAGTTTTCAGAATGGCCACAAGAAATCGTTGGCAAACCAGACAGCTTTGGTGTCTGGTCGGCTCTGACCTAAAAATGACAATGTGAACATGGCTATGAGAGCAAGATAGAAAATAGTTGAGCTGGATTCTCAGAATGGGGATAGCTATAGCATGCCTCTGTTTTCCAATCTGACCAATTATTGAGGTCTTAGATTGACATTAAATCAAAATAAAATGTACAACAATCACTTTACAAAAAACTTGCATTAATTGTTCACTTGTTCAGGCTGGAGATTTGCATAAGCCCCGAAAACTCCAAGCCCCTGCTGTAGGTATGGTTGGGACCCCTATATGTTGCAACACAAACCAAGCGTCCTTTATTAAAGTTGCCTGACATGTTTCAATAAAAAGCTTTCGAAAATCCTTCACCTACCCTCATAGTTTCACAACAATAGTGTTCTTATATTGCCCATTCGATAGGCCTCAGTGGGTGTCATATTTATATATTCATTCAACCTTTACAGGAGATTTTGCCATGCTGCCACATCACAGCTCTCTAGATTACAACTGGTATAATCTACACATCACAATGTATCACAATCACCTATAAGGTCCATACGAGTTATGAATGCAGAGCTTTTTTGAATCAGTTGGTCGCAGTGCAGGGAGGGTTATAATTGCGGCCACTGCAGGAAGCTGCCTTATAGCACAATCACACATGGCCATAAGAGGGCACCATATTGCAACAAATGATCTAGAAAAATGGCCATAGTGCTAGAGGAAAAAGAGCAAACAAAGAGATTTTTTTTATTTTTTCATTAAGTCTCCAAAAATTCTTAGAACACTGCTGGGTGCAGGTGTGTGACTTTGGGTGCATGTTGAGTAAAAAGAGGGCGAGTGAGTGCGCAGTTTGAAGCAAAGCAACTTGTATTGTGTACTCTGAACTTGGATAGCCATTGTCCAGTAGGTGCCACGTTATCCACCTGTTAAATTTCAGATAAATGTGTCAGCCGCAGTGTGCCAGGGGCTGTGCATATTTTCAGTGACATGACTCATCCGCAATGCATGGCGGGCCTGCAGCCTCGGCCTCTCGAGCCACGGGCTGCTCCTCTGAGAAAGGGATGAGTTCATGGCTGGAGAATGGCGGTGCCTCAGCTCACACAGTTCTGCGTGGTTCGCGTCCAGTGAAACCAATGTTTTACTCGCCTCTCGTTCTAGCTCGGAACGGCCAGTGAGTGGCTCGGCCGAGCTCCGTACCAAAGAAGCGCCTGCAGCCGAAGTACAGCTCCATACTCAAGAGTTGTAATGCCGGGGACTTCGTGGTTTCACACCTCGCAGAGGCTCGGGCCCCCTCCGCTCCAGCTCAGCTTTGCACACCACGCAGAAAGAGGGCTTGAAAGCGTCGCAGGAAACCTGATCCTCGGCGCTCACCTCACTCCTCGGGTCGCCCCGTTTAACGAAAGCAGCTCGTAACGTTTCTACAAGCTGTTACTGAGCCGCAGGGCTGGTCAGGTCACCCGTAACAAGGTGTAGCTGTCCTGTCTTGGCTGTAATGCGACAGCAGGGCTCACTGACAGCTTATTACACGCAGCGGGGTTACCGCCGTACCAGAGTCCTCCGAGCCGCCTTTGTATTTATAGCGTTTTCATGGGCAGAGCTCCCAGGTCTTGTGCTACCTTTTACTCACGGATTAGCGAAGTATAACCGCAGTGACTTAGATCACTGCCCATATACACACTGATATCTCAGTAGGTTCAGTACCTGCATCCGAGTGCCACCGGCAATTCAAAGGTTTAAATCCTCGTGGATCCGTTAGCCTTTCACTTAGAGCGCTCTGAAGCTATAATCCGTGGTAAGCACTATATAAAGTTTACATTAGCGCTCTGAAGCTGCAGTCCGAAGGTATTAAGCACTATGTAAACATTACGATGGCGCTCAGATGCTTTAAACCGTGGGGAGAAGGCACTCTCAATTCTTACATTAGTGATGATTATCGTTAAAATGTCTTCTTAGCCAAAGGGTGCCATGTGTGCAGATTCGGAGTGGCTTGATGCAGCAGGCCAGCCTTGACCTTTGTACCCCTGTGACCTCTATTTCACCTCTAGTGTCAGGGTTTATGACTGCAGCTGCAGGATCAGCAAGTCACTAGTGCTTTAGGAGACCAGCTTAATTATTGTTATTTCAATTATTTGCTCTTACCACCAAATACGAGGCTGTTGAGGGCTCCATGTGGCACACGGGGGACAACCATGGCTTTAAGTGGGACTGGTCCTGCCAGGTCTCAGACCCAGCAGTGATTAAACACCGACTCCCTTCCAGCCCCTGTATTCAGGTCCTCACCTTTTCAGGCACAAACACTGCTCGGTTTCTCAACAATGACTGTATAAACCCTTAAGGTAACCCGTGCAAGAGATGCAGTCTCTGTTTACATTCACTTGTTCCACAAGCATTCCATGCGAGTATTTACTTTTTTCCAGATATGTTTCTGCAGTCTCTTGCATGGTGCAGACTGTCACTTGTCGGTGTCTGGGCGAGTTCAGGGTATGGATGGGTGTTCATGACAGGACACAACTAAGGTCTCTAGAAATGAAGCTAAGACTGTGCGAGTTTCTTGCAGAGGCTGTCAGTGGGTCTATAAGGTGTTCAGAATACATATTCATCCAAACGTTGGCCTCTCTGCAGAGTGCACTGCACAGAGGAATAGTCACATGTGAGCCAATTGTAATTTTATATGAATTTGGGCAACCACCACTGCTGAAATATGGCCAGCGCCAAAGGAAATGCACTGTTTACAGGTGAGGAGAAAGAATGTGTGAGAGGGCATGGGGAATGGAGGTGACACAAGGAAGTATGTATAGAAAGGGAGAATGAAAAGACAGGGGAGAGGACATAAATACTCGCTCGTCAACTTAACATTGGCAAGTTGCGTGCAAGAAAAACTCTTGCATGTGGCGGTTGGCGGAGTTCTGCCGGAACTCTGCGTTCTAATGGAACGCAGAGTGCGCAAAACTCCGGTAGCTCCGCCAGCGGAGAGAAATGTTCGTCCACCCCAAATTCTGGGCTGCAATTGAAATGAAGAACCAGGCTGTTTACGCCTGTACTTGCCTTTTCTGTTTCTGTTAATCTCATTTGTATGCTGTCTACGGTGGAAAGGCCCAAACACTTTAGAAAATATTTCACCAGATCACATGAGAATTAAACAAATCTCAACCTTTTTGAATTTAAGGGAGAAATCCGAATTTGTTAAAAACCGTCCAACTATACCTCTATAAACATGTTGTACTGGCACTGCTTTAAATGTATTTTCATAGGAAGAAAAATGTGTCTCCTATAAAACTTAGCAGTCTACTATGAAATCACTTGTGACACATATATCTAGAAGACCAAAAATCTTATAATCAACAAGAGGGCATATTTCAACCCATTGTGTGTTTTCACTCAAAGAAGTTCCATTAACAGTTCAAACATAGCATTGAACATTAAACATTTCTTTAAAAACTGTTTACATAAACATTGTTTGAATGTTGCTAAAAGCAGAAGCATACTCACATTTCGGATATTTGATATAGCAAAAAGCTTGATCCAAGGAGCAGCTAGCACCTTACATCGAACTATTTTGTCATCAGGTGCCACTCAAACACAAAGTGCCTGATTCACAATGATTTTGTAGTATGTAAAGTAGTACCACTACAGTACTGCTTACTTACTACAAAAAGCAATTTACAAATCTACAAGTGGAAATCTCAGCCTCCACCTCTCCTATCTTTTCTACGGTAAGATATCCATGTATGCAAGTTTACTACTTAGAAGTAAATATGGGCAAACATGGGATCTAGCAGAGGAGTTGTCAGAAAATGGGGAATATCAACTACAAAATGGGAAGGGTTTAGGGAAAGATAAAGAAGGGTTCAGTGAAGGCCCGGCTACTAAAAACCCACCCACAAAAGAGTAGGCACATTGCTATTTGCAAAATACACTTCTAAACTCACCCCAGCCCTAAAGATGACAAAACAGATGTAAAATGAACTCCAGCCCATCCTTGGAGTAAGTCAAACAGCAAACATGGCCACTCACAGATACTGCAACACACTATCACATAAAACAATGCTGGAACAGACTTAAGATGACACTTCAAATTCCAAAATCCTATTTCACTCCATAAGGACTTATTTCAAATATATCCACAATTACCTACAAAATATTTTTATAATTGAGGTTTTATTGTTATTTTTATTGTTGTTATTAATGACAGTGGTAGTTTTTGACACCAAGTTCAGTGGGACTCACAAGCTGGTGGGGGGAGGGGTGCAGGGCACTGAAGGCTCCTTCAGAAACTGTTTCACTCTTTGGGTACAGGTCTGAAAGAGACCCCTGTCTAATGCCTACAGTGTTGGCTGTGGAATATGGAGCCTTGGTTTCCACCTGCTGCTCCTCCACATTTCTACATTGTGAGATCCTCGCAAATTGCTTTATCGCCTTGTATTTCAGTACCAGGCCTTGCCAAATAAATAGTACCCAAAACAGGCTAAGCTGAGTTTTAATGTCTAAATACAAACTGAGACTTTACCTCAGCTGGACTTGAATCGGCACAGAAGAATTGACCCTTCTTTTGAAACTCATGCCAGTGTTTAAATAGGGAAAATGCAGCTAAATCTATGTTTTTCCCACTTTGGTCTGGAGCTGATTTAAGACATTGTACAGCAGGAGGGTGTCGTAGTAGTTATTCTAGAAGCCTCAGTATCTGTGATCCAAAGATTGTGGCCTTCTTTGCATGAGCTATGAAGTCTAATTTAAGGAAAAGTTGGTGGATTTCTCCTTGACACGGATGAAAACACGATTGGGAAAATTTGACCATCACTGTTCTAAAACTGCCCTAACATCTCCATCAAGGTTTGCTTGGCTTTCTGCTGCTCGTGAGGAAAAGCCTTGGAAACAATCATGTTCTCCCAGAGGACTTCTCTGCTGAAATGGCTCATTTGAAAAGGCATTAAAATACTAATTACCTCATAAACTATTCAGTTCAGTATCCCCTGGGAAGGTACTTACCAGGGCACACACGCTTCTCGCAGTTCTACCTAATCAATCAGTGCTCATTAGAGGACTGGGAGGGGTCAGGCAGCTAGAACTGGACAGGAGGATTAGAAAGTCAGAGGCCAAGTGAGAAGGAACCACACACTGACATCATATGCCACTTTTCTAGTGTTTATGTAATTATAACAATCTTTTCTAGGCCATTTTCTCTCACACTGCAGGGCCCTCATAAGAGTTAAACCTTTCTGTCCATGATTTCAAATTTCAATAGCCTAGTGATTTTAATTGCTTTTCAACTACACTCTCATCTCATTCCATACTAATAAAACTAAATTACATTTGTGATACTCAATAAACTTGATTACTGTAACATTCTGCTTGCGGGGCTGCTTCAGTACACATTTGTCCCTTTGGGCAAGATGGTAAACTTTTCTACAAGAATACTTAACTGCTCATAAGCCATAAACCCACACATTATCCTGTCAGACCCTGGCTGTCTGTCTTTAAAAACCATGGAACTTTACACATTTTTGATGCCTGTTTTCAAAGCTGAACATGGCCTATCCACAGACTATCTTTCTATCAAACAGACCCATTAAAATACCACTCCCTGTCTCCCATCTGCTCGAAGAGCCTACTGACAACTCAAATTCACTCTCTGCTTTATTACAATTCTGGTTCTTCTGCCTTCAAGAGCCCTGTGACTGGAACATGCTCAGTATTATCATAAGGTCCCTCTCCTGAATTCACGACTTTGAAGCAGCCCTAACTATTAATCTCCAGACATTAGATGGGAAAGGGTGACGAATGCCTTTTATAGGTAGGCAAAATGTTTGTTGATTAATTAAAACCATGAAAAATTTCCAACGACAATAAAGTACAATGACAATAATGCCTTTAGCAATAAAACATAAGATCTTTCAATTACACATATTCAAACCTTCCACATTTTTTAGTTTATTCTAGTTTGTCTATCATTAATCTTCTTGTTCAAAAACCAACTGTCATTTACCATTACCTCAAATTTTGAAACAGATTTGTGTCAACCGCCCATCTGTCATGGTTTCCATGTACTATTTTACTGTTTTTTTGCAATACATTTCTTATCAAAATGTTGTGGACACCAAATAAATAACAAGCTAATAAATGGAGTATTTGTTACTTCATGGTATGGCTATTTTTTTGCTGTGTAACACACGTATGATCACAGAAATCAAGTATGGAATCAATGTTCTCAACAATTTCACAAATCTATATTAATTTGTTATATTATGTCGAAATACCACAATTAGGAATCACACTCTTTCTTGACCAGCCAGCAGGATATTTAAAATAGAACCTGCAACAATAATTATGCATCAGTCGCTCGTTCTCGGAGTCTAGTAATGTAAAAGTAATCAGAGCTAATGAGACAAGTCAGTGCATGATATGATAATCCATAAGCCATCAACCAATATTAGACTTATATAGTTCCCAATTTAAGTACTGACGGTGGACAATTTATCTTGTCATTTACCACAATGTACCTATGACCAGCAATCGATTAAGCTTCTTTGCTAAATGGACAGTAGACCGATTCGGTATACAATTCAGCTACCAACAGTGCACAGTTCAGCTATCAATAGTATGCAATTAATTTATCAGTAGTACATGTATTAGCTATAAACAGTTAGCAATTCAGCTTCAGCTAGCTAATAAAACAGCTAACTACAGTACACTGCTGTGTTACTAGCAGAGTAGAATTGAACCACCAATGCAAAATATTTAAAAAACTGATAGTATACAATTCATCTAGTATAGTAGACAGTTCAGCTACTGATAGACGACTTCAAGTGTCTGACCAGTGAATAATTGTATTATGTATCATGTATCATGTTGATGTTGTAGCGTTTTCAAAATATGCAAAATGTGCAAATGATGTGTGAAAATTGCTGTTGATAATTAGTGTTTTTTAATGATGCATAGAGTTGTAACCCATGAACTTATGATGTTGTACTTGGAACGAGACTCCAATGTCACTTAGAAGTGTAAATAATACCTTGAATAATTATGCCATAATTCGGTGTTAGGTGCCATTACTATTAAAATGAATGTAGTTTCTGATGTTCGACTCAATTTGGCCCTATTTATTTCCCCCTCCCAATCAATGTCTTACTGCAAACCATCTCTCCCCTTGTTTCTCCGAACCACCAAGTGAATGATGTCAATGTATGAGTATTATACAACATTGTTAGAAAATGAGTATTGTTAAAGAAGCTTCCATCGTGTACCCAAAGTATAATTTTTAAGGACTTGCACTGGAAGTGTGGTGTAGACATGCTAATTCTATGAACCATTGTTTAAGAAATGGTTCATTTTGTGTTGAACATCTCCGGAGAGCAGTTGCTGAGGGAGCAGGTGGAAGATTTCTCTTACCTTAAGAAATGGATTAGTTCTTAAAATTAATAATGCTATGTAGTATTTCGGATTTGTCAATGCGGCTCTAACCGTGATTATACCATGCTGATTTTGCAGAATCTATAAATAGCTTGGATGATTTTTCTATAAAACCTTTGGGTTTCTATCTTTCAAGAGATTCTTTTACTATTTTCCTTGTGTGCGACTTACCATGCTCCTCTTCTTGCCCTCATTGGATGCTGTCAGTATTCTACGAGTTTGACACTATCATGGTATTTCATGCATTTTTCTCTGTATCACAATTATTACTGTTCTCTAATAAATTCACTTTTTACCTATATTTCATTAAGATCTCAGTCCTTTATGCTTCCAAGCTTTTATTCTGTTAACTCTGCTAAATTGTGTTTTCCTGATGAGGAGAGTAGTCTCTAATCACTAAATCAACTGGAGAAACTGGAGTCAGATTATTTAGGTAAAAATTGGGGAGACCAAATATTGGGGGCAAGGTGGTTACTGAGGTTCTGCTCCCACAGTGAGTTATTGCATTAATTGAGAAAGGGGAGGGGTATTCAAACAAACCAGTCAGTGGTCATGAATCCTAACAACAAATAATCATCACAAATTACGTCATACTTAGTGCTTAGGCTTACATAGAAAGTGCTTGACTGACTCAGAAACCACATCTTTATCTGCAACATCATGAGAATGAGGGCCTTGACTTATATTATGTGTCAACCTCAGTGACAAGGTAGCAGATTTCACTCAAAATACAGCATGAATAAAAGTGCGAACCCAACTGCCTGCTTTATTAATGGAGGCTGCTATGTGTGATGGTGGTCAGTTGATGAGAAGGAATGAAGGAGAGAAAGTTGTGAGTGGGGAACAGCAAACACAAAAGGATTGACACTCCAGTATTGAATGATCTTTGATAATGAGATTCACAGAAAAATTATTGCAAACTACAGCTAGTTTTGTTTGAATGCTTTCTATTATGTGTTAACTAACCATGGAGCCTAGGCCACTGCTCCACTAATGCCAGTCAACGTGCCTGACCCCAAAATGTCTAGTACGGTGGACACTTGCTTCTGTAAGTGAATGTACAAACAGTATACACAACATCAAGTACTATCAACAAAAGACGCAATTCAATGGACAAATGAAAGTCCTTATACGTTTCACTAAGCAGAAGAGTGCTTCTTGCATACATTGTTTATAGCTAGAAGAGGGTTACAATCGATACATCGTAATTTGTAATGAAAATCTTCAAAAAAGCAAAGCTGTGCTGAGGATGGAAGGTGCAGAGCATCCAGCAGAAAGTCAAGGGTCTTACTTCATGGCTTGGGAAGCTTAAAAATGCCCTCGTTTTAGCGCAAGACCCATCTATCCTCTCCATGCATTAACGACAAGAGTCACATCCCTTACCAAATATTACAATCAATATCCTTTCCAGTGTTTCGTGAAAATTATTATTCCATAGTAAAATTTCCAACTTCATCCAGAATAATGAAAAATAGTGTTTAACTCTACTCAAAGCCACCTTGACTCCCATTAATAGATCCCCTACAGCATAAGTACACTAGTATTCTTTGAAGGTGCATTATGTCAGGAATTTCAGTATAACCAAGGACTATACAATAAAATTCCCATTCAACTCAGATTTATTTTGCCTAAGTGTATCCAACAAATAATAGTCATGCACGATAGCATATTTATGAGGCCTGTTTCTTCTAATACTACTTGATGGAGGAAGTCAGATGTCAAATACCAATAAGTTTGAGCATTGCTGCTCAGAATGTGTCACAAAACCCTCGTGTGTATGTGTGTGTGCGTGCGTGCGTGTGTGTGTGTGTATTATGCAGAGAAAATGGAGATTATGTCCAAATGAAATGTTTAAAAATCTAAATGTTCTGAATTCTAAAGATTCTTCATCATCAGAATCCTGAAACTTTTAGTAGTATGCTCGGACAGGCACTAGTACTCTATTCCAGGGCTGAAATAATTCCCCCTATTGACTGGCTGTCAATTTGAGACACTCATTGGAACCATTTAATAGGCCTAACGGGTGGCAAATTGAGATACGATATGGGAAGCATACTTTAGTCAAGAGACTTGTCATAGTCCTACGGATCCCGTGAGTAATGCCATTGTTTGCATGGTGTAAAAACTGAGTCACAAACATATGTGTGTGCCCAATGTACACACATGTATATTGCAATATTGCTAGTGGTGGGTAGTGGTAGATGCAACATTATCTCTTCCATAAGCCTGACACATAAATGTAATCTAACCATGAACATGTTGAGACTTTTTTCTATTTGCTCTTAATCAAATGACAAACTGGTACTTTGTTGTAAGGTTGAAATTATTTTTTGTTGTCCTGTTTTAGGTTTCCTGTATGAAGACATATTTTATTTGTTAAGGCATGTGATAGATGCCAACAACTGGGCTGCAGCATAAAGATGGGGGTTGTTTCTCATTGCTTTACCCATTCCCTCAAGAGACACTACACCCTGAAAATAACATCAGTTAATTTTATAATGCTATTTCTCTACAATTGTTCAAACCAGGTTTTCTTTTGTTAAGTGATGTTGTAGTACAGTGACATACATTAGTGTTGTGATATCACAAATGTTCCCTTCAAGATTCACATTTAAAAATGGTTAAACCATCCAAAGGGTGCAACTGTTTCATACAAATTTCCCAGAGTTTGTAGAGGAAAATCTCCATAACTACACACACCTAACTCATATATGTTCCAGCACCATATCTACTGATTGGGAGTTTGTCTACTTAGCTTTCAGATGGTAAGAGTATCTGCAATGGCAACCTGGAACCCACAGGTCTAATAGTCAACAGGAGAAGAATGGTTTTCTTGAAACCATCATGACTGTACTTTGACTTCACATTTTCCTTGCATACCTTCAAAATTAAGTTGAATTGATATTTTTCTTATTGATATCTAGGTTTACAGTCTCGCACTGCTCTGTTGCTTTTCTGAAAATCTTGTGACTTAAGAGAAAGTTTCAATGTTGCTTTCTGAGCTTATTTAGATAAGTATTTTGTAGCATGAACTAAAAGGATATTTTAGAGAAGGGTGGACTCTGAATTTGATTACAATCTTGGTCTTTTGTTGACAGTAAAGAGTTGCACAACTAAGTTCTCTTGATTTCATTATGTCCACTTTCATACATCCAATAATAATTAGATTACTGGATGGAATCTCATAATATCTTTTATAGAGGATTAAGTTTTACTTTCCAGTTAATCATTTTGGAAATGAAGTACCAGAAAATACTATAACTATGGGGCTCATTACAATGTCGGGCGGAGGGCCATCCAATAGCTCATTGGTGAAGGTCCGCCTGACAGCTAAGGTATCGGTCTGACCGCCGTATTACGATACAGGTGGTATGACCGATGCCTGTGGGGGGAATCTGCTCCACCTCTGACAGGCTCAAGGAGCCCGTCAGGCCGGCGGGCAGATCGAAATCCCCAAAATAGAGGCGGTGCCTGCTCAGGCACTGCCATGGAGTTTATGATGTACCTTTCCGACAGGCTTTTCATGTTGGTTCTTCTGCCATGAAAAGGCTGGCAGAAAAGGTCTTTTGGGGCCTAGCAGGCCTCCTGTCCACTATGGCCCTCTGCAATGGCCCTGGGTGCACCTGTGGTGTCCCCTTAAACATCCATTCACTGTGTTGCCTGCCACACAGTTCATGGATGTTTCAAAAGTGCATTTTTCTTATTGCAGCTTGTGCTGCGGTCTGCATATTTCAGCCAAATACTAATTCCAGAATTTTGTTCTTACTTTCCATTTATTAAACCTACAATTCTGCTTTAATGTTGCTATCATTTTTTTAAATATACATTGATAATGCTCGCAGGTGATAAATGTTGCTCCTTAAGTGTTCAATGTACTTTGGTGCATTATTTTAGGCTAGTGAGACCACTAACAGCCATATACATGGTGCCCTGGTCATTTATAGCCCTGTGGGGCAATTTGGTATTAAAGAAGGCATCACCAATGCTAGAATGCCCTTTTGTAATATGGATTGTGCATGGGCAAGATCCCAATGAAATGCTCCCTAATTTGCATAAATTCAAGAGAAAAACGGCAACTCAATAACCCCTTGTGTACTAGGGTACCATTGGAGAAAAAGGTAAATGGTGAACAAGGCAATTGTTTACATTAAGATTTAAATATTTATAAAAGGTTCTAATGTCCGATTTATCTACTGTCAACACATAAACTGAAATGTATTTTTACAGGCATGATGAATGTATTATTGTTTTCCCAACCACAGACCCCATATTTTCTGTTAAATAATAATAATAATAATAATAATAATAATAATAATAATACAGACATTTGTAAAGCGCAAACAGCTACGTCAAACAGAAGTGTCCCGGCGCTGTAACAGTAGGCAGCACGCGAGGATGACAAGAAGACACACCACACTATCAATATCCTAGGCTAAAAAGCCAAGTTTTAAAAGATTTTCTGAATAGTGGCTCTGATTCGATTTGGCGGATATTATTAGGCAGAGAGTTCCAAATCTTAGTAGTTCCCACCGTGAAGGATCTACCTCCTAAGCGAGCTTCGCCAAAGCGTGGACTACATAGCAAGTTTTGATAATTGGATCTCAAAGACCAGCTCTGTTTATATCCACACAACCGCAGTTTAAGATAACTAGGACATTTACCATGTAAGGCCCAAAATGCCAGAGTTAAAGCCTTAAACTCTATCCTTCTTACTGCCGGTAACTAGCGAAGCTGTTTAATATTCACAGAGATATGATGGCGAAACAGCACACGTCTAATCAATCTTGCAGCCGCATTTTGTACCATCTGCAGTCTTCTGGCCAGGGACACCGGCAGGTCCAAGTGCAGGCCGTTTGCATAGTCCAACCTAGATGTCACAGAGGCATGGACAATTACTCTACGACAGTCCTGCGGCTGAAAATGTAACAAAAATTCCAGGTCAGAGTCCACCCGCTCTAAAATATTCTTTTGGTCCAGGCTAATTACTCTTTTCATTATAAAACCTATTTACGAAATACTTTTATTATGTACAACTGTTTTCATTTGTTTGCTTCACAATTTTTCTTAATCTAAATCCATGATTATATTGGTTCTATTGATTTTAATTGAATACTCATGTCACCTTCTAGGACATTAAAACAAATTATAAATATTTAAACCGTAAAGTAAGTGATCCCCTTATTGGCCATTTACCTTTTCCTTATTTTTTTCCTAATTTGCATGAGAGCATGCTTTTTACCTTCACATTTGCATCTTATTACTGATGCAGGCAGAGGGGCAAATAAGCAGTTGAAGGCATGCTAATAATGTGACACAGGTGAAAGGGTTCACAGTTAATGCGCCCCCGGTGCTTCCCAGTCATCCTTCCACAGGCAGGGTCTTCCATAATGTGCACCCGCATGTGGAGGATCAATGCTGATTGGAGATTCACTGCGCTGACACTGGTATTACCTGCGTTAATTTTGGACCCCTCCTGAGGCTTGAGCCGGGAGGTAGAGCTTAACTGTGTGCTTTACTGTGTGCAACAGGCGCTGATTGATAGCGCATTGTACACGAACGCGAGTAGCAATTTTAGACGCCGAATTTTTAAAACTATTATTTGCTCGAGATTAGCTTTGGAATAGCAATTACACTTACCCCGCCCCTACAAATCACTCCCCGTGCACTTTCGTCGGTGACAGCCGATTTCAGGGCTGATTACCGAGCAGAAGGGAAGCATTTCACACGGCAGACATCTTGAGTGGGAGACGGCAGCTGGTTTAGCGCTCTAGCCATCCCTACAAAAGGATACGGACCTTCTCCGCGACAGCGGACGCGTGCAGTGGATGCGCCTCGCCAGCGCCAGAGTCAGCCCGTCTGCGCCCGTCCGCGTCTCGGACGTGCTCCGGACGTGCCCAGAAATATGGCGCCATCTCCATCAGGTACCAAGGAATACATAGATTGCCCCTCTATAATCAATGCACTAATTGATACAACTGGCGATTCACGCCTAAAATACTCACCAGACTTTCTACTATCCCTACGACCCACACGTCATCCTTTATGCAGGACAATAGAACCTGACCTAGAGAAAGCTACATGCCACTGTTGCCATTTCTCCACTGACCACGTAGTAATAAAAGCCTTACAGGTCAGAAAATCTACAAATAATGCTAAGATGAGTTCAGAATTGTTCTTATTCTTTAGTATTAATTGCCGCTCTTTACCTAAGCATAAAACGGAAATGTTCAATTTACTCTTGGATGAGGTTCCCGATGCAGTGTTTTTAACAGAAACGTGGCTTCAAGATAGCTCTGGCCCTGACTTAGCTATGGCTCTCCCTGAAACTTATGCTATTGTTAGACTTGACCGAGAAAAGCAACCAGGAGGAGGAATAGCAATTATTTTTAAAAATCGTTACAACTGCGAATTCAATAAACTCCCATGTGAGGGTTGTGAAGGCGCAATTTTTAAACTTTCACTTACACCGAACTTTACTTTCTCGTGAGCACTTATTTATAGACCGCCAGGAACCGCCGCTAAATGGATACCTAACCTTGTTGAACTCATTGGACCTCTAGTTATGAAAATGGCTAGCTTCACCATTTTAGGGGATATACATTTACACTTGGAGAAAGATGATTGCTCAATAGCCAATGATTTTAAAACGGATTTAGCATCACTTAATCTGACCTTAAAGAACTCCGGCCCTACACATAGAGCCGGTCATTTGTTGGATCCCATCTTCTCCAACTTAAATGACATAGCTATACACACGACCCTTCCAGTGCCATGGTCGGACCACTTCCTGATTAAATTTTCCCTTCTTGTAAAATTCTCTAACAGGGATAAAACATCAGTACCTACGCAACTAGTCAGGAAATGGAAAAAGCTTGATATAGATAACCTCAATTCCTTTCTTGAAGGCCATCTCCCCTGTACAAAATCAACAATACAAGATTTCTCAACATCAGTCCAAACTTGGCTTATAAAAGCTATTGATTCCGTTCTGCCCAAAACTAAATTAAAACAAAACTCCCATCGCCCCCCTGCCCCTTGGTTCACTGAGACCTTGAAACAGTTAAAAAGCACCTGCAAAACTGCAGAACGTCAATGGAGGAAAACCTACTGCCCTGATGCCAAAATAGCCTACAAAAACAAACTCTCAAACTACCAGCGACTATGCGCCAAAGCCAAAGCTGAACATGCCTGTACAAAAATCACTGAAGCCCTATGCCAGTCCAAAACACTTTTCAAAACTGTAAGAGAACTAGCTGGTTCCCTCACCTTACAATCTCCCCCAGACCTAAATAAATCACAATGTGACTCTCTTGCAGCCTTCTTTGTAGAAAAAGTGGATAAGATATATCAGGGTATAGAACAAATCACAAAGGACATAGCCAAGACTAAGGTGACTCTGCCTTCTACTGACATTAGCTTTGAAACTAATACTGCAGCCCCCATTATTCCGACGAAAACTGCTTTGTCCTCCTGCACATCCCCCTATGTTGTAACACCTCCAGCTATTCTAAACAACTGGCCGCTGCTTGACTTAGACCTGGTTCGCAAACTATTAAATTCCATCAAATCAGGCTCACCTAATGATCCACTACCATGCTCGGTCCTGAAAAAACTCAATAATGGGGCCCTGGAAACAATCACCAATCTTCTTAATAAATCCTTACAGGAAGAAACCGTACCGAGTGAGTGGAAACATGCGATGATTCATCCATTGCTGAAAAAAGCAGGAACAGATCCCAATTTGCCATCCAACTTTAGACCTATCTCCCTGTTACCAACCTTTGCGAAAATATTAGAAAAACACGTTCACAGAGTCCTTACTAATTTAATCACTACCCATGATCTATTACCCCTTCACCAGTCAGGATTCCGCACAGGTTTCTCTACAGAGACGACCTTGTTAGGTGTAACTGAAAACATCCGTCTAATGTTGGACCGCGGAGAAACGGTTGCCTTGCTGCTACTTGATCTCAGTGCAGCATTTGATACTGTGTCACATGCTGTACTTGAGCAAACACTCTACGCCACTGGTATTAGGGGCGCTGCATGCAATTGGATTAAATCCCTACTGGAACAGCGCACCTTCCAAGTTTTCTCCCAATCCGCCTGCTCAGACACCATGACCCTTAAACATGGAGTGCCTCAGGGCTCCATACTGGGCCCACTGCTTTTTAACATTTACATGAGCCCACTGGCCAAAATGATAGAAGAGACTGGACTACTCATGTTCTCCTACGCTGACGATTCTCAGCTTACTTTCTCTCTATCATCCACTGACTCCAACAACATCTCGTCATTAAAACTCGGTCTAACCAACATCGCAGAGTGGATGAGAAAAAACTTTCTCAAGCTCAATGGCGAGAAAACAGAGCTACTTGTTCTGGGTAAGAACAAAGAGCTCTGGGGACCTCAACACTGGCCAGACGTAATGGGTACCCCCCCGGTTCCAGTCAAATCAGCCCGCAACCTTGGAGTCATCATAGATGAATCGCTTAATCTCAATCAGCAAGCTGCGAAGACGTCAGCTACATGCTTTGCGATTTTAAAATGGTTAAAAAAAATCTGTTGGATGCTGCCCAGAAACACCCAAAAAACAGTCATCAACGCTCTAATAACTTCCAGGCTTGACTATGCCAACGTGCTATACTTGGGGGCCAATAAGGCCACAACCCGACGATTACAGACAGTGCAAAATGCCGCCGCAAGATTACTGTGGAAAATTCCCATCTCCACACCTACCACCAAGTACATCCGCGAATTGCACTGGCTGAAAATCGAAAATCGGGTGAAATTCAAATCTTTATGTATTATGCACAGGATCTCAACCAACAAGGCACCCAAGTACTTACAAAATCTAATACATCCCTACCGCCCATCCCGAACTCTTCGTTCAGCCACAGCCAATCACTTTGTGATTCCTAAAATCAGACTGGCGAGAATGGGTGGCAAATCCTTTTCATATCTCGGACCTTCACTCTGGAATACTCTTCCGGTGACACTTAGGCAGGAAATCAACCATATGAAATTCAGGAAGGCCTTAAAAACCTGGCTGTTTAACATCTAGAGCCTGAATCACTCAATGCACTGGATCATCAGCGCCGGGAAACCCTTTGTTGGGTAGCTGTAGCGCTATACAAATGAAATAAATAAATAAATAAAATAAAAATAAATGAATGCTGCTACTTGAAACTGAGCCTGGGTCTGCCATCTGCAGTAATACCTGGGCCAACAGTTTCCAACATCCAGTCTGCCTTTCCCTAAAGCGTGTTAGCCATTGCAGGTACCAATTCGTACCTGTCCTTGGAACTGTATTTTTTTGTAATCAGGAGCCAGTTATGTTCAACGCCATTTAAGGGTGCACTAGGTTGCACCTCAGGATTGAGCACCTGAATGCACACAGGTAACAATACTTAGGGGGTCATTAGGATGACGGGCGGACTTTGTCCGCCTGCCATCCTATCGGATAACGGGACCGCCTGCCATAAGGGCGGGGGTCCCGTGTGGGGAATTAGGATGCGCCCGCCATGGCGGGCGCATCCTGTATTTTTAACATTGCGGCGGGCGGTGCTGAATGCACCACCTGCCGCAATGTCAAAAATACATGTTGTGCATTTCAAAGCACAACGTGACCGGCACCGCGCGGTGCCTGCCATGTTGTCCTTTGAAATGCAGGGGGGTACCATAGGTACCCCCCTTGTGCACCCCCCACCCCTCCCAGAGTCCTTGGGGGCCCGCAACGGGCCCCAAAGTAGACTCGGCATGCCTTTCGGTGGCGGCATTGCTGCCACGGAAAGGCATTGGAAAATGCCCATGGTAATATGTCTGGTGGTGTCTGATAGACACCGCCACCATATAAACCCTTTTCCGCCCCGGTCGCAAGGCGAACAGGGCGGAAAAGGGGCGGATGGTCTTTCCATCCGCCGCGGACCCCCCAGCCATAGTAATATGGCGGGGGGTCATTCCGGCAAGGATGGCGGGCGGATTTCCCCCACCAGGCCGGCGGTGGCTACCGCCGGCCTGGCGGGGGCGATCCGCCCGCCATCCTAATGGGGCCCGTAGTCTTTTTTGTCCCAGGCCCGTTGCATCTCACTGTATGTATTATTTGTTTAATTTGACTTAAGATGCTGAAGCTGGGATATTTCTTGAATGATTGGTTACAGAACACCTGATAAGCAAGAACAAGCATTACTGTTACGATTTGGGAAAAATATAATAACCCAATATTGTCTGACAGCACCCTAAAAATAGCAGCTATAACACACGATTTTCTAGTTTTATTGTATAATTTTGTGGTCTTTGTTGTTCTTTCACCCACATAGTACATTTTAAGACTGTCTGAGGTCCAGTACTAAACTGGTGAGATTCATCACAGCCTGTGATGGAGCTTGGCACCCAGAACAAGGCTCCTTCTCAGCGTCCTCTTAATAAAATGTGGTACTTCATTCCTGGATTAGGGCTGAGAAGAAGTCTTTTCTTCTCAACTTCTGAGAGAAGGCAGTGAAACCAATAGGGTTGACAAAAATTAATTTACTTTACAACTATTTTTGGAAATTAAACTTTGAAACGTTGACAAACACAGACAAGTAGGTACCTGTCTATAGAACTATTAACAGCCTGTCAAAAGCCAGACAGATACATAATATTTACATGCTTAAAATACTGAGCAGACTAATTCTCCAATTTATTTATGCATGCATGCAGATGTGCGGAGTTGAATATGCTATATTCACTATCATTGTTGAGCATAGGGTGAAACCAAAAAACAAAGATATTTAAACAGAACTAAGATGCAAGAGTTAAATTCATACATTTATACTGAATAGGCCTTGTGACTATTAAACCCCAGCAAGAGGAATTAGATAAACAGGAATTAGTGAAGAAATTGAAGCCCCGGAATAGTTGATTCCATTGATTCTGGCAGCCAAGGATGGTGGTGCCAAAATCAGTATAATAAATGTGTGTAGATCTTTGTGATCTTAACCAAAGCATTTGGGTTGACTGCCAGCTCTTACCGAACATTTGTTTTTACTTTGTGGTGCAAATGTTTTTAGCGTAATGAACCTCTCTCCAGCATACCACCAGGGCTTGCTTCTGAAAATTAGCGAGCATTGACATCATTTGTCACTTCATATGGTACTTTCAGATTTATATGCAAGTCTTTTAGACTGAAGTACTTTGACTTTCAGAAAAAAGACTATGGGCCTGATTAAGACTTTGGCGAAGAGGATACTCCATTGCAACAGCGACTGAATACCCTCCCCATCAAAGTGAATTCCACTTGCCTCATTTAGAGTTGGGGAGAGCTTCCGAATGTAGATTTTTGAGACTTCTTTTATTCTCTATTTTTATAAATTGGATTAGGATTTTTTTAGTGTGTTGTGATTCTGACTTTTTAACTATTTTAGGACTTGTAAATGCTTTATACATGTTCTTAAGTTAAGCCTTATGCTCTATGCCATAACCAGCAAGGGTTGAGGTCAGGTTTAAGTTACTGAAACCTTTAGTGGACTTAACAATAACAGTGCCCTTACTACTTGAGATGGACTACAATCCGCCTCAACTAATAATCCTCTTTCTCACACAAAGGTTCTAGTTGTATAATGTGATGTTTCTTCTGGTGACATCCTGGTGAGCAGGGTTGATAAAGCCAGTCAAGATGAAATTCAGAAGAAAGTGTTATGTAGACTAAGAGAGCCAGGACTCACTCTCAAAAGAGAAAAATGCAAGATCAGAGTTGGAGTGGTGCCTTGTCTTGGACACACGACCTCCGATGAGGGAATTAGTGGCAACATTGAGCTGGCAGAGTAGAAGTGCCGTCTTTGACACTGTTGCTCACCACACTCTGTTGCAGTGTCTGAGGAAGGGGGTGGGGGTGTCTGGCAGTGCATTGAGCTGGATGAAATCTTTTTTGTCTGAGCGCAGTTTTCAGGTGAGGCAGAGCTTCCACTATTCTAAAGTCATCAAACTGAAACAGGGGGTGCCGCAGGGATCGACCCTCGGCCTGACCCTGTTCAATCTGTATGTTACACCTTTAGCAGAGATTGCTGACAGATTTGGGATTAGAGTTGTGTCCTAAGCCAATGACACTCAACCGGTGGTCTCCCTGACACAGGCACAGGATACGGCAGCCTCCAATTTCATGGCATGCATGCAAGAGCTGGCATTATAGATGGCTAACAACTGCCTGAAATTGAATGGCAATAAGACCGAGGTGCTTGTGGTAGGGAGCACTCTGTCAGTGTGGTCATCGGCATGGTGGCCCCAGAGTTTGGGGTCCACCCCCACGCACCTACGCTCAGGCAAAGAACTTGGGGGTATGGCTGGACACTAAGCTCTCCTTTGAGTACCATACCAGGCAGGCATCAGGTGCCTGTTTTGGAGTTCTGAAGGGCCTTCGTAAAATATGGATATGCTGCCTACTGCAACCAGGAAGACCATGGTTGCACGCCTTGGTGACATCGCGCCTTGACTACGGCAATATTCTGTACCTGGGTGCTACGGCTAAATGCACGCAAAGACTCCAAGGTATACAGAACGCAGAAGCTCGTCTGGTTCTTATGCTTCTGAGGAGGGCCTCCTCGAAGATAGTGCTGGCTTCCCTCCATTGGTTGCCGATAAGGGAGAGAGTCTTGTTCAAGGCACTGTGTGTCTGCCACTGTATAATTCAGGGGACGGGCCCATCCTGTTTGTCTGATCTACTCACTCTCTATTCTCCCACACGCCAACTTAGATCATGTGTGACGGGCTTGGTGTGCGTTCCTGCTATTAAGAGGGCAAGGATGGGTGGTCGATCCTTCGGCTTTCTGGCTGCACAGCAATGGAACAAGCTCCCTCTGAGCCTCCGGTTAGAGGGCTCGGAAGGTACCTTCAGGAAAAACTTGAAAACCTATCTCTTCCCCTTTGGATAGTCACGCCTGGTTTAGGATAGGGTGTAGCGAGCAAGGCAGTTAGCACCGCAGCACGGGGACACACTGGCCAAGTGTAACCATGCGCTTTACAAATAAGAAATAAATAAAAAATATAGTGAAGGCACCAATTCCTAGTAACAAGGAGTATGCAAGGTCCTTTTTAGGCCTGGCAGAATATCATTCTAAATTTATTGAGGGATTTACGAGTCTGGTTCAACCCCTTAAATTGTTTTGTTCCCAAGTAGGGTAATAGTTTTCAATGGACTGGTGAATGTGATCAGGCTTTCTGTTGAGTGAAGGAAGAGATTAGAAAATTGCCTCCATTATTGCATTTTGATGTCAACTGGAAGCCCATTTTAACCATGGATGCCAGAATGAACGATTTGGTGTCAGTGTTAGCACAGCGAGTTGAAGGTTGGGAAAAGGTGGTAGTGGTTGCTTCCTGTGTGATTGAACAGGAGGCACTTGCTCGTTTGAAGGTGATCCAACATTTCAGATTTTTCCTTTGGGGTCTTCCTGTTGTTTTTAGCACAGATCATAAGCCTCTGGTCCAGTTATTCATCTGCAGGGATTTGGAAACAGTCACGCCAAGGATCAAGCGGCGAATGAAAGGGCCGGAGGTGTACAATTTTGACATTGAGTATATACAAAGTGTGCGCAGTGACACTGGAGATTACTTATCGTAGTTGTTGATGGATGGTGGAGTGTTGGAGGAGGTAAAAAAGTCTGTTAATTGGGTTAGGGTGTCAGCTTTAAGTGAACAGGAGTGGAGCATTTAATCCAATAGGGATGTTGAGAGTCTTTAACTAAAGAAGTTAGAGGTTGGAGGTTGGCCCAAGAATTTGGTGAGCTAATCCCAGCCTAGAGAATTTTGGTGTGCCCGCAATGAATTCTGCATTGAAAATTGAGAGTTGTGTTGGGGTGATAGGTTAGTGCTCCCAAGTGATTTGAGGAGTAAAATTGTAGATTTGGCTAACGAAGGGCATCTGTGAAGAATTTTTACAAAGGCCCGAGCAAGGAAGAAATAATTGTGGTTGAAAATGGATAAACAGGTGGAGGCAGTGATGATAAACTGTGTCTAGTGTACTAACATTGATATGTCCAAAATCGTCAGAAAGGCGCTACTTTCTCCAGTTGAAATGCCAGTGGAGCAATGGACAAAACTTGGCCTAGACACAATAGGACCTTTTGAATTGTTACCTCCTGCAGAGTGGAATGGTTTGGAGGTGTGCGAGTTGTGTGAGTGTAGATACTAATAAAACTGTGATGGAATTTTTGAGGAAAGTGTTTGCTTATGAGGGTGTACTAAATAAAGATCATTGTCACCGACAATGGAGTTCAATTTGTCTCACTAGAGATTAAAGAAATGTTCAATGATCTATGTACTACCGATTTTATGGTGTCCCTCTATGTACCCTAGGCAAATGGTCTGGGGGAACGCGTGAGCCGTTTAGTGAAGGAGTGTGATCAATTAGTATTGGAGAGAAGGGACATGCTTAAGTGAGTTCTATTGGAGCAATTGAGAGCTCACCATCACACTCCTAATAGTGTTACTGGCATTGCCCCTTTCCCAGACTCTTCATGTTCACCCCAGTTTAAAAGTACGAAGCATCTCTAAACACTAGCTTGAACACATTGATCCTCACTGACCCAACACGAGTGCAAACCACAGTAGTTCTACTTGACGCAATTACAAACAGTTCGGAAAGAGGGCCTAGAGAGTGCTCAAATATCTTGCAAATTGCCCAAATGTGCTATAAAAATGTCTAACATAACAGAAAAACAATGAATATGGTAGCTCGGTTTCTTGCGTTACTGCAGCATCTTTGCTGTGTGAGGCACTTATAGATCGCGCGAGTATTCTGCTTCTTGGAGAGAAGCCAAAGAAACCAATAGGAATGGCTGCACCTTGTTTGAGATCCTCCTTTGCCGGCACACTTGCAAGGAGTTTTAGACATTTAGAGCCAAGTTAAGTATTAAAATAGCAGAAAGTGCTGCCAATTTCACAATTAGCCAAACCCAAAGCAGGATGAGAGCTTTAAACAGGACACCCAGTATATTAGATTAAACAGGACACAAATGTTTAATCAGTAAGCAAACCCATCATAAAAATTAAGTGTAGGTAACATTTGGTTGATTGCAACCAATTTTACATACCCCAAATGCAATCCATGAGATAAAGTACCCCCACCAACCACACATAATAAGGACGTACAAGTCTCAGTGAGTATGTTACCAGGAGCACAATTGGCAAAACAGCGCCTTTATATGCCGTGGAATGAGACACGTTTTGTATCATGACTATGTGGATTAAAAATGATTGACATCACCGTGTCATCTGCAGTCTAAAGTGCAGGAACTGAAAGTGAAATGGAAAAGATACCACAGCGTATTTCTGAAGGAGAAAGGACATTTAGTAGGGTAAATTAAGTTAGGGAAGTAGAAAAAGAGGGAAAGAGACGGAGGCACACGTGTACTTCTAATACTCATTGTAGACCTCAATAATGGGTCAGTGACTGAATATGCAACATTACAACGCATGCGATACATCGCATGCTATTACAACGAGGTTGTTACAACGACCGCGTTGGTACATCGCATACCATTACAAGGAAAGTCATTACAACGACTTGCTGTAGTGGGTGCTGGATGTTGGAATAGAATAATTTACTATTCCAACTCCAGTCTGAGCAATAGTAGGGAAAGTGTTGAATTTTAAATCCATCACCTTCTGCCCCCTTCAGCAAGTTGTTGTAACGACTTGCGTTGTAATGGGTTGCGATGTAACAACGTGGTCACTGTAATAACCACGTTGTAATGGCATACAATGTATCGAATGCAATGTAAATGATGTCTCCCTCAGTGAGTGCACCGGTTTCATTGTCTGTGTCAGGGATTGGCTTTGGGACCTAGTCAAAGACAGACACAAAAACAGGAATGTGGAGGAGGGAGATTGGCACTTAAATAAAGAAACGTGGTACTCATGTTGAGGAGATGATGGAGGAAGTGGTCGGTGTTTGCGGCAAGAGTATCAAGCAACTTGTGTACTGAGTGATCTCAGAGAATAAGGAGATTTGGGGGGATAAGGTGGATAAATGCAGCAGAGCAGGTCAAATCTATAAAAGCCCAACCTACCAAGCCCAGGGGTCCAAGAAAATGATACAATTGACTCAGTTATAGCAGTAGAGAAGAGGGATACCAATGAGAGACTGGAGCCCAGATGTAGGAGCAGTGAGAGGAGAAAATATTGGCAATCAGCTAAAAAGAGATTGTGTGCTAAGAGCTCAAGTGGCTCCTCCACAAAGGAAGAGCATATGTAGCTGAGTGGACTGTTGGTAATTCACCGAAAACCATAGGGATAAAATTTGAAACTGACATTTCTTGCAAATCCAAACAAAGGCCCCAAGCATTCCACCCATCCTAACTCCTCTAGCTCTTACTCTAATTCAGTGATTGAACGTGTTTACATTAATTTTGAACTGCAAGTCCCATTTTCTCTCTACAAGGAAAATATATTTTGCCAAGGAGAAAACTCTTCTAAAATGCTCATTTTAAATATGGGGCTGTAGCATCTGCCATTTCCACCCTGTCATCACATTTACTCCTGCGCATTGTAGGAGTAAATGTGTTCTGTGTTATGCTGGGCTTGAAAACAAGTTCTGAGGCATTGCCCCACCTCCTACCCCATCCATTGTGCCATAATATATTTTTCTGTGTGTCTTGAATTGTACTGTTTTAAAGCTGGTCCTACATGAACATAAAGTGTGACCACCCACAAATATAAGAGTTGGTGGTTATTCTGATGAGTTTTCATGGACTTTCTGCAGAAACACTTTACTCTCACTCAATGCAAACTTACGCATGCAGAAAAGTTTACAAAATATAAGGACTTTACTGCATCAATAAATGGAATTCCTTTCTCGAAAATCAACAAATGCCGCAAATCAGGTTTTGTAATTTGTCAATTTAAATTCAATGTTTCATTGTGTTTTAATGTGTTATTAACATATTAATTTGAAAAACTGGAACTTCGCTGAGGGGAGTGAAGGCAAATTCCTTATGGCTCAATCACAAATACAGCCATGCCAAGTACCAAGTTAGACTAATGCAGTTCAGTTTGGTGGTCTGCATCACTGCACTGAAATACAATGTCAAGCATTATAGCACCTCCTCCGCTGTCAAGCGGGAGCGCTGTAACAAAGTGCTCATGGCAGGCTTAGGGGCTCTCTGGCTCATCTGCACAGAGAGTGGTGGTACTATGTAACAATTAGTTACTAAGGACACCCGACACCGCACAACGATATCATTGATGTCAGAAGGACGGGTTGGAGGCAGTGCGCTCAATGGCTACCGAGTGTGAGTTGGTTGGTGTGACTTAATAGGCTCCTGCCTCCTGCGGCGCATCGGCACATGTGGGCGGGGTTCTGGGCGGTTCAAAAGGCAGACTGTTGTTGCAATGGATTTCGTTATGGCACCGTTGCTCGCACCGCAGGTTGTCGCGTGGTAGGTTGCAATCAGAACCGACCCCATGTTGTGTGCTTGCTGGCTGGATGCGGCACAGAATCATGGCATTTATTGGGAGAGCTCGCTGCTTGCACACCCACGGTATCTGGCAGCTACTACTGGACCCGATGCCATCATGTGCCACGGCCAGCGTGTGTGTCATCTGGGCTGAGCAGATTCATTGCCGGGAGACGGAGTCACTCAGCAATAGTCCACGGCACAGACATTGCTTGCGGCCAGGCACTGGCCCACCTATGGCCGCGGCATCGGCTTGTCGCCTCCTTCAAAAGTAAGTGTTCTCAAAGTCAGATGAGACACAATATGTAGTGCTTACTTTGCTATTAGGCTACTATTTGCTTCATTCCGAGCTTCCTGGGCCTCTGTACTCAGTCACGCAGTCTG
The DNA here is from genome assembly GCF_964261635.1 of Lissotriton helveticus. Taxonomy (NCBI): domain Eukaryota; kingdom Metazoa; phylum Chordata; class Amphibia; order Caudata; family Salamandridae; genus Lissotriton; species Lissotriton helveticus. Next base: position 860,795,743 of record NC_136071.1, on the reverse strand, counting down.
TCTCTGCTCAGTTTTAAAGCTGCGTTACTAGCGCAATGCCTAACTCGAGTCGTTTTGGGTGGGGGGTGAGTACAACTACTAGCCACTGACAAGACTGTGGCTGTGCAACTCACCTGGTTAAAGTGCCGCGGGCGGTACACCAGACGAACAACAGCCTTCCCAGGACCGAGCTTAAAATAAATTACAGCTGCCTGCCAAGCTGTGATCTAAATGAGTGACTCCCATTCTCTGCTTTCCAATGCAGTACTGCTTACTGCTCATGCCGCCAGTGGCAGTCGAGTGAGTCTGTGAGTCACTCAGCTGATTATAATTAAATTATTCCAGACCGCTTTATCTATTTTTCACAAGTTTGGCTACAGTCTGATGAATGAAAGTCGTTTAACAATTATTTGTTATGATTTGCAGCAGCTAACTTAGAGTTTCTCATTGCTCAAATGGGTGTAATTTCTGATATTTATATGTTTCCCTTGTCTTCATTGCTTGATTTTGCTTGCGAGAAAATCCCACTCATAGTCATTGAAATGTCACTCATAATTACACTGAAATTATTCAAATGTGACACATAGCAATCTGAAACTTTGACAGCTATGCAAATAACCACGAGGGTGTCCGATTTCAGCAAAAGGCTTAAAAATGCTGTGTTGCGAGGGAAACTGAGCTTCCAAATATCAAAATATAGGGGTTGATTAGGATAGCGGTTTTTCCGCATCCTCCGGGCCGGCGGAAGCCACCGCCGGCCCGGAGGATACGGAAAACCGCAGCGGACCCACCAAAGACCCACCGCCACATTAGGATGGCTGGTGGGTCCTGGTTTCCGTCCGCAGCTTTTCCGCCGCGGTTGGCTTACAACCGCGGCGGAAAAGCACTAATATGGTGACGTCAGCCATATTAGGATGCCCAAAAAAAAAATGCTTTTCCACGGCGGGTTTTCCGCCGTGGAAAAGCATACGGAGCTTCACTGCGGGCGCCCGTTGCGGGCCCCCTGGGTGAAGGGGGGTGCACATGGGGGGTGCCTATGGTACCCCCCTGCATTTGTATGCAGTAATCGGCAGGCACCGCGCGGTGCCTGCCGCTTGCTGCATACAAATGCAATGTATGCATTTATAACATTGCGGCGGGTGCAGCTTGAAGCTGCACCCGCCGCAATGTTAAAGATTGAGGATGTGACCGCCACCCTGGCGGTCACATCCTAATCTGCATGGAGGGACCGCCGCAGCCCCTGCGGACGGTCCCTCCTACTCTATGGTGGCGGACGGACTCAGGTCCGTCTGCCATCATAATCGGCCCCATAATATGGTGTGTGACTGCAAAACACCAACAGGAGAGAGAATATCATGTGTAAGCTTAAGAAAATCAGGTGCACAACAACTGCTTATATTTTATGATTGTGATGCTAAATAGCACATGCACTGCTTGTAGCATTGAGCTTCGAAAACTCTCTTATAGACAAGACTAGCACAAAACCAATCATGGCGTCCTGAGTAGGAAAATAAAGAATAATTTTGAATAAGGCAATAAAGAACCATGCAAATACATGTGCTGCCATAGGTTAAGTAACATTGCACCACTCCATCCTCTGGGCTGGGTGAAATGGTGGAATTTTTTTCCCATGAAAATCCATGACAATGTACATTTTCTTACCTGGACACATACCGTACTTAAACAAGCATTTGCAATGCAATAGGTATCGCATTTTAGAAACTTTGACCTATTGGTATTGTAAATGACAATGCCTTTTATTATTGCAGGTTTTTTAAGACACATAAATAAAAGGCATTGTCATTTACAATGACAATAGTTAAAAATCTCTCAATTGCGAGAACTATTGCATTGCAAATGCTTTTTTTTTTTACTGAGGGGAGGGACTGTGTTTGTTGCACATGACCTTATATCTCAAAATGACCCTTTTGGTTTTACGTGTTTGCATTTTTCCTCAGGAAACACGTTTAATGGTAACAGGAATCCTGATAAAAAAAAACTTTAAACAAATAAACATATTTTCATGTTTGCATCATCAAAAACAAAATAGCCCGTTAAGGCCTTTTAAGATTCTGGAATAATTACCGAAAAATGTAAGCTCTTGCTGTCTCAACTTTGAATTTATAAAAACTATTATATTTTTGGACTGTGTGTAATTTTTATTCAGTGTTCAAAGCAGGCCGGTCGCCTGAATACTTCAGCTAGGAATAATGGAATAGGACTCCGGTTCTATTTTGTTGGTTTTCGGAACTGGGGCCATGATTAAGAGGGACGGACGGGGGCATTCGTATTGTGCCGCTAGAGGTGAAATTCTTGGACCGGCGCAAGACGAACCAAAGCGAAAGCATTTGCCAAGAATGTTTTCATTAATCAAGAACGAAAGTCGGAGGTTCGAAGACGATCAGAAAAAAAAAATAATAATAATAATTTATTATGGGAGGGTAATCTCGTGTAGGCCACGATCATTGAGCTAAAAATATCTAGTGAAATTTCTTGTTTTACTTGCTGACTGCTTTTTCTCACGTTTAAACTTGGCTGGAACTGACATCTCTTGTGGGACTAGTGAAATTTGAAGTGCACTTTCTCTTACAGTGTTAGCCAGGCGCATTTTTGGGTGTCTTGGACAAACCTTTTCGCTGATATCTCACAAGCTTTGTAAATAAATGTTTACCCAGCGTATCTGTGTCTTATGACTAAATGGACCCTGAATAGCAGCAAGAGAAACAGAAAATAATATTTACTCGTAAACAAATGGTAAAAAAATGGGGCTCTGAAGATAAAAACTATTGCAACAGTCCCAATTTTCACACAGGTGTGCTGGTCCTTGTGTGCCACCTATAAAACCTGTCGTTTGATTATGCGAAAACAAACTATGCAGCTTCGTCCACCCCACACTAAATTTCACTTTATTAATATAGGCCACGCCCCTTTCTTTTTTTAAACGAGCTGTGTCTAACGAAAAGTCCGCGGCCACAATGAAAGTAAAAGTGTGGTATGCAACGCTTTTACCATAAAAGCATTTGTTTGTCAAGTTGACAAACAAATGCTTTTTTGTGTGAAAGCGCGAATGGCGTGCTCAATGAGCTGAATGTTGCAGGAAAGTATGCCGTGCCTACAGTAGGAGAAACTTATTATAGAAAATAGTGCTTATAGACTAAATAAGACTACCATGTAACAACCAAAGTAAAAGGGCCAGTCCTCATGAGAGGTTGCAAATGAAGACAAGGCGATACTAAGGAGGGACTAACAAGCCTATAATTGAATCAGAAGCCAGCATTTATGAAGGACAATGACGGAAGCCAATGGCAAATATGGGTGGAGAGTGGGCGGGGCTTCAAATCCATACTCCAATACAGCATGCCTCGCAGTGCAGCGCATGCGCTGCCCAGACTAGCCCTAAAAAGTCTCCCAAGATTCCAGGAGGGTGATAGCTCAATTATAAAATGCCTCTCAGCAAGGCATTTTATGTGTGAACCAGATTCTTTCAGGTATCTTGCAAGACTTTTTAATGTGCGCTGCACCTTTGCATGAAAAGAATTATGCAAATTTATGTAATGCATAATTTTGAGACAAAACACATTTTACCAACACTATTAAGATTTCACCCAGGCCTACATTTGGGCCATTCCTGATTCTACTGGGGTGCCTAGAACTGTGTTGTGGTACAACAGGCCCTGCATGCACATAAGATGTATCAGGTTGAATAAAAAAGTGGGGCAGTAAGGGCCAGGGTGGAAAAAAGAAACAACATTACTTCTTCCTTTGTGCGTCGGAGACTTTTTAATTACAAGACACCATTAGACCTCGTGTTTTCCTTTGCTATAATGTGGCTGATCATTTCCTCCAAGGATGGTCAGTCCAATTTTAATAAACATATAGCTATCTTTATTGTGTTTTCGAGACAGCGGTCTTGCAAGTGAGATATTCTGAGAGAGAGCAAAAATACTGCACAAGGAAACAGTTGCTAAAAGACGTTACTTAATTTCAAATAGCAAAAGAGCGATTTCGAAAAAGGAAACTTGTGCTCAGACTAAAGGTAGTTCCCTGGTTTAGAAAGGAGTTGGTACATTATCGCCCACAACGAACGTGCCAGTTCCTGTACCGCACAGGTTGCAGTGACTCATGGGAAGAAAAGAGAAACATTGATTCAAGCTGAAAATGGCTGAAGCAGAGGAGGCATGTGCAACACTAGATAAAGTGGAACCAACGACCAAAAAACAACAAACGTTAGTGTATCAAAATTTTAGGACACTTTCAGGCACGTTCCTGCATTACTTGTCATTCTCTAGTACAAAATGTTATGTACACAGTGTGGGATATTTCAATATCAGCGGTGGCACAGCTCCATACGCCATGTTTGTACGCTAACTGTCACTGGCTAGTACAAAATGTATTGTACATCCTGTGAGATATTTTATAATTGGAGATAAAAATGCACAGTTCAATGAATCCAACTATGGCAATATTTTGCGCTGTTTCCACATGTTCTGTAGAATTTCATTGTGTTTTTTGCTGCACTTTAGTAATGTGGGTCTGCATTTTCATTCTTAAATAAAGAGTGATTGACAATAGATAATAATAGATTCTCAGGCATATCCAGCCTTCCAACCCTGCCAACTGCTAAGCAATAGATAGACTACACTATGGCCCCAACTATCTAAGCTGTTACTCTTTTTTTAATTATATGATGTATTATCTTATCTAATCTTATAATGCATGGCTACCACCTACCAGGGGTTCTTGGTGGCAATACCCCATCCTATGAGGTAGGCCTGTGGAGTTAACCCTGATATAATAAATCCATTGCAATAATAAGGCAAGCCCAAGCAGACTAGTGACTGTTCAGTTGCCCTGCACATATTGGAATCTGGAAATGTCCTGTCATTTTACAATGCCTCCTTTTCTTTTCCATGTGATGTCCTCACTATACTTTGGAATTAGGAAAGTACTCAGAAACTGGACCACTTATTCCCTGGTTCCAAGTTGCACAGAATATGGCATAGGATTACACCTCGTAAATATGTTAGCCCAGGGTTAGGTATTTATAGTGTATGATAAATGCGTCTGGGATGCGTTAATCATCACCCGACATAGTTCTGATCCTTGTGCATACTTCTGTTTGCACAGTGATTGGAATTTAACCCCCAGCTTATAATCATCAAGGTTTAAGTATTTGTCCTCAAAATTCTACGCTTGCTCCTAGATAAAAGAGATAGACTCTGTACCAATTTGACAAGTCACACAACTCTTACTGACTTCTCCATTTCCGGCCTACTCTGTACATGATCTTGAATCATACTTTAGGCCTCTGACCCTATACATCACTCCATTCATCCTAGCTAGTTTCACACTCTACAGTTACCCACATAAAGGTATGTTCAGTCTTTCATTTAGGGATAACTTCTATGTACACCTTTATGACCCCTAAACCCGATTTTCCTGGCCTCCACATTCCTAGAACCAATCCCAACATCTGCCTACAAAGTAACTGGTACAGGTCCTTTCTACCCACGGGAGAAGTGTGTGCCTTTGTTCTGACTTACCATAGCCTATACTCATCCGTCGGCGCCAGAAGCGGCCCGTCCAGGTAAGAGTGGTGAGGCGGGTAGGGAAGTGTTCCACATACGGCGAGAAGGGAAAATTAAGTAAATAATTAATTTTCCCTCCTTGTCATCTGACTAATCCCCCCACCACCACCACGCCTCACCGCTCTTACCCGCACGGGCCGTTCCTGGTCTCCACGCCCCTAACGCTGATGAGACTTCGAGTTGTATTGTAGTTGTTTTTTACATTAATAAGTACATTAAATTAATATTAATGTATTCAGCAATTAATCACACTATATGCCAGCTATGATTACCCACTGCTCTTGAGTGAATATGGTTAAGTGCGCACAGATGAACACAAGGAAGGATTTATTCAGTACTGGTAACATTCTAGTTTTTATGCACATTCAATATTTATCTCATCGTCTCGTTTTGTATATCATCTACTGTTACACACATACATTGCACTAAATACTGATAACCTGCATAGATACTGCTTTCCAGGTCATGGGCTAATCTGGAAGATTCATATGACCTATAAAGTCTAGTGTGACTGGATCAAATTCAAACTCACACCAGGCTTTGACTAGATAGACTCCGGCCCACTCTTAGCGACCTTTGCAAGTCTCCAGACGTTTGCTGCCAGTACGCGTTTGAATGAATATCCAAACCCACTATCCTGTCTTGGGCATCCTGCACTGCTGCCTGCACCACTGCCATGTGGTGGTCTTATTAAAAAAAATTGAATGGAACATATCTAGGACATATTCGTTGATAAATATTTCAGTTATAATGCTTAAAAAGCGTACAGTGCTAAAAAAACACAATCAGTGTACTTGGCAAGATCTATCTAAGCTGACATGCCAAAAAGTATTTTACAATGATGTACTGCAAATTTAGACTCTCACTTCATTGCCCCTACACCCCTCTAGGTAGGTCTAGGTCTTACAAGTCTGTCTACCTGCTGTTTGCACAGAAATATAGTGTTGAATAGGAAGGGTTCTGCACTCTCTGCCCTCCTGGTATGCAGAATAACTCACAAAAGAATGCAGCAAAGCTGGTCAGGCCTGATGCATGGCAGAGCTGACAGCATAGGGCCCTCAACAGAACACACGGCTAGGGGTCTTACTGCGAGCCCATACTAGCTTAGGTAGGTACTAGGGCTAAGTGTTTTGCAGCCTCTGGAAGTCTCCCGCTCTAACTGTGATTCCTCTGCCACACCAAAAGCCCACTAAAAAAGGATCTCCTCAGCTTTTCCCCTTCTCTGTTCAGGTGTGATCACGCAGATAAATGCATCGATTAGAAATAAGCTTCATGAGCGGTCTCTCTGTAGACACTGTGGAGATGGGGACGAGGCAGCCTCTTGACACCCCGATCTTCTTTCTGGACTGTCTTCCTATCTCTCTGAGAATGAACCATGGCTTTGAGATTTCCATAATACCTTCATTCCTCTCACTTCGCTTCACCCAAATCTTCTCCTCATCGACTGCCCTCCCTTTTTCAGGTTCCCTCCTCACCACCCTTCCCCAAAACCACTTGTGATCTCTTCCTTTCTACTTGCTAGTCATGCACCTAAGATGGGTTGCCAATTATACACTGTCTCTGCCTGGTGTGATATTACGATTTTGTGAGGGACCAGCCCATACAGAGGGTTAATTCCGCATTCCCTTATTTCTTGCTATAATGACCAACGATTTCACTCCTTACAGCTCCCTCTCTTTCATTGCTCATATACCTCCCAAATAAGACGGCTTGCAGTGTGATGTTTTTAGAAAAAGTGTTAGCCATTGATATATTTTCAATTGTCTGTTTGGAATTCAATCTTAGGCATGATGCATGACAAATAAACTGGAACTTCTTTGATAACCTTCATGCAATGTTTGACTGAAAAGTTCTATTTGGGAGAAAAATAACTCACATCTCTAAGTTGATTCTGATTTCCAAAGCAGATACTCTTCTTAAAGTATTTGGCTTGGCTCAGGTATACTTGGATCGAAAAGCATTGGCCTAGCCCAAAATTATTTAACCAGCTTGGAATGAGATGCTGTCCTCTGGCAGGAAAGGTATCACTGTCACTTTGTGGCATGGCACAAACACATCTTTCCCAGAACTTTTCCTCGGCAACGGGCAACCTCATGTTTGGATAAATGATTAAAAGGAGGTTTGAAAATAAATGGGGGTGTCTATCGTACTTACTTTGCCTGCAAAAAACACTTGGTAGGTGATGGCTGCAACACTTTAAACTCATTGGTATTCTACACATACTACTGACCTATGTTCAGAATTATAGTCAATGGCATTAAAAAAAACAATCAGCCTTAGACTTCGGTGAACTTCTTAGTTGGTACTCTCATTCACCTGAGGTTTGAGTTTATATAGGGACTGAGACAACAACCAAACATTTCCCTCATTTGCCATGCTTTTTACTTGCCTGTCTTTGTGAAGCGCTCTGATATCTGTAAGGATCTTGTTCGCGCTATATAAAACTTTGAATAAATAAATAAATAAATAAATAAAGCGCCAGTTTAAAAAAAGCTGTAATTAAAAAGCTGTATGCTTAAAAATACAGAAGTGGAAAAAGGTGGTGTACAAAATATGTTTATGATGTATAGCGTATGATTTGCTAACTTATGTTGTGAAGATGGCAGCAACAAAATTAAAGGGTGGGAGGCCCTAAAAATAGTAAGCAGACAACCCTCCTGTCACCAGAACAGTAGAACTGTACGGGGCAGAGCACTAACTAATAGGTAAAGAGGGGTGGAGTGGGAGCAGGGGTGGTATGCATAGTGAAGACTGCATGTGAGGGCCTTGCAAGGGGCGGGTTGTGCCCCCCATGAAAGAGAACAACAGTATGTACATGGGCAGAGGAGCGAAGACAAAAAGTTGGTAAAGGTCGTGGTGACAATAGGGACAACAGAAAAGGAGAAGAAGAGTATAAGGGTTGGGGGCTTGCATGGGCAGCAGGGTGCAGGGATGAAGAGTGTGGTGCTGCTACTGTTAAGGAACAAGGGCAGGGGTGGGAGATGTCCCAACTTCAATAGATGAGCAGTCAAGGAGCAAGGGCAGGTGGGTCAACAACAGTAAATTTAAAGAAAAAAACACAACATTTTAAATACATTAAAAAAACTATTTTTTAAACTATTCCTACAAAAATTTCAGACTGACTTTCATGTAGTCGACATTTTCAAAGTTCTCTCAATTACGTACATTAATTTTTAATTTGAAAAATAATATTATTTATTTAAATGTTGGGTGAGGCGGGTGGAATGCCTGCCCAAGGCTGTTATTAATAGACCAATTTCTTACTCACCTCTGCCACCACTCAGTCTCCACATCACTCTGGTATCAGGCTGAACAGATTAAGAAACTAGTCTTTTTATTATATCTATAACCCTATGAAAGTAAAACGGTGTTATTATGTAAGATCATCTAGTCACTATGATGTTGTTGTAGACTGGATGGTGGAAGAGGTTTCAGTAGTTTCAGTTAAAAATTAAACTTTGCTCAATGTAGGGTGAATCACTTCTACTGGCTTCACTTCAGTAACATACTTTTCAAAAGACCAGTGCTTACAAGCTTTCACTCCTGGTACGAATGCTATGCAAAAACGTCATTGGTAATTAGGAGGGAGGAACACGTTAGGATCACCCACATGTACGCTTAAGGTTGCATTTAAATAACATTCTGTTTCCATACCAGTCCTATGAACTTTACTTCTAATAACAGAAGTCACTTTAAATTTGAAAAACAATCGCGTATTTCTGAAATTGTTTTTGCCATCTCATACAGTTTTGCAAAGTGCATCCTTTTTTATGTCATTCAGACAGTGCGGGGAGTGAAAAGCTGATGACAACTTACAAATTCTTCAACAGATCTATTGAGAAGCCGGTCGAACAGCACACAGAGCCTTCCCCCCAAAGCAGTTGAGCGAAAAACATAAAAAGGGTTAATAATAACATTTACCACTCTTGGAGCTAGTTTTAAAAAGTGGACGTGTCCTCCTGTTATCACCAGTGAGATTTTGAAGGTAATATATTAATTTACAATAGGTGTAGGGTTTTTATCCATTACCATGCTACTATAGGGGATTTATTACAGTCGGTGCAATTGGGACCAAAGGCAGTGTGATGACACTTCCTGGGATGTCAGCAGTTATCAAAGGTAAACACTTCCACTGACCCTGCGATGTTTTAGGAAATTATGTCACTGCATTTGGGAATGGGTCTGACATAGTTTAATTCATTCCAAACTGCATACCTTTAACACCTTCCTTTATGGTGGCTAAATCGGATTTGTAATTCATAAAGCTCTAAATAACAGGCCTTACTATGTGAAAATATTGTACTAACACCTATTCACCGAGTTACACACCTTTGAGTGACACTGACTCTTCAAAAGGCTAGACATCAATCTCTGAGTCACATTGCATGGTTTTAACATGAAGCACCTTGTGAGATCAACCTGCTGCATATAACAAGAAAACCATATGTGCTAATAAACATCAACTGCACAATGCAAAATAAAACCACTAATCTTGGTTATTTCAAATGTGCATAAGAACGCAACAAAATACAAAATTCCAAACCAGGAGAAATGTCTCAATTCCAATATCTAATTTAATTTTGCTCTTGTCCAGCACTGATTATTAACAGATGTATATCCAAACATGTCATGCTAACATATCGATAGCAGCAATATAAACTTTAATATATTGACTTGCCATTATCATCAAGGTAGCATGCGTAGGGCAGTGTATGTTTACTATTCTAATTCCACACCTATGTGCTTTGAAGATATCGTTCAAGTCAATATTTTGCAGCTGTTATTGTTGGTGATTTCAGAGTCGATAATGATAATATGGTACTGCACAGTTATTCACACAACAGTCTTCTAGCTAACATATTCATGATGAAAACCATTGCAGCATTTCCTGTTATCTCGCTCAAATCCTTATCCATGATACATTTTTAACTCCAAATGTAATCGTTATTCTGAACTATATTCATATTAGGAAACCAGTCACTGCTCAATGCACAATTTTCACAGGCAAACAGATATCTCCCACCAGAGGGCAAGGAAGGAACATTTCTCATCTCAATTTAATTCTGGAGGTTGAAATCATTCAAAAGCATTGAAGCAACACAAATTATGATGGAAAATGCAATGCAACTGGAAGTGTATTGATGTTTCAAGCACACGTCATAAGAGTTTCATCATTGTCTTGGACATGCTTTCGCACATATATTTTCAGGGGAAACATACATCTCGATAGGCAGTACACAGAGTTTAAAAGCCTTCAATATTATCCACAACAAATGGCCAAGTAAGATATTCATGCATAGTTACCATTTTGGCTTCTGAATGCATCTGAGGGCCTTGAGGTGAAACACAGGCGTTGTTCATGTTGGGCCCCTGCATCCCCATGATGTTAGAGTTCATAGACATCTGTCTGTCCATCTAGTAACGCAAAATAAATAGGCACTTGTCATTCTATGCACTGTGTTCTCAGTGTATATGACCTCCCCTTTTACAGGAGGCATGGGTGCAGAGGGGTTGGTAGTCAGAGCTTGCGTTGGGTGCTACAATGACAAAGTGTTCTTTTTCTACAGTAGGGCTTTGACTTAATGTTATGTGGAGAGATAATACATTTATGACTTTTTTTTACAAATTCACAAGGAGACAGAAGGTATTCATGATATGTCAGTTCTGCTCTTTTGTTTACAATTTGTAGTAACAATAGAGAGATAAAGACAGAGTATATGAAAGAGTGAGTAATGAGTGGGAAATGAGTGAATTACAAAGTAGGTAAAAAAATCAAGCCGAGTCTTAATTCCAATCAGTGCCTTTTTCATTCACCACCATACACTCCTTGCGCCTTTTTAGCTCTCTTATTGATTTAGTAGATCCTCTATTTTGGAGAACTTATGAAAACCCATTGATGTAGCTGGTATTAGCAGAGTAGGGCAATTCAAGGCTTAAGATTCTGGCTATTGGACCATTTTAAACATATTATTCAGAAATGTCATCTACAAAACAGTGATTACAGAGAATGCTGGAGAAACTAAGGTCTAGGGGTTTTATTAATAGGGAATGGATCTTGTCTTGTGAAGTTTTAACAAAGTACAACAGAAGAAAATATCACAGGGCTACAGATGTCTTGGAAGCTTCAATGGCAGAAGTAGAAACAACAGAGGCACATACAGCTGTACATGTTAGTAGCAAATGAGGGAGGGACAGGGAAAAGTGGCTGAAAAATGGCAAATATTCAAGAATTAGTAGGAGGGGGAGTAGGAAGGAGTAAGGAGGGCGTAATTGGGAGCTACATAGGGTTTAAGTAGGGGCATGCACCTACCAACACAAGAGTAATCCCATTACAATTAACAAACTACACTTCTTTAGTTACTACAGTCACAAAAGACCTAAAACAGTCATAAGTGTACTCCAATTTGAAGTTGAGTAAATCCAGCATCACACATGATCAACCACTGGTACTACAACGTCTTTGTATGCACAATAATGGAGGTATTAAAATAGAACCCCATTGGAAATATTGTGAAACTAAATTAATTTATTTTACCTTTTCAAAAATATATACACTTAGTTTATTTAAAAATAAAAATAAATATAAAAAAGATAAATTATAAATAAATATGATTTTATTTTAAAAATGTTAACTTTTTAATGAAAAATTAAGTGTAAACTATTTTTTAAATAACTAAATTCATTTAAAACAATTCTATACATAACTTTTAGTAACTTTTAATACATAATAAATACATATAAACGTACTTTCGGTGGAAATTCTTTAAATACAGCTTTAAAAGTAGTAATTTTAATTTAATATACCTAAATTCATAACATTTTCTATTCAAAATTTAAAATCATAAAATAAGTTTAAATGAATAATTAAGATAAATATTTTTTTTTCGGTTAACTTTAAAAACTTTAGCAGAGGGAGATCTCCACCAGCCTGATACTGGAGGTTTCAACCAAATGTGTGGAATGTCAACTATAATCTTAAAGACACGACTAATAGTTCTTTACAGCCAGATATAATGGTTTAACTGACTCCACCCCCTGTTTCACGGTGTGGGGACATGTAAGTTTACACTTCTGAGTAACTTTATACTCGTAAATGGTGAATAGCCAAAAGTAGTAAAGTTATTCAAAAGTATAAGAGTAAATTTACACTTGTGGATTTATGTCACTTGTAAGTTTATCTATCTGAATAGCCCCCAATGATTCTATTATGACTTTTCTTGTGCATACCTTTTGTGGGTTTTTTCTGATCCATTACCTTTCTCATTTTTACATTAAAACTAGTTATTAAATTGTAAAGGAATGAGTGATGGGTCCAAAGTTTTTCTCAGAAGCACACCACCCACGCTGTCAAATGTCAGGCTTTACAATTATCAAGGCTGTCTAGTCTTGATTACAACCCATCCCTATTTCATCCACCACCCTATATTTCCTGCTCCTTTGTCTCACTCTTGTAGATTCTTCTTCATTCCTGCTATCTCACTTTGTCATTGTTTTTTCATCTTGTTCTTCCCTTCTCTGCCTTTCCCTCTCGTTCTTTGTCAAAGTCTGATGATGAAGAATAAGTTCCAGTCCGCTAAAAATGAGTGCCAGTGGGCCTCAACTGCAACCACCAGCTCAAGTTAAGCATGATTTAAAACATTTGACTTAGACTTGAGTCAAAACACTTGGCTTGCTGATTCCAACAATATGCACACAAATCGTAATTCCCATAAAACACAGAATGCGAGGCTTTATAGTATGGGCTACAGTTCTGCACTGGTCATAATTTTATTGCAAAATATGTCTCCCAAAGGAGGTCAGTGGCTTTCATCTGGACAATGTTATGTTAAGGACAAAACTCGGCAGGACCCAGTTCATGAACGTTAATAAGCTCTTCTATGGAAAGCTCAAGCAAATGCAATGGCTTTAAAACCAGAATGCTATGTCTAGGTTACTTGAGAATTCCATCAACAAATCTTACCATTTGCTCCAAAAATTTATGAGGAATGTAAAGAGGACATCCTTGACAATAGTGTGCTGAAGTAAAAGGCCTAAATTAAGATAAGCTCTCCTACCAGCCTTGGCACAAGGCGTTGGCATCCTCAACATGCAGAAAAAGAGAAGAACCTTGAACAAAGGATAGCTTGCAGAGATTACAGGACACTCACATCCTCTCTACTCACATGATTATTTCTCATGGATCCTAAGGAATAATGAGATCGGTTGTCACCCAATCTACTCAGGATTGCTCACTGTTGACTACGCATGTGGGCAACACAATCCAACTTTGAACAAAACAGACTGCACCTTTTATAGAGTTGGCAAAACATTTGTCTTTCAAAACGTCTGCTATGCATTGTACCCTAGCTAATTTTAGCAAGATCATTACAAGCTTATAAATACCACACTGATGAAATTGACAAATATTGCATAAATAAATGGTATATGTTTCTGCAAAAAAGCAGTGCTTTGGATATTCTTTTACACGTTATTACAAATTAACTTTAAAAATGTATACATTTGTTAACTGCTCCACCGGGTCACCATTTTCAACAAACATAAAATCATTGTTGTTGAAGAGATATACTTTCTGGATAATTTACACTTTTTTAAATAGAGGACACTAGTTATTTTAGCACAAAACTTCCATTGTAGCAGTTTCAGAAGTGTTAGTTGAACAGTGTTATATACTTTGTCATGAAATACAAAAATGCAATGAATGAACTCTCACCGTAGCTGAAGAGAGGAAGACAGTGATGGTGTGGGGGAGAGACAAGAAAAACAGAAAGTGAGTGGTGTAGGTAGAGTAAGATAAAGAGGAAAAGCCAGGAAGATGTGCCAGGACACTCTAGATTGAGTAGCTGTGCGCTTTATTAAATACCGGATTTCATTTCATTTCAAGAAGAGAGGGAGAGGACAAGAGATAGAAAAATAAAAATCATGAAAGAGATAGAACGAGTGTCGTGGATGTGGAGAAATCTATTAGGAAAAGAGAAAATAGGAGAAAGAGAAACAGAAGAGAAAAAAGAGAGCATGCGAGACAGAGATAAAGAGACAAATAATAGTTACATATTTATAAAACTAAGCATACAAAATACATGGAAAGGTAGACACTGCACCCAATATAAACCACCTAATTTCATACTATTCTACTTTATTTGTATTTTCTAAGTCTCGTCATTACTATGCATAAGCACTAGATGAGTCAAGTTGCTTGCATTCATGCTTCACACAGCCGTCGCTTCTCCACAATGAAGACACCAGAAACATGATGTGTGCTGAGGATTATGCAATATGATCCCACATTTCCCTCACGGTTTTTGCTGACTGAAACAAATCCACACAACGGGTTCTTTTTTTCTTTAGAGTGTATCGTTGAGGAAACCTGAGCGTGAAATATAGATTGGTATCGCAATGCAGTTCTTATTTTATTTTCCATAAATCTACCGAAGCTTTGAAATGTCTTGTAAAGTAGTCCATCTAAGATCCCATTTCCATTGTAGCATAGAAATGCAAAGCCCATTTGGAAATTATTAGGTGTTACTGCTTAAAATATGGTTTTTTTTCTACAGCGAATGGACATATACCAAATATTCTGTCAAGAGATAGAAATGATGAGAGTGTTTCTTTGAGAACAGCAGACAAGCACTATGCATTGTGAGAGCATCTGGTGATCAGATCTCCCAAAGGGAATACAGTGAAAGGTTGAATATGGTGATGCCTTTTATGTGATTCCTGATGTAATAAGAGATTCATGTAAAAAGGGGTATTGTCTACTAATATTTTGTGTAGTTACCCAATTAGTCAGTCACTAGTAACGATCTAACAGACCACATTATGCGCAAATACTTAACAAATGGCCTCTGAAGACATTTCCATGTAGGCTTCTGAGTATTGCAGAACAGACCACTGTAATGCCTTAGACTCTATAGTGAAATGCATTCTGTTGCTTGAGCATGGTGAAGGCTGCACTTGCTCAGCATCATGCTTCCCTGCATAGTTATGAATCCACTGGTATCAGGATGTCATACAGTTTAAGTGAGGTTTGTACCAGCTTCTGCACTCGGCCATTTCAATACTTCTCAAACTCATTTTGAGTAACACTCCCTCGGAGTGGTGAGAGGATAATCAAGCTTTCAGGTTCAATAAACATTTAGGTTTTTAGGTTTCGCATTAGCCAAGACTTGTGAGTTAAAAAAATATATATATGAACAATATACTTATTTAAAAGGGCTTTCAACCCCTTCTCTTCATCCATTTCTGTGTCATTCACACTTTGCTTCTGCCCACTATAGCATGCGGCAGGGGTCACCCAACTTTAGCCACTGGATAACTTCACTTTGAATGACTTCAATTTGCTCTTTCGCAAGAAGCACATTCACACACAAGCTAGTTTCCTTCTGTGCCAATTTTTTTTCTTTCATTTATACTTTGATGTTACATTTGTTTTTAGACTCTGACGTGACAGCAGACAGCTATATCAGATGTAAGCACAGGCCACATACATGCTTTATCAGTTCCTGTCTCCTGTAAATGCTGTTGTAAATTACTTTTGGATTGTCCTTTGTGTACTGTTTGACTGCAGGCATTTCACAGCATAACAGATTGCGTCCATTTGACACTGTTCTGTGTTAAGTTTTCGAAAGCTTCAGTATTATGCATGTGAAGTCATAAGCACATAATTCTTCAGAAAACATTTATTATTGACTCAATTTAACCAATGATTCTTTGCTAAATTTTATCCAGGAACAAAACCAGCCTTTATTATGGTTAATTTGCAGCTTTTCTAACACTTTTTTTTGCCTTCTTTCTTTTCTTCTTTATTTATTTCCTTCTTCTGTCGTTCTTTCTTTCATTCTTTCTTGCTTTCTTTCATTTCTTCTTTCTTTCCTTTGATTATTTCACTCCTTTCCTTTTTTCTTTCATTATTTCATTCTTTCCTTTTTACTTTCATTCCTTCTTTCTTGCTTTCCTTTTGCTTTCATTCCTTCTTTCTTGCTTTCCTTTTTTCTTTCATAATTTTCCTTCTTTTCTTTTCCACATTCTTTATATCTATTGTTCCACTCTTCTTTATTCTTCTCATATTTTAATAACATTTTCCTTTATTATTTCTTCCTTTGCTTTTTCTATCATTGTTTCTTTCCTTCTTTCCCCTTTCTTGCTTACCGTTTTTAAATTCCTTCTTTCCTGCTTTCTTTCTTTCCCTCTTTCCTGCCTCCCTACTTCCTTCTTTCTATCTTTTTATCACTTTTTCCCATCTTTTTTGCTTCCATTTCTTCTTTCCATCTTTCCACTGTCCTTCTCTCTTGTCTTTTTTATTCCATCTTTCTTGTTTTCTTTTTATTTCTTTGTCTTTCTTTCTTTCTATCATTCTTTCTCTTTCTATTTATTTTTCTCTATGGTATTTATTCATTCTTTCTTGCTTTCTATTCATATCCTTCTTTCTGTCTGTCTTTCAATTCCTCTTTCTTGCCTTTCGTCTCTCTTTCTTAACTTCTGTATTTCCTTCTTTCCTTCCTTCCTTCCTTCCTGTTTTCCAGCTTTCTTTCCTACTTTCTTTCTTTGTCAGACAGAAAACTGACATCCAGTGGCACAACAATTGGCTTCATTAGGTCTATTTTAACCAAGACCTTTTGATGTTACTAAAATTACGTGTATGACATAATTACTTATAGAGGTTTTCAGCCACACTTCATCCATTTGCCTGTGGTTTTGTTCACACTTTTCCCCAACCCATGTGAACATGCATCAAGGGGCAAGGAATCACTCCACTTCAGCAATCGGCTGAATTCACACCAATGTTTTTTTAAGACTGACAAACTTCCAGCAGCTTCCCAAACAATAAGGTTTTGCAAAAGCTTTGAAGAAAGCAAACAAGAATTGCCAAAACGCTGGCAGATGAAGCCAGACCTATTGGTTTTGCTAATGTTTGTTGCATTTAGCTGCCATTGCATGCACAAATAAAGGCAATATTTTTGATGAATAATGTGTGATGTGAGCCTCAGATCAATGATAATTTGACTCACAAAACAGTCTACCCCTTTTTAAAACCGCAGAATTACCACTCAAATCAAATAACTTTATTCGATTCCACAGAGGAGTCATAAAAGTATACATTGGACACGCCCACGAGGAACATGGCGGCGGGCTGAGAGCCGGTCGCGGCAGCACCGAGGTGTTCTCCGTTGACTCAGAAGATTGACATGCTGTAGCGAGAGGTTGCGAGCTTCCCTCTGTTAGGTTGCTGGCCGGCCGCCTGAGAGGAGGTTGCAGCAGGCAGCGCTAGGACCACGCATATCCGGACCAGCTGGAGGGGAAACACTTTGATCGAGAGACGCCGGTAGAGTTTATGGGTCAGGCTGAGCTCGTACGCACCCAACCCTCCTTTAGACCGGTGAGCGAGGAAGAATAACGTACCTACACTGGCTTGACTGCCTGCAGGTAAAATAATAAAAAATAAAAAAAACGTCGCTAGGACCTTCACGGACCGGCGCTTACTTGTTTTCCACACTGGAAGAACGCCGACGGTGCATATGGAGCAGATTCCGCTCCGTACTATTTAAACTTAAACTTGGAGGTTTGGCATCATACACATCCGAGCAACAATCCCGCAAAACGGTGTCTGAGAGAAAGAAGCTTTACTCTTTCGTAGTAAGGTGTGGGGAGATAGGGAGTAAAGCGGTAGAGACTCACGGAGTTATCACTGGGAGGTTGGGTTGTTGTATGGAGCATACGCTGATTGACTTTCCAACTTACAAGGATAGCTATGCTGTCTTAGGGAAAGTTCCTGTACAAGAGCCAGCATTGTTGAAAGGTACTAAGTCAGCTGGACAAAAGTTAACGGAAGTTGCGATATCTGGGACAATCGAGTCTGTTAATGTGGAGGCAAGCTCAAACCCTGTAAAAAAAGGAAATATCCTCCCAATAAGAAGAAATAGGTACCAGCTGAGATCCAGGGTAGAATTAAAGGAGAAAGGGGCTTTAGAATTTGAATTCGAAGAGAGGGAGCGGCCCATGCCACTAACTCCTTGTAAAAGTAGAAAGAAAAAGTCTACTTTAGTTAAAAAACTTAAAGGAGCACCCCTTGAGAGCCAGGTGGTGAAAAGTACCCCATACCTCAAATCTTTCTTCAAGGTTTTAGATCAGGCTAGGCGTTCTTCTGTGCAGTTGGAGGATAACACTGACACTATACCCTTAAAAAACCGTTACGGGGCTTTAGAAAATTTGGAAAATATGGAAAATGTTGAGGAGAGAACAGATATGTTGAGTTTAGTGAGCTTAGGACAGCCAAATCCTCCTGAGACTGAAAGCGTAAAGGCATTAGGTACTTCGGCAAACTTAAATAAAGTAACCCCAGTAGATAAAGTTCAAGGAGAGCAGGACACGAACCTTAAGAGTCAGCCTGGAGCAGCAAAACCAGCACAAAGTAGCTCTAAGGAGTTAGAAGCCGGGGCAAGGAGAAAGGATGTAAGTAAAGATAATCAATCTGATCCTGTTCAAAAGATTTCTGGAATAAGGAGAAGCTCTGAGGACTTATGTGCGCGAGAGAGCGACCGGCTGGGGGACCTTTTTCGATCTTTGAGAGGTGATATGATGTCGAAGTTTGAGATATCAGAAACCAACCAAAAAACAATACAAGATAGATTTGATGCGTTAGAATCTAAGTTAGAGGAGGTCACTCTTCGTACAGGGAATCTTGAAACAGACACAGCCGCTTTGAACAAAACAGTACATGGAAACCAAAAGGACATAGACTATTTAAAAGCCCAGAACAGATCATTGGTTATGGATATTGAGCGGTTGGAGACTCAAGCACGCAGGAACAACTTAAGGATCTTGAAAATACCGGAAGGGGAAGAGTTGGAGGACATAAAGGGATTTGTCTGTAAACTCCTGAGAGAAGGTGTCCTAAAAGATCACCCGGACATAGATTTGGAGGCAGAAATTCAAAGGGTGCATAGAGACCCTTACAAGAGACGTACAGATAGGAAAGCACATAGAAAAATACTAGTAAACTTCCAAACATACAGTGTCAAGGAG
This sequence comes from Lissotriton helveticus, assembly GCF_964261635.1. NCBI lineage: Eukaryota > Metazoa > Chordata > Amphibia > Caudata > Salamandridae > Lissotriton > Lissotriton helveticus. The sequence goes on along the minus strand of NC_136071.1, from coordinate 860,776,157 downwards.
CTTATTCTGAGGAGATCTCTTTCAAAAACAGATCTCCTCTACAAGTCCAGTCCTTATTTTATTAGGTCTGATATCGGAGCAAGAACCGCACAAAGACAATGGGAGCTGGGCACCAGAATGCCGGATTTGAGGTCACTGGGAGCACAGGTGCAAATGAGATTCCCGGCAATGCTCAGGATTATGTGGAAGAATAAGACTTACAGTTTCACACAGCCAGAAGAGGCTGACAACCTTTTAGACCGAATGAGAAGCGAGCAGGAGGAATAGTATTGGAAAGACTGTTGATCACCTCAAGGAGGGAAGAAAACGCAAAAAGGAAAAAAAAAAAATGGTTGGGGGAATCTGAGAAAGCAAATCATTGCATAAAAATGTTGTATGACAAAACAGGGGATATGATTTATTTGTGATTTAGTTTGTCTCGCTAAAACTTAGTTTATTGGTCACGGACACCACCCGGTTGCTCCGAAAGGCGAAGCCATCGCCAGGTATGCAGGGGGGGTTCCTCAGGGGGGAGGGGCTCATTGGGTGGGGGGCGCTAAGGGGAAAAATAAAAAAAAATCCTCATATATAAACAAATGTATTTTGTACAGAGGCATGGATGGGTATGAGTGGATACCAGATTCATGATTAATCCATATAAGCTTAAGGTCCTGTCATGGAATATTAACGGTCTAGGGGAAAAAATAAAACAGAATAGAATTTGTGAATTTTTAAAAAACTCAGACGCTCAAATCATAATGTTACAAGAAACACACTTAGAGGCAGCATTATGTAATTCTCTCTTTAAAAAGTCATGGTGGGTTCAAGAAATAATTAGCTCTAGGCAAGCAGGTGTCACAAGGGGAGTTTCTATCATAATTCGAGCAAACAGAGGGATAACCTTAAGAAGCTTTGAGACAGACCAATCGGGAAGATGGTTAGCTGATGAAATATATATTCAAAATATCCCTTACTCAATAGCAGTGTATTACGGTCCGAATGAGGATAATCCGGACCCGCTGTCTAAACTTGAAATAGCATTACTCACGACAACTGGCCCTTTAATTTTAGGTGGTGATTTTAACCTGGTCTTTGACCAAAAATTGGACAGAACCTCTAAAGCTAAATATCATGCTCCCTTAAAATCTCTTGCCACTTTAGACGTCTTAATGAAAGATTTCACCTTAGTAGATGTCTGGAGAAAAAAGTATAGAACTCAATCAGGCTTCACCTTTTATAGTAAGAAATACAAGAATTATTCAAGAATAGATCACTTTCTAGTCGATCAACACCTTCTCCAGGATATCAATCACCTTTCCTTTACGCCTACAGGGCTATCGGACCACGCTGTTTTGGAAATGGTAATTGAACTGAATACAACTCCTCTAAAACCAAGGTGGACACTGGAGAGATCACTTTTATTAGATGATCAAATAAAAGTAGAAGTTAAAGACAAAACATTAGAATTCTTTTTAATAAATTCAGGAACTTCCTCCCCCCAAGTTGTATGGGAAACTTATAAGGCCTATTTGAGGGGAGTCTTAAGCTCATTAATGAATCATAAGAGAAAGAGCAGGAAAATAATAAGAAGGGAAGACTTGGTAGCAATAACAAGTAAGGATCTTGAACTACAAAATGCAATTCTAACGAACTCCAGCAGAGTACATTTGCTAGAGAAGGAACTTACAGATTTACAACTTCAGTTAAAAATTTCGGATGAGAGAATTCTTAAAGAAAAATGGGAGTCTAGCAGATTAAAAAATTTTGAATATGGAGAAAAGTGTGGAGCCCTCCTAGCCTGGAAAGCCAGAGAAGAGAGAACGAGAAATAACATTAAAGCCCTAGTACAACGGCAGATAGGGGATTTGACGGAAACGGATGCAGAGATTAGAGAAGAAGCAAGGTCCTTTATGAGAAGTCTTTATACGGAAGACAAAGATCCTAAGGGGGAGGATTTAGAATCCTGGCTGGTAACAAAACATTTGCCGCAAATGTCTGAAACGGATAAAGCTTACTTGGAAAGTGAGATCACAGAAGGGGAAATTTTGGGACAATTGAAGAAAATGAAAAGAGGGAAAGCTGCAGGTTCATACCAGGGAGACAGTTAAATGAATTAACATTTCAAGCAATAGGAGCCATAGATTACGCCAGCGCTAAAAATCTTCCGCTTGCCCTGATAGCCATAGACGCGGCTAAGGCCTTCGATCAGGTCAATTGGAAGTATTTATGGGCCACAATGGAGGCATTTGGGTTCCCTCTCATCTTTATAGAGGCGATTAGATCATTATATCATAATCCAAAGGCGAAGGTTTTAGTTAATGGAATCCTATCTGAGTGGTTTGATATATCTCGTGGTACCAGGCAGGGCTGTCCTTTATCTCCCCTTTTGTTTAATGTGTATATGGAGCCCTTTGTTTGTGGAATCAGAGAGGACAATATTATTCAACCATTCCAGCTCGGTAATTTGTCTCTGAAAGTGGCATTGTACGCAGATGACCTTCTCTTATTTACCTCTGATCATTCAGTAGCAATACCGAGGTTGTTTCTCTTATCTGAAGAATTTGGGAAACTGTCAGGCTACCAGATAAATAAGGAGAAAACGGAGATTATGGGATGGAACAATAACACACACATATCGGGTGCAAAACAGAAAATGAGATACCTGGGAATTTATTTAACCCAATCAGTAAAAGACATTACATCACTCAGCTGGCAAATTGTGGTTAAAGACATTAATAAAACCTTAATAAGATAGGGGAGCCTGCCTTTGAATATATATGGTCGTGTCAACCTCATTAAGATGACAATTCTTCCAAAATTGACTTTCCTATTCAATTGTATCCCTCTATCATTTTCACCTAAAGACATTAAAACTTTACAGGGCAAAATTGGATCATTTATATGGGCCTGCAAGTCAACTAGAATTGCATGGAAGAAGTTGAGAAGGGGCTTAAAAATAGGAGGGTTAGCCCTCCCTGATTTAATGCTATACTGTCATGCATTTCATTGTAAAAATTTTAGGCTCCTTGCAAACAAGTTAGATGCATCATCACAGGGCCGCCTGTTTCAAGCTTTATTAAATGATTTACCTTATGACCATGATTTCTTTATATTTAAGTTTGGAGACCAGAATTTTTTTTTAAAAAATTTGCCTCAGAATTTTACTGACTGCATTAAGAAATTGGGGGTTTATCAGGAAGACATTTGATATCCCTTACTATCACACACACACTCCAATATGGGATTCTCCTGGTACACCTCAATGTCTTCAGGATCAACTGTCACAACCTTTGAAAACAGCCGGGTTAAAAAAATGGGGAGATCTCTGGGGAGATTCAGGCTTAGTGAATTGGAACTCTTTAGTACAACTAACTAACGGTCAGTTGACTAGGTTCAAATACTATCAACTATCTGCCTGGTGGTCTAGTCAAAATATGCAAAGGGAGAAAGATACAGACATTCTTGATGCAATTGGCAGAGGGGGGAAATGGTTAAAAGAACTTTCATTTTGGTATAATCTGATGATTAAAAAAGAGGATAGCATTTTGCACCTGGAGGTGAAAAAACTATGGGGAAATTGCATACCTGATCCTCCTGAAGAAATCTGCAAAGTTTGGTCAGACTCTTTCACTCTATCACAGAGGCTAATTAAACCAGCCAATTTAAGACGCAATCACCTGTTTACGGTCTACAGAGTCTATTGGACTCCGGCCAAATTGCATAAGATTACTCGTAATAATTATTACTGTCCCCGATGTAACCATTGTACAGCTGATGATATTCATATTTTTTTGGAATGCCCAGCTATTCAAGATTATTGGAAAGCGATGATGGTTTTTTTGGGTGACGTACTTTCAATAACGATTATAATATTAATAGTTTGGATACTAAGTTTATTTTCTATATAATAGTCATCGCAAGGAGACAAATCTGCATGGAGTGGAAGTCAGCGTCTCCTCCCAGATTTGCAGTATGCTTGAAGTATATAATGGAAGTATGTAAAATGGACTTGGCTGGTCGTAGCGAGACTACTGAAAATGTTTGGTCTAAACTGGTGGTCTGGATAAATAGGTGAGCGGTCCTGTGATTATGCCAGAGGTTGTGTCGGTCCTGTCCTCCACTAGGCCTAGGGCGCCCAAAATAGGCTTTGAGGAGTAGGATAAGGAAAGCAGCCTACCTCTGGGACATCCCTGTCGGCCATGATACTGTTTCCAGGGCGGGCACGTAAACAACAGTATAAGAGGCAACAGCGAGACCCATCTAGAGCATAAGAATTCTGGTGGCATATATGAGGACAAAAAAATAAAAAAATAAAAAAAATAAAAAAAGTATACATTAATATCATAAAACCACAATACATATGTTCATATTTAAAATTTACAATACGTTAAGAATAACCTTAAGTTGGTTTATCAACAGGGCAACAGATAAAAACATTTATAAATGGTTTACTTTGGATAAAAATCGTGCAAATCCCAAACGGATATAGGGCCGTCTCTTTTTTGGGGTGGGTAAGCTCGTAAAAGGGGGACTATGTTCCTATCTCTAAATTTTACTAGGACCAGATCCCCACTAATATCTTTAGTATGAGACCCTAGCCAGCCTATCCTTCTAACATTCAGGATACCTCCGTCATGATCATGTGCAAGTGGTCTGTTTTTGGAAAGCCAGAATATGACTTTATTTAAAAGTTCCTGACGGCTTTCAAATTTCCCACGACGAGGTGCAGGTGTTCCTGATAAAACGAGAACAAATGGGGCAGCTTCAGGGTGCAAGTGTATCGATTCTAAACTACTTGGGGTTGGGTCCTCTCTGGCGGCAATATGCCTATTAAACCCTGGTTTAGGAACAGCTTTGAGTATGGTAGGTTTTTTATGGAGCTGTGGGGAAGTCTGGGAGTATTTAGTTTGATTGGTAGACACAAAAAACTTTATTTGAGGTGGACAAATCAAAGCCATTGGGTGTTGCCTTCTTGAGGGTAGAAGGGGAATTAATAGTAGTATTTATCTCTTTTGTTTTGGGGATAGCCATAAGGGGTCTTTCCCCGTTAGATGGATCGTTATTAGGTGGTTTAAGATTGGCTAAAACAATTCTCTCAATCCCCGTTATCCTATCACCCAGGGCGTTGATTTTTCCTACCAATGGTGATACGATAGACTTAAATAATAACTCTATCTGAGACAGTAAAAGTACTTGGTCTACATAAGTCCCATTCTCTACCGTAGTTAAGGGGGGGTTGGTGACTAGCGCTATAGGACCATCGCACGATTTTGGTGTGTTTAAATGATTCCCACTTCCAATAATCTCATCATGGTTCCTTTTCTCATTTGTTCGCTGAGGCGAGGCAACACCTTGGGTATTGTCTATTAGAGATGGTAGTAGTAGGTCACATGGATTCCTAATTGGGGAAGAACTGCTAGTGGATTTAACATGGAATGGGGATGCCACCAGGGCATACTTAGTGCCACAAAGAGAATTCATTTCCTCCCAAAAAGATAAATTCTGTGAGCTAACAAGATTCAGTGGGGAAGATTGCCTAATGTCTATCAATGGTAGCAGCTCATTAGCTTCTTTACAAAGAGTGGGAAGTGGTCCATTTGTCACCGAGAAGTTTAGGGTCCCCTGTCCTGGGTCAAGTGTATGAGATGATTTCTTATTAGTCCGCTTAAATGACATAGTGCAGCCTGCGAAGGAAACAGTCACACTAAACAATAATTAATTGGAGTATATATCAAACAAAGTACTACCACAGGTTGCTGCACCAAGGGGGGTGGCCCGTCCCGTCCTTCTCGGACCTTTGAGGGCCTTAGAGGGCCCGCCCTTTGCCCGGGCTTCGCTCCGCGTCCCGCGAAGCGAAGCAGAGCGCTGTTTGTAGGCGCCTCCTGGCGCTTGCGGTGCGTGGCAAAGCAGCGCCGCCGCTGAGGCAGCCGGGAGTTGCAGTCCCGGGGCGGCGGCGCTGTCTCAACAGTGAAGTGACTCCTGGCGGTGTGCCAGCGGAAGAGGACTCCCCTCGTCCCCCCAGCACAGGTAGGTAATGGTCCCCCCTGCTCCGCCAAGCAGAGCGCTGTTTGTAGGCGCCTCCTGGCGCTTGCGGTGCGTGGCAAAGCAGCGCCGCCGCTGAGGCAGCCGGGAGTTGCAGTCCCGGGGCGGCGGCGCTGTCTCAACAGTGAAGTGACTCCTGGCGGTGGCGGCAGCGGAAGAGGACTCCCCTCGTCCCCCCAGCACAGGTAGGTAATGGTCCCCCCTGCTCCGCCAAGCAGAGCGCTGTTTGTAGGCGCCTCCTGGTGCTTGCGGTGCGTGGCAAAGCAGCGCCGCCGCTGAGGCAGCCGGGAGTTGCAGTCCCGGGGCGGCGGCGCTGTCTCAACAGTGAAGTGACTCCTGGCGGTGGCGGCAGCCGAAGAGGACTCCCCTCGTCCCCCCAGCACAGGTAGGTAATAGTTACTCAAAAGGTGCAGATGTGGTGTTCTTTCCTTTTGAATGTACTAGGTGATGGACATTGATCATGTAGTAACTGGCCAGTAAAGGTGTCCATCTTGAAGTCTATATGGTTAAGCCACATATTTTTCTAATGGGATAAAACAACAAGAAACAACTTCTATCATAACTAAGGGTGTGAGTGTTGCAGCACCACTCCCACAAGGGGGCCTTCTAAAGGTGTTTCTTATGGCAGTATGTTTGTGGTTTAAAAGAAACACCATCAAATATTCCCTATGCTTGATATTCCCTATGCTTGAATGAGGGAATGTTAGTGGACAGCACTCCCACTCGCAAAATCGTTCCTACACCACTGATCAAACTAAACAATACCAAACATTAAGGTGACAATGGATAGACAGAATGAGCTTAAATATTGTTTTCATAACAAATGAACACACATACAGAATCTCTGGCCCATAAGATGAAAGTCTGTTCTTGGTTGACCATCAAATAAGGTAATATGTAACTTCATATATGATGGCACCAGAAAAGTGCTGGAGATGTTATTTTATATCAGTTTCAATTTAATGACTATGGGGCATCTTACAGAAACTTCACAAAGAAGAGGACCACTGCTTTTGCTTCATGTTTGTGCAACAGGCAATGGAGCTAACTGTATTTTCATTGCTCAGTTATGGTACACACTCACTGGCCACTATTTTTAATATGAATTCATGTAGGAAATATATTTTTTAATCTGAAAGTTGGGACTATGTTTGGAACTCATTGTTCCATTTTTATCAACTAACAGATAGTTTTGGTTTCTTGCAAAAAGGTTGTCCATAGACTATATTTATTCACATTTACGTAGCATATTACACGTTATTCGTAAGGATAAAATGTGTTACCTATCTTAACCCGACTAAGACCAAATTCCTAGTCAATGGCAACAAACAACACCTAGTAACACCCCCGTTTAATTAAAAGAACCAGGAAGGGTTCAACCTCCAACAATGTTGCTTCTTAAAGTTGCAAAGAGTCACTTTTAACCCTGACCTTGCCAAGAGGGAACACACTACTAAAAAGGTCAAGATGGCCTGTCACAACCCCCTTTTGAAGAAAGTGAAACCTTTACTCCTGGAAGATGGCATTCACTCACATTTAGATGGCGGCCTTGTCCAACTCCACAGCTTCCATCACACCACACTAATCCCTGAAATGCATCAGACACATCATCAAATGCCTAAAGAAATTCAGCCTTACACTGAGATCACTCTATTGACTCCACCTAATATCCTACACCAGATTAAACACTAGCAGTATTTTCTACAAAGCCATCACATTGGCACCACTACACATCTTGCAGACAAAATCCCTATTTACAGTGGCTGCCGACACACCCACAGCCTGAATATTGACAGTCTCGAGGTAATAAAATTCAAAAATGTAGTAGAAGCAAGGGATCTGCAACCGATTTCTAGATTCCTCAGCACTCTCCGATCCCTCTACTTGAGTTTAGGAAAGACCTGAAGATTTCCTCTTTTCGGAATATCGATAGTCGTCTTTCCCGTTGAGATCTTAGTAGCAACTCCCCTTCTGGCCCATAGCCCAACCTGTGAAATGCTGTATGCTCATACTTTCTTTGCCTTTAGAGTGTATACACCACTCTGCTGCCTCTGGCTATCTTTGACTATATAAATACTGTAAGAAACCGTGTTATTAGCTGAGAGGGGTGAAAGCCCTACTGGCATTATAAACACAATCCTTGTCAGGTGAACCTCAGAAAGTCACTAGATTAACCTGTACTTAATCCTTTAGTAGTTTGCCACAAAAGCAGTCAAATTTAACTTAGATGCAATGTGTAAAGTATTTATGCAGCACAAAAATAAAGTGAAAACACAACACAAGAACATCCCACACTGATTTTGAAAAATAGAGTAAACTTTAATAAATACAATTACACTAAAAGGAATTAAATTGAATCAGTAGAAGCAGAGTTATACATTTATATGCTTTTGTGAAAAATAGTGCCTAAAAGAAGAAAGCGCAAACCATGGGTATCCCGTCATCGAAGACATGGATAAAGTAAAAAATTAAGGGTCACTGCGAGGGAGCTTTGGACGGATAGAAGAGGTGGACTGGGCTTATCTTTGGACTTAGAAGACATTTCAGAAAACTTTCTGGAGAAGGTAAAGACTCAGTAGGCAAGAATGCAGCCTGCATCAAAGGACATGTTGTCAACAACAGGAATTTGCTGGGGGAGGTCTTAGTGAAGCTGTTGGCCAAAGAGGGAAAAAGCTCCAAGTGGGAGAAACCACATTTCCAGTTTGAGGAGGTTGCTGTTGTTAAGCCTGGTGAAGTTTTCTACTTCCAGGCTTATACGTTTTTCTGGAGCTCGGATTCACTCAGTGGGACGAGGTTGCAAGCTGTAGCCAAAGAAGGCTCCACAAGGCTGGATACTGCTCCCAGGAGGTCTGCTGAAGAGGCTTTGCTGCTGTGGAGAAGACATGAGTGAGAGCTACTGCAAAGTGTGGCTGGCGGTGATGCACCGTGAACAGATCAGCTGGTAGGTGGGTCATATTCTTCTGTCAGTTCTCCAGTTAGTTTTTGGTGAAACACTTTCCAAGTCCCAGATTTTAGATTCTGGTATGTAGAGGTCACTTCAGCACCACACCAAGGCTCCAGGACCTGGGGGGCATCACCGGCGGGGTTAGGACTCACTCCAGCAGAGGCCAGCAGCAGGGTTCTAGGCCTCAAGCTATCCCTACAGCTCACAAAGGAGGCCAGCAACTAGCCCTTGGAGTCACTCCGGTGGTTTTAGGTTCAAGGAGCAGGTCCAGTCCCCCTTCACACTGCAGGGCAGCAAGGTAGTCCTTCAAGCAGCAGGGCAGTTCTTCTGGAAGCAGGGTCGTCCTTCTTCTAAATCTTCCACAGGTCCAGGAGTGGACTGACGAGTGGTTCTGAGGTGCTAGACTTTGTGAATGGGGGAGATCCTTTCCTAATCCCACCTCTGGTTCTTTGAAGTTTTTCACTTCTCCAGTCAAGGCTCCAAACTCTCTGTGATAACAAAAAGCTGGTGTCGGGTTTCTTAGCGTGTGCTGGAAGCAAGCCCTTTAAAGCATAAGGAGGGCATGGTACAGATCGGGCCACAGCCATCCTAGCAGGATGGCCCTTCCTGCACAGCCAGTCTCCTTTGTGTCACCATCTGGGAGGAATACACAAACTCCAAAAGCAGAGCAATTCACAATCATGTGAACCAGGATACTGGCGGAAGGCACAAAACAGTTAGGACAAGAAAATGCCACCTTTCTAAAAATGGCATTTTCAAAATTGTGACTTAAATTCCAACTTTACAAATAAAGGGGACTTTAAATACCAATTCATTTGAGATTAACTAGTATATCTCTATCCGCTCTCAATGTAAAGTTAGCACTTATTAAATATAATAAGGTAACCCAGGCCTTACCACAGCAAAAAACGACTTTAGGAGTTTTCCACTACCAGGATATTTAAAATGTAAGTACACATTTTTACTTTTTAAATACTATGCTCCATGCCATAAGAGTTGTTAGTACAAAGGGAAGGGGTCCCCAACAGAAAACAAAGTACTGTAAACTTATATCTTAATGTACAATTAATTCAGGGAGCAAAGCTAGTGGATGCAAAAAAGTTTAATTCAGATTTGCATGATTTCCTTTCACTGGTTAGAGTTCATCATACATATGATTATATACATAAAAGATTGATAATAAATGTACGTGCCCACATTCACAATGGGAAGGGGAAAAGTGAAGGTAGTGTCAGGGACAGGGTGGGGTCAAGGAATAGTCAGATTCATCCAGTGGCAAATATTATTTTCAATTTAGAAACTAAATACATGTGGTCCCTTTAGCCAAAGGGCCACCTCATACGGCTCTTAAAGAGTCCAACACATAATTGATACACAAAACCAAACTCCGTTTCAGCCGTTAAGGTCCTGCTTGGGGTAGGAGATTGGTCGTAGTTCAGCAATCAACGTTTCGACCCGTAGTCAAGGTAGGAAAGTAGTCCTTACAAGGCGGGTCTTCTTCAGGACAAAGGAGTTGTGGGTGGGCAACCTCCTAAGGAGTAGTTAAAAAGATCAATTAACACACACCCCTCCTGTTAATTATTACAAGGAGGGCGGAAAATTGGAGAGAGCAATTTTACCAATTAAAAACGTGCTGTCAAAGGGGTTTGGCCACGGACAATGTTTATGCAATATGGGAACAGAAAAATACAGAAGACATGGTAGTTGCATACAGCCCAAGATTCGTTGCACACTGCATAACATCAACACATAGTCTAGGTCTCCCTAGTTCAAGATACAATTAAGAGGAACAGAAAAATACAGAAGACATGGTAGTGGCATATAGTCCAAGATTCGTTGCACACTGTATAACATCAACACATAGCCTAGGTCTCCCTAGTTCAAGATACAATTGAGAGGTCATTGGCAGTGGTAGTTACCCAACTACTAAAACACCCCACTGCAGAGATTAAATTGCCACAGGATTGCCATTGTTGGCCTGTTAAATACACAACTTTATTGGAGCTACCTATGTTTTCTATGAAAGGCGTACCTATAGGGTCTGAGGTCCCTTAGGGCTTCTTGTCAATGGAGATCAAGATCCTTGGCGGTCGTTAATTCCGTTACCTTAGAATTAGGAAAAGGGGATTAATCCTAGACACTCACATGCATGGGGTCTTGATTGTAGGGTATAGTTAACGATATCAAGCTTACCACTAATAGTAAATTCTGTGGCAGTGGGAGAGGATCAACTATGAACGGCACTTATGCGGGTACTACGATAACCGGTGCTATTCAATTCAAATTTCGTTAAGAACAAATGGGATCAATCTGTGCGTGGGGAAAAGGAAATAAAGAGATTGAAAACCAATAAATTATAAGTCTGGATAATGGTATCCTGGTTCTTGATAAGGCACAGTTTCAGAAGATTTTTAGGAAAAGGGCTTACCACTAATATTCACTTCTTAGGCAGACAGAGTTGATCTCTTACATACAGGACTCATTCAGGTGCGCCGCTACCTATTGCTGCCCACTTCCAAGTGAAAGCAGCAGTGGTGGTAAGCTTACCTCAGAACCTATAGGTACGCCTTTCATAGAAAACATAGGTAGCTCCAATAAAGTTGTGTATTTAACAGGCCAACAATGGCAATCCTGTGGCAATTTAATCTCTGCAGTGGGGTGTTTTAGTAGTTGGGTAACTACCACTGCCAATGACCTCTCAATTGTATCTTGAACTAGGGAGACCTAGGCTATGTGTTGATGTTATACAGTGTGCAACGAATCTTGGACTATATGCCACTACCATGTCTTCTGTATTTTTCTGTTCCTCTTAATTGTATCTTGAACTAGGGAGACCTAGACTATGTGTTGATGTTATGCAGTGTGCAACGAATCTTGGGCTGTATGCAACTACCATGTCTTCTGTATTTTTCTGTTCCCATATTGCATAAACATTGTCCGTGACCAAACCCCTTTGACAGCAAGTTTTTAATTGGTAAAATTGCTCTCTCCAATTTTCCGCCCTCCTTGTAATAATTAACAGGAGGGGTGTGTGTTAATTGATCTTTTTAACTACTCCTTAGGAGGTTGCCCACCCACAACTCCTTTGTCCTGAAGAAGACCCGCCTTGTAAGGACTACTTTCCTACCTTGACTACGGGTCGAAACGTTGACTGCTCAACTACGACCAATCTCCTACCCCAAGCAGGACCTTAACGGCTGCGGAGTTTGGTTTTGTGTATCAATTATGTGTTGGACTCTTTAAGAGCCGTATGAGGTGGCCCTTTGGCTAAAGGGACCACATGTATTTAGTTTCTAAATTGAAAATAATATTTGCCACTGGATGAATCTGACTATTCCTTGACCCCACCCTGTCCCTGACACTACCTTCACTTTTCCCCTTCCCGTTGTGAATGTGGGCACGTACATTTATTATCAATCTTTTATGTATATAATCATATGTATGATGAACTCTAACCAGTGAAAGGAAATCATGCAAATCTGAATTAAACTTTTTTGCATCCACTAGCTTTGCTCCCTGAATTAATTGTACATTAAGATATAAGTTTACAGTACTTTGTTTTCTGTTGGGGACCCCTTCCCTTTGTACTAACAACTCTTATGGCATGGAGCATAGTATTTAAAAAGTAAAAATGTGTACTTACATTTTAAATATCCTGGTAGTGGAAAACTCCTAAAGTCGTTTTTTGCTGTGGTAAGGCCTGGGTTACCTTATTATATTTAATAAGTGCTAACTTTACATTGAGAGCGGATAGAGATATACTAGTTAATCTCAAATGAATTGGTATTTAAAGTCCCCTTTATTTGTAAAGTTGGAATTTAAGTCACAATTTTGAAAATGCCATTTTTAGAAAGGTGCATTTTTTGCATCCACTAGCTTTGCTCCCTGAATTAATTGTACATTAAGATATAAGTTTACAGTACTTTGTTTTCTGTTGGGGACCCCTTCCCTTCGTACCGATAATTACCCAGGTCCCTTTGACTTTATTGGGTTTAACCCCGTTTTTCATAATCTATAAGAGTTGTTAGGGCCTACCTTAAGGGTGACGTCTAAGTATTAACAAGCATTTGCAATGCAATAGGTCTCGCATTATTAAAGTTTGAGCTATTGCTGTTGCATTATTTAGCAATGCCAATAGCTCAAACTTTAATATTGCAAGACCTATTGCATTGTAAATGCTTGTTGAAAGAGGGGGGGGGGCGTACTGAGGAACAGGCATGTAGTGGGTGTAGGTTAATGGGGAGCCTGGGCCACAGAAGAGAGGGGGGAGAGAACAAAGAAGGACAGGAGGGGAAGGGGACCCCGGGCAGTGGGCACTAGAGAAGGCTGGCTGGCTGGCAGCACACCAGTGCAGTGGGCAGTAAGTGTGGGGCGATCTGTGGAGAAAAGAGCAGGGGGAAGCCTTCGGGGTCTGCCGAGCGGGCTGGTGGAGGTGGGAGTCAGCACGGGGGAGGCGTGATGGATCTTCACTGCGGGGAGAGCGGTAGGGAGACTCTCGGAGGGGGCTGCTGGGCACAGGGAGGGTGTTTGGCAGTGTGGAAATCGCGGAGGAGGCATGGGGCGGGGGATAGTGAGGGGAGACAGGCAGACATGCCAGGTGGAGAGAGAGAAGGGAGAGAGTGAGAGGGTGGGTGACGATCAGAAGTACTAGAAGTGGATAGAATTTCCTCTGGAAATCTGAAAACTGGGGAGGCGAAGGAGGGGGTGCAGGGCGGAGCAAGAAGAGGCAGGAAGGACAGTCATGAATGCAGGCTGACGGTACAGATGCAGGATTTATATAAACTCTGCCAGAAAGAATCTGAAAACAAAGGGAAACTGATAGTAAAGCATTTGTGGCTCAGTTTGATCATCACTGACAGACTGCTTTGTAGATAGCTTAGAGGGTTAAGACGCCTGTTGCACAGATCTAGTCTTACTGCAGTAAGCTTCAGGGCACTGTACTGGGAAGGTAAGTCCGGTGGTTAATGGACTTGCTCTGGTACCACGTTGGAAACATCATAAAGCAGCTCAGAGTGTTGATGTGCCTGCTGCGGGGATTATCTTGTGACCTGCAGGTGACACATGCCAGTTGTGGTGAAATAGCTCAGTGGGTGAAGCGCTCAGTGCAGACAGCGGCACGTCACTTGCAAGATGTCATCCGGGTTTAAGTGCACTTCTTGTTCCTTAAAGGCTCGTGAAGTGTTGTCTTTTATGAAGGACCGCCCCCAAAACAAGAATATCTTGTGTGTAATGTGATTGTGAACAGTGTTTTACTGCAGATCTGCAAGTACACACCCCGGCCCAGTGTGTGGTATGATCACAGTGCATCTCTCCCCCCTGATGGCCTTCTGCCGCAGAAGGTGCCATCACCCTGGACTTCTTGGCTCTCAGCGTGAACTGAAGGGGTTGCTGACTGTCCTTTAGATGAGGCGTTACTGTGTGGTCTTTGGTTGGGTAAAGACCCTCCACTTCCTTCTCCTCAGCATGCTCTTGAAGTAAGTGTGTCTGTGTGCACACACCACACCAGGGACAGGATGTTCAAGGCCCTGTCAGAAGAGGATACCTGCTGGAACTAGAGCCCACCGGCTCTCCTCTCCACCTTGGATGTAAGTGATCAGTTTGGAGGGAGAGGAGAGACAGTAGAGCTCTCCGTGTCCACACATAAAGGCGAGTATATCCCTTGTGGGCCAGGGCCAGGGGTCAGAGCTGGCTCACTTCCGCTGTCCTTCAGCCCCTCAGAGAGGACACATGGGCAAAACAATTCCACTCATCTCAACTATGTGGAGATGGCGCAGCTGTCATCGTACTTCTCGTGCATTGCTGGGTTTTACTGAGTTTATCTGATCACTGTTCCATCATAGCCCACAAAACGTTCACCCGCCAAAGAAGTATTTTTTTTCCAGTTACAATTATGATACGTCTTTTTATCAGCCTAACTAAATCACGAAGGTCACGGCAAAAAAAGTAAATGTAAACGGTAACTAGATGTTCGCCATGCACAAGTAGTATATTAGACATTATTGTGAACTCTTCACCATGATGCTGAACTCATGCCAGACAGACAAGAAAACAAGCGTTTAATCCTCCTCTCTTAATACTCTACCAGCACTTCCTGAACCTCGGACACATTGGGAGGGGTGACGGCGGCAAGCACGCCTTTCGTGCAGTGCATTATCGTGCACACGTCTGCGTACGATAATGCAATGCCACATGTTTCCCTGTGCGGGTAACAGACACCAATAGGCCACGGGCGGAGCAACGCGCCCACCTTTGGCCTACTGCATGGTCGGTGTCTGAAACACAAGCAGACAAAAGCCAATTCCATAATGGCAGGATGCAAAGTTACACAGAAGGTTTATTTTTTAATGTTGACATCATCTTGATGCTGTTTCTAAGAAGCAAGTAGGTTTCATGCAGTGGCGAGGTAGTATGACAGGCAATAATCTTCTGAAACACACTTTTTCCATTCTTCTCATTTGGTGAATAATGCACCTGAGCATGTTTCATGTTTCTCAAGCGCATTAGCTAGATGCCCTCATGTAATCAGTGATAACTTCAACCAGTTCTGTATCTTCAGCTAAAGAAATGTTACATTTTGGAGCTTGTAGTTTCAATTTTGGAAATTATAATGTATGTAATGTGCGCAACCACAAAAAGAGCAGCCGGCGGATTGCAGGGGGAGGAGATCAGCACACTCTTTCTTATGTGACAAGCATAATTGTGATGCTCTCTCCGGGTCACAGAGACCTCCTTGCTTGAAACACGGGCACACAGTTTTGGTATTAATAAGCATTCAGGGAGGTTGTAGGGAGTCCTTTCTTCTAGTCGGCCGCCTGTTCATCTGATAAGAAAATGCTTGTAAATATACATTCTCGTTTTACAAACAATGTGCCTCTTTTCAATGTAATCACCTATTTTAGTGAGTGATTTTGTAGGCATCTCACTGGTTCCTCTTTCAGGTGGTGATTTTCACCCCTTTCTTCAGTCACGTAGATAAATTAATAAAAACAGGACTGCCTGCTGACTGACTGCAGGGTGTTATCTTGTACCTTTTGGTCTGGTATGTTTTGTGTTACTTAGCAGCTGTTAAATTCCCGTCCTTTAGGGCCCCTGTAAATGTCGCTTTATTCGTCAGTGTTCTTCCTGTCGGTTGCTTGTAGTTTTCAACTCGTGTGTTGATGTGATCTTGTGTTACGTAATTTGAAAGCCCACAATTGTCAGAGGTTATCCCTCACAGGGCTCAACCCATCTCATTGCAAGTTGTTAGTCGACACTGCTCAGTAAATGTGGATCTTTTATTAACAAAATACGTGCAGCAGATGTGGAACAGACCGCACTCTCACAAACGAAATATATAAATCATAAAATGTCTACCCATGCCCAGCTTTCATCGATTAACGCAGAAGCAATGGATACAATGTACAATAAATGTGTGAGCCAAGCTCGCATTTTTTCATTGGATTGAATCCCATTGTGTATTCAGATTCATTGAAATTAGTGGAATTTAAATTCGTATATTTATTTCAAAATCAAATCCCTGTTTTAAGCTTTTGGGGCCCTTGTGCCTGCACCAGCGCTGCCGCTGGCGTCACGTGAACTATAAAACTGCAGGAACAGCATGCTTCCGAACCAGACCCTTTCCCCCACTTTTGCTGGTGTCTGCGGCCTGCGAGCGTATGCAGTTCTGTTAAAATAACCCTACTGAAATCGCGCAAAAAGGGCCGTTTTATCGGGTAGGTAACAATCAACCCTTCGCCAAAGCGTTTCTTCACAAACACACTCCAAAAACCTCGAAATGCCCCCTCGTTCTGTCATAATGTGCGAACATTTATTACCATAGCCATTCTCAATCTCGGTATGTTTTGTCGGCCCTTCCTTCCGAAAATATCGGCAGGCCAGGGCTGGTAAAATACATATATTCTGGTGTGTCCAGACAATAACAGACCGGCCCTGACCTCGGCCTCCGGGAGCAGGAGGCCCACTGCCACGCTGGATTGCACAGTATTATCCGCCAGAGCCTAGAAACCGGGGCTGAGGTCACCGCGGCCCTTGGCAGACTGCTGGTGCTGAGTGGGGGCTCTGCTGGGTTTATTTATTTATTGAAGCCTGAAAGGCCCACAACTGCGTAGAGCGCCTGTTTAAAATGAAACTAAACAAAGAACCCCGATGCCGCTGGAGGCAGGGCATGGCAAGCTTCTGCCTCAGGAGCTGGGTGCTATCAATGACATCATGCGGACTTGTGTGGGCCTCCCTTCGTGTCACACGTACATGAACATCTTTAATTCCACGAAAAGGAAGCCACCTAGTTATTCGCATTTGTACAAAGAAGGGACTACAAACATCTGAATTAAACAAATTGTCAAATCTCAGTTCACCGGAGAAGGCCATCGAACCCCCTTGAAGGCCGATCTTACAAACGCACCTTATGAAGCCTATATACTAGGCTCTGTTGAAAACTTGAAGTCAGAGTTCTGCATACTATATACTGCCTGTGCCTGCACATGTGAGAGACTATTAGGGCCTAAAAAGCAGGATCAGGTGCTAAGAGGTGTTAACGGCACCCATGCGTGTTAATGGCACTCTGCCCCGTAAGTGAGGTGCTCCTGGGGTCAGCCATGCCCCTGAAGCCTCAAGTAGGCAGCTGGCTGCCCATTCTGCTGGGGTAAGGGGTGAGCGGCAAGGCATGGGATGTGTGTCAAGGAATTCTTCCTGGCACAGATCACTTCCCTCTACCGCTCTCTGGCCTGTAAGTTGCTGCCGGTCCTGACTGCGAGCTCTGTCCCGGACCCTCCATCCCAGCCCTTGATGTGAGTGGAGCCTCCCCTCCCTCTTACTTGCAGCACCGAGCCCCGGGAATGAGTGACAGCAGAAAGCAACAATTTAAAACCAGGCTGCAGAGTGCGAACCCCGGCAGGGTGGGACACAGCGAGTCTACAGCGTGTCTTTGCTCACGCTGCCTGCACGCGCCAGTCAGCTCTCTGATTGGTTGATAAGGACTACCAATGGTAGTGCTTATTTGGTAGTTGTCAACGAATCAGAGAGCCGACTTGGGCATGCAGGCAGCATGATAAAACCAAGATGCCGTGCTTGTCTCGATGGGCGTGCTGGAACGAGTGGTGCGCACGCGCGCCATATGCTTTTACTTATCGCGCCAGTGTCTGGGCACGATAATTGAAACCATGAGGCAGGAAATGCGCGTAATAGACACCAATAGGCCAGGGCGGAGCTATGCGCCCGCCTCTGGCCTATTGGTGTCTATTTTACAAAACAACACGCAGGGAAAGGCCAATAGCAGGCCGCAAATGGAAAATCACACGTACGAGCATGTGCATTTTCCAGGTCCATTTTCAAAACCCGTACAAAAGGACTCTCGCTGCGCGAACACTGCTGCGCAGTGTATCGCTAGGCACGAGACCTAAAAAGCATAGCTTAGGCCTGGTAAAAGGTTTATTTTAACAAAAACACACAAAGTACAGAGGGATGAGAGGATAACACCCTCTTCGACCTCTCGCGCAACAGTTTAAATCTCACAAAAAGAAGAGGGATTAAAAAGCTACGTGGTGATAGATAAGTGTATGGGAATGCACCAATTTTATAAAACTGCCCTCACACACAGCAAGCTGTGTCATGCTTCATCTTAGGGCTGCTAACACACTTTTGCCCCAGCCAAACGCTGGAGGTGGAGCAATAGGGAGAAGACAACACAACACAAAATGTGAACATGGAATCATGTTTATATGTATATATGTTTGACTGGAAGAGAGGGAGGAGTAGTATGTCCTATTTGGAAGGAATTGGGTAGTGGCATGAGGTTTGTAATCTAACACTTACTTGAGTATCAGCAACACACACAAATGTTCGTCATCACTAGAGCTGTGAAAACACTGTTAACATTCCTTTACATTTTTCTTGGACACAGGTTCACAATAAGGCAGTGCTGTACATTTTCGGACTGCTCAGCCTGTACCTGTTTCTCTCCCCATGAGTCTTTTCCTCCCACAGTTCAAGGACTGCTCTTTTTCAATGATGAGGTTCCAGTAGATGATAAAAGAAAAAACAAAACTCACTGGCATCAGGACTGCTGATGATCCTGGCATGGTGGGATTGGGAAGGGTACCGGGCATAGAGGCAGGCATGGGCTGTCGTTGTCTGTTGTGTAGATGCAGAAGCGAAGACAGTGAGCCTGGAACAGGCCTAGAATGAAGAACAACAGATTCTGTTAGCATTAAATGAGACTAAACAGGGAGTAATGTAGAGTGCCAAGTAATAGCTGGAGCAATCAACTGAGCCATAACTGATTTAACAAACCATTTACAGTTTCACTGTTCTTACCAGTGTACAGCTTAATCTCTGAGGCAAGTGAATGCTACTGGCAGACTATAAATGCTCACTTTGTCTGTGCTGGCTTAGTACTACAACTGAATTTAATTTATGGGACATATAGTGTGACAGGAACATTCAAAATCACAGCACAGGCTGCTGCACCAACATCCTAGTAAATCCATGATTAATACCATTCATTTACATTTGTAATTGTTCACAATTTAATCAGCCAGTTTGTCAAAGCACATGAGGGACACTATTCCTGCCTTTCTTCTGGATGTCTCAATGTGTACTGAAACACAATAACATAGTAGGACAAACCTGGCTAGAAAGCTGCATAATGTAATCACCTAATATCGTTAGTTCAGCTACACACTATGTATACACCACATCATTCTGTATCACTAAAGATCAGGGCCATGGAAGTCATGTTGATGTGGCGGACCAAATAATGCAACATGGATGACTAGATTTTGCACCATGAAAAGATACATTTTAGGGAATATTGTGGCTCATTCTGTAACAATATTTATTTTGTCATTTTAACACAAATGGATGTTGTCTGGGCAAAGGTGGATCCTCATTAATGTCAGTTTCATTTTTAAATACATCAATTATCACCTGAAAGGTGACCAGCTTTCCTTCACAAAGGCCTATCATAGTGCCACACCACATGTTGCTCCTATGTTTCTTAACTATTGGTCCACTTGGGCTATTGTGACATTATTGATCAGATGGTGGTTTTTGCGGCAACTGCAGAGACCCCATAATTATGCAGAAAATGGTGTGACTGCAGAATTGCATATTTCAAAGACCCAATTTCTCACAAGGACATTTTCCAAATAGAGACACACAGCTAAAAAGTCTAATTCCAGTTTCAGGTTGATAGTACCCAAACTTATGTAAACAAACTGTGGAAGAAAAGTCTTCCGAATTCAAGGGAAGGATTTGTGAAGTTTCATTGGACAAAAGATTGAACATTTTGTTTTGAAAGAAGTTAAATACCTAGCTGTTTTCCTTGTGAAGGTCTCTTACTGGACCAAATGCATCTTAGCCACAAGGGAGTTGTTAAAGCACTGCTTGCAATATTGTACAGCACAAAGATGCCTTTCTTAGGTGGACGTAATGCTCAATCTAATACCCCCACAATAATTGTGGCAAAAATAAAAAAAATCAACTTTGTAAATTATAGTGGCTTATGGTAAAGCTGTCATTGACTTATATTCTGTACTTTATTCCTTTGTAAGCCAGGTGTCAATGGAATCTCTAAAGCACTCCTCATTAATGAGATCAAAGCTTTCTGAACAGCCTGACATTGGTAGCTGTTTGAATGTGAAATATTTTAGCTTGGTCTGCATAATATGCATTCCGAATTCCCAGTGGATTTCTCAACTGGAATTGTTTCGATTTTTTCCAGAGCCCCAAAAATTCTTTACATTGAATTAAGGACTGTGGCGAGGGTGTTGTTTGTGAGACAGACAAAAAGAGCTGTTAGTTTGCATATTGTAAATAAACCATTTTCATCTCTCAAGCTGCAATAAATCTTATTTTTTTAAATCTGACACAATCGATTAAACTGGAATGGTGGCGATCAGTGGTATGCATCAGTAAATTTAAGACTTTAAGCACAATCCTACTGCTTATTTCTAAGTAGGGCTTTTTATAGTACAGCTCTAGTCACGTTGGAGTAAGATGCTGAAGACATACAGATGAGTTATTTACAAAATGGGAGAGCTCAAAATTGAGAGATTTTGGAAGGAAAAGAGATATACTTTTATCATCCTTTGACATTTAATGGAGCAGAATAATCTTTAGGAGTGTACACGTGGAACAATGGCACCATTTTGGTGCAAAAAGATAGAAGAATGTGTCCCCTGGCTAGTGGTTTTACCTACAGTGTTAACGAGGACCATAATCCTTATGTCCTTTCTTGTATTGTGTACAAGAACACAGGCAATACTGCCAGGTTAGACGAAAGGAGCTCCATCCTTATTATTCCCATTCATAGGAGAAGAGGGCAAAACGTGATGTGGCACATGAATGCAAAATGTAAGGCACCTAACCCTATCACTTTCTTCTAACTTAGCATTTCCAATGCACTTCCCTATTTCTAAGCCTATACTTTGATCAATATATCCTCTAACCCATGGGTACTCACAAACTTTCTCTCGGGGGCCAAATTTACACTGTGGTTTGTGTCCGAGGGCCGCACCAGTGGGGGTGGGGTCAGTGGGGGTGGGGTCAGTGGGGGAGGGGGCGGGGTTAGAGCAACAAAAAAAACTGACCATGAGGTTGATCATTGGTCCCTGCAGGTCCCTCACTCCCTCACCCGGTCTCCCTGTCACTCCCTTTCCCTCCCTCACCCTCCCTTTCCTTCCTCCCTCTCTTTCCCTCCTTCCCTCTCTCACTCCCTCACCTGGTCTCCCTTTCCCTCCCTCACTTTGTCCCCCTTTCTTTCCCTCTCCCTCCCTTTCCCTCCCTTTCCCTCCCTCTCCCTCTGTCATCTCACTCTGCCTCTGTGTCAGCCCGGGCTGAGACAGCTTCAGAGCACACACACAGCCGCACCGAGCGCGTTAACAGGTCTTTAAAAGACCATTAGCATGTTAATGAGGCTGTGTTGTTCACCTCTTAGCACCCCTGCAACTCCGCTCTAACTATGGCAAGAATTGCCCGGCAGGCCCCCACAGAGCAGCAGAGTCTCCGCGTCACGCTGCTGCAACTTGTGTTTGCAGACACTCTTTAAAAAAAAACTAAAACACTGGTACGATGTGTGCAAGGTCAGCGGGCCACCAGGTAAGGCTTGCCGGGCCGCTGGCGGCCCGCGGGCCGCACTATGAGTACCCGTGCTCAAACCCAACCTTCGGACTCATCTCAAACTTCTTTCTACTACTCTTTACAAAGCACTACCCTATCGCTCATCCTATACATTTATCAATATATCCTCTACATCCACTCACTCATTTATCCAAACCCCATACCACTATGATCCCCAAAAATAACCATTTCTAGACTTTCTCCTAGTCTACCCCTCCTTGCATCATCTGACACCTCTTTGACTATACCGATCCCCCCAAAAAAACTTTCTAAACTCTTCCCTCTTTTCTACCCCTCCCCAACCCTTCTCAATCCAAATAACTGACTAGCATAACCACCATTTAAAATGTACATGCATTATACATTATGCACTATACTAATTCAACACTAATCCTCTATGGGTCCCGGAGTAGCATGCTACTCGCCGAAAAAGAGCTTCGGCGCCTCTCCAGGGGTAGTAAGCGCTATATAAATGCAATTACAATACAATAAAAGAAGAATGTAAGCATCAGACATAATTCAGAGAAAATGTAGACGAACATTATCTCGGATCATCGATTGTTTTTTTGCTATGTCAGCCCCTGCAACAGTGATAATATCACTATTATACACACACACACATACATTTAGGATTTTGTTTCCATTGGAAATACCTTTTTTTGTGTTGATGATAACTTTTGCACCATTTGAGGAATCTTCATAAAACTTTCCAAAAAGTGCCCTCATTTGCCAAGTTTGTGTTAGGATAGTTTTGGGATGATCTGATAAGCAGGGGTTAAGAAAAATGGGGGTCCTAAAATGCGCTTTTCCCATTCATGTTCCCAGGGGAACTTTAGACACAGCTACAGCTCAAACGGCTGAACAGATTTACACCACATTTGCGGGAAAGTTAGATCTTTTTGTGATTTGGTGCAAATCCATTCAGTATTGTTGAGCAATTGGGCTCAAAAACGCTGTATATTTCACACTGCAAAGGATCCGTGGGTCAACAGATATCCTGATAAGATCGGATTAGCTGTCACCACACCAACAAGGAAGTGGCTGCAGCCATTTTACCACTCGGGACTCATTCCCGAGTCCTAAGAAAAAGGTTAAAAAAAGACATAAGGGGACAGGTTAGGGATGCCCTGAGACCCTACACCTGGAGGGGGGGCCTGGGGCCATAAGCAATGTTTTGCTTTTTATTTTTTTTCATTTGAAGCAAATTTGTGGATATGTCTGTTTCTACCTGGCAAGAGCATTTTCAAAGCTCCTGCTGGGTGGGAGTAGACATGCCTTCCCTGCCCACAAGTAACTACAACATGTGCCCTAAGATGACTATAACTTGTACCTCGCCATGTACTGCTAATTAACCCGGATATTATATCACTCATAAAATCTTCTATGGCATCATCGATGAAATTACTGATGAGAATACTGTACATGGCAGGGGCACTAGTCATAGTTGCCTTAGGGTACATATTATATTTACTTCAGATAACAAACAGTTTTATTTTTTCAGTTAAAAAAGTTATATGTAGATATATATGCATCTATAATTCCATGCAATTACACCAATTACTTCTACTTGCGGTGCCAGTGCAAGCCAATGGGTGCAGGTCCTGTTTTCAGTGAAAGCACAATTTGTGCCTCTAGACGTCATCAAAAGCACAATACGACTGCACTCCAGAGAGATGAACTTGATAAATGTAATCAGTGCCTTGGATTAAAGGCATTACATTTAGCACTCTGGAGGGCAGTCAGTTCATGCTTTTGGGGCACAAGTATATATATATATATATATATCTTAAATGTCACTGGTCTTTTTTTCTGTCAATTCGTATATATATATATGGGAGCGTCAAGGGGACCCAGGGAGGCCTGTTGTCATCATTCCTGTCTGGCCTGCTCATCTGCAAACAGCGCGCCTTTTCCCTGAAATCTTGCTCACGGTACCCACAGCCCGAAAACATTGCATTTTGGGACTTGAAGTTTCAAATGGATCGCAGTGGCAGTGCGACCATGTGATTTGGGGCTGAACTTCGACCCCCCCAATGGGGGAGAGCACAGGAAACATTAAGGCGGGGGCGGAGCTACATCCGGACTCACAGCGTTATCTGAGGAAGGCCACAGTGCCGAAATGCATTATGCCCATGCTGTAACTAAATAAAGGCTTTCTCTGTTGTCCCCTCTTACCTTCCTGACTCGGAGTGGTGTGAATTGGATATATATATATAAGTGACAGATTCTGTAAGTGTGTATTTCGCAGTTGTACTTAATCTCTCTGTTGTACTGCCAGTGGTCAATCTGTCTGACCATGGTCCTTCTATATTGTGGGGCAAACCACCATTAAACTGTTATCCTATTGCTTGTGGAAGTATTCATCAGCTTGTTTGATTTCTAATAGACTACTGATTCATTGGAGATCTATTGTCCCCCTCTACTGACGTACACAGTCCCCATTCTGCAGAAAGTGTCAACATTTAGTTCATTTCCAATTTGATATTTATATTTCATCACTGATGGTGCAGAAAAGTGGAGTGTCAGTTCTGAAAAAATAAGTGTTGTTAATCAAAAGGTTGCAATTGCTGGGTTTTTTTTCTAGAGGCTTATATAATGCGAACTTGACTCGAAGGTATCAGAGCATTTTACATGAGCACTAGATGTGTTACAGAGGTACACATTCAATTTTTGTGAGGTGCAGAGATTAAGTGATTTGCCCAGAATAACAGGATGTGGAGCGTCCCTGTTGAGACTCGAACCCGGATCCCCAGCTTAGAGGTCAACTGCTCTAGCAGTTAGGCAACATCCTCTCTTGCAGCCAGATTCATCAAGCCGAAATCGGCTCGCAAAGGGCCAGATTCTAAGAATCTGGCCCTTTGCGAGCGCTATTTTTGCATTTGGGATTCATCATCCCAAATGCAAAAATCGCAATTTTAGATATCGCTAAATTGCGAATAATTGCATTTAAGGAATCTCAATTTGAGGTTCCTTAAATGCAATTCATGAACCATTTTAAAATTGGGAATTCGCAATCTGGGGCCGCTATTTACCGCGAAGTCTAACTACGTGGTAAATAGCGAAAACGTAGAAAAATCCACTTCAATGCATTTTTCTAAGTTGTATGTTACACACACACATGTACTTTGGACATGTGTGTGCGCAACACAAGTGTACCTTACCATTTCAGGGGTGCTACAGGGTGTCCTTAGGCCCATAGAAATAAATGGGAAAGCCATTCCTTATTTGCGATTAGCAATTACCGAATCACAAATAAGGAAGCAGTAGAAATCGCAAAAAATATTGCGATTTCTACATGCATCCCGTTTTGCGAGTCTTTAAAAGCGATTCTTTAAAAATCGCTATTAAGGACTCGCAAAACGGGACTTTGATGAATCTGGGGGTAGGTGAGCAAGGCAGTCAGCTCTCAGTTAGAATGATGGCACAGATTTTTTATTTAACACTATAATTCAAGGTGGTGTAATAGTGTTAGAATACTGCAGCCACACCTGTTTATACTCCAAGGAAATAAGACTGCCTCTTCATAAACACAAATTCTTTAGGTATTCTAATAACAATGATATTGCTGTACTGATAATGAAAGTAAAATGTGTACATGAAAACACCAATTTCACTTGGACAATTGCATGAAATGACTGTGATT
The DNA here is from genome assembly GCF_964261635.1 of Lissotriton helveticus. Taxonomy (NCBI): domain Eukaryota; kingdom Metazoa; phylum Chordata; class Amphibia; order Caudata; family Salamandridae; genus Lissotriton; species Lissotriton helveticus. The sequence continues at coordinate 860,750,433 of NC_136071.1, read as the reverse complement.
GTTTTAACTCTTCTAGAGAACACAAAGCTCAGCACACCACAAATTTAGTTTTTGATGTGCTTTTAGAATACATTTTTGTGTTGTGTTTTTTTAGCTTCTTCCCGAACCATTTTCTCCATCCTCTATGTCCCAAAAATATTTTCGCTTTGGCGCTATACACATTTCTCTTTACTCAATCAAAAGCTATTTCACTGTACCGTAAGCATAAAATATAGTTTCTGTAAGAAGACACTACTACAATTTACTTCATAGGTTCCTCTTTGGTAGGAGATCTTCCTTTAAATTGAATGCATCTGCAATCGATAATTCCCCCTCCAGCTACCTGGACAAAAAGCTGCTCAGGGTAGAAAGACAACAGCCATCAGAAGAAGACTCTCAAATCAAGACTCCATCCCCGTACAAAAGTAAGATAATGGCCCTATCCTTCACCTGCAATTTGGTATTCTCTAACCACTAAACTGCCCAGCAATCTGGCACAAACTTACACCCCATCATATCAAGCTATGCCTAAGCAACATATTACTCTGATAGCCTTCTGAAATAGTTTGATTAACGTTGAACTCCTGCGTGGACTGATATCCTTTTACCCAATGCAAGATAAGACTGTCCCACCCTTCCTGGAGGAAGCCTGACACCCCCAGTGGATACTGACTCACTCTCCAGTTGCAAATGTGAAAACCCTTCCCCTCAGGAAGCATTAGCCTTCTCTCTTTGCAATAAATTATTTGTGACGATGGACTTACATTTCATCACCTATGGGAGAGAAACATGTCCCTTTCTCCTCTGCAGGGACTGACACCATTTCTCCCCTTGCAGCATTTAATTTGTGTCAGTGGTTGCAAGTGGGGGCACGGGCACTCATTTTTGGGACTGGGACTTTTTTATTATCATTGGGTTTTGACCCAAGCAGGAGAAAAAATGAAAGACGGGAGGGAAAGATATGAAAACAGTGACAAAGGGAGAAAGCAGGAATGAAAAATAGCCCACAAAATTGAGACAAGGAGGCAGAAAGTCTTGGGTGGTGAAAAAAGAGGCATGAGGTGAAATTAAGACTCTGCAGACTTGGTATTTGGCAACCTCAACATTTGGCATCACTGCAATAGGGATCCTAGGAAAAACTCTGGGCCCCTGCACTTATTATTTTTTTGCAGATTAAGCACTGTTATCTTGCATCAGTTTACTTTCCATCTGTTTGAGATGCCAGTTGGTAGAGTCGAGAGGTATTTGAGGAGATGTTTGATGTGGTGGTGTGGTGAAATTCAAGTGAGCATTAAGACGTGTGTTGTGGTGTAGAGAGTATTGCACCATAAATGTGAACGTAAACTGTATTGTGGTCGTGATGCAGAGGTGTCTGGTGCTGCTTGAGACAGCTGTAAAGTAGCTAGAGGTGCTGGTGTTATTGTTTGTGAAGGGAGTTGGCCCTGAAAGTGTGGTAGGTTGAGCCATGTAATGGAGGTGATAGATTTTGTGAAGTGATGGTGTGAGACTCTTAAAGAACACTGGCTTCTTTTTCTGTCAATGTATATTAGAGTTAGGAGCTAATTAACTCACAAGAAAGAGGATTTTCATACGCTAAAACCATCAAAGTGACATCCCTTGCCCGCAGCCAGACATTAAAGCAGCATTCCTTGGCAACCCAAGCCAGTAGGCATCCCCCTTGCTACCACACCAAAGATGTATCCTTTATTAGGTCTCAGCTAGTAACGCGCGAAGCGCGTTCTCGCCAGAGAACTATAGCTGTCGTCTCAGCCGACAACGAGCTGGAATGTGGAGATATGACATGGCCGCGCGCGCAGCGTAGTCCCATAGGATAACGTTGCGCGCGTGAACTTCTGCCGACAGCATGGCAGAAAGGACGGGATCGCGACGCGCGCCTCCTGGAATGCAGGGGGAGTTTGCAGAGTTCACAGCCCTCTCAGGAATGCTCCGAGCAAGAGCTGCTTCTAGGGGCCGACCGCACTGCATGACTTTCCAGTCTCGCTGGTTGTTTCATACCGCCTTAAAATGTTAATCTAACCGGCGAACTGAGTGAAAGTACTGCATGTGATGTACAATATGATCTTGCACTTATTTCTTGGACTGGCATTTTTGACCAACATCATTTATCGTGTCTTCAGTCAGTATATCGGATTGTAAAGCCAGATTAAATATTTCCCTCTAACGTGTACTACTTGCATTAAACTTTCAGAAAAGGCATAATTAAACGGGTAAAATCTAAAAACCAGCCGGATTTCAGTTTGGAGGAGATTAAGGAAGAGAGTGACAGTGTCCCCATCAAGCACAAGGCTTCCTTCAGCGGTGTAGTAAACTGCGGTCGGCCGGAGTGAAACCACCCCTGCAGTGACTGACTCCCAGAGTATTTGCATGTCCGCGCCTTTATTTATTTAATAACACTGGCGCTTTAATTTTTCTCGCTGTGGTTACTTCTGATTACATTGCCGTTTGTAGTGCAAATATTTTTTATGTTGCTTTCTTGATGTAAGAATCATGCTCTTTAACCTGGCCTGCTAAACAGCACTTTATAGTATTATGCATCTTTTGCTGTTGTACACGAGGAGTGGGCAAGCAAGGGAGGCAGATTAGCACTGGCTTCCGTTGACGTTCCTTGCTGATTTTAGTGTCCAGGCTAAGGGCACAGAAAGTAGCTGCTTTCTCATCTCGGACGCTTCTTCTTTTTTCCGGATAAACAGCATCGTTCATAAATGCTGATCCTCGGATTTGCCATCTTGATGCTTTACAATGTTGCTTTGTTTACCTCCTACGTGCTCCATGCCCCTCCTTACTGATTTTCTGCCCCTCACTATCAGTCATGTGTTGTGTTGAACTCCCACTGCTCCTGATCGTGCCTGCTGCATTTTGCCTTCTGCTGCACATTGCCTTACAGTTGTGCTGTCTGACCCCGTTAATCTAACCGGCGAACTGAGTGAAAGTACTGCATGTGATGTACAGTATGATCTTGCACTTATTTCTTGGACTGGCATTTTTGACCAACATCATTTATCGTGTCTTCAGTCAGTATATCGGATTGTAAAGCTGGATTAAATATTTCCCTCTAACGTGTACTACTTGCATTAAACTTTCAGAAAAGGCATAATTAAACGGGTAAAATCTAAAAACAAGCCGGATTTCAGTTTGGAGGAGATTAAGGAAGAGAGTGACAGTGTCCCCATCAAGCACAAGGCTTCCTTCAGCGGTGTAGTAAACTGCGGTCGGCCGGAGTGAAACCAACCCTGCAGTGACTGACTCCCAGAGTATTTGGATGTCCGCACCTTTATTTATTTAATAACACTGGCGCTTTCATTTTTCTCGCTGTGGTTACATCTGATTACATTGCCGTTTGTAGTGCAAATATTTTTTATGTCGCTTTCTTGATGTAAGATGCATGCTCTTTAACCTGGCCTGCTAAACAGCACTTTATAGTATTATGCATCTTTTGCTGTAGTACACGAGGAGTGGGCAAGCAAGGGAGGCAGATGAGCATTGGCTTCCGTTGACGTTCCTTGCTGATTTTAGTGTCCAGGCTAAGGGCACAGAAAGTAGCTGCTTTCTCATCTCGGACGCTTCATCTTTTTTCCGGATAAACAGCATCGTTCATAAATGCTGACCCTCGGATTTGCCATCTTGATGCTTTACAATGTTGCTTTGTTTACCTCCTACGTGCTCCATGCCCCTTCTTACTGATTTTCTGCCCCTCACTATCAGTCATGTGTTGTATTGGACTCCCACTGCTCCTGATCGTGCCTGCTGTATTTTGCCTTCTGCTGCACATTGCCTTACAGTTGTGCTGTCTGACCCCCAGTGTTGTGTGCGCTGTTTGTTTGCTGTGACACCTGCCTCATTTGTTTTGCTTATCAGAACCCATACCCACCCCTTTTCTATTTCATACTTCGCTCACGGCACATTGCCTTACAGGGATTGAAGTTTAGAACTGTTCTAGACACGGGGGAGTGCGTGACTCCCTGAGCAGTGGGTCTGTGGAATGGCGTGAGTGGAGGGGGAGCCCAGGAGGGCTTTTAAGTTGTGGTAAGTTTAGGGAGATTGGCAGGGTGCCTACCCTTAGCTCCAATGGAATGGCCATTACAGGTAACCCCAGGCCCCGTACCCACACCCATGTTGTCCCTCCTGTCTCCTGGGGCAATTTACTGCTCGCAGGCTGACCTCAGCCCCGGCCTGGCCGGGCAGGGACAGGCAGACAGGCCAGTTCATCATGCCAGGTGGCCTGATGGCTTCCCCTAGTCAGTGGGGGAGCGCCCCTTGACAGAGCAGGGCTAAGCCCAGACATCTCTCCTCTTGGGATGGTCTGTAAACATCCGTGGTGGTGATGTCCTGCAGATGCTGTCTGACCAACTCCAGCGGACACGTCACACCACATCCCAGGTCCAGGCTCTCCCAGTGCTGCCGCTCACGGGCACTCCCCCCCCCCCCCCCCCTCATGAACAAGGGGACAGCAGATGGTTTCTTGAGCAAGGCTGAGACAGTATGTACATTTGTATCCATTAATGCAGCCATTTTTTCCCCAACAACCGTCCTCAAAAGGCAGGGCGGTGGAGTTCAAATCTGGGGAACCGGGTTCGAACCTCGACAATGACGCTCATCATTCTGTGATTCTGGACAAATCATTCAATCTCCCCGTGCCTAACAAAAACAAGCACGCTTTTAGTGCGCTGCACCTCTTGACAACAAACACTGTGTTTTCCCCTCGGTCCCAGGTGCCAAAATCTAAGTGTTGCCGTTTTTACCTAAACAAACGCCACCTGTAAACATGATTCAAGGGAAATAAACCAGTGGAGTTTGAATAATGGCAGTATCCTAGCTTGGTGTAAACTCCTTTGCGAGTCACAATGAAGCAGGAGTATCTTGGTACCCTTCTTTACACTGCATTCTATGTAAACATATGTAACAGTGTGCACATTTTCACCAGGAGACCCCCGGCGAGGGCCTCTCACAGTGCACGATAAGTGAAAGCACTGTACAGGAGTAGTGAACAGGCTCAGCTTCATTCACAAACAATGTTTGTATACCAATTGCAATTTTAAAAAAAAATAATGCAAAGCATTGTCATTTACAATGCCAGTAACTCAAACTTTAATGCTGCGAGACCTATTGCATTGCAAATGCTTGTCTATGGAATATGGTGAAGCATTGTTTCCTGGCTGCCCCACAGCAACGTGTCACCCTGGCTGTATTATGAGGCATTCTAATAAAATTGTCTGCTGCCAGTGCAAGTGGACATTTTTTTAATATTGCTGCATGTGGGCAAGGGTGAAATAAGCAGTGACAAGGATATGGGGTGGAGTGTGCACAAAACAAGTCTTTCTCTTCTGTTGTCTCTCCTCCTGGCAGAGCCTGTCCCCATCTACTGATGGGGCCATGTGTCATAAATATAAAATCTGAACTCAAACCCCTCCTTCCTTCAACTCTCCTCCCCTCCCCCCACTGAACCCTCAATGTTAGAAAAATACCTTCTAGCAACATTGTAAAATCGGTGTATTCTATATATTGCCTAAAACCAGATATCTCCATTTAGCTTGTACATACCAAAGAGCAGTTGTGATCAAAGTATGTCTAGAACAACCTCACACGATCTTACATGATGATTTTGTTTTTTGACGTGTACTGTTGTGATCTAAATAAAATGCCCAACCTCCTGTATAATATAGACACTCAAATTAAAACAAAATGACAAAATTGGAAATACATAGCTGTGCATTCAAGTGTAGCAAAACACCTGATGGCTCTAAAATTAACATCTGATGCATTATAAGCAAATACTGCCTTCATCTTACAGAGACAAATGGGAACAATTTCTGTTCTTCTGAAACAAATATTTATGTTACATTACTTTGTTTTCATATAGTGCACTTCTCTAGAAGCGTTGGCCCCTAAGTATTTTATGTTTTCTGAAGGTAATTTTTAGGTCGAGAATTCGAGAGCTCTTGTGTATACTTTAGTATATACTTATATGTGTATGTATTTGGTGGGCTCTGGGGATCAGCCCTAGGACTTGTCTGCTTCCGCTTAGGGACTTTTTTTTCTGTTCAACTGCCTCTATTTAACTGTCTTGATAAAAATGGACCAGCAGAGGTCAGTAAAATACTAGAATTGCTTTCTGCTTGTTCAACCTCCTCTATTTAACGGTCTTGATCGAAAACGTCCAGTAGAGGTCAGTAAAATACAAGACTTGCTTTCTGCTGAGGACTATTTTTCCCTAGTTTTTTGCCAACTTCCTCTACTTAACTTTCTTGATAGAAAACGACATGCAGGGCTCATTAAGATACCAGAATCACTTTAGCATTCTCTAGATTCCAGTACATAGAAATTGTCTTCCACAAGCACTCATAGACAATAATATTTTTTTATTTTATATTAAAAACAGAGCTTTGGACTATACCATTTCCTGCTGAAAGGCAATATTTCTCTCCATGTGTTCCAATACCTGGTGTGTCACACAGTTTGGTGCTTACTTTCCCTCCATGTTAAAGAACAGTAGATGTTGCAGCACCCAGGCTAATGTGCTGCATAGGTAAATTATATATACGGTCACAAAGTCTAGACTGATTGCCTTGCAAAGGCTTGTTCTGCTTGTAGTGAGGCTATTTAAAAACTAGTTTGTGTTGGGCTGGTTGTTGTTTTTGTGTTTTTCACTGTCAGTGTTTTCTATTTCTATGATTCTCCTTTCTATTAGAGTCTGTGTCCTCAAGTCTCCCTGTGACAATATTTTGCCATGTGGTTATTTGGAATTTGCTTTTATTGTCGGAATTGAAGTGGGTTGTCTGTGAAAATCAATTTCAATAGGTTTTGATGTATTTTCAGTCTTGAGTCTGACCAAACGGTGTTTCAAAGAATGGTTTGGGGCACATAGACTTCAATGGATAGACTTTGATTACCTTGTCTACAAACACAATTACACTAAGTTAATAAGATATAGAATGATTGACACTGTTGTGATAATAGAATGTTCAGTTAAACCGACTACTATTTATTTAGCTAAATTAAATGTAATGAATACTGTGATCTGTGCTATTAATGCACTGTTTAATATTTTTGGTGATTTATATTTAAAAGACAAAGTGTTTTTGCATTCTTTATGTGTGTTTTGGCTGTTTACTCAAATTGTAAATAAATAAACAGAACTTCATTAAGAGGTGTTGGGGAAAACCAAGCCAGTATTTCAACATCTAGCCGATGCGGCGGGTTATGGTAATCCCAAAGTGGATAAATACCAAGCCATTACAAGATTGCCCAGTGGGATGAAGAACAACCATTGGAATTGGTGTTTCTGCACCAGTTCCCAAAGATATATCCTTCAGTTTTGGTCTTTTTATGACAAACAATTTGGCACGTCTTTCCTGATGAAATATGCCAGGGGAAAATTATGGAAACATGGCGTTCCTGCACAATTTGGAATGCTAATACTGCCTATAACTATTACTAAGAGCCATACTGATCTCATCTCGTAAGGTGGACCATAATAGTACAATTAAAAAGAAACTACTGGGAACCAGGGTATCAGTTCCGAGAAAAGATGAACTCTTGTACAACTGCAAATCTACCAACTTGAAGGTTAAGTATATACTTTATCACCCAGTGGCTTTCACTTTTCTCACACAAGAAGTGTTAACTGCATTCTTCTGTTTGTTCAGTAGGTCCTCAATGAAATTTCGTGTTCTAGAACTAACTGGGAAGAGCCAATAACATTAAATTATTTGCAAGTAGCCTTAAAAAGCAGAATGCGTTAAAATCAGGCCCGGACTGGCCGTAGCGGGCACCGGGCAATCCCCCGGTGCGCCGCACGGGTGGGGGCCGGTTTTGGGCCCCTGGGGGCCGATTTTGTTACAGGGCCGTTTTAGCAGCATTGCTGCAAAATCGGCCCTGTAACAAAATCGGCCGAAAACCGGCCCTGGCAAAGAGCTCGGTGGCACCCCCAACCCCCGGAGGGGGGGCTGGGGCTGGCCGAGCACTTTGCCAGGGCTGGTTTTGGTTCCCAGTCCGACCCTGGTTAAAATTGCAAGATTTCATTGATAGATATAATTCTCAGATGGTCCATACATTTGATGACATTGAAAAAAGACTCAGGTTGGGCAGCATGAGTGTTTGGAGGTTTTGGAATATTACAAATAAAGCCATTTCAATATTTCACGATTTGATATAGCTCTGTACCTTTGATGCATTAGTTCATTCCACACTACTTATGGGCTACTGGCTGGTTGTTTTACAGAATATAGAGGTCAATACTATCAACCTTCAAAAATATTGCAGTCACTAAATCTTGTAACCACGACACCATCAAGGTAAGTATACAATTATTATTTTTAACTCCATCTACTTACCTAGATTTAACCTTACAATGTAGTGATTGGATCAGTGTAGTGGATGCAATAGTTTTGAAATGGGATATAATGCATGCAATAAAGTGAATGTATTCCCTGGCGAATTAGAGCCTGATTCTGAGTTTAGCAGGTGGGCTGTCGTCCATCGGGGTGGCAGAGGTCATAATCACCTGATGACTGTCCATCATATTTATTGACCTTCACCTGACCAGTGGAGATATCTACACTTTCAGATGGCAGCTCTTTAAAGAGCAACAAAGCCATACATTAAACCAGACTAAAGAGAATACATGCCAGCCATCTTGGAGCGGCATTAAATCCTTGAAAATGCAAGGAATAGTACAACTACTATATCACAGATACATGACGGCCATCTTGGAGTAACATTAAATCCTTGTAATTGAAAGGAAAAGAACAAATAATACATCACAGATCATGCAACTTCCGCATATCCGGAAGTGGGATGGCCAACATGTATTTCCTTTTGCCTAGTTTGATGTATGCCCTTGTCCCTCTTTTTATAATTTTCCACTATTTATGGGGGTTTCATACAGAGGTAGTCATGTGATCAAGGCCTATGGCCGAATCTCGTCATGTGGTGACTTGAATAAACTTCCTTTTTTCATCTGGAAATTCTGCACCTGGTGATTTGAGAATGGCTAGTCTTTGGGGAGCTGTGTATCTGTATGCTGAGTAAGCTCCCTCGGCCACTGTTCCACCTGGTTTCCCCGTAAAGTAAAGTAAAGTCCACATTTGTAAAGCGCACAATCACCCGTAAGGGTCTCTAGGCGCTGGGGGCCGTCGGGAAGATTAAGCGAGCTATTACCCAGAGTCACATGGTGCTGGGCTAACCTGCCGCCAGAGCCGGGGATCGAACCGTGGTCCCCAGATTCCAGCATCAGTCGCCCTGGCCGCTGCGCCACACCTCTCCCCGTGTGTGGGGAAGGAGCTTTGGACATATATATATATATATATATATATATATATATATATATATATATATATATATATATAATATAATATATATATATATATATATATATATATATATATATATATATATATATATATATATCCTCCTTTGCTTGCGCTACCGCTGTTACCACCAGACCAGAGGGCACGTCGTCGGTACTGGTCACCCAAGCCAGACACAATACAATATCCAACATCAGCCCCATTCACCATGAAAGCTTTGGTAATGTAAAACTTGATTCGTGAACAAGCCTGCTGGTACAGGCGAAACGCGTTGATGATCGACATTAAAGACTAAATTATATCACCACACGGCGTTGTCTTTCCTCATGGTGAATGGGGCTGATGTTAGATATATATATATATATATATATATATATATATATATATATTCTTTTCGCCAATCACATCTGTCAGAAATGATAGCCCGGACACTTCTTCTGTGCAAAAAATATAGATTTAATGGCAATAACAACGCGTTTCGGCGATTAAGCCTTGATCACGCTTACCATCTCGCCACACAAACTTCAATTTAAATCTACAAACCAGTGCAATTAACATAGAAAAAGGACTGTTCGGCAGGTATGCTCAGCACAGGAGTAACTGTGTCGGCCATCTTGGTATGTCTTAAACGCTAGAGTAATAGCAATGAAACACATCTACATACATTCTAAAGAAACAGATTTACATCTAATATTCAATGCAGACCCAGCATTCTGCCCAAGTGGGCAAGTCCCAATATACAGCAATATATAAATAAATATTGATGGTCAGGATAAAGATATAGCGCCCAAGTGGGCCAAAGCGCCACATACATATCTAAAGCCCCGCTGGGTCATCCAAGGCACTCAATATCAGAAGTGTGTATCAACAAGAAATGTTATGTCTGGCCCCAGTGGGCATCCACAATAGATGTTGTTTTTCCATCAACAGAAAAAGTTCTTCACATCAAGTCTACTCTGCCAAACATGTTCTAACAATCTGAAAGAAAAAAGAAGGTTAAAATTACTGGAAGACATTACTAACAAGTTTCAATGCCGCTTCTACTTTTACTGTAAATGTATTGCAAGTTCTTCATTAGAGTTCAGGCCACCGGGTATAGTACATTCGAAATCAATGATATAGGTAGATTCAAGTTTTCTCAGAGAGAGTTCTTGATTTCCCGAATTGGAATGAATGGGGGATCAATACTGATTCTAACCCGGGAAGTGAATTTAAACCTAAATCGACATTCTTACCTAACATACAATGTGAAGCCATTGAGCTGTTTGAAAAGGGTGTTTTAACAGACTTGAAAAAACTGAGACCCAATAAAACTCCCTCCTATCGTAGGAATTTGTCACAAACACAAATCCAAGCAATTGACAGTCTGAAGGCGGATGACAGTATTGTCATTCGCCAATCAGACAAAGGGGGCAATGTGGTGGTTTTGGATAAAGTAAAATACCTAGCAGAGGGCACTCGACAATTACAGGACGTATTGTGTTATTCTAAATCAAGTATGAATGAGGTGCTGAACTCGAATGTAACGTACAGGGAGCTGCTAGTTGAATGGAGAGAGAAGGGCCTTTTGGAGTGGGAGGAGTTTTACTTTTTGTATTGCCCACACCCAAGGATCCCGGTTTTGTACCTACTGCCCAAACTCCACAAGGATGAGATAGACCCCCCTGGGAGACCTATTGTGTCCTCAATTGGCTCCTTGCTAGAAAATACGTCAAGGTTTATTGACTATTTCTTGAGACCCTATGTCCTGGCTTTACCATCATATCTCAGGGACAGTACCCACTTTTTGACCAGTATCAATGGTATACCATGGGAAGACAATTACATGCTTATCACCTTGGATGTTGGTAGCTTGTATACTAGCATCAAGCACCAGCTAGGTTTGAATGCCATAAAACACTTTTTTAAGACCCGGTCTATCTCTTTGGTTGATCATTCCAATATGATTGTGCAAATGATCGAATTTTGCCTGAACAATAATTTTTTTGTTTTTGATGGGGACATCTACAGGCAGTCACAGGGCACCGCGATGGGTACCTGCTTTGCCCCCAGCTACGCTAACATCTTCATGGGCTGGTGGGAGGAGCAGGTGGCCGGACGACTGGAAGAATTCAACAACCAGGTTGCCCTGTGGCTGCGCTATATTGATGACATTTTTATTATTTGGAATGGCACAGAGCAAACTGCTACTAACTTCGTCAAAAAACTAAATCAGAATGATTTGAATCTTGTATTTACTGCCAATTATAGCAGAAAGACAATTGATTTTCTTGACATTTCTGTGACCATCAATGGCTCCATCATTGAAACTACTTTACACCGTAAGAAAACGGCAGGCAATAGCATACTGAGGGCCAACAGCTCACATCCTCGCAACCTGATACAAAGCATCCCCTATGGGGAATTGCTAAGGGCCAAAAGGAACTGTAGTACAACAGAATCATTTGAAGCTGAAAAGCAATTGATGTGTGACAGATTCAGGGAACGTGGGTATAACAGTAAAACCATTCAAAGTGCATGTGAAAGAGCTGACAAAATGGCTAGAAATGATCTGCTGTACACTTCCAAAGAATCGGAAAGCAGTACAAATGTAAGATTCATTACCACCTACTGTGGGCAAGCCAATGAGATAAGAACTATATTCAACAAGCATTGGCATGTCTTATTGAATGATGAACACCTCAAGTCTGATTTGGCAAGTAATCCACAGATTACTTTCAGAAAAAGTAGATCCCTCAAAGACGAACTTAGCCACAACCATGTTACACTCACTAGAAACATCACTACCAGAATGGGATATAAATGCTGTAGAAGGTGTAAAGCATGCAGGGCGAGTGTCAATTGTGAGAAACTAGTGGTTCCAACTACGGGAAAGGAATTCTATATCAGAAAATACCTGACCTGTGACACCACATATTGCGTGTACATTTTAATCTGTCCATGCAATAAGTGGTATGTTGGAAGTAGTAAACACACAGCCACGAAAAGAGTTTTGGAACATCTGCGTGCAATTAAGAACAAAACTAAAACATACCCTGTTGCTCGACATTTCCAGACACACCACTTTAGTGATGAAACAAAACTTCGCATGGTGGTGATTGACAAAATTGATTTGGGAATGAGAGGGGGAAATCAAGAACTCTCTCTGAGAAAACTTGAATCTACCTATATCATTGATTTCGAATGTACTATACCCGGTGGCCTGAACTCTAATGAAGAACTTGCAATACATTTACAGTAAAAGTAGAAGCGGCATTGAAACTTGTTAGTAATGTCTTCCAGTAATTTTAACCTTCTTTTTTCTTTCAGATTGTTAGAACATGTTTGGCAGAGTAGACTTGATGTGAAGAACTTTTTCTGTTGATGGAAAAACAACATCTATTGTGGATGCCCACTGGGGCCAGACATAACATTTCTTGTTGATACACACTTCTGATATTGAGTGCCTTGGATGACCCAGCGGGGCTTTAGATATGTATGTGGCGCTTTGGCCCACTTGGGCGCTATATCTTTATCCTGACCATCAATATTTATTTATATATTGCTGTATATTGGGACTTGCCCACTTGGGCAGAATGCTGGGTCTGCATTGAATATTAGATGTAAATCTGTTTCTTTAGAATGTATGTAGATGTGTTTCATTGCTATTACTCTAGCGTTTAAGACATACCAAGATGGCCGACACAGTTACTCCTGTGCTGAGCATACCTGCCGAACAGTCCTTTTTCTATGTTAATTGCACTGGTTTGTAGATTTAAATTGAAGTTTGTGTGGCGAGATGGTAAGCGTGATCAAGGCTTAATCGCCGAAACGCGTTGTTATTGCCATTAAATCTATATTTTTTGCACAGAAGAAGTGTCCGGGCTATCATTTCTGACAGATGTGATTGGCGAAAAGAATTTATTGGGACTGCTGGTGCCCGGCTCGGACCGCCCGCCGACAGTGCCTCTCCACCACCAGCACTCGTGAAGGGTATATATATATATATATATATATATATCCATATATATCCAACATTTGAACCAATAGCAAACTATCTGGATTTTTTCTTGCTCCCATATGTTTCAAAGTTAAGTTCTTTTATAAAAGACACGACGGACATGTTAAAACAGCTGAATGGAATTCCCTGGAAATCTTCGTATAAATTAATATCGATGGATGTCGTATCCTTATATACGAATATAGATCATGAGGTGGGAATTACAGCTAGTAAATTCTTTCTCCAGGACAGGAACATGCACTATTCATGTCAAAACACCATGCTGGAAGAAATGATGAGACTGTGCCTTGCCCAAAACATCTTTTATTTTGGAGAAGAAATCTACGCCCAAACAAAAGGCACTGCTATGGGTTTTTCTTTTAGCCCAAGCTTTGCCTGTCTCACCATGGGGTGGTGGGAACAGAAATGGGCGTGGCAAGTAGAAAACGACATTATGTTGAATAAAGTGATACTAGGGGTACGCTTTATCGATGATCTTCTCATTGTATGGGACGGTTCGGAAAATGAATTCAAGGAGTATTTCGAAATCCTCAACTCATCACCTGCTAATTTCAAATTTACATATGAACTAAGTAACAACAAAATAATCTTCTTGGACACTGAAATTTACATTAAAGACAATGAAGTACACACGACCTTACATAGGAAGAAAACTGCAACCAATGCGACACTGCATGCCAGCAGTTTTCCCCAACAGTGCTTGTTCGAAAATATTCCATATGGAGAGTTTTTAAGAGTGCGGAGGATATGTTCGGAAGAATCAGAATGGGACAAACAAAGTATGGCCATGAGTAAAAGATTTGAAAAGAGAGGATATTCAAAAGGTCACATAAGGAAAGGTTGGGAAAGAGCAAGCCAAAAGGAAAGAAACAGCTTATTGCAAACCAGGAAAAAAGAAGAGAATGACAAAGATGTAATAAGATTCATAACAACCTTTTCAAACGAATCTAAACAGATCAGGAATATTCTAAAGAAAAACTGGAAGATCTTAAAAATGGACGCAACCATTGGTCCTATTGTGGGTGATACACCACAAATAACATATCGCCGAGCACCAAATTTGAAAGACCGTTTAACGAAGAGACATTTTTTCAAAGAGGAAAGCATGGTTGAAAGGAAAAGGTTTCAAAAAATGCTTTAACTGTAAGGTTTGTCAAATATGTAAACCTATCCAAGAAATCATGCTGGCAAATGGAAAAATCTGGAAGATTGATGAGTTAATTACATGTACAACACCATATGTAATTTATGTAATCGAATGCCCGTGTGAACTAAAGTACGTGGGCAGCACAAAGAATGAACTAAAAAAGAGGATTTTGGAACATGTTAGGGCAACTGTTCATCAGGATAGAAGCAACGCAGTTGCCAAACACATGGAGTCTCATCACAACAGCGACTGGAAAAGTTTAAAAATCTATGGCATTGATACAGCAAAAAAAACACTGAGAGGAGGAAATAGAGAGCTCATGCTGAGAAAAAAAGAATCAAGATACATACTTAACCTACGAACAATGATTCCGTACGGTCTGAACCAGAGCGAGGAAATGTATATACATTTGTAAATAGACTTTGGAACTGGAAACATCATGAAATCGGGTAACAGAGGCAGAGGATAAACAGCTACGTCTCTTTGTTTGCATCATATCATAATCATGTTCAATTTGGAAATTTATTTAATTATTTGAGTTTAGTGCACAACAGTGTTTGTAATCCAAAAAGAAATTGGTAAGTTGTACATATGGTATAACCATAAGACATTGGTATTATAAACTACGGGTAGTAGTGATAATATAAACAATTTGATGGACTAATGTTGGAAACGATTTTAAGGCCACTGGAGGCATTTATTGTAAAGGACGAAGTAAAAAGAAATAGAAGGAAAAAATTAACTAAATTAATAATACAATGTAGAGTGAGTATGAACTTGAGCATTCATTATAACACATGAGCAGATTAAGGGGCCTATTACGATTGCGGATTTCCCGCATCCACCAGGCCGGCGGAAGCCACCGCCGGCCCGGAGGATGCGCGAAATCCGCCGCGGAGCCTTGAAAGACCCACCGCCATATTAGGATGGCTGGTGGGTCTTACTATTTGTCCTCCGCTTTTCCGCCGCGGGAGGATTCCGCCCGCGGCGGAAAAGCATTAACATGGCTGGCGGTGTCTATCAGACACCGCCAGCCATATTAGGATGTCTGCAGAAAGATGCCTTTACACTGCGGCATTTCCGCCGTGTAAAGGCATACGGATTTGTGTTTGGGGGCCCGTTGCGGGCCCCCAGGGGTGAAGGGGGGGTGGGGGGTGCACATGGGGGGTACCTATGGTACCCCCCTGCATTTGCCTGCACAAAGCGGCAGGCACCGCGAGGTGCCTGCCGCTTTGTGCATGCAAATGCACAACTGACATTTTTATCATTGCGGCGGGTACTGCTTCAAGCAGCACCCGCCGCAATGATAAAAATACAGGATGTGACCGCCAGGGTGGCGGTCACATCCTAATTAGCACGGAGGGACCGCCGCTGCCCCTGCGGACGGTCCCTCCTTTTCTATGGTGGCGGACGGACTCAGGTCCGTCCGCCATCATAATCGGCCCCTATGTCATGAATGAATCAAATCATCTACAACTTATCAAGCATTACAAACTGGTTAATTTCATTTTATTTTATATAATTTGTAACAAATAATACTATTTTGTTTTTTAGTTTTTGTTTGAAATTCTCACTGTTTTGTAAATAGCACTACAATAACCATAATGCCTTTCCTAGTAAGGGGGAGGTTACTAATGTAACTCATGATCTTTAAAAACGAATGGAAAATGGAGGGCGGCACCGTGAACAAGATCTCAGTTAGAGATTGAAACGCGTGAGTGTTTGGAGTTTATTTAAAATAAAATACCTGGAATTTACCTTAAAGGAGTATTGTTGTGTGACCCAACTTCTTTTCTTGTAGAGAGAGATTACTAAATATATATATATATATATATATCCACTGAAAAGTTACTCTCTCTGGACTTCATCAACCCATGAAGAGTGGCGCGCACGCCGGCGGAGCACACCGACTGTCCAGATTCCACTTATAAAACCACTCCGCGTGCTCTCAGGAATATCAAACTCGGCACAATTTAGCGTTCACCTCCAAGTTTATTCACGACGAGTTTCGCTTCAGGACGAAGCGTGATGAAGCTTTGTCCTGAAGCGAAACGCGTTGTGAATAAACTTGGAGGTGAACACCAAATTGTGCTGAGTTTGATATTCCTGAGAGCGCGAGGAGTTGTATGTTTTACACGTGGAATATATATATATATATATATATATATATATATATATATATATATATATATATATGTGTGTGTGTGTGTGTGTGTGTGTGTGTGTTTGTGTGAGTTTAGCTGTCTCAAAAAATCTGGAATTGCTCTGGCCCTCTCAAATCTACAATGGTCACCTTTGACATGGTTGTTCTGTTTAAGCATCCAGGCCTCAAACACATGAAATGTCAAAACAAAACACAAAGGTATAAAAGCTAATCATGTTTTACAGATCATATTTCAAAAGTGAAATCAACCTATGGCTATATAAATACACAGCGATGTTCCCCTTAAATTAGATTACAATAAATTTGCAGAATATAACATTGGTCACCAGCACAGCTTAATGAAGAAATAAATGACAGTAATTGGTTTTTAAAGCACAAGATACTATATATCTAAAAAATATGGTACTCAAATGTGGTAATAACAGACATGTTCACTAAAATACTAAACACACCTGCCTATCTGGCTGACAAGCTTATGATCTCTGGTAGCTGAAGACACACCTCTTCAAAGAACAATGCATCATGAGCCAGTAACTGTCCACTTTCACTCAGAAACCAGCTACACCACCAACCACATGTTGGCAGTGTCTTTGCCTTGGAACCTGCACAGTGCTCTGCTGTTCTTTGGCTAGGTTTCCGCTATATAAATGCTACATACCTACATACATACTGTTAAACTTTGCAAGAATTACTTTTTGAAGCTACTTTTATAAGCATATATATATATTTTTTTAAATAACGTATTTTTATTATCGTTTTTGAAAATAAAATAATTGAACTTTATATGCGTAAAACAAGCCTACAAAAGCCCATCATGGCTGGTCACAGTCTGCGCAAATGAATCTGCCTGTGAGACAATTGTAGGTAAAGTACCTCTTAAGCAGCAGGAAAGCAAGGCTGTCCACAACAGCACCATACCATTGGCAAACTAAAGAATATCATCACCACCAGTCTCGAACAGTAGCTCTCTACAACCCGCAAGGACCACTGACAGAATATCGGCAGCAGAGATATATTGTGGACAGAATACTGTGTCAAAAATATTGAGGACCAAAAATATTGAGAAGGTAAGTGCAAACAGGTAAGAATAGATTTACTATTCACAATTCCACAGTTGTGTACTTTAAAGATATATATTGTCAAGGTACATAGATGTGGAGTTATAAATAGTAAAACTTTGCTTACCCATAGAAACTTACCCTCACTATATTTTTCTCCTCGATATTCTTGATACAATATTTTGTCCAGACAATATTCTTCTCACAATATTTTGTGTGAACACCACCAGTAAATCATGAAACCACTCCACCTTCCAGGACCTGGGCTAGAGGTTGCATATGCATTCAGATCCGACCAGCTCTTTGATAGATCGGCCAGTACCTGGTGAGCTATTTGAAAACACCAACCTTTTTGCCGTTCTTGCCAAGAGAGGCGCTATCATGCCCTCAAACACTGATCTGGACCATCCTATCATGGATAAGAGGGCTGAAGGACATCATGACAAAGTCATTCACCGCAAAGGTTCACAAGCAGTGTCCTGCTGGTAAAATACACCTTATATTCTGTTCTTTTTTATGATCCCTGCTAACGCAGCCTTAACGATTCTAGTCAACATTTTGTGTTTACAAGCTAGTGTCATAAGATTCAATGAACCAGTTAAAAAAAAACAAGAAAAAATGTAAACATAAGCCACTCTTTGTGAATAATTCGGTCAGCTGTGGGATGAGGAGGGATCATTAATCAACATATGTCATATACATTAAAACATATATCCCGTGGTGCAGAGGGATCATCCTCCCCAGTACGCATTACTACTAAAGCTTTAATTCCCATTAACAACTGGTATAGCTCGAGGCAGAAGGCCTATGAGGTTATTAGAACATGTTAACCCCTATGGGTAAAATGTTCTAAATTAAAACGGGAGAAACTTGATGTCAAACACTGGAATGTTGGGGTTCTGGGTGTATACCAGACATTATAAGCCAGGAGCGACTCAATTGTCTTTAATAGTGCTCTCAATATTTTAATTTTCTATTAGTATATACTTATTTCCTGAAATCGGCACTAGCATCAAATCAGCAAAGAAGTTGGATGTGTTAATATTTCATACTCCTCTTATTCTACTGACCACATTTTATGTTGACATGTTTTGTATGAGAAAGTGACCCAAAACGTGCACCAGACAAGACCTAGCTTTCCTCTGTCCCTCCAGTTGTGAAGTTTTCTTCCTGAGAGAGGCGAGGCTCGAGAATTACAATGAAGACTCTCAAACAAAGAACCAACAGTCTCTCACGTGCGGGCTTGTTACCGTGAGCTAATAATTCCAGACTTTGAGCGAGGCTAGCCCCTTTTTTTAATAACGACATGCCTGGAGGCGAAGCCTTTCCATGAGAAATGGTTGTGACGCGGAACAGGCTGCGGTGCGCGAGGGCTCTGGGAGCTGCTAAACCAACTCCCGGAGCACTGAACCTCCGCGGCTCTGACAGATGGTTTCTCCCGGTGCACTTGCATAAACACACCGCTGAAGGTTGAGATCGGTGTAAGCTTCTCTTTCAATTACAATGTCACCGCTGACAGGCAGGGCTTTCCCTGCACTTCACGGGGTGATGGATGCTACAGCCAGCGTCACGTGAGGCTCTCATGCTAAATGTCTTGCTGAGGTATCTTCGGAAATATGTATTCTCAGCTGCCCACAGGGCCTTATGCTGGGGCCAAGTTAGTTTGGGGCAGTGAAGCCCTGGGGAGGGATGACCATCAGCTCATGCTGGATAATACTGGACGTTCCCAGCAGCATTAAAGCCTGGGTGCAAGGTCTCCAGGAATACCTCTCACTTAAAAATGCTTTTATAAAACATGGGATTCTGTAATCCTGTATAAACAACCCTCTCTCATTTCTTTATAGTTGGCGATTTGTGACTCACTCGGTCACTGATTATAAAGAAAAGACGTCAGATCTCGACTACCGAGGTGAAAGGCAGCTCGGGTCAAGTAGCATAATTGTGGGAAAGGTGATGGTGTTACCATGTATTATATGGGAAAAAGTACCCCCTGGTGTACAAGAAAAGGATATTGTAAGCCACATCAGAGAGCCATAATCTATAAAGGAACTCAGCCTTCTGCTTCTGATTGGTGACTTGCAAAGGGTACTTTATCTCTTTTATTAGGATACATTCTGCATAGGACCTTTTGTGCTAGAGCTCTAGGCTCTAAGTCACCTAGTAAACAAACTGCTCCCTAAGAGCCATCTACTCAGCTCATGGTGCCAGTGCGCATGGTGGCATGAGGGATTTCATGCTGGGTTACACGAAGTTTTAGTAAAAATAACCAATTTATTCGTTAGATGTTGCTGCTCCCTCTCCAAATTAGGTGTATAGCAGTGGTTGTTAACCAGGAGTCTGCAGACCCCTAGGGAACCATAAAGCCTAAACAGGGGGTCCACGACTCTTAAGAACATTTAATAATATGAGTAGATTAATAGAATACACAGATATAAAAAAAACGGAAATGTACAATTTTAAACTCTGTAAATGTGAAGGAATTTAGTTATTCTTAGGTTGATACATGGGAGCAGTTGAAGTACTATAAACTGGATCTAGTATTTACAACTGGTAGCCTCAATTGAATGAATGCGCTGACCAAAAGATGGCACGTATGAGGAACAAAAAGACAGTAATATGCTAGGGTCTAGAATATCACTTCTTTCGTAGAAATAAAACTAAATTATGAAAAGCTCCAACATTCCCATTAACATTAAAGTTCTGATTTTTGTATATTTTGTTGCATATGTTTTTGTTTGTGAATGAAATAAATTATGTCATAATATATGCATTTGATGTAGACTTGTTCTGTACTTTTTGTGTATTGTTTTGTGGTTTAAATAGTGTGAATTGTCCTGGGCTGAGGTACTCGGCTTCCAGTTGTGCTTCAGTCTGGGTCCACACAAGTCAAGAGGTTAAGAACTGATGTGGTATGATGTTTGCAACCTCTTTCTCTGATTCTCCAGAGTCTGCAGAATGGAGTATTTAGAGGGGGACCAAAACGAATCACGGGCCATATTATCAAGAAAGGGCGATACATTATCGCCGCTTTTATCGGCAGGAAACTGCCGCTAAAGCAGCGATAATGGGCTTGATAATATGCCCTTGTGAATTCCCATAGAAGCCCAGGTTAACACCAGTTCCTGGGCTTCTATGGGAATTCACAAGGGCATATTATCAAGCCCATTATCGCTGCAGTTTCCTGCCGATAAAAGCGGCGATAATGTATCGCCCTTTCTTGATAATATGGCCCCAAATGCTTTAATTAAAGGAGAGAGATAAAAGTAAAATCTGTAATTTCCAAAGAGCTTTCACGAAAGCCACAGTTTTCGTGTGTACATTCAAATGGCCAAATCCATCTAAGGACAACACATGGTTATAGCAATGCAAAAGGTTTATGGAACCTCAAGCTCTCTTTACTGCAAACCTATCATCTCTTCTTCATGCTCCATCAGTCTCTTTCCTTAGTCGCCTCTGACCACTAGCTTCCAGTGCATCTGTTTATTTGAATTTCTTTTAAATGTACTACATTGCAGTTTACAGTGGCTATCTGATATAGTAGCTCCGTGGGTGAATGCACCTGGCACTCAGCCATATGTGCTACGGGCCGGTCATAAATTCTAAACAGCCTTTCATTATTCCATTGGTGGTTAAAGAACTAATACTAGATTGGGCTGATAAAAAACAGTGATTTAAAACTGAAACCTATGATAGTAATCATTTAATACTATCTCAATACTGGCTAATTGGTTTGGCCTGAACAGGAAGATTTTGAGTGTGTTTTCTAATGTTTCTTGGCTCCTGTCCACTAAGATTCTAATTGCAAGTGACTCTATGAGTGGTCCTGAATGTGAGCTAATAATTTCCCTACCCTGGAGCTACTTAAAACGGTTGTATGATGTTACAACGAATTCCGTTGCAACGCATACCTTTACCACGCATGCGTTACAACGGAATTCCTTTCCCACGCATCTCCTTCACCACGAAAATGCCTTTAACACGCACATTTTTACAACGTTTTTCGTTGTGAAACTATGCATGTTATTGGCATTTTTATGTTAAAGGATATCTCCTATCACTGTAAATTAACCCTTATATTTTTCCCCTGTGAAACCACCCCCTCATTCCTCCTTACCTCTCCACGTCCTCTTCTTTCCAATCCCTTCCGATGTGACGTTTCACGTCGTTTAGAGGAAACGGAAATGGTTTTCCGGTTTCTCTAACGACGCCGATTGCCCCCACATTTCTTCATCTTTCTGAATCAGGCGATTTTCTTTTGGGGGGGGGGAGACCCCCCAACCCCACCTTTATTTAACCCACTTTTTTTTGGGGTGATGGGGGGAGACCCTCCAAGCCCCCCCACCCCTTTGTTTGTTTCCTTTTGCACACATGCCTTTACTCCGTATCTCGTAGTAAAGGTATGCGTGGTAAAGGCTTTTCGTGTAACCACGCATGCGTTGTAAAGCATGCGTGGTTATGGTTACTCGTGGAAACGGCCGCGTTGTAGTGGCCGTTTCCCACTTAAAACGAGGGTACAAATAACTCCAGGTGTTGAGGAAAATCCAGCCGAAATCTGTGTGAAAGTAAACAGATCTGCAATGTTCCTGTGAATCTCATAATTCTGAGCGACCTGTTGTTACCGGCCTCATCAGAATTAAGAGGCAATTCCTAATGAGGCCCTAAGAGGCTTTTTTTCTTCCCATGCTCTCTACCTGATAACTAGCGGATGCCTCAACTCATAACTTTGGGTATGACTCATACATTAGTCCTTGCAGGCTTCTATCTCTGATCTTATTACACTTAAAACTCACACTGAATATCAGTTCTTATGCACTATCTTTGCTCACAACTAAAACACGTCTTTCTTATATTAGGGATTGTTCTCCAAAAATTCAGACTTTGTCTCTGACTGGACAGTTGGAATGTTATTCTGTTTTACCTGCATCTGTCAAATTTCAAAATATGCTGTAAATTGCACCGTACGTCTCATATCTGGTGTAAAAGAAATTCGGACTTATAATGTACTAGTACAGTTTACATCACTATGTAAGCGGTCTTACAAGCACAAAAATAACCCTTGCACCAACTGATTGATGTAAAAATGACATTTTGCACCAATCGATGAACCCAAGTATTTATTAAGCATATATAATTGCAAATTTGCAGAAGTGCAACCTATCTAACACAGAAATACAGAACAGTTGCAACAACAGTCTTTGTAATAAGACCCCCTCATTTTTGTTTGCACTGGATCTCTTGCTGATATCGGAATTAGCTAAAAACGTACGCTGTTACATTTAAAACACATATCAAAACAACCAATTTTTACTGCGGGAAAGCTCAACATTGCTGGAGGCTTAGTTCACACTTCAATCAAAAATGTATTAAGACTGGATTCAGGTGAATATCAGAGCACAACATTTGCACACCAGTCTTACTATGCCACCGATTTACATTGTCGCAAAACTTTAATATCAATTTTCTCTTGTGTAATTATCTTACATGTTTATTACATGTTACTTTTATTCTTTATATTCTTTCGAGGCCCTTATCATTTCTTTCAACTTTCTTTTATCACTGCGATTTTATTAACTTTTTATGTTTATCTACAACATCTTTCAACATTTTAAATCACTGATTACTTTTGATGAGTACATTGTATCTGTAATGAACACCAGTGTCGTAAATTCTTTCTGGTTCGTAGCCTCTTATCCAAGGGCGAGTTATTCCAGGACACAGGTTGTAAACTACACTGTGCCCAGGGCTTAATTTATCCACTGGAGTCACTTCTATTAATAAAGGAGTAGTAGGTTTTCCTGACACACAGGCTGGTGCAGACAGGGAAAGTATTTCCCCCGCACCCCCACATTGAGAATGAAAAATCTCACGAGAGCTCACGCTCACTGCCTTCTGAAGGATTATGAGGAAGCAGTCGACCCAATTCAAAATGGCGGGGTAGCATGTGAAAAGATGTGTGAGGGCACACCATAATGTATGTCAATTACCTCCACAACTTAAAAAAGGCAATGGGTTGAATGGGGGAATGCACAGACCCCCACGGGTGGTGCTGTGTAGGCTCACTCTCCGAATGACTACTGACTACATCTTAGGAGCACATGGTGCAATATTCGATCTGTGTAAGCAAGCCTTACATTTAAATAGTTATGGTTATGGCTAACATCCAATCATCTTTTTCTAACTACGTTATCTTCTATTACATTTTCCTTATGTCTTAAGAATAACACCGCCATAAAATAAATGTTATTATTATTATTATTATTATTATTATTAATGGCAAAATATGACTCGTTTTTTATGATTTTTTTTTCTAGGATTCTCCTGTTTTTTGTGAGGACAGATAAGAATCTAGATATCTGCATAAACATTACAGAGGTTGTTCCTGTACCATATGAGATGGAGTCATTGTTGCCCCTCCTTGGTGATATGGGGAGGCTATGGGTTAATCAGGAGGGCGTGAACCAGCTTTTAACAGCCTCACAGTACTTGGTGGCCATAATTGATGACTTATTTTGCGGTTAAAATCATAATTTCAGCTACTAAGTTATTTATACATGAACTATCTTTGAAACTATCATATGATATAAATGTAATCAACTTTTTAAAAAAAACACTACCAGATATCTAAACTCAAAAAGAATGACAAATGGTCGAAAAAAGTCAACTCTTAATGAAAAACATTTAAAATGGGATCCTATAGATTACCTATCTGTTTTCCTTTCCCTAATGAATCTGCATGTTTTTTCCCTGTTTTTACATAGGGAAAAAAGAATTCATTCTTCCTTCAGCGGCTGAGCCGTTTGGGAAAGCACACCATGTGATTAGGTGAGGGGAAAACAATTTTTAGAGGTTGTGTCCTCTAAGGCAAAGTGACAGTTTCAACGGTAGAGGATAAAATGTCGGAGTTATTGCTTAGCATTTGGACAAAAACCATCAAGACAAATATGAGCACCCCCAAAAATGCCAAGATTGCTCAATTTCACCTATCAGAGCTAATATGATACTTACACCAAGAAGTATTCAAGCACATACAAATCCGTGTACATACTTGTTTGTCATTAAATATATTTGTGGGCCATTAATGGAGAAAGGCTACTGTTGTGGATATGTTTTGCATTAGTCACAGTACAACTTTGGTTTTTGGTTGGTTGAAGGTAAAGAACTGCATCTATATGAGTCTCTCCTAAGGGAGCTTGTTGTATTTACTGGCACTTTGAGTTAATAAAGAAATCTCACAGACAATACGATCCTAACACAACGAGAATAGCTGCTGTAGAAAACACAGCTGCATTTTTGTTTGTCTACTACTCTTATTTTGTCATTGAGTTCATTTCAAATGCTAACTATGGCATTCATTTAGGGATGATATTGCTCTCCTTAAAAAGGTATGGTGTGCTTAAATAATTGTCAATATTAATTATAGGTCTGCAAGATTCTTTTCAAAGTCACCGCTCGACTTTAGCCTTACTCCTATTTCACAATTTTCATAACGCCTTCAACAGACTGAGGAAATCTTGAATGATCCTTTAAAGCAGTGATATAGGGTGAGTTGCATCCTAATGTCAAGGTACCTATTTGTTTTAGGCCACCAGGCGTTTTATTGGACTACTCAACAGAGTTTAAAGAAGTCAAGAATGAAGAAACTTGTTTTGTGATTTGTTTAACTTAATATCCCCTCGAGCAGAGTTTCTTTTGTTAGAAAAGTAGCAGAGCAGGTGTAGTGTGAACAGATGCAGATATTTCGCTCCTGAGCAAATAACCGATACTTAGTGATCAAGTACCTGTTGTAACCTTGGGGATCCCCTTTCGAGCAAAAAACTGAAGAACAATGTCCTTGATTTTAACTCAGTCATTCACAACCAAAGTACCTCGAAGAAAGATATTTGACAGTGGAAGAGGGTGGACAGAAGATATCCATATGTGCGACCCATTGAACAATTTCCAAAGAAATTTAGGAAAAAGTTTTCCTGCGTTTTTGCACCTGAGTATTCTCTTCGGTGTGGTGGGTGACTGCTTTGTGGTCTTGTTCGCTGCAAACCATGTACTGGCCTATATATCCAAATTGGTGAACCTGGTCCATATGGTTATGATCTTACTGTTTTCTCTAGCCCGGGCACTGTATCCTCTTTATGCTAACCTATGTACAATACTGTGATAGTCTGCGCATGCGTCTGTCAAAGGTCTTGATTATTAGTTATGCTTTGCCTACAAATCACCCCTTTGAGTTTCACTCAGCAGTAAACTTATCCTATATGTACCTCACGTTTGTACAATTGGTTTTAGGTGAAGGTGACTTATATGGAGTACTCAAGTCTGAAGTTGTGAGCAGAACAAGTAGCCACATTTGGAGTGTCCATCTAAGCCATACCAATGTGTCTCATTATGGACTGCACATACAATAGATGAAATAACACTCCGTAGTGCCTGTCCAAGCATTGGCTTCTAACTTCCACCAGGCACATTGGTCAAGACAGTAGGTTTGGCAAGGAGAGCCCCCATGGACTTATAACTGGAGTGAGAAAACCAGTTGACAATATTTAGATCAGTGGCCTTACCAAGGCCTAATTTTCATCTTTTTTGATGACCCACTAAAAACCTGTAATCTTTGTCTCTAAGGACACCACCATTTTGTAATTTGTGATATGAGTTATGTGTTATTACATAGGTGGGTGGGTCTAGCAAATTGTGAATCATTATAACCCCTTCACATTACGTTTGATGGGAGAGGGAAGGAATGATGGGTCCTTAGCTCACCATCCAAACACATCATGTCAGTCTCCGGGACATTGGACATTGCAGTGCTCAGTGAGATTGCCAGAGTCCCAAATACTCTTTCCCTTCCCCATACTTTCAAAACAAGCATATTCTGGCCTATTCATGTAAGTAAATGCTAGCCTTGTGTTGTGCAGTTTAATCATCTATGCCTCCAATGTGTAACATCACACTTTGTAGAGGTAGAGCAGTAAATTACAACACCGCATTTCTGCACTACACTATGATAGATGTCTGGGACATTTCCATGCATCTCTCACATATGGTACACCTGATAAGTAACATAATATACTCCATGGAGCTTGTGAGGTTTGCTTTTTACAGGTTCTTCCTTTTCTCCCCATCAGAAAAGGGATAGACCAAGGGAATTTGAAGCACGTCAACTGCATTCATTCTTTCTCCGTTGCATCCATCACCGCACAGATGTTCACAGTTAGGATTGTGTCTTCCACAAATCCCCATCCCTCTGGACTCAAGCGTGACCGGAACTGTTGGCTGGGTTCTTCAAGGCACACCAGCGATTTGTTATCACAGCTCCTCGGCCAATTCATACATCCACACCCCAGAATGTCATCAAAAGCCGCCTGCAACTATTCAGGGAAGCTCATCTGGCTCCAATCTAAGTAGTGTTTAAAGTGCTGGACGCGTGCCCTGCAAGCTTTGTGCACTTGATGGGGATTACAGGTTTAAGCTCCAAGTATCAATTACACTAAAACAATGGTAAACTTAAACATCCAGTCTGATCCAGAGTGATAATGTTGTATCTGTGTGGTTGTATGTCTGCTGTGTATCTAGGAACGTGTGTCCATGTGTGTGCCTTTGTTGAAAGCACTTATGTTCAAGTGTTTTGCTCAGTTTTGCTGCATTTTCAAAGAAAATGTATTTCAAAACTCCAATCTGGAGACACAACGCAGCCTCCTCCCACTGTGCTTTACTGCCTGGCTTTAATTATTAACAGCTTCCACAGACACTGTGGTACGGTGTACACAGTGCCCACAGTGGTGAGACTACATGCCTATCATTTTCTGTACGTGAGTGATTAGCCAGTAAGTAACATGTACATTTTCCCAAAACAGATACATAAGCTAAAACACTGACAGGCACCTTAAACAGACCCCCACAAGGTATTGCGATTTCGCCATTTGCAAAGAAATTGCTAAATCAGCACTTTTCAATAAATCCTGAGATTTTTACAAAAGTGCCCGCAAAATCAAAATTTTAAAATAAAACCTCTTTAGCTCTGTGCTGTTGCTGAGCCAGTAAAAGGAGGGTGAGCAACAGGCTAACAGGCAGCAGAGGTGTTAACGTCCTTTGTTGCCTGCCTTTAGATTGCTCAGAGCCCCCTGCTATGAAATTACCCTGCAGCCCACCATCTGCTGACTCTGCAGGCCCTTGAACCTCACTCCTGTCCTCATACCCGCCACTGCCTTTGCCACTCCGTTCCCTTGGCCACCCTCTCTCCACTGCCCTCTCCTATTCACCCCTAACTTTGCTTCGTGACTCCTCTTCCGGACCAAGATCAAAACTTCCAGCCTCACCATGGCCTGCTCTTTGGGTTCGCCGTGGTGAAAGTATGAATATGTGTCTGTCTGAGTCTTTCATTGACTGTCTCTGTGTCTTCATTTATGTGTTTGCCCTGACTACCTCTCTGAAGTCTCCATGTTTGTATCACTGTTTGTTTGACCATGTCTTTCCTCGACTCTCTCTTTAGCTCCTTTCATGAATGTGCTCTTTCTGACCAGCACTCTCTGATAGTATCAATGTTGGCCTACTCCTCTCTAGCCCCTCCTCCCGTGACTCATTTGCCCCTCCGACCCCCCTTTCCAAACTCTTATGCCCCCCCCCTCCTCCAGTCCGGCAGGTTAGCTTACCACTCTGTAATTGTTGTGTCTCCCTTAGCTGATTTTCTAACTTTGAGACTAACGGATGTCTTTGTTCATACATTTATCCACTCATTGATGTGGGAGGAATGCCACTGAGACAGGCTTGGTTGTGAGAAGACAAGTCAGGATAGGGGGACTGATTTATGAGCAGAAATCCGGGTTCCAGGGGAAGAAGGATATTAAAGGGAGAAGGTAGCATGCCAAGCTTGGGTATGCAGATAGAACTGTGCCTTGGCAAGAAAGTTAAGCTAGAAACAGGTAAATTTCCTATCGTCTTAATGACATTATATGCCACGAAGATTCCTTCCGGCCGAACCCATAAAAAAGATCCTTGGACTCTACTCCATTGATCCGGCACCCACCGTTTCTGTGAATAAACTGTGTATTTCTCAACTCCACCTCCTTCTGTTTTATCTAAATATCTTGAAGGAACATTTCTGAAGACAAATATGTACCTAACAAGCTATTTGCCTCTGAAGCATTCAAAGATTTTCTCCTCTGCACTAACTTTTCTTGCTCTTTCAGGACGAATATATTTAAGTTTTTTGTCTTGCAAACACTAGCCCATTCCTTTATCCCTCAAGATTGGATTTTTTAAGTTTGATAATTGAATGTGTCTTCAAAAAGTGGTAAAAAAAATCAAGATGGTGGACTTCATAATTACTCCCATACCGGCTTCCGAACATTTATTTGCCAGTACATTGCTATGGTATGTTATCTTATACAGATTTGTAGAGTGCACTATCACCCGGAAGGGTATCCTGTGCTGAGCAGGTGGGAGTCTAGCCAAATTGAGGGCCTAGTGGGAGCACTCGAAAAGCCAGGTCTTCAGCTTCTTGCAGAATTCAAGATGTGAGGTGGATGCTCGCACATCCCACCATTGCACTACAATTTTCATTGATCTATTAACATGGAAATGCTAGGTGATTCCACCTCCCAACTGATCTTTGGTGGGAGTCAGTACTTCCAGACCCTAACGCTTTAGAGTCGTGAATCAAGAATATTGGGCTAGGCCTGGAAAGCAAGAATCAATTGCATGAGTGCAGCAGATCACCCATGTCAAAACTTGCCTCGTGCTTTGGTGAAACAACAGAAGTGAAAATGTTACCAGATGGAAAAAGAAGAAGTTATAACAGTCATCGCACGATAACATATGTCAGTCAAATAATATCACATATGTTTACAATGGGCATATTGATACAGGTTGTGCAGTAAATCAAGAGCGAGTTCCCCATATTAGTCCCTTAAATATATACCACATCCCTGTTTTTTTGTGAGAATGTGTGCAGGTTTTCTTACAGTTTGTTTAGATACTTTACAGCAGAACGCATCAGAAAGAATCAGAGTGTTTGATGATGTGCATGGAGCAGGTGTCTCCCGAGTGAGTGATAAAGTGGAAAGACTAGTGCATGCCTCATAAACTCTCAACTGTGCACTCCATCATATGTGGCATGTGTGATCACGGTGCACTCCAGCTCTGCTTATCTAAATAAACTGTGTATCTATCGTTTCAAAAACTGTACAAAGAGTTCATTGTCTTTATCTGATATTATGAGATTTTACACCGGCCACTGATAGCAGAATTTAAAGTCTGTGCCAACAGTCAAGCGAACAACTGACTTGCTGGAGGCTGAAATACCAACAAAAAAAAAACACAGGGTGCACTGCAGCAGACCTACCATTTGTAAAAGAAAGGTAGAGGCTCCATTGAGCTGAATACAGCAGCATCACCAGCTTGTAATTACACGAAGAAGCCCGGAGTTACTTTACTGAAATGACAGTTTCGGTCTCAGCTGTGATATACAAGTCCCTACTAGCTTAGAAGGGAGGCTTCTCCAAAAATAGTCATTACAGCTGTGTAAGCACTGGGGGAACTACTTGTATTTATTTATTTACTTGTTAGAGTCTCATCGGGGAGGTAAAGCCTTGTCTGGTGCTCTTCAGATGAAACCCTTTTCCTGGATTAGATTAGTTGTAAGCAAGTTTTAAAGGCCCAGTGTTGACTGTTTTCAGAACCGCGCGTAGTTTGGTTCAGGGCTCTGCTATGGGTTCAGGGTGTTCCACAAACAAAGGCCTGGACTAACAAGAATCAACCACATCGATGAAGCCTTTTGAAGTTTCTTAGTGTGAAGAGGTGTGACGTCCTTATGTGAATATCCTTGTTTGCTGCACGGTGGGGGCGGGGCTAGATAGGCAGCACAATTATTTAGGATCTTCCTCCAGGCAGTGCCTAATGTCTAATAGAATCAACTGCCTGCGACCAAAGCTCTGGGGCCAGGACTATTCAATGTTGGCACACCGAATACCAAGGCTGAGTAGTCTTGAATCGACCTCATGGCTATTTCATCCACTATTAGGCACTCCCCCCCTTTATCTCACTCTTGAATGTTCCTGCTTCATTCCTTTTGACGTTTTTTCAGTCTTTTTCTTCCTCTGTCTATCTGCTTTGAATGTATCCAGTGTTGTAACAAAACGTGAGGGCCCCCCCCCCTGCAATGTACAAGGAGGGGGCCACCCATGCGCCGTACCCAGTCAGGGGCTCTTGGGCCAGGGGCCCGCCACACATGCACAATGCAGGTGGAGGCCCCCTGGAGCTCGCCCCGCCCCCACACTGCGGGGGGGGGGGCTAATGTTACACTTTTGTGCATATCCGCCTTTAGCTTGGTTAATGCCTGAAGAGGAAAAATAAGTGCTGTTCTTCAAAAATGAGTGCAGCTGGTCCCCAGCAGCAGCCCCCGGCTCAAATTAATCACAGCCTTAGGAGGCTTTGTGGCCAGTGCTAAGAACCCTGAACTTTATTCATGCGTCAAGCCAGAGCCAATTAAGTCTTTTATTACTTACATAACTCAAACAGAAATAAAAGAAAAGAGATTAGATTATTTTATTGGGGACAGCTCCTACCTTATGCAATGTAAAATACCTTCATGACTTTAAAAGTTACTATTGTACATCTGAAATGGTGTTTCATTTTAGAATTAGTGTGTGATCTGTAGTACCGAGCTTGAGTAAACCGAGTAGTAGTGGTTTACTTGCCAGACCACGAAGTTGTTTTCTTACAGTTGTTGATTGTAGTAAGGTAGTCACTGGCATTAGAGATGTGTTCAAGAGCAATTCTTGTTAATGGGTAACTAGGCTATCTAAGAATTGTGAAAAGGCCAAACTTAGGTATGAATTTCGGATATTTTTCCTCTCTTCTGTAACCTTTTAAAAAGGTGATGAAAGGACAAGTTATTGTACAGTTTTGTGTCTCGATTGGCATAACTGAGCACTAAGTAAGCCTTTTCTGAAAGAATTCCCCTCGCCCCTCCCCTGTGAAACCGCATCTCTGATAAATGGAAAGTCTTTGTGTCTGGGCCTCTCAGATGTTGGGAGCACCTGCAGAGGGCCATCAAGTTGAGCTGTCATCCACTGATGAGCAAAATACATCACCCCCCACTTAGCTCCCCAAATGGCAGTGAACCACTACATGAAATCCTGCCTCTTTTTTATAAAAACAAAAATGTAAGGTAAGAAAAAAATAAGAAACAGAGGCTTTTCTGAATTTCGAAATATTCTTGAAAAGTGAAGATCACCTCGAAGGAAAATCTGGTTCAGGACAGAGGCACAACTTCAAGTCAGTAGCAGATTTTAAATGTAAGAGATAAACTCGCCCTTTGATCAACTACACAATAAACACCTTCCTACTTTCCTCTGTAATATGGTTCTCAACCCAGACTCAAAGCCCAAGCAGGAGGCGTGGGCATGGGGATTTCCAGTGACCACTTGCGCAAACACCGCTGATGCGTCTGCGTTTGTTCCGGGGTCAGCCCCCATCAAAAAAAAGTTCTTATACACGTTTCAATTCTATTGCAAAGTGTATCATTGAGTGTGGCCACATTTTCAATATTTGAACATTTGCCATAACAGTGGCATTGTTTAATAATCGAATATATATGTCTATAAGGGGTACAAAGACCCAACTGACCTCAACAACAAAAAAAGTTTACTCAATAAACAGATTTAAACAAAAAAAACTAGTGACATTGTTTAATAATCGAATGTATATGTAAAAGGGTACAAAGACCCAACTAACCTCAGCAAGAAAATGTTACTCAACAGATTTAAAAAAAAGCATTGTTTAATAATCGAATGTATATGTTAGGGTGTACAAAGACCCAACTGACCGCAACAAGAAGAAAATGTTACTCAATAAACAGATTTATTAAAGAAAAAAAATCAGTGACATTGTTTAATAATGTCCACTATAGATGATGTCATAATGACGCAGATCCTGCCCTCTCCCCCAAAACAGTATGGTATGGGGTCCTGAAATTATAATGGTGGTGTGTGATACACTCTCCAAATGCAATACAATTAAGAAAGAAATAGGGGGAAAGAAGTCAAATGCAGGTCTGTATGGGACTCTGTCAATTTTTTCACTGTGAGGTTATAGCTGTTTGCATAGGAGGGATACTGGCCAGAAGCGAGGAAGTTAAATAGGACTTCCTGCTTCTGGCCAGCTTACCTTGTGGAGGCAAAACAGGAGGGTATAAAAGAGGGCACGCTGCTCCCAAATACAGACCTCCTAGGTTCTACTCAAAGAAGCAAGGGAAGAGGACAGGTGTAGTCTCCATGGGTTGTTGTGCTGCAGTGAGAGAGATCCCCACAAAGTATTCTGCCACCCTCCCTCCACTGGAGAGGTGGGTGTGACTACGAGCCATTAACTCAGTAGTAATTCCTATTTTATAACTGTACTTCAGCATAAAAGAACAAACAATTCTCAGTCTGTGGTACACTCTGTGCTAATATACACAAATGTAAATCAGTCGCTATGCCGGAAACACCCCCGCAAATCTTCAACACACTCCATGCATGAATCCTGGCTATACATTCATGAATATTTGAGAATACAGTTTGAGTATGAAAATGGCTCACTTGTATTCTTATCGCTGAGTGCAATTTAAATGAATAAAGTACATTTACCCATAAGACACAGTCTAATAACCATGTTTATTAGAGGTATTTTACTATGCAAATAATTTGATACTACAAAATAGCCATGGGATAACTTCACACCTTGTTTACAAATGGTTTGATTCACAAGTTCAAAATATTTGGGTTACATCTGTTAACAGCAAATCAATGTTGGAGAGAGGATGGGTAGAGGATGTAGCCTTAGGGCTAGAGCGGTTAACATTGAAGCTGGGGAACCGGGTTCGAGTCTGGACAATGATGATCAACATCCTGTGATTCTGGGCAAATCACTTAATCTCCCCGTGCCTAACAAGAATGTATGTGTCCTCATGTAATGAAACTGGTGCTATGTAAAGCGCTCTGATACCTGATATCTTCAGGTCTAGTTCATGCTATATAAAACTCTAAAAACAAAAATGTTATTTTCCCCATAGGATAAAGAGACTGGACTGGACTGGACTAGAGCCACTTTACCAACAAAAAGTATATACTGTAGATGAGGGGTACATATGTTTTATACAGAGGCACCCAATCACTCCAGGAACAGGTAAGGTTGACACCATTTGACCCACAACTGTTCACTGGAGAATTTTCAGGGCACCTTTTATACATTACCTGGAGTAATGCGGATAAGCGTCATTCAATCATGGGCCTCTGCCAGGGCAAAAGGTTATATTAGATGTACTGACCAAAACCTATGAACATAATCAAAGGTGTCTTTTCCACCCTGGCGTAAAGTCGTTAAAGCATGTTTTCATGCATGCTTTCCTCTCAGGGTGGATATTGACCAAGAGATAGTTGTATAAACCTTCTTTGTGTGTTGTTCATAGACTTCATTCGATTACTCCAGTCCTCATAGCCAATGGTGTGGGAAGGCTTGAACCCTTCGAACAAGGGATGGCCCCACCTTAAGTTTCAGAGCGAGGCAGGCAAAAAAACACACCCACTCTTAAAACAATTTGACGAATGAGATTATAGATCCATCTTGCCTCAGGAGGCTTAAGGCAACTCCAGTTTTCGCTGGTTGCCTCACTGTAAAAGGAATGGGAATTTAATATAATTTAAGTCTGATAAATAATTCAGGTTGTGATTTTAATCCCACTTTGGTAACATCGGACAGCAAACGCGGGGGTAATGGCCACCTTTTGAATAAATGAGTAAGAAAGCAGCGTTCAGCCTAATCTGGGCAGTGATTGCAGATCATTCTATCAAGATGTTATGCGTGCCTGCCCAGATATTTCAGGTTATTCAAGGTAAACTGTGAGATTTCGATTAGCTACTTGTTAATTTAATTTTCCCACTATGTTCATAGGACTACTAGTTTCAGAATTCAACGGGACATGAGTTGCATGTAAACAAACATTGGCAAAGCTAATCGCTCACCCATGACAACTATGACAACTATGTTCCCAACCCCCGCCCCCTTCCTGCCTTCCCCGATTGCACAGTTTGCACTCAAGTAAGTGTGGCCACCCTTCTAGAATGATTTCTCTTTCTTTAAAGAAGAATTGTTCCAAGAAGGCCACTGCACATACGCATGCATGCATGGCAGTCATCGTGGAATGGCTTTGTTTATACTTTGGGAAAATACAACACCAAGCTGACCGCTGTGTGTCCATATACAAATTGTTGTACACCCCGACCTGTACAGCAACATGGTTCAACAATGACGCTGTTGTTTTTAGAGCAGCAATTTCCTAAAGTGAGATTGGCCATATCAAGTTATTTGACATGGCCCACACACCTGATCTGTTTTCCAGCAGCAAGATGTCCTGCCCATGAAGAGTAGCACATTCTACAACTGGAAAGGGCATGCAAGATATGGCAGGCAATGGAATGGGACCGGGCGCTGAGTTAGGACATGAGTGAGTTGGCCTTCTGTGGATGGTGCAGAGGAGCACTGGCATAGACACTGTGCTGGGTGGCAGGGTGCTAACTAAGCATGAGATGGCGTGAGAGGTGGCTGATGTGATAGGGGATGTACAGAGATGGAACTCTCATGGGGCCCACTCTACCACGCCCACTGCACCACGCCACTTCTGCCACTTATGACAGCAAGAACAGTTTTCTATTGCCACGAAGGGATGCTAAAGTTGCCCTTTAAAAAAAACAAATAGATAGACAATGCTTCACGCTTCGCGACTTATACACTTTTTAAAAAGAACCACACAAAATCGTATATTCGCATATTGCATTACTTCGCCCTCCAATGATCCATTAAAATAAGATTGGGGTCATTTGACAGCATTCACTTTCAGTTTTTCACTTTTTTATTTAGAACATGGATCCTTTAGGAGAGGATCAAAGGCCGCAATTTCAGATGTTCAAGAACAGCACATAATGGGCTGGGTCACTTAAACAGGTTTTGCATAAGATATTTTAAATTTGGGGCAGTAATTTGCACATTGCTTGATATTAGCACTGTGTCTGTATTGCACGATGAAAATTGATTTTCA
This sequence comes from Lissotriton helveticus, assembly GCF_964261635.1. Taxonomy (NCBI): domain Eukaryota; kingdom Metazoa; phylum Chordata; class Amphibia; order Caudata; family Salamandridae; genus Lissotriton; species Lissotriton helveticus. Next base: position 860,714,698 of record NC_136071.1, on the reverse strand, counting down.
TCAATGCCAAAGGTATTGAAATAACATTTTGCACAAGAAATAAAAATGCTAACTGTAGCTTTTAAGGATGAGATTTAAATATCGCTGATGCAGGTCTGTTTACATGATATATTCAATACGGATGCCAAATTCAAATACCATTGACACAAAGCTATTTATTTTATTAAGACCAGTATATTTTCCACACAAATGATACACACAGAACACAAAAGCGTTTTAGGTAATTTATTAATAATGCTGCAACAATGGCGCAAAACAAGAAATGGTTTGCAAGGTGCTTCACAATGGGCAATGAACAATGTCTGTCTTCAGAAGGTGGGCTGTGGGTGGGATGGGGCTGGTGAACATGAGGAGGTCTGGTGGGATTGCTGCAGGGGGAGAGTAGAGGGATGCATGGATTACCGAGAACTCCAAACCGCTGACACAATATTTGGCTTTCTATTGGCTCTTGGCCAGTGTTTTCATTTGTAAATGAAAACCACGCAGCCTGATCTAGTTAAGCATATTGATCCTTCTGATATGAAATACTTTACATAGTTGGTTTGGTAATCTACAGGAAAAGGATATGAGCCTCCTAATTCAAGACTTGAGAAAGTCCACCTGAATCCCTGGCATCAGAGGTTATCAAATAAACATGTGCCTGGAACAGGAAGTGCAGATAGGAAACATTGTATGTGGCAGTAACCAATCAACACAAAGATAGGTCTATGGGAGGGAACTCATAGAGCACTTCTTGGTGCTGAGAAACACACAAGTACGAAAGACCGAGATCTATATACTGAAATAATGGGTGTTTAGGTATTACCTGAACCATAGTCAGTCTGGCTCAGCTCATAGATGATATGGAATGGCATTCCAGAGTTTAGCCGCCTCTACTGAACATGCTCTCTCGGCCATCTTGCCGGAATTCATTCTTGGACTGGATGATAGGGACTGAGCGGCTAAGCGGGATGAGTTGTAAGAGTGTATTTGGCTGCTACAAATTCAAGGCTCCCACTATAAAGTGCTCTATCCACAAGAAATAAGGTGTTAAAAGTGTTTCTTTATTTAATAGGCAGCCAGTGTACTTTGTGCAAAATTGGGGTTAAATGTGCATTTCTTGAAGTCTCGGTCAGTAGTCGTGCTGCAGCATTTTGAACCAGCTGTAGCTGGTAAATTAAATGGGCTCGGGAGGCCAGGTTGATGTATGTGCATTCACCACTGGCATATGCAGGCTATCCACCAGAAAAGGGAGTAGCATTGTTAACTAACAACAGAATGTTTGGCCATATTGTTTACTTGCTGTTTAAGTGAGGTTTAAAGCAATTATCATGCCTAGATTACGAACTCGAACTACTTTTGTAGGAGCAAGGCACCATTACTGATGACCAGTCAAGAAGTCTATTGTCTTGTGGGACATTAGTTGTCAGTGATACCTCCATTGTCAAAGGATTTAACTTAGAAAACTTTTCAGGCCATCCACAATTGGGTAAAATGCAGACAGTTCTTCAATTCCAAGTAAGGAGGGTAATCTCCAGCTCGCATTATCGCTAAACTGAAAAGGAACATACATGTAAAAGGAGACTGACGGTTAGTGCAGTGCCACACACAGAGGGCACATGTAGATATTGAATAATAGGGGAGATTCAATTGACCCATGTGGAACACCATACTTAAACTCTCTGGGGTTAGGCCAATATGGGGCAGGTCAACAGACTGATGCTCACTTTCTCAGAAAGATTTAAACAAAATCAAGGGGTGTCACAAATGCAGATTTCCTCAAGCATTGACATCAAAATAAGATGGTCGATGGAATTAAATGATACAGAGCCATGGATGTCTTTCACGGGTCACCAGGGGTCGCAAATGTGACCCGTTGCTTGCCTCTTGTGGCCCCTGGCACTGCCTTTGTGACACCTGGCCTCAGAGTGACAAAGGCAATTCCAAAGACAGAAGGCAAACATTGCTATAAAGTGCACTGTTTACTTTCTGCAGCTCCGGTTGGGACCTAAGGCTTTAACCCCTTGTCCGCCGCGGCGCTAGGGGGAGGGAGGGCCGTGCGGCGCCACCATGCTCGTGACGGAACCACTCCGTCCCGAGCCGCAGTGGCGCTGTGTTTGTGACGGAATGGTTCCGTCATGGCCCCGCCCGCTTAATGGAACGTCCAGCGCAGGCGCGGAATCAACGCCGCGCAGGCGCGGTGGCCAAGCCGTGACGGAACCATTCCGTCACCAGCACAGCCCCACCGTGGCTTGTGACGCAATGGTTCTGTCATGAGCACGTAAGGGGTTAAACTCGGTTCTGTAAAACAATTATCTACAGCAGTGCAATGTATACTCTCCTAAATAAAATAGAAAATATTAAATAATATACACACCTTTTAAACAAGAAGTTGCCGATTTTTCTTACTGTGCACACATAGAAAATAATGTATTTGAATGAAAACAACTCTTTGAATTAGTGATCAAAAGCTAAGGAATAATTTATGTCAATAATTAGAGTCCAAAATCAGTTGATGGTCTAACTCAAGTAATACTGGTGGACAAAACAACTATTGTTTTTCCAGTATTTTTGTTTGTCTTTCTGTAATTTATCAGTACATTTTATGCATCGGGTATACACCAGGAAACCATTAAATCTTGTGTTATAAATGTTACTTTTCTGTGTTGTTTTGTGTTTTTTGAGGTACTGTAATCTCTGCTTTCAACAGACACATCATTTCTTGCACAATAAAACAGTGTTCCATCATGTCAGCTCCTTGTTCACAATGTAGGTGGTATCTAAAATGAACATTTATCTATGTATTAGTAACTTTTGTATTATTAAACAATTGTGTGCTTTAGAGCCTCTTAACATCTGCAATGTTAGTTACAGTGATACAATCAGGATTACGATCATGTGACATCACTTCCTAGGAGGATTTAGTGTTAACGATCATATGATGTCACTTCCTATTATGTCATTCGGTCAGTGGGTGTTTATATAATGTCACTTCTGCTACCCCCTGGCATTTTGTTGAATTGACGCCCATGTGCAGAGCAGTCAAGAAGAATCAAAGCCTCGACCTCTCCATTATCCATAGGAGATTAGCAATATCAACCTATTCGTTTCAAACACTTTGATCAAACTAACCAGGACACATTTTCATAAACAATAACATGTAATTATTAGCCATTTCTTCATCTCAGGAAAAAGGTCTTTTTAAGGGTCAGAGTGGATCAAACTGGCCCATATACTTCAGTAAAGAGTACCATAGCACATTCACTTTCAAGAAGAGTTTACACGCTCCTTCCAGTCTTGTGTTGTCTTCACTTTTCACATATACCCTTCTTTCTTCAGTCTATTTATACATAGATTAACTGTGCTGCTTTGAGTTGATATTATTCTAAATATGTTCATGTTTGTTGTATATATGTGTCCCCGTGTGATTTTTTATTCTATAAAACTATTTTGTCCAGCATTTTGTTAATACTTAGGATGCTTAGAATTAAAGCTGTCTCCTTATTGAATATTTGATTTGCTTAAATAATGGCAACATTATAAAGCTCACCAATGAGCTAAAACGTACCACTGATATTTGAAGAAGTTTGCATGTCTAAGACTGATTTGAAATCCATTGGGGCAAGCTCGGTCCTACATGCTTTCAAAGAGTACCTTTAGATTTTATAATAATAACACCTGTTACCTACAGAGCTTGGACATGTCAGACGTGAGGCATGTAGTGCTATATAAAAACATGTTATTATTAGCATCAAACTCAAAGAATACAAGGGCAAATGGGCGGACGTGGTGCAATAGGATTCACAAAAGTAATTGCATAGTAGCCATAATGCAAAATATCTACAATAGGCATGACTGCACAGAAGGATGACTTCAATCGAGAAGAGCTCAAAATAACACCAGATCCGATCGCATCTTTTAGCCGAGAGGGTGCTAATTTCTCTCATTAAGTTCTAGCTTGCAACACCTGTACAGTACTTTGCTGTGCTTGTGATCTTGCTAAAACTCTCATAAAATATGCAAGCCTTAAAGTAGTAGTAGTTCTACTACATGGGGAATTGTGCCTATAAACCTATGCATTGTGAACAAAATGCAGCTTCGCGTTTTCCTCTGGCATTTAATGTAATGCGATTGGACAATTGGTGCCATGCTGGAAGTGGTCAAAGGGCATATAAAGTCACTTCCTCTCCCTCCATTATCTGGATGAAGTGACTGCCACTGCACCAAGCCTGTTGCATTGGTGGCAAGCTCAGGCTGAATGTCTGCATATGGCGGCTCGTATCTTGTCCCATGGCGACTGCCGAGCCAAAATAGACCCCACCCCCAAACAAAAAAAAACAACAAGCACTGCAATTTTAGCAGACAAAAAACACAGGACGAAGACGGTTCTATATACGAAATCTACAAGAAGTGCTTTTCTGCTGTGTGGCTGTAGCTCAGCTGCATTTCACAAACATATCACTAGAGACCTTTTACTTTAGTTAAACCAAGTAATTGCCATCATGGAGGTGCTGACACATTCCCTCTTTACACTTTATTAGGTCAACATTAAAAAAAGTCTCCAGCATTCTCTTACACTCGACTTGGTTATTTTTTTAAACAAAGACACTTATAAATGTTATACCTATATAGCGTCAAATTGAATTAACATGACATTTGTATTCATTGAACACTATGTACTAATTTATCTCACAAAATAATTGAACAGAAAACATTGTCTTTTGGTGGTAAAAGGGAGTGTGAAGGAGATATTCATCCAGTGCCTAAATTGTACTTTTTCAAATAATTTTAACACATTCTGTGTTTAATTAAATATGTTATGATACATAAAAGTGTTGGATTCAAATCCCTGCTCTCCCACTTACACAAATTGTGTGATCCTATGCAAACAACTTTACTTTCCCGTGCGTCGTTATAAATGAGTGACAAATGTACGAACAACTTGAAGCAATGTATTTCAGAATGCGCGGAATATAAAAGCATCACTTTTTATAGAATAATAGACAAAGATGTTCCAGATATAGTTATAGCTGTAAGTATAATGACTAACTGACTTTATTTTGTTTCTCATATGGTAGTGGTGTCAGGGCCCTGGAGGAAGGGAAAAGTTCACCTTTAAAAAATATTACTTTCAACAGTTGTCAAAGCACTAGTATAATTGAATGTACTAAAGTGACACACAAGCGTTCAAGACATAACCTATTTGATGGCTCGGCTCGGGCCTGGCTCTTAGAGCCGAGAGAGGCACCTTGCTCAGTTCTGGCTTGGCTCTCCCCATGAATTTCCTGGCTTGCCCACTTCCACGTCAGAACATTCATACACAGAGCATTGCTGTTTAGGTCCTGGAAAATGAATGACACGTTTCTTTTGCTAAGGACCTGTAAATGTAGCTGAAATAATTGGCGTAAAACAGTGACAGCCATGCAAACGTGTCTGAACAAAGAACAGGGTTAGCACAAGAAGATCCCGAAAGCAAGATTTATGGACGTGTTTTTATTTCTATTGCCTTTTTCCACAAAGAACATTTAAAAAAATATACATATATTTACAGAAAACTGTTTGGGGTGAGTTGGACTTCGACAACTAAATCGCTAGCTCTGTTGAACACTGCTTCTGCCCCAAGGACTCCTCAGACCTGTGCCCGCCATTTTCACGACATTCCTGTGGTAACCTCAGTCGTAAGGATTATGTGTGTTTGGCGGGAAATAAAAGCACATTCTACTGAATTCCCACAGCCGCTTATAAAATATACGGTTCTAGTAAAAAACAAGCCGCTTTTCTGGCCTCAGGTTTGCGCTGCTTGACAAACAATGAGTTCTGTTTGCCAAAGGTTTTGCAATAAATATTTGTACGTAGTGCCAAAGCCCCAGGGCAGGGGTCTCCCCTATAGACGGATAGTGACTAAATAAATAAATATCAAGAACAGTTCTTCTACAAAAGCTCGAATGTGTGGGTACCTCGTTGCCAAGTGATGGCGGCAAAGTGGAAAACGTCAAAATATTACTACGGTCTACAGTTCCTTCAGTAATTTAGTTACACTTCAGAATGCTTCGTATTGTTTAAATTCACCCTATCTTGTAATAGCGCACAAAAATGTATAAACATGACACAGGACAAGATGCAAAACTGAACATGAATTTGGAAATTACACGTTGCAAACATTAGATAGGTCCGCATGTGAAAGAGACAAAAGTAGCAGAAGCACCGTAAAAGAGTGGTTTTAAACACAATATACAGATACATATGCAAATGTAATGCTTTATGTGACGTGTCCTAGTACTATTGAAATGCATTTGTGGAGAGTCCCGGGCATAGAAACATAGGTGGTATAGCTGGTGAACAATGAGATATGAGCTTGAAACTTTGTTATTGGCACTTATAACGCGCACAGCTACTCCATGGAGTGTCCCGTCGCGTGCCTAGGAGGTAGACTAACAGCTCAGGAGAACTTATCTAAAGAGAAATGTCTTCAGCTTCGTAGGCTAATACTAGAGATGATATAGTTTATGAAAATGTTGAAATGATTTTATAGCATTAATTAGGATAAGGTGATCCAAAAGTTAACTAGTGTCTTGTAATAATAATTCTTAAATATTGACTGTAATTTCTTATGGTTACTATAAATTGTATTTCATTAAGGATGCTTGGAATTAATAGAGAGAAGAAAACATGAAGTCAACTTAAGGGCTTCTTGTCGAGACATGTTTCTAGTATTGACCTTTTCTCAAAGGTTTAACAATGTCTTAGTGATTTAGTATAATATTGCATTCCATGTACATTTTTACTTTTCTGAAAACTATTCCCATTTGAATAGCATGACTGAGAACCGTGATTAATACTGTCCTGTGTATTGCTATTATGTTTCTTTTTCCTTCCAATAACTGATGTGGACTTGTGAATCTGTTGGTTCTCGTGACAAGCAAGGGAAACCATGTTGATGTTGCAACTATCTAGGTAATTTAATTGGTCATACTGGATATATGATGGTCTTTCGATGGTGGTGTGATGCCATATGACTCTGACATTGTAGCATGAACTTATAAAAGAAGAAACCCCAAAGGAAGGGCAATGTACTCAAACTATTTTTCCTTTAAACACACTCAATTCCTTTTTGATGTGCTCTTCACTCAATTTATTTTTTGCCTGTCGTTCTGACTGGTTTTGGAGGTATCAAACCATCCTCTGGTTTTGGACTACCTGTCTATGCTACATTCGGTAGCAGATGGAGTGAGATCTTTCTTGCCAAACTAGAACTTTCCTTCTTTGCTTATGTTTTAATTCTAAATGGACTCGCCCTTAGAGACATACATTTTACTTTCGCCCTTGCCTGATCGGATCAATTCTGTTAGTTTGGAGAAATATACTTCTGACTTATGGGAAGCAGAACTTTGTAACTCTGTAAGTGAATTTAAAACCATTCTTGCCCAAATGCTGGGTGCTCTAATTAAAGCTGTAATACTGTTTTCTAAATTGCTAATGAGATTATTTTTTATAATTAATTCTGAATTCTTAGTAAAATAATTAACACATTTTAACTTGCTTGAGACTCTTATTGTGTCCTATTTGTTGTCTCTTGAAACTGTGCAATTAGAGAAAGGTTTAATGTGGGACTTTTTGGTAATTTGGCTGTCAATTAATGGTCCTTGTTGAGCAGCTGACTGATGTCCCTGGGAAACCCTAGTTTTCACCCCTCCTATCAGCGGAACAAGACCCATCGGAGGACCGTCACCTCAGGGTTAGATAGACTGAGAATACATTGGGATAGAGATGAAGAAAGAGACTGAGTATTTACTCTAATCATAGGCGAGTCCAGTGCGGTTAGAGTAGTGGTGGACTGAGAGCGCAGGCTTCTGCGGGTCTCTTTGCACCTACCAAAGATCGAGGGCTTTAAATATTAATCTGCAAGATCACACACCTTACCGCCACTGGTCTAGACAGCTGGTCCTTTTCACTGGGGTAACCTTCATTAGGAGGGCCGAGGTAATAACGGACCCGGAATTACTGACAATAATAGGTGTACAGTCATTATGCTACAAAGAAGACATACCAGCTCTGCAGGTGGAAAGTATGGGTGTGTGCACCCAGCACGGAATACACAGGGTTAGATTTTCTCCATTTATGGGCCCAAAGACATTTTTTTGGCGCTGCCTTAGTCCACCATATCATAAAGGAGAAGTGATGCAATGGTTTGCATTTTGCATAAAATTAGGAATGAGACAATCCGCATTGATGCATCACTAAAGGGAGTAGCCTCCAACGTGGATCCCCTTGAGTGGAATGGTTTAGGGCCATCTGCATTCAAAGTACCATTCATCAATAACATACTACAAGCTTTTGCATTTTTCTTAAAATATTACAAGAAAAAAACATTTGGCAATGGTATAAGTTGCCATTAAAATGACTCCTACTGGTTCAACAGATGTACCTCTACTGAATTATACAATCACCTAAGCCAACATGAAGTGGCATGTTCAGGTGGCTGCTGCAAAAAAGATACACATTTCAGCGTATTCAGTATTGCACCCATGTAGTAACTGATCCAACAATACATATTTATGTTTAGTGTTTTAGTGTAAGGTCTGCTGTTGTGTGAAACTTATGAAACGCTTGCCATGAAAAAGATTATGCTCAGTGTATTAATACACCGACTTCTGAAATCTGTTTACAAGTTGCATGGTTCTAGGGCCCTGGGGCACTGTTCATAGCAAAGTGGTAGGGTTCAAGTCAAGAGAAGTTTACATAATTAAATATTAAGGTGGCTTATAAGCTTATATGGCAGGTGAATTGTCTAAAGTTCAAAACAGGTAGGGCTGGTGATATATATACAGCTTATCAAGATTTTAGGGGGAGGAGCACTATTAGGTCTGTTGGCATAGCAATTGAAAGAACTGCTTGGTCTGAAGGACCTTGCTAAAGTGTTCTAGAGATGGGGGAGCCTTAACGTTAGTGGGAGGGACATACTCCAAACTGTAGAGCATAGAAGGTGAATGCTGGTCTCCTGGTCCTTACTTTCATTGCATCTGAACCTCAAGTCACTCAAGAGCATGCTACGCGTGTTCTAGAGGAGGCTGAAGACAGACAGGGTTTCACTCTAGTAGCTCAGATTCTCATCTGTATAATGCAGTAACCCTTAAACTAGATCTTGGCAAGGAGAGCCAGTGCAGCTGACTGGCTGGGAGAAATGGGTTTAAATTTCATTCTCCCATGGGCGAACAGGGAGAAACATTGAAGAAAGCCTACAGCAGGTCCATGGTGGCATCTGGTATGCGAAAACATAAAGAATAACTGTGGGTCTAGAGATGTAAAATGACTAAGTGTGTGGAAATGGCTATGTGTAAGCTTAGAATATAAGCAAACTACTGGACAGATACCTATTGTGAGTAAATGTCCATCAGTTACTTTTCCTGTACCGCCCAATTCATCATATGGTCTACTTCACAGTAGGTAGGCCGAAACAACCAACTCCAAGATGTTATTGGGAGATGGTTGATATTGGTGAGGTAGTTTATAGCGTGGTAGCTAGATGTTGTTTGTAACTGAAAGCAGTGCAAAGGTGATTGGTGAATGGTGATGAAAAAAGGTGGTGTTTCTAGTAAAATTGGATAGTGAACGCAATATACCTTTATTCTGGAGCCGTGCACTTCCAACAATAAAAACAAATAGAGTGCAAACAAGTCAGATAGTTTTAACAAATAAATACTGACTGGGTTATCTGGTCGACATGTTTCTGCGGACGTTTAAAGGTCCACATTGGTACCTGCCGCTTCCTCAGGACCCATAATTAGTTGCTACTGCTTATGTGATAGATAAAAAACAATCGTGAACAAAATGGTAAAGGTCACCTGTTCACATCTGGATTCCCTCCTTTAATTCCCTCGGACCCTCTCTCCAATTCCTTTGTTTATTGTGGCATCTGGTATGCCACTGAGAAGCTCCTTGCCCCCGTTATTGTGGATAGCACTAGATAATCTGTAGTAGAGAAGAAGCTGGTGGTCTCATGTAAGGCTTTATCTTATGGAAGAGACAGATGAAGAAAGATCATTTGTGAGGCCTTTAAAAGTCAGCAAAGAGTCGATGTAGATTTTGGTGCCATGAGTGAGGGATGAGGCAAAGCCGTCTAAGGCTATCTCAGTAAGCCCGTATAGGAATAGGATTGGTTTTGTTACTTCACTACGAATCAGATCATCCACTACACTACAGCATTCCATTTAAGGAACTGAAGGCACATCCAGACTTGTACGGGCCCAAGGTATGACCTAAGTAAGTAAATGCATTATGAGTGATAACTCGAGGTAGAGGTGTCAGAGTAATAATAGATGCAATTCTCTGGTGAGAGAGATAACACTACGCCTTGTTCCAACTAGACACAAAAAATCATCAGGGTAAAATGGAGTCTAGTTGAACCCATAATTTACAAGGCATGAGGGTGACCTGGAAGTCTCCATCTCAATTAAGAATTGTCTGCATTTAAGGAATTAAAAACATCTGAGGGCAGCACTGTTCGTGCCAATGTCAGAAGGTTGAGAGCTCGGGACGTCGAGATGTTCCTCATGCTGAATGCCACTCACAGGCTGAGCAGGACTAGAATACAGGTGTCACACCCATCATTTTAGAGATGAGTGAGTCATTTTTGAGTAGATCGATTGTGCCTTTCTGCTGTCATGGGGGAAGAACACTGATTGGAATTACTGTGATGGGGAGTTTACCTGCTGAAAGAAGGTGAAATCCCAGAGCAAAAAAAAAAAGAAAAATAATAAATACTGCGGGGAGACCGGATCATGTCAGTGTACACCTTGTACTCCACCAGTTACCCCGAGTTGGGGGGATACCAACCCGAAAGCTGGCTGTCTAATAATGAGGACACTAGTGCAGTATACGTCATACAATGCAGCCTTGGTTCTGTTTTTCAAACAAGACCAATACGTGGGATTAACCATAATAGGCCAAATTCACCAGTGTTCACTATTGATGTATAAAAAAGTTTCATTCAGGAGGGTGAGAATGTGCTGCTAATTCTCAGAATTCAGAATGGTGTTATTTTGTCTACATAAATAGATTTCAAAATTTCTACTAGTATAGTCCATGTGTGCAAAAGTACCCCCAGGGGTGGACATCTGAGAGGTCCTTTGGATCTATTAGATTTCTGGTTGGGATATCCTGTGTTTTTTTAGGTTAGCACCTGAGTACATATTTACAGTTTGGATCCTGCTGTATTTACACTTCAATGAGCATGGTTAAACAAGTAAACTCAGACATGTAATGTATATCTCTGCAATCTAACCTTCCTCCATCACTGCTGCAGCTGCCTGCTGTCCTGGCTCTGGGAGTGCCCAACGTCCAATCCTGCAGGCTGAACGAAACAGCGCTGAAAACAAAGATGGCCGAACAAGAGCAGTTTAAGTACCACTTCACAAGGCATGCATTTAGCATTTGCTGAAAGAGCACCAATCAAGCATAATGACATGTCTGCATGATAAATCACAGTCTTTCCAGGCCAAAGCTAGGTCAGCATGCCATGTCAGAGCAGGCTTCTCAATGCACTCTAATCTCAGAGTCTAGATTTGCAATGGAAAAGACAAGATTGCACTTATAAAGTGGGCCTGTCAATGGATTTAAAAAAAGAATAAATAAAGTGTACTTAAAAGGAGCCAGTCAATCAGTGTGGAATTTATCCATAAAAATGACAAAGAATAAGGCTGGAAAGTTTACAAATACAGCACGATGCTCCTTTCATGCTAAGCAAACACAAGCACGAAGCCTGAAGCAGATAACAAATAGGCCGGGGAGAAATTTCGATAATTAAAAAAATCTAAAAATGTAAAGAATTTGCAGGACGCACCAGTTTAATGTTATTCAAAACTGCACGAAATATTGCAGTTTGCAATTTTTCTTAATTTATGCAGGCGAGGGACACTTTTGCGCAGAAAATATCTTGGCAAGATGCCAGTCTAATCTTATCTCAGAAGACTTTCTTACCTTATACCAGCAAACCACATTCCACCTTATCAAAGCAATTTCCCAGGGAAAAATAAGCAACTTGACCGTCCCTTAATAACAACCAGGACTGGCCTGGAAACCAAAGTAGCCCTGGCAAAAAACTCAAGGCAGGCCTGCTTGGGACTTAGTGTACAAATGTGTCCACTGTAGGGGCCTGTGTTTGACCTCATGGTCACAGGTTCAAATCCTGCCGGGTCCACTCAGCCTTTCATCTTTCAGAGGTCGATAAAATGAGTAGCATTGAGTTGTGTAACAATAAACATCTGTTATTCAGAACCAAGATGCCTTGGGTGAGCGTGCGCTTTACAAATTCACGATATGTTATGCTTCCATCCTTCCTATACCTGGCTCTCTCTTTCCACCCGTTCTTTCTCTATCTCCTTCTTCCCAGATGTCCCTCTCATCTGTATTTCTCCCTCCTTAAAGCCCCCCGCTGTGCCTTCTGTAGTAAATCTCAGTAGCTAGAGAAAGTACAGAGGTACCACCAGCAGACATTACCAAGTAGGCAAAGTAGGCACCGGCCTACGAGCCCTACTTGTATTAAGGGCCCTGCAACAATGGATAAAAATAATATTGATTTGATCTTGAAAGAAAATTACAATTTAGCTTTCTTAAATATTGTTTCAAAAAGATAGAAAAAAATGAATCAACTCAAAGAAATGAAAACTTTACATTAAAGACACTACAGAGAAAATACTGTGGTAAAGTAATTTTACCCATTAACAACTTAAAGTACATAAACCAGAGACATCAGATTCACCGAACATTTGTCTCTTAAAAGCTCATCTTCTGGCAGCTGTCAGTTTGTAAAACAGAAATCTGGTGCCTTGGTTATTAGGAGATAATTTTTGAAGGGGGACCCTGCAATTTCGACTACCTAGGGGCCTCCACAGGGTTTAATCCGACACTGCCAGCAAAGCACAGAGCCTTGAACAACTGGCCTCTGATGATTACAGTCCCCTGCCCCTACGACCTTGTGTATAAATGGCCAATCCGGCCTTAATACCAACACAAGCTCGCCATTTACTATTGAACTCTGGGGAAACACTGTCAAATGTGATGAAATTCAGTGATGGAAATGGCTAAACTAATCTGCCAATTAAGTCCTCAACTAAAATACTTTTTTCCCTCTAGAAAAGAAAGTGTGCCAATAGAATATCTATCAGAAAGCTGTTCTTGAACACTTCCTTAACAATAGGCTACTTTTAATTGAATGTAATGTCTGACCACGGGATCTGGAGAAAGGTCTTGACCATGTTGTTCAATAGTACTGCACACTGACATGACCTACATATATATTTCATTTGAAATGCGTTGTCCCTTTATAATGCAACTTCAAATACACTCACTTTAGTATTTAGATGTATCACACCTTCTCTATTACACTATGAATGATTCTGCAAGAGAAAAAGGCAAGGCCTTCACCTTAATCTGAAGTGTAAGGGCGGAGAAACACTGGATAATAACTTCACTAAACTAGTGAAATCAAACGACTATTCCATTAAAGGAGTCAGTGTAGCGCTTACTCAGATAAAATGGTCACTATTGCTCGAGGATCTGGCCCCACCAGTGTCAATGTCTTGTTTACAAGCTCAGTTGATCATAGGTATACTTACATAGGTTATTTACTTTAAAGGACCACTGTCCACAACACCACATGAAATACTGGCCCTCGTGTTGATTAATATATGAGGATCGCTCAGTGGCCTCTGAAGCCTAATCCTGTGCTATCTAGAAAGACAACTATTACCTTTGCAAATATATTTGCGGCAAAGTGCCTGAATGTGGGGAGCAGATTTGAAAGTGATAACGGAAACATGATGGATGCATAGATGGAATTCTTAAGAGTACATTGGAAGGCCCCTAAAGCAAATTAACCCCTCCCTCTGTCAGACATGCGGGACCTGAGCCACAAGGAGTATTCTCAGGTCCACAATTTGACAGTGACCACCGGCTAATTGAGTAGAATCATGTTTGGGCAAAGGTAAATTTATACTTCTCCACATGTGAACAAAATTAGCACCTCTAAATGCTGCAAAATGTGATGCTCGGGCCAACTATCTCTGTGAAAAGAAATAACAAATGCCCGTACCTGTATGATGATGTCCATTATCACAACTATGAATCTGAGATCTTTGAGGGTTGTGCGGAGGCCTCAGGGTCTTTCTACTCTTATGGTCTTACATCTATATTTCATGGGCTTTGCAGCTCTGCGTTATGGTTTCTGGTCTCAGATTGCAATAAAAAGCAATGTATCCCCGGAGAGATGAGATGATGCATGCGGCCTGGGCTGTCTCCTGAGAATAGTAATGGTCTTCAAATGATCTGCAGCCGCCTTTCATTCACTCAACTCTGGAACTATATTGGCATCAGAAGGGAAATGTGTGAGGAACTAAAGGGAACATATGCTAAATATGGCTGTATATCCCTGTATGGTCCAGGTCTAGAGGTAGACATGTTATTTTGGTAAGCGCCAAAAGTGGTATCCCTTGACTGAGACACCTGCTTGGTTTAGGGACATCTAAAAGTGACTTGGATTCAGATGGGCCCTTTCACCCTGACCCAAAACATTTAAATTTGCATGTATAATTTCTGCAATGCCGCCAAGGTCAGATCCATTTATCACCAGGGAGCATATCCAAAATTGCATAAATGGGCTAGCAAAAGTAGCCCACCGTAGACCTAACTTGGCAGAGTGATAGTTATTATATGCCTGAAAACTGGAAGGAGGAATCGTCTCATTCCTGAAAGGAGTCTCTCAGAAGATAAATGAGTTAATGACAGAAGCTGGTCTGCACAAATGCTTTTTAGGAGCAAAGACTGTTCCAATCCTGTCAACAGAGGGCCTGACCTAATTAGTATACTGGTCTCATGTTTGGTCTTGACCCACTCAGATGCCTCCCATCTCATTGGAATCCCCAGGACATGAAGTGCAAGCAGATCTGGGTAAGGTTTGGATGGACTGGATCAGATTCTGATCATGGCCTCACAGAAATGGCAACAAAAATCATGTCTTCTTTCTATAAAACCGGTGCAGAAGAATATTGAGCCTATGGGGTGCGGGGCGGGATACAGTCCCAGTTCCAGAAGGCTGTCATGATTGTTAAAGCCTGCCTTACTGCACAAACAATTTATATGGAACATGTTTCAAAACCCATACTAGAGAGGCCTTTATGAAAGGCAGTGATATGCGAAAAAACAGCAATGTTCTTTTCAGCATTGAAATTCCTAGAGCCTGTTCAATTTGTGGTGTTACTCTATGCAAGCCTATCTGCTTTAGGAGTTTCCGCACTTTTAGTTTGTATTGCACTAGAAAACTAATCACTGGCAAAGCCAAATTGTCTGACAGTCTTTTGGATTGGCCAGTGCATGTTTTTCATATTTTGTAAGACTTTATCTTTGTGGAGGTGCCAGAACTTTGCCAATATAAAAAAGTTTGCTAAAAGATAAAGGGGCATATGTATGAAAGAATGCATATGCGATTCTCGAATAGTGATTTTTAGATAATCGCTATTTGAGAATCGCAAAACGATATGTAGATAAAAATGTGCTTTTTTTTGCGATTCCCTCGCATTCCTTAATTGCGACTCGCAAATTGTGGGTCGCAATTAAGGAATGGCTTCCCATTCATTCCTATGGGCCAAGAGGCCCATAGGAATGAATGGGAATGGGAATTGCAAGCGCAATTTCAAGGGTGCAAGGTTTCCAAAAAGACACCCTGTTGCACACCTGAAATGTGCATGTATGTGTGCCACATGGCACTTTAAAAAAAGCAAAATCGTAAATTATCACCAACTTGAAGTTGGTGGTAATTTGCGATTCCTTAAGGCAATATCGCAATTTGCGATGCCTACAAGCATAGCATTTAGGGAATCGCAGATTGCGAATCTCTAAATGCTTGCGCAAAATAAGGAATCACAATTTTTGCGATTCCTTATTTTGCCAGTGGGTTTACCTGCATAGAACACAGCTAAATTGCGATCGCAAATGCTGAAATTCTGCGAATTTCAGCATTTGTGAACGCAATTGAGATTGATACATATGGCCTAAAATGTCTTTGGTCTCAAAAGAACACATTGCCATAGAAGTTCCCGGTACTGAAGGGAACTACTTTATGTGTGCATGTGTTCTTGTGAGAAAGCGGAACACCATCCCTCACTGGGAAGTTATACAGTGGTTGAAGTGGGCTGAGCGCCTGCCCCTGCTCTATGCTGAAATAGATGATGGAACAATGTGAATGACACAACAAAACAACATACCAGCGGAGGAAGACTGCTGTCTGGAAGACCTTACAAGTATGTATGTCATGTATATAATTTGAGCAAAATCAAAACTTCTTGGCTAGCACCAGAATAAACAATTTTGGTCAGATGGGGAAGTCAAGATTTGAACCAAGGGACCCTTGTTTCAAAGTCAGCCACCATTCAACACCCCATGATATCTTGTGGATTTTGTGGTGCAGGGGAGATGGTGACTGGAACTGAACACGTTTATTGGCCCTCCCCAGAGCATGTAAGTTTGGCTGTGACTGAGAGATTAGCAACTGGGACCTAGAAACAGAAGCTAAGATAGACATGAAGGAATAGTGCCATGCTTCGTTTGCAGAACCAAAGAACTATTAACACATTTAATGTGTGAGCGTGATATGGTGTGACAGCAACATGCTTCGCAATGATTTCACACGCCTGTGTAGAGTGCTGAATTAGGCTCACTTGGGGTGGGGAAGTCTTGGAGGGGGTTCCTGTCTGGCTCAGTTTGTGGGCAGGATAGAAATGCTGCAACACAGTTTCTGCTTGCATGCATTTGACACCAATATGTGTAAATGTTTCTGCTGAGTCCGTTTTTTTGCCTGAACTGAAAGAAAATCTTAGCCAAAAGGGTGCACACAGCAATAAGAGCACCTTTAGAAAGGGAACACCTGCTTCAGTATTATAGGCAAGTTGTAAACACAATAAAAAGGACTGTGGGGCCGATCCGCCCGCCATTGCATAGGCAAAAGGGACCGCCCGCCATAGGTGCGGTGGTCCCGCAATACAAATTACGATGCGCCCGCCACATTGCGGCGGGCGGTAGCACCCGCCACAATGCAAAAATACATGTTTTGCATTTGTATGTACAAGGTGACAGGCACCGTGCGGTGCCTGCCACCTTGTACATGCAAATGAAGGGGGGTACCATAGGTACCCCCCACGTGCAGCACCCCACCCTGCCACGCCCCCGGGGGGCCCGCAACGGGCCCCCGAAGGCCTTCTCCGTCTGTCTTTTTGTGGCGGGATCTCCGCCACAAAAGACAGGCATCCTAATGCACACCGCGGTGCCTGCAAGGCACCGCCCTAATACCCCCATTGCACCAAGTCCCGCAAGGCGGGCAGAAAAGGACCGCCTTGCGGGACCATGGCGGAAAGTCTATCCGCCCACCACGGTACCATTTCCATTCCCACCGCCATCCTAATTTGGCGGTGGGAATATTGAGGTTGATGGTGGCCGGTTCACCACCGCCAGGCTGGAGGTCCTCACCGCCGGCCCGGCAGTGGCGGAATACCCGCCATCGTAATCGGCCCCTGTGTTCTTTCACAGGCAAAGTGGAAAGTGTACACTGTTGGAGTGGCGAATGAGTACTCTACTGTGATACATGAAAAAGAAACACAGAGATGTAAACCTAGTTTTAGCAGTTGAATTCCGCACCACAAGTGGTGTTATCTTTAGTGTGAAGCCTTAGGTCACAATGACACGAATCGCCATAAATAGTAGGTATGTGGGAATTACAGTGTAATGACGTGGAAGTGAAAGTGGTGACTTTACCTCCAACTCCTTTAAGATTCCCCTCGTTATCTTTTGTATCAGACCCACAATAAAACAATCCTGTTTACTAATTGGATTTCGAAGGTGAGTTATAATCAGGACCACTGGAATTATGAGATTCTATGGCATTTTCTGCATAATAATATATTGGCTGCATTGGCCACATAATCCATCATGTGGTGCATAACCAGCAGATTTTAACAAAAAAAATTTGTTTCCAGGTCAAACGGATTAACAGTTACTCAAAAGATTGTAACATGTGCTCCTGCGCAGTGGAAGGCCCTTCGCAAAAGTTAACTGGTCATCTTTCATTTGCTTATTGCTGTATTTGGCTATTAACCTGTTACTAATGACATGAAATCGCTGCCCAGCCAGTGTTACCATGACTAAAAATACCAAAATAATGAAGAAGTACTGCCACAAAATGAACAGTATTATGCCACATAATTTGACTTTTCTTGCTGCACAATTTAATCGACCCTGTTGCATAGGTCCAGTAGTCTGTCTGTAATTAAAGGAATGAGCAAAATGACGAGTTCTAAAAGCCTACAATCTGCTTGATGTTATGAGGCTGGGGCATAGAAATCCTGCGTCAGGAGAAGGCAAAGTAAGTGATTAAATATTTGAAAACTGTATGCAGGTTTTATATCTTTCATAGTATTAATTAATATTGTATTTCATGGTATTAATTAATATTGTATGTTAAGGTACTGCAAGGCATAAAGGTGTTAAGCAATTGAAACCCTGAAACACCCTCTGAAAGTATGGAAGACTTGAATGGTTTATGCATTTTAATATCTTAACATAGAATATTTTGCTAGTAATTTAAAAGATATTAATTACTGGGGTCTATGGATTTTTAGAATGGACTAGTATGACGTCGAAAAAATGGCAAGTAAAAACATCTATTCCAAAAAGATAAACAGACAAAAAGATTTCTTTTACAAAAATTAGAGTTGTATTTAATTCCTTCATCCACACAAACTCACTTTCTCGTCTATTTTAGCACTGGGGCAATTTGTTATTATAACTTCGGTCTTTGCAGATTCAGTAATTAAGGAAATCTACAATGACAATTGTGTGCTATACAGCCTGTGGGACTGCTGGAGACTTGACACAGTAGGGTGGGCGAGAGCAGGATGAAGCATCAAATTCTGATAGCTGCACTTTTTATTAAAGTTTGGTGACTATTTTTGCCTCTATGTTGAGGAGTGATAACTGACTTTAGAGTTTCCAGATTATTCATCATTCACTTAATCTCTCTGTATCAAATTCAGTCTTCTTTGTGACATAACCTGAATGTTTTTTTTAATGTAATGACAGAAAATAGTTTTGTACTGATATCCTTCTAAGATATTTCGTAAGTCTTTCCAAATTAGGGGGCCTATTAGGATGGCGGACGGACTTGCGTCTGTCCGCCACCCCCGAGGTGGAGGGACCGTCCGCAAGGGCAGTGGCGTTCCCTCCATGCCAACTAGGATGTGACCGCCACCCTGGCGGTCACATCCTGTATCTTTAACATTGCGGCGGGTGCCTGCCGCTTTGTGCATGCAAATGCAGGGGGTAGCATAGGTACCCCCCATGTGCACCCCCACCCCCCTTCACCCTGGGGGCCCGCAAGGGCCCCCCAGAAGCAAAGGTCTACATGCTTTTCCACGGCGGTAAAACCGCCGCGGAAAAGCATGTTTACACATGCTTCCTAATTTGGCTGGCGGTGTCTTGCAGACACCGCCACCAAATAGCAGGCTACACCCCGCGGATCAGCGGCGGACGGACCTGCCGTCCACCGCTGATCCCACCGCCATCCTAATCTGGCGGGTGGTGTTGACAGGGACCGCGGCGGTGAATCTGCATCCTCCGGGCCGGTGGTGGCTTCCACCGGCCCGGAGGAGGCGGATTCACCGCCATCCTAATCTACCCCTATTTTAGGGCTGTGAAATTCGGTGAAGCTCCTAATTTTCACACCCTGTGACATTTTCAAAGTTTCTGGTTCAAGTCTGCCTTCTGATGTGCCAGGTTTTTCTGCCCTTTGCAAGATAATTTTAGCTAATGAAACCCAGCGAAGATACAAAACGTATGCAGAATGTTACTCTGCAAATGTATGCATAACTTCTCCGTAAGTGTAGCTTTTGAAAAAAAAAATCACAGTAATTCCAATTTGCACGCACATGTGGGGAGAGTGTAAAATTTTGCAACATTGGTTTGTATTTCAGACTGCTGAGTACAAACATATCAACATTCAAAAATATTGGGCCAAAATATTGGTCACCAGGATATTGTTACAGTAAAATATATGGGTAGATTTTTTTTGTAATTCTTTATTGGTGACTGCGCATTGAAATATACATACATCTCAAATCTTTGTCATATCATTTTTTTCTCTTTTTTCCTAACACACCTCTACACTCTTCTGGAATGTCTCATGTGCCTCAGATTTCTCATCGAGATGCAAGTCTAAGTTCATGGAAATCAAAGGAATTTCCACTATTATTTCACTGTTAATCATTAAATATATGTGTAGATAATGTGCATTTACTATCATTAACTCCACATCCGTGTACCCTAAGGGTAAGTATATATCGTTGAAATACATAAATGTGAAGTTAAGTAGAGTACTTTTAAATATATGTATTAATATGTCCCTACAAGATATTTTAGTTACAATATTTTTGCATATCAATAGTTCAAACTCAGTATTCTGCCACCATATTGCAACTTTGAGAAATTGCCACATTTTCCATAGTCTGTGTAACATTCGTGAGAAATAAACTTCACACATATCTAAACTAGTACAAGCTTGAGAAGTCACTCGACTACTGAGAGCAAAGCAGACACCAAAAGGAAAGATATCCACCTGCGGATGTCACTATAGGACATGATTCCTGGTGACATTCCATGTGGGGTCACATGGCACTGTCAGCTTCGGAATTGGTAGAAAAAGACTTTTAAGTCGATAAATACTTTCAGAAATATGATACTTGCCTAATAATAAATACCAGATTAGACGATCAGAGCGTTTAAGCGAATTACAGAACAATTGTGAAACTTTGTAACCCACCGAGAAGGTACCTTTACTCAAGAGTCCCATTCTTTGGTGCATTAGTAAATAAAATGTAAGTTAAAAAAAACATGGTTTCAATAACAATGCAGAACGTAAGGTACAACTTCTAGTTACAGAAAACAATATATACCACTACAGCACCTCCACTATATTGGCTCGCATTATATCGTCAAAGGCACGCTATCTTAAACAGACGAAAACTGAAAAGGGGGTAAGACTCCACTTAAAAATAAAGGGGCGGTCAGTTGTTTTGCCATGAGCCGATCGAATGTCCGGCGAAGTAGAGGAGGGGGTGTAGTGGCATGAAAAGAAAAGGCTGATGCACCCATTTATGACATTATTGATGCGTGTTATCTATAATATAAAATACATTACTGTGATTGGTCAAACGTACACCAAAGACATGTGCTAACAATTTTAAACCAACTAAATCCCGCAGGGCCATGGTGGAAGACAACAATACACATTGCTGATAGCAGAATGCTTCAGTGAGTTATATACTTGATTACCACAAATGCGGTGGTCTGCAAACTGTGAGTTCAATCAGCAGAGCTGACCACCATTAAATTGAGTAATAGTAATACCTGTTATTAAAAGAGTGTAGAAACTATAGAGTGCGACCTGAAGCGCTATATATAAACAAGTTGTTATCATTGACATACAGTATATTATTATATCATCCTTAAATGGATTATATACATCCTTTGCTGTCCACAGCATTCCACACCCTCTGTACGTTCGTCAGAAACAAATTAGATATGCATTATAGAACCATTGACTGTAACCATTGATAGCTCTGATAAGGTGTGTACAATTGCAATATGAATATTTTATGCTAGTACTTAGCACTTACAATGTTTAATTGGCCGAATTTGCCAATTACAATGGCAGTGAATCTGTCTCACTGTGCAGATCAAAAATGTTACAGTGTAGTTAGCAACTGTTCTTACTTTAGTGTGTATCCTTTCCCCAGCCAGCTGAGTCTTCACACTCACTTTCTTTTCCAAGCCATCATTTTCACTTTCATGTGACATGGTACTTCACCTACTTTACTATGTCTAGCTATCATTTTTGTTTGGTGTATTGGGCCACTGCAATCACTGCAGTTTTCAGGGTAATCTCTATTACTGAGGGCGTTGAACTACTGATTGTCTACTATGCTGAGCAACCATCCCGATTTCAGAGTCCCAAGTATTTATTTATTTATTGCTTTATATAGTGCAGACTAGACCCGATGAGGGTATCAGAGCGCTTTACAAAAGTTACACCAAAAGACAAGTTGAGTGCTAGTCACATCATAAAAACATTGTAAAATTACAAATTTTGCATTTTTTACTACGAGATGAAAGACATTTTATAGATTTTTCAATATTTGGAATTCGATAATTGATGTAGTGGACTTATATCTGTGACTGATAATTTTTCTAGTCATTCAAATGTGAAATACAGCTTCGCCTATTAACATATAGGCGTGGAAGTATTTTCATAACCAGGATGTGCATGCACATAAAATGTGTGTTTTGCATGTTGCAACTAGGGGATCAAAGTTCGCTAGGGGTTTCAAACATCCTGAAAGATGTAGATACAGTGGGGTTATATTATAATTTTTACTAACGCCACTTTAAAATATACCATCTCTTATTTTATGTACAGGCATCCTGCCAAGGGAGAGATTGTGAAATGTGCCATTTGAATTGAGCAAATGAGCGTCATTGCTAAGGATGGTAAGAGGGGAGTCTGCTTATTTATTAAATGTCCGCTCTCTTAACACTGCCTATAATTAAGTGCCTCTATTTTGCTGTTGAGGTTATAGCACTCCTGCTAAGAAGTTCTGATACGGCACCATTAAAAATATAGCACCTCTGTTGATAAGTGCTCCTATTGTTCAATAAAAGGTATGACAGCATTACTATTTACTGCTAGTAATCAATAAGTATTTAATGTGTGAGCCACAAGTCTTACTTTTGTATTTCGACACAAAACATTTACTTCACATATGGAAACACCACTTTTACTTTAAAGAACAGAAAACACAATTCTCACTGTATTGTAAATGAGGATGGGTGGATGATGGTATTTTTAAAGTGCACAATTGTTAGAGGACCTTTTGGTGCTAAGACTGATCTAATACCCAAGGTATGCAATGGGCACAATCAAAAGGGGGGTGCAGAGAAAATATGGTGTTTTAATACCTCATGAAATGCTGTGTGGCTTGGGTTGTGACATAGAGAGATGAGAAGAGGATTCCAGTGGTGAGGAACCAAAATGGAGTAGGATCGGCCTCCACGTTTGCAATACCGGAAGTGGGGCACATGGACCAGAACACGTGATTCCGGGTAGGGCTATCTGGACGGGAAATATGAGCAAAGTCTGTCCATTATCAATTGGAGGACAGAATGTAGAAGCCGTGTTGTACTATGCAAACAGTTATGAGTCAGCAGTATCTTAGGGGTGACATTTAATTTTTTACATTCCCATCAGTGAACAATTCCCTCTTTGGTCATCACCCTGGTCTGCAACGAATCAAATTACCAGGTCCTCCTTGCTTTTTTTTTAGAATGGGTGGAAGGATGTGTAATGGCATCGCATTTGATTAAGATTAAATAAAACCCGTTTTCATACTATCGGACTTTAATTATCTAATTCACGTATATTTCCTAGACAACTGTTAACACATGTGTGGTCGCTTTTTGCTGTATAATGCATCCAACTGGCAGCTTAAAATCACATATTTTTAACAATAAACAAACTTTTCTTTAGTTGATATACGTCCATTGAAGGATTTAAAGTCCAACTAAGGAGTCCTTTGAATGTTGGAATGATGGATACCAAATTTGTGTGCAGCACTACCAGTAGGTTAAAACAGGGCACTACCACAAGTTGCATGATTATGTCAACGCTATGCACTTTTAATTGATTGATTGTTCCGAAAGTTGCACATAGTACAACAAGAGCAAACCCTAATTATCATGGTCTCTGCTGAAGAACATAAACTACCAACACCCCCCTTACCCATGCTTACGATAACTAGTCTACCGCAGAAAAATCTGAAACTGATATATGAAATCCACTATTTATTCAACGGTGCATTCTTTCCTATGGAAACAACAAACTGGAGCTAGTAGGGGGGAAAAAGACATGACGGACCCACAAAAAACGAGTAGCTGTGACCCATATAGTAAGATATATTGCAATTCTGTGATTGAAAATGGTTATAAAACCGATAAAATGTGTTTTAAAAATAAATAAATAAATGGTGCATTATTTTATATCCCAACCAGAATAAAGATGAATGCTTAACTCTATGGTTCCTCTGGTTTGAAGATAGTTCCTGTTGAGTTATCCCACAAATCAACTGCCCATACTGAAATGACGCACTATCTGGCGTCGGAAGACAACCTGCTGCTGCTCCTGCCACTTGATTAGTGTAGCTTAGTGCCTTTTATCTCTGGTCCTTGAGAGGGTATATTGTTGCCTGGTGGTATTGCAGTTAAGAGTTATGAATGCACTAAATCTGCGGTGAGTCTCCTGTGTGCTGCATTATTACAAGATGCAAACCACTGTGCCAACCAGTGGCAGCCTGCACACATCTCCGATGAGACAAGCACCCAATATTCCCGCCTTCCTGTCTTCGCCCCCTCTGAAAAAAGCGGCTCTAGTCACCAAAGAACCCACCAACTTTCTTTAAACAGTGTCCGCACATGGACTACCTCTCAGCCTACACCTTCCAGCATGTCGGATTCATCAGTTTGACAACATCCGCTGCATGCTGCTTGTGTGTGGCATTTGGAAAGGACAGCAGAGGTATCCTTGGCACAAAAATCGACACAATTCCATCAATCCTAGGCTGTTTGCGAGCAGGATGTTGCAGCCTTGCTGCAGACAGCTGAATCGAATATCAATATTGACAATGAGATTGATCAGAAGATTTTCTCAGAGGGGGCAGCATCAACTTCCCCTGTTCAGACAGGTTCTATTACATTAGTAGGCCAATTAAAATAATATGCATCCACCATAGAGTATGCCAAAAAAATAATAAACCAAACATCAATGTGCTGAGTCAAAGGAGAACAATAACTGTCCAGTGCATTTTTATTGGCAATACTTATCATGCAAGAAGGTTATTATCTGCCCCAGAAAGACGCCAAGTTTACTCACAGCAATAATTTCCATCAAAGAGCAATGATGAGGCCGATAGATGTCTCAATACCAACCTTTTACTAAGAGGACTGTCAGTAAGATACCAATATGAAAACGTATATGACACATGTTCAAAATAGCAATTGTGTGAAGACTTCCAAGTTATGGATATGGCCTCTCAAAGCTAAGACCAGAATGAGCAAACGGGGTGACAGAGGAATATGATTAGAGAAAATGATGGATGCTACCACCAGGGAGGGGGGGAACCTAGCAAAGGATTTTATAGCTCTATATAAATGCATCTGGGCCAAGGATCTGTGAATCCGTTGATTCTCAGAATTGAAGAAGGAGTAATCCGCAGCAATTGAAGCGGATACTACTGAAACTATCTTTTAGATAGTATTTGGGCCATAGAAAACACACCAAGTTGTGCCAACACCACAGAGGGAAGTAAACTATCCCAGAGCTTTGTTATGCACAGGTTTGAAGAACATGCATGCGGTATGGCCTTTTACATCAATAATGTAGACTGTGATTAATTTGAAAAAATAATCGCACATGATCAGACTACAACACTGGTTATACACCGCGAAGATTTTATGACCTTTAGATGCAGCGTATGTTTCATGAAGACTCATTTCAGTAGTTTGGAGTCTGCCCCCATAAAATCATGTATAAAATGAATGGAATTCAAATATATAACTAAATACCAGACAAGTATGGATTATTTATTAATTCTGTGTGGTTGAGCTGTTATATGTCAGCAAGGGGGGGGGGTGCGTGTGTGTGTGTGCGTGTGTGATATTTTGGGAAAATGTCTTATAAGGGATCAGAAGAAAATAGCTGTGTTGACTGGCAAGCTTGAAGCCACTTCAGCTCTGGTACCTACAACATGTACTGAGGAGGAAGCTGGGAAGAGGAGGTATGCTTCTTTTATTGGTGACGATTGGACAGCTTTTGGTTTGTTTTAGGTTTGTATGTGTTCTGAATTGTTTCCTGCTTTTTGATACAACAGCACGTGCCATCATTGAAGCATGTCATGTGAAGAAATATGTGTTTTGTGTTATTTTAATTAAACCATGAAGATTTTTGGAGAATGTCAGAGGGATAATACTGGATACTGCCTTCTTGTGGGTGATACTTTGGTGGTTAATACGATACTTGAACAACTGGTGAGCAACGCATTCTTCCTTATCCATCTTTATAACTAGTACCTGTGGGCAATCACTACTAGTCTTAGATTTTCTTCCCTGAAAGTGAAAGAAATGAACCACCACATCAGTGGGTAATATATACTGCACCCTCATCATCAGCAGAGGTATGATTTAGCCTTCTTCAGCAATTGTGTGTTATAGGAAAGGAGGATTTAAAGAGCGCAAGAGGCTTGGGGAGTCCGGTATTGTTCCCAGTGTCAAGTGAAAAAAAATTATAAAAAGAATACTTCATCCAAAATAATTTCTAATGAGATAGATTTGGAAGAAGGATCAATTTAGCATTTGTAAGCACAAAATAGTGGAGGCCAATTAGTTAGAGAATCTGAGTTGAGCTGAGATTCCCATAAGTAATTAACAACTGTTTAACTTTACTTTTCCCTCCAGTCCAACACAAATGCAAGTTGTTGATTTTTCAATACATTCAGCTTATGAAATTCTCTCTTAACGCCCTTTGCAGATGGTCATAGAAAACAAGACAACATTATCTTCTGTTTTAAATTAGGATCTGATCCCCTTTCAGGCACAAAATAATTTTTTTTAAGATTACCTCATTTTATTAACAAATCAATTACATTAGTCATCACACAAAGAACCTGTGTATCCGACCTTTCACTCTGGTGTAATGACTGTAACAAAAGAAGCGTTGGCGCAGATCCACAATATAAAAAAATACATAACAAAAACTGAGCAGGGAGAATAAATTAAGAGGGAAGTTTCTTAAATTGGGACTGGTGTTGGCCAAGCGTAGAATTGCTATGCAGTGGTTGTCAACTGATTGTGCCAAAACTTACTGATTGGCTGAGAGACATGGCCGGGTGGGCGAACACAGAGGAGTGCCCTATGTGCAGAACGCGTAGGGACAATAAAGTAAGGGATGACCACCAGGCCTGGGCAGCGATGCTCTCTGAACTGCTGGCTCCTCAAGGTGAATTGCCCCCCTTACAGATGCGGGCACTGATGCAGATGCAATAAAATCTTGGTAAAAATGGGGACTGAAAGAGGACTCTGGCCTTATTGCATGTACTGGTTAAACTCAAACCCTTATTTTTGTATTTTTGCCAGGGTGAATTGTCAACACTGTACATGTATTGTATGTATGTATGTTGGGGAGAGGGCGGGACTGTCAGTGATGTTGCTCTGTTGAAATACTGTTTAGAAGTATAGGTATCGCAGTTATAAAAATGCCAATAAAAACGTATACACAAACAAATAACTAAGCAGGGTGCCAAGCTTCGGACTTTCACAGAGCTCATTTCCTGAAGGCTCGACTCTCGCACAGTGGCGTTGCATTGTACAGGGGTCCACCCATGGAGGTGTATGGAGTTATTTAATCCTAGCATGTTCCATTTTTAATGAAAGCGAATTTACAGCTTGTTGTTTCCCAGTGTGAAAACTCTTACACCTCTGGACTTTTGACCTGCATTTGTGTTTTTTTCTGCTGTGGCACACTGCCACAATTGTGCTGTAGTTTCCTTTAGATGTGGGGAGGTTACTGGGCACAGGATCAATTTAGTGTTCCTGCTGATGAGGCCTTTTAATCATTGGAAGTCTTTGTCACCAGGGAATCCCTGAGGCAACAGAACTGCTGCCAGGTCATGCAAATGAAGGAGCAGCCATGCCAGCACGGTGCCAGGGTGATGGGAAGGGACTATCGCATCCATTGTAGGGAGACACATGTGTCCCCCGTTGCGATGCCAAGCACTACACATTACCACTCCTGATGCACAGAGGTGGGCGATCCAGACAATTCATGGCAAGTGCCGAGCCAAGGGTCCGGCTTGGCTCTAAGCGTCCAAATACGAGCCGAGTCCACACAAAAATCAGCATGCGAACCGTGGAAATATTTTTGGCTAACTCAATACTTAGCTAAAAACATCGGTCATGCCGGTGGAAGACCAGCTGAGCCAGTGCTTAATTTGAACTGGTGGTTTCTGGTGCTCGGCACCGGCACTTAACTATCAACACCGGTGCTTTTGACAGTCTGTCACAAGGAGACGCTGTCAGGAAAATGTCAAAATAACCACAACAGGTAATTATTAATTTAATATACATAAAAAAAGACTATTACCTTCCCCGAAACTATTCTTATAGCTTTGGGGGTCTGACATAGTCCAAATTGTCACACTTGGAGGAGTGTGATAGTTAGAAGTTGTGTTCTTACTATAATCGGCAGCGCTGGCAGGGGCAATGGGTGGTACAAGCTGCAGTGGCCTCCCGACAAGAGCCCTGGCACTTACTGTTTTACAAATCAAGTACTGAAGCTAAGAACTCTTGGGTGTTTTATCTCTTCCCCCTTATCTTCTTCTTTTTCTCTCCCCTCCTTCCACCTTTCGCCTTCACAGCCTCTCACCTTTAATTCAGCAGCAACTGCATAAAAAAAGCACCACTCAAGGACCCCACGGAATATTCTCCTCCTTCTCCTCATTTGGCGCTTTCTAAGCAAAGCCTGCATCCCTACCTGCCCCTCCCCCCCTCACCATGCAGCCATTCTCCCTTAATTGAAAGCAGGGGTCTCCTGCAGAACTTACCCAGCCCCCCCCGCCCTATTATTCTTTACGTAATGTATCTGTCAGGGATCATTACGGCAGCTCGAAAACACGTTTTAAAGAGAGTTCTTATTATATGTTATGTTTAAAATATGTACTGATGAGGGGGGGAATATTGTGCTGCTGCTCCATTCCTTCCCTTAATATCCCCCTTTTATCTAATGTTCTTTTGTGCAGTTTTCTGTAGCGCAAACTCAGTTCGTAGATATTAGGGCACTTAACATGAGCCCCAGTTGCTTTATACAAGACCAGGTCTTTAATTAGGATGAAAAAACTGGATGGTCTCTCAAAAGGGCGCAACCAAAGTATTTAGGGCGTGGCTTAAAAATATGTACGCTAAAAATCTGTGCTTAGCATAGTGTGCCGCCTGACTGGTATTTTTCTGTGTCTGTCATTGCATCCAGATATATAATACAACAAGTAACATTACACCTACAAGAAGCCATGGCTATTGGCTTTGTCAATGGTTGTTAGTTGCATATAATAAATGAGCAATGACTATGGCTTTGCTGTATATAACATTGAAAATGCTTCTGTTCTGAAAGGATGAGACTGTGAAAGAACTAAAACGAGTCTCTTTGAAGTTACATCAAAGTCTTTGAGCAGTGGTACTGCTGCAGAGTTTAGATTTTCTTTTCCATCCTGAGGGTGAGGTCAAAAATGGAGAGGCCGATAGGGACCCATCGCGGCACTTGCTTATAAGAACTGCCAGTGCTCAGCACCGGCAAGACCCGACCCACTTAAAGCCCTGCACAACTAATTTGCCCAGAATCACAGGATGTTGAGACGACGCAGAGACTGAAACCTGGATAACCAGTTCCAAAAGGTAGCCCCAGCCGGATGTATGATGCTACATCGCAAACTTTTTCATCGCAAACATTCACATCGCCGTCTTTACATCGCACACACATTCACAACGCACGCTGACACAACGCAACCCATAACATTGCTCCACCATTGAAATGCGTACAAAACACAATCACTACGCACACAAACACCCCGCATGCTTTAACATCGCATTTTTTTTCCGAAATAACACACACTACCCCCAGCACGAGCACATCCCCTATGCCCGTTCCCCTTAACCCGAACTCCTAAATCCTTAATTAGTACCTTACACAACGGCCCCCTGACCTGACCCTTAACCCAAAAACACACGTTCCACAACAATACAGTAAATACACGTTCAAGAACAATACAGTACCCTGAAGCCTAAAACCTAAACCCTTAATCACAGTACCCTAAAACAGTTCCCTACACAACCCTAAGCCCTAAAGCGTAAAACATTCCCTACACAACACTAAAGCCTAAAACATTCCCTACACAACACTAAACACTAAGCCCTAAAGCCTAAAACAGGACCCTACACAACCCTAAGCCCTAAAGCGTGAAACATTCCCTACACAACACTAAAGCCTAAAACATTCCCTACACAACACTAAACCCTAAGCCCTAAAGCCTAAAACATTCCCTACACAACACTAAACCCTAAGCCCTAAAGCCTAAAATATTACCCTACACAACACTAAACCCTAAGAACAATCCCCTTTACCTCTCTCTCGCCGTGGCCTGTCTTCCGGTTCCGGTCGCACATCCGTCCCGGAGCCCGCCAATTACAGCACATGCGTTTTAAAAGCATGCGTTGTAAAAGCGTGCGCAATGTAAGGAGCCACGCAGTAACGGCCCGCTACGTAACTTTGCTTGCGTTGTAACGCTTGTGACGTAAATGCATGCGATGTTACGCATGCGTTGTGATGGGTGTTCGCCCCCCAGCCCTATGGCCGCATTACCTCCCCGTCTGTGTGGGTGTGTTTTTAGGGTTAGAAAACAATGGTGATTTTCACAATGTGTTAAACATAAAAGAAAGACCTTACCAAGTTTTAAAAAATGACGAAATAAAGAAATACTATTACAAAAGAAAGACCAGGACGGACAAATGGTTTATTAGGCAGATGTGCCAAAATTCAATGCATTCGTGTTGGTGTTTTTATAGTTTGAACACAATGCTGGTTTTCACATCTTGTAAAAAACAACGTGGTGTTAAAACTAAGAAACATTCCAATGCGCACATTGTCTGTTGTTTAGACATACCAATTGAGAAAGTGCCTGAGGAAGGGTCCGGGCTCGGATCGTGTTGGGCTCGAGGGTCCATGAGGACCTCGAGCTAAGCCAGAGCTCGAGCCAGACTCGACCTTCCAACGGCTCTCCCA
Organism: Lissotriton helveticus; assembly: GCF_964261635.1. Lineage (NCBI taxonomy): Eukaryota > Metazoa > Chordata > Amphibia > Caudata > Salamandridae > Lissotriton > Lissotriton helveticus. The sequence continues at coordinate 860,683,749 of NC_136071.1, read as the reverse complement.
CCTCTACTAATACATAGGACCCATCCTAATTACAGGGCTCACTGAGTGAAAGATCTTCTAAACCAAGCTAAAAACAGGAGTTGGGTTCTAAAGTGCCCTCACAATTATTGCACCACAGGCCAACAATTGCCGCTATCCACAGACTTTGTATCCCCGAATCGCTGTCCAATCCTTATAATCCTGAAGTCACGTTAAATGGAAAAAGAGGGCCACTCACTGTTGGAATAACTATGGAAAGAAAGTCGATGTGCTGTAGTTAAACTCGCTATTGAAAAGCTAAGCAAATTATGCGATACTATAGGTGTAGGATAGTGGAGTATATTTAGTGAAAACAATACATAGGTAGCCTTCTAAGCACTTTACTCTGAAAATCCAGCTCTCCGCATGCATCACAGTTTGTGCGCATTATAGGGGCCATCCAGTCTACAGAGAAAAAATAGTCATCTTCACCCAGTCCTGCACCTCTAACATTCACCAACAATAGTGGCATGCTGGTTTGTTTGATGACGTCTGTTTGGGTTTTGAGATGTATTGTGACATCATCCACTGGAATGACTATTTACGTGCTCCCTAGCTTGAAGTTGTGGACCTTCACTTATAATGCACTGAAGTCTACTGCAGCAAAGACTGGGGTAGACTTCAAAATGAGGATGAGGACAATACGGCTGGATGCAGCACTCAGTCTGCTGGAGGTAAATGGCACCAGAGTGCATCAACAACCAGTGAACCAGTTCAGCGTGAGAATCAATCACTCCTGAACTCTGCGTACAACCTGCAAGTCACAAGTCAGAATCCCAGCACTGCCAATTCAATCAATCAATCAATCAATCAAAAGATACCTTATTTGGAATAAAAACCACAAAGTACATCACATGCTTAAAAACAAAGATAAAAAGTAAATTTCATCATAAATACATATCTTCCATATTTAAATACTATTAAAAGATTTTTTTAATAGCCTTTACCCAATTTCAGCTACCCAAACGTTTTTTCCGACAAAGTCTTTCACTGTTCTGTGGTGATGAACAGAATGCCATTATGATGTGGAATTAGGAAAGCCTGTCATTTACCTATATCCATATCATACTGCTAAAAGTAAACACACCTCAATGAATGACAATGGTATAATAACTTTATCCCTTGAATGGTTGTAAGCAAACAAGTATACTGACACTGGCAAAGAGGGCAAACACTGAGACTCACATTCAGTCCCAAAGAGAGCCAACAAAGGCAATCGACAATACACTTACCAACTCACTAAAAGCTATTGCACAACAGGCAATCGTTTCATATAGCTATTCATCCAGCAATGAAGGAACACATAGAGATGAACTTGTGATACTCACACCACCACAGACTCAAACAGAAAAGGCTTCTCTAAATCTGTCTTCTTGGAAGTCAAAGCTGAAGCGTATCAAACATAGAAAAATAGTTATCACAAGTGACCTAAATGGAGAAGCCAAAAAGTCTACCATCCCAAAAAGAAACATGTCTAACCTAAAAACAATAAAACCCCACAATTTCGACTGAGACAACTCTCACCGCCACTGATTCAACACAGATGATTAGTGTAGGAAAAATACCTCTTTTTGTGGTCACCCCCATTTTTTGGTAGATTTTGTGTCTGGTTTTTCACTCGGCACACTGGGACATTACTGTCCAGTGCCCAGTGAATGTGCTATCGCCCCTTAAACATGTTGAATTGGAATACACCTATTTGGCCTATTTAACTTAAACTGTAAGACAAGGTGTGTGCATGATATTTAAAAGTAAGGCAAGTAAAAGTTAAAATTAAACATGTCCTTACAGTGACAATGCACTAAAAGCTATTTTCACTGTGACATGATTAGCTGTTCCATATGAGAGCACCGGGATACTTTATTACATTTATTAAAGTAATCTTGCCTAGGAACCATATGAAAATGTAATTCTTGGAAATTGTAAAATATTCATTACAAATCCAATTCATTGGTAAAGTCATCTTTGTAACAAATATTTTACAAAAGGTACATTTAAAAAGTTACTTTATCCTGCCTAAACACTCCAAAAGCCCATTTGCCTGAGCTTCCAACTCCCACCCAGGAGCTAAATAGCTCTTTGATTAGGTGTGAATTGGCTCCTAGAGCTGAGACAACTGCCTTGGGTGTGGGGAGAAGTTAACTTTTCCCTGGCAGGATAGTATGGGCCTGTGCCCAGCCCATTGCATATTTTCAAAGGATGTCTTCCACGGCACTGTCATATGTAGCTGACAACTGGGCCTGCCTCCCTTTTGTCGAACCAGCTAGCCAGGCAGCAATCCCAGTGGCAGAAGAGCAGCCCCAGATCTGGTTTTGACTGACCACAGGGGAAGGTTTGCTCATTTGCCTGGCCACACCCCTAGAGTGGGCATAAGAGCTCTGCACAAGGGAGAGAAGGTTCTTCCATGTTGGATTTAGATAGGGATGTGAACTTTGGGATTGTCTGCAGTAGGGCGCACAGGTTCAGCTGCTATTATGGGTATGTTTCCCAATAGGTTAGGGAGAGGAGGCCAGGAGTCATTCCCTTCCACAGGCTAGTGCCAGGCATACATGTGGCACTTCTGGGCACCCTCTTGAGAACACTCCTGGTCCTGTGGAAGACAGAAGGAGGACTACACCTGCTGTTGAGACCTGAGAGGAGAACCCCAAGGGCTAGACCTATTTCCACTTGGACCCAGAAAAAGAAGTGTACCCTAAGGGTCAGTTGGCTGACCCACAGTTTAGTTACAAAGACACATAAGCTGCAAGAGGCCACTTTCCTGAATGAGCCCAAATGACCAGTTTCAACTGGACCAGCCACGGACTCTGCCAGTGGCTTCTGTTGGAGAGGGTTTTGACCCCCAAGTGCTGTTCCTGAGTTCTTGGAAACATTGGCCGGTGTCAGAGTGTGTAACCCTCCAGCCCACACACAAAAGTTAGGATTTAGAAACTTTTTTGAGACTTTCTGCCAGGAAAACCACAGTGGGGCCGGGAACAACCTGCCAGCCGATCTACAGATAGTGCATTACTGATGGGCCTGACTTCACCACAGTTTCCACTTTGTTCTTCTCTGGAGCAGCAAATCCTATTCAGCATGCCCAAAGCCTGCAGACTTGTCTCGCAAAGGAAATTTTACTTCCAGAAAAGAGTCAAATTCCGACTGTAAAAATTAACACCTGGCCTGATGCTGAGTAGGATCCAGTTAATGTCGACGGCTTCCGGGGCGCTAACTCTGAACTTTTCCCTCTCAGAGTCTTTCCTACCTTGGTCGATGGCTTCACCGAGACTTCATCCTTCTGCAATCTGTATTTGAGAGACCCATCTTCGGATCCAGCCTGCCTTGTCCTGCTGAGGACTCTACCCTCACATAAAATGTGTGCGCCCCAAGGTAACTCTTTGACTGTCACCAACCTGGTCCTTGTATCCCACCTGCACTCCATCGAGGTCAGCCTTAAAACGTACCTTTGTCTCAGGCTAGTGAGACTAGCTGCCAGCGGTTGGCGCTTTGCTCTTTTTGGTGCTCTATTTATTTAAGACTTCAAAAAATCACATCTCCAGTTTGCCGTATTGTATTTTTGTTGATTTGGTGTCATTTTATTCATTAAAACATTCTCTATTTTTATAAATTTGAGAGGGGTATTTTATTGTGTTGTGTTTTTTACTTTTTATATGTTTTGGTACTTCTAAATGCTTCACATTTTTTGTGTTAAACCTATCTGCTCTGTGCCAATTCTACAAGGGTTTGAGCTCAAGTTTAAATTACTGAAACCTTTACTGAACCTAACAAAAATAGTGCAATTATTACTTGTGATGAACTACCATCCCTCCAACTAGTAATTCACTTTTTCAGTGTTGTTAGTAACTTAGGGCCAGATGTACGACTCGCAAATTGTGTTGTTTTTCAACTCGTAATTTGCAACTCACAAATTGGTATGTACAACTGTGTCTCAGACACTGTTTGCAATTCTTAACCCCTTCCGTTATCCCCAGTGCTGCCAACGCACTCAGCCCCGCCCACTCATCAAATTGCATGCCTCATTAATATTCATGACACTGGTGCAATTTGCGATCCTATTAGGAATGGCTAGCACTCCCAGGGATTGTGGCATGCTGGGGTCAGCAGACCACCATGTCTATGACTGCTTTTTTAAATAAAGCTGTTTTTTTTTAGTTTTTAAATGCAGCCCGTTTTCCTTACAGGGATGCATTTAACAAAGAAAAATGAAACATTTCTGTTTCATTTTTTAAGGGCCTGCTCTTAAAAAATATTTTTGCATCCATTCACAAAGGGGAGGGGTCCCCTAGGGACCACCTCCTGTTTGTGAGTGGCTTACCACTTACTTGAAGTAGGTGGTAAACTGCGAGTGTATTGCTGCCGCAAATGCAGTTCCAAAACAATGGTACATTCCATTGTGACTCGCTATTAGGAAGGGACGTCCCTTCCTAATAGTGAGAGTCGCAAACGCAATTTTGTGAGTCAACGACTCGCAAAATAGCATTTGTACAGGCCAGGACCTCTTCTGCGGTTGCAAACGGGCCGATTTTCCGTTTGTGACCACAAAAAATAGTCGTACATCTAGCCCTACATCCTATAATTCCAAATTCCCAATTCTGGAAGGTCTAACGAAGGATATAGTCATTGCCAAGACCAAATCAGGAACACTGGGGACAATTTCAAATGCTGAGGTTCAAACTGCAGCCCAAGTAGAAATCCAGAAGGACCATATGACACCCTTAACTGGAGCAATATAATAGAACTGCAAAGAAATGTTCTTCCATCTAAAAATATCAAATCAAGGGATTGCATAAGGATCAAGTCGTGCTTGCTACAAATGCCTGACATACCAATACACAGCAAATTACATAGGCAGACCACTCCCACAGCATTAATATATACCACTGCACATCTTAGAAAGAAGAGCAGAAGCTGGTCATATCTAATATCCCACTGCCCAAATACCCAATCTTCCTCAGAGTAAGAGCTAAATGTCAGTCTGTTTGTCGAAAACAATCTTAAGCAGTGACACATTGAGCAGAATATCAAAACTATTGGGCGAAGACAGCACAACTCTTCAAGAAACTGAAGATTTTAAGAAAGTAATAAGCAGGCAAGCTTACTATAGCTTACTATAGAGTGGTGGTTAGCTTGTGGGGGATAATAAGTTGGAAGAGATTGATTAATACATTGTTTAATACAGGCCCCATACACTGCTCCTAACACATACTCTCTGGATTGGATAGTGAAGTCAGAACTCAGCACCCTCTTATGCATAACCGCAAAAATATGGATAACATAACACTAAGTCCATTCACCTTACTTTAATGGAACACAGCAAGGCTATGAAAAATACTTTCATAAGGCTGACAATAATCCATCACATTTTGTTAACAACTTCCAAGTGATGCGCCTGGAGGAGACCTGGAATTTTAGACAATTAGGGATGAACAATGTTCATGTGGTAGAGAAATTAGCTAGACCCAGCATGCACGGCTGACCATATGGTGGACTGCAAACCATCCTCAACAGCACCTTGGATTATGAAACAAAACTAGTACCCACTAGTGTGTGCTTCAGTTTAGCAGCTGAAGCTATACTGAGGGGGATTTGGTCAACAACACAGCAGCTTCTGATTCTCACCATTTATCTGCAACCTGATCTTAAATCAGTTAAACATGAACTTGATGCTTTTTCTCAAGGAAATTGAATTAGTACCGCTTCCAAATCCTATAGCTGCCACAGCCATAACTAGAGACCTAACCTCTGATCATTTTCCAGAGGAGCTAGCCAGCAAATCTTTATTAGCATGAGGTATCTACTTCCATGTTTCTATCAAGACCACGCCATGAGGATATTACTCTTCGCAAGATAAAAGGATCTTTGAGTTCTTCAACACTTTAGGTCTCACAGCCATGAGTTGCAGATTCAATGAATATCAGCCACCACAATTGTTATCTACAGTAGAAGGAAGCAGTACTGTGGTTGACGATACATTCATGCACCTATCAGATGTTCAGTATTGTAAGAGATTTAAATAAATCCCAAGAATATAAAGCAAACATCATACAACTGGAAGTATTTGGCTTCCCTCAAAAGGAAAGCTCCAGGGAAGAGTACACCATAGGTTATTGTCAAGAAGAACACAGGGATTCACAGTTAACCTGGGACATTACATTGTAGTCTCAATTAACTCCTTTGCCGGTGAATGAGGAGGCTGTGGCAAGAGTATAACTGTATCACTGGAAGCAACTAATGGAAAGGTTTGCAGCTACTTGTGGGCACCATTTTTATTTTTCATCACACTAATTAATGTGCTAGCATCGAAGTCATTTAATATGGCACGTGGCAAGGTGCAAGCACACAATAAACAAAAACTGTTTTCTTTAAAATTAGCAATTTTAAAAGAACCTACATCAGGGAACCAGCAATATCATTAAACCATGTGACTCCAAAGTGGAATTTGACAAATAAAGTGCAACTCCAAAGCACAGCTACTGCAGACAAAAAGAGAAAACCTAGAAGACTAATGAGCAGGAGTGCTTTCCATAGTAAAAAGCAGAGATAACATAAACTACTGTCCTCTAGTAGGTAAAGCTAGTGGCAGAAGAAGCAAAAGTCCATAAGACTACCGTACACCAGGAGCGCTAATGAAATCCTATATAAATTCCATATATACGAACAGCAAACAGAATCTATTACTCCCCCTACTCTGTGAGTCAACAAGAATCATGCTAATAATCCTGGAAATAATCATGGTAGCCATAAGACAAAGCTTACAGAGCCCCTTGCCAAGTGGGATAGCTTTTGATATCATAAAGCAGACCCCAGCTGAATAGGCTGCAGCTCTATAGCCATTTTAAAGCAATACCTTTACAAATGGCAGACATGTGCCACCATGAAAGGGATTATTCTTTTAACTAATCCATGAAAAGGAGACAAAATCAGATCCAAACAACCATACACTAATAGCTTTACTGGCACAGATGGGGATATTTCCGCCAGAATATTCCTGGCAAAATTAGAAGCCTGGGTTCAGGCACACAACCTTCTCAATTATATATATATCGTCATGTGATCAAGGCTTTGGCCGAAACGCGTCGTGGCAAACTGGTGTTTGGGTTCACAATAAAGATTTAACAACACCGAGAACTGGGTCTCGCATCATCCTTTGGCAGTATATGCTGAGCTGTTCAAAGCTGAGGACGACATACAACATATATATATATTACCTACTGCCGGTCGCCAGTAGGTATATATAGTTAGGATTTTTTCTCTATGGGTTTTTTGAAAATTCTATGTCTAATAACTTTGGCGTTTGTGGACGGAATTGGCTGAAATTTTCAGGAAAATGGCACATTTTGTTTCTGAGCAGCCCCTGAAAATTTTGGGGGGGTTCGTCAAGGGGGGGCCGAGAAAAAAGGGGGGTCCCAAAACGCGTTTTTCCCATGTTAATTTCCATAGGGCGGTTGGCCTCACTTTTAGCCCGAACGGCTGAATGGATTTCCACGAAACTTGGCAAAATTGTAGGGACTGGTAGCCCGATGTGCCTTTTGTAGGTCTCAATATATGTGCTACAGTGGATTTTGAGAAATTAACGTTCAAAAAAAGATATATATCTAGAGCCACGCCTGGAGCGCTCCCCGGTACGCGTACCGGGGAGCGCTCCAGGCGCGCCACGCGACTTGCGCACGGCAAGCTGATTGGTTCTCGGGTGTCTATAAACATTCGAAACAGTCCGCAGCGGCCGCCATCTTGTGTCTCGGTAGGATTGAGACACAAGAGGTGGCAAAAATCAAATGGGGAAATGAGCAAGAGGGGGCAGGGTACACACCCCCTGACCCCCTAGGTTTCATGTGGGGGCCATAAAAGGCTCCCGCGGGTGAAAAAAAAAATTTAAAAAAAATTCGATTTTCGCGGGGGTGAGCGCCCGGTACGCGCACCGGGGAGCGTACGGGGGAGCGTACCATGGAGATTAAAAATGACAGACTTTTAAAAAAATAAAGCTTCTTTTTAAAAATTGGAGGTAGTTCTGAAAAGAACTTTTTTTTTTCATTTTGTTGTTTTATATATTTTTTTTTGTTTTTGTTGTTTTATATTTTTTTAGACTTTTTAAAACAATTTTATATTTTTTTTGGATTTTTTTCAAGGGAAAAACAAAAACAAGGATTCCAAAACTGCTCAACAGGAGCAAAAAAAATTGAAAATTTAGGGACTGGAAGAGCAGCGGTGTTGCTGTTTCTTTAGGGCAATCAGTTCAACACTCTGCTCCCCATAGCAGAGCAGTTCGTCACACTCTGCGCACAAAAATTTGATGCCCGCAAACACCGGCTGAATGTTAGGGATCATTCTTCCACGGGGTGGTCCCGAAGGTGTTGCTCCACCAGTGGAGGTGCTGCCGCCATCTGTGGGTACATTCCGTGCCAGCTCTCTGACACTCTCCCTGGCAAAGTTGTTAGGGTGTCTTCTTTTCACATGCCGGATCAAATTAGCATTCCCAAAACTATATTTTTTCAGAGGATTGCCTCTGGATAAACTACTCCCACATATTTTGCATGTTACTTTGGGAGCGTTGACTTTTTTCTGTCCTTCTGGGATTTCGTAAAATTTCCAGATGAAATGGGTTTTTTTCTTTTGCTGAGGAGGGTCCTCATCTAAAAATCCCTCTGAATCACTGCTGGATGACTCTCTTGCAGCCATTGCTGGAGATCAGAAAAGTAGGAGATAGAGTAGACACAACAGCTCTTGCTCTCTCCAAGTACAAAGCAATAGTGAGAGAAATGGGTGGGTTTCACACAATTTGGAAAATAAAAAGTTCGGAACCAATGAAAAGTGTTATTTTAAAGTCACATGGTTTGACGCGCTTACGCTACGCGCCCCGGGGCGCGCCCCGGGCGTGTATCGTAAGCGCATCGGGGCGCTTACGTTGCGCGATCGTATGCGCTTCCGGGTGCGCTTACGCGGTGCGTCATAAGACGCATCTCGCGGCTACGCGATACGTGTCTTATGACGCAAGGCGTGGCGGCTACGCGATACGTCACGATGTTGTTTTCGTTCTCGGCAATAGCGCTTCCGGGACGCGCATTAGTACGCGCCCCGGGGCGCGCCGCAAGATTTCGCTTACCCGTGCGTTCACCTGTCCGCGCCCCGGGAGCGCACTAAAAATAATATTAAAAAAAAATAAAAAAATTATAAAATATAAAATTAGATTTAAAATGTATTATTTTTATAAAGATTTGCTATTAAAAAACCTATGAAATTCCCTGAAAAAACCATAGGTTATAGACCATATATAGTTAGGAATTAGCATTTACAAAACCATGAAAATTCACTGAAAAAACCATAGGTTATAGACCATATATAGTTAGGAATTAGCATTTAAAAAACCTTATTTTACTCACACAAAACCATTGAAATTCCATATATAGTTAGTTGCACTAACTATATATCGCGCACCCGCAATCCACTGCTGATGATGTCACATATTACATCATTCATGACATGGTCAGTGACATCACTGATGACATCACTGATGACATCTCAAATGACATCACTGATGACATCACTGATGACATCTCAAATGACATCACTGATGACATCATGACACAGCAATACCAGTTACTACATACGCACTCACTGATTCCTACGTCTACACACACATTCACTCATTCACCCATACAATCACTCATACATACAGTCACTCATTATTACAACACTATCATATGCACTCATACACCTATGCAGACACTCACACACTGCCACTCATCCATGGAGTTACTCACACACCTAGTCAGTCCTGTAAAGAATCAATCACACTTCCATTTCCTCATCTATACAGTTAAACACAGAACACCATACTTCAGTGACATCACTGATGACATCACTGATGACATCACTGATGACATCTCAAATGACATCACTGATGACATCTCAAATGACATCACTGATGACATCATGACACACCAATACCAGTTACTACATACGCACTCACTGATTCCTACGTCTACACACACATTCACTCATTCACCCATACAATCACTCATACATACAGTCACTCATTATTACAACACTATCATATGCACTCATACACCTAGTCAGTCCTGTGAAGAATCAATCACACTTCGATTTCCTCATCTATACAGTTAAACACAGAACACCATACTTTTCACACATATACTAACACATACTTACTCTCTTATACAATCACTGATACAAGTACACATTGATATGCACAGAGTCACACACCTCCCAGCCAGCCACACACACACTCATTCTTCCATACATCCACTCATTCTTCAATATGTAAAACATATTTAAACTTTACAAAAACACACAGACACTAGATGATGTCATCAGTGATGTCATTTGAGATGTCATCAGTGATGTCATCAGTGATGTCACTGACCATGTCATGAATGATGTAATATGTGACATCATCAGCAGTGGATTGCGGGTGCGCGATATATAGTTAGTGCAACTAACTATATATGGAATTTCAATGGTTTTGTGTGAGTAAAATAAGGTTTTTTAAATGCTAATTCCTAACTATATATGGTCTATAACCTATGGTTTTTTCAGTGAATATATATATATATATATGAAAAACAGCAGCTCCGGTAATGAAAGAAGCCGTCTCACAGGGCGGTCCGTGATCAGGGCACCGGCAGCCCCGTACAATATTACACGTAGTACCTCCTCACTCAGGAAGAATTCTCACGGACACCTCGCATGGATTTGCAGGTAATTTATTCGTACATCAGACTGCACAGCAACGTGTTTCGACTTTCGTCTTGGTCACGCTAAGAAGCATTTACAGATTGCACATTTAAATACACTTTTGTTACTAGAAATAAACAACGGACTTAAACACCGTGATGAAATCCACTTCTAAAAGTAAAAAACCTAGTGCGTGGCTGTGCCGCCATTTTAACCTAGTCAATGTCACTAATACATGCATATATTCGTAGATACATTGATTTTGGTTTATGATTTACAAAGCCTGTGCCTGGAGTTCCTGTTTTTGTCTTTGGAGATTCAACTCAGTTGTTATACCATTATCAACAGTTTATATATATATTGCTCACCACTAAATATAATCTTTACCCATGCATTGGGAGCTAGTCAAGGAATTTCTAGTCCCAACATCAAAATCTTCACATGTTTCATGGACTACAGTGCTCCATTTGATCGGGGTTGTATTCTCATCACATCCCCTGTATGGCTAATGCAGACGACCTAGTTCTTCTACCATTTACAACAATTAGGTTGCAGAGACTCCTCACCAGTTTAGACAAAAGTTTAGACACACTTCAGATAATCCTCGCCAGTCAATCCCACAACACAGAATATGCCTAGAATTAAATCACATGGCAATCTCTGCAACCATTGAGAAGACAAATTGACCTACAACAGATTTGCTCAGACACCCTTAAGACTTCCTTCTTTAGGTGCTGACTAATCCTGGAAATGGTTTCTTTTTTCTCTTGGCATAAAACCAATATTGCATCATTAACAAAGAGATATAAATTAGGCAGAACAGTAAAACATGCCTAAAATGATAAAACAAGGGTCATTTGAAACTGACTTATTGAAATCAACATTGAAATGAGAAACTGTGTACATAACATAACCATATACCTTGAGCAGGCATTGCACACATCTTCTTATTTGGAAGAATGTGTAAAAAACAACTTTCTCCATTTATGCCTGCTATAGATTCCAATTGGAGAGTTCTTGGAGTGGAATCACCATGCAAAACCATCTGAGTCACTTTTGTGCCTGGGGGTTAAAGACCATTGATCACCTAATCTGTCCTTGCCCTGCAAGCTCGTTTGATTGCTCAATGTTATTTTCTTCTCAGCATGCTTTCTCTGTTTTTCTTCTTTCTCACTGTCTGTCACAGATGCAAAATGGTGCATCTCGTTGTAAAATCCTAAGGTTGTAGTTTATGAAAGTAATTGGTCAGGACCCTTAATCAGCCCTTTTCTACACTGAGAACCAGAATGCTTTCAGTGTGACTTTTGCATGGTCCCATTTTTTTAGGGTGGAGCACAGCTTGGCATCTCACGTATAATCTAGCGAGGTCTTCCGATTCAGCGCACATGAAAAGAGTAAGTAATGAGGAGAAATAAAGATATTTCCCCCACGTTATGCCACCCTCAGGTAGACTTACCAGTTGGTGCAAACCCATGGCTATAAGTCTTTGTAAATATTGGTTTGCGTCAAAATACATGGGTAGATACATGCAAACGCCATTGAACCACCCATGTAATGCCTACCTGATGCAAGACAGTGCTATACGCTGTCTAACACTACTTTTTTTTTTTACAAAGCCACGCAAATCGGGATTTGAGTGGTTTCATAAATCCCAAAATGAATTTTACGTTGTGCCTGCACCAAAGAGTGACTCGACCCAGGCGCAGAATCTTAGGAGATCTGGGCCATAATTTCTATTATTTCCTAAATCTTACGTTTTGATTATTAACCCATGCCCCTCCAGTGCATGTTTTTATAAGTATGTCTATGACTGTGTCTCCTATACTCTTGCTGAAATGAGGTTCAGGTCTTGCTGAAATAAGGTTCAGGCATACACCAGTCTTTCTTGACGAACTTCCTTAAGGTTCTCCTCAAAACCTGAACGAGACTTCCCAGGTTTATGGTTGTGAAATAAATAATCTTATGTTTTGTGACTCACTCAACTAGCACAGTCTCCAAGAACTGCTGCAGCATGTTTGTACTCTGGCTCCAGAGACAGCGCTTTAACAACTTCAAAAGGATGAGACACAGACTGACGTCCTTCAAGACAGAAATCTGTGCACTGGAGGCTTCACGCACCCCATAACCCACCCTGCTATCCAGCAGTTCCAGTGCAAGCCAGGGAGGCTTTACTTTCTAGTTTGGAAAAGTGTTGCTTCATTCAAATAGACTGGCTTCAGCGGAGAATGTTACATTCCCAGTTTGCATATTCAAATCTTTCTTTTATTGTGCTATTTCGGGATAGAATTACAAAAATGTGTGGCCAGCGAGAGCTGCAGCATTGACTTCCTACGTTCCAAACGCCAAGAAATTGCAATAATGCACGTAAACTCACGCTCAGATCTCTAATTTCAAAGACATATATTTATTTATTTTTATTTAAGTTTTATTAGGTACCACGAACTTGTCAGAGTGGTTTAAAGCGCTTTATATACGTAGCAGAAAATGTTATTCATGTTTTGAGGCAGGGGAGATTAAGTGATTTGCCCAGAATCACGGAAAGGTGAGCAGAGGCCGGGATTCGAACCCGGTTACCATTTCAATGAGGCAGTTACAGCCACAAGGCCACATATCCTTCCCCAAAATAAAATGTATTTTTAATAAATTGCTTTTTCATTCCTACCCAAAAATACACTACGGTCTGAACTTGCAGTCTGCCAATTTTTTTGTGAACGGATATTTGTGTGCTGGGGGCGAGTACACAATTTGGAAAGCATGTCTGTGAGAATGAGAACTCTTTTGAACCCCCCTCTCCAAAGTTTAAACACCTGTATGCGTCTGCAAGACTTGCCAAGCGTGCAAAGGTGCTGGCACAAAGTTGGCGAGTGTGAAGGTCAAACACATTACTTTATCCTCATCATAGACACACATACCACAGGGCATGCCATGAATGTAACCCACACATGGTGTTTACTGATCCTGTAGTGGGTGACTCTACACCCCCATATTTATGTTGTACATGAGCTGCTACAAAAGTAGTATAGGCCATAATAAAATATAAACAAAAAAAGATAAATAAAACACCAATAGTAAAATACCTAAAAACGTCAATAATACTAAACACATAATCCTGAAAACAAAATCTTTAAATTCACGAAGCCCAAAAATGAATCCATAGCATCCACTACACAATTATAATGCGTCTAACTCGCAATGATAGTTATGAAGCGCTATATAAAAGCTGCTATTCAATAAATACAATATACAATGTAATGTTGAAAGGCATTGTCCATACTGCCATCTACTGACCAGAAGAAAACAAAGTTTTTCTTTGTCCCATGTGCAAACGGGAAATATATATTATGACATTAAAGTTTTGCGAAACAAAACGCTCAAACAAAAAATAGAACCAGTCAAGACACTAACTATAAAAGGTGAATACAGACTGCCGTGTAAGAGGAAAACAAAGTAGTTGTCGTCTGTTTGAAAACGTTTTCATCTTTAAAAACGCACGGAAATCCCAAAACTCTACCTTCATAACACACTGCCATAAGATCCGGGAAATCAGCTAACAGCGACAAATCCACAGAATGATAAAATCGCCGCCTTGTAGGACAAGAAAAAAATCAAGGTTCCAGGAGATATTGGCAATAAAATCGTATTAACTATATTCTAAATTTCAGCAAATTATCATTTCGTTTTTTCCACTATTTTGTTTTTTAAAATCATTTTTTGGTAAAACTGTTTAAAAATATTTTAAGTTAATATTTTTGTGTATCATAGAGTACAGAATGTAACGTTCAATATCTGTGGTTAACGTATGTTATTTGTATTTCTTACGTCTGAGTACGGCATGAAAGCAGTGCACTACGCACCCCTTACCTACACATGAGTAAACATATGTAAACTGGAAAGGACGACTCAACAGTGAGTGGGAGGACAGAGCTCGTGGGCAAAGTGCCTTTGGCTAACGGTGCTGGAATTTGCATGCCAGCCTGGCATTCATAAATCAAGGATTTTTTGCTATGGCCTGGAAATGTTATAAAACCTAAAGATTAATCATCTGATGAGCTTAGTTAAAAGGTGATACAGGAAGACTGACACTAACAGAAGCCCAAAGTAATGTTAAGAAGTAGTCAGTGTGCCATTTATGGGTCAAGTTTGAGGATCAGCTTAGTGTGTGGTCGAATAGGACTTCTGATTGGATGCAAACATGACAAGTAAATGAGACCAAGAAAGCAACTGCTTAAGGCTCACATGTGGTAGCTCAGTGGGTTTAGCACTTGCTGCTGAGAGAAGCAGTGATTTGCAGGCCAGTGTTCAAATCCTGGAACAACCAAGTCATCCATCCATCCTTCTGAGGTAGATAGAGTACCATTCAATTGGGTGACAGCACCTGTTGTGTTCAGTGCGTACTAATGCGCTGGCAGAATCGCAATTGGAGTTGCCCATGTTATTTTCTATTCTTGTCACACAAAATGATCACAGATTATGGTAGTAGGAGTCAGGATGTTGCTTCAAGTGGCTGGACCATCCTACCCGAATGGTAACAAGTGTCGTCCTTTATGAGCGGCTGAGAATGAGGGAGCTTCAGTGGGGCCTCCACATGGTAGGAAGTCTCTATCCTCCCGCACACCTTCAGGGGTTGTTGGACCAAACTAGAAGCATAGATATCAATAGTGCAGTAGGTGCAGTGGTGTCAGGCCCAGGGCCACTAGCCATACTATGGCTAGTGGGCCCATTATCCCTTGATCGCATGAAGGCCCATGGCCAGTGGCGTAGCAAGGGGGTGGAGGGGTCCGCCATGGGCGGCACATGTTTTGGGGGTTGTGGCTCCCGGCCACCCTACCTCACCCGCTCTTACTGCGGAGATGCAAACGCGCAGGGAATCTCGCTAGCACCCCCCTCGCCCCAGCTCTTCAGCGGAGCGGCAACGGCAGGGACCGCCACGGGCAACCAAGTGCCTAGCTACGCCACTGCTCATGGCAATCCACTGGTCCAAAGTGGAACATACTTGGCTGTGAAGAGGTTTCCGTCTGAATTACTCAAAGCTCAATATGGTCCTGTTCTATAGCAATTACTATTCCTGCTTCCATGGCTCTTCAATAAAAAGATGAGTGTTCTAGATCAGTACCATTGCCATGGCCAATACTGCTGCCATTCCAGAAAAACTAAATCTGATATCCCCTCAAATCTTCTATTCTGTGTCCTTGCATGCCCTCACCCCCTTTCACTACTTCGATGACGCATATGAGGAAGATATGAGGAAGAGTCTCCCACCATTACTCTGCATTATGGGCAGTGGTTGACCCACTAACGGCACAGATGGGTTACTGCTACTAGCCCCAGCCTCAGAACAAGCAATGGCAAGTCAATAGGTCTAGTCTTAGCAATCATGCAATGTTTATTTATGTATTTATTTTACAAACATATGCAAAGTTTGTGTTTTTTTAAATTTGTATTTCTAAAGGGGGAGGTGTGTGGTATTCTTAATTATGTCATTTGTAGAATTGTTATTGGTCACTAGAGAATGTTATGGGATTCCATGTGTGAGAGACAGGAGGAGTTCTGTGGAGATCTGCTGTGTTTCCCTTGTCTCCCATCAGTGGTTGTTAAGCTGTTCTCTATTTTCAATAAATCCTCACTTCAAAACCTACCACGCTCAAGATCGTTTCTACACAAAGTGTCAACATAGGCAAACATATAGAACATGTTAACAAATAGGAGTAGCCAAGACACACCAGCCCTGTCACTAAAGTGAACTGCTTTTCAGACAGGCACATGTGATCAGGGAAAATGCCTTCACTCACAGTGCGAGACAGCCAATGGATGAAATGGGCTGACCTATTTGCCCCATGCTATATGCTGTGGTGGTTGGAAGCAAAATGTGAATTACACTTGAGCAAATCAATGAAAGAAAGGGGTGAATTAAATCTCCTGTGTGTATACATGAATGATTTGTTATTGAAAATAGGAGGCTGGCAAGACAGCAAAAGCATTCTTAGGGGCCAGACTTAAAATGGCCATTTCCCTTTCTCTCAACACCGAGCTCCAGTTCAGCATTAAGAACAAAAAGGCCCACTAATGAGTATCCAATACTGTGGCATTCAAGCACTTGCTGCCTTCCCACAGGAAACACTAATATGGTGTTACAGCTATGCCACTACTTGCTCACATTTAAAGGGCAGAACACTGGCCCCTAGAACTATCAATTCCACCAATAGTGCCTGCCTAAAATGGCGTTCTATTTCCACCACCACACCAGATCTACGTCAACTATCCCAACACCAGCCACACACCTATTGCCCACATTTCATGCACTATACAAATTAAATACTACCTCGCTTTGAGTCTTTACATTTTACTTTATTTACTTAGCACCCATGGACTTAATCAGCATAGAATTAAACAAACAAAATCATTCATTAGACAAACACGTCAATAAAAAATTTACAATAAATGATGGGGACGTTGACGGTGCACAATCTTGACAGCTGAAGCTCCTATGGATAGGAACAAAGGGATATAAAGTAAAAAATAATTTGACTCTAATAGTGGGAGGGGGGGACTTCAACCATTCATTGGGTAGAAATGTTTGGAAAATAAAAAATGTGTTATTTTTAATTAGGCTGTTTGGAGTTTTGTCCTTTTGGTCCTTGTGTATCCACGTTAATGAGTGAAAATGAAGTGGTGATCATCCAGAGATGGAGTTAGGTAGTCCTTCTTCCATGTTAGTATTTAAACTTTCCCATATTGGGCTATTCTTGAGCTGGAATTCTAGAGTTTCCCACTGATGGCCTGCGTCTGAGTGACCTGGAGGTCTGGCGTATTTTTCTCACAGTGTGTGGACTCTGTACTGTAAGGTGGTACAAGGAATATCGACCCCCAGAATATCGAGTTACAAGAATACCAAGGTCAGAATATTGAGGCACAAACTATCGAAAGGTAAGTGCACATATGCAGCACTTTAAATATACCGGTGCTGTCCGGTACTGAGTACTGGCACTTTTGTATTTTTAAAGGGAGAGCACCTGCACTTTTCAAGAGGGATGTAATACTTTTAATTTGAGAGTACCGACATTTCTCAAGAACAAGCAGACACTCTGGTACAGGGTACCTGCAATTCTAATTTTCAATTTAAGCACTGCACATATAGAGGCATAGATTTACTATTCCTATCTCCAGATCTATGTATCTTGAATATACATGTATATAGGTGAACAAGGCAGGTATGCCGAAATACGTCATAGCAAGAAAAAATCGAAATAAATGAAAGGATGAAATAGCGACGCTACCCCTGTGTTGGTGTCTGATCTGTATCAAGCTCAGAATTGGTTTGTATATATATTATCCATATATATATATATATATATATATATACCTGTTGTGCTGTGTAACTGGTGAAATAAACAACATTTGCCTGAAAATTTGGGACTCGCCGTGGATTCTGTTCGCCAGATATGAGCTGGAGGTGCAGGGCCAGTATTCTTGGACATATATATATATATATATATATATATAACATACACACAAGGCGCATATATATGGAGTTAAGCATAGAAAATCTAGACGTATTAACATGTCTATATTTTATTTTCGATATTGTGTCCTGGATATTGTATCCCATCAATATTCTGGTGTCGTTATTTAGGGCGCCCACGCTGCTGTAAAACAAAGCGGGCACCTTTAAAATAATACTATGTTCACTACATATGCAGTTCAGTACTGGCGCGGCTTCGGAATAGAAAGAAACAAGCACGGTGAGCTGGCTTGGAGCTCAGGCAGCAAGCTATGAACAGGTGAGGGGAAATCCAGTGGTTATAGACTCTGTAAAACTGGAAGGCAGCAAGGGGAAGGCTGGGGGGTGTGCAACCAGGTTATCAGGACTTCCTTAAATTACCTGCCTGAAGGGACCTCCAACCTACACTTTCATCTGGGGTTCAAAGGAAAACACATGTGTTAGCCTAAAGGATCTTCCCAGAGCACGATCATCACTTTGGGGTAGTTGGAGGGTCACAAAAGCTACCAATATGTGCAGGGTGTAGCTTGGTCTGTAAGACTTGGGGTGAGAGCTTCAGATTTTCTGGCAATCACGCTGGCATATAATGTTAACTATTATATGAGAAGCAGCGCATGCGGGGGATTAAGGGCGAATGGAGAGGGTAAGGAGTGCGATTGTGAGGGGTACTTATTACACAGTACTTTGTAAAATACCTTTGTTTTAAGACTTTCAAAACACAAGAATGTGTGTGTTTTTGTCTGAGTGAGTATATAAAAATGTCAGGTGAAATCCAACAGACACCTTACTATACCCAACTGAAAGCTCCTGCACATACCCAAATATTTACTAAATAATACATTTATTATGGGGTTGTAACACCCCCATGAAGCTCTGCCCTTAAATATGTGGCTTCTTATGGCACCCTGGTGGCCTCTTTCGTAACCCCGAGATTTAATCGATCCCCTACGGATACCACTAGGATGGATGCCTTTAGCTTCTGATAGTTTTAATGGCTGATTTGGGTCTTTTTTTGCATCAGTTTATTAACATTTGCTGCAGGATACTGTATTAAAAAACAGACTGTTCATAACAATCATACAGAGATGGGTGCTCATCGGGTTCAAAAGTGTGATAGCAGTGAGGGGGCATGAGTGTGGAGATGACAGCTGCAGTAGTTTTACAGATGTGCTTGACCAGTGGTGGCTGGACCCGGTAACAAGTACTTATTTTATTTATTTACTTATTTATAAAGTTTTATATAGCGCGAACAAGATCCCGAAAGATATCAGAGCGCCTTACAGTAGTATGAAAGAGACGATATGAAGTAGGGCAGTCAGAGAGGATAGAGGTGAGAGGGGTAGGAAACATGGTGTTACCTGTCGGGTGGGCCGCGCTGTTTGCTTTGTGGGGATGAGAAACAATATACATGCTGTATGATTGTGCAGCTATGTCAGGCAGAAGCCACACCAGAAATTATAGGTCAATGTATCTACAGGCCTGCGGGAAGGGATGTGTCCATATGGTGAAGAATGGGAGAGCCAGTGTGACCTATAGGAGTGAAACGTGAGTCAACATCCCTCCAGACTGCCTGGAAGAGATATACCACCCCATGTGATGGCAGTGAGATGTCTGTGTGTGTGGGGGGGGGGACGATGGACCAGCTTCTGAACAAACTATACCCAGGGGGATTGTGTGTGTGTGTGTGCGTGTAATGTTCAAGAGGGAGCAGATCCTGACAAAGAATCTCTCTTTCAACCGTATACAAACAAACCTGCACACGCAGCACGTGGGTTCCAAGATAAAACAAAGAACACGTCAGCCTCAAGATGTACTCCCCTGGGTCTCATCTAATGAGTGCATGCATTATAAATGCCCCTCACCCACAACTCCCACCTCAAACATTGTCCCCAGGGGTCTTACCTGCTCTATTCTGTATGACCCAGAGCGAGGCTAATGGACTTTACATTATAGGATAGCATAATTCTATTTTTCATGACAGTCATTTGACACCTCGTTAAGTCATCAGCATAGGCAAGAGTATTTCTTTAATTTGCTTCAAAAAGAAACAAAACCTGTTTGCAAACATCTACATTGAGCAGCGCCACTCAAGCTAGAAACCAACATAGAGCAATGTGTATTTTTTTCGTACATTTTTTTTTCATTTCTAGTAATCCATGGGCCACACAGTGCTCTATTTCACACAATTATTGTTTCTAAAAAAATGTAATCCTGTTCCTTTCTGCTTGGCTGCTGGCTGTCTAATACTGCTTAGAATCCCACTCCAGTGTCCCCAGTGACTTTCTGCCAAGGTGCACACTGGTAATATAAAATTATATACAGGTACAACCGCCATCCGCCTGGGTCTGAGATCACATTTAGAAACACGCGCTGCTTTTTACAATAATATTCGCACTGATGGGGAGACAAAAATGTAGTAAAAACAAACATGCACTGCGCAACAGAAACAAATGTATTGTTCTTGGAGATATTCTAAATAACAGAAAATAAATATTATATGAGAAAAGCAGGGCTATAGCTTTAATAACAGTAACAACAAATGTTCGCCAATCAGAATTCATCCGCGTGTTTTAAGAATGCCTGGATCCCTCATTGCCACTAACTCCTTTTTGAGTTTCTGATACCTCGGCATCAACACAATAAAAATCGGATTTTACAAGTGACTGCACAATAAATACATTCAATCCGTTTTTAACTTGAAAGCTCCTGTTATTCCGGCGCTTTAGTGTCTCGGCACTGTGTGCTGATGAGGGGAACAGTACACCGACTCTCACGCCGTCTATCTGGCTCTAAATGCTCAGAGCCGGCTGACCTTTCACCCCGCCCGGGAAGGGCTCACCCGATGACCTCCCACAGCCCCGGGCACTTGTCGAACTTTCGATGCCTCGGCCGGCGCTGACAGGCATCCAAAACAAATGACATCCCGCGAGCAGCGCCTAGAAAGAGACCGCGAGGCGCTAAACAACGAGTAAAACAAGTGGAGTCGACCATCAGCGCACTGATGATAACGGGCTCCGCCACCCCTGGAGGACAGGTGGGCGCTGTGCAGCCCTGACACCCCCTCCAGAGTCCGGCATTACATCACCAGCGGACCATTGGTCCCTGCAGCTTCCCTCACTCCTCTGTGGACAGCGAGCCCTGCACTGACCTCCCCCTGGAGGCAGAGAGGGGGCGCACGTTTCTGCAGCATCACAAGACGGGGGTCAATAAACACGCAGACCCCTCTCTCTCCTTTGTGCACAGAGAATCCTGCACTGACCAGTGACTCTAGCACCCTGCCAAGAGTGCAAAGGAGCCCTATGGGGACACCCCGGAAACTTCATCACATATCAGAAAAGTTTTTCAAAAAAATTAAAAAACAAACCTCATGGACATCACTGAGCCTGAATTCCCTGCTGAGGTGCCCAACGTGAGAGCCCCGGAGTGAGTGCATGTAGAACCGGAGCCAAGGCTTAACTAGCCCCCGTGAGTCACATCCTTCCCATTTGATTGCAGTCCAAGTCATGAGGTAATGCCCCGGCCCTCTCCGCCGCGCGCTCTCTCTCCTCCGCCCCTCCCCGCCCGCCCTGCCTCCCTCGCGCCCTCCTCCTCCCGGGCCCAGCGCCGCTGCTGCTGCTGGTGAAGTCACCATTTAAATCTGGCAGCGCTGCAGCGAGGAGGCTGCGATGTAACCAAAACAGCCCCCGGCCAAGTTCCAGACGGACGGGGGGACCTGGCGCGGCGAGTCGCCCATGGTGACGGGTAAACAGACAGGGAAACAGAGCCGCCTCCGAGAGGGCCCGAGCAGCTGTCTGCGAGATCAGAGTAAACACGCGCAACTCCTGTCACTGATTTACTGAGTTTGATCAGAAAACGGGACGAGAAGAAAAGAAGAATAAGGAAAAAAAAAACACACCCAGGCGTTTCAAGAACACAGGGAAGAGAACTAGCAGACCTCGCGGAGGGGTGGGGCGGGGTGTCACCGGGTGGGCTTTCACTTGTGATTACCCGAGAGTATGAATGACTGTACATCTGCAGCTGAATGCGGATGTAAGTGAATGAATGGGCGGGTGAAAGAACCAATGGATGGATGGATGGCCGAAAATGCGTGGGTAGGGAGGTATGTGGACGTCTGGACGGAGGGGAGGGTGGAAAGTGCATTAGAATGGATGGATGGATGAGTAGTTAGGTATATTTGGCGGATGGATGGATAAGTAGATGTATGGGTGAGTAGGTGGATGAATGTATAGGTATGTAGAATAACATGCAAACTGGAGCACTGTTCACAGAACAATCCCTGGGCGCATGTTGAATGAAGGAGAGCTGTTGGAACAGCACTGCACTGCTCTCTCTTCGAGTGACTCTCAATACGTGCCTTCGCTTTCACTCTAGTAGCAGGACATCCCGTTATTCCTCGCCAGCTGCGCTGCTTTTTAGGAGACGCGTCATACACGCAAACTGTCTGAGCTTGTGCAAATAATTGAATTTCTCTGGACCTCGGCTCCCCGTGCCTCCTACTATCCCGAACAATCGGACACATTTAGAAAACACTAATGCCCTACACAAAAGGAAGCATTTGCTATATACTTTTCCCTTAAGACATTACCTATTCACGAATAAGCTACTTTATTCCTATCCAGTTGCATTTCTCCATTATTTCACTTCCATTCCAAATCCAGCATGCTTTCTAAAAACGTTTGGTTTGTCTGTCTTTTTACAAAGCCCACTGACCAGTGTACTGTAAACGCCTTTGTGAATTTAAACGTGCACTTTTCCATTCCAATGTATTCCATTGGTTACTCATAAAGAACTTGACCCCCGAGAGATATTCAGTCCGAGTGCTTAAACTGAGCTCACATTTTACAGAAAAAAAAGAACCACGAAAGTAACGATTATTCACCTGCACCCATATGTGCTACTGTTTCTCAGCTCCAGGCACCTTAGCTCTAACAAACCATATGCACTCATCAGCAGGGTTTTAAGTGGGATGAAAAAATGGGGGGAGGGAAGGTCTCTCAAAGGGGCGTGGCGGACGCTGTTAGGGGCATAGCTTAAAACGTGTAAACTAAAAATTTGTGCTTAGCATAGTGTGCCGCCTGCGGCCCGACTGGCATTTTGCTGCTTTTGTGATTGAATCCAGATATATAATACAAAAAGTAAGATCACCTACAACAAGCTAGGACTATTAGCGTTGTCAATGGCTGTTAGTTGCATAAGATACATAAGCAACAACTATGGCTTAGTTGATTATATTATTGAAAATACTTCCATTCTGAAATTATGAGAAAAATGAGTCTCTTTGAAGTTACCTCAAAGGCAGTGAAGGGTGGTATTGCTGCAGAGTTAAGATTTTTTTGTCACGCCAAGGCTAAGGGCAAAAATGGACAGCCCGAAACAGACCCGTTTCAGCACCTGTTTTTTAGAACTACGGGTGCTGAGCACCGGCAAGACCCGGCCCACTTAAAACCCTGCTCATCAGTCCATTTTCTAATTGTAAGCATTGTTTTCCAATGAAAGGTGCAAACTTTTTATTCTGACCACACCCCTTTCAAGGAAACAAAAGATTTAATTACAGACTTTTCTTTAGTGCCCATATCTTGACACATTTTAATTGGATTGTGGTTGTATGATGTGTGGTTCTTGCGAGAACAGGCTGAGTAGCATTACATTTTACCCTCATTTGGTGTTGCAGGGCAAAGAGGTACCGGAACGGAAAACCACAGACGGGAACAAAGTGCATACTGAATAGATCTTCACCAAAACTTTGACAGACGCCGATTCTGAATGGAGGCCTACCAGCTCCACAAGTAATGTTTCAGATATGTCAGCCTTCTACTACGCCATGTTTCCAGTCTCGCTATGCATGTGCTCATGGTTCCAGCTCTGTGACGGTTACGGCTGGGTTCAATGTCTTTTCCGGCCATGTACACATTGGCCTTGTCAATTTTTTTTATTGTTTGATTAATTAAAATCATACAATGTAAAATCATCAATTACACAACTATGATAAAAGCAATGCTTCAGTTCTGAAGACCAATGAAAGCATGAGCAGGAAAGTAGCCTACTGTAAAAAAAAAAAAAGTAATGTGGGTCAATTTGGTTCCTCCATATTACAGATCTACAATTCATATCATTATACATAAAAGGACAATTATACCCAATAAGATCATTAATTTTAAAACTCTATTTTATGGCCTTCATATATATATATATATATATATATATATATATATATATATATATATATATATATATATTATATATATGAGAGAGCTCAAGTGTAAAACACCAACCACACTCACGGGGCTTCCAGGCAAGGCTTTATTCACGACAGGTCGCTAAATAGCTAGAAAACCGGGAACAAGGTACATGATAATTGTCCTGCTTCGTCTTGTTTCCTGACGCATTTCGAAGGCGGCTGCCTTCTTCTTCAGAGGAGGACGAATTGGATTGCAGGGTAGTAGCAGGAAATACCCTTCTTTTATGTTCGTTGCACGTCCCTGGATGGGCGCAGTGCCTTGTGGTACTTATAGTCCTGCAAGTGATGCCTACTCACATAATGTGTACAAGTTCAAAGTTTTCCTTAGTCGTGCAACGGCCGTGTCCTGGAGACCCCTCGCCAGCCAGGCAGCGTGATGGTATTGGAGCAAGGGAGAGGTATATGGTCATCTCCCCACAAGCTGGATGCTCGCCATTTCTGGGCTCGTTACATCTCGTTGCGTGGCGGTGCTCGGCGAAATGCAGTACATCTGCGACGCTCTTTTCCATCAAAGCGCCGTTCACTCTTCTCAGGCGGGTGAAGCAAGGAAGGTGATGGGACCTTCCAATATGTGAGAGCTCAAGTGTAAAACACCAACCGCACTCACGGGGCTTCCAGGCAAGGCTTTATTCATGACAGGTCGCTAAATAGCTAGAAAACCGGGAACAAGGTTCATGATAATTGTCCTGCTTCGTCTTGTTTCCTGACGCGTTTCGAAGGCGGCTGCCTTCTTCTTCAGAGGAGGACGAATTGGATTGCAGGGTAGTAGCAGGAAATACTCTTCTTTTATGTTCGTTGCACGTCCCTGGATGGGCGCAGTGCCTTGTGGTACTTATAGTCCTGCAAGTGATGCCTACCCACATAATGTGTACAAGTTCAAAGTTTTCCTTAGTCGTGCAACGGCCCTGTCCTGGAGACCCCTCGCCAGCCAGGCAGCGTGATGGTATTGGAGCATATATATATTCACTGACAAAACCATAGGTTTCACACCAGTTATAGTTAGCTGGAAATTTTACTCGCATAAAACCATTGAAATTCCCACGTTATAGTTAGTTGGACTCACTATAACTTGCGCGTGGAATGCACTGCTGATGACGTCACATATTACATCACTCATGACGTGGTCAGTGACCACTCATGACATGTCTTTTTTTTGTTTTAAAGTGCAAATAGTCCTGTGCAAATTAGATTGCTACACTAGGTGGTTTTAAAGTCTTTTTAACTTAGTTTCTTTAAAGTTAATCAACCAAGTTTGCTATTCTTAAGTCACAAGATTCTGGGTATTTTTTTGCTAAAATCAAAAATGTTGTGAAATTTGCATTTATGATTATATCCGTTGGCTTAAAACAGACTACCAGAGCTTGTCTGCAAGATCATACTCCTCGATTATTAAAAAGGCTTTTTAAATATCTCCTTCTTTCTCCATCATTGCTGGGCATATGCAAACGAAGTGGATGATGTTTTCTTCCCATTGGTTGCATAGTCTGCATAGGATCGATTTAGAAGGTGCAGCCATGGCATTGCATGTGGATTGATCCTGGAAGATGGCCAAATCTCACATCAATAAATATGTTTTTATTTTTGCAGACCATATTTCTAGATAAAGCTGCAATTTGGAAATCTTATACTCATTCAGAATCATCCATGCATGTGCTCTTTTTGAGAACAACTCTTTATCTTTCAGCAATAATATTCATTTTGTTATTCTGTTAATTGCCTTTTTGAAGGATGTTGATGTTATAGCTATATTTCCCAACCTCATGTGCCGATAACTCCTCCAATGCTATTTGTAAATATTTCCAAAATTGTGAACTTTGATTCAGCTGTATTTCTTGTCAGAGTAAGCAACACATTAGATTAGAAGTATTTGTTTTTATTTGTTTCCATACCTTTATGTATTGACCCATCCTTGCAATGTTGCTGATTGGATATACCAAATTCAGATCTAATTTGTGCAGGTGATGCATTGGGGAAGCCAAAACAAAAACTTAAAGACTTTGGTAATAACATCATTTAGGTTTACAGCGTCCTTGCCGCAAAGTGCTTCACTACCGTAGGTGATACTGGGCAACCATTTTGCATTTATTACCTTTAGCATTGGCCTTGTCAGACATGAAATAAACAAGAAAAGTGCCAGAAACTTAAATATGCAGACCAGTACAAGAACCTAAAATGAGAAGGGTAACGGAACATGGGAAAAAATGCATGTGTTAGCCTTAGAACAATGTATGGGCGGCGCCATTCGAATTATATCATTCTGTGGCTGTAGAATTTTCCAGATAACTATTGATTTATTCCACGTGCCACACAATCCACAAGGTACTGCATATTTCGAGAGTGCACGAAAAATCCTCAACAAATCCAAAGCTAAAAACTCAAGCATTGGCAAACCCAATAGGGCCAGGTTCAATGAGCAGCTTTGGCAAATTAGCATGAAACAAACGAAGGGAAGCCGTCAGGAGTGGCCAGAGAGGACTATAATTGTAAAGTAGTCCCTCATACAGTTCCAGCAAGCACTGTACAGAAGGTGACAAGATACACCCAAACAGCCAATGGAATTAGGTGACAGATGAATGCCCCACTATGGTGAGCCAAGACGTGATTGACAAGCTCTCAAGCCAATAGCTGAACGAGACTGATCAAAGAAAGCATATCATTGAAAGAAGCAGACCTATGGCCTACTCAATGTACATTGTTAGCAATAGGCCAGCTAACAATTGTGCACTTAAATGCAGACCTAAAGAGAACCACACGTGGTGCTGCACAGTAGCAGCCTTTTTGCAAAGGTTAACTGGTCAACTTTCAGATGCTAAATGCTGTATTAAGGTCTTAAACTGGTGCAAATAAGGTGAAACTCGTGCCCATGCAATACAATCACATGTTAAAACCATGAAATACCACAATAATACTGCTATGGAATGTGCTTAATTATTCTGCATAATTTAACTTTTCGTACTATATAATTTAACCAACCACAGTATACAATTTGGTCATCCATTTCAGTATAGCTGCAGTGGTCCTAAATATTAGCAGAAAGGATGCAGAACATAGGACATGACAGAACAGCATTACAGTATGAATCATAATTAAGTAAAAGCTCTAGAGCCTGGCATGGGAAATAACAGTGCCAGATCATGAAACGAGTCAGAAAAGTTACACCAGTTGACAAGCCTTGGCAAAGCCAATTGATTTGGACTTAATGCGCTAAGGCACGTTAGAGAGAGCCGGCAGGATATGGCAGAGAGGTTTATAGTTGTAAAATAGTCCATCATGCAGGTGACTGGAAGCACTCAATTAAGGCGGAAGTACACCCAAACAGTCAAAAGCATTAGGTGAGAGATGAACTTTCCAAAGGCTGAGCCAAGATGTGATCGACCAAGACTCAAGCCAATAGCCGAAAGAGGTTGATCCAAGATAACCTATGGGGAAAGGGGTGGACTCACAGCTTATTCTATATATGCAGTTAGCAGCAGGCCTGCTTAACAGTTGCACTGTCAAAATCAAGACCTAAAAAAGGGGTAAATGTGCCTAAAAGGTCACCTTAATGTTTATGATGTGTGCCAGAACCTTCAGTGAGGCCATATTATCCCCGAACTTGCAATTCAAGGTCAACAACACAGAACCTGAAATTAGCTAAGTCAGTAGTAAAGGTGGCAAAGGAACCACCGAACCAGAGAATCAGAAAAACAAATTAAACAGCACTGAGGTTCCGTGAATTCTGAACCCGTTTCATAAAGGTCATGGTTTTGTTACGAATTTGATATTAGCGAACCGTAACTAGTTAGTGCGGCAAGTATGAGTGTTTTCATCATATTAGACCAATGGATTCACTACGTATTTAGGGATTTCGTTCTGAACCCTTGGGTTCCATTTTGTGTATGGCAGCCATTTTGTGGTTGCCCTCACATAGGCCGATGACTGTGGCTGAACTAGTCTTTTTAAGGACATGTACACCTTAGCTCGAGTTTGTGCTGACTCCTGTTTGACCAGAGTGAACTGACCCTGTTGCCTGAAGCTGACCTTGTAAAACCAGTTCCTGCCCTTTAGCTGATCAAGATTAAGGATCAGAGCACAGGACATCATAAACTTTTACTGCACACAAATATGCCTTATCCTACTCTCACCTGTTTCTGCCCCTTTCTTTATGGTCTATTTACGATTGGGTTGTGCCTTTTTTTATTATGGGTTCGTTCGACCAATCTAAAGAAGAATGTTGGGTTTGACCGATGATTGATCCTGGGCTGGACAACTGAAAAGTGGGTTTTACCGTCATGCGATACCTCTGGTGTGGATACATGTGATTGGACAGTTTGTAAATGTTAGGTATTTGTCTGGAATGTGATTTTTGGCATAAAAAGGGATGACTTGCTTTGTAAAATTGAGCAGTCTCCTGAGAACTCATACCGTGATGATTTCTGGCTGCAGGCAATAAATTTGATCTTTGACGCCACCAAGAAGTATCCCGTGTCTCTGTATTCTAAGACAGGTGAACCCGAAGACTTTGGGCGTGCCCCTGGCGCCACTGGGTCTTAAATAACCCGGTTCTTCAGTTGGCGCTTCCAACGTGGGGCGACTTCAGCGGTACCGGTCCAAGCCTGAAGATCGTGAGGAGCTTCGTGAGGAAATTCTGGAGGACGGCCACCACTTCATCGACCCCGGCATGCCGAACGTGAACTGAAGGTCCTTTCTGTGAGGCTTCCCGCTTTCCTGATGGCTACTAAGGACTGCTACCCTGACTGTCGCCCTGTCTTGGACCCATTTGTGATGCTTTGTACGGCGAGACGATAGACGGGTCTTCTGGTGGCGTGACTGATACCTCAGTTAAGTATAAGTGGGTCGCTCCCAGTCCTTAGTTTTTGGTTCTTTGGTTCTTAGTTTGTTTGGTCCTTAGTTTTGATTTGAAAATTGCAATTTCCAAAGCCGAGGGACTCGTATATTTGCGAGACTATTGCTGTAGATAATCCCTTGAAGTTTGAAGCTAGATTAGTGAGCAAAGATGCCTAGCTTTAGCAAAATTAGGAGGATATTTTGTTGTGGTTGTAACAGGGATTCCCGATTAGAGGATTCATGTCCATTACCTCCAGTTGGAACTCCGACTTATGAGCTCTATTCTAAACACGACGTGGGCCCCATTTCGTTTAATGAAGTATGGGTCCGTTACCCTAGGAAAGATGGGGTTTTACGATGGCCCCAACATGGTAGCTTTGATACTGAGATTTTAGATAATCTAGAAACAAATTTGTTTAGGAAGAAAGCCCGGCCGGCAATGTTTGACTCCTTTCGCCTTTGGCGTAAAGAAGCCAAATAGAGAGAAATTAAACAAGCTAAACGAGATAGGAAAGATAGGAATATGTCGGTACTACAAGCTGCTAGGCATTATAGGGATGATGGAGAGGAGCGAGCGAGTGAAGTTTCAGATAGGCAGCGTTGTATGGCCATAGATAAATGTTATCCGGCCTTGCCGTCTCCTCCTCCAAAAGCGACTGAAGATCTTGAAAAAGATCCCTTGATGTCTCATTTACTGAGATTACCACCTCCTTATGTGCAGGGTGCTACTGCACCTCTATTACCTCCGGTTGTTCCACCCTTTGTGGTTCAACCTCCTGCTGTTGCTCAGCCACCCGGAACTCCACAGATGGCTTTACCTCCTCCTGCGCAACCCGCTCTAGGGTCGCAAGCTTTACTACCAGCTTTGCCTCAAACTCCTTTGCCTTCCGCTTCTGCATCTGAGACTCCTACTGTTCTTATTCCTACACCTTCTTTGCCTCAAAATACTTATTCTCCTGTTCTTATGTCTGCTTCTTCTCCTTCTGTTCGAAAACGAATGACAGAGACTGTTTCTAGTTTATTGTCTCCATTGTTTGGGTCATTGAATATGACCCCTGTTTCGGAACATAGTCGTAGTCAGCTTCCTGGTTCCGAGGAACGGGCTGTGTTGGATTTGTTAGCTCGTAAATGGATTATGAATGCCTCAAGGTATAGTTTGCCAGCGGTTATGGATGTTTTCTTTCAGTGGGAACCGCCCAAGCAAAGGTATGTTTTTAATGTAATGTGTATGTTTCTGTGTCAGGAATGGGAAGATAATGATTTGGGTTTGATCCCGCAGGAACTACTTGATGTTCAGTCGGATTTTGCTAAAGGGATGATAGTGGAATCTGATATTACAGATGCCGTAGAGACGATACTGGCTTTTAGATCTAGCCTTCCGCCTCAGACATTGTACGAACCTGATTCCTCCGTTAGAAGAAAAGCGAGACAGTATCCCATGAGAGAAGTTCCTCCTGTATGGAAGGAAGCAGTTCAGGCTAATGTAAATCAGGGTATTGTTGCCGCACCGGCTCATTTTCAGCGAGTATGGGTACATGTCCCTTGGAAGAGAGCAGAGGTACTGGCTCTTAAGCAGACCTTGTAGAAAATATGGGGTGTCCCGCGTTTACAGGACGACAGGGCCTGTTATCCAATGGGACAATGCTGCATCTATGGGGTTCAAGGAAGGTCCGGTATGGATTTGGCAGCCAACCACCTCTGATATTTAAGGGGCTACTTGCACACAAGGTATCTTAGACTGATAAATAAACCATAGAAAACATGAGGCACTTTTAGAAACATACAAAAAAATATATGAATAAAAGGAATTAAAATATATAAAGGGTGACACTCTTATATGCTAATACCAACACACAGTGAAATAGATTCTGGTAGAAAAAATACAAATTTATTTTCATAATACACGTTAAAGCATGTCATAATGTTAAAAACAATAATAAAACAGTAAGCCCAATGTTATACACTTAAGATTAAACACATAAAAACATTTGAGGTACATAACATCAAGAATCGAAGATTCAGGTCGACGCAGCGTTTCGGTTTCTTTTATAAGACACCTTCTTCAGGACCGATTCTTAGAATTTCATGATTTTTCTGTTAGGTTCCACTTATTTCAATAGCAGTTGGAAGTACTATTTCCGTATCAAATCAAGGAATTTTTTGCCTCCAGTCTTATACGATCTGTTGGCGTTCAATCAAATTCATTCTGGGGTGGGTTGCCTTATTGTTTTGAATGAAAAGGCCTTCCACACTGTGCGAGGGAGCCACCGTTACTTTCTCTGGAGGTACCCAGGCAGTCTTGCGAGTTGTATTTATATTCCGCCTTTTCGACCATGAAGCGAAGAGCGGGAGAAGCTGTGTCGAGGAGCAGGGAGGCCGAATCAACTTAGAAAGTGCACGGTGACATAAGAAAAGGCGGAATATAAATACAACTCGCAAGACTGCCTGGGTACCTCCAGAGAAAGGTGCAGCCTACTACAGCGGTTTGCAACCATACAAATTGAAATTCTACCTCTAAGAAAATAACGGTGGCTCCCTCGCACAGTGTGGAAGGCCTTTTCATTCAAAACAATAAGGCAACCCACCCCAGAATGAATTTGATTGAACGCCAACAGATCGTATAAGACTGGAGGCAAAAAATTCCTTGATTTGATACGGAAATAGTACTTCCAACTGCTATTGAAATAAGTGGAACCTAACAGAAAAATCATGAAATTCTAAGAATCGGTCCTGAAGAAGGTGTCTTATAAAAGAAACCGAAACGCTGCGTCGACCTGAATCTTCGATTCTTGATGTTATGTACCTCAAATGTTTTTATGTGTTTAATCTTAAGTGTATAACATTGGGCTTACTGTTTTATTATTGTTTTTAACATTATGACATGCTTTAACGTGTATTATGAAAATAAATTTGTATTTTTTCTACCAGACTCTATTTCACTGTGTGTTGGTATTAGCATATAAGAGTGTCACCCTTTATATATTTTAATTCCTTTTATTCATATATTTTTTTGTATGTTTCTAAAAGTGCCTCATGTTTTCTATGGTTTATTTATCAGTCTAAGATACCTTGTGTGCAAGTAGCCCCTTAAATATCAGAGGTGGTTGGCTGCCAAATCCATACCGGACCTTCCTTGAACCCCATAGATGCAGCATTGTCCCATTGGATAACAGGCCCTGTCGTCCTGTAAACGCGGGACACCCCATATTTTCTACATTCAATCCCCCTAGTCCCTTACAACTACTCGAAGGGGGCCTCCTTAATCATTTTTTCTCTTAAGCAGACCTTACCTGATCCTCGTAAGAATCCTGCTGGTTATTACAAAGAATTGTCTCAGACAGTAGATGCGTGTATTATGAATTTAGCCGACATCGACCTGTTGATGGGTAATGTAGTTCCGCAACCTTTGTGGGCGAAGATTCGTCATGAGAATCATGCGGCAGAATTAGGAGATACTTGGGCGAATATTATTGCTGCAGATGGTAGACAACAGGGAGGTGCTAAACCTGAACCTTTGGTTACGGAATTGCCAGGTAGAATTATTAATTTAATGAAGACGATGATGCCTGCTTTACGAGTGAATTGGGATAAGTTAGCAGCATGTAAACAGAAGAAAGATGAAAGTGTACCTGATTTCTTCACTAGGTTTGAGGAAACATTTATAGATCATAGTGGTCAGGACATGAGTACGGAAGGTGGGCAAAGATTATTTGTGGACAAATTTGTCTTTAATTTGCTCCCTGAACTTTCTAATAAGTTGAAAGAGTCTGAAAGTTCTTGGGCTGTTTCATCGTCGACCCAGATATTGGCGACTGCACAGTACTATGAGAATAGGGATAAGGACGAGAAAGAAAAAGCAGAGAAGAAGACAAAAGACTTAAAGACAAAGGTTCTTTTACAGCAGGCGTATCCACCTCGCTCCAATCAGCAAGAGTCGCATCAACGCCCACAGTTTCAGCAACCTCCACAGTTTCAGAGACCGCAACAGAACGCTGGGTATTTTCCTCCAAGACCCCCCTTGGGTTTGAATCAGTGTGCGTACTGTAGGGAGGAAGGTCATTATAAAAATGAGTGCCCTGTTTTACGACAACGCGCGAATGGTATGCCGGCCCCAAGAGGCCGTGGTGGTTTTCAGCAAGTGTCAAGAGGTAGAGGACGTGGTGCGTTTCATCAGAACGAACGTTCCTTTCCCCACAAAATTCTATGAATTGCTTTGATCAACAGAAAATTGCATCTGGTTAGTCGACTCAGTACTATGCTGATGACTATTATGTTGAGAGTGAGAATGCTGACTATAATGATTGCTAGGACAGCCATGGACAAAGAGAGGGAGTAGTGTCGGTTCCAGTAGATCAGAGTGGGCCTTATGTTGCAGTAGCCACATCGGGTGTGGCAGAGCCTTTTCTTTTGGATACTGGTGCAGCGAAGAGTTCTATCATGCACTCTAAACTCCCTGGCGCACCTTTGTCTGGCTTAACTAATGTTTCAGTAGGATTCTCTGGCGCCCCAGTTCGTAACCCAGTTTCTAGCCCCTTGTCTCTTTCTATAGGGCCTTGTGAGTTGGAAGCACCTCTCGTTTTAACGACAGGTTGTGGTGAGAATTTGTTGGGTTTGGATTTGTTGAAAAGGTTGCATGCAACATTACGTTGTTCTCCTTCGGGAGTACAGCTTACATTGAGTAAGAAAGTGATCTCTCCGATGTATTTGTCTAAAGATCGGCTTCCACCGAAATTGCGTTCTCTCCCTGATACTCTTTTGGGCTACTGGTCCTAATGATGTGGGTCTTTTGGAGATTCCACCCTATGCTGTTACGCTCAAATCGAATGTTAAATTGCCACGTATTCCCAATATCGGATTTCGAGTGATGGTGAAAGAGCGCTTTTAGCGATTATCTATGATTTGATTGAGAAAGATGTGATTGAAGAAACGAGAGGTAATGTGTGTAACAGTCCCATTTTGCCTGTCCTTAAGCGCACTGACTCTTCTGAGCCACCTGTTTATAGGTTTGTGATCGACCTTCGAGAAGTTAATAAGATTGTTGTGCCACAGTTTCCTGTTGTTCCGGACATTACTGCTTTGTTGACTTTGATTCCTGCTTCAGCTGCCTGGTTTTCGGTTATAGATCTGAAGAATGCTTTCTTCAGCATTCCAATTGCCAAGGAAAGTAGAGATATTTCTGGCTTCTCTTTAGGAGGCCGAAGCTTCCGGTTTAAGAGAGCTCCCCAAGGCTATTGCGAAAGTCCTTCTATTTATAGCCAGGCTTTGAAGACTCAGCTTGATACTCTTGTTTTGCATGCTGGTACTGCTCTTATTCAGTATGTTGACGATTTATTAGTGGCTGCTGATGATGAGGAAACTTGTAAAGAAGCTACTATTTCTTTGTTGCGACATTTGTCGGACTTGCATCATAAAGTGTCACCTTCTAAGTTGCAGTATTGTTGCCAAGAAGTGACCTACTTAGGTCATCTCTTGTCAAAGGAGGGAAGAAGGTTGACCCCAGAACGAATTCAAGCGATTGCTCGAATGACTGTGCCAAGTACCCAGAGAAAAGTGCGTGCTTTCTTGGGTATCACGTCGTATTGTAGACAGTGGATTCCAAATTTCTCTCTATTGGCAAAAGGATACACCGAATCCTCTTCCTTGGTCTGACGATTGTCAGAAAAGTTTTTCTGAGTTGCGTGATGCGTTGTGTTCTGCTCCTGTGTTGGGTACTCCTGACTACAGTAAGCCTTTTACACTGTACGTCCACGAGAGAGAGGGTTGTGCATTGTCAGTTTTGACTCAACAATCTGGTGATAAGCAGCGTCCATGTGCGTATTTCTCGTCAACTTTAGATCCGGTAGCTAGAGCGTTGCCGAGTTGCTTGAGAGCTACAGCGGCAGCGGCTGTTTCTATCCGACAGTCTGCTGGACAGGTGATGGATAATACGTTGATTGTGATGGTTCCACATGCAGTGGATACCTTGTTAAATCGTACCAAGACTCAGCACCTTACTAGTGCGAGGTTGTCGGGTTATGAGTTGACACTTTTGGCTAGTCATGTGCATATCAAGCGATGCAATGTATTGAATCCAGCAACATTGTTGCCGACGTCTGTGGATACAGATGGTCAGGAACAGCATGATTGTTTTTTGAGGACGGAAGAGGAGACGAAGGGTAGGATTGACTTGAAAGATTCTCCTCTTCCGGATCCTGATGGTACGTTATGAGTTGATGGTTCATGCTACAAGCTTCCGAATGGTGATACAACTGCAGCATATGCCGTCACGACATTAAGCACAGTTGTTGAGACTGCACGAGTGAGCTATAATTCAGCACAAGCAGCGGAATTGATTGCATTAACGAGAGAGTGTTTTGTCTGAAGGAAAGAGAGTGAATGTGTATACCGATAGCCAGTATGCGTTTGGTGTTGCTCATAGTTTTGGAAGCTTGTGGAAAGAAAGGGGATTCTTGACATCCCATGGGACTAAGATTCAGCATGGACAGGTGGTGAATGAGCTTCTCGAATCACTTACTTTGCCGAAGCAAGTTGCGATTGTGAAGTGTAGTGCTCATCGGAAGGTTACGGATGATGTTGGCCGTGGTAATGCGTTTGCGGATGAAGTTGCGAAAGACACAGCAAGAAATATGATGAGCCGAATGTATGTTGCAGGCCCTGTGAGATGGATTGGTGATGTTGGAATGTGCGAAGATACGATTGAGAGTGTGAAATCAATACAGGTTGAAGCTACTGAAAGTGAGAAGAATGTTTGGAGAGAAACTACGGGTAGATTGGATTCGACTGGCTGTTGGGTTGAATTGTCAGAACACCAAAGATGGATGTTGCCAGATGCGTATGTGCTTGCGGTGGTTACGATGGCACATGGTTTGTCTCACATTAGTGTGAAAGGGATTTGTAAATTGTTGGCTCCAGTATGGCAGAATGCTGGAATTCCCAAATGTGCGGAGAATGTGGTCAAGAATTGCATGGTATGTTTGATGTATAATCCTGGCAAGGGAACTCCAACTCCAGCTGGTCATTTTGCGCCTCCGACGTATCCGTTCGAGGTTTTGCAATTGGATTTCATCCACATGGAAAGGTGCAATAGTTTAAAGTACGTCCTTGTAGTTGTTTGTGCCTTTTCTAGATGGGTAGAAGCATACCCCCTAAAAGATAATACTGCCTCGTCCACTGCCAAAGTCCTGGTCAAAGAATATTTCCCTAGATTTGGATTGCCGAGGATGGTATGGAGTGATAATGGAAGTGAATTCGTGGGGAAGGTGATGAAAAGAGTGTGTGAAGGGTTGGGAATTCGTCAGAAGTTTCACGCTGCGAATCATCCCCAATCGGCTGGTTTAGTGGAATGCTATAATGGCACCCTAAAGCTGAAACTGGCCAAGATTCAAGCGAGCACTGGTGTCCAAAGGCCTGATGCTTTACCGTTGGCACTTTTGTCAACTAGAGCTACAGTACATTCCCGAATAGGCCTTAGTCCCTATGAGATAGTTTTTGGCCATCCGGCAAATGTGTGGGGAGTGCCGAGGCCAAAGAAGTTCAGTGACATCGATTGTCCTATGCTAGTGGACTACTTGTATGACTTAACGACTAAATTACGTGTCTTGCATCAACAGGTTCATGATAAATTGCCGCCAGCTTCTGTGGATCCAGGTCACACCCTCAATCCTGGTGACTGGATTTTGGTGAAGAACTTTCAGCGAACCAAGAATGATCAGCCCCGCTGGACCGGCCCACACCAAGTCTTGTTGTCTACGAGGACCTCAGTGAAAGTTTTCGAGAAAAAAACTGGATCCACGGCGTGCATTGTAAGAGAGCACCGTTGCCTCTGCCGTACGACCAGTGGGTCCGTGAAGGTATTGCAGATTCTGAGACTGAAAGGGTGCCGAAGTTTGCACCGTTTAGCGATGCTGAGTTGGTATGGAGAGGTTCCGAGAAAGAAGATGACGATGTTCTGCAAGAAGCTGTGCCTTTGTCTCTAAGATTGGACACTACTGAACCTGAACTATTATTCCAAAGTCAAACGAAGCCTGGAAAAGACCGTTATAATCTACGACCTAGGGACAATGAACTAATAAAGTGAATAATTCCTTTTTGATTTTTGGAACTGAACTCTCTCAGCCAAGAAACTTTTTTGGTATATTTTTGTGAACCACCATCCGGGTTCAGCTGTAGGGTCACGGTGTAAAGACTAGTGCGTGCAGCCGAAGACGCAAGGTCGACGGTTCTGGTTGGTCTAAGGGATTTCCCTGGGCTGACAGAAGCATTCTTTAGCAGAAGAAACCCAACCGCCGTAAACAGCATCGGTTAGAGGATGGAGTTTTTTGAGATTGAGAGAACTGTTGAGAAAATGAACTTTAAGAAGAAACTGTGTAGAATTATGCATAGCAAATGTTTTCTGATCACATGTATTTTGATGTTTTTTAGCATGACGTTAGCTTTCGTGGGTTGGATTGTATTTTCTCTTCAACTTCAACTCTTCAACCGTTTTCTGTATTTCGTTTAATTTTATTTGTATTTACCCTGTTTTTAGGTTCTGCTCTGTCCCTCTACCTGCACCATAATTGTATTAGCACCGCGCTTTGGCGGGTCCTGGGAGTCACCTTTTGCTTTTGGCGGCCATCTTGGGGGGAGACTTGGACGCCTGGCGGCGCCATTTGGGTTAGCAGACCAGCTGTCACAAGGACACGCTGACCTGCATATAAGGTGGGCATTTTAGGCGGGCTGCCCTATCAGTATCTCCTCGTACGCCTAACAAGACAGTAGATAGCGCGCTGCAGGGCGGATTAGCTACTAACGCGATAGCGTTTTTAAAAATCCTGTTTTCTGTATTTTGTTTAATTTTATTTGTATTTACCCTGTTTTTAGGTTCTGTGCCGTCCGTCTACCTGCACCATAATTGTATTAGCACCGCGCTTTGGCGGGTCCCGGGAGTCACCTTTTGCTTTTGCTTTTGGCGGCCATCTTGGGGGGAGACTTGGACGCCTGGCGGCGCCATTTGGGTTAGCAGACCAGCTGTCACAAGGGCACGCTGACCTGCATATAAGGTGGGCATTTTAGGCAGGCTGCCCTATCAGTATCTCCTCGTACGCCTGACAAGACAGTAGATAGCGCGCTGCAGGGAGGACTAGCTACTAACGCGATAGCGTTTTAAAAAATCCCGTTTTCTGTATTTCGTTTAATTTTATTTGTATTTTCCCTGTTTTTAGGTTCTGCGCCGTCCCTCTACCTGCACCATAATTGTATTAGCACCGCGCTTTGGCGGGTCCCGGGAGTCACCTTTTGCTTTTGCTTTTGGCGGCCATCTTGGGGGGAGACTTGGACGCCTGGCAGCGCCATTTGGGTTAGGAGACCAGCTGTCACAAGGACACGCTGACCTGCATATAAAGCTGCCCTTTTACGCGCAGCGTTTGAGCGCAGCGTTAGCGCCGTAGTGACGCCGGAGTCACGCCAGAGTCCAGATCGTCTGCGCCCATCCGCGCTAAGGACGGGCTAAGGGGCGGGAGACTCTGTACTGTGGGTTGTACTCGAAATGCCTCCCCTGGCAGGTCCTTTATATTCCTATCAGGATCTCACTCGCTTGAGACCAGCTTGGTTACCATGCCACTTCTCCTGCTCTCCGGAGATACTCCGGGATGCTTTTTATTGCAATTGTTTTAATATACGTGGTAAGCTATCGACAGCTTGTTCCCTCAGACTTTCCTCTTTATCTGCCACCTCCCCCATGCTGCCTCCCCTGAAGGAGTCGGGCTTCTTGATCAACACTAGATCTCTAGTGAAAAATAACATCGCTGTTCGTGATTTTGTCACAGCAAGAAAGCCCACATGGGTGTTTCTCACCGAAACATGGGCCACTGAGTCCTCCGGACCGGACCTGGTAGAGGCTGTGCCGGATGGGTACTCTTTAACTAGACTGGATAGAGTGGGGCGTAGAGGAGGTGGCCTTGGAATTCTCTATAAGACCTCCCATATCTGTCATACCACTCAACTTTCCAGGCCCTCCGATCTTTTTCAAGCCCTTGACTTTCTTATAAAATCTCCAGATGCCGCTCCTTTTGTGGGCATCCTGGTTTACAGACCCCCGGGGCCTAGGACTGATTGTATTCAGTCTTTTCTTAACATCTTAGAGCCCTACTTCGGATCTGCCAGTTCTGGGTGATCTAAATTTTCAATTAGACAACCCTGATTCTAAAGACTCCTTGTCCCTCCTGGACTCACTATCTGCATGTGATCTCGTGCAATTGGTCAAACATCCTACGCATCAGGCGGGTCATATACTGGATGCGTTTTTTTCTAATGATGACAGGCTTAAAATAGACGACCCCATACCATTGGCCTGGTCTGACCACTTTGCCGTTCCTCTGGAGCTTTGGGTTGCACCGCGGCCTGCAAAGACTGTTGTATCTAGTCAAACCAAAACTAGGAGGAACCTTGGGGAAATCACGAGTGCCTCGTTGGCCCCTTTGATGCAAAATTACAAAGTGGATCTTTTTGAGGATGTTAACCTAGCCGCTTCTGAACTGTCCAAAGCCATTAGTACAGCAGTAGACGTGCTGGCTCCTGTTTCTTCTTGCTATTCTGCTAGAAAGAAACCCTCTGCACCCTGGTTTTCGGAGCCTCTTAGGCTCATGAGACAGAGGTGCAGGAAACAAGAAAGGGTCTGGCGGAAGAGCTGGAATATGAAGGAGAGGGATAAACACAAGAATCTCCTCAAGGAGTACAAGACGGAGATTATCAGAGTAAAGCAAGAGTACTTTGCTAACCTGACAATGGCTCTTTCCTCTCCCAGGGAGCTCTTCAAAATAGTGGACTCGCTCTGTACGTTACAGATGCCTGACCCGGTAGTAATCGCCCAGGAATTCTGTGATAAAATCACAGGATTCTTCCACTCAAAGATTGCGGACATCTA
Source organism: Lissotriton helveticus (assembly GCF_964261635.1). Lineage (NCBI taxonomy): Eukaryota > Metazoa > Chordata > Amphibia > Caudata > Salamandridae > Lissotriton > Lissotriton helveticus. Next base: position 860,643,576 of record NC_136071.1, on the reverse strand, counting down.
CTCCAACCTTGAATCACTAAGATCAGTCACCCTCCCCCCGCCCGTTCCCTCTGTTCCGCTCTCGACGGAGGTTTTATTTACCACCTCTATGATGCTGTCTGAGTTTCCACCCCTATCGTATCAGGAGCTTGACCTGCTCTTAAATAAGATAAGGTCGGGTTCCCCATTGGACCCATGCCCCCTTAAAAAGGAGTGCAGAGATCCCCTATTGCCCTTACTATTGGACACCATGAATAGGGCCATGAGAGAGGTCATCTTTCCATCTCAATGGAAGAGTGCGGTGGTCAAGCCCCTCCTAAAGAAGCCTACACTTGATCCCGAGGTGTTTAAGAATTATCGCCCCATTCCTTTGCTTCCGGCTCCGGCAAAGATGATGGAGACTCACCTTAATCAACATCTGGCGGCTTTTCTTGACTCCTCGGGTCTCCTGGATCAATCCCAACATGGCTTCAGGAGGCACCATAGCACCGAGTCAGCCCTTACGGTTGTTTTGAATAACATCCGTATGGAGGTAGACCAGGGACATACCACCGTCCTGGTCCTTTTGGACCTGACAGCCACCTTCGATACCCTATCCCCTTCGGTCTTAACATCTCGCCTGAGGGAGATAGGGGTGGAAGGGACGGCTCTGAGTCTGCTTGCCTCCTTTCTGGACCAGAGAGAACAGAGGGTTAAGTTGGGAGAGTTCCTATCTCCATCCCTACCTGTGCAATGCGGGGTCCCACAGGGGTCGGCATTAAGTCCGACCCTGTTCAACATCTATGTGACCCCGCTTGCCAGGCTGGTTAGATCTTTTGGGATGGAGGTAGTCTCGTATGCTGATGACACTCAGATCCTGGTGTCCCTCTCCCATCTGGGAAAATCTTCACCGTTCAACTTTAGGAACTGCATGGAAGCAGTGTCCCAGTGGATGATTTATAATTCACTAAAGTTCAACGGTGAGAAGACTGAGATCTTGGTGTTTGGCCCAAATAATAACATCTGGTCACCCGATTGGTGGCCGCCCTCTCTGGGGACCTGTCCTACTCCTACGGAGTCGGCACGGAACCTGGGAGTGTTGATGGATCCCGCCCTTTCCATGACATTGCAGGTCAACAGAACTGTTGCTACCTGCTGGGGCATTAATAAAATACTCCGAAAAATAAAACATTACTTGTCTCCTCTGGCGCGGAAGCAAGTGGTGGTAGCACTTGTCGCTTCGCGACTCGATTATTGTAACGCCTTATACATCGGCATGAATAAGAGCCTGTTACAGCGTCTTCAGACTGCCCAAAATGTGGCTGCTAAATTTGTTCTGGACGCTCCCAGATTAGCGTCAGCAACGGCAGCCAGGAAGGCCTTACACTGGCTTCCTGTTGAATCGAGGATCATCTTTAAGACACTATGCCTCACCTATAGTGCACTCTCTGGTAAGGGTGCGGGGGGGGGTCAAGAAGCTGTTGCTACCCTTTGTATCTGGCAGAGTCTTACGCTCCTCCTCAAAGAACCTGCTGATGGTACCTCGCTTCCGTAGGAATAAATGGGGCGGCAGGGCCTTTTCCTCAATTGCCCCTAAGTTATGGAACACCCTTCCATTTGAAATTAAATCTCAGCCCTCCGTTCTGCTTTTCCGCAAAGCACTGAAAACATGGCTGTTTGCAAGGGCGTACCCGTAGTTACTGTCTATTTGCTTTGGGGTTTTTTCCGTTAGGCGCCTTGATGCCTTCGGGCTTAGTTGTGCGTTATAAGATTCTTTTCATTTCATTTCATTTCAACTGATTTCTGCACCCATTTCCCAACCTACGACTTTACCGGCTACTACTTCTTTGCATTCCTTTCATGTCTTACCTGAACACGAACAGATTAGAAGGTCAGAATTTGTAAACAACTCGTTCATACAGTTACTGCATCAACATCAGTTGGTGGTGAACATCACTAATTGCTGGGTGTGCGGTCTTATGCTGCATACTACGGATAGAGGTGTTCCCTATTTGATTTTACCGTTTAGTCAGAATGGTTCTTTGTGGGCTTTTCAGACTATGTTGCTTTATGCCCTCGAGGTTTATCCTCCGCGTTCTGTAAGAGAAAACACGAGTAATCAAGCTTTGGTGAAAGGAGTTCTGAATATGAGTAGAGAGATCGACACTTATAGATCTATTCCCAGAGATGAGCTAATGGCATATGTCGGTTGGAATGCAACTGGATACAGTATTAGTCTGAGTGAAAAGCAGAAACGAAAGAAGTCATCTCCGATTTGGATCGTGCCCCACCGTGGTCACTTTTGTCTGCAAGGTAATGGCAAGAATCTGAGAGCTCAGTTAGGGAAGAGTGTTTATACTGAGACGTATGTTTTTGCGTCCCAGACTTCCCCACCGTTTTTAGCAGCTAAGGGTACGTATTTTGTGTGCCACGACAGAGCATATACATGGTTGCCCCCTGATTTTTCGGGCACATGTTATGTTGGTTACTTGTTGCCTCCTAAGTATACTGCAGCGGCAGATTACCACAGAACTAGAGTAGTTAGAGGTGTCTTCAGTAAGGAAGATACTTCAGGACAAGAATTGGGGGATTTTCTTAAGGGTGTCCTGCCATTTTGGGGACCTATGGTTAATAGTAGGAACATACGGCAATTGACGAGAGTGGTTGAGTCCACCATAGTTGAGACTGCCGGTGCCCTTAGTAATTTGACTGCTGAGCTCCAATCGGATCGTCTTATGATGTTGCAGAATCGAGTTGCGTTAGACGTCATACTTGCAGACAGAGGAGGGGTATGTAAATTGATTCAATCGAGCTGCTGCATTTTTATTCCAGACAATGCTCCTACAGTGTACTAGGCCATTTCCAAGCTACATAAGATCTCCGAGTCTGTACACATGGACGAAGGAGATTGGTCGTTGATGGGATGGTTTTGGGGATTGTTATCCACTTGGAGATGGAAGATCCTGATGATCATTGGGATGGCTTTAGCAATTCTTTTCCTGTTCTGTCTTTCTGTGCAGTGCGCTCCTGCTATATGTGGCCTCTGTGCTACTACATGTGCAAGGAGGCCTGCCCCAAGAGAGGTACTAAGTAATAGGATTATGCTCCAGCAACATCTTGATGATCTGATGAATATAGACCTGGACTCAGATTGACGTGAGTTTAGGTTATTGCCTATGTAAGGGCAAAAGGAGGGTCTGAGGTTCCGTGAATTCTGAACCCGTTTCATAAAGGTCATGGTTTTGTTACAAATTTGATATTAGCGAACCGTAACTAGTTAGTGCGGCAAGTATGAGTGTTTTCATCATGTTAGACCAATGGATTCACTACGTATTTAGGGATTTCGTTCTGAACCCTTGGGTTCCATTTTGTGTATGGCAGCCATTTTGTGGTTGCCCTCACATAGGCCGATGACTGTGGCTGAACTAGTCTTTTTAAGGACATGTACACCTTAGCTCGAGTTTGTGCTGACTCCTGTTTGACCTGAGTGAACTGACCCTGTTGCCTGAAGCTGACCTTGTAAAACCAGTTCCTGCTCTTTAGCTGATCAAGATTAAGGATCAGAGCACAGGACATCATAAACTTTTACTGCACACAAATATGCCTTATCCTACTCTCACCTGTTTCTGCTCCTTTCTTTATGGTCTATTTACGATTGGGTTGTGCCTTTTTTTATTATGGGTTTGTTCGACCAATCTAAAGACGAATGTTGGGTTTGACCGATGATTGATCATGGGCTGGGCAACTGAAAAGTGGGTTTTACCGTCATGCGATACCTCTGGTGTGGATACATGTGATTGGACAGTTTGTAAATGTTAGGTATTTGTCTGGAATGTGATTTTTGGCATAAAAAGGGATGACTTGCTTTGTAAAATTGAGCAGTCTCCTGAGAACTCATACCGTGATGATTTCTAGGACTTCTGTTACTGGCTGCAGCCAATAAATTTGATCTTTGACGCCACCAAGAAGTATCCCGTGTCTCTGTATTCTAAGACAGGTGAACCCGAAGACTTTGGGCGTGCCCCTGGCGCCGCTGGGTCTTAAATAACCCGGTTCTTCAGCACAAGAACATCAAATTAGCCAGAGCAGTGCAGCAGCGAGTGAATTCCAATGAATTCCTACTGCACCAATGGCAATAATCATTCAGTAAACTAAATGTTAGAGTGTGGGTTCAAATCTGAAGAGTTCACAGAGTCTATCATTCTTATTACAACACTTTCACATGCCGGTCATAAAACATCTTATATATATCCACTCAGTATTCCAGGTACAAAACTGCAGTGCGCTTCGCTATAATTACCCCTTTGTCACACCCTGAGCCTTTTACCTTTGAAACACGTTATTTTCCTATGTTTTGCACTTCTGTCCATCCCACCTATGTGATTAGGGCATCCATCAATGGCAAACCTGGACTCACCTGAGTGGGCCCTTCGGAGCTCTGTGGTATTATTTGTAAGGGTGGGCGCAGTTCGCGAAGTAGTGCTACGCGAAGCTACGCGAAGTGCACTCCGCACTACGCGAACTTCACGTAGCACTACGCGAGCTGCGCAGTAGCATGTTCGCACTGTGCAAGATGCGTTTTCAATGATTGCACAGTGCGGACAAGCATCCGGCACTGTGCAATCATTGAAAACGGCATCTTGCACAGGGCGAGCTGTAGTTTTCTGCTGCTCGAGTAGATTTTTACTCGAGCAGCAGCTTTCTCAAACTGGTAGTTTCTCATCGCGAGCGGTCGCGAGCATGCGCAACCACTCGCAATGAGAAACCTGACCTCCCCGCATTGAGAATCTCACCGGGATGTCATTTTGCTTGCTCACGGTCGCGAACATTACGTTGAGGAACGCGAGCAAGCAAAAAATGACCGCTACGCTGCACTACGCGTGTTCGCACTGTGCTACGTGCAGCTCGCGTAGTGCGAAGTTGCGCCAACTTCACAAACTACGCGAGCGTAGCGTAGTGCTTCTCCCAGGGTTAATTATTTAACATTTTCTAAGGCTAGATTTGTGTTCCTGGGATTGAGGGTGGCTACATATTTCTGCTATGGTCTCACACACCGCACCCCACAAGCCAAGGTACCTCTGGCGGACCCATGCTGGGGCCATTCCTTCTGAGATGGTTACATATTGTGCGTTACAAGCCAGGATGCCCCTGGGAGGGCAATCTGTAATTTTTTGTACTATGGGCCATGAGCCAAGGAGCCTTTGGCGGGCTTATGGTGGGGCCCTTACATCTGGGATGGTCTCACGTTGTCCTGTACAGGCCAGCATGCTCCTGGGAGGTCTGTGGTAAACATTGACTTCTAGGAGTGTTTTACACAGAGCTTCACAAGCCAGGGTGCTCCTGGGGAAGCTGTGTTGGGACATTTACTTCAGGGATGGTCTCACACTGTGCATTTCAAGCCAGGGTGTTCCTGGGGGACCAATTTGTAATGTCTGGCACCACTGACGATGAGCCATGGTGCCACTGGCAGACTTATAATGGGCCTTTACTTCCTCTACTTCAATGATCTCTCGCTGTTACGCACAGGCCAAGGTGCCTCGGGGGGATCAGTGATGGGCATTTATTTCTGGAATGGGCTCACACTGTGCCCCATGAGCCACTGTGCCACCTGAACCTGGGCCTTTTTAAGGACTCAGGGAGTGGAGACCGCGCAGTCCCCTCTCCTTAATTAACACATTGCGTCCCAGGGGACGGGGTCCATGGGGCCAAAAAAAGGCTCTAGAAGGGGGGTCTCGCAGACCCCTCCCCTTTAAAGAAAACAAATAGACTTGGGGTTTGGGGTCTCCAGGGACTAAGGAGGCTCGGGGAGGGGGGCTACGAGGCCAGGCCTTGTGGCCAACCCCCGCCACATACGGCCAAAGGCTGTGCGGTGGATGGAGTTGGCTGCATGAGGGTATTGGCAGTCAGGCCCTGTGACCAATCCCCCAATGTGCATGATTGAAGGCCCTGTACAGCGTGAGGTTCGCTGCTTTTGGGGGGTGGTTGCCAACAGGGTCTTCAGCCAACCGCCCAACAAGCAAGTCGGAGTTGGATTTACGTAGGGTAGCGGCCAGGCCTGCAGCCGGGTTTGATTTTCATATGGTAATAAAATATTACTTTATGTGAAAAAACCCTAGCAGTTCACCGTTTCTTAAGTAACTATAAATCATGCTCTAAGGCAACTATAACTCGTGCCCTCACCATGCATTGCTAATTACCCCACATATTACATCACTCATGACATATTCTATGACATCATTTATATTATCTCTGCAACATTTGCAATGAAATTATTGATGAGAAAACTGTGCATGGCGGGGGTGCGAGTCATGGTTACTTGAGATAACTGTAACTATAACTGGTAAATTTCTGTGTTTTTTAGAGTTTAAAAAGTTACATTGTTAGTGAACATTTCACCTACCTATAACCTTAACCTTTATTTTTTTCAGTAAATATATGTATATATAATATTGACCTAATTTACACATTTTTGAGATGTCAAAATGAACACTCTTATTATTATGGCTCAGAATGGCTTAGAAGCTGTTCTTTATCACCCCAACTTAATTAAGAAAGGCAATATAATCTCAACTAGAATCCCTCCTTATATCCTGAGTTTAGACTGGTTTCATTTGTCTTTATAAATACTTCCTTTAAAATACTGACATTCATTTGCCCAAGTAGAAGATAGATGTTAAAAGCTAAAAGTATTCCAAAAGGGACAATTTCAAGAATAACAAATAATTAGTATGAACTAGAATTACAGACAAGTTCCCCTTGGCTTCAGTTTTTAACAAAGTTGCAAAACCAAGAATGACTTCTCCGTCACTTATTCCTTGAGCTCTGAGAGGTAGTTGGTAAATTGTCAATACCTTTCACGTGAAATGCATCAGCGTTGTACAAAATAAAATGTGAAACCAACCCTTTCAGAAGAGCCACCCTGGTTATTATGGTCTTATTACACAAAAATGTGTGCTTAATACATAGAGGTAACCTAAAATTGTTCTCCCAGTGCAAGATGTTCACAAAATGTGTACATTTGTGAATCTTAGACTTACATCTATGATCTGTGCAGCTTTTACATATTTTGCAGCAATTTAAGGAATCTTATTGAATAAAACACTTGCATATATGCAAACTGACGGTTTCCAGACATTCTCGTGATTCCATTTACTATGGGGTATGTTTAATAAATTGGACAGAAACAGGAATAGTCTGGCCATGAGTCTCATTGGGCATTCCCACAGGTGGGGCGGGAACCTTTGGAGCCCAGTTTTGAAGGTCTACTGCTGCTACCATCACCTCTTTTATTCACTACAGCTCCCATGTGATTATTGCTGCTAGCAAAGGGGGGCATACGCAGAAAGAGAGATGGAAAGGTAAGAAAGCAAGAAAAATAAGGATGAGGGAAACAGAGAGGAAAGGAAGAGATAGCATGGAGAGATTAGAGAGAGAGAGAGAGAGAGAGAGAAAGAGAGGAGAAAGAAAGACAGTGAAATAGAATGGATGGCTGGAAAGAGAGTGAGGAGGAAGGGAGTGGATTGGGTTGAACATTTTGCCAGAGTTACGTTTGGTTCCCTTTCCAGCCATGGAGCTTAATCCAAACCGTCCCCGAAAAAACTTTCCATTGTGAGAAAAGTCCTGAAAATGTTGGTGAATACTCAAAACATGCAAGTTGATTAGCATTCCTAAACATATTTTCCCTGCCCTAGTCTAAGATTTATCCCGGCTGACAATTTGTGAATCGGCCGGATTGCCCACACGAGTGAATACAATCTACAGTACAGTCAGAAATGTCCAGTGACTCTGCTACTGGTAATCGGGGTGGGAGGGGGGGGAGGGGGGCGAGGGGGGAACTGACATTTTTGCAGAGATTCCTTGCATAAGACTCAGTAGATTTTGTGAATCAGCCCCCCCTTTCTTTCCTATCTCTTTTTCCCTCTTTTTCCACTTTACTTTGTTTCTCCCTGCTTCTTAGTCCACTCCCCCGGCCCTCAATTCCCGAAGCTTCTTAGTTAACCAGTGCTTAATTAGCAGGGGTGTTTGCCGGTGCTCAGTGCCAGGACGTATTTCTTAACCCCAGCACCTCTAAAGAAGCAAAGGAGCAGAGTGATTCTGAATCCAATACACCAGTATAATTATTATTATTAATAATAATAATACCAGCATGGCCGGGCCATTCTTAAGCCTTTACATTACCTGATATAGTCCAAATTCTCATACTTGTAGAAGTGTGATGGTTAGAAGGTACTAATAATGGTATTTAGCAACTGTGGTAGGGCTTGTAAGTGGTGCAGGCTGTAGAGGCTTCCCGAGGAATATCATGGGCAGTGGCACTTATTTGTTTTTGTAAATCAAGGGCTAAATCGATCTGGTCTGCCAAAATATCGGTTTAGCAGCTTTAGTTAAGAGTTAAAAAGAGTGGGTCACAGTTTATTATTTTTGTGGACATTAATATTTGAACTTATGTATGATGCACCTTTTTCTGTTTGAGTGATGGATGACTAAAGCAGAAGTTGCATCAAAGTTGTCTTTATTTATTTATTTGTGAGGGTTATTTTTTTTAAATAAAGGGCAATTTGCAGATTAATGGTTGCTTGAAAGATATTGTGGAGTCAGCTCTTATGATAAACAGTAACAGCACACCTTGATTCATCTCCAGAGTGCCGGCTGAGTCTGCAAACGTTTTACTAACTGAGCTCCCTTCAGCAAGTCAGTCAGCATCTGTTCATTCTGGACTGTTCCGGCTTTTCTCACAGTTGTTAAGAGAATAGTTTTGGCTCAATAGTCTCGAGGCCAGTTCTCATTTATCATGTGTTGTTTCCTCAGTGGTACAGACAGCACATTTTTGGTGGAGCAGCCTTGACTTAAGAGGCACTGTGTTAGACCATCCCAGATCCACCATGGCCTAGAACGAATCCCGAGATCTGCTAGGGTGACCAACCGTCCGTAAATTTCACGGACGGTCCGTAATTTGGACCTCACATCCGTTGTCTGTGAGGATCCCTTTTACGGACGCCTTTGGTCCATAATTTTGGGCATTGCAGGAAACAGCACTGTTCCCTGCATGAAGCCTCAACTTCCTGATGGGGCCGCCTCACACTCCTCCACGGAGCACAAGAGCAGCCCCACCCCGCCCATTGTCATTCTGTATGTGGCTGATGATTGCCACATACAGAATGACAATGGGGCAGTCTGGGCTGCAAAGCATGTATTGGTCCCCTCCAGCCTCTGTCCATGGCAGGGGACACGCAGACAGAAGACTGCCTGAGCGGGTGGGGGGGGGGGGGGGGTGGAGTTGTTTCTTGGTGTTTCCAGAAATTTTTGTTTTCACTCAGGAGGCCTCTCAGGCTGCCAGCTAGTTTGAGAAGATTAGAGAGGTAAATCGGAGAGTTAGTTTGGATTGTGTTGTAGGCAGGAGCCCTCAATTTAAATTTCATTCTAGACAGACGACAATGTAACTAGATGAGGCTTGCAGCGATATTACTGAATTTAAATAAAAATGGGATAAGTGGAGTGTAGAACAGTTTTTAGTGGAAGGAGTTTGGATTGGGTAATGCCCAATAGAGTGCCCCCTTAATTACCTAAATGCACACGTTGCTGAATAAACTTGTAATCATTATTGACATCTCGGGTTTAATCCTCGGCAGTGAACGCATCTAATCCAGCGGTTAATGCACTTGTTCTCACCTCTAGAAAAATGACAGATGCTGAGGAGACTCAATCGAATGATGAAGATTTCTTTATCTTTCAAATGTCTAGGAACTGCCATGTGATATGTGTTTTTGGCACTTTGACGATAGACTTTACCATGATAACATTTCTGTAAGGAACAAAACATGTTAGCAAGGCTGATTCCTGTTTTTTTATTTTTATTAATATATTGAGTCTATTGAATAAAGCATTCAACTATTGAATGAAGATTGGTTTTGCTCTAATTTGTGAATCTAAGGAGATTTATTGATTATCTCTTCTCTCTTAACATTTCACTCAATATTGAGGACTTATAGTACATTGTGAAGTTTTGAGTATGCCACCCTACTAGAATATTTTATTCTGAGCCAACTAGGGGGTCCATTAGGATGGCGAACGGATCGCCACCGCCATGCAGGCGGTGGCGATCCGTCCGCCATCCCTGCCCGTCCGCCACCTTTCTTCCCCCTGCCATATTACGATGGCGGGGGGACCGTGGCGGAGCGGAAGACTGTCCGCCGCTTTTCCGCCGCGGTCGGCTTGCGACGGTGGCGGAAAAGGCCTGATATGGTGGCGGTGTCTATCAGACACCGCCAGCCATATTAGGATGGCCGGTGAGAAATGCCGCCATGGAAAGGCATACGGTCTTTGCTTTGGGGGCCTGTTGCGGGCCCCCAGGGTGAAGGGGGGGTTGGGGGTGCACATGGGGGGTACCTATGGTACGCCCCAGCATTTCAATGTACACCATGACAGGCACCGCGCAATGCCTGTCATGTTGTGCATTGAAATGCACAACGTGCATTTTTTGCATTGCAGCGGCCTGTGCTTCAAGCACCATCCGCCGCAATGTAAAAAATGCGGGATGCACCCGCCACTGTGGCGGATGCATCCTAATAGGGGGCACGGTTCCTCCGCCCTTGTGGCGGACGGTACCAGCCCTCGACAGGATGGCGGGCGGACTTTGTCCGTCCGCCATCCTAATGGACCTCCAGGTTAAAATGTTTATAAGTACAGAATGGAGCCAGGTCAAGCAGTGATGAGGTTTTTGCTGTGTATTTAGGTTGCTCTGGAAATTGTCCAGCGCCCTGAAACATGTCCATGTATTGACCAGGTCTGTTACCAGCATTTGCACCCTTCTACCATTTGTGGTGCACTGTACTTCTTTAGAATCGCACTATGCTTTCCATACAGTTGTGGAATTTTGACTGAGGCGTTGTGTCAGTAAAGCTTTGTTTGTCCAGTTTCTTCTGTAATCATTTTTTATATTGGTTAGTGTGAAAAATAAAAGGTGAGACGGGGGCTTTCTGGTGCAGTGTGTGCATGGTTGCACGTGCCAAAGGATATGTTTATTTTATTCCACTGGGGGTCAAAGGCTCCCCACTGAAAGCCCTGGAAACAACACCATGTCACAGTCACCTCAAGGCCTTGCACTGTGCATCATGCATAACTCATGACTCAGATTGCCTATGTGCAAGGGCATAGTGAGCCCTTCCCCGCCTAACCCCTTGCTCTAGGAACCAGAGCAAGGGTGCCGTTCTTGATGGGCCTCTTCTTCTAATTAAAATGAAAAGGTGGGTGAGTGAGTAAGTGAAGGGATGGCTGGATGGCTGGATAGATTAGTGAAAAGGAGAATGGATGAGTGAGAGGGTGAATGGATGGATAATGAGAGAAAGGATGGATGGACAAGTGAGTGGAAGGATGGATAAGACAAAAGGTAAAAAGATAGATGTATGGGTGGAAGGGTAGATGGATGGGTAAAAGGGTGGATGGATGAGTGAAATAATGGAGGGATGAGTGAAAGGGTGTAGGATGGGCAAGTGAATGGGTGGATGGATGAGTGAAATGATGGATGGATTGATGAATTGTTAAGTGAAAGGGTGGATGGAAGGATGAGTGAAAGGGTGGATGTAAAGATGGATGAGTGAGTAAAAAGGAGGGTAGATGGCAAAAGGATAGATAGATGAGTGAAGAAGTGCAAGAGTGGATGGATGACTTATAGGGTAAATGGATGGATTCATGACTGGATAAGTAGATGGATGGGTGGAAGGAAGGATGGCTAAATGAAAGAGTCGATGGAGAGCGAAAGGGAGGATGGATGGATGACTGAAAGGGTGGAAGGATGAGTGACTGGGTGGATGGATGAGTAAGTGAAAGGATGGTTGGATGGGTGAAAGGCTAAAAGGCTGGATGGATGAGTGAATGGATGCATGGTGGAAGAGTGGATGAGTGTACCGATGGATAGGGTGAAAAGGTGGATGGATGGATGAGTGAAAGGGTAGATGGAGGGATGGATGAGTGAAATGATGGATGGAAGGATACATGGTGGATAGGTTTGCAAATTGTTGAATATGTTTGGATATGGATGGGCTTAATTATATACTATTGCGTGACCTCCTCTGATGTGTCTGTAAGACTTACCTTTTGTCCCGAAGTTTTGTCCTGAATTTTGACCTCCTTTCCTGAATGTTTGTCTTGAATTTTAACCCTTTGTCCTGAATTTTTACACTCACCGTCCTGAATTTGGACCCATGCCAGTTGGTCACCCTAACCTAAGATGGCTGCCACCACTTCGTGGTCGAGGTTGTGTCAGCCAATCAGACTCCACAGATCCTATGTGGCATGATTCATACAATTTTTTATAACCTTAATGTCACCAAAACTAGTGAATGGATTTACACCAAAACACAAAAAGCATTCTTTCTGGACATAGATCTAGCTTTCTGTCAAATTTGGTGTAAAAACCGTTCAGCATTTTGGCCTGTAGCGGTGTCTAAATTTCCTATTGACAAATGTATGGGGAAAACGTGTCTTGGGACACCCCCCTTTTTCCCAACCCTGCTTGATGGATCACCCTAATGTTTTCCATGCACAAACTAGTCAAACAGTAATACTTTTTTGGAAAGTTTCATAGAGATTCGTCAAACAGGACCAAAGTTAATATCAACACAAAAAATGCATTTTCTATGGATTTTAACTATTACTACCAAGCGGCTGCCACCATTGGGTAAAATCAAAACAATACCCTGTCAAGCTTAGAGTGCAGGATAAATGATGCATAAAATGCTAATCCTATGCTTAAAGACTTTGTTGTACAAATGCTTAAAGTCTGTGTCACTTTCTAGCGTAATTTATGCCTCTAAGCCAGAAAGGGTATTGTTTTGACTTATACTGGGTGCTCCTTTGTGTCTGACCAAAGCTAAACCTCTCTGAAGAGCTGTATTGAGAGTGAAACATATGTCAGGAGTTGCTTTTATTCATTCCAGGTTGGCTTGGATGGCATTTTATCAACGCAAACATGTAATACTGTATCTTGGGTGGTAAAAGACTTTTGTAATATGTCAGCTCGGCAAGGATGGCACTAGCTAATCCAATGCATAAAGACTGCTGTAAAAATAGAAAAACGTGGATACTTTCTAGCTCAGCGTGGATTGCACTGTGCTTACCCTATTCTTGAAAATGTTTCTAGAAAAACAGACATTTCAGGAGAGCAGATTCAGAGTGTTGCTAGTGTTGTAGAGTGATCTATATGGGAGCTGCCCTCCAGCTAAGCTTAGGAACTATATATATGACGTGTGATCAAGGCAGCGTATGTCAGCCAAACCTATGTTTTTCTTAGTGAATTTCAATGGTTTTTCAAATGCTAGTTTCTAACTATGCCTACAGAGGTAGGACATGTGAAGAAAGAAGAAAAACCGCACAGAAAGAAGCAAAAGAAATGCAGAAAGAAGCAACAGAAGTTCACAAAGACGAAGAAAAGTGCAGGAAGAAGCAAGACATGTCCAGAAAGAACCAACAGAGGAGCAGAAAGAGGCCTTGTTACAAAATCATCCTGTGCCCACAACTTTTTCAGATGGGTACTGGTGTTACCTGACTCTGACTAACCAGGCTTAGAGCCAGTGGTATGCTAAAAGACACTTAGAATACAGTGAAAACACCTACTTACACTAGGGAACACTATGCGTTGGGGTACCCGTGTGATTAGTGTGACCTCCTCTGTAAGGCCCTACTACATAATAGGGGGGAGGCCTGAAGTGACATGTGTGCAAACACGCCCTGTGGCAGTTTTAAATTGGGAAATTAATTCCCCTAGACTCCTGACAGCCCCTGGGGTCCAACTAGCCAACCAGGTACCTCCAGTAAGCGCCACAGAGCTTCATTGCAGAGAGGTGTAAAAAGGGAGGTGGTCTGGACCACCTCTCTGCAACACACGCCTCTGGCACTTACTGGAGGTACCTGGTGGGCTAGTTGGCGCCCTGAGGCCCTCAGGATTGAAGGGGAATTAATTCCCCAACTTAAAACGTGCCACAGGATGTATTTGCACACATGTCACCTCAGGCCCCGCCCCCTCCCTTCACCGCTGTGCAAACGTCCCCATGGCGCATTTTAAGTTGGGGGATTAATTCCCCTTGAATACTAAGGGTTACTGAGGGCCAACTAGCCCACCAGGTACCTCCATTATGCTCCAGGGAGGTGCGTTGCAGAGAGGTGTTCAGAGGCCATGCCCCTTTTTACATCTCTCTGCAATGCAGCTATGTGGTGCTTACTGGAGGTACCTGGTGGGCTAATTGGCCCCCAGGGACCCTCATGAATGAAAAGGAATTAATTCCCCAACTTAAAACGCGCCACAGGGCCCGTTTAAACACATGTCACCTCATGCCCGCCCCCTCCCATCACCACTGTGCAAATACGCCCTGTGGTGCGTTTTAAGTTGGGGAATTAATTCCTCTTCAATCATGAGGGTCAATGGGGGCCAACTAGCCCACCAGGTACTTCCAGTAGGCGCCGCAGAGCTGCTTTGCAGAGAGGTGTAAAAAGGGGCACGGCCTCAGACCACCTCTCTGCAACACAGCCCTGTGGTTCTAATTGGAGGTACCTGGTGGGCTAGTTTGCCCCCAGGGACTCTCAGGATTGTATGGGAAATAATTTCTCATCATAAAACGTGCCACAGGGCATGTTTGCATAGTGTTGGTGGGAGGGGGCGGGGCCTCCAGCGCGATGCCAGCTTTTAATTTTTTTTTTATTCTTTAGAAAGGGGCTGTGTGGCCCCCCTTCCTTTCCTGTTTTTTTGGGCCCTGAAGACCCTATCCCCCAGGGCCTGACCACTAATTAAAAAAAAAAAAATTTAAATCGGGAAAGGGGCCGCGTGGGCCCCCCTCCCGAGGACATTTTTGGCCCCGGGGACCCCATCCCCCGGGGCATGGCCACTTTATTTTTATTATTTTTAGCAAGGAGGGGGCTGCGTGGCCCCCTCCTGAGGCTTCTTTTAGCCCCGGGGACCCCATCCCCCGGGGCTGGCCCTCTCCGTTGGGGACCATGGAGAGGTAACCAATCCCTCAACAGTCCCTCCGGCTCCCTGCATCCTGCGGGAGCCGGCATTGCTTTTCCACATGGGGAGCTGCTGACATGCAGCTCCCCTTATGGAAAAGCAATGTGGTTTGGATTTTGAAAGCGAGAGCAGGTTTCCTGCTCTCGCTTTCAAAACCCAAACCACAGTTTGCTATGACAGGGTGGGAGCCGTACGGCTCCCACCCTGACATAGCAAACTACAGTGTCCCGGGGTGGGCCCCCCAAGACACTGCTAGGAGCCGGCCCTGGGGGTGGTGGTCCCCAGGGCCATCACCGACTCCAGGAGGGGCCCGCGCAGTCCCCTTCCATTGTTTGCAGAGCCCCAGGGAGGTGGTAGTCCCCGGGGTTTAGGGGTCCGTAACGGACCCTCGCATTTCAATATTAGTGCCCTGGGGAGGAAGCGGTCCCCAGGGTGTGTGAGGGGGGCTCGAGCCCTCCCACAAAGGTATATATATATATTTTTTTTAAAGCCCGGGGTGACAGTCCCCGGGGCAGCGGGGGAGCCATGTGCCCCCTGCGAAATAATCAATAAAAGCCCTGGGGTGGCGGTCCCTGGGGCTTGGTGGTGCATTGGAGGCCCCCACCCATTAAAAAAGAAGTCTCGGGGGTGGCAGTCCCCGGGGCTGCAGGGGGCTGCGTGCCCCCTGCAACTCATTAACCAAGCCCCGGAGAGGTGGCGGTCCCCGGGGCAGTATGGGGGGATTGGAGCCACCCCACACTCCGGGGGGGCTCAATAATAACGAAGCGTGGGAGCCTGTGCTTTTTTTTTTTTTTTTACACTTCATCCATAGCCTTGTTTTTAATGCTACCAGAGGCCCAGATATTAAAGATAGCCCTCCAGGGCACTGGGACCACTGGATAGCTTTTAACCTGTTCACGTATCACTTCACCATCACTGCACCCAGTAATATACCAGCTCCACTGTAACACAGGCATTGAAGCACACCCGGGACACATTCGGTGTCACTGGGTGGGCCCGATGACGAAGAATGCCACCAACTAGGTTGGTGGGTGAGGGCTTCATGAAGGAACACACTCAGTTCCCCGAAACATACAATCGTGAGTCTTTAATTATCAATAGACCAGTCCATTCTTGATTACATATAATAGTAATTTTTACCCTTCCGCTATCCAACCCTTTCCCTACTGTTGTCCTTACTGCAGGTGGAATAGTAAATTGAATTGTTTCGCTCTCCAACATTTTCCCTACTGTTGTATTTATTGAGTAGACTAAATGTACGTTTTAATTTTGTTTTAATAGTTTCATGTTTTAATTAATTATAGAATTGGGTGTATATATTTTATTTTTATATAATTTAAAAGTTAAAAAATTAAATAAAGATAATAGATAATAAATTATTTTAAAGTAAATATATGTTAATGTATACATTATGATGTGTTTATATTTCTTTTATTAAGTTTCATTTTTATATTCAGTTAAAATGTATATTAAATGTAAGATAGATATTAATATTTTATATTTTAATACATATTTTATTTTATTTATATTTAAAATCAATATTTTTTACATCTATATTTTTAACTTCGACATTTTTGATTTAATATTTTTGTACTTACCTGTTTAAGTATAGGGAGTTGATATATTTACTATCTATATACTTTTTGGGATATTTTTACCATCGATATTCTATCAGTGAACCCTAACCATCCCGTCCCATCACAAAAAGACATTGACAAAGCCAAATAGCTGTTGCAAGAGCAAAAGATATTTGACTTTATCAATGTTATTTTAGCTATATTGTATGGCAGGTCGGCTGTTCAGCATGGATGAAAGAAGAAAAAAAAACACCATGACATGGCTAGCGTTGACCATTTCAAAGCCGTTTGTTTTACTTTCAGCCATGCTACACAGCAGCCACGCTGCTATACAACATGGCTAAGATTCATTGACAAAGCCAACAGATCTCACATAAGTGAGATCTATTGGCTTTGTCTATAATTGGTTTATCACTATTCTCCTTTAAGCATGCAAACTAAATCAAGGCTACCAGGTTCCCTTTGCAGTATTGCTCTCAGTGCCAGAAACAATTAAACTAGAATTGGTGTTTTTAAAAAGGTTTGGAAATTGTGTCGATTTCTGATATGGCTTTGTACTGTTGCACTTGGATGCTTCTGACACTAATGTATATATGTTAAATATTTACAATGAAATTTGACCTTCAAAAGCATGCATTTATTGCAACACTAGCCTATGGGAATTTAAGTCTTAGATTTTAATTGTGATCATCCACCAGGCATAATCATAATAGCTGCTGTTCAAAATGAAAAATTGAAGTTTGTGAAGCTGCCTTTTCACCAATGCACAAGGAGAGGAATTAAGTAGTGAAATAGGAAGGATGTAAAGTACACATTCTTTGGGGGACTGGTCAATGCTATGATAAAGCTTTCGCCATCGCAGGACCAGCATACCTGAATCACCGCCTCGCATTTCCTGTACCCGCCAGGCAACTCAGTTTTGCCCAACGCGCCCTAGCCTCCATCTTCAGGATCCACAAGACCATAACCGGATGAAGCTCATTCTCCTACCTCTCCGCCAAGACCTGGAACACCCTGCCCCTCCATCTCAGGTAATCCGCATCACTGACCCAATTCAAGAAGGTCCTCAAGACCTGGCTCTTCAAACGATCCTCCAAACCCAGAGGGACCAGCAGCCCCCGCACAGCGCCTTGAGACCCTCACAGGTGAGTAGTCACGCTTTGCAACCCCCTGATTGATTGATTGATGACAGTTTTATAGAGCTTCTTTTGTTATAGCGGGTGGGGGCTGGCTAACACAGACAGCTGGAGAAGGGCAGGAGGGGGTGGGGGAGTAGCAAGACGATGGACAGTGAGAGGGGCAAGCAATACAAATGACAGTGGAAGGTGGCTAAAAGAGGACAAGCAACACCATGGTCAGTGGGAAGAGGGTGGGAGGGTGTAAGCAACATCACAGATAGTGGGAGGAGGTAGGCAGCATGACAGACAGCAGGACAAGGGGAGGAGGGGGCAAGGAACATGATAGAGAACGGGAGAAAATAATGCACTCTTCTGGAGTGCTTCCACAAGAAGTTAAAAAACGGCACTCAGGAAGCGCAAGCAGTGGAAGGAGACTGGGCAAGGAAGAAATGTGGTATTGTCTGGAATAGTAATAGTATTTTGTTTGTGTCAATAGTACACCAGAACACTGGATATCTAATTAGACTGTAAAGGCTTGAAGTTCTAGACTCTGGAAGTTGAGCCTGGAGATGGAGCTGTTGGTGGTGTTTTAATGTCCACTGGAATAAACCCACATTATCAAACCTAACTAATCTTTGTGTGGAGTTTACTCTTAACACATTAGTTGGGCTATGCTCCAGGGGCGAGACAAACACAAGACCAGGAAGCCAAGCTGGCACGCTCTAACCAAATATGAACAAGCTAATGAGAGTGACAATGAATCCAACCAATGTTAAACAACAGGAGGGTTCTACACCTCAGTAAGTTGACAAAATGTCTCACTAGCAACAATACGCCCTGTCTCAGGGGGAGACCTAAAATAATGAATAATAGAAACAAAAAACATTTGCAAAGTAAGATATTGTCCCACCAGTGATGACACTGAAATGCACTACTTTTAAGCGGGCCGACCCATTACCTTATGCTGTGGTAGGTGCAAACAGCCGGTTAATGACAATTCACAGAGGAATTAATGAAGGGGGCAGACCCACAGCCCCTCTAGGTATTTACTTTTTATTCATGAATTATTGGATTGCAGGCGGCTGACGAGACGGCTAACGCATACTCGAGGCCCACCCTAAAAACAGTACTCACAATGAAAATGTAGTATTTCAAACTGAAAATTAGAGCAGAGGTGAATGAAGTCAAGACCTTTGGCCTTGGCAGAGTTGGGAGAAGCTAAACTCTTCTGCTGCCACTGCAACATGCCAGGAAATCATGAGGCCCTTACTGGCGGCCTGGACTACATGCACCACCAAAGGTGGGAGGCCTGTGCTGGTCCGCAGGGGACTGCACTGGTGGCCATTGTGGGGTTGACTGTAGTAAGGGGATCTTGTGGGGCAGAGAAGAGGAGTTGAGCTCGGTGTGCTACTCCACTGGTGGGGACTAGATGCTTGAAGGAAAACAGTATGGTGCAGGAAGCACAGAGGCCAGATCTCTTGGCAGGAGAAGGTGAATCTGTTAGTGAACAGTGTGGCAGGTTGCATCTAAGGTCTCAACACACTGGGCGCATCGCGCAAGAGATGGGGAATGATTGCCATATGGTGCCAGTCAACCCGCTGCCCCTTACCGAAGCTGGTACATTTTCTTGCTGTTGAGAAGAGACTCTAAGCCCACCCATCTTTCTTAAACAAAAACTGAACTGCAGGATTCACACTTGGCTAAACGTACAAATGTAAACAAAACACAAAGTTGCAAGTCATTAGAATCCACACACCACTACGACAGACCAGGTAAGGTCATGAAAAGTAGTTTATGATATTGGGTGCTAAAGTTCGGCTGCAGACCTTGTAACTAAAATGCACTATATACTTGGAAATGCCTAACTTTAAATTTAAGAATTAGATTATGTGATAAAAAGATTCCCTCCATATCCCTGCTCTAGGCCGCCCACAATAAACAGTGGCGGCTGCAACGTCACCGAGGCCGATCTAAGCGAGAGGTGACCCGCCATAATTATAACTGGCGCCACTCAGGCCAGTGGCCTGACAGCATCAGCTATGGCTCTTATAAAGTTTACTTCTCTGTGTCAATGGTCCAAATGACGCATTTATGGCTGAATTACCAATGAGTTATTGATTTTCTCTCTTTCAATAAAAAAGTTAAAAAAGTAACTTCATCAACACATAAACCTTTCTTACCATGTCACTGTTATTTTCTGTACAAGTTAATGTGCTCTTTAGGAAAACATTTATTTCCTTAGGATCTCACTCATTTTTTTAGCTTAAGGGATTTCTATCTGCCTTCATTTTGGAATGGGTACCAATGATGTTATAAAACAAGTGGCCTTGTTTTGTCTAGCACAGGGACATCTGTCGATTAATCAAAGAAAGTCAAGGCTGGCTGCACATGAAGCGCCTTTAAAAAAGCGAGCCATTAAGCAATAAGGCACTTTAAAAAAAGTCTATTCATATTTGTTGTGGCATAAATGCCTACATTTTCCTTATGTATAGGCATGTATATCACAACTCCTTTTTCACGGTGAAAATACGGAGGCCCAAAACGACTGGTGTTGCGCGCTAGCAGCATCACCGCAAAGCTGCAACAAGGGGGATTTGGGGGGCAGCCGAGCCGCGAGGTCTGCCCCCCGGGCAGATTTGGGAGGGGGAAGTGGGAAAACATGGGAGCTGCCATTTTGCCGCTCAGGGCTGCCTGGGACTAGCCCAAAGGCAGCCCAATAACAAACTAAAACAGCCCAAATTAGGTATGTAGTCGGTTTCCGCTTCCTCCCAGCCACCATTTTAGGTATTGAAACCTGGTGGCTGGGAGCGCAAAGTAGCTTGTCCCGCCCACCCACTCTGGGAATGGGGGGTTCTGAAGGTTTTCAATTCGGGGTACTTTTTGCTGTAGAGGCGGCTTTTTGGGACAGGTGTACAAAAGGGGGACCTTTGTATGTATTTGTCGCTTTGAACAGGTGCAGGCGGAGTTGGGGGGATGTTGGCCAAGTTTGGCTGGAGTTCGGTTCTTTATCCTTATGTTTGGGGATTTGGGGAACGGGAGCGGGGAAAGGGTAAACAGTTTTGGAGTTACATTAGAGGGTACTTAGTTACAGTTGCAAGAAGGCAGATAGGCTGTAGGTATTGGCAGGTTTTGGAGTTAGGATGTAGGGGAGAAAATTGGATACAATGAGGATGTAATTGATCTGTATATTTGTATATGCAGGGTGGGGGGATTGTATCATGTGGGGATCGTAGGGGTGGGGGAGAGAAAACCTAAGGGGTCAGGTAACTCGATGTTTAGAGAGGTTCTAGTTTTGTGAGGCGGTTGCCAGTTTTAAGGTATGTGATGTGCACCTGTTTCAAATAAAGCGGCCTTTTACACACACAAAATGGTAGTCGGTCTTGATTGCCCCCTTCATCCCTCCCAATATCCCATCCATCCAACCTCATGTCAGAAACAAGAAGAAGGGCACGCACTTGAGGTAGGTAAAATCTGAATCAAATCATGACTTGGGTCACCGCAGCTTCGCACAGATAAGAGACGCGTTTCGGCAGGGAACCTACCTTTAGCAATCTAAGGGACGCCGTGTTTAAAATGCCATTAAATACTGGAAGAGACTAGACATTGACGAAATAGTACAATGCAAAAGCGCTATGAAAACGTCCCATCCATTAAATACATTCAATTCTTCACTCAATGGTGTGAGAAAAAATATATAACATAAAATGTATAAATCACATATTGCCGAAATAAAGCACATGAATACAATGTAGTTCATAAAGGTCACATAACATTGTAGTGAAGCTCTTGTCTCTAGCATTGAATACTGCTAATGTACTCTCTTTACGGCCCAATTAGTTGCAGCCACCTGGGACGAATTAATGTAAACAACATGCGCGATTGAAAGTCAGTGTACAAAAGTCCTCTAATTAAAAAAAAACATAGCAAGATAACATCGGTGCGCACATGTTATTAATGTTCTATCTAATAGACAGCTCATAACAATGCCCAACAGCTCGCACTTGTCCAAACTTAACCACCAACACAGTAAACCTTTGATGGATGAAAAGGCATAATGCCCTCACTACTGGCCAAGACTACCAAGACCAGCATGCATCAGGTGAGTTGTAATGGGTTCAGGAGCCCCCAATAGCAATACGATAATTGGCTGAATTGTGCAAAGTTCGAGGTGACCCATCCATTTGAAAAACATGAGTACTGTCCACCCACCTCACTGTATGCTGTGGCTACCCCTACAGTTCCGAGTTACCAGAATACTCCAGGACTACTGAGTGGTGGTCGTCGATCCACTCTGAAGGATGCACATTCCGCAATGAAAATCCAGGGATTTCCTTGCGCTAATGACACCTCCTCCTCCACGAATTACGCCACTATATACATGTGTGAGTGGGTCTTTAAGTGCCTGTGTATGTCTGTGAGTGTCTGTATGGGTCTTTGAGTGCCTGTATGAGTGTTTGAGTGGGTGTGTGAATGTCTGTGTGGGTCTGTCAGTAGGTCTGTGAGTGCCTGTGTAGATCTGTGAGTGGGTATATGGGTGGTGCTATGCATTTTGGGCATTTGCATACTTAGGGTATTTAAAAGCGAGAACCATGGACTCTGCTCTCATCAGGAGACGACAAGAAAGAAACCACTTATCAGTCACTATACATCAGTTTGTGCTCCAACAGATCAACAATGAATTCACCTCCATTAATCATTTCATATTGTTTTTCAACGTGGAATACGGGAGGACACACATTTGTTAGGATTGTTTTCATTTTACTGAAGCAGAGCTTCAACCGGGGCACCTACTATGTTTATATTTGTAAGTGCTTCCAGTTGAGGTTTAATTTCTGTGAAATCATCACCAGGGCCAGAATCGAACCTCATTTTTTTCCAAGAAGAGTCCTCAGTTTTGTCAAAAACGTCTACACAACTGAAGTACTTTCATTTGGTTAATTAGTAACTGCTACCTCATTGGGTAAATGTCTTGTGCATATTCTACACAACAGCTGCATAAAGGACCCTGAGGTGTGTATGTAATTTTGGCAATGTGATTGTTCCTCAAGCGTCTTCATCCACAAATCTGTGACAACGCGAATCCTCGTCAAGAGAAGATGATAAGACTACAAAGAGGTGAAGATACACCACACAGAGGTACTTCCTCTTAACTAAATGAAGTAAGTTCTTCTTTGTGGGTTGGAGATGTCCTTGCATTTCTCTGCATCAAGAACATGCCACCAAAATTGGCAGGAAACACTTGCAAGGGCCTTTTGTTAAGCTTTCCATCAACATGGTGAAAAGGTGGGAAGACCTTTGCTCATAACTAAGGAAAATGGGGCAATGCAAAAATGGACTGAGTTTGCAGATGATTTTGCACATTTGCGTACTCAGTGTAAATTGAAAGGGAGAATGATGGACTCTGCTCTTACCAGGAAAGGGCAAGAAATAAATCGCTCATCACAGTCACCACAGATCAGATTGCTCTCCAATAGATCAATGATGCAGTCACCTTTGGTTTTTCCTGAGGGCAGGCGGCCCGTTCCCTGGGCTGATTTCAGGTCCAGGGACCTCATCCCCCAGGGTCCAGACAAGATTTAATAGGGGAGAGGCGCTGCATAGCCCCCCTCCCCGGTTCGATTTCGGTCCCAGGGACACCATCCACAGGGCCCCGGCCAAAACTTAATGGGGGAGGGACAGGGGTGGTTCCTCCCCCCTTAAGGAGGAGAATCGCCCCACCTGCTTTCCTGTGAGCACAGCAGGTAAACATCATGTAAATAAATTGGTCATTACCATTCTAGCATGAATCAAATGTCAGAGTGTGAGGGCCGAGATGGGGGCAGGAACATGACATGGCTGATGGCAGGAGCAGAATGACCTGCGAAGCTGCCAGTGCCCATGTTGTTGGATTGGCCGCCAGTCTTGCGATGGCCAGCCCAACATGTGCACTTCAGCCTGCACAATCCCAGCAGTGTTGTCATCAGTGATGTCACTGACCATGTCATGAATGATGTAATATGTGACATCATCAGCAGTGCATTACGGGGATGCGAGTTATAGTTAGCTCTACTAACTATAACGACTGAATTTCTCTGGTTTTGTTCAAGTGAAATGTCCAACTAACTATAACGTCCCTGAAACCCATGGTTTTTCAGGGAATTTCTAAGGTTTTTTAAATGCTAATTTCAAACTATAACGTCCCTGAATCCTATGTTTTTTTTTCAGTGAATTTCTAAGGTTTTTTAAACGCTAATTATAGAATTGGGTGTATATATTTCATTTTTATATAATTTAAAAGTTTAAAAATGAAATAAAGATAATAATTTTTTTTAAGTAAATATATGTTAATGTATAAATTATGATGTGTTTATATTTCTTTTATTAAGTTTCATTTTTATATTCAGTTAAAATGTATATTAAATGTAAGATAGATATTAATATTTTATATTTTAATACATATTTTATTTATATTTAAAATCGATATTTTTTACATCTATATTTTTAACTTCGACATTTTTGATGTAATATTTTTGTACTTACCTGTTTAAGTATAGGGAGTTGATATATTTACTATCTATATACTTTTTGGGATATTTTTACCATCGATATTCTATCAGTGAACCCTAACCATCCCGTCCCATCACAAAAAGACATTGACAAAGCCAAATAGCTGTTGCAAGTGCAAAAGATATTTGACTTTATCAATGTTATTTTAGCTATATTGTATGGCAGGTCGGCTGTTCAGCATGGATGAAAGAAGAAAAAAAAACACCATGACATGGCTAGCGTTGACCATTTCATAGCCGTTTGTTTTACTTTCAGCCATGCTACACAGCAGCCACGCTGCTATACAACATGGCTAAGATTCATTGACAAAGCCAACAGATCTCACATAAGTGAGATCTATTGGCTTTGTCTATAATTGGTTTATCACTATTCTCCTTTAAGCATGCAAACTAAATCAAGGCTACCAGGTTCCCTTTGCAGTATTGCTCTCAGTGCCAGAAACAATTAAACTAGAATTGGTGTTTTTAAAAAGGTTTGGAAATTGTGTCGATTTCTGATATGGCTTTGTACTGTTGCACTTGGATGCTTCTGACACTAATGTATATATGTTAAATATTTACAATGAAATGCACATTATTTGAACATTAAAAAGAATTGTGACCTTCAAAAGCATGCATTTATTGCAACACTAGCCTATGGGAATTTAAGTCTTAGATTTTAATTGTGATCATCCACCAGGCATAATCATAATAGCTGCTGTTCAAAATGAAAAATTTAAGTTTGTGAAGCTGCCTTTTCACCAATGCACAAGGAGAGGAATTAAGTAGTGAAATAGGAAGGAAGTAAAGTACACATTCTTTGGGGACCGGTCAATGCTATGATAAAGCTTTCGCCATCGCAGGACCAGCATACCTGAATCACCGCCTCGCATTTCCCGTACCCGCCAGGCAACTCAGTTCCGCACAACGCGCCCTTGCCTCCATTTTCAGGATCCACAAGACCATAACCGGATGAAGCTCATTCTCCTACCTCTCCGCCAAGACCTGAAACACCCTGCCCCTCCATCTCAGGTAATCCGCATCACTGACCCAATTCAAGAAGGTCCTCAAGACCTGGCTCTTCAAACGATCCTCCAAACCCAGAGGGACCAGCAGCCCCCGCACAGCGCCTTGAGACCCTCACAGGTGAGTAGTCACGCTTTGCAACCCCCTGATTGATTGATTGATGACAGTTTTATAGAGCTTCTTTTGTTATAGCGGGTGGGGGCTGGCTAACACAGACAGCTGGAGAAGGGCAGGAGGGGGTGGGGGAGTAGCAAGACGATGGACAGTGAGAGGGGCAAGCAATACAAATGACAGTGGAAGGTGGCCAAAAGAGGACAAGCAACACCATGGTCAGTGGGAAGAGGGTGGGAGGGTGTAAGCAACATCACAGATAGTGGGAGGAGGTAGGCAGCATGACAGACAGCAGGACAAGGGGAGGAGGGGGCAAGGAACATGATAAAGAACGGGAGAAAATAATGCACTCTTCTGGAGTGCTTCCACAAGAAGTTAAAAAACGGCACTCAGGAAGCGCAAGCAGTGGAAGGAGACTGGGCAAGGAAGAAATGTGGTATTGTCTGGAATAGTAATAGTATTTTGTTTGTGTTATGTTATGTTATGTTATGTTATTTGTGTCTTTTATAGCGCTCGGCTACTCCAAAGAGTGTCCCGGCGCTTTATTGACAACCTGAAAAAGACAAACACAACACAGAGATTAAAAGGACGGAGTCTGGAAAATAAAAGAGGGTCTAAGAGGCAAAAAGCCAAGTTTTCAGGCCCTTCCTGAAGGTCAACAAGTTCGAAGTACTGCGCAGTGTCAAGGGCAGAGTGTTCCAAAGCTGAGGAGCCCGCAACCTAAAGGAACGACCTCCGATACGGGCCTTCCTCGCACGAGGAACAGTGGCAAGAAACAAAGACTCCGATCTCAGAGAACGTGACGGACGATAGAAGGCAAGCCTCCTTTGAAGATATTTAGCCCCCGAGGCATAGAGGGCCTTGTGTGCAAGAGTCAGGGCTTTAAAAGCTATCCGCTTCCGGATAGGCAGCCAATGAAGAGACTGCAACAGGCCGGAGACTCTGACACGCCTGTGCAGGCCAAAAATGTCTTGCGCTGCCGCATTCTGGACCACCTGCATCCGTTGCAGGAGATACTCCGGCAGGCCCAGATATAGGACGTTGGCGTAGTCCAATCTTGAACCAATTAAGGCCTGTACCGTAGTCATCCTATGATCCTCGGATAGCAAAGGGAAAAACTTCCGAAGCATCCTGAGGAGACCAAAACAGGTACCAGTGAGGGCAAGAATCTGAGATCTTAAGGTCAGATCGTTATCAATTTTAATCCCTAGATTCTTAGCTAGCTGAGACGATCGCATCGGAGGAGACATATCGGCGGGCCACCATACCTGCCAGTCAGGATCGGATTGACATCCGAAGAAGAGTACCTCAGATTTATCTGAGTTGCACTTGAGGCTGTTCTGGAGCCATTCAAAAACAGCCCCAAGGCACTCACGAATACTCTCTCCATCAAAATCCTCTCCTTTCCCGCAGGTAAAGACAAGCTGGGTATCGTCGGCATAGGATACGATCTGGGCCCCGAAAGACTCAGCCAATGCCGCCAGAGGGGTCATAAAGATGTTAAATAGAGTCGGGCTCAACACAGAGCCCTGCGGGACTCCGACTCCCAATGGCGGCATCTCGGCAGAGCTGGAAGAGGCCCAGACCGTTTGTCGACGGCCGGCCAGTAAAGATCTAAATCAGCTGAACACCGTCCCCCTCAGACCGATCTCATAAAGTCTGACGAGCAAACCCTCGTGGGGGACGGTGTCAAAGGCCGCCGACAAATCCAGCATTATCAGCATGGCTCTGCCACCCGAATCCAGTGTCTCCTTGATGGCTTCGGACACCTCCAGCAGCGCCGTCTCAGTGCTAAGATTAGGGCGAAAGCCCGATTGAGAGGGGTGAAGCAAATCGTGTGCTTCCAAAAAGCTAGAAAGCACAACATGCACGTGCTTCTCCAATATCTTGGCCAGCGCAGGAAGGAGAGAAATAGGCCTGTAATTGGCCAAGACCTCAGGGTATAGACCAGGCTTCTTAATGAGGGGGATGACCATAGCCTGTTTCCAGGCCCGTGGAACCACCCCCAAACTCAGAGAGAGATTCAGATGGGGATTCACCAGCGGGTTTACCACTGCCGCCATCTTCGCCAAAAATGTGGCCGGGCATGGATCAAGCGGCGAGCCCGAGACGAAGAAGCTGAGATAGGCGGAAAGTCTGACAGGACTGATCCTAGAGGGGTCGATGAATCTGGTCCGTCCCCAGGACAAGGAGGGACTACAGCCGACCTCAGTGGAAAAGAGTCCTGAATCAGCTTTATCTTAGTAGTAAAAAAGTTGGTGAGGTCCGAGGCCCACGTCTCAGTAGGGCCGGTCTGGGTCGCATTTGATCGTGGGGCAATGAATTCCCTAACAATCGCAAAGATCTCCTTGCAGGAATTAGAGGCAGCCTCAATCCTCCTAGCAAAGTAACCCTTCTTCTCCCGGAGGATATCACGATGGTAGGCCTTAACCATGGTTCTATAGTCGGGCCTGGCAGCAGAATCGTACTGAGTCCGCCATGCCCTTTCAGCCACCTTGCACTGCCTGCGAGAGGCACGCAGCGCTTCAGTAAACCAAGGGGCAGAGACCCGTTTAGATAGCGAACG
Organism: Lissotriton helveticus; assembly: GCF_964261635.1. Lineage (NCBI taxonomy): Eukaryota > Metazoa > Chordata > Amphibia > Caudata > Salamandridae > Lissotriton > Lissotriton helveticus. Next base: position 860,615,698 of record NC_136071.1, on the reverse strand, counting down.
AGGAGCCCTCAAAGGAGCCAGCTCATTCAGCCTGTTAACAAGCCAGGCCTGCAGAGATTCCAGGTCCCTATCCAAATCCCCCGTGAGAGGGCATGGATGTTCATACGATGCCTGCGCCAGCATTTCTGGGGTCACTGGTGGTAGCCCTCGACGCTGATCCCTGCTGTCTGAGGGCACTACTCGGGGATTTCTTATTCCCCAGTATATCAAAATTGACCAACCGATGGTCTGTCCAGAGAACCGGCAAAAGTGCCGTCACCTCTATGGGAGACGTAGAAAAGACCTGATCCAACGTGTGGCCTTTATTATGCGTTGGTTCAAAAAGATAGGGGGCTAGGCCCAGGGGAACCGTAATATCTAACAGTTTAATCACATCTGGGTCCAAAGCCTCAATCCATGTGAAAATTGAGATCTCCAGCCAAGATACAGTGGTTAGCTCTTAAGACCAGAGTTGCCATAACAGACTGAAGCTCATCAAAAAAAGAGCCAACTGGACCGGGGGGCCTGTACACTAACAGCCCTTTCACCGATTGATACGGCGCCAATATTAAAGAGAAGGCAAGGGATTCGGACCCCTTAATAGCCTCCGTAGGAATAATAGTGCATGCAACAGATTTCTTCACTACGAGTGCTATACCTCCACCCCTCCCAACCAGTCTATCTTGCCTATAAATATTGTATTCTGGAGGAATTGCTATAGCGATATCGGGATTGGAGGAGACTCCTAGCCAGGTCTTTGTTAACATCAGACACACCGGTTTTTCCACAGTCAGGAGATCAAAAAGCTCCTGAGCATGACTGCGCACTGACCTGGTGTTTAAAAGCATACAAGGATGCCTCACAATGTCCGCCTCCCGGTTGGACGGTGTAAGCGGAACATTGCCTGGCGACCAACCGCAGCCCGGGCATCTCCTCTTGCCCCTATAGCGACCCGGAAACACCTTATGACAAGCACACAATACTTTTTGTAAAGACCGCAGCTTCGAAGATGTATAACAGACCATGATGTCACCCGATAGAATTGGTCCAGCAGAGCCGGCCCCCCAACCGCTCCAATCGCCTCCGGGACGCTGACGGGCGCAGACGGGCTGGACTCTGGCGTGACTCCGGCGTCACTACGGCGAAACGCTGGGTGCAAACGCTGCGCGTAGAATGGCTGCTTTATATACAGGTCAGCGTGTCCTTATGACAGCTGATCTGCTACCCCCAAATGGCCAGGCGTGGTAGAAGACTCACCCAAGATGGCGGCCAAAGCTGAAGTGAACCGGGACCCGCTAAGCGCGGTGGAAACACAATTATAGTGCAGGTGAGGGAGCGCGATCAGAGTAAGAACAAGGTAAAATAAACGAAAAAGAAAGCAAATACAAAACAGGGATATTTTAAAAAACGCTGCCGTGTTCGTAGATAGCTCGCCCTGCAGCGCGCTACAATGTTGGGAATATCAGGGTCAGGCGTCCAAGATGTGTCAGTAGTACACCAGAACACTGGATATCTAATTAGACTGTAAAGGCTTGAAGTTCTAGACTCTGGAAGTTGAGCCTGGAGATGGAGCTGTCATCGGAACTGACAAGATGGCCGCAAGGAGGGAGTGAATGGGACGAGCTCCGGGTAAAGGGATCACTTCTGTGTAAATCCCCGACCGGAGCGACCCCATAGTAACCCCCCCTTCCGACTGAAGGCGCCCCCCACCGGGTTCTTTAATACCCCTTGGAAAGGGAAGCTGGACCACTGAAAAAGACCGCCGAGAAGAAGGACCCCTCCACGCCTGCTGACCACCGAAGCCAGCACCGGCGCCACGTCCGCTCCCCCACCCGCTGTGACTCTGCCGCTGCAGGGAGTGCCCCCTCCCCTCACTCACCGGGTCTGAGGGGGAGAATCTCCACCAGCCGCTCCATCGATAGGCGGATCGGCGATCCAGGACCTCCGAGAACAGTGCCACTCCATCCACGGTCCGGCCCGCGGACAAGGGCCGCCCTCCCCTCATCTCCTCATCTACAGCTACCTCGGTGTGAAGCGGAGGGCCCCGCTCCGGGTGGAGGACCTCACTCCGGTCCCGACGCTCTCGACCGACAGGACTGCCTGTCCCCAAAATGGCCGACCTCGTTCAAGCCCTCACAGTCAATGTACCAGGTGAGCCCAAATCTTAGTGGAAATAAGGGCCTCCGTTCCACCAGACTACCGCTACAAACAGTGTACATCGGTGCCTCCCACGGGGGCACCCCCCACGCCCTCCCCACTTATACAGCCACTTAATATCGCAAAGAGCTCCCTGACTCTAAGATGGCCGCCACACAGGACATCCTCCCAGCTACAATCCGGCCCGGATATGCACGCTCCTTTACGTGTACTGACTCACAAATAACTCTGGATAAGGAGATCTGAACCTGCCCTCCCTTTGGCCCGCTAGGTCTCTCAGTCTCCCTGCCTATCTGCACTGGACATTAGCCTTGACCGCCTGTCCCCAATATGGCCGCCACTCAGGACGGCGACCTGCTTTGAAATCGATCCCGACTTGCCCGGCCTCGCACAACACCTTCCAGCTCTAACTTAGACCGGATCTGATCCCCCTCTGCCTAGTGGGGACTCGCCTGTATCATCTGAACAGGTCTGCAGATTTCTCGACATCAGCCTTGGCTGCCTGCCCCCGATATGGCCGCCACTCAAGACATCGACCAGCAATGTATTCGGTCCTGATCTGCACTGTACCTAACATGGCCACCACACAGAACATCCTCCAGCTCTAAATTCGACCGGATCTGCTCGTTCTCTACCTACTGGGGACTCGCCAGAAACAGCTGAGCAGATCATGTGAACCTGCCCTCCCCCTTTGGCCCGCTTGGACTCGTAGTCTCCCTGCACTGCCAATTTCTCTACCTTAGCCCGGGCTGCCTGTCCCTAACTGGGCCGCCACGCAGGTCATCGACCAGCTGCGAAATCAGTGCTAATCTAATCTACTATTAACTTTAGCCCTACTGAGCCAAGAGTTCACACAGAGCTTCCCCTAGCTCAAAACTCGGTTTGATCTCCCGATCTGTCCTCCACCTCCCTCCCCCCGAGCCTCTCCCCCCCGCCCAGCCAAGATGCCCCCAGCCGCACTCTCGATCAATCATCTCGGCCCTTCCACTAACCTCCTTTCCCCTCAAGGACCGAACACCTAAGCTATATCGTTCCCACGAACGCTCTCTTTCAAATCTAAAAAACGCTTCAAACAGAACATAATAAGGCAACACCCCGAAACGCTAATTGTTGACATTTACCACTGCACAACCAGAGGTCAGAAGAAAATGGACTTTATTTTCCACACCAACAGGCCGGACGTTTGGGCCACCATCTTTAATTCATCCCTCCCTGTCTCCAAAACAACCTTCACGGATCACAACCGTAAACTAACTATCGCCCCCCTGAATCATCTATCCCTGACGGGTGACATCTCCATCACCATTTATAGGAACGGCACCATTCTTATCCAGGTGAAAGAGGAGAACCTAGAGTTCTTCGACTCTCTCTTCCCCACTCTTAGGATGGCTACGTCCCATTACCCACTCAAAACCCCCCCGCCCAACCTTCCGGCTCCGCTCAAACCCTGATTCCCCAGAACTCACCACCCCAGCACCCTGCCACTACACTACCCAGTCCCTCCTCCACCCAGCCGCTCCCGACAGCCCTAACCCCCCATACCTCACAACTCTCACCCACCGTCCGTCACACCCAACGCCCCCCCACTGAGCACCCCTCGCCACCCCAGTGTCCTTCCACTACACTACCCAATCCCTCCTCCACCCAGCCGCTCCTGACAGCCCTAACACCCCTTACCTCACTACTCTTGCCCCCCGTCCTCTACACCCAACATCCCCCCACGGAGCCCCCCTCGCTCCCCCTAAGGACCCTCAACTCACCCCTCCCCAGCCCCCGTAACTCCCCCTACTCTCAGTCCTACGCCCTCATTGAGCCGCGCCAGCGTCACCTCCCGTCCCTATCCCTTCATCCTGTCGATATCTCGTCCGCACCAGTCCCAGCTCCCCCTTTCTCCCTAGCCCCGCCCCCCCATTGCTCCCAATCTCATCCCCAAAGGACCCCTATCCTCCTCCTCCCCAGCCCACAAAGTTCCACCAACTCCCAGACTCCCCCCCTTGTGATCCTAGACCATTCCCTAGCCCCAGAAGCACCACCCGCTCTCTGCCTCCCCCCCTCAATGATCCCAGACCCCTCATCTACACCATCGCTCAATCCACCCCCACTAATACCCACTCCCCTTGTTCACTTGGTTCCCTCTAACGAAGTAAACACGCACCCCTGTTTGGACAGTAATCCACCCCACCCTCTAACCCTCCCTCAATTGATATATAGCCCTGACAACCCCAATACTCAACGTCATAACCTGCCATCCCTCTCTCCTCTAGCTCTCACTTCCCCCTCCTCTGAAGCTATCCCCCTCCCCCGTAGGGTCCACAACTCCCCACCCTCAACAGCCCTCCCACAACCAATCCCTAATACAGATCCTGCCTCCTCCCACCCTCTGATCCCCCCCACTGGAAACGCGCCCATTAGCTCTTCACACCCAGGACCCAGTTCCACTGACCCTCCCCTCTCCCCCTCACCCGAGCTAGCGCTCCGCCTCGACCTTGTTGAAGCACAGATCTCGACCCTGATCCTTGGACTGAAGGAAACCCTCTTTGCCCTTGGGAATCTCCACATCCCCCCGCCTCCCCCTAGGAATGACTTTCCCCGTGCCGTCCAGGCTCATACCCTCCCTGGTTCCCTGCCCCCTCTCACGAAAGTCCCGACGAAGTCACGAGCAGCCACTCCCAGCAGAAACTCTACCTCCCTCGCCCCGCTAGAAGTGAGCGCACTCGTCACTTCACACGAACTCCCCCCGAACCAGCCTGCCCTGGCCCCTCACGTGACTTCGACCCTCTCCTCCTCGATCCAAGTCATCACCGGAATAGGTAGGGACCTGCCCACTCGTAGAACTGTCAGACCCCCTCTTTATCTGTCCCCCATTCCCAGAGCCATCCCTGACTATTTGAAAGCAAAAGAAGACCCCCCCACTTGAACTGCATGCTTATCAACAGCCGGTCCGCAGTCAAACATGCAACGGAAATTGCTGAATCCATCCTCACCCATGACCTGGATGTGGCCTTCCTTACTGAAACGTGGCTTAACTCCCTATCCCACCCCATTCTGGATATGCTGGTGCCTCCCGGCTTCTCAATTATCCGTAAAGACAGGCCCATTCACAAAGGCGGCGGCATAGCGATCATCTACAAAAGCAACCTCGCAATCTCGGAAGCTCCCTCCTACCTGCATAGCTCCTTCGAATGCCTGTCGGTCAACATCAAATTGCACGGGCATAGCTCTCGTCAGTGCCATCTCCTCTACCATCCCCCAGGCAATGCCAACGAATTTAAAGCTCAGTTATCGGATCTGAACACCCAATCCGCACTTAATGGCGACGACAATCTAATTATGGGCGACCTCAACTTAAGATGGAACGACCACAAAAACCTGCTGATTCAATCTCTCAACACCATGCTACAAGACAACGATTTGGTCCAACATTGCTCAGAAGCAACACACTACAGAGGAGCGACCCTGGATGCCATCATTGCGAACAGAACTGCAGTCTCGATTGACCACATCATCCCGGTGGACTGGTCAGACCACCACATCATTTTATTTCATATCATCCAGCCGGCCGTGTCACTCCCACCCACTCAAGCCCCCCCTAACTGGGTCAGGAACACCACCAGAGTTCCCCGAGACAAGCTTGAGGAAGGACTAAACAAGCTCCTCCCGAACACGGTGGAGCCCCTCTCTACCTCGGAACTCACCTCGCTCTACCATTCCAATCTAGAGCTTGTCCTAGATCAGCTGGCACCTCTGAAATTAAAAAAACCCAGAAGCATCACCTCCAGATCTTGGTTCTCTACTGACATTAATGAGGAAAGAAGACACCTTAGATCCTTGGAAAGAACTTGGAGAAACAACCCCTCTCCCTTGCATCGGGACCAACTGAAGGCAGCCCGAAAATTATACTATACTCACATCAAAAATAAGAAGACTTCCTTCTTCAGTTCTGCATTAGACAATGCTAGAAACCGCCCCAAGGAACTCTTCGACATCATTAGAAACCAAACCTCCATTCCCAAGGCAGCCAACTTAACTGCCTCCAAAACTCAATGCGACAACTTCGCAAGCTTCTTCAATGAAAAAATCGCCAAAATCGATCGCTCCTTCAGCCAGAGCCCTGCAGTCATCCACTACCCCCCAGTAACCTCCTCTCTCCGCTGGTCTTCTTTCCAGCCGATCGAGGTTGAAATGATATGCAATCTTATCGACGCAGCGAAACCCTCCTCTCACTCTCTCGATCTACTTCCCGCGAGACTGACCAAGGACCTGAAGCTCACCCTAGCCCCAATATGGGGCAAGATCATCAACAGCTCCTTAAGCGAGGGCCTCATCCCTGACTGCCTTAAACTAGGACAAGTCACCCCTCTGCTCAAAAAACCCGGCCTTGATCTCACAGACATGAACAACTTCAGACCAGTCTCGAATCTTCCATTCCTAGCCAAAATTCTGGAAAAATGTGTGCTGTCACAACTAAACCAACACTTAGAGAATTCTAACCTACTGGATCCTCTCCAATCAGGGTTCAGAAAGGGCTGCAGTACGGAAACCGCTATTCTAAATGTCCTTGATGACCTGCACATGTCACTCGACTCCAACCAATGTAGCCTCCTCATTCTCCTTGACCTCTCGGCTGCATTTGACACGGTCGACCACTCCCTCCTTCTTAATGTCCTCCGAGAAAGAGCGGGCATCGAAAACACAGTCCTAAAATGGTTCACCTCCTTTCTGAACAACCGCTCTCAAAGAATAAAGATCAACAGGTTCGAGTCAGACCCCCTCCCCATCAACAGAGGTGTTCCACAAGGATCAGTACTCTCCCCACAACTTTTCAACATCTACATGGAACCCCTCACCTCTCTCCTAAGGAACTCTAACATCCCCTTCCACCTGTACGCGGATGACACTCAACTCTACTTGGAAACCACCTCGATCGCTGACATTCACAGACTTAATGCCACACTCATGGAGGTCCAACACTGGCTCTCAGCCAACCACCTCAAACTAAACGAAGAAAAAACGGAAGTTCTCCTAATTTCGAACAAAGATGAAAACCCACAAATAATGGAATGGCTCAAAGCCTTAAATGCTCTCAATGTCTCTCTTACTCCAACGGACTCAGCAAAATCACTAGGAATCACTCTCGACCCCAAACTGGACATGAAGAAGCACATCTCAAAAACAGCCAAAAGCGCATTCATGAACTTGAAACTTCTCTACAAAATTAAACCCTTCCTCCCCCCCAAAGATCTGAAACATGCCACCCAGGCACTTGTGCTCTCAAGAATTGACTATGGCATTGCTGTAATGACTGGAACAGCCAAATCACACCTGGGTCCCCTCAACTCCACCCTCAACGCTGCCGCAAGAATGGTCACAGGAACAAAGAAATTTGACCACATCTCACCGGTGCTCAAAGAACTCAAATGGCTTCCGATTGACCAACGAGCCAACTTCCGCACAGCCTGCCTCACACATAAAGCCTTGCATACAGGCAAACCAGAATACCTGGCCTCTAAACTCAAAAGGGCTGGACAATCCAGGAACCTCAGAAGCTCCAACACACTCCTGCTCATCCCGCTGAAATCACAGAAACGCAAGACCTCTAATAAATCCTTTGCGGGGAACGCTCCCAGGATTTGGAACTCCATCCCCCCACATATCAGAACGACCGCCTCCTTCCCACAATTCAAAACGCTACTCAAAGCCCTCTTCCTTGAACGCTCCGGTGCTTAGCGAGAAGCCCATCTCCCAACAGCAGAAATCTGATATCCTTTGCGGAACTCAAATCTATCCGATTCGCCCCCAATATCAGTCTCGTATTGCGTTATTATTGCTGTTGTTTTGCTGGTGTATAGGCTTTATTCCCCTCCTATCGTTTCCGATTCTTGTATTCTATGCTTATTGCCTTGATTGCACTTCTCTATTTGCTGTGAAGCGCTCTGATACCCCCCGGGTCCAGCTAGCGCTATACAAAACTTCAATAAATAAATAAATAAATAAAAAGCTGTTGGTGGTGTTTTGATGTGCACTGGAATAAACCCACATTATCAAACCTAACTAATCTTTGTGTGGAGTTTACTCTTAACACATTAGTTGGGCTATGCTCCAGGGGCGTGACAAACACAAGACCAGGAAGCCAAGCTGGCACGCCCTAACCAAATATGAACAAGCTAATGAGAGTGACAATGAATCCAACCAATGTTAAACAACAGGAGGGTTCTACACCTCAGTAAGTTGACAAAATGTCTCACTAGCAACAATACGCCCTGTCTCAGGGGGAGACCTAAAATAATGAATAATAGAAACAAAAAAAATTTGCAAAGTAAGATATTGTCCCACCAGTGATGACACTGAAATGCACTACTTTTAAGCGGGCCGACCCATTACCTTATGCTGTGGTAGGTGCAAACAGCCGGTTAATGACAATTCACAGAGGAATTAATGAAGGGGGCAGACCCACAGCCCCTCTAGGTATTTACTTATTATTCATGAATTATTGGATTGCAGGCGGCTGATGAGACAGCTAACGCATACTCGAGGCCCACCCTAAAAACAGTACTCACAATGAAAATGTAGTATTTCAAACTGAAAATTAGAGCAGAGGTGAATGAAGTCAAGACCTTTGGCCTTGGCAGAGTTGGGAGAAGCTAAACTCTTCTGCTGCCACTGCAACATGCCAGGAAATCATGAGGCCCTTACTGGCGGCCTGGACTACATGCACCACCAAAGGTGGGAGGCCTGTGCTGGTCCGCAGGGGACTGCACTGGTGGCCATTGTGGGGTTGACTGTAGTAAGGGGATCTTGTGGGGCAGAGAAGAGGAGTTGAGCTCGGTGTGCTACTCCACTGGTGGAGACTAGATGCTTGAAGGAAAACAGTGTGGTGCAGGAAGCACAGAGGCCAGTTCTCTTGGCAGGAGAAGGGGAATCTGTTAGTGAACAGTGTGGCAGGTTGCATCTAAGGTCTCAACACACTGGGCGCATCGCGCAAGAGATGGGGAATGATTGCCATATGGTGCAAGTCAACCCGCTGCCCCTTACCGAAGCCGGTACATTTTCTTGCTGTTGAGAAGAGACTCTAAGCCCACCCATCTTTCTTAAACAAAAACTGAACTGCAGGATTCACACTTGGATAAACTTACAAATGTAAACAAAACACAAAGTTGCAAGTCATTAGAATCCACACACCACTACGACAGACCAGGTAAGGTCATGAAAAGTAGTTTATGATATTGGGTGCTAAAGTTCGACTGCAGACCTTGTAACTAAAATGCACTATATACTTGGAAATGCCTAACTTTAAATTTAAGAATTAGATTATGTGATAAAAAGATTCCCTTTATATCCCTGCTCTAGGCCGCCCACAATAGACAGTGGCGGCTGCAACGTCACCGAGGCCGATCTAAGCGAGAGGTGACCCGCCATAATTATAACTGGCGCCACTCAGGCCAGTGGCCTGACAGCATCAGCTATGGCTCTTATAAAGTTTACTTCTCTGTGTCAATGTTCCAAATGACGCATTTATGGCTAAATTACCAATGAGTTATTGATTTTCTCTCTTTCAATAAAAAAGTTAAAAGAGTAACTTCATCAACGCATAAACCTTTCTTACCATGTCACTGCTATTTTCTGTACAAGTTAATATGCTCTTTAGGAAAACATTTCCTTAGGATCTAATTTTTTTTTTTAGCTTAAGGGATTTCTATCTGCTTTCATTTTGGAATGGGTACCAAAAATGTTATAAAACAAGTGGCCTTGTTTGTCTAGCACTGGGACATCTGTCGATTAATCAAAGAAAGTCAAGGATGGCTGCACATGAAGCGCCTTTAAAAAAGCGAGCAATTAAGCAATAAGGCACTTTAAAAAAAGGTCTATTCATATTTGTTGTGGCATAAATGCATATATTTTCCCTATGTATATACATGTATATCACAACTCCTTTTTCACAGTGAAAATACGGGGGCCAAAAACGACTGCTGGTGTGCGCTAGCAGCATCACCGCAACGCTGCAACAATATTCCATCCATCCAACCTCACAGGGGCGGCCTTAGGCATGTGCAAGCTGTGCACCTGCACAGGGCCACCAAACCCAGGGGCCACCACGCCAATATATATCCTTAATATAATAATCCTCTGAGGATGGATACATATTTGCGTGGCGGCCCCTCGCAGGGATTTGGCGGCCTCCGGCTCGGTTCCACTTTCAAACACCCCAACCCCCCTCTCTTCGCTGGCCTACGCGCTCCGCCCCGCCAGACCACATCTTCCGGGGCCCCCTACCTACGCTCCCTGCCCAGGGCTGCCATGAGTCTAGAGCCGCCCCTGAACCTCATGTCAGAAACAAGAAGAAGTGCACGCACTTGAGGTAGGTAAAATCAGAATCAAATCTTTAATGACTTGGGTCGCCGCAGCTTCGCACAGATGAGAGACGCGTTTCGGCAGGGAACCTACCTTTAGCACTCTAAGGGACGCCATGTTTAAAATGCCATTAAAGACTGGAAGAGACTAGACATTGACGAAATAGTACAATGCAAAAGCGCAATGAAAACACCCCATACATTAAATACATTCAATTCTTCACTCAATGGTATGTGAAAAAATATATAACAGAGAATGTATAAATCGTTCGTTCGTTCGTTCAAATAACTTTATTTCGATTTCTCAAAGGAAATCATAAAAGTATGCAAGTTAAAATATAACAACATAAAATCATAATACACTCCCAAAAAGAAGAAAAAACATCATATGACCACGATCCAAAAGGAGGTATCCACTATTTCTAAATCCTCCAAGGCTTTTGAAATTAAATTGGATGAGTTAGAGAACTATAATAGAAGGTCAAACCTTCGAGTGGTAGGTGTGCCAGAAAATATCGAAGGATCCGACATGGTGCAATGGATTACTTCCTTTTTTATGCGAGAGGTAATCCCGGACTTTAAGGGAGATTTAACAATTACTCGTGCACATCGAGTTCCAGCTCGTCCATTTCTTAATTCTCCTTTCCCTCGGACAATTATTGTCAACTTTGCTGATGTAAGGGTCAAAGAAACTATTCTATCACAAGCCTTTAAGCAGAGACAATTCCATGCAAATCCTACTACTAAATGTCGGATTTTCTCCGATATGTCAGCGGCCGCAGCAAGACGGAGAAAAGACTTTGTAAACAGTTTACAATTATTCAAAGAAAAAGGTGTCCAAGCATCAATGGCACAGCAGGCAAAGTTAAAAGTCTTGATAAAAGGCAAATTCTATTTGTTTACGGACGTTGATGGGGCACGTGAGATGCTTAATCAACTGCAGAGTTAATGTAAATACGAGGGGGAGGGAAGGGGAGGAACAGGGAGGTCACAGAGTTAGAGGCGCAACAACAAGGCGCCTCCATGAGAGGGGTGAGTGTCAGGTGGCCAGCGTGAGGTGAAGGTGATGGGCAAGGCCACAGGACTAGGTGCTGGAGGGGAGCACCTGAGAAGGGTTGTGGGGTGGGGGTGGGAAAAAAAAAAAAGAAAAAAAATTGAAGTTTTTGTTGGATTTTGATGGCAAAATAAGTTGGAAAAATGCATGTTTTTTTGAGCTATTATTGAGTTATACATATATCTATCGGGGGGCTTAGAGTGATTTCTTTCAACGTTAAGGGGCTGAATAATAAAAAAAAATGCGAGCAATTGAGCACTGGGTTAAGTCAGAACGACCAGCTGTCGTATTGCTTCAAGAAACTCATATATCTGCAGCTAAAATCAACTCTTTTTCTATGTTTAAAACCTGGTCGGAATACAGAGGTTTTTCATGTGCCCAAGAGTCTAAAAGTGGGGTTGCTATCTTTCTTAATCAGAATTTAGATGTAGAAATTGTACAGTATGAAGATGGGGGACGGGATGGTGGTGTTGGGTTACGTGCCTAATAAAAGGCAGGAAAAGACCAATTACATTCGTTAGTTTCTATGCCCCGTGGAAGACTGCGCCCCAATTTATGACGAGTTATTTCAATCCTTATTGTTAGTCAGGGGGGACATAGTGATAGGTGGGGATTTCAATATCCTTATAGATCTAAAATTAGATTCCACCAGTAGGCCAAGAAAACAATCCAAACCAAAATCAAGAAGATCCATTATGCAGAATATATCTTTACTGGATCTTTGTGACCCGTGGCGTGCTAAATTTCCACAGAAAAAAGAATTTACATGTTGGTCAGGGAGACATAAATCATCATCGCGATTAGATTTCTTTTTAGCTTCAAGATTATTAACATTTTCCTATCAAAAATGCTTTCATAATGGTTTTTCAGACCACGCAATGCTGCTAATTGAATTTTTTGAAGTAGGTGAAGAGATGAAATCATTATAAAGATGGATATTTAATAAAAATGCACTTGCAGGATAGTAACTGGGTTTCTTTTTTAGAATTAGAAATCTCTGAGTTTATAGCTCGCAATCTACAGACAGCCCCACTTCACATTGTTTGGGACTCATTAAAAGCTTTTATTCGTGGGATCATAATTAGTAAAGATGCAGAAGAATGGCGTATTCTTAAACAAACTAAGACCTTACTCTATCAAAAAATCCACTCACTTACTCTGCGGCGTCAAGTGAACCCCTCGAGTGATGTGCAAAAAGAATTAAATGAGGTTAAACGTGAACTTAACTCGCTCCTTTTTTCTCAGAGTGAACAGCAATTCTTAATAAACTCTCAGAGGGTTTACGAGGAGAGTAATTCCTCCGGGAAGCTCCTTGCCTGGCAAGCAAAAGAGCAAGCCGCCGCAAAATTAATCCATTCTTTAAAATGCCCTGTCACTCAAGTTGAAGTTTCACAGACGGATGCCATTGGTACCATTATGTTGTTCCACTATAAACAGATATATAGTCAGCAGCAAATTATAGATCACTCTAAGCTCAAATTTCTTTTAACCAAGCATAATATGCCCTCCCTAGCACAGATAGATAGTGATTCAATGCAACGGTTATTTACCAAACCAGAAGTAGAACTAGTGGTTAAAAACTTACCAATTGGTAAAGCTTGTTGCCCGGATGGTTTTCCGGCTGAATTTTTTAAGAGTTTTTTCTCTCCGCTCTCTGATTTATTATTGCAATTATTCAACTATATGTTAATGGGTGGTCAAGTTCCGGATTCTTTTGGGGAGGGGACCGTTGTTAGTTTTCCTAAAAAAGGTAAAGATTCAAAAGACCCTAACTCATACCGACCTATTATACTACTCAATACCGACTATAAGATCCTTACGAAATTACTAGCAATACGTTTTAATTCAATTGCAACAGATCTTATCCACCCAGATCAGAATGGTTTTGTGGCAGGCCGGCAATTAGCAACTAATATCCATTTTCTTACAGAAGCGTTAAATTATTTTCAAGTTAAAAAAGTCCCGGCCTTAATTTTATTACTAGATGCGGAGAAGGCTTTTGATTTAGTAGTCTGGTCAACTTTATTTGTTATTTTAAAACACTTTGGTATCCCTTCACAAATTATTAGTTTAATTCAAAATTTATACACGGGTGCTAGAGCAAATATAATTATAAATTCTGCTATGGTGGGCGCAGTTTCGGTCGAACGGGGCACCAGACAGGGTTGCCCCTTATCCCCTATCCTTTTTGCTTTTTTTATTGAACCGCTAGCCATTGCTATCCGTGAATCTGTAAATATCCCTCCACCTATTACATCCATGGCAAAAATTAAACTCTATGCCGATGATATCATGTTGAGAATTAAGACGAATATCCATTCTCAAACCGCAGTCTTGCAGCTCTTTGAAGATTTTGAGGCTCTAGGAGGATACCGAATTAACATAAAAAAAACTGAAATTTTAGTATGTGGAGGAGGGGAGGTGGTTTTACACGCGGATTTAGCTTGCTGTATCAATTCAAGACCAAAACGATATTTAGGGGTTATGTTTTCTACCTTGGTTTCTGAGTTATTTACGTTGAATTTTGACCCACTTGTACGAAAAGTCCAATCCTTATTTACTAGATGGGGCTCACTACCACTTTCTATTATGGGACGGGTGGCACTGATAAAGATGTCTGTCTTACCATTATTCAATTTTTTATTTTCAGCTGTCCCATGCTTTCTACCCAGTAGCCTTTTTTCCAAAGTAGAATCTCTATTTTCGAATTTCATATGGGCTAAAAAACGCCCCAGGATAGCAATAAAGATACTTTACGTAGACACTGAACTGGGAGGCCTATCTCTTCCCAATCTCAGAGATTATTATAGCGCATATTTTGCTCAGTATTTAGAATGATTTAAATCAGAAAAACAGAATCCAAATTTTTTTATTAATTTTTTCTTTGACAAAATTAGTCAAGAGGCTCAAACCCCTGTTCCTTTGCACATCTCTAAATCACCAAAACTTACTCGATATAAAATAATGTATTGGTTTTTTAAACGTCGGGACGCTCTCCTGAAAAAATATTCTCTTCCGCAGTTTAATTCTAGAACTCCTCTAAGGAATGCTCTCATTTTTATGAGAATTAATATCGGATCAGATATTGTTTGTCAATGGGAGCGAGCAGGGTTTAGTACTTTATTTGACTTTATAAGAGAAGGGACTTGGCTGTCACCAAGAGAAATGCAACAATTAATCCCAGGGAAGTTTATGTTATTTAACTCATATGTTTCGATTTTTAAAGCTCTGGGGCAAGTGGAAGTAAGAATGATTGATTCTCCTTGTCAGCTGTGGGATGATCTATTTCTGATTTCTCAGAATAAGAAACCAGGAGCATGGAAACGGTATTTAGCTCAATACACTGATTTGGACCTTAGTGTAAGATCCATTAAAAAATGGCAAGAACAAGAAAATCATGTTCTTACCATGAATACCTGGAACTGTATAAACAAATTGAATTTCAGTGTTCTTCGTGGATCTAATTGGAGAAGAATGATTTTTTTACTAAATGGCTTCTTTATCGAACTCCTGCTGTCATCTCAAAAATGTATACGAACGTTAGTGCTGTCTGTTTTAGATGTAAGCAACATAGTCCTGCTAATTGGTCCCACATTACAGTTCACTGTACTAAAATCGTTCCTTTTTGGACTGAGATATTCGAATACTTACAAAAGTTTTGTGGGATTCAGATTGATTATAATGTTAAGTTAATACTTTATGGTTATGACAGTGAACTCGGCCTGTTTGGACAGTCGGTTAAATTATTATTTATTGTGATGGCAGTTGCGAGGTCCTTGGTTCTGCAGAATTGGAAATCAACTCAAGCTCCTTTGTTTAATATTTGGCTCCAGAAAATGAGAAATGTTAGAACAAGCGAATTTCGTTATGCAAAGCGAATTGGGGGGATAAGGAAATTTGATAAAATTTGGAAATCATTTTTTGAGTAATTTTGGAAACTGTATTATGTAAACTGATTTTGAATTGTATGGATGTCAATATATGCATTTTCTTTACTAGTTGAAACTTGATACAAAAACTTCAATAATAAAATGTGTTAAAAAAAAGTAAACAGTCAATTACACTGCTACTAAATCCTCCATCCAAATATTTATTTATATATATCCACTCATTCTTCAAGGTAAATTGCTATATATATAATGCATATTTAAATAACGAAGCAAACCACATTCACTGGATGATGTCATCAGTGATGTAATTTGAGATGTCATCAGTGATGTCACTGACCATGTCATGAATGATCTAATATGTGACATCATCAGCAGTGGATTGCGGGTGCGCGAAATATAGTTAGTACAACTAACTATATAGGAGCAATTTCATTGGTTTTGTTATGTTATGTTATGTTATGTTACGTTGTTTTTGTATAGCGTACGGCTACTCGGACTGGAGTGTCCCGACGCTTTTTTCCACCAACGGCTGATAAAAAGTAACACAACACAGTAAAAACAGAATCCACAGAAAAAAAAACAAAAAACCATTTAATAAAGAAACAAACTAAGAGTTAAAAAGCCACGTCTTCAGGCTCCTCCTGAACTGAAGTAGATTGGGAATGCTACGTAAGGAAAGCGGAAGCGAATTCCACACCTGGGGAGCTCGACAACTAAAGGATCTACCTCCAGCACGAGCCTTCCTTACCCGTGGCACCACAGCTTTAAAAAGGGATTCCGAGCGGAGAGAACGAACTGGATGATAAAAGTTCAACCTCCGCTGCAGGTATCCTGCCCCTGATCCATGCAGAGCTTTATGCATCAGGGTCAGGGACTTAAACAGAATCCGCTTCCTAATAGGGAGCCAATGAAGCTTCTGAAGCAACCCCGAGGCACGGGCTCGCCTACCAAGACCGAAGATTGCCCGGGCAGCAGAGTTCTGCACCACCTGGAGGCGCTGGACCAGGTAATCGGGGAGGCCAAGAAAGAGAGCGTTGACATAGTCCAGCCTCGAACCGATAAGAGCCTGAACGGTAATCCTCCTGTGCTCCTCCGATAGTAAAGGCAAAAATTTGCGGAGCATCTTCAGGATTCCGTAACAGGTACCGGCCAGGCCAATAATGTGGGTTCGCAATGCCAACTGGTTGTCTAACTTGACGCCCACATTTTTAGCAACCTGGGAGGACTGAGCGGGAGGATTCATGTCGGACGGCCACCAAAGCTGCCAATCCGGCTCGACGACGCAACCAAAAAATAAAATCTCAGACTTGCCCGAGTTGGCCCTCAGACTGTTCCGTTGGAACCAGTCGAAGACCAGCGCCAGGCAGTCTTGGATTCTCTCTCCATCAAACTCATGATCTTTTCTGCAGGTGAAGAGGAGTTGCGTATCGTCGGCATAGGAAACGATCTGGGCCCCATGCGCCTCCACCAAGTCCGCCAAAGGGGACATAAAGATGTTGAATAGCGTGGGGCTCAACACAGAGCCCTGTGGAACCCCAACTCCCAAAGGCGGCATCTCGGCGGAGCTCTGAGAAACCCAGACCGTCTGGCGGCGGTCTTCAAGGAAGGAAGTAAACCACCTGAGCACCGTCCCCCTGAGGCCGATGTCATAAAGCCTCGCTAGAAGCGCCTTATGGGGGACAGTGTCGAAAGCCGCCGACAGATCCAACATGACCAGCATGGCCCTTCCGCCGACATCCAAGGTCTCCCTAATAATCTCAGTTACCTCCAACAGGGCTGTTTCCGTGCTAAAGTTGGGACGGAAGCCCGATTGCGATGAATGGAGCAGATTGTTAGCTTCCAAGAAGCTCGACAGGACACCGTGGGCATGTTTTTCCGTGATCTTCGCCAGTGCAGGTAAAAGCGAGATGGGCCTGTAGTTCGCCAAAACCTCGGTGTCAAGACCCGGTTTTTTTAGGAGGGGGATCACCATCGCTCTTTTCCAGGAGCTGGGGACCCTTCCCTCCCTCAAGGAGGTATTGAGGACAGAGTTGACCAGGGGATTCACCACCGCCGCCATCCCAGCCAAAAATTTGGCAGGGCATGGGTCAAGTGGCGAGCCAGATTTAAGATTGGCCAATAACATCTGAGAGACATCACAGGCAATAGTAGGGAAGTCGGACAGCGTCCCCGCAGACATCTGCGGAGGACTACAGTCCACCCTCTCACCGATGCCTGCCTCTGGTCCCTCCCCGAAGGTGGCCTGAATGGCCTTGATCTTACTTGTGAAGAAGCCAGCAAGATCGCGCGCCCAAACATCCGCTGAAGCTGGCGGGGGCGGATGGGAGCTGGGTATGAGTAAAATGTCCAGCTAACTATAACACCACTAAAACCTATAGTTTTTTCAGTGAATTTCAAAGGTTTTTTAAAAACTAATTCCTAACTATATAACTCCTGAAACCTATGGTTTTTTCAGTGAATATATATATATATATATATATATATATATATATATATATATAAGTGTCTGTGTGGGTCTTTGAGTGCCTGTATGAGTGTTTGAGTGGGTGTGTGAATGTCTGAGTGGGTCTTTGAGTGCCTGTATGAGTGTTTGAGTGGGTGTGTGAATGTCTGTGTGGGTCTGTGAGTGCCTGTGTAGATCTGTGAGTGGGTATATAGGTGGTGCTATGCATTTTGGGCATCTGCATCTGCATACTTAGGGTATTTAAAAACGAGAACCATGGACTCTGCTCTCACCAGGAGACGACAAGAAAGAACCCACTTATCAGTCACTATACATCAGTTTGTGCTCCAACAGATCAACAATGAATTCACCTCCATTAAGGATTTCATATTGTTTTTCAGCGTGAAATACGGGAGGACACACATTTGTTAGGATCATTTTCATTTTACTGAAGCAGAGCTTCAACCGGGGCACCTACTATGTTTATATTAGTAAGGGCTTCCAGTGGAGTTTTAATTTCTGTGAAATCATCACCAGGGCCAGAATCGAAGCTCATTTTTTCCCAAGAAGAGTCCTCAGTTTTGTCAAAAACGTCTACACAACTGGAGTACTTTCATTTTAGTTAATTAGTAACTGCTACCTCATTGGGTAAATGTCTTGTGCATATTCTACACAACAGCTGCATAAAGGACCCTGAGGTGTGCATGTAATTTTGGCAATGTGATTGTTCCTCAAGTGTCTTCATCCACAAATCGTCAAGAGAAGATGATAAGACTACAAAGAGGTGAAGATACACCACACAGAGGTACTTCCTCTTAACTAAATGAAGTAAGTTCTTCTTTGTGGGTTGGAGATGTCCTTGCATTCCTCTGCATCAAGAACATGCCACCAAAATTGGCAGGAAACACTTGCAAGGGCCATTTGTTAAGCTGTCCATCAACATGGAGTAAAGGTGGGAAGACCTTTGCTTATTACTAAGGAAAATGGGGCAATGCAAAAAGGGGCTGAGTTTGCAGATGATTTTGCACATTTGCGTACTCAGGGTAAATTGAAAGGGAGAATGATGGACTCTGCTCTTACCAGGAAAGGGCAAGAAATAAATCACTCATCACAGTCACCACAGATCAGATTGCACTCCAATAGATCAATGATGCAGTCACCTTTGGTTTTTCCTGAGGGCAGGGGGCCATGCGGCCCGTTCCCTGGGCTGATTTCAGGTCCAGGGACCTCATCCCCCGGGGCCCAGACAAGATTTAATAAGGGAGAGGCGCTGCATAGCCCCCCTCCCCGGGTCGATTTCGGTCCCAGGGACAACATCCCCAGGGGCCTGGCCAAAACTTAATGGGGGAGGGACAGGGGTGGTTCCTCCCCCATTAAGGAGGAGAATCGCCCCACCTGCTTTCCTGTGACCACAGCAAATAAACATGATGTAAATAAATTGGTCATTACCATTCTAGCATGACTCGAATGTCAGAGTGTGAGGGCCGACATGGGGGCAGGAACAGGACATGGCTGATGGCGGGAGCAGAATGACTTGCGAAGCTGCCAGTGCCCATGTTGTTGGATTGGCCGTCAGTCTCGCGATGGCCAGCCCAACATGCGCACTTCAGCCTGTACAATTCCAGCAGTGTTGTCATCAGTGATGTCACTGACCATGTCATGAGTGATGTAATATGTGACATCATCAGCAGTGCATTGCGGGGATGCGAGATATAGTTAGCTCTACTAACTATAACGGCAGAATTTCTCTGGTTTTGTACAAGTGAAATGTCCAACTAACTATCTAAGAGTTTTTTAAATGCTATTTTCTAACTATAACGTCCCTGAAGCCTATGTTTTTTTCAGTGAATTTCTAAGGTTTTTTTAAATGCTAATTTCTAACTATAACCTCCCTGAAACCTATGGGATTTTTGTGAATTTCAAAGGTTTTTTAAACGCTAATTTCTAATTATAATGTTCATAAAACCTATGGTTGTTTCAGTAATTTTTAATTTTTATTTTTATATTTTGTAAGTTTAAGATCCTAAAAATAGTTATTGTAATTATTTACATTTTTGTTATTAAAAGTATATAATGTCTTCTTTTTTATTAAATACTAAAATATATATTTTTTTTAGAGATTAGTGAAGCCGCACACCCATCGTGTACCTATCTCAGTCGGTGCGCGGATTCATAACGCCATATTGGTGAAGATGTGAATGATGCGTATTTCAGCCAGCCCACTTCGCTTACAGGGAAGGAACGACAACGCTACATGTCCCAGGTCTTCCCTGTAGTGATCTGCTGATCACAGGTCTAGTTGTCAGCATGCCACAGCCACTCCCTCAAGGCTGGTTTACACTCACATCACACCCATGCAGTACAGGCATCACAGGACATGTGACCCAGCCAATAAAAAGGGCGGGCGCATGTGCTGGACGCCATTTCCATTCTCTACCATGACTTGAAGTACACAGTGTTGGAGTCAGCCGAGGCACTTTCCCCGACAAGGGCCTCCCGCCATAAGACGATGACTTGAGTTCCACTGAGTTAGTGCCACCAGAACTGAGCGGGTGTGCAGCCTGCGATGATGCGTAGCCTCAGTACACCATCCTGGTAATCAAGACCCGATTTGAATTGTGAGCTTGGCTGGACAGCGTGTACGCCACACAGAGATGACTCCTCGGCGCGGTGCATTGATATGTTCCCGGCCATTGCGATATCAAGACCCAGAATCAAATGTGAGACCCTCTGGCTGCCAAGGACGCGGGCCCCGACCTTGCAGCTCGCTTCAACACGTGGTGGGCCCTCTTGGACACACACCGGTGGCGGAAGGTAAGCACAGAGGCTTGTTTGCACAGCGGCGGGCAGTCACCTCTGAGCGGTGAGACTGGATGGTGTGCGGCAGCCTGGATGCGCAGGGGCAGACAGACACATCTGGGCGGTGGGAATTGATGGGGTGCAGCAGCCTGGGTGCGCGGGGGCCGGACAGCGATGAAGGCGTGTGCAGTTGTATGTAATCTGCCATTACTGATTCTATACTATGTTTCAGATGAGTGAGCTTGAGGGCTGCAGTATGTCCCGGCATGTGGTTGGAGACACACTGGTGGTGGAAAGGTGAGCAGTGAGGCCTGGGTGCGCAGGGGAAGACAGTCACCTCTGGGCGTGGGAGTGGATGGTGTGCAGCAGCCTGGGTGCGCTGGGGCAGGCAGACCTCTCTTTCTCTCTCTCTTCCTCTCTCTCTCACTCTTTCTCGCTCTCTTCCTCTCTCTCTCACTCTTTCTCTCTCCGTTGATGGGCGCATGACGCACAATCTTATCTTGCTTTTTGTCTTGCAGGCTGTGATTCACAGATTGTCGAAGGATGACACGCCATGGCTATACCTACTTTTATTTTGTTGTTTTGTTTAAATAACATGTTTTGTATGTAAATCCATAGATGACTGTGATTCTCATTTGTCCAACCTCACATGCATCTTGATTGTTAGAATTGTGCGACACAGCCGATTTGTTATGTCTCAGATTTTGGAAGGTTGCTGTCATATTTGTTTGTCGGGGGGTCAGTGGGGATGGTGGACAAGGGGGTGGTGGTGGGGGTGTCGGGCACTCTTGTGTGTCCAAGCTGCATGATCGTTGGCTCCATGGCATCTGTTGTCATTCAGGTGTGGCTGTAGGCTGGGCTCCCTTTCATGTTGCAGGTTGTAGTCGGACTTTACACCAGTTCAGAGCAGGTGTAAACTTCCTGGTGCTAACGCACCTTATCATCTGTTTTGTGTTCTCTTCACCGATCTTGCGAAGTGGTGTGGTCACTGCTTTTTGAATGGGAACGCCTACTCGAAGTCAGGAAGCAAGATGGCGGATTGAAGACGCCGCTGAGAGGACGCTCCCCGCTTGTGCCCTGAACTCCGGAGGAAACTGGTGTTTTTCGCCGATTTAAAGTTGCTAAATATTTGTCCTTTTGACACGCGAGGATTTAGAGGCTGTTGGTGAATTGCGTGGGCACATAACTATCTGTTCATAATCACTGACTGGCGAGTGGTTACTGGTTACCGGCAACTGGTGACTGATTACGGAGGGGTGAAAATTGGGAATCGGCGGCTTTGTGCTTTTGGCAAAACTCAGCGCAGACTCAGCGGAGACGCCCCGTCATACCTATTTCCCCTGTTTTACTTTGCTCTACCACGCAGAGATACACAGAGACCAAGCGTTTGCTACAATTGAGGAAAACTGCCAAATCCGAATACTTGAAAAAACGCTCCAAGCAAATGGGTGCCGGCGATATTAACAGCGCTTGACTGTGAAGACTGGCTGCCGGCTGTGGAGAAAGGGGAGAGAGGGAGAGGCTGCCTGCCGCTTGCTGCTTGCCGGTGCGAGGGGAAAAAAAACGCCCTGATGACACGAAAGAACCCGGTGCGGCAAAACAGAGTGAAAGGCACCCCCCCAGGGGAAAGCACTGAAGCAGCAACTGCATTAGTTTTTAAATCAATTAAACCAATATCGCCAGCAGTGGTTGCGAGGATGCCACGCAGTACGGTGAAAGCCCCAGAGAGTTCAGCTGACACAGAGCAACAAACCGGTAAGGCCCAGACTATTCTTTTACACCCTTCCCCTCTTACTACGCCCCCCCATACCTTCTACACCAGTTAAGGAGACAAACCTCTTGCTAACCCCAAAAAACCAAGATTAAAAAAAAGAAAAAGACTTGTCTGCTAGCAAGATTTTAAGTAACAATGGCGGATTTGATGGTGTTGGGTGTGTTTCCTCTACTGCCATGGCTGATTCAGATACTAATAAATCAATGAAGGCTGTTACACCTAATAAAAACTTGAACGACGGGTCTGAGAGGATTAAGGTGGTCAGAGAGGGGCTGAGGGAGTCAGAGGGAGTAAATAAAGAGCTGGCAGTGGAATTGGAAGAGTTGGAAATATCGCTAGTAAATGGCACCCCTCCTCAAACTCTTCAATCTTCCAAAGTTAATAAATCTGGTAATAATATTGCCACAGGATCTTCCACAGGACTTATTACAGGCACAAGAACAGCTGCAGTGGCAGGGACAACGGTAGCTAGTTCGACCACAGCAGTTGCAACGAAAATTACAAGCGAATGCATAATTATTACTACTAAAAAACAAGCTCAAGCACAAGTACCAGTACCAGATTCAATTCCGGGAGAACAGAGAACAGATAGTGATGGAGCTGAGGTACTAGAAGAAATACAAGAGAACGATTCTGATGAAGAATATGAAGAGCTTTTTGAGGAAGGGGGAGGGTCTGATAAGACCGAACCTTCCATATCTCCTGCAGGAGACCGTAACCCTTTGGGTTTCAAGAAATGGGGGAGGTTTCAAAGCAAAGAAAGGAGGGAGAAAATTGAAACCTGCACTATTAACTACCACATTAGTATCAACACCTACTGGAGGGAAATTGATTAGAGATCAAACCCCTTTGCTCAAGTGGATGCAACCTAAGGGGGGCAATAAGAATATGGTTTCGTGCTCTTCAGGTACTATCTCTACAGAAACGAATACTTCAAAAAATTCACAAAATTTTCCTACCAAAAAAGCGGTTTTATCAAATCCAGATCTAGATCTAGAGCTGTTGAAGACACCTTTAATTGATGTTTCTGCTGGCGCTACATTATCCACTGGATATACACAGCTGAATCCCAATTCCAAAGGCAAAGAAAAATCTCATGTCGGTATTACTTCTGGCTGTGAGACTCTGCCTGAACTGGTGCCTCTACCACTTCCTCTACCACTACCACTCCCTATTTCCCCCAACTATTCTAAGGCACCCTCTGATATCACCTCTCTGGATTTAATTTTAAAAACTTTAATGCTACATCGTCAAGAGACACAACAACATTTTCTCCAATTAAGGGAATATAACATCAAGGTTCATAATTGTTTGCAGGAAGTAACTAACAAATTAAATGGTGTCACTAAGGAGATCGAAGAGCTACAACAAAGGGTGGTCGAAGTAGAGCAGACGCTGGTCACTACTACAACTCAAATAAGTCAACATACAGAAGATGTAGGGTACTTGCAGAACAAAGTCGAAGAAATGAAAAATAGGCAGAGGTGACAGAATCTGAGACTTTTTGGGATACCCGAGGGATCAGAGGGCTTAGATGCCAGGGCTTACTTGGTTAAACTTTTTCAAAGAGCATTTCCGACCTCTCTGACTGGGATTGGGATTCCCAACTCCAACGGGTACATAGACTGCCTATAATTTTAAGAAACAAAGAGAGCAAATACCCACGACCTATCATGATTTATTTCTGTAACTATTTGTTAAGACAAGGGGTTTCAATCAAAGCTAGACCGAATAACTCTGTGACAATAGATAGCGTAACCTTTTTTGTAAAATCTGATCTTAGCAAGACTACTATGGATAAAAGATGGGGGTTGCGCAAACTGATTGATGCTTTTAAGTCCCGGGGGGCAATAGTCTATCTTCAAGAACCTGCTCGTCTTAAAGTTATCAAAGCTGGCCATACCTACTACTTTACTGAGATAAAGGAAGCTGAACAACTTCTTGCAAAAATGGACTTAAATATGTAAATAGAGAGGAATGAAAGTCAGAGGAGAGAAAGATAGAGAAAGGGGGGATAGAGGAGTGAGAGAGCGGTAGGGGGAAAAAAAGGTTCAAGCTTAATTACTTCTATCTACCTATCTTCTAATTAACTGGGGCATCCGGTTTTGTTTTTGATTTCTTTGTATGACAATAATACAGAGGGATGGGGACTTGGGGGAGACCGCTCTGATTGGCTGCCCCTTCAAGCGGCAGCAGAAGATAGAGGTAGGCTTCCGGGTAGGTACTGGAGGGAGGGTACTGGAGGGAGGGGGCTTTTGTTGGAGGGTAGGGAAAAGGGGCTGCAGGGAGGGGGGTCATGGAAGTCTGGAGGGGAGGGGGTTATTCAGGGGGAGGGGAAAAAGGTGACACAAGCAAAAAGACATAAGGTGCAGATTAAGTAAGACATTTTCTATTTGTTTTAGGATTAAAATAGTCATTCCGAACATATTTGAATTAAGATATGTATCAAGTTAATTGCCTAGCCTGGAATGTTTCAGGTTTCAACAATAAAAGTAAAAGACAACTTGTATTTGAGGAACTTAAAATGTATAACCTTCATTTTGCACTTCTAAATGAAACACATATTCGTTTTCAAGATAGAAAAATGTTAGAACAAGGGGGGTATGAATTAATAATATGTACACCATTAAATGTATCAACCCGGGGAGTGGCTATACTCAAGAAAAAATTATTTAAGGTAGAAGTTCTTAAAGTTGCTTCTGATAAAGCCGGTAGGTGGGCAATTGCACAATTAATGTTATCAAATTGCAAATATATTTTATGTGCAGTGTATGGATCAAATTATGACGATGCAGCAGTTTTTGACCAACTTAATATTGAATTACTAGATTGGGAGGGGGAGCTAATATTAATGGGTGATTTCAATTGTGTTATTAATGTAAAAGATACTACGAAGGGCATCCCCTCACAACGTATGCGCAAAACAAGGGCTGCCATTTTAGAACTTGCACGCATACATAATTTAAAAGATGTTTGGAGGAATCTCCACCCTACACTGGCAGGATATACTTATTATTCAATACCACATAAAATGTGTTCCCGCATTGATATGGCTTGGGCTACGGATACTATACTTGAAGGTAGCAAAATGGAGATCTGTCCTAAAGTAACATCGGACCATGACCCCATTTTGCTAGGTTTTAATATTATATCTAAAAAACAGGAACCCAGGTTATTTTCATTTCCAAGACATTTGATATTCAACTCACTATTCATCAACCAGCTGAAGGAACATATAAAAGAATCTTTGGAGTTTAATATTGATTCGGCCCCACTTATTTTTGTATGAGACGCTTGCAAAGCAAGTATTAGAGGTTTCGCCCAGCAATTTATTATTCAGCAGAATGCAAATCGAAAAGAAGAGATACGGGGCATTACATCTAGTATCAGGGCTTTAGAAGAACATTTGGCTGAAATTACTAGGCAGAAGGGTGCAGGGCCAACTACTAATTTAAATAAAGCAAGGCTGGAACTCAAATTAATTACTTTACGCTGTGAGACCAAAATATTTCTTAGGGATAGAGTTAGTACCAAGCTGCACAAGTATAAACTATCACAATATGAGAGCGGTGATAGAATCGGCAAAATTCTCGCTTACAAGGTTGCAGAGGATAGAGCATCCTCTTTAATTAAGAGCATAAGAGGGGCCGATGGAACTAATTATACTTTACCCGAGCAGATTTTACAACAATTTGTCAAATACTATACTAAACGTTATACTCCCGAGAATATTCCTCCAATTGAATCTGTGCAAAAATACATTAGAAATAATTGGCTATTAGAAGCAGATGCAGAAGCGTTGGAAGAATTAGAAAAAGATTATAGCCTTGCAGAATTAAAATTAGCCATCTTTTCCCTTCCCTCTGGGAAATCCGCTGGGGACGATACACTCTCGATTGAAATATATAAAAGTTGCAGTGAGGAGCTTCTCCCTCTACTTTGCTTAGTTATTAATCATATAGGGGTAACTGGTAGGGCTCCGACTTCTTGGAGTACCGCTAAAATTATTTTTTTCTTAAAAAAGAACAAAGCACCTTCAGAGTGTGGATCTTATAGGCCCATCTCTCTGATTAATTCAGATGCCAAAGCATACGCCAAATTAATTGCTACTAGATTATCTCCTCTTATGCCCAAGTTAGTTAGCCAACATCAACACGGTTTTGTGGTAGGCAGAGACACAACTTTGCATGTTAATATGGCTATTACTGCGTTCGATGTTGCTGCAACTAACTCCTCCCCACTCGGCATGGTACTTCTCGATGCTCAAAAAGCATTTGACCGAGTGGGGTGGGAATATCTCTGGGCTACTCTTAAGAAAATTGGTTTTAAAAAACAATTCCTAATGAGAATACAAGCACTCTATGACTGTCCAAATGCTATAATAGGGTATGATAATTTGCTGTCTTCAAGGTTCCCAATTTTAAGAGGGACTCGTCAGGGGTGTCCGTTATCACCTCTTTTATTTGCCCTTGCTATGGAGCCCCTTATTAATGCTATAGAAGCACAGGAACGTATAAAACCATTTAATTTTGGTACCAACTTACTTAAAATTATAGCATACGCGGACGACCTGGCGATTTATACAACGGATGTCACAGAAGCCATGGTCGGAATCATTATAGAAGCTGACGCTTTTGGTGCAGTCTCGGGCTACAAATTAAACCTAAATAAGACACAAATCATAGTTAATCATAAACCACGGATCCCAGTTGCTGGCATTTGCCACACAGCTACCTATTTAGGTGTTAAAATTACATCCAACATCAGGGGTATTATGGCACTGAATTATGATGCTCTATTAAAGGACACTAATGTTCTTCTTAAAAAATGGCATAAGGTTCCCCTAAACCTTATTGGGCGAATAAACCTCATTAAAATGAAAATTCTGCCAAAATGTTTGTATTTATTTAGGTGTATCCCTTTGAACATTACCAAATTATTTTTCAGAAAACTTGATGGCATTCTAGGTAGTTATATATGGGGCTTCAAAAAAAATCGTAGATCGCTATCTACTTTAAAGTTACCGTTCAGTAAGGGCGGTCTTAATTTCCCAGATTTTAGAACTTACTTCCTAGCATCCTTTATGAGGCGTCTACAGAGTCTTTTTAATTCCAGCAATCCTTATTATTTTCACCAATTTATGCTTGGAACCGATTCCTTACAATTTCTTGCTAGAACTAATGACCCAAACTACTTTAAAAGAGTCAGGTTTAAGACCGCCAAAGACATAATATACATATGGAATATAATACTGGGCTGAATAAAACGTCGATCTTTCACCCTAATTAAACTCTTTGGAACAATCTGAGTTTACCGGGTATTTTTAGTGATTTGGGGTGCAAGATTTGGGCTAATTTAGGCATAATGAAACTGGGTGATTTATACGGCTCGTCAGGCTTGTTAGAGTTTGAAACACTTAGGCTACTATATAAATTACCGGCGTTTGCGTACTTTAAATACATACAAATCCGAGACTTTCTTATTGGGAAACTAAAGCTTAAAGAGATTTCAGATTCAGATTTTTGGATTTGCATGTATGGAGGAGGGGGGAAGAATAAAGCTACGATTAGCCTAGGGTATAAATGCTTCAGTCAATATAAGATAGATGACTGTCCTAAATTGGCTCAGAAATGGACCTTAACATTCACGACCGGTATCTCCTCGAAAATTATTTTTTCGTTTTTAAACAATATTGATAGTTTAGTTCACTCATCTAGTTTAAAACTCCAAGCCTATAAGACCATATGCCAGCTTTATTACACCCCGCAACAAATCTGTAAGTGGTCCCACAACAATGTTCTTAATGATCGTACGAAATGCCCAAAGTGTCAATTACAGGCTGCCGATCTAGAACATATGATTGTTTCATGCCCGGCTTTGTTTTCATTTTGGGATAGTTTAGAAAACATTTTGAAACAGAAACTATTAATTAACACACCATTACTACCCGAAATGATCCTTCTTGGCATGCAACTTACAAATTCTCCATATCGAGATCTTGTTTTTATTTTGTTATCATGTGCAAGACTGGTTATTGCGAGGGAATGGATATCGGACCACCCACCTCATGTGAACGAATGGTGGTTTCTGGTGAAAGAAATATATGATATGGAATTATCTTTAGCTAGGAAAAGGGGTGATAAAGCACTCAAGAAAATAGACAGAATCTGGGGAAGTCTTTTTTCCCGCTCTGATATGAATTGATCTGATTGTGGTTTTGTATACGCATATTTCTTTGTTTTTTTAGCTGATATATGAATTTGCTTTGGTTACTTTAAGCTTTTTCTTTTTTATTATGTATTACTCTCTGCACTAACTACCTAGATGTTTACGATGCAGTATTCACTGATCAAATGTATTCTTGTTTGTATATTGTCTTTTGCTGGTGTCATCAATAAAAAAATTAAAATAAAAAAATGTTTAAAAAAAATAAAAATAAAAAAAGGGAACGCCTACTCTGCATCTCATTAGCGATATTTGCCGGGGTCATCCGTCACAATGTTTTTTGAGGCTTCTATCGCTGGTAAACTGGTGATATGGGCTGGTTGCACCAGCTTGTGAATGGTGCGTTAAATTTATCACCATTTGGGCTGCGATAAATTGCCGTTAGCTCGGCGATGTGTCCTTGAGAATATGCCCGTCGGTGTTTTAAAGACCTGAGAAGTACTCGAGTGCCGCTCTGAGAGCTGCGCACCCAGTGCGTTCACACTCGGGGGCCGCGCTGAGAGCCGTGCACCCTTCATATTCACATTAGGGGGCCGTGCTGAGAACTGCGCACCCTTCGTGTTCACACTAGGGGGCCGTGCTGAAAGGCATGCTAGGGTCACGACTCCAAACTTTAAAAACAAAAACAAACATTCACTTTCATTCATTTACATTCATGCCCATGTCTACATATTTTTTAGACCATCCCCTGGGGCCTGGCCTCTCTGCTGGGGACCGTGGGGGGAGACCCATTGTCCTCACGGTCCCGCCGACTCCCCGCCTCCTGCGGCAGCCGGCATTGCTTTTGGGCAATGGGAGCTGCTAACATGCAGCTTCCAGTACCCAAAAGCAATTCTCCTTTCCTTTATTGAAGCAAGAGGAGGTTTTCCTCCTTTTGCTTCAACGAAGCAAACCAGGGTTTGCTATCACAGGGTGGAAGTAATGCTCCCACCCTGTCATAGCGAATGGCAATGTCCTGGGTGTACACACCCCGGGACATTGCAGGAGCCGGCCCTGGGGGGTGGCGGTCCCCAGTGCCATCAAGTGCTCCAAGAGGGGGGGCGCACGCCCCCCTCCCTCTATTTTTTCAAAGCCCCGGGTTGTGGTTGTCCCCGGGGCTGCGGGAGGGCCATGTGCCCTCCCGCACCTAATTTACATAGCCCCGAGGAGGTGGCGGTATAATTATACGATTGCCCCGGGACACTTCATTTCATTTTATTTTAATTTTTTCATCTGGATTTGCACACCCAGCGCACATTCGGACGTTTACAAAAAATAATAATAATTGGGGGGTCCTTGTGGGTCCCCCTGAGCAGGCCTAGGGGTCAGTGTGTTTCTACCCTGCCCCTTTTCACTTTTTTTTCTGTTTTCTTGTGACTCGGTTCTCACAGATGGCTGCCAACACTTCCTGGTTTGGAGTGTTGGCAGCCAATTAGAATGAAGCTCGTAGTCGGGAGGGGTTGCAAATCCACCGCGGCCATAGATATCAATATTTGTTTTTTTTATGTTCTCAGCAAGGTAGTTCTTGGTTCAGAAAGCGACCAACACCTGACCAAATTACAACGCCTGCAGAATTCGGCAGCAAGGTTAATATTAAATATCCCGAAATCAGAACATATATCGCACCATCTGGACACTCTACACTGGCTCCCTTTGGCAAAACGAATTAGGTTTAAATCGTTGTGTCTAACATATAAGGCGCTCCAGGGTTCGGGATCCTTGTTCCTTAGAACTCATCTTAAGCCATATGTTCCCACGAGAGAACTACGGTCCAGCCAGGCAAAACTGATACAGGTTCCCAGGTTCAAACAAGCTAGATGGGGGGGTAGAAGCTTCTTACTGCATGCAGCTAAAGATTGGAACCGACTCCCCCTCACTATCAAGAACAGTACCTCTCTGATGTCATTTAGGAAATTAGTAAAAACATGGCTGTTCAACCCTTTATAAATCTGCTCTCACCAGCTGTACAGGATACCATGTCTTTTTCTGCAGCGCCAAGACGCTCAAGGGCATATGCGCGCTTTATAAAACCACAAATCAAATCAAATCTTTGTTCCGCTATCCTCTGCTCCATAGATAGGAATTTACCCTCCCTGTACCAATCTCCTATATTAAGTGAGTCCACCCCATGCCACCGATATAGGTAATCTAGCTGTGTCAAGGTCCAAATTTAGATCATTGCAATTAGCCAGACAGCAGAAGCATAGCTGATGGTTGCTCTGATTTTAAATACGCATCTGTGCCAACACCTGATTGCTACATTCCATAAACTAGGAGGCTATATCTACTTCATTATGCTCTTTAGTGAAAACAGGAGCAGATATCTGATATGATCTCTACCCATCATTCAGGATATATTTGTGAGGGGCACGCC
Source organism: Lissotriton helveticus (assembly GCF_964261635.1). NCBI lineage: Eukaryota > Metazoa > Chordata > Amphibia > Caudata > Salamandridae > Lissotriton > Lissotriton helveticus. Next base: position 860,584,676 of record NC_136071.1, on the reverse strand, counting down.
ACTCTAGGCATCTGGACCTCCATTGTAGCAGGAAGGCCAGCTAATAGGCTTCGCAATCAGTAGCTCCCAATCCTTGTTCCGTGATGTGCACCTTCAAAAAACATGGCACAGTCTATTTTTTCCACTGCATGCCCACACTGTGATGGAATGTTCATAGTGTGCAAACCCTCCACAGGATTGTGAGGCCTAGAAACTAGAGCGCACCTGTTCTGATATTTTATCCCCAAGATGGATTCTCGCCATTCTACCTGGCTAACACTGTGGAAGAGGGAAAAAGTGTGCAACACAAAAGCCCCCAAACAGTCTCCCAACAAAGTGTCAGCCAAAAAGGGTAAGTAAAAACAGTGAACAATAAGCTGGTAAAAACCTAAAAGAAGGCACAATCTACTGTGCTGGGCACCCAAGCTGTGATGCAATTTTATATTGTGTGAACCTCCCATTGGGCTGTGAGGCTATGAGAGTAGAGAGCACCTTGGATTTTCTGATATTTTACCTCCAAGATGGCCGCTTGCCCTTCTACCCTCCTAACACAACAGGAGCTGGAAAAATAGTGCAACATAAAAGCCCCCAGACAGTCCCACAACAAAGTGTCAGCCAAGAAAGGTAAGTAAAAACAATGAAAAATTAAATGAGCTGTTAAAAATCTAAAAGAAGACACAGTTTATTCTTTCTGCCTGTACGCCCTATTCCCATGTTCAGTCCTTATTATCTCTGCAAAAGGTTCCCCTGCCAATGCAACAAAGCTTTCGGGATATTTACATAAGCCCTAATGACTCCTCATAAACCTTTTCCCTGCACTCCTGAGTCCTTTTGTAAAAATCGCGGACTTTTTACAAAAGTGCCGATTTCTCGGGCACTTTTGTAAAAGTCGCGGCATTTTTACAAAAGTGCCAATTTCGCGGTTTGCCGCTAAATCCTGGAGGGTCTGTTAAGAGGCTTTCAGAAGGCTTTTTGTTCCACTGGTCTGCGGCTGAGCCACTCAAATTTTTCTTCCTCCCAGCACAGCACACAGCATAGGGAAATGGGTCAGCCCACTTTAACCATTGGCTAAATTCATTGTGAGTAAGGGCATTCTTCTCTTTGACAAGGAACACATTTTCACACAAAGTACTTCTCTTCAGTGCCAGAGAATACTATGGCAATATGAGTTTTTTGTATATCAAAAGTATTATTGCTTTTAGACATTTTTTTAAATGTGTGAGGGTTTGGCAACTCACCAACAATACCGTTTTACAAACATCCCTGTCAAAGCAAAACAAGTATTGACAAAGCCAAAAGGTTGGCAGCAAAACCAGACTTACTGGTTTTACCAATGCTTGTATAATTTGTGGGTGTCACATGCTTGGTATGTAGAAACACACACTCAAGATTTAAATCAAAGCACAGTGGTTCAGGTCATCCATATTAATAAAAATGTATAACTACCAAAGAAATTATTTTTAGCTTCTTTAGGATAATGAAAGATTGAGAAAGATCTATATGTTCTAAACAAATGCTTTGCATTTTCCACACAGCTCTTTGATGCGGTTCCATAGCTCACTGTGCTACAATAGTATTGTAACTTATTAACTGCAAGTAACTAAAGGATCTACATAACAAAAGCAGTAACCGACTGAGCCGTCTATAGAAAATGTAAATCTGCAATTTGCATTTAACACGTTCTGCTTTGTAGCAGGCATAATGACCTTTTCTGCTACTTTATCAAGAGTCAAAACTGTGACTAGGCAAAACTCAGATCTCTCCATCAAATACATTAACCAGCAGAGTTATCGTGCTATTATTATTATTTTTATTATTATTATTATTATTATTATATCCTGAAAAATACTGGTCACACAAAGATCTTTGCAAGCTGCTCTTGCCTTGTCTGTATTGCAAAGGCCGAGCTTTCATTGGTGCAAGGTGTGCAGTGGCACTGGGGCCCAGAAACCTAAGGTGCCCTCTGAGACCAAATTAGTACTGTATTTTACATTCAAACAGCAGAGAAGGGGCATATTTCCTTCCTTGCGCTAGGGTCCATGACACACTGGCTTTGATACTGCTGTATTGACTTACTGTTTGCTCTGTCCTACCCTTGAGTCCCATTAGAGCACATGTAGCCCCCCTGCCCCCTGCTTGGTGCCTAATGCGGTTGCACCAGTTTCAGTGGCTCTAAGAGAGCTGTTAGAAATAGGGCTCCTAGTTAACAGTGGTGTGCAACCTGTCCAAGTGGGGACCCTCACTCTAGTCAGGGTAAGGGAGTCACTCAGCTAAGATAATATCTGCTCACCCCCTTGGTAGCTTGGCACAAGCAGTCAGGCTTATCTCAGAGGCAATTTGTAAGGCATTTTTACATATACACACAGTAACAAAGAGAAAGCACTATATACCCCAGTTTAGAAAAATAGCCAATATTTATCAGAATAAAACAAGACTAAAATGACAAAAATCCAACATATACAAGTCATGCTATCACTTTACCAAAGTTACTGTGAATTTATAGCTCCTAGAAAGCAGTAGCTTCAAACGGGGCTATCTCTATGTCGTGACAGGTACTAATCGATAGCTCGATGCCAACCGCGAGAAGCTCAGGCTGTCTATGGAATCACATGGACCCTCAGTAACAGTACCTTGAAAATGATAAAAACAAAGACGTTGCATGGCGTCAGGGAGGTGAGGTGTTGCTGCTGCCTGTGCAGCATCGGTTCCTTACTGCTGCACAGGGAGGTGATGCAGCATTGGCAACAAGGCATTTGTTTCTTAAGACAGTTCAGTATCGATGAGTTTGGAAGGTCACCCACATTAGTGATCAACTTCACGATGATGTGGTTGAGGTGATGACATCAAAAGGCATTAGGGCTGTTGTGTAAGCTGGGGCGGTGTGTCGTTCTCTTCACGAGCGGTGTCCCCGGCACCGGTGCAAGCAGTGGTGTTGCTGATGGCATCGATGTTGCTTTTCTTGAGTTGCAGCACCAGCTACATGATTCCAAGGGCCTAGGAACTGGAGTTGGCACCACTTGGCAATCAGGACCCCCAGCAGAGAAGTCAAGGTGATGTTAGCAAGATACAGGTGAAGTCTTTGATGGCCATGAGACTTCTTAACAGGAGGCAAGCACACACTGGCCCTTGGAGACCTTGGAAGCAGGATTCAGAAAGCAAAGTACAGTCCTTTCACTCCCAGGACAGAAGCAGCAAGCAGTAGACCAGCCCAACAAAGCAGCAGGCAGAGTGATAGTCCCTCTTACAGCATTCTGCTCTTCCTCCTAGCAGAATGTCCTTAGTCTAGAAGTGTTCTGGTTTGCGAGTGTCAGAGGTCAAATACCCCTTTCTGCCTTTGAAGTAGGCAAACTTCAAAGGAAAGTCTTTATAGTGCATAAGACCCTGCCTTTTCCTGACTGGTTTCAGACACTCTACAGGGGGTGGCGACAGCTTTGTGTGAGGACAGGCACAGCCCTATTCAGGAGTCTGTGACAACTCCTCCCACCGCTCTAGCTCAGGAAGGCCCATAAGCCTGGTGATGGCTCATCAGGATATGCAAGCCATGCCTCACTTCCTTTTGTGTGACTGTCTAGAGTGAATGCACAAGAGCCCAACTGTCATACTCACCCAGATGTGGATTCCACAGCCAGGCAGAGGCACAAAATAGTTAAGCAAGAAAATGCCCACTTTCTAAAAGTGGCATTTTCAAACATGCAATTTTTAAAACCAACTTCACCAAAAGATTTATATTTTTTAACTGTGAGTTCAGAGACTCCAAACTCCAAATCTCTATCTGCTCCTAATGGGAAATTACACTTAAAAGATATTTCAAGGTAATCCCCATGTTATCCAATGGGAGAGTTAGCCTTGCAATAGTAAAAAACTAAATTAACTAAATATCACTATTAGGACACGTAAAACACACCACTACATGTCCTACCTTTTAAATACACTGCAATCTGCCCCTGGGGTTGCCTTAGGCCTACCGTAGGGGTGATTTACATTTAGTAAAAGGGAAGGTTTGGGCCTGGCAAGTGGCCAGGTTGAAATGGCAATTTCCAGCTGCATGCACAGACACTGCAGTAGCAGGTCTAAGACATGCTTGCAGAGCTACTTCTGTGGGTGGCACAATCAGTGCTGCAGGCCCACTAGTAGCATTTGATTTACAGGCCCTGGGCACACCTGGTGCACTTTCCTAGGGACTTACTAGTAAATCAAATATACCAATCATGGATAAACCAATTACCAATACAATTTAAACAGAGAGCACTTGCACTTTAGAACTGGTCAGCAGTGGTAGTACCTTGAGTCCTAAATCCAGCAAAAATAAAATGCAGCATACAGCCAAAAACAGGAGGTCAGACGCAAAAAGACAGGAAAAATCATGCCACAGATGCCAAATCTAACAACAGAACTGCACAGGACTCCCCCAGCACTAGGATTGTGAAAAGAAATATAAATACAACATTTGTGTGACTCCTTTAAGGCATAAAGTACCATTACTGTAGATGACCATCATTCAGCATAAAATGACCCTTCTGTGTTTTAACTGCTGTGATAAAGAATGAAAATCTATATTACATATACAAAAAGCATAACATCAAGTTAAGATATTATGTGATCTGTAAAAAAGAAAAAGATAAATGATTGCATTAGATTATATTTATGTCTTGTATTATGTTGGTCTAACATTGAGAAGAGCAAGATTTGATTACAATGAAAACAAGTCTTACTATAGAAGACACCAACTGAGATGTGACATGAAATCCACCAAATCATGCTCCAACTCCAGGAAGTACTGCTTCACCTAATTTACAGACAAAAGTGTTGTGGCAAAGAAAAGCATACTCGATACGGTAAATATTATGTCCCAAAAATTCACTCTTAGGTGTTTTTGCTTTGTTGAAGACTGTTGGAAACATCTCCAAAACGTTCTATTATTTCGTTGTTTAATTTGTTGGATTTCTGTAGCATTTTGGTTTTGATTCTTTACTTTCATCCTTTGTTTTGAAATCTGATTATTTCTTTATTTCAATTAAACGTTACTTTTCTCACATTATTCTCTTGTTTTTTTAAATGTTTTATTAACTAATGATCTGTGTTATCTGCGTTTTTTCATATAGTAGAATTATGGGTCTCTTGTTAACTTTTCAGTAATAACATTTTAAACAGTTGAGAATAACTTAGTGAGAAAAGCAAACCACTTAAGCCATTCTCTAAATTTCTCTACAGAACTGGATTTTGTTAACAAGTTTATAGATCACGGTGGAACATTGCAGGATCTGGTCTAAAAGCACTAGATAGTTCAAGGAGCATTATGCTAGACTAGTACAACCATTTTAAAATATGGCAAATGGTGGTCTATGGTGGTAAAAGAAGTATCCGTCACAACACAAAAGCCCGGTTCCTTAGCAGATTATGGAAACTGATTAAATGTGCCTCCTGTCCTTAGAAACGGGAATACTACAGACGTGAATATGTATTGGCCAATATCTACATTATTGCGAGGAAGAACGGTTTTGTTTAAAGCCCTATGTCAACATCTTATAAAGTTCACAGAAAACCATGGGATGCTCTCAATGGCCCTAACAGGCTTATGCTAACTGTTAAACCTTGCACAATAGCCTAGCTTTGGAGTTTTTCAGGAAAGCGAGCAGTAAAGAAAATGACATTGCCCAACCGTGCAAGTATTCTGGATTTCAATTCTGTGCTGACTTTTGTGATCCAACTTAAAGACATTGGGAGTACCCCATGTGTACTATGCACTATTCAGTTGCTATACTTAAACTTAAAGCTGATACAATGTGAGCCAAGCAGTGACAAGGAGTATCATGACGGTAGCAGATGGGTTGTGGTATCAAATAGAGATGTGTATTGGCACTGCTGTCATTTAATTAATTTTTGCCCAAGGTAAATTTGGCACTTGGGGCAGTAAACAATCACCCACCAACATTAGGGGGCTTAATCTCCCAACCTTTTACTATGTGGATGATTCAGTGTTATTCTCTTCTTCTTCAGATGAGATCCAGCATAGTTATGATTATTCATCATATGAGATTAAAATTCTTTCAAGAAGGAGGGAGTATTGTCGGTCCACCCATTTAAACTCCCATACTCAGCTAAAAGTTGCATCTGCGCTGTTGTATAGAAAGCCAGTTTGGTGGGCTGAAAGAATGACTGAGCTTGGCAACATTGATGGGGTTCTGCTGACACTGTTTTTTGTTCTGCGGAAGACTGTTGCTGTGGAGCTGCATGAAGAGAGCTTGAAGTGAAGTCAGACAAGACCTTGCCACTTCAGTTATACTAACTAGTTTGGGATGACCTAAAAGGCAGTAGTTGGTACCTTCCTTAGTGAGAGTCCAAATGTCCTGAGAAAAAGAAGTAGTTGGCCCACTACATTGAATCTTTGGTTGCTGAACTGACCTTGGAGTCTTATTTGGCTCGTGCAACAGCTTCAAATAGCAGAGGTACCCAAACGGGTTAAGGAAAAGATCTGGCTAACCTGATTATTTTGATTTCATACTATGAGTATGTTCTGTTAATGAAAAGTTATTACTACTTATACAATCACTCATGCACATTTGTTTTTTATATCAAATGAGTCAATTTCCGATATTAGAACTTACATGATCCTACTTATGTAGCATGGAATTAGTCAGTAATTCAAGCTTTACTTATCTGTGACCCACACAAAACATCGAAAGGGTGAGATTTCACCTTTTATTAGTGGACTATGACTTTGTATAATTAATATTGGCATTATCTAATGCATTTATCAAATAATGTATTTAGAGATAATTAGCTACCATAGTACTTTTTTAGGGATTTAAACCAGTGTCTCCCGGATCGGATGCAATATTATCTTTAGACTCAAAACACTTTGATTGTTCATCGCTGCTAAATTATACAGTCATGTGTTTTTAGGTCTCGGCCTGCGATGGCTGCGCAGACATGCGCAGTCGAGCTGGCGAGATTTAATGACTTAGAGTACGTTTCACTAGCGAGGTTAAGCCCCGCCCCTCTTTTCCATTGGCTGGCATCACCGTTCATGCTAAACGGTGGCAAGCCATTGGAAAAGAGGTACCAGTGACGTACTTCTTTCTCTTTTAGCTCCGTCGCTTTCAGACTGGCTTCCTTGACTTACCGCTGTGGTAAAAGGTTTCATATCTTCTTTATGGGGCGAAACAGATGGCCCCATAAAGAAGATGATAAACCTTTTACCACAGCAGCAAGTCAGGGTGAGGCCGTCCGAGCGGGACGGCTCTGAAAGAGAATTTTTTTATTTTTATTATGATCGCGGCACCCTAGGTTTACTTTTAAAATGTTACAAGTAAAGCACGGGTGCCGCGATTATACCAAAATTAAAGAAATAGATATTTTTTCTATTTCTTTCATTTTGGTATAATCGCGGCACCCGCACATTACTTTTAAAATGTTACAAGTAAAGCGTGGGTGCCGCGATTATACCAAAATGAAAGAAATAGAAAAAATATCTATTTCTTTCATTTTGGTATAAGCGCGGCACCCGTGCTTCACTTGTAACATTTTAAAAGTAAAGCGCGGGTGCCGCCTACTCAGTCCCACACCCTGACTGCTCTGCAACGCCCCTTAACTTGCCCCCTGTCCACATTGTGCCCGCAGCTGTCTGTACACACACTGGAACCTGCACTCGCAGACCTGCATAGATTCGTGCCTGCAGCCTCCGTGGCCGCCTCCTGACCTGGGCCTGGCTTTTACAGGGAGTGGCCGTGGCAGCTTTGCCTCCTGCTCGAGGGTTCTGAATGAGGCTCCTCTGCGGTACTGTAGTGTGGATGCTGGAGTCACTTGCAGGGTTTAGTTTTGCCCAAATGATCAGAGGGCGGAGGCTAGTGGGGAATAGGCGTTATACCCTTTTTGTTGAATTTGCTTTATGTCATTATTCCACAATGATTAATCCTACGAAACGGCTTGTTGCCCTTAGATTCTCCAGTGCAGCCTGGCCTGGCAATTGTTCGTTCTCGGCTTCCCGCTGCCTCCTTATCACTGCATGAAATTGGAAGATGGGCTTTGAATAGCTGTTCTTTCTTGCCCCTCTACCCTATTAACCCATCGAGGCCTGTTGCACCGCCCCCGTGAATGCAGACCATATCTGAATTACTCAGCCATGGCACGTTGAGGCCACCCTTTCCTTAAACTCCACTTTCTAACTTATTTTCTCACTTCTTTTCAATTGTACAGGGCTAAATGGTTCTTAGGATAAACCAGTTTTTGTTTAGAGTGAACTTTGATGCATGCGGTTACATATGGTAGTGCTATGTTATGTTTTTCAATAAGTTGTTTGAGGTCCGCAAAAAGTACCCACTGTAACCTACGGTTTGTGGAAAGAAGGACGGTGGAGGTGGCATTGGTGTCCACCACAAGGCCTCATCTGTGCTTTTGTAATATTTTGTGGGGGGAGAGGGGAGCGGGGGTGGGCCGGTAGAATTATCAGCATTACAAGGACAGGGGGGTGGAGAATCTGCCTGACCCTAACTAACAGGAGATTGCAACATCCCCTCCAAGCTCCTTGTAGCACAATCTGTCTTTTCTGACACGTCACCACCTCGTGGGCTATCCAATGCAGCACACTGCTCGTTCACATCCACGAGTGTGTGGAACGGATGGGGGGGGTCTGTGTGTGTGTGTGTTTATTTGCATGCACACATATGCATTTGTAAATGTATGCCGGGATGTTTTTGGAAACTTGGATTAAACATGCATTCTACTATAGATGTGAGAAATGTTGTCTAATACGAAACACTTAGTCTTGCCAGTAAAGCGGTCTTGAATTGTGTTGTTTACGCTTGTTTGTTGCAGTTTAACCAATTCCCCGTTTTTCTGAAGTCTTAAACGACTTTCGTATTTCTCTTAATTGCACAATTTCTTGTCTTACTAAAACTATGAGAATCATTTATCTACCGTGACCATACATCTTTTCCCGAAGATTCAAACTCATATTATTGATAGTAGCTAAATGTCCACCTTAAATTCCATTATTACTAGCTAGCGTAGTGTGCTCCTCATCGGCTGAAGCCATGCGCTGGGACACGTGGCAAGACTTTCTCTTTCTGACCGTGTGTTATAATATTGCCCTGTCATGTTGTTAAAGTGTTCCGCAGCCAGTAGGGGCAAATAGGAGATACTAGCCCGATCGCAACCAGCAATTTCACTGTGATGTCTCATCTGCTTCCGCTGGCTCTCATGCTGGGTGCTGTAGCTCCCACGAGTGACAAACAGCTGCATCGCGGTGGTCGATTACCAATTCTGTCCCTACCTCTATTTGACAGGGAGTAAGCGTTGTAATCAAATATGTATAATTAGATCATCTAAGTAGTGGGACGAAGTTTCCTGGTTTCTCACGCTCTCCTCCTCTCTGTTAGTAGATCTCCCTGTCTCCATTTTACTCTGGCGCTCTGATGCCTTACATTTCTCATCCTCGGAAACACTCGGTTTTCTCCCAGTAACCAGACTCCCTTAAAGTGGTCACATGTATGTCATGGGGGCGAGTTCTTGTACTTTAACCTTGCGGGTGTATGTGTGTCTCTGTGTGTCTCTCTGTGTGTGTTTCTCTGTCTGTGTATGTGTCTCTGTCTGTGTGTGTCTGTGTGTGTGTATCTGTGTGTGTGTTGCTCTCTGTGTGTGTGGCTGTGTGTGTGTGTGTGGCTGTGTGTGTGTGTGTGTGTGTGTGGCTGTGTGTGTGTGGCTCTGTGTGTGTGTGTGATATGAGCTGGAAACCCACACCTGCAGTGTGAGAGACAGCAGTGTGTATGAGAGACAGCATTGTGTGTAAAAAAGACAGCAGTGTGTGAGAAACAGCAGTTTGTGTGAGAGAGAGCCGAGTGAGTGTTCTAGGGAGAGACAGCAGTATGAGAGAAACAGCAGCGTGAGACCTTTTATTTATGTTTTGGTTTTTGAAACAAATAAAACGCATTGTTATTTGCAATGTCAATAGCTCAAACTCACGTAAACACGCAACCTATTGCATTGAAAATGCAATAGGTCTCGCATTTGCGAGAGATTAAGCTATTGGCATTGTAAATGACAATGTAATTTATTTATCTGTTTTCAAAACCAACACATAAATAAAAAGTTTGTCATTTACAATGCCAATAGCTCTAACTTTTGCAAAGGCGAGACCGTTGCATTGTAAAGGCTTGTTTTATTTCATATGTAGTCCATAGATCTGCCTTTATAGATATTCAGATTTTTTCCTATACTAATTTTAAAATATTTGCACATTTGAAATAATATTGCCTGACACCATGTAAATTCCATACTATAGCAATCCTGTGTGAATTTCCTCAGTATAGTATTAAATTATTATTGTAAATAGCGTTTAAATTCAAATCCCTGGAGCTAAAGGTTATTTGGTCAAACTGCTTTGCGTATTACCTGGTGGAGGTTACCGGTATGTTCATTTGTAGGTAGATCGCACAGATATCATTATGTGAGTCTGAGTTGTTTCCAAACTCTTGACCAGTGTTACCAATATACATTGATTTGCATATTGTGAATACATAGCTAAAACTATGATCCTAATTATCATGTGACACATTCAAAACCAACACCTACACTTGTGCTAGTTTTTCTTACTACTTTACATTTAAATATAATACTTAGTCAACAATACACACATTGGCATCTAAAAAGGGTTGAAAATCGTTTCCAGCAAATGGAAATTAGAACAAATTAGTGTATTAAACTGAATCCGTGTTAAATGTGTTCCTCCGTGTGGTTGTGATCCCCTTAGTTTCACATTTCTAAACTAGTTTGTCAATCACCATCTCTTTGATTTAAGATTTGCAGCCATAGTTGTATGAGGAGAATGTGCACTGCGCGTGCGTGGTGCACTGCTGAGTGGCACTAATCAAGGCTCCGGACCTGCGTGTAACTTCCGGTCTGGCTCGATTGTTGATGGCAGGCCCGGTAACTCTGCCCTGTACTGGGGTTACCAATACTAAAGGTACTAGTACATCTAAGGAAGCAGAGTTAATAATCGATATTACAAGTGGTTGCCTGAGGGTCCCTTGAGACATGAGAACTAATGGTAGACTATGTAATTCAAGTCCTGTTCCGCTGCTAACTTCTCATTTCTTTCCACAGAGGCCACAGTGCTGGTTACCAGGCTCTATGGTATTATCAGGTACCTTGCATCCAAAGCCAAAATTGTTGTTTCATGGTGCTTCAGATAAAGTGGGTACTATTAACCAATTATGTGTGTGGAGATTATCAACCAAGGAAAGGATGAGATGCAGAGTGGGCAATGCCTGGGTTCAAGTCTGCAATTGGCAGGCTGAACTAAGATTTGATCCTCAAGTATTTAGCTCACTGAGACGTGGTGGTACTGTGGAAGTGCACAGGGCACATTCCAGCCTGTGAAGCAGACCTTGTGGGCCTCATTTAGGAGAAATGACGCATCGCTGCGTGAAAGCAGCGATGTGTCACTTCTCAATGCGCACTCCTTGCAACATGATTGATGCGTCATATTTATAATATGACGCATCATGTCGCAAGGAGTTACAGATACGTCAGTATTTCTGACGTATCTGTAGGCGCAAAAGTGACGCATTGCTGGAGTGTGTCACAAAAGTGATGCAACTCCAACAATGTGTACTTTCACATGGGCAAGTCCCATGTCTTTAGAGCCTGCGTCAGTATTACGCCTGCCATGAAGCAGGCGTAAGATTTTGACGCATTAGCGGCCAAGAAATGGCGCAGTGAAATCTTATAGATTTCAATGCATCACTTCCATGACCCTTTCTTGCGTCAAAACGCCCCCCCCTTGCATACATTATACCTGGCGCAGGTATAATGTGGCGCAGGGGTTTACGAAGTGACGCATCTACCTAGATGCGTCACTTTGTAAATATGGCGCAACAAGACACATTTTTTACACCACTGGTGCGTCACAAAAAGTGACGCACCGGCGGCGTAAAAGTGACGCACAGCCTCATAAATGAGGCCCTGTGTGTTTAAGCCTAAGCTCTGAGGAAAGGCTGGGTGAGACAAGCGAGAGGACAGCTCGCAGTCCAAGGCCGGACAGGCCATTTAACGGGGGTGGGGGGGGATGTTTCAAGGGGCAGAATCTAATGGAGACCGTTTTTAGAAAGTCGAGGGCAGCCGCCTGTCTCCAGCTCCCATGGGTTTATGAAAGAAAAAAAAGAGAGAGCAAAAGAGAGGAATAGAAAGAGTGAGTGAAAGGAAAGAGACTAGAAGATTGCAACTGGTTTGAACATATTTGCCAGGGCTGCTGCTGCTTCCCAGTCCGGCCATGCCCCGACAACACAAGATGACGTGTGCTTTGATTCATCACCGTCTAAGAGACTGCACATGTTATCTCGACACACATTTCCCTTTCACTTTAACTTTCTCGGAACACAATCGAGTTCAGAGCCTAAGTGCATTTGGAAGAGGCGCGAGTTCTTTCCGTTCTCATTTTTTTTTTTGGGAAGAGTCAACAATACTGTTTTTCTATAGGAAACCCTGCTTTCCCTTCTTCCTTCCTGCGCCAGTCAATGCTAGGCAACACGCTGCACTTCAAGAGGCCACAGCCCGCCCTCGAGAAGTCTGTTTGGCCTCGTGCTCCTCCCGTGGCGGCCCCCGCACTGCCTGTTGCTCCCTCGCACTCAGCTGAATGGGGATGTTGTGATACTGCGTGCCGGGTGTTTGGCTTGCAGCGGGGCTTTCTTCAAACAACACGACCCCTGACAGCCCAGCTGCAGCCCCGGTTGGGATGGCCAGCCCCCACAGGCTCGCTCTTTTTTCTCTTTCATCTAGGGGGCGGGCCGGGGGCGGGGCCATGGCGCCATCAACAGCTGTTTCGTGAAGCTAACGCCACGCATCTATCATCGTTTCTGCAAACCTTACCTGCCCCGAGTAGGCGAGGCTCGCAGGAACGCGGCCGCCACTTCAAGGGACAGCGGATTAGCACAAAACAACAGACACGCCGTAGGGAGGAGAACTGCAGCGTTGTGACTGTGGTATGGCAATGCGAATATCTGTTACAACGCTTCCTCTCCTATTAATCTGATTTTAAACAAGCATTTGTAATTTCAGTAACAGCGCCTCGTCAGGGTTGGTAAGCCCTATATAAATTCAATTTCAATTCAACCAGTAAAATGCATTATTAGGAGATTAAATTGTAACATGGAAATTGACACCTTTAAATTCATGATAAATGAACCTGTATAATTTTCTGACAGTGGCGTAGTAAGGGTGATTTAAGCCCTAATGCAAGTTTCAAAAAAGCGCCTTCCATTTCTTCTTTGCTAGGTAAGGAAAGACAGCTATAAATGGAGTTCAATGGGCCCTTCAAAGCCCTGCTCCTCTCCCTCTCCGGTGTCACTGCACCTACTGCACTATTGATAGCCAAGTCCTGTTTTCTGTGTTCTGAAGTGTTGTCATATGGCTCAGACACGATTACATCACTCAGGTGCCCTCTAAGCCAATGTTACCAAATGGTATCTTCAAATTTGAAGAGCAGATGTGTTGGGGGGAGGGGGTATAGCAGGTGCGTGTCCTCTGATTCTGTCTCGCAAGATAATTGATCGAGATAATTCTGTCCCAAAAGCTGGTACAAACGTTTTCCATCTTTAGTAAGCTCTGCTGCTGGTGGGGTCTACCTGGTGTACTCAGGAGCATAGTAATTAGCAAACGGGGTGAGACGTTGTGTAAATTCACAATATGCAATTGTGCAGAATTATGCAAACGGTGTAAAAGGTGAAATGCCGGTATCTCGTGTAACCTGGTCACGGAACAACATCCCTCATCCAATAAAAATCTCACAACATTGTGACAGGAGATTGTTCCCGAAGGAAATTTCTCCCAGTGAGACTTTTTCTGCTCAAATCAGGCTCCTGCTAGCAAAAAAATAACACTACATTCCTTAAGGAAAAATCTTGTAAAAGTAATCGAAGACGAAAATTGTGAGTTTTGCACACATAAATAATATTTTTACCAGGCACAGCAGTTATCATTAGTAGCGCAGGTGTGGTGGCTCCGAGGGCCATTGCCCTGAAATTATAGCTGCACTCTACCAGGGAGAAGGGTGGACACTTTCTTTGCTTGCGCTTGGGCCCACGGTACCCTTAGTACGTAACCGGGCACACTCCTGCTAGTGATCGCCACTCAGTCTACACTTGGCTAAAAGCTAGTGCCACTTGAAACTCACTTAGCAGGAATCTCTCTTGCCCCAGGATAAACAGAAACAGAGCAGGCACAGTGGGAGTCACATACAACCCACTTGGTAAGCGTTCAAACAATTTTCCTCCATGAACCTGTTCTTGCCATAGAACAAAAAGATCCTGCTGGGTTGCCTCAGGTTATGTATCCAGGGCGAATCCAAGAAGAAATGCCAGCTGTAGTCACCATGTTTTGCACACATTAATTAATTCTTCTCCAGTACCCATATTGATGAAAGAGCTAAATAAAACCAGTTCTGACCCCTCCTAATTAACAAATTATAATTCATTTAAATATCATTTACATTTATATATAGCTCTGCCTATGTCCAAATGAACCCACCAGTTTTTATTCCATTTGAAACGTGTCTTACCCTGGAATACACATTACAACCCTGCTATTAGGAAGATTCAATTATTTTTGGATGGGTGTTCTCTCTCGGCCTTCCGCTGAGCAAAGGGTTCAGAAAACAGAAGATATGTCCTGCCCATCCTACTGAAGATTTACACTTGATAACAGGTGATGTCACTGTCAACCCAGTTATTTTGCTGGTTTCGTTGACAGTATTTCACACTGTAGAAACACCCTGCTTTGCTTGACTGCTTTGCAGAACTACTGCCACCACTCAGAACACAAGAAAAGTTATTTATATGCGGCGTTCTCCTGCAGCTACTAATCTCGCTTAACCTGATGATGTTTAATATTTATGTTATACTCATGGCCAACCTCCTTTTAAGTTATGGTTAGCAGTATTTCTCTAACATGTTTTTCTCATAAAATCCTCAAATCTTCCAATTGTCAGTGCCACTTTAGATGGTCTTGCTGCAGTTCATCTTTGGGTGCAATAAAAGGGACAAGGCAGTCCCTCTTTTTTGTGGTTAGAAAACTGTGGCCAAGCAAAGAATCTGCAGGCCTCTACCCTGGCATAGAATTTTACAAGGTTCTGGGTGCGTGGTGAGCAAGTCGTATCTTCTCAAGCTTGGTTTTTTCAGAAAACTCTTTTCTATACTTCAAATTCAGGCAAAAAAACATGTTAGCCAAAACAAAAGTCCATGTGTTGGTGTTCCAGGATTGACAATTGTAACATCCCGAGCCTGGTGCTTCCAGTAGTACTAAAAAGGCGTCTTGGGCATCCTTTAAAACACCACAGTTCAGTTTGTCGTAGGTTGATTGTCTCATAACTCCACAGTTCTAAAACGTATGTACTGACATTATGCACACCAATGCCTTAAGTTGAAATTGCTTTATGTATTGCGTAGTCCAGTGTTTGGCAATAACATAGTCTTGATTTCTAATAGGTCTGAACAATGTATACCTCACCCCGCCAGCGGAGCTCGTGTGGCATTGGCCTGCTGAAGACATGACACATCCTCAAAGTTTGTACAGATCTGCACATAGACCAAAAATGTAGACCACCTTGTGCATGCTTGAAACTCCCCAAACCCTTTGTGAAATGTGGGTGTCCAGCATCTGGTCTGGTCGCTCAGTGAACCAATTGACCCACACAGGTAAGAATCTTGCCGGGAGCACTCAGCCACTCATCCTCTAAGTTTAATATGATGCACATCATTGAGTTGGGTAAAAAATATCTGTTGCCAAAACCTAAATATTATGTTCTTTTGTCATGTTATGTTTTTTTTTCCAATGGAAAAATGCACTCGACCGATAGAAAGTCTTGGTATTCCTGGGGCATGTATTTATATAAATCAAGGAATCCCCGCATTTGAATGTGCATGTACTTCAATAACTGAAGTGCAATTGGTATCACAGAAGGAGCTTAGTTTCCCTTATTGTAATACTGAAACATGGCCATCAACTACACACAACTAGTTGCTTTAGGAAAAGGCCTAGAATTTTTATTTTTGTCCTTAAAACATTTCCTTATTTTGTTCTGTAGGCATATCAAAGTTGTGCAACGCAGAAGTCATATTCAATTTTTTAAATGGGAGGAATTTATCAGACAGAGAACATTGCATACGCCTGCTGTCTTGTATGTGATGCACATGGAGTAGAAACACTGAACTTTTCCTTGGGGAGAGCGACAGAACTGAAGGTTTGGAGATACAGAGTCTGCCTACTTCTAGAATATTTTGCAATTTTGGATGGTTAAGTTCGAACCGCCGCAGTCCACTGCAAGAAAATCACAGCTGAACAAATGGCCTTCAAGGAACTGTAGAGTGTAGAACTAGTTCACCGCATGTGTCACTCTTCAGGAAGGGACATTCCCACTTCAAGGTCCCAAAAATATAATTTCTAATAAAATTGTCTTGTTTTTACTCTCAAGGAACCCAGGTGAAACAATGTGAGCGTTTTAAGAGGTATATCTGTTACTTTCAGAAATAATCTTAATATCGAATTCAATAATAAGTGCAAGCTAATATCATAGGACCTCTCTAAGCACATTTTCAGTTTATACCCGTTCTGATTTTCGCGCACCAAAAATCGCCGACTCTAGTTTTTAATATTAAACTATTTGTAATTTGTGAACGGGTAGTATAGAAATGCTTTTTTCTTTTCTCAAAGGGACTAACATCCTCCATCACCTAATGATGTTATGAGCTACTGTGAATTTTCCTCTGCAGATTTAATCGGCTAACTAACAAACTCCAAAACTCTTTGCTTAAAGGCAACGAAAAATAATATTTTATTTACAATAAAATAATTACCTTTGTTAAGTAATAAGACATTAAAAACAAACAACAGAAAAGAAGATATAGAATAGAGAGTTGGTACATACTGAATTAAAAATTAGCCGAAATGGACTCTTAAGATTACAATTCTCAAATATCTATCAAGATCCATTCTTAACCCCCAAATCAGCAAATATGTTCCTTTGCAGGAAAACCAGAACCTTAACACTACTAAAATGGACTTAGATAGATGAAGTAGATTAACCAGCCCACAGGTTACTTGTAATCAGGGATTTGTTATGGTTGTGTTGCTTCACCGTTCCCTGATCCCGGGGGACTTCCCTGATCCCCGGAATACATGAAAGGGAATTTAAAATTCCTGTAACTGGACTTCTGGGAACAGAGGAGGAACAAGCAGTACCCAAGACTAGGTAAGCAGCTGCTGTGGCCATGTGTGGAAATTGGAACGTTTCTATTGTACTGTAGGTTTTGTTTTCTTTAAAAAAAGACAAAAAAGCTATGTTTCGTGAATCTGGTGTACCCTTTTAAAAACTGCAAAGTGCAGGCTGTCAGCCTTTACAACTTTGCAAAATAATACAATATATCTGATTTGTACACAACAATGTGATGTAATAATACTATGGAGCTGCTATTAACGTTAGCTGCATATTCTAACCACTAACTTACAGCTACTCCGAGGCTTCAAACTACCTCTGTTCACAGGCAAGTGGCCAAGCTCCCTGTCTTCGATATGGCTGAATTTATTCTTCATTTTCAGATGTCACTCATCTTCTTCAAAGGGTTTGATTAAAGTGGAACAAAATGTCCCAATTTCGAAAAGTGGTCTCCCTTAGAAACGGCTTGAGGAAACACTTTGAAAACAGAGCCACAAATTAACTCCTCCATGGGATAGTTCTGTGGATTCCCCCCAGACAATAGGCTGCACTTTTTTTGACCTGAGCTCGGCAACGTCTGTGCAGATTTGGGACCGTCCAGATCTTTTTAGCGTTAAATAAGCCATAATCACTCTCACATGTAGCCATTCTTGAATTCCACCTACAACATTACTCCAAAAACACAGCATCTCTTCCCCATTTTATTTAAAACAGTCATCCAGGTGGTTTACTGAAAAATGCTTTGCAAATTGCTTGCAGTGACCCAGCCCGACACAGACCACTACAAACCCATGTGGCGGGATTACATTTTCAGCTCTACTTGGGTGTCCATTGCTGTTACAGAGGGCACACTCTTAAAGAATTTGCTGCTCATGTGCTTGATCCTCTATAAGGGGTAAACTTGATTGGTAACATGAACTCACTGCAAGTCAGTGGTGCAACTTCACAGAAGGATTTCTGAGTAAGAGAACTAGCAGTACAGCAATACTCTTTTACATACTCTTACATGAATTTGTAAAATGGACACAAAGTGTCCAACTCCTTTTTATTATAAAAAGGGCATAGTACTTTCTCTGCAACTGCAAATTACGGGATGCTGGATGGCAGTACCCACAATCAGACTACTAAAATATCAAAGTTTTTCCAACTTTCTATATGGATTAATGGTTACTGAGTCGCAATTTAGAAAGTGCCTGTATCAGTCAAGTTGTGATTCTGAACCGGATGTATCATTGATTTGCAACCGTAATTCCAATCCTAAACCATTGATCAGTTAACAGTTCCAAATTTGGGATGGTAAGTGAGTTGCAAAGGGAAAGGGGTCCCCTTTGGACATTTCCCCTATGGAAATAGGGGTGCCAGGTTCAGTGGGTAAGGAGCCGTTCAGGGGATAGCAACCGACTCGCAATGAAGTTACTCAAAATCTAAAAACTTTTTTGTAAAGCAGCCTGTTTCTATTAAAAAACTCTGACTGCTTTAAAAAAAAGTTCTCCACTTTCAAAACAATCATAGAGATGGTGCTCTGCAGTCCCTTGTAGGTCACTATCCTTGTAAATGTAGCCAATCAACAGAATTTGAATTTGCGACATGTCTAAGGAATAATAATTAAGCAGTTTATTCTGCGACCGCCCATTGCTCATTTTTTAACCCGACCTATTGTTAAGGTAGCGAAAAGTTGGTATGCAAATTATAACAACTTGATTAGAATAAACGGGCCATGGTTTCTTATTGATTCTAATTGTTCTTTTTCTTTCAACATCTTTCTCTCAGTTGTTTTTTTCTTTCATTCTGTTAGTTCTTTTACCTTGTCAAAATTTACCAAATTATATTGTACCCTCTCCTTTTTTGTTTTCAAGTAAACACTATGGAAATACAAATTCCAAATAAAAATTTGCCATTGAAACGTTTTAATGTCTCCAACACCTTTTACTGCAGACATGCCCAAATGCCACTCACCAACACCTACACACGTAAGGCTGCCAATACTACCGTGCTGGTGGTTTAGGACAAAGTTGTCCTGCGCTCAGCAGCAGTGTCTGAAGATGCCCCTTAATTCTATGTCAGGACCGGAGGCTTCTGATTATGCTTCTCAATCTTTACTAGAAGCTCACAGCAGCCAATGAAAATGCTTGCTTTTCATTCCAATAAAACGTTAAACTGCATATCCCATCATGCTTTACACATAACCACGCCCCTATAGTCTATAAGAGGCCTTAGCCTGCCGCCATCTTCCTCTTTCTTTGCTGCTCACAGAGCTAAGTACACCTTGTTTACTCCCTCTGTGTTTCTACTGCACGTGTTATGTGGAGTTGTTGTTGATTGACACTGTATATTTTGCTTGTATGACACTGTACATGTAGCCAAATATTGCGTATTGCTTGCGCTGTATTTATTGTACTTACGGAGGTTGTTACCTCGTTAGGGGGAGTAGCGGTGCTTGGCGGAGCACCTTTGTGCCCGTCGCTTTGTCGATTCCTCATGTGGCTTGAGCGCGCTGCTTAGGCGCGAGGGTAGCTCGGTCGTTGACCGGAGGCAGACGGAGGCCTGTGTGTTTCTTTAATGAGCCTGCTGAGCCCGGTATCCCCCGTAGTGTTGCGCGCTTAGCGCTGGCGCAGACGGCTTCCCTAATCGCCGCTGACGCGTATTCAGGCCGGGTGGCTCTCGGCTGCGACGTGCGCCCCAAATCGCGCTGAATTGGGCTATTTTTTGGTAGGATTCAGTCGCGTTTGGGCTGCACGTCGCGGCGCGAACCCGTTTGTATTTCAATCGCGTTTTCAACGTCGGAGTGTTAGGAAGGATCCCTCTGCCTTTCTGATCGCCTGGTGAGGTAGTAAATTACAAAATAGGCCGATTAGAGCGCGCACACGCTCAAGGTATTGCAGTGGCCTGGGTCTCTGGCCCGCTTGACTACAGCTTTGCTGAGGGGGTTGAGGGTAGTAGTAGTTTGTGTGCTTGGTGGGCTGACCCCCCCCCCTTGACCCTCCTTGTACCTGGTGTGTATAAACTCAACCTTGTCAGGATCACAAGTGCATCAGAATGTCTGAAGAGCGGTTTCATGAGGGGTACTATGAGGAGGAGGAATTTGTGAACAGGCAGTCGGCTGCCTTGGAGGACAACCTTGTCAGTGCTTTGGACGCTTCGGTCCAGTCCTCTGTTAACAGGGCAATGGAAAATACTGTTCCTCAGACGGTGCACCAGGCACTGGCCACAGCCCTTCGTCCTATCCGACGACAACTAGAGGGTTTTGCCGAAAGACATGGCTTTACCAATCCCCAGAAGAAGAAGGGTGATGCGTCCACCTCGGGTCCTTCAGGGGACTCTGCCACTTGGCCTCACATGCAGGCTCTTGCTACCCTGCCGGACACGGCGGACCATTCTTACGCTGGGGCCAAGGCCACAGCTAAACGCAGGGTCCATGACACAGACACGGACACGGATACTGGCACGAACACCGACACCGACACCTCAGAGGAGCGCAACCCTCCAAAGAAGGCAAGGGCGGCGCAGCCCAGGAGCCTCGCGCCGGAGGATACGCCTTTCACCTTTGATCCACTGGAAATTGTACATCCCAGATCGCAAGTTTGGATGCCGCCTGCTGCGGTCACAGCTTATATTCACGACAATTTGCGTATGTCCTTCCCTCGGGAAGTAAGAAACCGTCTGCGTTCAGAGTGCCCTAGACCTGAAATCCCAAATCAGGTGGCTGAAACACCGGAGATTGACCCTAACCTGCTCACCTTTCTGAAGAAGTTCACCAAGGACCCGTAGAGGGGCCTTGACGGTGCATGGAAGGGGTGTCAGGACAAAATGTTAGATGCCATCGGCCCCTTGGCAAAGATCCTAGAAATGGCCTTTGTGGCCAAGGAGACCTCTGTCATCATGAATCCAGACGTGCTAGCTGGTTGGGCCCAGAGAGCCATATGTTGTCTGGGCAACGCAAACTGCGCCGTCTCTGCAGAGAGAAGAAAATCTTTGCTTATGAAGATGGATTCGAAGCTAACGGAGCTCGCTGACGCGGATCCGGGAACCCTTGCAGAAGGTCTTCTTTTTGGTGACAAGTTCGTCATGGACGTCTCCAAATATGTCGGTACCTTTACGGCATTGGACAAGGCCCAGTCGGGCTTCAAGCGCGCCCGCAGCCAGGGTGTTTTTCACAGGGCCGGACGAGGCGGGGGTCGCTCGTCAGGCCGAGGAGGTCCTCCTGGGCCCCACAGAGGCGACTTCGGAAGGGGCAGAAATGACTTTGACTCAACACAAGGAGGAACCTTCTACCCCTCCCGTCGGAGGTTCACCAAAAACAGATATCAAACCGGAGAGGGCCGGGGAAAGTTCAAGCACCAGCAGAGTTCAGGTGAGACTGTCAGATACTTCCCTTCTTCCTCTGGGGGGTCGGACTAAGTACTGCCTGGGGCAGTGGGTGGACCTTACACAGGACGCTTGGGTCTTGCAGACAGTTTAGGGCTTTCACCTGGAGTTTTACTCACGTCCTATTCAGGCAAGCGTAACCCCAATTCTCCATTTTTCCCGACTAGAGGCCAGTTTCATAGACGAAGAGATAGCGGCCTTGCTGCAGAAGCGCGCGATGGCACCAAGTACGCGCTGCCCTCACGGTTTCTGCAGCAACATTTTTGTAATCCAGAGAAAATGGGGTGGAAACAGACTAGTGTTGAATCTCAGGGACTTCAATCATTTCCTGACGTACAACCATTTCAAGATGGAAGGCATCCATCGTTTAACGGATCTACTGCAGTTGGGAGATTGGATGGTCCGGCTGGACCTGAAAGACGCGTATCTGTATATTCCGATATTTCCCCCGCACCGCAGGTTTTAGTTCCCCCGCACCGCAGGTTTCTTCAATTCCAATGGAGAGGCCGATGGTACGAATATTTGGTTCTGCCTTTCGGGCTCTCCTCGGCTCCTTGGTGCTTCACCAAGGTGATGAAGCCGGTAGTGGCATACCTTCGGGAGCGAGGTATTCGTCTCATTATATACCTCGACGACATTCTGATAGTGGACCAGTGTCGGCAGCATCTCTTACGACACCTCCAACTGACCACGACTATCTTACAGGATCTGGGTTTTGTTATAAACACCAAGAAGTCGGTCATGGTTCCTTCACAGGTTATAGACTTTCTAGGTTTCACGGTAAATTCGGGGATGGCCCAGTTGTGCCTTCCGATGGACAAACTCCGGGATCTGAAGAAAGAGATCCGGAAACTGCTGAGCAGTCAGTCTGTCTCCTTGAGAGCGGTGGCGAGAATGGTGGGAATTCTAGCGTCTTCGGTACTAGCGATTTTCCCGGCCCCGCTGCATTACAGGGCCCTGCAACAGTTGAAGATCAGACACCTGCAGAAGGGTCTCTCGTATTCGGACAGCATTCCCCTCACGCAAGAGGTGAGGACGGAGTTGCAATGGTGGTTGGGACATGTCGACGCTTGGAATGGTCGAGCGATCTTCGGTTCCCTTCCGGAAGTCACGATAGAGTCCGACGCCGGCCGTTGGGGCTGGGGCGCGCGTTGTGGAAACATCTCCACGGGAGGACGTTGGTCCCCGGAGGAACTTTCTCTCCATATCAATTGTCTGGAACTACTGGCGGGGTCGTTCGCGGTGAGGTGTTGCCCCCACAGCAGAAATCCTGTTGTACCCTCCTGCGTCTGGACAAGATTTCGGCAGTGAGGTACATCAACAAGTTGGGAGGCACGAGGTCGTCCATGCTTGTGCGAATAGCCAAAGACTTTTGGCATTATTGCCTCCGCAACCAGATTTCGGTCATTGCGGAATATCTCCCGGGCCAGTCCAATCAGGCAGCGGACTGGAACTCGAGGTGCCTCCGGGACTTCAGCGATTGGCAGTTGCTCCCGAGGATGTTTTTGTGGCTGGAGAGCATTTGGGGTCAGTTCGAGACGGACTTGTTTGCATCAAGGCTGACCTACCAGATCCCTCGGTTCTTCAGTTGGAGACCGGATCCGTTGGCTCAGGCGATGGACGCTTTTCTCCAGGACTGGTCAGTGGGGGTTCATTATGCGTTCCCCCCCCTTCCTGCTGATCCCAAGGGCGATGTCACAGGTAATCAAACAGAACGCGGGTCATGTTCAGCTGGATGGGAGACCAATTGGTATGCACCCTGTCGTGTGCAAGTTGTTGAAGGGTATTAGGGTTGAGCATCCCCCTAAACCTAAGTACTCTGGTTTGTGGGATGTTAAGCGAGTTTTAGACCTGTTGGACGAATGGCCGGCTAACAAGGACCTTTCTAGAAAACAGCTTTCGGCCAAGCTGGCCATGTTGTTTTGCCTGTCAGCATGTAGGAGATCGTCGGACGTGCGAGCACTGGACTTGACAGGTAGAGTATTTACTCCGGAAGGAGTTTCTTTTCAGATTTTTAGGCGTACTAAAACATTGTCTACACATGTATCTTATAATGCATTTCAGGAAAATGAAAAATTATGTGTCGTGCAATGTCTAAAGACTTATGAGGTATGTACTGCGGCAGTTCGGCCTCAGGGCTGTTCTCGGCTTTTGATAGCCTTACACAAGCTGTGGCTGCGGCCACCATTGCCAGATGGCTTCGTTTTGTGGTGGAAGAAGCTGGCATTGACATCACCATGTTTGGTGCGCACTCTGTCAGGGGTGCGATGGCGTCGAAATCGTTCATGTTGGGATCCAACATTCATGATATTATGCAATGTGCAGATTGGTCGTCGGAATCGACCTTCCAAACGTATTATTATAAGCCGGTGGGGGATATTACCTCTGTTGTTTTCAATAAGCGTTAAACATGCATAATCAGAAGCCTCCGGTCCTGACATAGAATCACAAATTTGCTAGCATTCGCGACAAGAATTTGCAATTCTATTAAGGACACGGAGGCGAGGATTATCCCACCCGGCATTGTATATGACATTATAAAATGCTTGCCCACCCAGATGGTTACGGTGGTTACGGTCTTTTATCCTTTCTTTCAGGTTCTGATAATAAAGGTGACTGAGCCTCGAAGAATGACGAGATGGTTCGCCTGAGGTTGTTTCTTCTTCCCGTTGGAAGAGTTCTGGAGTTACAAAGTTCGGTTGGAGCTGTTCGCCGCAAGAAAGAGGAAGATGGCGGCAGGCTAAGGCCTCTTATAGACTATAGGGGCGTGGTTATGTGTAAAGCATGATGGGATATGCAGTTTAACGTTTTATTGGAATGAAAAGCAAGCATTTTCATTGGCTGCTGTGAGCTTCTAGTAAAGATTGAGAAGCATAATCCTCGCCTCCGTGTCCTTAATAGAATTGCAAATTCTTGTCGCGAATGCTAGCAAATTTGTGATTCTTGGGCCTGTAGCAATGACTGCGGTTCTCCAGGTCTGCGGGGCCCGAGGGCTGAGCATTCTGCCGCTGTTTGCAGTTTCATAACACACTGACATTTAATAACCTGTTTCCAAACAGCAATTATAAGATTTAGGGGTTAAAGCTGTCTTTTCCTAATCAGCACTTCCAAAATTACTGGTTTTGTTGTTATGTTTGAACATTCAGTAAAAAATAGTCTAACGCGGATTCTACAATTAATGTTTTTTGCCCCAGTAAAATAGTGTCTATGATTTGTTCTTATAAATATTGCATAATATCATGAAACAGAGTAACTTATGGTTTTTCCTGGATGCCTGTTGAGCTATTCTGCATCACAAATTTCCTGTGTTGATTCTTTTTATTAAACTTCCAGAGATAAGAGGCTGAAATAGTGCAAAGAAAAGTCTTTTGCATCAAATATGTTACTGCCCTATGATGAAAAAGTCAAATGGACCGAATATGAGAATCTGCTACTCATATCAAACACAATTTTACATTACTTTTCGGCGCAAAACGTCCTCGCATCCAAATTTGGCATACTGAAATATAGCGCAAAAGCCATACCGGCGTTTCGCACAGGAACGTGTAGTTTTATGTAATTTGTGCACAGAAAATTCTGCCAATTTCACTGAGGCCTACTATGCAATTCTTTATTACACCACTCATGTATTTCATGAGCTGTGGAATATGGGGCATACAGTTGAAGGTAGGGGCTCCTCCATTATGGCGGAGGAGCGTCGCCCCCCTGCTGGAAGCCAGCAGAGGCAAAGGACAAAAATAAAATGATAATAAAACGTTATTATCATTTTATTTTCAGCCTCCCAGGCTGCAAGCAGAGGGAGGGGCGTGGCCTCCCATCCTGACACTGCAGCACCAGGGAGGTGGGGGGAGTGGTTGGCGCTGCAAAGTGTGCTGATGGCGGTTTGGCCGGTCCTCTGGAGCTGGCCAAACCGCCATGCGCCCTAACCTTTCCCCACTGAGCTGTGTTGTGCAGCTGGGTGGAGAAACCAACACGGGCTCCCAGTCTATGTCTGAGCACCAAACCGAGGTGCTCAGACCAATTTCAGCGCTGCTCACATGCTGGGTTCACATACTGGGAAGAGCATTCCCAGCATGTGAGCATCGCTGGGATTGGGAGCTGGGAGCCTGTGCAGTGTGCAACAGGCTTCTGACAAGGATGCGAGGATTGGGAGCAAGGCAGCAGCCATCGCAGTAGTGAGGTTCTTTAATTTTGACTCCATCTTACATTTGTCATCAATTTGTGTTGCCTTTACACAGGCTGCTCTATTCATGAAGTGTCTCTGCCCTTTGGACTGCAACGTATTGAAAACCCCCCTCTGTCCTTGCTTTGAAATCAATCTCAGACACCAGCTGGCCTAACTGCATACAGACATGTTCTGCCATTACTGATTGACCTATAGGTGCTGTAGTTTATTGACTTATGGGTTGGGCAGAAACACACTTAAGGGGGACGTTCTGGTTACATGATGCCTTGATCTGAATGTCTTCCTATTGGCTAATATTTTGCAGATCTTGTATGACCATATTAGGTATGTTGCATGCTTGCAAAAGCTAGGACTGCCCATTTCTTTTGTGCTGAGTATGTAACCCTAAGCATATAAAAGGCCTCTGTGTTCTGTACTCTTTAGACTGCCTCATTCAGTTGCAAAGGCTCCTGTGTGACGTAGTCTCACTTAATTAAGTTTAATAAAGATGTCTTTTCATATTTCAGCTTCTGTGCCAAGTTCTTTGTATTGGTGAGACCCCTGAGATTGAAGGTTACAGTTCTTCAGTAGGTACGTTTTAATTTCTTTCTTTAAACTTTTTTTTATTGTTTTTGTAAAGGAAGGACTCTTAAGAGGCGTATTTCTCTTTCAGCGCACGCATGTAAAGTGGAAGAAAAAAGGAAACTTACTGACTTTACTAAATATGGGTTTGCATCAAAATACATGGGTAGATGCATGTGAACACCCATGCTTCACCCATGTATACCTACCCAATGCATGGTAGCGCAAGGCAGTGCAAGGAGCTGCAGTGCCTAAATCTGCAGCAGTAATGTGATGCAAAGTCACACAAATCTCAATTTGTATGGCTTTGTAAATATCGCTTCAGCACTTGCATTGCCTTGCGTCATCTTCCATGACACGAAGACAACATAAGTGCATGGCAAATCTGGCCCTCTCTGCTTGCATAAAATGCACGCTTCCCCAATTTGCTTTAATTTATGTGTTAGTGTTCTCCTTTCTCCATACTCCAAAGCTACAAATTCTGAAGGGGGCGCGTTGACTATTCTCCCACTGTTATATTTTCACAGTTGGTAGCAGGCTGGTGTTATTTTAGATCCACATAGGCTGCCATGAGCCAAACATGAACTTCTTCATGTCCCTATTTTTGCAACTGGCTTGTGCAGAATGGGGTGATTTGAACATTCTTGCTAGGGAAGATTTTAGTGTCCAGTGCAGCCCTGAACTGTGGCCTGTTCGATAAAGGCTTGCACCTGTGTCTCTTATACTAATGCACTCTATTGCTTAGGCCACGATCGTCTCCATGCAAGCACAGATAAAATAAGTTCCTAGCCAGGATCCATTCTCAGCTAAGCAAACCCTGCTTGCCTCTTATTTGCAAATAATAGTCATTTTGCATAATTTCTTATGCCTTACAACACGCTTCTCAAATTGATGTATTTTTGTACTGCAAAGAGAAATACATGCCGGGCAAAGCCAACCATTCAAGCTTTTTGTGAGTGTATTTCATTTTTAAGCATTATACTGTACAGATTTTAACAGGATGTATTCATCTAGTGGGCATTTCATGCACTTCTCTAATTAGCTTTGTCTATGTTGAAGCAATTAAGAGAGGGCTCTAAATGATGGTTTCTTGTTATTAATTAAATTACCTTTAGTCATTATTACTGAATTCCATTAGTCCCTTTGTCAATATATTGTTTTTGTAATCAGCTGCAGTCAAACACGTTGGGCAGAATGCTAACAGGTTCCTGCTGCTGTTGTAGGTTTTTAACAAACCTGACTTCTCAGTTACTCAAATTTTCATGTGAAAATTGCAGGTTTTGTAGATCATACATAAAGATGTGCAACGTTTTTATTATGCGAGCGTGAAACCAAGGAGTCTTCAGTGACTGGCATCAAGCAGCTTGAATAGTTTCCCAGTTTTCCTTTAGCTGAACACTTGCTTTGTTTCCTCTTGTGGTCTTGGTTTCCTACATTTTTCTTTCTAGTACTCTGCAAAGGCGTCATTCTAACCTGTTGCAATTATTTTGTAAGTGTGCGCATATCTTGCTTAACTTCTCACCATGAGAGAAAAAAAACAAATTGCATTCGTCTGGAAATAATTTGCAATAGTCCTGAATTTCATGCAAAAGTCCAACTCAAGTGGAACTTTGCAACCTTTGGATATTTTTCAAGGTTTTACGAGAAACTCTGACATTTTTTAAGAAAAAAACTTTGCCAACTTGCACCCCTCCCGCATTCATTTGTGGGAAACCAGCTCTAACTAACACAGTTTTTCTCTACCAGTAGATCACACTAACACAATTGAGGTTTACGGGTGCAATCAGGGGGCAGAATTTTGATTTGTGTAGGAAACAACCACTCCCCGTCCCACTTTTTTCCATCAGTGATTTTTGTTAGGTCCTACCTGCCACAATTTATCAGGTAAAAGATGCTGTAAATCCTATACATGCAGAGTTGAGTATGGGATGCCCCAAATTATGCATCTCACGAGGAAACCTTGGAGGAGTTTTGTGCATCCCGTTGGTATTTACGGAGGTGGTAAAAATTTCATCCTGCCAATTATAATCTGAATTTAAGATTTCAAGAAAGTCAGGGATCCAGTAATACCAAGAAACACTCAATAGCAAAGGCATATTTGCTTTCTCT
The DNA here is from genome assembly GCF_964261635.1 of Lissotriton helveticus. NCBI lineage: Eukaryota > Metazoa > Chordata > Amphibia > Caudata > Salamandridae > Lissotriton > Lissotriton helveticus. The sequence continues at coordinate 860,556,273 of NC_136071.1, read as the reverse complement.
CTTCTGCAAAAACAGTCCAAACCAGGTGCAAAACACCTGAAGGATGTGGCACGAAACATACGGGAAGAACGTCAAATATCCAGCAATCTCACAAACGTTTAATGACTGTACCTACTTGTTGAACAACCCTAACATAGCCCTTTCCCAACAAAACTTTTTGGAGAATACCAAAATGGTTTAGTGATTAGGGCAAATGGGAATTTTGCCCTCTGCATAGAGAACAATTTAGTTTATGCAGACCCTTTAACTTTTTGTATTTGAACCATATCATTTCACAAGGCATATTAATCTGGCAAGTGGGGCTTAGAACTTGATAAAAGCACTATTTGTTATTTGTTCTTTCCGCTACTCCCATAATAAGGGTCCGATTCAAATCTCGCTCGGAATGCCCCTGAACGTGATCCGGATGTAAAAAGTACGAGCCGTACGCGCATTCTCTGCCCGACTCGTACAGCTGTACGAGCGAGCAAGTACGATGCAAGAAACGCGAAATCGCCGACCGAGTCGTTTTCGGGTACGCCCGCTCCGTACATCTCGTCCGTAAGCAAACCGTGCCGTGCAATGGAGGTGAATTCTGATCGAGCCAGTACGATGCATGCGTTGGACAGCCGGATCAAGCCGAAGTTCCCTGCTCGCAAAACGTCCAGGAAGCTGCCTTTGGGGGTCCACATCGGACCCCCTGTCACCCGCAGCCTCGTGACTCGGACACAGAGTGAGAGCCAAGGGTGTCCCCAACACAGGCATGTATGGTTCAGATGGCACTGATGCGTACCCACTGTAGGGGGCGCCATTGTGCAAGACGTACCCATTCAGTCAATGGGAGTCCATGTACGAGTCGTACGACCGGCTCCCATTGACTTCTATGGGAGTCCGACCGAACTGAGTTCGGCAGCATGCAGCCGCAGTTTACTCGCTCGGTCGGACTGCAGGAGTCCGGCTCGGTCGGAAAACACTCTGGATCTGGCTCGGTCGTAGAGTTATCCGACCCAGATCGGAATCGGCCCCTAAGTGTTTGAAAGTGTTTTCCTTTTTGAATAGATTTAATTGCCCCTGACTCAATCAAACATTACCGAATTTACCTTTGCAGTTTGGGGAAAGCATCCAGCTGTTGCTGAATTATTTACAAAAAGCATGTGTTTTCTTTAAAACTGATGTGCTCAAAAAATGATTTAACATTTTTACATCACAAAACAAATCGTCATCAGCAGGAGGCAGCAATGGAAAATCACACCCAATCATGGGAAGGTATTTTACTGACATGAACGAAAACAGATTTGAGGGTTTTAAACCTGCATGTTCAAAATCACATGTTCTAGAGTTATAGTTCCAATTTCACAAAACTTCAATCTTTTCTTACAATCTCGTAGGGCTGAATGACCAAGGCTGCTTGCTATAAATGTCGGACAGTGATAGGCCTTCGTGGGAATCATTGCCCCCGCAGATCGTAAGACCCCCCCCCCCCCCCATAGGAGCCTAAATGAAAGTGAAGCAACCATCCGTGATCACCTGTTAAACGCCACCGCCTTGTCATCTCCATTGTTTTGTCCAGCCCTCCATCATGCATAAAGAATGCTGTCGACAGAGCTAGAAGTCTTCTGAATGTTCAGCATGAATGATGCAGTGGCATGGGAGTGCCAGCAGTGATTGACAGGGGCTGGGTAGGAGAGAGACCAAGGTGTCCTTGATGTCTTTTTTCATCCATTAAAAGGTGAAAACGGTCAGAAATCTAAATGATGACTTACCATTAATGTTGCTAGATGAGCAAAAGAAAGGTTCAGACTTTCCTAAATCTTGCCTTCAAGCAAGAGAATGACTATGAAAAATGGACTGATAAGATACAATGTGGGTGTTAATATGAGATGGAAAGTCTTCCTAGGACCTCCGCCAGTAAAAGGTAACCACAAGTGTGGAAACTGTTCTACTTGGGTAGGTACAATTGAAGGGGATGTATTCAGATACAGCGAGAACACTATAAAACATACTGAATTTACTACCTGTAAAACTAAAAACATTGTGTACTGTGCCCATGTGGAAAAGCTTTCATAGGAAAATCAAATCAGGAGATAATAAAATGAATTGGGCAACACAGCTCTAGAATCAAAGGTAAAATACTGAATGCAACTATGGTAGAATATCTACGAGAGTCAAACCATACAGCATCAGGCCTAAAATGGACAGTCCTGCAACTTGTTCATGGAAGTAATAATGTTGAGAACGATGGATTGAGATTGACAGCACAGATGATTCTGCATCTCAAGACAACTGAGAATGGCTTGAATGAGTTGTCAGAAACCAGCAACTTCTTTACATAAATGGTGACAGTCTAACACTGACACCCCAATATTTGAACAAAGTTTCTTTGATGAACAGTCAGGATGTTCAGTGATTGAATGTCATTATCCATATGGTCCGCAACAAATGCCTGATAAGCACTTTATTGTACAAGAAACTATCTCCCACAATGCATTGATACAGAGACTGGTAAACCCATCCGTGTCCCGGTGTTGATCAATTGTATTCAGATACACTTGAGTGGCTTGAGGACGCAACAGTAAGAACTTGGAACAGCAAGTCTGGACAACTTTTCTTGGCAGATGCACTGAACTTGAAAAGACTACAGTTCCCCATGATGCCTATAGCAGTAATCACACCTGACCCTGAGGCATTTTTTCACAGCCAATGAACTTGAAAACAGTCCGGCATACAGCAAGGAGCATTGATTGCATGCTGCTGGAAGGAGAAACAACCTAGTGGAAGCGGGATTCACACCCTCTGGACTTTCCACAACTTCCTGAAAAAGAACACCTCTTGACAGGGAAACAACCCAGTGGAAGCGGGATTCACACCCTCTGGACTTTCCACAACTTCTAAAAAAAAAGAACGCCACTGGACGGAGAAACAACTCAGTGGAAACGGATTCATACCCGCTAAACTGCTAATTTAAAGACAAAAATGATTGGGTCAAGCATTTAATCGTTGGAGCAAATGTGAACAGAAGGTGCTTGAAAGGTAATCTAAGCATCAGCTGAGCATACTAGGGTTGTGTCATTGTAACTTGAAGACTGATTCTGTTCTCTGATCATTTGCAGACCGCTCAGGAGGCAGCTGTTGAATTAACCTGAGAGCAACGGACTACAGGCACCTAATCCGCAGATAATTCCTTAGTCTTGAATGTCTGCTAATATCGACCTGTCCCATACAGTCAAATGCTATGCATTATTTTCGGCCATAAAGGTGTGGAAATGAAAATACTGACATGGACCACTAACATGTGGTACTGCATGCACATAAAGAACTTTTGAATTTAGACGGTCTACGCATAGAGGCATAATGAGGTGTGTAAAAATATCGTTTGATTTCAGTCACACAATTAAATGTACACATCGAGCAAGACTCAACAGTGCTTTTTATTTTTTACCCCTTGTGTCCTACACGAATTAGGTTCAGCCCTAAGAAAGGCCTTAACAACAAACAGTGATTCCCCTACAGAAGGTTGAAACCCGTTGACGTACATATATGGTTGAGGAGAGTGAGGCTCATTGATGGACAGTTTCTTTTAGAAGGACGTCTCCTACATTATTAAAAAAAAGCAAGGGACACATGTAACATTTCATTCCCTGACCAAACGGGACCACTGATTCTTCAGAGAATAATGTATTATGATTTAAGGGCTGTATGTGTTTGTATGTTGGACACTTTTTATGTGAAAAGTGTTTTTGATTTGGTTTACTTTTGTATTTTCCTTTTACTAAGTCTTGTGTGAGCGATGTTTACATATGTTTTTTCAGTACTAAAAATAGTCCAGTAAATGTATTTGAATTTAAGGTCCATATGTTCCAACAATAACTTATGTGCCTAACTATAAAAATAATAATTTGACGTGTTGATGGGACAATAAACATTTCTGATTTGGGTAAATGATTTCTGCTTAGTAAACACTAACTGAATCGTTTCTGTACTCACAATAATAAATTGCTATGATATATGGTCAATGGGGGCCTTTATTGTATTTGATTTAATTGATCACTCCCCCTATCATCCTTAACTGGATCGAACTCCATTTTGTAATGTCAATGGAAAGACTTACATTCTCATTGTGACATGGCCGTAAAGCAGCCTAATATTGCCACCCTCCACAGTTGCCAATAGCAGATGCATCAGTAATCCTAGGGGGAAGGGAATTACCTCTCTTTACCACTTGGGCAATGAGGATCCCCTAAGAAATTAGGTATTGCCATGAAAATTGAGAACAATTGAACCAGTTCCCATCATTATTCTCCATTTCCTCTGAAGTTTTACCTCAAGATTATGCCTGCTTAGTCCAGGGAAAATCTGGAGAAGGAACATATTGGACCCCTAATAAATCAACCGATCTGGTAATTCTGATGGAGCTGGTAACCCTCTTTACGGCCTCCTTTTTAAGGGCTCTCGAATAAGATCCTTACATAGCTGCACAAACCCAAAGGTATAAAAACACAAAAGAGGGCGCTTGAAGGAAAATCAAAAGAAAGACGAGGACTCCCTTGTTCTTAAATCGTAATACACTAATAGCCCTGACTCACAAAGATGCATACTCCAACAAGTACCACTTGGTTATTTCCAGATTGTCTGGCTGTCAACCACAGTCCAGGATCTGAGTTTAGCTCTAATGTATCTAATTGTTGTGATCTGTAGATCAAACTCTGAGAATTATCTACACGAATCTTCAAAACATTTTGCCAATCTGGGCATTCTGTCCAGACTCTCTGATCCTTTGGTCCTCTGGTTGACTGTCAACCATCAGCCCATAGGGCTGCAATACTAAATCAATGCAGTATGTTACAACAAATCTAAAAAAAAGACTTCTAACTAATGAGAGGAGTCTAAGGGAGATTCTGTAGACAACCACTGGGCATCATGCTCCATTCTGCTTGCCTTTGCAGCAGGGTTCATGGTAAGTAGAAAACCAATGTGGGAGCACACTGCTTCACCTCCCAGCGGGTTCGCCCCTGAGCATTCTGGTCAATATAGTTCAAGCGTGTGTGCTTTTCGGAAAGTCTCGAGTAATTACACTGTTGTGCTGGCCATCTCTGGACACGTGTTTCTGGATCTTTATTCGTCATCAGCAGAGATTAGGCATCAAGTATTCGGGGTTGCTGAGCAGGCTGCCAAAGTGTTCTCGGGTCTCGGTACCTCTCAAGGCGCGCAGGTGCATCTCCACAAGCTCGTCAGCTCGACCGGCTCGAGGGAGCCTTTATAAACAGAAAACCAATGTGGGAGCACACTGCTTCACCTCCCAGCGGGTTCATGGTAAGTAGTATGTGTCAGCAACTAATTTAAGTTGGCCTTCCATGATGGTGGAAATCAGATAGTAAAATATAATTTTGGCAATGTTAAACACCATTTCCTAACTATTGACAACTAATTATACACAGGTTAAAATACATTGAACTTACAATACTGACATGCAATGAGAAGTTTTGCGACCACTTACATATCAAGGGTTTAGTGACTCTCTACCACTTCTGATATCTCTTTTATACAATTTTCTGTATAGATACTTTACTCTTTACTTCGCCTGAAGTCCAGTCCTGATAATCTAAAATATACTTTATGTTTTGCCACATATCTGCAAAGCTTTGCAGCTTGTGTAAGTGACATTGATTTGGAAATAGAATCCCTAACGCTGTATCAAGATGGATTGTGAATATAACACATATGACAAGTCAGTTTTGATGGTATGTTCCTATCCTAAAGCCTTATGACATTATTCATAGACAAACACTTTTGATATCATCCTGCTATCATATATCGGGATTCAAATCCCAACTGTAGGTCAGTTTTTTTTCCCGAGAAGTTTTATATAGCATGAACTTGACCCGAAATCAGGTATCAGAGTGCTTTACATGAGCACCAGTTGCGTTATATGAGGACACATTAATTTTTATTAGGCACTGGAAGATTAAGTGATTTGCCTAGAATCACAGGATGTTGAGCGTCGTTGCCGAGACTCGAACTCGGTTCCCCAGATTTGAAGTCCACCGCCCTAACCTTTAGGCTACATCCTCTCTTTTTCAGTTTGGAGGATATTTGCATTGTGAAGTTCCTATTACAAGGGGTTGTGATGTCATGTTCCCGCTGCGGGGCAGCTGTAAAGTACCGATCCTACTGATGGCAATTGAGAGGCAATTCCTATGGTAGGATGTCTGAATTATTTTGTTACTTTTACATGATTATGATTTTACACTCCAATGATAGGGTCTTTTGTAATGTACAGTTACAGGTGAGGAGTGATATAATCCTACTTGCAGGATAATTGTGATGTAATGTTCCTATTGTTCTAACGCACTGTCCGTACTGTGTAACTGATGGTATGCCACAAACAGAAAAACGGTTTTGATATAGGTATTTAAGACACTCATGCACTTTAGATGTATTTTGGCTATTATATACACTGCAGTAGGGTTGTTGTTGTGACTCTCATAAGGTGTAGTGATGCCACTATTAACCTTGTTGTGATCGGTGGTTGTTAAATTGAACTAACATGGAATCATACGACTGATAGTCCTGCACGGTATCTGAGTTTAAGAAAAAAGACATCTCGCTTGCATTGCACCATGCCTACCTGCTGGGAGCGTTGGATGTCCTAGGCTGTTACAATGGGTGGTTTGTTAGCCTGATTGAAGCTATGGACATGACGTCAGCTGTGTCTGCTGTTGCCCTCACAGGAAATGATTTCAGAAGTTCCACTTCTGGGTGTCCCTCAACATCCACCACTGGCTCAGCGGTAAATCCTTCAAAAGTGATTTATTTGGTGACCGAGACGTGTGGGCAGCAATCTCTATAGTAGGCGGAACATTTCATGGTTGAATCAAATTCTTAATTACACCCGCTCGAAACCAAAAGTTTTCAACATATCATCAAAGTGTTAAATGTTACCACTGGGACAAGTATCAGCCCGTTGTAAATTCCATGCCAATGTAAATGTTGTCCAGAAAATTTGGTGACGCACACAAAATAGCATGCGTTAGTGTGAATTTAGCCATCAAACAGTGCTGCACCTTTAATGCTAAATTAAATATAATTTTAATGGACGCTTTAAGACTGTCATCCCCACCCTGCCTGCCGCTCTGAAGGTATAAAGCTGGAGGAAGAAAGAAAGGAAAACAAAACACATTCAGTTTCTCCTTTTTGATATGCTTAGGAACAAAAAAGAGATTGCCGATGTTATGTATCCTCGCGGATAGGGGGGGCTGCTTTGTGGGTAAAGCAATGGTACAGGCAGCCTGAGTTCTAGCAACAGGATTGACCCTAAACTCCTTCCTCAGGCTAAAGGCAAGGTCCACCTGCAGTGCAGACCAACTGAATTGCAGCAGTATTTCCTGTGATTTCACTAACCCCTCCAACATCACTTAACTTTTCAGGACAGTCAACTGTTTTTGACTATTTAATCTGCCCTTTGCCTACTTCTACTGTTCACACAAATTCTGTGCAGCTGGTCATTGACTGTTCCACTCTCCTTGAGTTTGTTTATGGCAGAAAGTTTATGACCACTTCTGCCAACTTTCCTTTTTCAGCCTCCATACCCCTATGCAGCTATGCACTCAGTATGCAGTTTCTACATCAGCTACCCTGCCACATTGGCCTATAACTAAATATTGCACTTTATTTAAACGACGACAAACCATCTACACCTAGCCGATAGTGACTTCAAAATAGAATATTAATATACACAACTAATTTCTTATCTGATCCTGAAAAAAAACTGGATGGTTGGGCTTCAAAATCTGACTAAAACCTGCATGGCCCTAGCCAAACAGAACTGACACCTCAAATCAAGAGGTCCGGGAAAGATCCAAAACAAACATCTTTCCAAAACATTCTATTACTGGCAATTTTTTTGTCGAACCAAAAGGTAGGCGGTAGGACCCTAAGAATGTCAGTTTCTGTTACCGACCAGCTATTTTGAAAAGGCATGTTTTTAGCATTACAAATAGCATATTTGTGTCGCTAATATCTCATATATAGCACCTAGACTCGAACCTATCGCGCTTCATAGCACTGTGGTAGCATGTAACACAATGAACAAAATCAACAGTACGGTCATTTAGATATTTAATTTATTTAGTACTTTTTTTCCCGTAAAAGTTCAGAGACCACTGGAAATGTACACACAGCTACCTAGCCATCTTCCTCTTGATGTAAATTCTGGCGTTTCTTCCCTGCAGCTTATTTTGTAAAATGTCAACCAGAAAAAACTGTACACTAACTTCACTCAGTGTTCTGAACATGATGATAGTTCAAGTAATTTTCCTTCCACCGCAAGGCTTTGAGTGACACCGGCTGACTGAAGACCTTCCATTGAGATGTTGACATAACTCAAGTTGAACCTCTGGGCGACCGTCATGTACCGCTTGGAAGGATGGCCCTCAGGGGACACCAGGTGCAGGTGGACCGGGGATCCGGACCCGATGGAAACAAATACCTGAAGGAAACTTTGAACTGATGATTTACCAGCAGAAACATTCTTCTGAATCCCAAGTACATATTTTAAGTAAATATTTCTATGTGTGTTTCTTCTTTCAACTGGATTCTACCCATGCTTTCCATTAGCATTTATCTTTACCATTCATACTGCGCGTGCTCTTGCCGCGGTGCTTCCTTTCTGCCGCTCTCCATCATGGGGACCTCTGCTTCTGTTTTCATTCTTAGTATTTATTTTCTGTTTTTGCACTGTCTTTGTTTCCTGGATGGATGGAGTGTCATCGGCCAATATTTGAACTAGGAGGCTTTGATTAAATGAAATTTATTTGAAATGGTTGACTCCGTTTCACTGCGGTCGCAAGGTATGTATGCAGTTCATTTATTAGAATAATGACCAGTGTCATGTCTGTCTTAATTGATAGCTAGAACAGGTATTACATTAAGGGCCTTATTTAGATTTCAGCGGACGGGATACTCTATCACAATGATGACAGATATCCCGTCTGCCAAAATATAAATACCATAGGACATTATGGGATTTATATTTCAGAGGACGGGATATCCTTCACCGTTGTGACGGAGTATCTCATCCGCTGAAATCTACATCAGGCCCTATATCACTTTTTTTGTGTGGAGTTCTGCAAGCAATTTCTATCCATGTACCAAATAAAAGATAACAGAAGAATTTTAAGCACCCTCTAGTGGAAAGCGATGGTGAATTGGCACGGTTCACAGTACACAAACAAACGGAGGCATGCAAATGACATGACTTTTCCATTTAATAATGAATGATGATAATTTTATCCACTTGATGAACAACGCTAATGTCTCTATTAAAAGAGCCCTCAGACTATTAAGCAAGCTGGTTGACATTACTCCATGCAACATTTTGCCAGATGTTTGATTCCAGAATATTTGGTGATGTGGGTGGATATGGTTAACTCAGAGTGACATCAACCAGAAGTCTGTGGGGAGAAATGAATTCATTACTGCTCCAATAAACCATCTACATCAGTGGTAACAACATCACCTTAAGTCTTCTCCTAGTCTCACACCGGAAAAGGCTAGAGTTTATTTTTCATTGTGCTGGTCACAAACAATGGTCATATGTCGAAGCAACAAAGAAGCTGAACAATAATACACTCAACTAATTTAGGCCACCACTTGCAAGGCCACCACTTGCAACATGATATATGAAAAGCCATAACCAATAGCATATGAGGTTTGTAGCACTCAGGCATTTACACCTTACTAACAAGATGCATGGTACTCTATAGGCAAGGTATGCAAAGTATTGCCTTATCACTAATTGAGCCTCAATGCTTTGGCATAGCTGAAAGGGGGCATTTGGACAAAATAATTTACTACTGGACCACTGAATAGCTCCCATATTCCTGCTGCCAAAAGCAGCTAGGCTGGGGTACAAATGAAACTACATGTACAAAACATCTGTAATTCAGTAACAAACTATGCCTAATGTCAGGTGGTGCCAATTCTTGGTCTTAACTTCCATGGGACAGGCGCCATAGATTATGGCCATTTTACACGTCAGCCTCTTTTCAGGTTGTGCTGCAGCAGCTTCAATAGTCTGTGGAAGATGCATTGTTACCAGTATTTTAACATACACTTGGGTTGGACTTTGGTGCTCCCCTCAGCCCATGATTTGATGGCTTTCTTGTATATTTCAGTTCTTTGCACCTGATTTGATGAGTCTTCTTGTGATGGGTTTTCTGGTCTCACTATATTTTGATTGGATGATTGCATCCTTCCATGGCTGATATCAGGGTACTATGTCTCCCTTTGCATATTTGTATAGCATTCAGCCTTTTGCAATCAATGGGAGCACAAGTCCTTCAACCTCCTCTTCTCCCACGTGTCTGCATCTATAAGCTCCATGGCTCCTCTTTGCCCCGTCCACCTAGTGCTCTCCTTTCTCACTCCAGCAGTTTCCTCCTGCCCTCACTCTTTCACTACTGAGTCTCTGCTCCTCAACGCTTCCATATTCTCCCAGCTGCCGCTTGTTCTCTTTCCTCACTCAAATTGCTCCTTCTCACCCATCTTTCTTCCCCCATTATGTCTGGAGGCTATTAGGTCCTTAAAGCTCCCAGCTGCACCTCTCTCTCCTTCCTCTCTGAAGCTGCTCCCTCCCACCTTCCCTCATCCCCATATTCTGTATCTCCTCCACAGGTTCCTTGTTGCTCCCATCCTCCCCTGTCTCTGCTTCCTCTCACTTTCTGCTCGCTCTTGCCTGCCCTTCTTCTCCCATTGTGCCCATGTTCCAGGCTCAACTGCTTGTCTGCCTAATGCGTTTTTTTCGTTATTACATTTTTTTTTAACGGGTTAGCTGTGCTAATGCTTGTTAACTTATGGTAAACACGCTTAACCGTACTGCTTTCTTATTTCATTTTTAATGACAGTCATTCCCCGGCGGCTTTGGCACTGGGTTTTCGCCTATTTTCTACAGTCCCTCAAGCAGAAGACACATTTTACAAATAGATACAATTCCGGAAATGAAAAATGTGTTTTTTTAATCTGGTACTTATGCACGCACTCTGCATGCACTTTAAGAGGTATGGTGCTTAGGCACTCATGTTTGGCAGTAATAAGTCTGTCACATGACAGATGCTTGCTTCTTAGCCACTGAGTTCATTCCACCTCTCTTCTTAAACCAAGGATACCTAATGCATTACACAAAAGGGGGTTTTACCCATGCAGTCACGGGGACCTGGGCGTTATGTGGTACATGTGAAACAGGGGGTCCCCGCAAGAAGAACACGAAGTTTGCAAATTTACAAGAGTCAAACACAATTATATATATTCATGAAATTCTTACACAGTATTGCAATTTATTAACAATACTGGACATGTCACATAATGACAAATACTGGATTTAAATCAAGCAATTTAGAAAGGCCCCGAGGAGGGGAAGGGGAGAAAAGGAAAGGGGGTGCTCGTAGGAGTGAATTACAAAAATAATGTAGTCATATTAGATCAGATAAATCAAAATATCGACATACAACAGTTGCACATTTCAAATACAACAACCAAAATTCAAGGTCAAAGTTGATGTACTTTTCAATGGAGACATTCTACGGTATGAACCACATCAGTGGAATTGTCAGGGACATGAACCGGATGTCTGGGTTTAAACACAAGCCGTCGACGTTTCGACCCCTGTATTGTAGGTCAAGTTAGGTCCTTAAACGGGGTCTTCATCAGGACAACAACGGGAAGGGAGGGGGCGCCAATATCTAGAATTTAAAGAGTAAGAGAAGGGGGGCGTTAGACAATCACTACAAAAGTACAACTATTGTTACACCTATATTAAAAGACGTCGTGACAACTGCATCACGGTGTATTGTAAACGCAATTACCATGGGCAACAGGCCACAAAGGCTCTGCTGTGCGAACTTGGATGCACCACTCAGTCGTAGGGGAATATCCGCCGCGAAACCCAAATCGCGAGCTATACAGGAAATTAAAATTAAAACAGAGGACAAAGATCATTAAGGGACTTGAAAAGGAAAGGGAAAATCTCATCAGAGACAGCTACCTCTACTATCAAACAAACGTAAAAATCAGTGGAAAAATACCAGCTTATGGAACCTAAGATGGGGAACCAGGATGGAATTTTATAAAAAAAAATATATACGTGTCAATGATTAATAGAATATAGTACCATAGGATTCAGAGGATAAATATCCCGAGGGAGAGGTATGACTAGGTAAGGTGTCCGGACCAACACCTACGGGTGCCCGACTGCTCACCTTAAATCACAGCGCAGATTGCCTGGGATAACTACAGAGCTTGGCTGTGGAAATGGCAAATCCTAAACATCGTGGACAGAATTTATCAGTATCTGTATCATAAGAAAAAGTCCAATCAAGACCGCTATGGGAAAAAAATATAAAAATATATAAACATGGGTTAGTGGACATAGAGTAACGTGCCAACCTTCTATTCTGAAAAACGAAACAGCACTTACTAATCTGAGTCGGGACGGAATGGGCACCATAGGTGTGCTGGTTTGAAGTGCGTGCGATGCTGCAATAATAAAATACAGAAAAGCACTCATTCAGGTAAACCATTCAGGGGTTCTGTCCGAGATCACAAATGCGACGAAAAACACTTACTTGATCCTTAATACAATTAGAAACAGGACCAGGTAGAGCAAACTTGCTCGATAAGTCTCCAACGTCGGTCGCTGAGCGGGGAGACAGAAAACGAGAAGCGAAACGGATCCGTTAATGAACGGCTTGCAAATTAGCACGATACCTCATCCCCCATCAACATAAGGAGGCGGGAGGGAAACTCACGGTTAGTCGACTCAGGAGACGCCGTCCAGCGGAATGGTGAAAAAGGGGTGGGACGGAGTAGCTTTGACACTACATGTAGTTTTGGGTCACGTGTCCAACAAACACATGGAGAGTGAAGAAATACTATGCCTGTCGGAGCGATCCACTATTGACATTTGTCATTGGTTGTTGAATATGTTGATCAATAAAGTTAGATATAAAACAGGGCAATCATAGGGTTGTAAAAATTACGATGATGTGCCAATTTAGTCAATTTAGTCAAGATTCCATACAGAAATATATTTAGAATAACCGTGCAATTCTCAAAACATGAGATTGTAAACGGATTATTTACAAAACATGGAACTAATTATCTTGCAATAACAAAACGGGGATTAGTATACATCAATTACTTATTCAATGACAGTCGATGACCTGTTGGATTGAAAAAAAGGGTCAAACATAGACTCGGGCACTTCTCAAACAAGAGAGTGAAGCCGAGTAACAAGATCTCAACTCATACATTGTACCAATAAATTATTGCATAGGAGTTTATTAGCCAAGTGCTGCCAGTTGTGATAAGCTACTGTCCAATTCATTAAGGCCATTTTTGATCGTATCCAAAAGTGACATCCATTTCGCTTCACGTGTGTTCAGTTTAGTCATTAAATTGCCCCCCCTCCTGCTAAGGGTTACTTTTTCGACAACCAACCACCTAAGATCACTTACTTGGTGGCCACTACTTTGCCAATGGTCCACCAAAGGGGCCCCTGTCACCTTACATCTGATTCTACTGCTATGGGATGAGATCCTTGCTTTGACCTTTTGCTGGGTCTGGCCAACATATAACTGTTTACAAGGGCACATCACGATGTAAATTACACAAGCCGTGTTGCAGTTAGTGTGATGCTTAAGGTGATATGTACGTTGACCATGTTGAAAACTTTTTGTCTGAATCGTTGTCTCACAGGCAGTACATGTCCCACATCTATAGTGCCCTACCAAATTGGGTAAGTTCCATAAGGTAGTGATGGTTGGTTGGCTTGCAGGTTCAAGATAGGAGTGAACTACCATATCCCTTATGTTCTTGGCCCGTTTAAAAGAGTGGAGGGGCGGATTCAAGTCTCCAATTTCTTCGGCCACAAGATGCCAATTCTTGTTGATGATACGCTTGATCTCATTACTACGGGTGGAGAAGGTCGTAACACAAACAATGCGATCCATTTCCCCTTTGGTAGTCAACTCCGGATTCAACAAAATATCCCGTGGGTTATACCAGGCCCGTTTTCTAGCTCGTTTGACCATACGGGCAGGATATCCACGAGTGATAAGGCGGTCACACAACACCTCAGATTCTTGGATGTAATTGCTTCTTGTCGAACAATTTCTCCTCAACCTAAGGAATTGGCCAATAGGTAAATTGTCTTTAAGGCCCCTAGGGTGGTGACTACCATATTGCAGCAGAGAATTACGCTCGGAGGGCTTCCTGTACAGAGTAGTCTGCAGTCGTTCTTCATCGACATATATCGTTATGTCCAAGTAAGGGATGCTGGCATTGCTAGATTCCATGGTGAACTGGATGTTAGGATTGCGCAAATTCAACCATGAATGAAAGGCATTCAGGTGTTCTTTATTACCATCCCAGATGCACAAGACGTCATCTATGTATCTAACCCAAAGTGTAAGATTCTTCTGGAATGGGTTGTCGTTAGAAAAAATGAATTGTTGCTCAAAATGATCCATGAAGATAATTGCCAGATTTGGGGCAAAAGTGGCCCCCATCGCCACTCCCTTGGTCTGTAAAAAGAATTCGTCTTGAAAAATGAAATAATTCTTCATCATGGCAAGGCTCAGTAATTCAATGATGAAATCAGTGGGCACCGCAACCGGGGCTGGTCTTTTATCCAAGGCTGAACGCATGACCTCTAATGCGTCCATTTGTGGTATACTGGTATACAGTGATACTATGTCACAAGTTACCAGAAGTTCTTTGGTGGAATTGAAAGGTCTCTCATCAATGAGATTAATAGTTTGAGTGGTGTCACGTAGGTAGGATCTGGTTTGGAGTGCAATAGGCTTTAAGAAGAAATCAACATACTTGCACAGCGGTTCAAGCATAGATCCACAACCAGAGACGATTGGCCTACCCGGAGGATTGGCTAGATTTTTATGTACTTTGGGAAGTGTGTATATCGTCGCTAGTCTGGGGAATTTATGATTCAGAAATCTAAATTCTTGCTCGCTCAAGAATCCGGACTCAAGACCTTTCTGTGTGACAGTCAAAATATTGTTGGCAAGGTCATGGAAAGGATCACTCGTGAGTTTGCGATAGCTGATGCCATCATTCAGTTGTTTATATATCTCCTGTTTATATTGGGTGAGATTTTGAATGACAATTGCCCCGCCCTTATCGGCGGGTTTGATGACAACCTCTTTGTTGGTGCTAAGACCGGTTAAGGCCCTTTTCTCTCCTTGACTGAGATTCAACTTGGAGAATTTTCGCACCTCCAAAGTTTTATCCACTGCAGAAGTGACAATTTCTTCAAAGGCCAAAATTTTGTGACTCATCGCGTAAGTGGGGGGGGAAAAAGGTGGAGGGTTCCCGTAGTCCAGTGGTGGATCCAGGCTGGCGGGTGGTTTGATTACGGAAGAAAAATTTCAATCTTATTTTCCTGAAGAAACGATATAATTCCGTCTTCAAAAGAAATTTGTTGGCTGGAGCTGTCGGAACAAAAGAAAGACCTCTGCCCAGGACTTTCTCTTCTTCTTCTGTTAGGTCATAGTTGGAGATGTTAATCACCGGATTGGTTTTGGGTAGAGCGAGATTTTGAACTTCTGGTGCTGGAATGATGTTCCGAGTGGCAGGGGAGTTCACCATCTGTAGGTGTTCCTGCGAGTAGATATCTCCCAGTGCACTTCGGGGCGGAATGTGACCCGTTTCTGGGACTTCCCTCTGTTGCCCTCCCAGCCTCCGGTGTTCTGTTGCTGTCCCCTGGTTTGACCTCTGTTCCAATTGCCTCGCCCTCTCGGAGGCCGCCATTGACCGCGGCCCTGTTCTAAAAAATGAGGAGGGTATTGTGGAGGGTACTGTTGGTAACCAGGTTCTTGCGGTGGGTAATTATAAGATGTACTGGGCCCAGGTTCACTCTCACTGCCTGTGCTATATGAAGAGTCTGAGAAGGTTGTGAAGTTCCGTCTATCACGGTAGCCCCCGCGATTGCGGTTAATGAAACGGCCCTGGTTGTCTTGTTTATAGTAATCAGGCTGCAGGTATGGATATACGCTCTTTTTGTCGAAATTTCGTAAATCCCTGGCTAGCTTCTTCAGTTTTTTGGTTTGGGCTGTAAGGTCGAAATCCTTTATGGTGGCTTCCAGAGTATCCAAGGCCTCTTTGGCTTTAGTAAGAGTGCTATCTCCCAAGATTTCTGCTTTGAGATCTGCAATTTCCTTGCTAAGAGTGACTACCTGTTCAGCAGCAGTCTCGACCCCCAGCACCATCCAGTGCCGGGAGCAGTTGTTAGCTACGTAGCTGAACCCCTCTTTAAATTTCGGGACGTCTACAAAAATAGCGGGTTCTATCTTGATTTGCAGACCAACCGGTATAATGTTTTCTTGCAGATACCTCGTGAAAAGGTGTCCATGCAGCCTTGTCCTGATTAATTTCTTTTCTAATCTCTCTAATCTGGATATCTTATCTTTTAAAGAAAAGTCAATAGTAGGAACGGAGGTAGATAAGAAGGTTGTGGATAAGTCTTTGGTCAACTGATTAATATATTCCTCTGTATATGATAAAAGTTCTTGTTCCGCCATGGTACACTGGAACTTAAATTAACAGAAAAACCTCGCAGGTCGAAACCTGCTCAGAGTGCATTACACAAAAGGGGGTTTTACCCATGCAGTCACGGGGACCTGGGCGTTATGTGGTACATGAGAAACAGGGGGTCCCCGCAAGAAGAACACGAAGTTTGCAAATTTACAAGAGTCAAACACAATTATATATATTCATGAAATTCTTACACAGTATTGCAATTTATTAACAACACTGGACATGTCACATAATGACAAATACTGGATTTAAATCAAGCAATTTAGAAAGGCCCCGAGGAGGGAAGGGGAGAAAAGGAAAGGGGGTGCTCATAGGAGTGAATTACAAAAAGAATTTAGTCATATTAGATCAGATAAATCAAAATATCGACATACAACAGTTGCACATTTCAAATACAACAACCAAAATTCAAGGTCAAAGTTGATGTACTTTTCAATGGAGACATTCTACGGTATGAACCCCATCAGTGGAATTGTCAGGGACATGAACCGGATGTCTGGGTTTAAACACAAGCCGTCGACATTTCGACCCCTGTATTGTAGGTCAAGGATACCTAATGGCCACAGGGACGAAACAGCAAGAGTAAATGTCATCAATAAGAAAAATAATAGATAAATAAAAAAATTAACCCATTCACATTAATTAGTGGTGGCCATCCCTTGGAGTTTATCGTTTTGGGTGAAGGAAAAATGCAAGCTTCCTGTAGTTACGGGATTTTTTTTAAGACGTTGGAAGTCTGTGAAGTTGTCTCATTCTTAGGAAAACTGAAACCCACAACCTACCATCATGATATTTTAGTGGGTATTATTGCTAAAATGTTGGTCTTCACTGTCTCACCTTGCATCACTAAGTTGGTAAACTATTCAACTTTAACTGGCATCATCATGCCAACCAACTCTAAGAAATCTAAATTGTCCTCATTGATGAAGAAGCCAGTAGCGGCTGTTACCGTTTGGGGGTGCTGGGCTGGTTCGAGAGGAAAAAAAAGTCTTACCTGTGCCAGCTGGCCAGCTGCCGCCTCTCCTGCGTCCTCTTACTCTTCCGGTCTCCAGTCCCGGCTTCTAGTGGGAATCACCTGGGCACCCTGAGCCAATCACAATGCTGCAATTGCAGGGTTGTGATTGGTTTGAGTGCCGTAGTTTGGGGCTCAGACAGGGACTGGGAGGCTTTGTATGTTCCTCGTCAGGCTGGGTAATGCAGCCTGTTGGGGAAGATGCAAGATGCGCATGACGGTTGGCTGGCCCAAAAGAGCCGGCCAATCAGCCATCCGCACTTAGTAGTGATAATCAATCCTCCTATTAATCTTGCCAGCCCCACTCTGCCACTGACTCCAGTTAGAAAAATAAATGATAATAACGAAACGTTATTATCATTGTATTTTTCCTTTTAAGCAGTGGGGCCACGCTCCTCCGCCTTAGCAGATTAGTCGCCACTGGAAGAAGCCTTCCTGTGACCCAGAAAGTCATCAAAACAAATGCTGTTTTGTGGAGCTCTCATTAGCTAGGATCTTGAGGCAGGTAGTGGCATTCCAGCAACATCTTTTGGGGATGTTGGATAAAACGATGCTTGTTTCTCTGATTAATAATCTATTAACAGTGACACATGAGGTTGACACTTTATTTTTAGTGTTGTGAGGTCTGTTAGCTGCATTTGATATGGTGGACTTTGACCCTTTCTTTTTATGATAATATCAGAAATTGTTATGCCGCAGATGGAAATTCAATGGTTTGCATCTCTTCTGTCTGACTGGGCCTATCATAAAACTTCTGTTTTCCATTTTTAAAATACGCACTTAGTTTTCCATTTGTTAAGGAATTAGGATAACTTTGATATCCTGAATAAAGAGACAGAGGAGGCTGCATCCTGGATGAATGAAAACACTTGAGATTGAACGGGGCAAAAGCAGAGGTTCTCGTGCTAGGTTCAAGTCCCAGGCTTTGCCTCAACAAAATTTACCAGTACTTGAGAATTGTTTGGTCTCCAAACTGTGTTTGCAAAATCCGCAAAATATCTTGGACTGGTGTGGGACATCAACCTTGTTGAACATTGGGGTGATGACCACTCAACTTTTTATCTGCCTGAGACAGCTGAAGCTGACACCACCATACTTGGGCAACAATCATCATAAAAGCGGTGCTCAGGCTCTTATTAACTCCAGGCTCAAATGTATGAATATCTTCAGTGGTATCACAAAGGGACAGATTGCCAAATTGCACCATGCTCAGAAGGCAGCAGGTAGCCTTGTGTTACGCCTCTGTAAATTCAATGTGTTTCTGTGGATCCTAAGTTCCTTCATAGGCGATCAATATCAAAATGTATTATATTGAAGTTAGTGTTGCTAGTCGGACACAACCAACCTCTGGTTTATTCAATGAGTCTTTATTCAGATGATTGAAGAAGGAGGATTTACTGCATGTTTCATCAAAAAAATATTTTAGGTCATATTTGGTGTGAATTTCCTTATTGATTTCTGGATACAGCTAGTACTTGTAACCTTGTTGTCTGCTTTGATTCGCTGAAGCATAAGGAGTTGGCAGGAGGTGAAATGAAGGCAATTTTGTGATCTTAATACTGTGCTTAGGGTGTGCACCCAAGCGACATTAGATCAAACGAAATTGCATAAGGTATCATAAGATCTTATATCAAAATGCCTTTTACTTACCCCTCCCCAGGCAATTTACCAGCCTGGCCAGAGCTTGCGTAGTGGTACTCCACGGAGAGTCATGGAGTTACTGCAAAACTGTGAAATTCTACTGAGTTCGGTTGCCTGGCAGAGTCACTCATTGCCCCCCTCCCCCGCACCCCCTGCACCACCCCTGCTAAATCCCCCCTTCCCGCTAAACCCCAGCCCCCGATCCCGCGTAGTATTGCCTGCTCACTGGGTGACTTACCTTCCTCCCAAATCGGTCTCCTGCTACTGGCTCCACTCGGCTTCTGCTACTCCAGTTCAATTAACAGGAAGAACTGCAGTGCGCATAGCGTATTGCATGAAGGCATGCCTGACCCTATGAAATCGTCAGGCATGCCTTCACGCAGTACGCCATTCGCACTGCAGTTCTTCCTGTTAATCGAATCGGAGCAGCGGAAGCCGGGTGGGGCCAGGAGAAGAACACCAATTTGGGAGGAAGGTAAGTCTCACAGCTGCACCAGGAAACTCCGCTGCGATTGCTGAGTTTTGGAAAACTTTGCACTCCAAACGGAGTGCGGAGTTCTAAAACTCTGTAAACTTCGCTGGCGGAGTGGAGTTAACCACCCAGCCTTAAATGAGAAATCAGTTCAATTGTCAATTTTTCTTCACTTTAAAAATGATCGCCTTTAATGAGCCACATTCACCTTTTTATAGCCTTTTATACCAAGACAAATTTTAATGACTGTTTTTTTCCTCTGGATTTGTGGGCATCAAACTGTGTAGTGTTTTATTTTCTCAAAAGAAAAATATCTCCTGAATTGTGTTTTTCAGCAGAAGATCAAGTAGGTTCAAAATAGTAGATTTAAAGAAAACGAAAACAAAAATAAAGCACAAAGTGACAAGTAATATGAGTTACTGTTTTAGTGTGACCTAAGAAGCTCTTGGCAACTCTTTGATACTAGTGCTTTTTGTGTGTTAAGATTATGGAAAGTTCCTCAACCAGAGCATCCTTGAGAGACAGTTTCCATGCGCTGTTTTGCATACTGTGTTTACCTACTTTTTAAATTTAGTCTGCGAGCCCCCAAGTATGAATTTGGTTTCCAGTTCAAACTTACACGCAGCAAAGGCCAACCAAATATTTTCCTGACTGACATGTTTTTATCAAATCTGGAACACCTTCTGAATACACATAATTTTCGTAAATGTCACATTGCGCGGAAAACTTTAATGTCCATGCGGCACTACCTAACGAAACCTTTGCAATCCCCCAACACCTCTTGCAACATCATCAGCTTTTTTGAGTCGAAAATCATCCTCGACTTTCAACAGATACCGAGTGAAAAATGACTGGAAAATATTTATGTAGGCAAAAGCATCCAACAAAAAAACACACCTAAAACACCATGCAGGCTGGACTTCAAAACGAAATCCGTCTTGGAAATCTCTGGTGATGCAGCTGGTGGCATTAAAGATGCCCACATCAAAATTGAGGAAGGCGCAATATTCCTTGGCACTGCAAAATGCAATTTTTTAATGAGGTGTTCGTGCATAAGCATGTTGTTTAAACATTGTTGATGAAATATTAAGATCCAGCCACAATTTCGTAGGCTAACTTGTCATCAACTTTGAAAAAAAACTCACTATATTCAAGGTTATATTTGCTTGTGAGACTGCAATGGGTTGCCGTTTAAATGGGCTGTCCTGGCTCATGAAATTTTGAAAGAAGTAACAAATTCCAAGTTAATGTGCTACTGTAATGAACTTGGGAGTAGCAGAATCAGAGGCTAAGCTAATTTAAAATTATCTTTCTTCTCATTAGGCAAAATAAATGTCACTCCATGCACATACACACATTTACAGGAGGGTGGAAGTGGAAAAATAAAGCCGAATGTGCAGTAATCAAGTTTATGCACATTAAATACGATTTTCCTGTTTAGCACAATGCCATTTTAATGTATTCGAAACTGCCGTAGTACTGCTTCACCCCACAGAACAATCATGACCAGAACATTAGCACCAGGCAAGAGCTGGTTTTACGTTAATTTAGCCCTTTAAAATGGTAACCATATGTAGAAGCACACTTTTATGTTATGCTATTCGGCACTTAAATTTAACTTCACCATAAAACCACACATTTTGTGAATAACTAGGGGTGGCCAAAACTGTGATTGAGCCAACTTCATCAAGCTAATTTATGGAAGTTACCTAAATCAGCCATAGGAAGCGTAGATAACCCATCTTCTAAGTGGAATACCCAGCCCAACAGGGCCAGGCCATCAGGCTACAGTGTTTCTAGTGTCCTGCTGTCACTTCTGGTGATAAAACACAAAGCCCCACCACCTGGCTATATCATCTCCTTTCCCAGCGCTGGATGTCTCACTTTGGGTCCTCCACCAATAGGGGAAAGAAGAAGAAATGAGGCTTGAAAAACATAAGCAGCCCTGTGCAGCAGTGGGAAACATCCTGATATTGTATAAGGACTCTCTTCAGTAACAATTTTTTAAAACAGTATCACTTTTTGGTTCACAAAGGGCACATGGTCTAAGATAAAAAAAGAAATCGAACTCACAACCTGTTTCTTTGCAGCTTTACTCAGGCCTAGGTGTAATGCAATAACTGGCTTTACACACAGCATTTTCAGCCACTCACTATGGCCCCCTAGGATTATAAGAGTCAAGTGAATGTTTACTCTTCCCTTTAGTACTCCTTTTATGTCCATCAAAAGGATGAGAAGCTGAGCAGAAAGGACCTTCTTTTGAGATTTGATCTTCAGGTAATCCATAGATTTCTGTAATGTGTGCTTTACCCTGTGTTTTAAGAAAATGAACTCAAATAACAAACATTGAAATTGCATCCTTAAATTTGTCCTACTCTGCCCTCCTTCACGCACACTTCTGGAAGAGAAATATAATGTAATATTTATTTCAGTGATTTGCACTCTTTTGCGAATATGAACATTGAAAACAAAAACCTGGTCCAGTTGTATCGCTGTGTGGGGCGCATGTCTCTAATGCTAAGTTCTTTCTGTTTTGACCAGCAACTGTTGTCAACATTATGTGACTTAGCTGTTTGTTTCCATACACTTGGTTGAATACATCTAAAACGATAACTGATACTATAACATACTAAAAGTTTGCCCATTAACAGCTCAGTGGAAGGAGGCTAGGTTTAGTGCAGGTTTTTCCACACATATAGGATGCGCATGCTCTACAAGTGTCTTTTACCTTTCTGTTATTTGTGTATATAGTGGCAAGTAACAGAGTTTCAGAGGAAGATTAGCCTAAATCAGAGTATTGTGAGGAGCTTTAGACGGTGGTGATCGTGATTTTTCCCAGATTAATCTACAAAAGTTTAGGGAAGAGGTAAAGTTGCTTGAACGTTACGAAGAAACTATGTGTGGCTAGTACTTTTTTGTGGAGATGCAGTAATTTAAATAATAATGCTTTAGAAATGTATAAATCAAAAGGTTTTCTTAACTGATTTTCAATGTAGACTTCACAAAAAGTCTGAAATCTGCATCTACGAGTTTTTGACCACACATGAGTCTAGATTTCTGACTTTTGACCTGGGAACCTGAGACAGTCATATGTTTGAAGGTTTGCTCCTACAAAAAATAGTAAATGTGATTTTCCCACGCAAAAATATATACATGGACATAATTGCAAGAGCTACTTGCAGTGTCAATGCGAATGCATTTGAGAACTTGTCTTTCTCTCCAAGGAAAACAGTTCCTCCATGGAGAAACATCTCCCATCATATCCCCACCAATTATGTGGATATTACCTTTCAATTCGGCTCTGCAAAGGTACTTCATCCTGCCCTTGGCAGGAGTACATCTCCAAACATTCCCTGGAGGAAAGTACAGATGAGTTTGTGAACCCTACTAAATTCACAGGCATTCTCACTACTTCCACTACCCTACCCTGTTTGTAGACTTATGCATGCAGACATTTTTAAAATCCATTTACTTATGAAAAATCACTTTTTCGAAATTTGAAATGTGGGTTGCATTCACAAAGTCTGGTATTTGCTTAGTAGTTTCGTAATTTCTTCACATGGATGTATTGAATTATTTTCAATGTAACACAGGTCTGGTCCTCAGATAGCAGGTTTCTTCTTGCCAACAACTAGATCTTTTCTATTTATAAAGAAAGGAATTCGGAGCGTCTGTGATTTGGTAAACATGGGCACTTATTTAAAACCACAGGAGAAATTGTCAAACTATTACGTCTACACTATTTCCAATTTTTAAACTAGACCCTGTTTCAAAAAGAAAGTTTTTTCTCTAACAATGTAGAACAGCGATACAATATCTGTGGTCCCCAACAGATGCTGCAAAACCTTGATCTCATCTCGTCCCTTTTTAGATTGAGCCTGGGCAGCGCATGCGCTGCTCTGCGAGACATGCTGTATTCAGGTATGAACTTGAAGCCCCCCAAAGCTCAGCCCATATTTTGCATTGGCTTGTGTCATTGTCCACTGTAAACTGTGGCTTTTTAATGGTCAATAGGCTTAGTAGTCCCTCTTTAGCACCGCCTTGTTTCATTTTATCACGTCCAATGCGGACACCCCCGGTTACAAGTGTTGTTATTTGGTAGGCTTTAATTACAGCCTCCGAGCACTATTTCCTCAAATAGCTTTGTCCTGAATGCTGTTACAGACAGGACATGCTCTCTCCTAACGCTTTTTTTAAATCTCTTTATAGCACGGGCGCCGATCGCATTTGCAATGCAATAGGTCTCGCATTTGCAATGCAATAGGTCTCGCATTTGCAAGAGTTAAAGTTATTGGCATTGTAAATTACAATGCCTTTTATTTATCTGTTTTAAAAACCACACATAAATAAAAGGCATTGTCATTTACACTGGCAGTAGCTCAAACTCTCGTAAATGCGAGACCTAATGCATTGCAAAGGCTTGTTATTTGTATGTTTCACAGTAAGTGAAGAGAATGAATGATTATTCAACAGCTACATACTTCTTGCTTGAGTCACTTTTGAGAAATACCAAAAGGAGCTTCTGTTCCCATGCTCGTAATACATTTAGAACTTTAATGTAATTCACAATGACTCTTAGGCAGGATTTTAAGTGGAATGAAAAAACTGGGCGGTCTATACAAGGGGCTTGGCCAATGCAATTAAGGGCATGGCTTAAAGACACCTAAGCTAAAAATCTGTGCTTAGCATAGTGTCCCACCCGATTGATATACTACTGCTTCTGTCATTGCATCCAGATAGATAATACAACAGTAACATTACACCTACAACAAGCCAGAACTGTTGGCTTTATCAGTATCTGTTAGTTGCCAAGGATAAAGTAGCAACAACCATGGCTTTGTTGTATAGAACCATTGAATATGCTTCAGAGCTGAAATGATGAGACTGTGAAAGAACTATAACGAGTCTCTTTGAAGGTACCTCAAAGGCAGTGAAGGATGGTCCTGCTGCAGAGTTAAGATTTTTTGTTCACCCTGAGGGTGAGGGCAAAAATGGAGAGCCCAATAGGAACCCGACTCGGCACCTGCTGTTTTGAACTGCCAGGACCTGACCCACTTAAAGACCTGCTCTTAGGACCACTCTATGAAATGTGTCACAGTCACACACTTCCTGTACTCAAATGTTAACATTTCCCTCACTCAGATATAAGAAAGTATGCATTCAGACAATATGGCAGGTGGGAAATATTGTGAGTGCATATTAAAGGCCTCCCTGAACATCCCCATTAAATACAGATGTGTTGATCCACAGTTCAAAACCACAAGAACATTTTCATGGGTTTCCAGTGGGTGAACTACCTTTGAGGGGTATGTGAATACACACAAATGTACACATGTTTATATATTTCTAATTACATCTGCAAGATACCGCCACTTCCCCAGAAATACCTATATTTCAGCCCTTCTCCTGAATTTATCAATATAGATAATCCTCTATGAATAAGCATTTGAATGTTGTATTCTCAAAGTGTAGTTTTTAAAAGCCTAAGTTGAAATGGAATGTGCAAATAACTTTGTGTTATTGAGACATTATTTATCAGAAAGGTGTATGCCCTTTTTTATTTAAAGTAAATACCTTGTTTTAAAAATCTTAAGCTTTTTGTTGATTAGATCACACTTATTCACAGCTACCCTCAGCCTCCCAGTCATAGTTTAACTCTTCAATGAGGACAGAATTCCATTGCAAGATGTACAGCCAAGAACACGAATTCCCTTTCAGGAATAGCGTTATTGTCTTACATTTAGCCCTTTGATGTTATTCACAATTTGTTGACTAACCCATTTTTTACTTCTACAAAAGCTTTCTTCCTCCATTTGACTATTGGCTAGGCCCATCCTTCCGAAATTCTTTTTTGCACATATCAGTGCATCCTAGCTTGCCTACTACTCAAAACGCAATATGGATACACTTCAATACACTCATGCCTGAAATGTAAGAACTACAGTGCCATTGGTCCTGCATGACACCCATACTATGTCCATGCATAGCATATAGATGATTCTCAAAGCTAATTTTGCATGAGGAGTTATCATTCATAAGTGGCACTAGTAGGAATGTCATAAGAGTGGGCAAAGCAAATGAGCTGAACACCAAAGAGTTTGACTCTCATTCAGAAATATTGTTTTTCCCTTTTTAGGTGCTTGCACTGTTCTACGATACGTATTGTTTACTATTCAGTGGGCTTACAACCCGCTCACAGCATGTTGTTAGTCATTTTCATTGTAATTCTCATTTGAAATCTTTCAATTGCTTAGCTCCCATAGGCTTCCTTTCCTTTCTTGCGTTAGCTCCTCCCTGGAGCATGGACCAAGTAAAATGTGTTGTACCTCATTTTTGTTCTTTGTCTTTTTTGCAATGGACTATTTTTTTGATAAGTGTTTTGATATAATTCCAGGACGTGCGATGTGCTTTTCTAATTTTAACACTGGCATACATCTTCTTATTTATGTTGCCTTCAACCTATCTGCTGTCTCTGTCAACACTTTAGTAATATTGTGACACCATTTGGGCCCATTAAATTATGTTGCTTTCACCCTACCTACTATCTCTATGAATGCTTTAGTTACATATAGCCACAACTGTTCTACTCTATGCCACTCCACACTCCATGCACTGCATATCATTCCAATCTACTCCACGCCACTCAACTCTGCCACTCAACCCTATGGAACTCCACTCCTTATGCCACGCTTCTCTTCCCTATGTAAATGTAAATGTAAATGTAAACGTAAATGTCATGGCACTTATAGAGGGCACTGTCACCAGACGGTCACCTTGCGGTGTCGCCTATTCGGCTTCCTGGCGCTGATACTCATACCGCTGTGGAAACCCTCCTGGCTTTCCCTGTGAAGTGTCCACTCCTGGGCACCCCCAGGGTGAAGCCAGGCATCCTTAGCGCTGTTGGGGCCGGTGTGGAGGCTAAGCAAGCTATTGCCCAGAGTTGCAGTGTGGGGCCCGTGATTAGAATAGGCACCGAGGCGAGAATTAACAGGTCCGAGGAAATTGATCCCAAGACCCCGCCGAGGCAGGAGTCGAACCCTGGTCCCTGGCCAGAACTCTGCATCAGGGTCTGCCGCTCTAACCATTGAGACACACTCCTCCTCCTATGCCACTCCATTGTACATTACTCTACTCCACTCCAAGCCACTCTACTGGACTCTCCTCTACAACACTCTTTGTGGTGCCACATCTCTAATTTTTAGCCATGTTGAACTACAGCCACACAGCTATACAACATAGCTAAAAGACATTGGCAAAGACAATAGCTCTCACATAGGTGAGACCTATTCTTGCCAATGCTAGTTGACACTTCTTATAATTAACTTTGACCTTAGTGAATTATGAATAAGGGGTGCAGAAAGTGCATAGGACTTTTCTACTTTCCTACAGAGGTTGCATGCAGTGAAAATTTTACATACAAAAAATCCAGAGTAACACTGTTTTGTTAATTGTTACAATTTCTTACATTTATGCATGAGGATTCTCCTCAAAATGGAAACACTTTCGGGGCGATTACGATGTGGCTCGTAAAGGCACCGACTTGTGGTGATGGAGGCAGTCGGAAAGTAAGCCGGATGGTCATTCCAGTTGGCTTCCAACGGGCTCGGGGAGATCATCGGCCAGGTGGAAGCCGGCCAGTAATCTCAAGGGCGGGTATTCCCACCCTTGAGATTACGATGCTCGGTTTCCGACATGGTTTCCATGCCGGCCTGTCCGACATGAAAACTATGTCAGAAAGCATGTTTGAGGGCCCCTAGCAGGGCCCCCTTTAGTGCACGGCCTCTGCTTGGAGGCAGAGGGGGTACCTATGGGGACGTCCTGTTGATCCCTGCACCTTGTGGCAGGCACCTTGAGGTTCCTGTCATGGGGTGCAGGGCTGAACTGCACCTCCCTTTTCTCAATAGGAGCTTGTGTTATGGCTGTTTTACGGCCGTAACAGGAGCTTCCATTGAGAAAGGGGAGCATGTGACCTAACAGCGTGCGGTCGTATTGTAATGGGCCGGTTGGGACCGCCTACCGGCTGTCGGTCGGTCCTGGGACCGTTTCAGACCCAACATCGAAATCAGCCCCTTTGTGTTTAGGGACATGGTAACAGACATAAGGCAGAAAATGTATGCAAATTGTAAATTACCCTCATACGTACTTTAAAAAATAAAAATCATGTGCGAAGTTCTAAATCTCTATTATGCCTTGATCTACACTAATGCATCCTTAAATGTACAACTGTTTTGTGAACTATGAGCAAGATCATCACATTCTATACCTGTAACTCAAATAGAAGCTACCACTACTAATGATTGCCACCTTGAGGTTTGCCACAGCTCTTCACACACAGGTGTTAGCCACACGTTCCTGGTAGACTGTTCCACATTGATTCTTTGTGAGTCAGCCACTGCAACTCATAAATTTTAGGACACAGTTCTTCCATTAACCTCACTAATTCTGAAGCATAATAAAGGAGCACATGTCAAAAACATCATGGACCATACCCCACAAGGAGAACACTGCAGTTGCTACTTTAATCCACAATGTCTGCCACAGTACTGTTTAGTTGAAAAGCTAAAGCAGTGCTATTTTGCTACCTTAGACAATGATAAATGGTTGCTTGTCACAGCAACTTTAAAGGCATGTGCTGCTTTTGGTATGAAATTTACCAGCATTTATTGGCATATCTAATGTAAATAATGGGGCATTGCACACTAACATACACATAAGAACACAATTAAAATCAAAACCCATCAAAATGAAATACAACATAACCACAGGAGAACATAAAAACGTCTCTGTGCCTGGTCGAGATCTCGCTATATAAAAGTCCAAAATAAATAAATAAATAATGCAGCACAAAACACAACAGCACAAAACCCATCAGGCCTTACCAGGAAAATACAATGCCTCACAACAAATATTCCCCATCATGGCCATACATTACAACCTCCAGAATACTGATTTAAAAATTAAAAGGTGTTTGCACCAAGTACTGCCTTAACTCACTACTTAGAACTTGAAATAGCTCCAGTCAAAAAAGTTTTGATCTGATCCCATAAAATAAAGTATTGCAATTCAAATATCACAACAAAAAACTTGTATGTGACGTCTCCCTTTTGCCAAAAGAAAACAGATACTCCTGGTTAATACATGGAAACATTAGACTATGATTGACGGAAAACATGTGCCTACACCACACTATTGAAGGTCTATGTGTGCCACCATTAGATCGTAGGCTGGAGGAATCCTTACACAGCCAAACCACCACTAACCTTGAAAGCATGATAAAGTAAAAAACATTTGGATGTATTGAATATATATATTGAATGCTGCTCGAAGGTTTTAGACTTTGTGGGACCTTGCTGCTGACCGCCTGCCATACCGGGGAGAACGAAGACTTGGGGCTTGCTTGTGGTGGTATTCTGGGACTGCGAGGACCAGGTTGCCTAGCGCCCCTGACACCGGCCGCACCTGGGTCCTCTTCCCGCCCCGCCTCCCAGGACTTCAAAGCGCCTCGCGGCCCCTGCTTCGCGGGAGTCGCTCGAAGGCTTTAGACTTTGTGGGACCTTGCTGCTGACCGCCTGCCATACCGGGGAGAACGAAGACTTGGGGCTTGCTTGTGGTGGTATTCCGGGACTGCGAGGACCAGGTTGCCTAGCGCCCCTGACACCGGCCGCACCTGGGTCCACTTCCCGCCCCGCCTCCTTATTTAGGGTTTCCATTACCCGTGCACGCGGGACGCGTGCGGGCGGCCGCCGGGCTAAGCCCGGGCAATGGGCGGGCCGTCTGAGGCCGTCCGAAGTCGAACGTGGTCGGGCCGGGCCCCCACCCTTTCATGCGAAGTACGGATTAAGCTGAGACTTTTTATTATCAAGGGGATCTCTATATCTATCTTTCTGCTAACTCCCCTACCATAGAGCTGCTGTTCGGGCTCCAGCCTTGGGCAAACTAGTAATTATGTCCTTACACTCTGGGAAAGAAAGAATTGTACAAGTTACTACTAAGAATGGGGTGGTATCCGGCACCCTTGATCATTTTTTTAAGCGGGCAACAGGCATTTTAGAAAAGGAAATTGCCCTTGCCAAGAAGCGATTATCCATTGATCTTGTAACGGGGAAACGCTCGTCTCTGGGCAAAATTGGGCTAGTAGTATCTCCCCCTCATTTAAGCCATCCAGCCCTTATTGTAAATCACTGTCCAAGTCCCGAACTGGTGCCCGTGGAATTGGACGCAGAGGCTGCCAGTCCTACTCCGGATATCACAATAACCAGCGTATCTACGAATAGTCCAATCAATACCGTTGGTGACCCGTCCTTACCATCTAGCCCTGTACAAAACTCCCTACCTGTGGGTGGACTATATAATCCCAAATCTAGCAAAAGGAAAAGAGGGGATAAAACTCAGAAAGGGGGAATTGCAAAGATATTTAAGAAAAATAGTATAGCACAGCTCCCATCTGTCCTAACAAGCCCCCTAACTCCCACAGTGGCCCCCATAGACTCTGTTGATCAACGCTCGACTCATAGTACAGATGAAGATCTTTTGGGTAAGATAGAAATCCTTGTCAAATCTTTGATGTTACCCCTACTGGAACGTACGAGGCTGATAAATTCTAAATTGGACCAGTTGGAGAAATTAGCTAAAGCTAATTCGATCACGTTGGGTAAATTAGTAAAAGGTTCTGACAAAATAACGGAGCTGCCATTAGGATGTCAGAAAACAGGGAACAGTGTCACATCTAGGATGGTCCCTACAGCTACAACCGATCCTTTGATTACACAGCCAAAACGACCCAGGATGGAGAAACCTCCCAATGACATTAATTCTTTGGCTTCCACCAAGGGTAGGTCCTCGAAGGAAGGTGTGGCGGCTGGACCCCAGCCTGCTCCTTGTGTACCTGTCATTGACAGACAGCCATTGGGACATGGTAAACTAGGTAATGAGCCTATTTAACAGAGGCTACCCTGTGTCAATTTACCCCCCGAGTCTGCCCCCCATACTATCATCTTGACGGGAGTTTCTGCTATTGGGGAGGAAAAAATGGAAACTTTCAGGGAGTTAAAAAACAAAGTCATCTTCTGGCTAAATAAGAACAGAACTCTCCCTCCACTGTCTAAAACGGAGATTTTAAATGTCAGAAGAGTTAGTTGGGTGGGTTATTGTCCTAAGGACTTGGAGGGCGATTGTGTTATCATTAACTTTAGGGACCCATGGGTGGTGGACTTTATCCGTAGAGAACCAAGATTTGGAAGAGAGGGTGATGTCCAATCATTAGGCCTTCATTACTTTTACCCTCAAAGAAGTAGCGTTCCCCCACATCACTCATTTAAGCCTTGAAGGATAAGCCCCATTAGTAGACCCTTCCTTGAACGGGCTACACACTTCTCACAATTCCCATCATTGTTTAATAGGTTTGAGCCTCTCTCAGGCCTAGAGGGAGTCGACTGACTTCCGGGTAGCCCAGGCTACTCAACACAGCCCAAGAGATCCAGTAGGGGTCCCGTGGAAACCTGCTTACCAGAGGTTGGGGCAGCCAATAACAGTGATTTGGCACAGTGTAGGTTCAAGGGAATGGTCATGGTGAGACAGAATGATGTAAATAGGGTTGTAATATCTCCCCTGGACCCTCTGCTTAGCGACTCCTCCAGCTAGAGTGTCTCCGATTGTTGGGGAAAGGCTAACAGGTTCTACCCTAGAGTCCTCAGAATCAAGTCAACCTTCTCCTCAGGACCCCCAATTTAAAATTGTCTCTTGGAATATTGCTGGGTTAAAGGGGAAATTAGATCTAAGAGAGTGGGCAGATTTTTTAGAGGCCTATGACATCTTAATTTTCCAAGAAACCTGGGCCCCCGACCCAATTTTTCGATTGGGGTATTTAAACTTTTTCAAACCTGAGATCTGGGGAAAAAAAGGTAGAGCCTCAGGTGGTCTAACTATTTGGGTGAGGCAGTCCCCTAACTATAGGCCTACCGAAGTGTTAGTGCATAACCCTGATATCCTTGGGATCAAGCTTGGTAGGAATGACCACCAGGAAATCTTTATTATTAATATTTATGCACGTGGCCTACCTGGAGGGCGGTCACCTACAATTATTGGTAACTTAGACTTACTCCTCAACTCAATCGGGAGGGACAAGTTTTTAATAGTGGCCGGGGACTTTAACTGTACCTTCGAACCACTTTTGTGTGAGGGAGAAGATATTTATATTGAAGAAGATGCACTATGGAATGTCCCACATCTTGCTTTAAATCCAATCAAGAGGGGGAGAGAGGCAGCTCTTCAATGGTTGGGATTGTGTCTTGAGTGGGGGTTGAGAGCCGTAAACAGCCGCTCCCTTTCCGATAAAACCGTCCGCCCAACCTTTGATAATGGTATCAGCTCTAGTCGTATTGACTATATCCTAACAAAAATCGAGTTTTGGTCACTACTGGATGATATGTCTATTTTTGTACGTCCTGAGAGTGACCACAATCCATTGGTTTTAAGTTTAAAACTAGAAGTTAACTCTGGGTGTAGTAGCATAACCAGGTGTGTTAAAGCTGAGGCCATCATATCCAACGATAGACGTAGGGTTCGTTGGAATAGGGTTATTGAAGACCCCGCAATCCTAGATAGGATAACTATTGAAGTCTTATCGACCCGGGGTGCGATTCAGGCACAGGCTAACCAATCAGGGTCTTCTGACCATTCGATAGTGCTCCACGAGCAGCTTTTTGTAAACTTGAAAGCTCTCCTTACTAAACCCCCCAAACCTGGGCCAGTGTTAGTCCCGCCACCGGGAAAAAAATGGTACAATAAATCATGTCGATTGGCTTATAGCTCCTTGGTTAAAGCCATAAAATCTAGGGTGGTATTAGATATCAGACAGGCTAGGGTTTTGTATAAGAAAGCCCAAAAGGAGGCTAAAAGAACATGGGACGATAGTCGTTGGCAGGATTTATATGAAGCAAGTAGGTCCATGAACCAGATCAAGTTTTGGCAGGTGGTAAAATGGGGTGGGAATCAGGACTCGCAAACTCCGGCGAACCACGTACCTGCCGAAAAATGGATTGAGTATTTCGTGTCTCAATTTAGGGGCTCAGAGCCAGAGGCTGAACGGGGTGTGGCTTCTCCTGCACCTATGTCCCCAATGTTATGTCCGCCTCTAGTGTTTGTGAACAAAGACACAGAGTTGGCCTTGGGATTGGTTCAGGCTGGCAAAGCTCCAGGCATGGACTGTATCCCGGCCGTTTTATTTAAATATGATTAGTTGAATTGGGTACCATATATCACGACACTAGCTAATGCCATTGCAAAAGGGGCAAGGATTCCGGACTCTTGGAAAGGGGCTGAAATCTTACCCATTTTTAAAAAGAGCGATCGTTCTGTCCCGGGTAATTATCGCCCCATAAGCTTACTAGACGCTATCCAGAAGGTTGTATCCAGAATGTTATTGGCAAAAATACAGGATTGGGTTGATAATGTGAACATCCTATCCCCTATGCAAGGTGGATTTAGAACTGGCGTCAGCACAATAGATCAAGTGTTCAGATTCCTTCTGATATATTGGAAGGTGGTGCACCTGGGTGGAGGAACCATTTATGCAGTGTCCGTGGACCTCAAGGCCGCCTTTGACCTTGTCCCTAGAGATAAACTATGGGCTGCCTTAGGTAAAATGGGTATGCCACGCGAACTTTTGAATTTAGTAATAAGTTTACATGACGACAATTTTGCTAGGGTTAGATGGGGTAGACATGGCCAGGTAACCAAGCGATTTCCAGTCAATCGTGGAGTTCGGCAAGGGTATGTGCTCGCCCCGACCCTGTTCCTTCTTTTCATTAATCAGGTAGCACAGTACTTTGTAGACTCTTCTACCGATGCACCCGTTTTGGGTGGTACAAAGTTCCCCCTTCTTATCTTCGCAGATGACACCCTTATCCTCTCTAAAACACAAAAGGGTCTCCAAACTGCGATAAACAAGTTTGAGGTTTTCTGTAAACTTAATGACTTACAGGTGAACGTGAGCAAAACTAAATTCATGGTTCTAACTAAAAATAGGCCGATAAAGAGCCACGTTAGCATGCATGGCATTGAACTAGAGCAGGTGGAGGTAATGACTTATCTTGGGGTAGTTTTAGAGCACAGGTTAAAATGGAAACCACAACTTGATGGTCTCTGTTTAAAATTTGCTAGACTGACAGAGTGCTTAATTAAGGTGCAAAGGATTTCACAAACCGAAAGGATAGCGCCGGTGTTAAAAATATACAAGGCTAAAATAAGTTCTGCTATTATGTATGGTTCGGACCTTTGGGGCTCCTCAGATCTTTCCCAATTGGCCAGAATCCAAAACAAATTCTTACGAAATCTGGTTGGTCTCCCGCAATCTACTCCTATGAAACCCTTAATGCTTGACTTGGGCTGCCGCTCAATCGTAGATGTGGCACAGTATAGGATGATAGCATTGTGGAGGAGAATCTGGACAACTCCGGAACTGGCCATTTTTGCTAATGAAATTTCAGACCTAAGATCAATAGTGGGCTCTGGTAATCTTTCTCGGTTTAGAGACGTGAAGTTCATGCTGAGAAATATGGGCCTTAGTTTGTTGTGGACGGCCCCTGGAAATAATGTTTTTCCTTCAAAAAAACAATTTAAAGAGTTATATTGGGCATCCATTAGAATCCAAATTGTTGCCCAGGCAGAGTCCTCCTCATTGACTGGCAGGTTCTTGGTCCACAAACTTGCCCCCCTTTTAGAGGATTATTGGGACGCCATTACTAGGAGCAACGATAGAAAGCTCTACCACCAGTTTAGAGTTGGCACATTACCGGTCAGGAGCTTTACAAACACATGGCATGGACAGTCTTCTGAGTATTGCCCTTGGTGCAGGGACAAATTAGAATCGATAGGCCATATCTTTTTTGCCTGCCCTGCATATCATGCCCCACGGAGAAAATGGCTAAAACCAATTTGCTCCAAGTTGAGAACAAAGGTGAGTGCGGAGGCGCTATGGCTTTTAAGAACCAACACCCCTGAGATTGTGACCATAGCCGTCGCAAAGTTTCTGGGCTGGGCTTGGCTTTTCAGAACAAGGTACCCACTTGTGAGCTGATCAAACTGATAGTTTTACTTT
The DNA here is from genome assembly GCF_964261635.1 of Lissotriton helveticus. Classification (NCBI taxonomy): domain Eukaryota; kingdom Metazoa; phylum Chordata; class Amphibia; order Caudata; family Salamandridae; genus Lissotriton; species Lissotriton helveticus. The sequence goes on along the minus strand of NC_136071.1, from coordinate 860,521,467 downwards.
TACTACAGGTAGTACGTCTGATTCTGTATATTTAATCATGTTTTATGAATATGTATGATATGCCCACAACACCAAATAGAGTGCCTATTTGTGTGTTGGAGAATACTCTTTGTATACTAGAGCATATCTACTTAGCCCAAAAACTTTTCATCTGGGGTGTTATGTCTTTTAATATTGTTAAAGCATATAATGATTTTATGTATTTGTTTTTATATATGAAGTTTTTTATGCTAAAATGTAAATGTTTTATATATGATGTCTTTTATGATTAAATATTTCGAATAAAGACGTATGAATACTGAATACCAACATTTAGTCAACGACCTACATATATTATATCTGGTGGGTGCACGTGGTAGAGCATAGCAAAATATATGTCTACATTATTCTTGTTACACTTGTCCTTAATTGAGTGTAGAGATCATAACGATCGGAAGCTGCAATCGCATATGTCTTATTTGGTTTGTGTTTTTCATTTTTTTACTTTCTCTAATGTAATATATTGACTTAGCTGGTAGTGCAAGTGGTATCCAATGGAAAAATGTCAAATTCCACATTTTGCAGACAATGGAGTGTAAGCACACACAAAGAACTGACCTCGCCTACATCTTTCTCTTCCATCTCATCTACTTTAAGGCATTGAGCTGTGGGCTGGGTACCTTTAACTGCTACAGTGCTTAGATTTCATTTTTACACTGTCCCATTCCTACGTGGAAGTTCAACCATTTGACAGTTTCCCATGTACCCTTCCACCCCACGGTCCATTAAAGAGCAGCCAATCTCTCTCCAGAGGATAGCGCGCACAGCTCAAGCCTGACTTTAAATGTGTTAATAGGAAACAGAAAGAACCCCAGACCAGCATTCCCTGTTATATTGTCTGTTAATGCAACACGCTGGCTTCCTTCGCAGCTGGCTAGTCGCCCTTGTGATCCGTTGTTCCACCCCCACCTGCAGCACAAATGGATCTCAAACATTTTGGATCACAGCCAAATAACGCAAAGGAATATTTTCTTGAGACTTATAAAGTATGCAGATGTAAAAGTTGTTACTATGGTTATTCATGTTGGCACAGTTGCGCTGTTGGGGTCGTTTTGTGTATATTCTTCTTAGCAGTTTTGGCCAAATGTTCTTACTTCTTGTAGCATGCAACGTTTGCTTTCATTTTCCATCCAATGACCCACTTAGATAGTGATTGATATACTTTTGGACCTAATACACTGTGAATATATCGCTCTGTAAAGGATTATGCTATTGGACTATGTTCAGTAGCAGTTATGGCCCGTGGTGGGAGTTCTGTGGGGCGGAAAGGCGGGGCGGGGGAGGTTTACTTCCCTCTAATCATCCATATTTCATTGTTTACTACCCCCCACCCTGCCCCTCCCCCACCCCGCCTTTCAGCCCCACGGAACTCCCTCAATAGGCCGCAACTGTTTAGTAGCACTGGAGTTTCTGCAATGCAACACCAGTACTGTGGCGGCCGGCATGGATCGGGGGTGGCAGGGCAGGGAGGCTGGCAGGAAGAGGGTAAATAAAAAATTAAATTAAACTTACCTCCTCGTCTCGTCTCTCCTCATCGTCCCTTTGGCCGGAACACCGAACAGGAATCCCCCAGGAAGCACCCAGGCTCCCCTGAGCCAATCACAACGCTGCAATGCAGCATTGTGATTGGTCTGAGCGCTGTGGTTCGGCAATAAGAGGGGGACTGTGAGTCTGGGAATGTCCTCCACCCAGGCTGTAATGCAGCCTGTGTGGAGAACATGCTAAGTGTGCATGAAAGTTTGGCCAGCATGAGACAGCCGGCCGAACATTCATGCGTGCTTAGGGAGTGAAAATCACTGCTCCCCTTCTCTGCTCTGTCAGCAGAGCAGCCCTGCCTCACAAAGCTGCTGCGTTCACAACAGGAAAAATGAAAGTGATAATAACTATATTTTTATTTGTTCTCACACTGCTGAAAAGCAGTGGGTGATGTTTCTCTGCCTTAGCGGAGAAGCCGCAAGTACACGAGTGAACCATCCAATATGTTACAAATACTGGCATAGTCATTGCCACTCACTGTGGGTGCCACCCTACCTTTGCCACTGAGGCCGTCTTAACTCTTTCTTTGGCTTCTATGAGGAAAGTTCCCTCCTTTATTGAGTGTTTAGAATCGTACAGCTGTCCTTCAGAACTCAGGCCTGGCCCTGACATTGGATGGTGTCAAACATTCTTCACTCATCAAATAGCAACAGAGACATGTGATGGAGCCCTGGTGTAGGATAAGGTCTTTGACTGTGTTACTCTACCATAGAGATGTTTTATCTCCTCCAACCAATATTATAAATCACACTGCTTTAAACAATAGAACCTAGACGAACACTCAAACATTTTATAAATCCAGTGCATGTTCTGTTAATTTTTTTCATACAAAACCATCTAAATTGATTAATGCATCAATATTAAAAATAAATTGTCATTGAACTCAAAGTGCAAAGCCGGACAATCGGTTCCGAAAGAGTGTGCATCGGGCAAATAATACATTTATTAAGCAGAAATATTGTTTCTTGTATAAGGTGAGCTTAAAATTATGGGTATGGTGAGCAACATCTTTCGTTTTTTTCTAATATTCCTCAGTGGCCAAAACTGAATGTCCCGTTTTTTTCTAACACGTAAAATTCCAATACTTGACAATAAAAAAAAATGGCAACCCCATAATTTGCATTATCAAGTTTATTTTATCTCTATGATTTTCAAAAGCACCATACAACTTCAGCAAATTAATTTGATTTCAAGTTCTAAACAGAAAGGGTCTGAACTGAAGTGGTGTTGATATGTGAAAAGGAAATTTGATGAACATCAGTTTTTAACTGTTCTGCTTCTGAAAGGTCCATAAAAAAATTTCAGCCACAGCCAAATAAATGAGTTTTAGCTAATGTCCAGCTGAACTGCAACAAACTAGATGTCCTTCTAGAGAGAGCCACTCTTTCACCCAATTGCCATTCCAACCCACTAAATTCTTCATGGGGCTCAAATCATTACTTCCAAACACCCCGTGAAACTTCACAAGTGTAGGAATTCATAGGGTACTTTATAGCTGGATATTTCCGTTTGCTAAGAGGCTGTAACGCATGCAACTAGTCCTGTACAGTGTTACTATGTCGGGAATGGACCATCCACAAAAAGATCTGGTAGTACTTTTCATGTCCTTTCTGTTCTAGGCTATGCTAGGCATAGATTTGGTTTTGTAACCTAATGTGGCTTTTGTTGTTTAGATTTCCACAACAGTTTCCGCTGACAGACTGTTATTTAAAACAGCAAGAGATTGACATTTCTTCCATAGACTACAGGCAGATCTGTATTTCACTGATAATAGTTTCCTTCTATGATGTCACTTCCTTGTACATGTGATGTCAATGTCATATCACATCAGTAGGTATGCCGTCCCTTATTAACTGGAAAGAGGCAATATAATTTGTGAATGAAATTATTTTCACTAAGGGAGTTATGTGCTATGCTACAGGGCTCCACCTACTTAAAAAAAAAGTTTGTCCCACTGTTAAGTTCAACCAGGAGGTCAGCCAGCTGACACTTGTAGGCATTTCTGGGGGTCCTGGGTACAAGGCAATCAGGTCAGTATTTCTTCAGGTTCCTGAGCCCCTTAATGTTCTGAAAAGAGATATGTGGGGTCCACGTTTATATCCAGTGCCATTCTATGGATAGAGGGCAAGCCTTTGTCCACCCCTAAACCACTACAGGTCAGTTCTTCTACCGCCACTGGGTTTGGTGTCAGCCTGACTAGAGAGACAAAGGAGAGGCAGGCCTTGGTGCGAGCTTCATCTGCCTATGACAAGGTAGGCATATTGTGAAGCTCAGAAAGGGGCTAGGCACAGCTCCACACTCCTAGGGCCCTTTGTCCACTGTCTGGGAGCAATATACATCTCACCACAGGAAAGCCATCAGGGGTCAGGCGACAGCTGGGCATAGACAGGAAAACCTATTGGTTTTAGGTTTTAAATTACTAGTAAAATGAGTCATTGACCTATGTGAGTCATTGAACCATGTTTCTAGCTACTTCCAAATTTAGCACTTATTAAAAGTAATAGTATAAACCAGTGTTGACCTATGTGAGAGCAAGCATTGCCACAGTAAAATATTACATTGTAGGTTTTTCACTGGCAGTACATGTAAAACATAAAGTATACATGTCCTACTTTTTAAATATCTTGATTAAGTTGCCAGGTCAAAATGGCAGTTTAAAACTGCACACCTGGGCCGCATTGTTAGGCCTGGAGTCATGCTTTGTATGGCTACTAGTAGCATTTACTTTACAGGCCCAGTGTACATGTGGTATCACATACCAGGAATTCAGGCTGCATTACAGTCTGCATGGAGAACATGCTCAGGCCCCAGGCCCCAGACCTTGGCTGAGCGCCGAACCATGGTGTTCAGACCAATCACAATGCTGCCTTGCAGCATTGTGATTGGCCAGGGGAGTTTGGCTGTGCTTCGGGGAGTCCTAGTCGGAGGAGAGCAGGAGCGGAGACGCAGGACCTGGCGGCAAGGTTAGTGTATTTTTTATTTTTATTTTACATTGTACCCCACGTGAACCCCGCCCCTCCCCCCAACCCCCCCCCCCGTCCGCCCCCGCTACCCACAAGCTGTGCCCGCTGCCACTGGATAGATCTAAACGCAATAAAAACGGGTTTGGCAAAAAATGTGGAGGAATAAATAAATAAAATATAAATTCAAATGATGCATGGCTTCTGCTTATGTCACTAATTCCTATTTGTGTCCTTTTACTCATTTAATATCATCTCTGTGGAACATGTCACCATATGAGTTACTGAACCCTCTCACACACTTCCACTCACCCCTCTTTTTGCACAGGCACACAGCATCCTGCTACCACTGAGAATGAGATTGTTATCCTTATTATAATTATAATTTATGTATCTATCGCTCCCATACGGATAGCATTATAGCTGCACCTCGGTAGTCATGATACACACTATGACACTCTTACTGCATAGGCTCAAAACAAAAACAAAAATCTTCCCACTACACACCCTACACAGCATAGCTTACCACCTGTGTGGATAGGCACTTCAATGTCCCACAAAGGGATAATAAGTGTTATATAAATAATACAATACAATATGTTTAAAGTAGCTCATCTATAAATGTGTGTATCTTCGTGAACTGCTGTTTGAAACGATTAACTATGAAACTAGACATGATATATAGAACTTTACATTATGTGCTGTCTCATTTGATCTTTGACTATAATGACGGGTGGGAGTGAAGCTGTATGAGGAACACCTTCTTTCACTCTGCTCTCTTCATAATATAAAATGCTGAAATATAGGGTCTGTTCCCTGGTGGCATGGTTCTAAAAGCTACAGACAGGGAGACATACAACCTCCCCTGCCTCCTAGCTATTTAAGAACACGCGGAAGGAAAACAGTTCAACCAATCACTCACTGCGATCCTAGACCTCAAGAAAAAGAGAAATGCCCGATGGCTAGATTTTGCTGTAAATTGATTGGAAGGAACTCGTTCTCTCATTGTCGGAGGCCACACCATGCACTCACTACTAGTACCCCTTTAACCATAGCATCCACACAAATTCTTTAAGGATGTCGAGGGAGTGTTATCAACAAATGTCCAACTAAATGTACTTCTCTAGATTTAGCACACAATTAGTGTGTTTCAACTATTAAATGACCTCTCTTTGCTGATGTGTGGCACTACTAAGTGGCCAGCATCTGCCATGTTGGTGCTATATAAAATGTTGTTATATATTAAAGAATATTGTCAAATGGTCAATTCAATAGATGCACACAAAATAAACTTACACAAGACTAATTTTCACTCTGTTAGGACTCAATGTGAACAAAACATAGTTTGGCTGCAGCATTCTTTATAGCGCTCTCTTTGAGCAGCATGGAAATTCCAAATGAGGTTTGCAGTCTTACCCTGAGCAGTAATATGTCTCAATATCAAGGTTGATAATATTGACCTGCACATATATCAGCTTCACAATATCGACCACCAGCATAGAATATATGACTTTACAACGCAAACAATTACAACAAATGTTTTTACAATGCAATTTTTACATCGCATGATTTTACAAAGCATGCCATTACAAAGCATTTTTAAAAGCTACCATTACAACGCATTCCATTATAACGCATACCATTATAATGCGTAATACTTTTAGGGCAACAATAGGATAAGTGTTGGATAGAGTAGGGGTAAAAATTCCTATTCCCACTCCAGTGAGTGCAACCGTAGGGTAATTGTTGGATAGTGTAGGGGTAAAAATTACTATTCCCACGCCAGTGAGTGCAACAGTAGGGAAAGTCTTGGATAGCGTATCGGTAAATATTACTATTCTCATGCACCCCTAAACCCATACCCATCCTAAAACCAAAAAAAAATCTCCATTACTTACCTCATAATGCATTGTAATGGCATGCGTTACAATGGCATGCGTTATAGTGACATGCGTTGTAATGGGATGCGTTGTAATGGCATGGGATGTAAAGGCAGTTGTGTTGTAAAGGTATTGTGTTGTACTGACTGTTTTGTTATGGATGATTCCCCCAGCATATTGTCAATGTAACATGATAACATGTATGGATAGATATATTACTCTTAACTCCACATCTACGTACATGTGGAGTTAAGAGTATGTGCATGTTAAGTGCATGTCGTTATATTAAAGCTTCCATATTGCAGCAGAACTCCTCCTCACACTCATTGAGCAGACATCATGAGTGGCTCTGGCTGTCCCTTAGAGGGACCTGCTGTACTGCTCGGTCTTTTTGATCGAAGACAGCCTGACTAGGTCAGCTGTGCTTTTATCATATGCACCAGATACTTTTCATTTCATTTATTTTAGGGCTCATGTGATGCAAGAGACTGCCTCTCAAGCTTCCTACCAAAAAACAATATTCCTGCCCTTGCTGTTTTCTATGTTTGTGATGCACTTTGATGAAAACTTCAGGGCGGAGCAGACATGCCAAGAACACCACGGGTGTTGTCTAGGAGACAAGAACAGGCAGACGCGCGTGAGTTACTCATCTTCCACGTGACTGAATTAGGCGAGCTGTGGTCCAGTACCAGATGAGATAATAATAGGTGCACGATGGAAAAGGTGAGATAATACACAGTTGGCAGCGGCAACAACCTCTGGCTGGGTATAAGTTGGTTTAAGATCCAAGGAGACCCAAAAAGAAAATCCAGTCTTGTCTTTCAAACTATTCTTCTTATTCAACACCGTTAAAACATAGGTTCTTACTTGACGGTAAGTCTACCATGCACCATGCTTAGGGTAAAAGATCTTTTTTTTCTTTTGGTGATTAGAAAATATCCTTATTTGTATTCTTAGAGTTCAACTGCATTACAGTTTTTTGTATTACTTCTATGTTCATTGTTCTTTAAAATACATTTACTTTTAATATTATGATTGTAACAAGCCACATAAAAATACACAGAGATGTCTATCACTAATGACACTAACCAGAGAACTCCAGTAATGTCAGATTCTGCTGTAACATCATCAGGCATTATCTCCAGCAGAGGAAATAGTCTTTTTTCTCTATATATGATTCTGTGGTACCCTGAAGTTTCCTATTATGTGTGTACCACTCCACGCTGATAGAGCACCATGCAGCATATGAAGTACATATTGGCCATAGGTAACAGCCCCCAAGGGCAGAAAAGGCTCACAAATTTTGACCATCGGCTTAAAACCAAACGATTGCCCACCAGTCCCACCACATCAGTAAGATCATACCAAAGATATTCTTATGTTTGGTGATATAGTAACACTTTCATCACTTCCTTAGCCCTGCAGAAGGTTGCAGAACCAGTGTGGAATGGACATTGAGAAGCTCAGCTCAAATAGGTATGGAATCCATAGGAATGAAGACAGTATGCTGCGGTCTCGATGTGGCGGCTGGAGCGCCAGAAGCCAGTGCTCCTGGACTCTTGCCTCCTTTTTAGGGCTTGGGCCTACCTCACCACGAAGTGGGGGCGGAGCTTCCGAGCTCTTATGTGTTTGAAAAAAAAAGAATTCTGAAGGGGTCCGGGCTGCCACATTCCTTAGTGCGCGCCGCGTTTTTTATGGCATCTGCCTAGTGATTCGTCTTCGCTGTGCTGTCTATTTAGTAGCCTTGAGGTGATAGGCTATATTTACTTTTCGTCCGTCATTTATTTCAGTTTCATGGCATATTGTCTGTGGTTACGCGCACGGCAGACTTATTAATCTTAATTAGGAGCTGTCAGGGTGGCCGTGTAATGCATTCCAGATGGTGTGCGCGCGTTCACCATAGAGCAGTGCGTTTGTCGGGCGCGCGTCCTCCTCACGTGCACACAGGCATAGCGAATCAGTGTCATAGCGAAAAGACAACATTTTGTCACGTCTGTTATGAATTTATGACTTGTAATTTCAGGTAGGTTACATCAGCTCGATTAATGTTTCAACCACGGCCTGTTTCGAATACAAGTTCAGTTGTTATATAGTCCCGAATTCAAAATGGTCTCTCGCAGTAAAGTTTTCTACGAGTTGAATTTAATTCTGACAGGGTCCGTTTTGCATGCATGTGTTTAAATCACAAAGGCGACATGCAAGGGAAGTGTACAATTGATGTGTTTTTTTTTCGGTTTGTGTTTATTAAATGAGTGCAGTTGGAGGCATGAAAGGGCTCTTGGCAACAGGCGGTGAAAGCTGGGAGGCGTGATGTGGCCTCTTTGTTTCCGTAGTGCTGGTCGGTGACGGCGCGCTATTCTTCTGCTGCGGTTGATGGATGACCTGCTCAGAGGAGGGCAGATCTGAGGAAATGGCCTGCCGACAACGAAACATCATCTGTGTGACTGGAGGGTTTTTAAATACTAAAGTTGTGGCCACGAACGAGACTTGCCTCTTCTTCGTAGTTCAAGAAAACGTCACCGCTTAATAAATCATTATCTCGCTTAAGACCGCTAGCACGCTTTTTAGAAGCAGTTTGCACCCCACACAAGTTTGAGGAAAGTTCTTAACACGCTCCACCCCTTGAAGGTGACCGTGACTTCTTATGCTTCGTTTTTCGGTCATCTTTTTTATTTCGGTTAATGGGGAAATATGATCTAGGAACCTACCAATTGGGTAAAGGCGATTGTCAGACAGCGGCACCATGAGCAGAAGACTTCAGGACAGCCAGGCTACGTATTGCAGTAATACCCTCAGCTGTAAAAAAAAAAAATCTGACAAAATGTAAAGTTGTCCGGGGCTTACGGTAATGGTTACAGACTACATTAAATGTTCTTTGGGGATAAACCAGCTGCTGCAAACAACTGTCTGACCTGCAAGTCTTGGGGTATAATAGTGGTAAGATGCAACCTGTGGTTATTGCGCTCGAGAGATCTGTGTGTAACCTCTGGCCGTTGGTTTGAATGTTAAAATAGTTCAAATGATTAATATGCCTATTTCAGAATATAGCGTATATTTGTAGATCACATATTTATGTGTAACATAGACTAGTGGGATAGCGAGTTTGTTGCTTAGAGCCTTGTACAACCCGCATGTTTTAGACTACAGGTGAAATAGCTCAGGGAATTATGTCCTAGCTGCAAACTGCAGCATAAAAACAAGAATAACAGGGGAGATAAATAAATACACCTTCTCTTTTTTTCAAATCGATATCCGCTTCAAAGTCAGGACATTATGTATGTTGATGACCTGGGTCTTCGTCAACCACATCTTTAATAATATGGTGAATTTACCTTGCTAGACGTGCACCTTCCAGCGAACCATGAAACCCGGGCTTTTCACACCTTGCTTTTGCCAGCTGCAGGCACTCACTAGGAGAGAACACAGTCTCCCTGCTCGTGCAGAGTGCAGAGTGGTAGTGCAGAGTGGTAGTGCAGAGTGCAGAGTGCAGAGTGCAGATTGAGAGTGTGAGTGGTAGTGCAGAGTGCAGATTGAGAGTGCGAGTGGTAGTGCAGAGTGCAGATTGAGAGTGCAGAGTGCAGATTGGTAGTGCAGAGTGCAGTTTTGGTAGTGCAGAGTGGTAGTGCAGAGTGCAGAGTGGTAGTGCAGAGTGCAGAGTGGTAGTGCAGAGTGCAGAGTGGTAGTGCAGAGCGGTAGTGCAGAGTGCAGATTGAGAGTGCAGAGTGCAGATTGGTAGTGCAGAGTGCAGATTGGTAGTGCAGAGTGCAGATTGGTAGTGCAGAGTGCAGAGTGGTAGTGCAGAGTGCAGAGTGGTAGTGCAGAGCGCAGAGTGGTAGTGCAGAGCGCAGAGTGGTAGTGCAGAGCGCAGAGTGGTAGTGCAGAGCCAGAGTGCAGAGTGCAGATTGAGAGTGCGAGTGGTAGTGCAGAGTGCAGATTGAGAGTGCAGATTGGTAGTGCAGAGTGCAGATTGGTAGTGCAGAGTGCAGAGTGGTAGTGCAGAGTGCAGAGTGGTAGTGCAGAGTGGTAGTGCAGAGTGCAGAGTGGTAGTGCAGAGTGCAGAGTGGTAGTGCAGAGTGGTAGTGCAGAGTGCAGAGTGGTAGTGCAGAGTGCAGATTGAGAGTGCGAGTGGTAGTGCAGAGTGCAGTTTGAGAGTGCAGATTGGCAGTGCAGAGTGCAGATTGGTAGTGCAGAGTGGTAGTGCAGAGTGGTAGTGCAGAGTGCAGAGTGGTAGTGCAGAGTGGTAGTGCAGAGTGGTAGTGCAGAGTGGTAGTGCAGAGTGCAGAGTGGTAGTGCAGAGTGCAGAGTGGTAGTGCAGAGTGCAGATTGGTAGTGCAGAGTGGTAGTGCAGAGTGCAGAGTGGTAGTGCAGAGTGCAGAGTGCAGATTGAGAGTGCGAGTGGTAGTGCAGAGTGCAGTTTGAGAGTGCAGAGTGCAGATTGGTAGTGCAGAGTGCAGATTGGTAGTGCAGAGTGCAGAGTGGTAGTGCAGAGTGGTAGTGCAGAGTGGTAGTGCAGAGTGCAGAGTGGTAGTGCAGAGTGGTAGTGCAGAGTGCAGAGTGGTAGTGCAGAGTGCAGAGTGGTAGTGCAGAGTGCAGAGTGGTAGTGCAGAGTGCAGATTGGTCGGGCAGAGTGCAGATTGGTAGTGCAGAGTGCAGATTGAGAGTGCAGAGTGCAGATTGAGAGTGCAGAGTGCAGAGTGCAGAATGAGAGTGCAGAGTGGAGATTGGTAGTGCAGAGTGCAGAGTGGTAGTGCAGAGTGCCTAAAACACATTGCCATTTACAATGCCATTATCTCTATCTTAAGCAGAGTGGTAGTGCAGAGTGCAGAGTGGTAGTGCAGAGTGCAGAGTGGTAGTGCAGAGTGGTAGTGCAGAGTGCAGAGTGGTAGTGCATAGTGCAGAGTGGTAGTGCAGAGTGCAGAGTGCAGATTGAGAGTGCGAGTGGTAGTGCAGAGTGCAGTTTGAGAGTGCAGAGTGCAGATTGGTCGTGCAGAGTGCAGATTGGTAGTGCAGAGTGTAGAGTGGTAGTGCAGAGTGGTAGTGCAGAGTGCAGAGTGGTAGTGGAGAGTGGTAGTGCAGAGTGGTAGTGCAGAGTGCAGAGTGGTAGTGCAGAGTGCAGAGTGGTAGTGCAGAGTGCAGAGTGGTAGTGCAGAGTGCAGAGTGGTAGTGCAGAGTGCATATTGGTAGTGCAGAGTGCAGATTGAGAGTGCAGAGTGAGAGTGCAGAGTGCAGATTGAGAGTGCAGAGTGCAGATTGGTAGTGCAGAGTGCAGAGTGGTAGTGCAGAGTGCCTAAAACACATTGCCATTTACAATGCCATTATCTCTAACTTAAAACAAACCCGAGCCCTAATGCATTCCTAATGCTTGTTATTATGGTTGGTGGACCAAGGCCGATAAGTGACTACCACCACAGGTGATACATCCTTTTGCGCTCTAAGCTCTGCTGAATTCTTTCTACATTCCAGTGTTACAAAACACACAAATAAATCAATAATGGGAATTGCCTAAGAGCGATTTATGGTGGACAGAAAAATATGCAGCTGCACACACCAACGTCAACAACAATTGCACTATGGCACAGGCATCAGCAGCATTGGGGTGGAAGAATAAGATAACATTGGCTACTCCGCTCTGGGAATCGGGGCAACAGGGCCTATTACCATAACAACCTGGGCTTGATAAACTGGACCTTATTGGTCTCTCCAGTGTGGGAGACTTATGGGCTAAAGGGAAGATAGTCCCCTTTGGCGACCTCCAAAGTGACTATGAACTTGACGTTGGAGAAACCTTTAAATACCTGCAGGTGCACAGCGTATTACAAAAGACAATTCCCAATGGCACTGAACTCCCAGCCTCCTCCCCCCTGGAAGATAGACTCAGAAAACACCACAGGGAAAGAAGAGAAGACAATTATATAAGGTACATTCTGAAATGGCAGTTAGCCTGCACTAGCATTTTTACTGTTCTCTATTAAATCTTGTGGAACAATATAATTCTAATTGATACTAAATAGGTTAGAGTACATTACATTTGTGTCTGTGCAAGCAAGCGTCCATAGCTATATGAAGAAAGGCAGGGCAGGCAGTAAATAAATCTCCTGAAGGATTCACCAGCACACATAATGGAAAGAGGCAGTGATCCCAAAGCAATGCATATCACACAAAAAAACATTATATAGCTCCTGCAAACACAGGACTACGCACCCCACGTTAGTTGCACGTTACCTTGGCTTGCATTGTATCTTGACACTGGTTAAAATACGGCTACAAAAGATGCTGCACGCTTGATTCATGTCTGAACTCACACTTTGTGGTAAATTCTGGCTGAAGCACTGGCGTAAGATTGCACTATCAGCAGAATAGATGAGAAAATGAGAAATATAATATCAAATGTAATTCTTGCAGTATCTGATTCTTGTAAGATTTTCCGATTAACCAATAACTATAAATATCTTCATTATATGTTAATGTATTTTAGATGGATAGCATGAAAACCTGGTCTGGGATCCCTGATCTAAAACACTTTCTCTATTCACAACTCGAACCCCAACCAAGCACAAGCCAGTTAGTAGTGTTTGTTAGTATTAAAAGACTGTTTGTTTGTTGGAAACCAAAAAAAGATTTTTTGATAGGATGATGCCTTTTTTTAAGTTATCATATAATTTGGTTGTTCTTTATGAGCACTAAAAGCTGGAAATTCAAATGGTTTTAGCGTTCACAACCCCTCTGATTCAGTAAATCAGAGGGTTTGTGAACGCTAAAACCCTTTTCCAAATGTACTAAGCACATTTATCAATTCAAAAAACATTTTCTGAGTTGTTAAATGGGTTAAGGAAACCACACTAAATCGTCATTTGGAAGGGGTGTCTTTAGGGTGTCCCTTCCAAATACCATTTCCTTATGGAAATTCAGTCGCAAAACATTAATATCCTACAGACACCTCAAAAGACCCATGCTTAAACGGGAAGGTATCTGTAAGGCTCCCCTCCTCTTTGTCAATGTTGGAAAAAAAATTCTTGGAGTAGGCAAAATGGTCCATGGACCACTGCTTCCTTCTAAAAACAAGTTTGTGAAACTTTTCATTTTTTTAACACATCACCTTTTTCCTTCAAGGAAAATGAGCTGCATTAAAAACAATGATTGCTTTATTTGAAAGCAATCACAGACATGGTGGTCTGCGGGCATCAACAGACCAACATCCCTGTGAAGGCAGACAAATTGTAGTGTTCCACAATTTGTGACCTATCTCATTATTATTCATGAGGTAGGTCAAATTGGGAAACACAGCGATTTGGTGTTTTGTGAACTGACCTATTACTACACAAGTCGATTAGCAAAGTATGAATGCATTTGATAAACTTACGACCCCCCTTTACTGAATGCATGCTTAGTGCATCATGCCCTAAGTGCTGTAGGTCTTTTGTTCATATGGTTTTAAGTCAACTAAAATATATGTTCCCTTCTTAGGAAAAAATCCTTTAATGTCATTTTATAATTACATTTTAAACTTCCTTTGCACATAACTGTAAAATAGACTCATTGATGCACAAGCTGCCCATTAGTTCAGAAACTAGTGTGCATCACTAATCAACATAATCCATCATATACAAGATTATGCTAAAAATGAATAAACAAATATTGGCCTAGGTAACCAGCAAAAATGCTTCTTCATTAACTAGTGTGCTTGTGTGTGTGTGGGGGGGGGGGTTATGTCAATGTCTTGGTGAATCTGACAGTGTTTAAACACTTCAGTGGAGGAATGGGTGACTAAGACATGGATAACTAATTGTTGAGTGAGTGAATTTATTGTGGGGTGGTTTAGAGCAAGGATGAATTGTGCAAGAAGTGGGTGCATGATTTGACTGCTCGATAAGTGAGTTGAGTAAATGATTGTCCGGAATCCCACAGTGGTGATGACACTTTAAACTACTACTACAGTATTTCAATTGCAATAGCAGGCACTTGCAATAACCACAATTCTAAATTAATTGGCCTATTCACAAAGACATTTTGGAGTATGCTAATCTGTACTACTGTAGTGCTGTTTGACATACTCTTAGAGGCATTTGTATTATAGCTTCAAAACCTCAAAGATGGGAATAAAACTGATATGTTCATATACAGTTAGAACAAATCACAAGGACTTTGCCCTATTTGCACTTTTACTAATAGGGAGTTGGATGTTTGTGCTGGTTCACAAAGGCTTATATGAGTACGTAAAAGAGTACTGCTGTAGTACTATTTCCCATACTCAATGATTTTGTCGATCTGCCCCAGAGTCTTCAAAAATACAAAATGCCAAAGCTGGTCTATCACTGGGCCTGTGTGACGGACAAAAGAACACTGAACTGGGCTAGTGAAAGCTTAGAAATTATGGACAGCTTTCCTCTCTGGACCTCACTGCTGTGGTTGAGGTTTTGAGTGTACCTTTACAATGTAACTCTGACCAGAGACCTTGCTCTCATTTGAATGGTAATTTCCAGAGTTTAACACGCATTTGCCTAATAGGAGAATGTGTTTCAAGCATTGGTACTAAATAAATAGGCAGCAACTGGATTTTGATTAAATAAACAAAAAGTACAATGAAAAAATATAATTAGCCGTCAGGAATGAATAGGACATCACCTCTTTTGCAATGTTTCCAGTAGAGATCTGTTCCAACAAAAACAATAGGATGCACAAAAATACCGCTTCCCCTGTGCAGCCCTGCATTACCACTTTCTTGCGAAAAGGAAGAGACAGGCCCATGCAGTGCACAGAGAACCCAGTGGGGAACGTCCTAGTGTAAAGCATAAAATGGCACTTCTGACAGACACTCTGCCAGGCTTGAACCAAAGCATAGGTACGAGTAAACATTTGCTGAGGGGCCACAATGTATGGTCTGTGGTGTGACCGAGGGCTGCATTGTGGCATTAAGGAGTCTGTGTGGGTCAGGGATTGTGTAAGGAGGTCTAAAGAAATGTTTAAATAAACTGGAAAGCATTTTTTGTAGGTTAACTAAAGGTTAAGTGGTGCAGGACACCACAGTAGTTACTTCATTTGACCTACAAATAAATGAAAACATCTGAATATCAATGCTCAGCAAGTAAACAGCAGCTCGTGCTACTGTTCACCAGGGAGCCGCTGGTAAATGCCTAAAAGGCCACAAGCGGCACCCGGGCCGTACTTTGAGTATCACATATAGTGATGATGATGCTCTCCTCATCATCTTGTGTGTTCTAGGCATTCCTCTTGCTAGTCATTGCAGCAGCACCACAAATACTGCATATCTTCAGAAACTATTATGGACAGCAAAAGACTACAAGAATGCAGTTCAAACATATCATGGGATTCCAAAGGCAGATTGATTGTTTTACTTAAAAAAAGCTGCTTTGAAATAAATAAAAGTTCATTGCAGGGCGTACCTTTATTGCAGGTATTTTTAAAATGCATGAAGACAGCATGTTATAAATGTTGAATGATTCAACCCTTGATTGAAATACCTAAGTATATATGTGTTAGTGCTTGGGGGGCAGTCCTGTTGCAATGAACTCCAAATTTTGCCCAAACACTGTTTGCAATTTGCTATTCCTAGATCACCATCCTTTTACTTAATGATGCCAAACTTGAAATGACGCAGTGCTTGTATGAGCATGCTGTAAATGAAATAAGGTAGTGTATGTAGAAGCATGCCATGGCTGTGGAAACCATAAACATCAGCACAATGGGCCACATGCATCAAGCGTTTTTGCATTCGCAAACAGTGCGAATCGCAAAATTCGGCCGTTTGCGAATGCAAAAACCTTTTTTGGAATGCATCATTTTTTTTCATTTTTCACAATTTAAGAAATCGCAATTTTTTGCGATTTCTTAAATTGCGATAGCATTTAAGAAATCGCAAATTTTGTGATTTCTTAAATGCTATGCATGATTTTTTTTAAATTGCGAATTCGCAATTAGGAAGGGGAAAATTACCATGAAGTAAACCTTCATGGTAATTTGCGAAAAGTTTAAAAAATGCACAAAAGTGCATTTTTGAAACTTATATTTTACACGCACACATGCCCTTGGGACATGTGTGTGAGTAAAATTTACTTACGTCACATTTCAGGGGCGCAGGGGGGTCCTTTGGACCCCCCTGCACCCTTGAAATTGCATCCTCATTTTGCGATTCCTTAATTGCGAATTCGCAAAATGAGAATGCCTTCCCATTGATTCCTATGGGCCTCTAGGCCCATAGGAATGAATATAAAGCGATTCCTTAATTGCGATTCGCAATTAAGGAATCGCAAATAAGGAAATGTAAGAAATTGCAAAAACTTTTGCGATTTCTTGATGCATAGGAATTTGCGATTCCTAAATTGCAATTCCTTAATTTTCGCTATTTAGTAATCGCAAATTCCTACAATGATACATGTGGCTGTATATGTATAAAAAACAAACCACTGACTTGAAGCATCATCTAAATAAGTATACAAATACACTATAAAAATTGTCAGACCATTTTTTTAATATATTAGGTTTTCTTTCAAAAAGTGTTTTCTTAAAAAATAACACGACAAACACTATTGTGCAACTGTTGACATACTTATGTGTATCACATTTCAAGTAAGCATTTGTTTATATTGTGGAATGTGTTGGTTTTAGTGGGGAAGTATTTGCTTCACTGTGGCTTCTCAGTACATCTAGTAGTCCCTGACATCTGCTGCTGGTAGAGAAATAAATGCAATTCATGCATTGTAACAGAAGAGCTCCTTGGGAGGCAGAATAAGACTCTTGAAGCACAAAAGCAGGGCAGCAAATGAGGAAAATATTCCTGTAATGTCCCCTCAATTTCTAATGATGTTATATTTTTAGAAATGTCAGGAAAGATGCCATGGCAATCTGCCAAAGCAGTATACAGATCATAGGTCTTCAAACTATTTAGCTCTGAGCCCCCTAACCAAAGTGTTTTTAAGTTGGGCCCCCCTTCCAAAAATGTATGGCAAGGATTTGGAGGGCTGATTGCAGGGGGCGGGGATTATAGGATTGTTTCTGGGGTGCTTTTCAGTAGTTCGTAATCCACACTAAGGGGCCGATTATGATCGCGGATGGACTTGAGTCCGTCCGCGACCCCTGAGCAGGAGGGAACGTCCGCAAGGGCTGCGGCGTTCCCTCCAAGCAGATTAGGATGTGACCGCCAGGGTGGCAGTCACATCCTCTATCTTTAACATTGAGGCGGGTGCAGCTTCAAGCTGCACCCGCCGCAAGATTAAAAATGCATGCATCGCATTTGCATGCACAAAGCGGCAGGCACCGCGCGGTGCCTGCTGGTTTGTGCACGCAAATGCAGGGGGTACCATAGGTACCCCCCATGTGCACCCCCCACCCCCCCTTCACCCAGGGGGCCCGCAACGGGCCCCCGAAGTGAAAGTCTGTATGCTTTTCCACGGCAGACAAACCGCCGCGGAAAAGCATGCCTTTTACACCATCCTAATATGGCTGGCGGTGTCTGATAGACACCGCCAGTCATGTTAAAGCTTTTCCGCCTCGGTCGGAAGGCGACCGTGGCAGAAAAGCTGCAGACGGAATGCCAGACCCACCAGCCATCCTAATATGGCGGAGGGTCTTTCGAGGCTCAGCGGCGGTTTTCCCGCATCCTCCGGGCCGGCGGTGGCTTCCGCCGGCCCGGAGGATGCGGGAAAACCGCAATCATAATAGGCCCCTTAATGTGGGATTTATGAAAGATCAATGGCATCAAACAAAAACAGAACTGCCCCAAAACACTACTCCCCATAATTGGGGTACTGTGTGCTACAACACAACACTACCTGCTTTACTAATGAGGGATGCAGCCCTGAGAAGCAGGCTATCTCCTCTTCTTCTTTCATTCCTTCCCTTCCGTGCCTGACCATTACTTTGATCTGAAAATAAGCTCCCTGTTCCTTTCTGAACAAATTAGCTCCCACACGTTGCCCCCTTTTTGCAGCAAGAGTGCTATTTGCCATAATGCTAGCAAGGAAAACATGCCCACCCACTTTTTTTTAAAGTAAAACATTCATAATTGTGATCCAGTGGCCCCCTCAAGCCCCTGCGCACCAGTGCCAATGCACCTGCTTCGCTACTGATAGCTACTACCTTTGCGAAGCAAGCTGTCGCCTCTGCCCTTCGTTAAAAAGGGCTTCTATCTCACAATATTGTCTTCCTCCAGTCTCTCTGATGGCCAAACCAAGGTGTCTCCTCTGCTTCATTTTTCCCCTCCCGTGGGATGTTGCTCTGAGGCCCAAAGCAACACTGAGACAGCAAGTATGGGCATCTGCTACAAGCAGAGAAGGAGAATATAACAGATATAATTATGCAATACACAATTATTACCACACCTCTTCGAAGAAGGCTGCCTACTCTGCCAACTCCCCGTGGACATCACTTCTAGACCACATGCCCAAGCCTCTTTGTGGAAAAAACCTCATCTAGCTTGGGCACTGTTCCGTGTGCAACAATGGTGAGCTGGGAGTTAATGCTTGAAAGCAATATGCAACCACATATCTCTTTTCAGAGTAATACAACCATAACTGAAGTCTAGTGGTTACTCAATGATCACAGGGCGGTGGGCGGTGCAGGGTGGTTGGGCTCCCAGCTGTGAAGCAGATAGAGGGATAGCGAGCTAAATAAAAAACACGCCTTCTCATGAGGCTGCCTGGTACCTGGAATAAATGTAAATGTGTACAGTTGGTTAACCACCAAATGTAAAGGCTGTTTTGAGGCCAGTATAGTTTTACTTAATGGAGTCACTTGAAGCTTCATGGTGACAAATACATATTATTTTTGAGAGGTAATATGAGCCCATTAAAAGTAGTGCCGTTTCAGTGGACACATATACAAATATATGCACTAGATAAAGTCTGATTGCTTATTATTAACATTTATATTTTTAAAGCACTTGTCTTATACTAAACACTATTTTGTGGCAGAACGTTTTAACTGTGAATTACAATTTTAAAATAATGAGCTGGGACCTTGTAGCACTATAAATAAGTCAACATTCGTCACTGGACCAATCAATATTTAATCTGTGACTCTCTGGGCACACATTCAGACATCTGCAGTGATCACATTAGCCAACTGAGGTTTCATTAAGTAAAAGAGTATATTCCCCATTCATTAGTTTAACTTGCATTTATTTTTCGATAGAGGTGGTTGAGTGTTATTTTATATGCAGTTACCTGAAAGTGAAAAAAACATAAAATGCCGAATATTTTGTTTTTGTTTAGCCATGTCTTTGACCTCGTCTCCACACTCTGACACTGCCCCATGGGGCTCAGTAGTACATTTCACACACTCTTTTTATGCCTTTCACTGCTATATATAAGTGAATATAGCCTTGAAACTCGACCAGCTGCTCTCCCAGGCTGTCTTCATTTACCAGTAATTGCAGACTAATTTGCGCGCCCCTGGGAACACACCCATGGATCCCCATGGGGGCACGCCCCACAGTTTGAAGACCTCTGATATAGACAAACCTAAAAAGAGAGGTACCAACACTATACCTTACTGCAAGTCTGTGTGGAAAAGTCATAGTTTGGATCTTTTATTCCAGGCCAGGAAGTGGATTTCATGAAAATGCCTTAAATAAAGTAATTTAAGGACTAAGCAAGTATTTGTTATTCTTTTTCTTTCTCAAATGATACAAAGGGGATCTAAACATATTTTGACAACTAGAAGGCAGTAAATGAAGCGATCACGTCTTATAGTTATATTAACTAAAAAAAACAAAAGCATTCAGTGCCTTTTGTATTTTGGATAATGGATGCACAGGGGTGCACTGTACTTACAGCTAGACATGGTAATATTTATCAGGCTCAACCATCTAGAAATGAAGAGGGTAAAATATTTGCCAAATATTCCGCCATTACCAGGTGCCTCCATTTGTGTTCTTTATGATCCAGAATAAAGAACCTAATTGTATCTCATCAGGCTCCTTCAAGCTATTTTGAAAATGACACAGCTGCGAGGTCAACAAACTTGGATGGATACAACTAGAACAGGTAAAGTTATGGATAGATCACATTATGTACTGTCAGATGCACATACAGAAATACATACATTCCACACGTACACTACAGTTTGTTATGAAAAATAAGCATGGGTATTTTACACATCAGTGCTTCTATAACCTCTTCGGTGCTCAGGACGGCCCCTGGCCGTCCGTCCGACATCACGGTGGGCATGTGCTAAGGACGGCCGGGGGCCGTCCGAATACCGCCTACTTATTAATTCTCCCGCACAGCGGGAGAATTTGCACAGCGCCAAAGTGGTTAAAACAGATGCGAATAGTTTGATTTGTTTTGAGAGGAGTCTGCATCCTCACTTGGCAATACACACTGCATCAGTGAATGAGCATCAAACATCAATACAACGTGCCCCTGCTATCCAGTTTATATTTGGTGGAATGGTAAAAATGGCGATGGCTGCCACCACCAAGATTACAACTCTGAACTTACCATCTGTCCATCAGGTAAAGGCCATGTTGTTTCAGGCAGTGGTTTATGACACAGTGGGTATGGAGTACAGGAAGAGCAGAGGTGTTGGTGGGTCAGCCAACTCTGAGTTCACAGGAGGTTCTTTTGTTCAAACTCACATTGCCAAAAGAAACACAGTGATTCCCCCATCTACCAGCTATCTATGGTTGGCAATGTGGGATGCCTTACTTTTTTGGCGAGGTCCATCTAGGAGGTACAAAGGACACCAACACCTGAGGGACATTAAGGTATTTTAGATATTTGAGGGTACGTGGCTCCAGATATATGGAGAATCGGCTGAATTGCCCATATCCTAATGGTGATGTGTGGTAGGCCTAGATGAAGCCCCAGGGTTCCTCTATGCTTCCTTCAATCAGAGACATGTCTTGGAAGAGGTGGTGCCTTCGTATATATATATATTTAAATTAGGCCTCAAGTGTTCAGCCAATTTACACAGAGCATCCCATCTTACCTGAAAATTCCAGTCCTTTGGTTAGAGCAAGCTGCAGGCACAGTGTGAGTCGGCTCATGCTTTATTTCTATAGAGCTCCAGTCCCTGCTGGAAGAAATGCATGCAGGATTATGTAAATCAGCAAAGCATTGTGGTTCAAGAGGGTTTTTGTAAACTAATAGAGCATTTTGATGTCAGAGCAAAAGCAATGTAACACATCACACTGGCTCTGATGATACAAATATACTGATATTAGTTTGCCACAGCTGTAATATTACAACTATGTGTCAGTTATTCTGGAGATAAATATGGGTATAGTGGAAAAAATATAAAGACAGAAATCAGAGAATAACTAAGTTGGTCAGGGAAAAAGAATATGTTCCATATTTTGAATACCATGCAAGTGATCAATTGAGTTTTCTTAATCATGTACTTCAGACTGCACCTTTCTGAATAGCATTTCAAAATTGAGAGTCTTATAAAATAAATATT
This sequence comes from Lissotriton helveticus, assembly GCF_964261635.1. Lineage (NCBI taxonomy): Eukaryota > Metazoa > Chordata > Amphibia > Caudata > Salamandridae > Lissotriton > Lissotriton helveticus. The sequence goes on along the minus strand of NC_136071.1, from coordinate 860,499,635 downwards.
TCTGCATGTTTTAATATGAATATTACTTATTTTATTAGATATCGGCTACAGAAAACCTTAGCTTTCTGTTGGCTGGCCTAATGTTTCCAATACATAACAGCCCTTTGCTTGTCATTGAATGGTTGTGTTGTCTTTCTTGATTGTCTGCTCTTCATTCAATGACTTTCCTCCCTTTTTTTATCGTGCCCAGGAGCATTTAGGTCTCATAGCATTCTAAATGGATTAATTGTATCCTACCACAGCATTCTTGAGGGACTCTATGAGAGTCCCAGCTCTGTCCCCCTTTTCCTTATTATGTTATACACTATTTCTTCACAAACTCCTCACCCGCCTACCTAATGCTTGCCATCCGGCTGGCCGTAGTTTCATATTTTTTATTTATGTATTTATTTTCCTAGGGCCCTTGAAGCAGCCAAGTGCTGCCTGCCTGGCCCTGCACGTTTTTATTCAAGCTCTGTGTTTACTTTTGTTTTCTTTTTTCAACATTTTAATTTACTGTTCTAACGTGGCCAGCTATCATGTTAGAACAATATTTTAAAAATTGGGTTTCATGCATTTTGACACATGCATACACATACATCAAGGAGCATGTGTGCGGATTGGCGGCCATCTTGGAATGGGTTTACAGTAGCAGGAAACCCATTCCAAGATATCTGGGAATGCATGAGCCTGCCACAGCCAAGCCAACCACTCGGCTTTTTAAAACCAAGACCTATTGGCTTTGCCAATGCTTGTTTATTTTTAGAGGTAAAACATAGTTGAAGGCTGCAGGTTGTCAAATATTAAAAGTAGGCAAGTGTGAGATTGTAAAAAGTTTATGTTGGGAGCTATAATTTAAGTTGTATAATTGTTGCACTAGCACCTTGATATTAATCAAACATTCTATGACAAAATAGAGCTTTTATATAGTGTGCTAAACAATAGTCTAGGACTATGTTAATCTGTATAATTCATTGTTTCAATTTTGTGTCTAGTGTAACACAAGGGCGTTTGTGTTGCCTGCTTTCGAACAGTTTGATTGAGATTCTTATTTGAGCAAGGGGCTTGGAAATGTATGGAGGTACAATTATAAACCAAAATATACTTAAGACAGATCACATTTAATTTCCATTAGCCATTGACTGAAGCACTGAATTGGCTGTGACAGAGATCATGGCTGTTCCTGCCAAATCCTCACGTTCCATGTATTGCCTACCCCATAGTTTTCTTTTTATAAATACTCTTGGTACACCCATTCATTCCTTCATTTATTCATTCACTGACTTGTAAAGCGCACGTGTGTGACAAGAGGAAACTTCATAGCACAATCAATATCTGTGATTCAGCGCCACAATACCCCTCTGAGTGAACGCGCGCTTTACAAATACACGTTATGGTATGTTATATGGCTATACAAACACGAGATGTGCACGGGGGCTCTTGAATATTTGTTG